>NW_025999814.1:695000-1936920 GCF_019419815.1 Pyrus x bretschneideri | reverse complement strand
TCTGAATCTCACATCGGAAAATTGACCCCTCTTTACCTAAAACAGCACTCTGACATACTTGTGCAATATGGGGTGGTAACACCACACTTCGTGTGCACACAAGCAAATCCTACAACGCCCCAGGCGTAATAGTTTAATCCAAAGGTAGTTTAGCGTACTTCTGATAGAAATCTGGATCCTGAACCTTCGTCAATCAAATTCTTTTTTTTTTTTTTTCTGTTAAATTCCAGATTACGAATTAATAAACACGCAATTAGTGCAATGTTGTATGCTCATTTGTACCTAACCTGCTGTCGTGGTAGGGCACTCCGTTCCTAAATTTTGACAAGCGACGATGCCTTGCATTTGTCGTTCTTATCCTGAAGAATATTTCACCGTGTGTTCGATGGCGATGCAACATTGGAGATATTGGATCACGTGACCATATAAAAGATTACGAATTTCTGCAGAGAATCAGCTCAGTTTCTCTGTGTGAACCAATGATATTTACGATCTACTAACCACGAACCAAGCCATGTGCGAGCAGCGATGCAACATGGCCCACCTACTTAATCTTAACTAATTCTCTCTTCTTTTACTCGTATTTATTTGACCCTTGTCTACCTGCTCTCCTTCTTTTACTCTCCCACTCCTTTTTGGTAGTCATGATTTTCTTCCATTAATGTTTGCTCTCCCTCATTGCTCATGTTTCCCCTTCCCATACTTTGGGATCTTGTTAGCGATATTGTGTTGATATTTCGATATGTAATTGTAGTCTATGTTATTGTTTGCGTTTTGTTGATTATAACGATGCGGAGGATTTACAAATATTATGTTTCATGGCTAGACTATTGTCATAATAGAGACAAATTCATTAAGGGATCAGGGGACCCCTTTTGTCGCCATGCTTGCTCACCAATTTGAGCAACACGTATCTACAACTGATAAAAAAAAAAAAATTAAAGTTATACCATAAAATCAATTGATAATATAAAAAGTAACTCAGACGCTCAATTAGTAGTCTTGATGATCATTAAACAAGCATAGAGATGAAATAATTAACGTGTCCACGTGCCCTTTTATTCTCATTTAAATATAATTTAAGGACGAATTCCAGCATGGAGGTCCTCTATTTACAACCCACTTCCCATTTATGCACCAGATTATTAGGTCAACCCTACCATAGGATAACCCCCACTGTCGGTGTGACCGTGACCCCCTTCTGCCCTACTTGTATTTATACCAATATAATTAGGGTTTTCTTTGTCACATGTATACTACACTAATTCCTAAAAGAAATAACATTATTAGTTGTTACCCAAAATAATAAAAGCCCCTTAAATTAAGGGATGAGAATACCCAATTTAACCAACACGAGAAACTCTTAAACATATGTTCTTATGCTAAGTTCATCTATCTGTCTAAGATACACACGAGAGATTATCGATCAATCTTCTATGCGTGTTTTAAATGAACGAGTAACTTAACACAAAAAGTAACGAATTTCTGGAACCAGTACCGTCGATCATTTTCATTTTGTCTCTTCATAAAAGATTACTCAAAACTATGAATGATCTGCCTAGTTGGTCCGTCACCGGTCTCCTATGCAATCTTTACAAAACTCTCCCTCACTCTAAGTGACTTCAAATCTCAATCTGCACTGCGCCCCCACGGACCGAAAAGAATCTCTATCTTTCGATGCTTTTGTCTCTAAGTCATTTTCCTCTTGTTTTGTTATTATCTTCCAAAATTCTCACTTTCCTCCCCACCTTCACTCATTGGCTCCTCTCCTTCTCTCCTTTTCCTAAAAGGCCAAGTCTCCCCTGCTTATCTTTCCACCTCCATAGCTTCATCTGGAAAGTGGAAACAGACAGTGGCCTTTCCTGCTTAATATTGCCCTCCCAGTCCTCCAATACCAATTTCTCAGCTTAAAATCTATTGGGTTTGATCCAAAACTGCATGTCGTTCTCATACAGTTGATGGGTCCGTTCTCCAATCTTTTTTTTTTCTTTTTTTTTGGTTTAACAAACTCAGTTGCATTGATTCTTATACCTCCATCCAGTGAAAAACTTAGATCTTTAGCTTTCTGCAACTTTCCACTAAAAAAGCAAATTCCTTTCGTACCCTGTTGGGCCTTTTCACTTTCGCTTTATGTCTCATCTCTGATTTGCTTTGTGTGCTCTGTTATTCTGGGTTTTGGATTTTGCAGTCCATGTGCTCGACAAAATTCCTCTGAGAGTTGGTATTTGAGTATTTGATAGCCATTTTTTGGGTCACAATGCCACCATCTTACTTCCCTCTGAGGTGGGAGAGCACGGGAGACCAATGGTGGTATGCATCACCAATCGATTGGGCAGCAGCCAATGGCTTATATGATTTGGTCTGTGAGCTTCTTCACCTTGATACTAATCTCCTCATCAAGCTGACCTCACTACGCCGTATCCGCCGCCTCGAAACTGTCTGGACGACGAGGCTCAGCTCGATGATGTTGCCAAATGCCGGTCACAAGTTGCCAAGAGGCTCCTCCACGAGTGCCAAATGCAGAGTGGACACAACTCTCTCGTCAGGGCCGGCTACGGCGGATGGCTTCTCTACACCGCCGCCTCAGCCGGGGATGTGGGTTTGTCAGGGAGTTGCTGGACAGAGACCCTCTTCTTGTTTTTGGAGAAGGAGAGTATGGAGTCACTGACATATTCTATGCTGCAGCCAGGAGCAAGAACTCTGAGGTTTTCAGGCTGCTGCTTGATTTCTCTGTGTCGCCAAGGTTTAGTCTCAGCAATGGAGAATTGGAAGAGAGGTTGGGTGATATTACATCGGATTTCAAGTGGGAAATGATGAACCGGGCGGTTCATGCCGCTGCTAGAGGTGGCAATTTGGAGATTTTGAGGGACCTGCTTAGGGACTGTGAGGATGTATTGGTTTATAGAGATGCTCAGGGATCTACCATCTTGCATACAGCCTCTGGCAGAGGTCAGGTTGAGGTGAGTCTCGTTCTATATGTTTGTTAGACGATTGAATTCAGTTACTTTCGCATCGTTTAGTAGAATGTTGTGTACTTGAAGGTACGCTAGGTCTGATATTGAGGTTTACAGAAGTTGGAAGAGATTTTTCTTCAGTTATTTACTTATTTCTTCAGTTTATGTGACTGCTTATTAGTTTTGAGTTGTATTGCTGAAATGGAATGAGGATTGGTTTAATTAAATTAGAATAAACAGTTAAACGGTTAATTGTTAGTTTGGCCTTAACATCCACTCATAAATAGTTTGGCTTCAACATATTGATGGCTGCTCACCAAATTTAACGGCCTCACAGGCACCAAAACTTGACTGAATGGAAGTCTCTTTGTATTCTTTTTAATCCATTTTCTTGCTTCGTTAGATTTTAACCTTTTATATCGTTCATACTCCTTTAAACATTGAAATATTACTTATAATGTTAAAAGTTTTATCATTCTGTTGTGCAGGTGGTTGAGTATCTAATAGCATTCTTTGATACCATCACAATTGTAGATAATCAAGGGAACACAGCTTTACATGTGGCCGCTTATAGGGGTCACTTGGCTGTGGTGGAGGTCCTAATTCGTGCATCTCCCTCATTAACCACTTTGTCAAACAACTATGGAGATACCTTTCTGCATTTGGCAGTGGCTGGTTTCAGAAGCCCTGGTTTCCGGAGACTGGACAAACAGATTGAGCTTATTAAGCAATTAGTATGTGGTGATACTGCGAACATGCAGGACGTTGTTAATGTTAAGAACAATGATGGACGAACTGCTCTTCACATGGCTGTAACCGAGAACATTCAATCTAATTTGGTGGAACTCCTCATGACTGTTCCATCAATTAATTTAAACATCCGTGATTCTGGCGGCATGACCCCTCTAGATATTCTTAAGCAAAGGCCAAAGTCAGCATCTTCGGAACTTCTGATCAAGCAATTGGTTTCAGCTGGAGGGATCTCTAATTGTCAGGACCGTAAAGCAAGGAGTGCCCTTGTTTCCCATTTGAGAATGCAGGGTATTGGGAGCAGTCCGGGAACCTCTTTCAGAATTCCCGATGCAGAGATATTCTTATACACAGGCATTGACAATGCTTCTGATGCCAGTTGCGATCAGTCAAGCATGCAATTCAACACGTTCTCAGGTGAGCTAAGACAGTTTGGCTCACCCAACTCAGTAAACAATAAGAAGTCAAGTTCTGTAACTTATGCTGCAAGGCGCCTTAAGTTTCTTCTTCAATGGCGGAGGAGGAAAGAAAAAGGGAATCTAGCATAGACATAAGAGATAATGATTCTGAGTCATTCAGCACCTGTGTAGATTTGGACGACAATCCAATTCCACTTCGGCAGATGTATTCCAAATCTTCCTCCCTCCCAAACAACAAAAGGACAGTTTCCTTTCCGAGCCCATACACTAAAATGAAATTTACTGCTGGTTTATCACACGGTGTGATTCAGGCAAGGCCTCATTTAGCTTTTCCATCTGAATCACACACAAGTCCTCTGTCACGATCGTCTATGTCTTCCCCTACTTTCATAGACAAAGAGAAGGGTGTTGACATTTCAGGACCCTCTAGCTCAAATGGCAAACCACCACATCCACAAGCGAGCTTCAAACATGATTCCTTCAATAAGAAGTTAATAAACCAATATTTGTGTGTTGGCGCGCAAGGCCTGGACATGAACGAATCAATTAGTTCCACTTGGCCGAATCAGAATTACAAACACTGCGGTCCTTTATTTGCTTGATCAGGATGTGCAAAGGAGTTGGTGTTCTTGGTTAGACCTATAGAGAGTAGAATTGTGGTGAGTTCTCAAAAATTTCTTTTCTTTATCGATACACTTTTTCTTGCTTTCTTTTCCCTTTCCCCCTAGTTCCCGTCACATGTCTTATAATTTCTGTGGATATATGCATAGTCTCGTACCAGGTGTGAAAGTTTCTCTATAATGTTCAAGAAATGTTATGATAGGGTTACACTGTTTTGCATATCCTCATACGTGAATTTTGGCTCGTCCACACTGATTGTAAATTGGTTGAGTCAGTTGAGTGTGAATTTAAGCAGCATGGTAGTCAAATGAATCTCCCTCTTTTCTGGTTAGCTTTCACAAGTGACTTCCAGATGACCAATTTATATAGAGGGCCATAAAATGCTTAAATAATCACACATTGCGTGTTTTCTGTTCGTTTTTCTTTTCATGCCAAATTTTGGTTAGAGACGTGAATATATTTGCTGGTGCTATGAATTCGTTTCTTTGTCATTCATACCTCTCTAAAGCTTTGATATCAGATAACCTAACTGATCTGCTCTCTGCAACTTAAAACTCAGATTATCATAAACACGAAAGCATGTCATGATAAATGTTTGTCATCTTTACGTAGTCATTTATATCGCCGAATTTTTTCCGTCCACAAAGTTTATTTCTTAGTTTGCCGGGACATGATCTGTACTCGATACACCGGCCACAATGCAGACCTGCCCTTTTCGCAGAAATGCGTGGTATTGCCGTCCCAACAATCAGGAAAATCGTGCACGTAAAAAGCTTGGTAGGGAAAGTTTTGACAAGAAATGGCAACAAGCAAGTCATGTGCCATTTGAGATGGCCGACTTTTTTTATCCTCTTATAACATATTCTGCCAGAAGAAATTTCGTGCAGTATTCAATTTCCTTCTCATTTTCCCATTTTTCAGTTACCCAAATTTCTAAATTACAAGTAGGAGAGGATGCAATGTCAATGTGGACCTCAACGTCCGCTCTCGACACGACACGTGGACAGAAGTTATGTCCTAACTCCCAAATATAAACGAAAGAGGGGTTAAAATTACGATAAGTTATTGCTTCATATTCTGATAGATCGTTGATTCAACCTACCTGAAAAAAAATATCATGGTAACAATAAATAAATAAAAAGAGAGAAGATAACCAAACAATGAAACTGATAAGCTTGTGGATGGGGGAAGCCCTAAAGAGAGAAATGTGGTAGCCTGTCTTAAAGAGAAGGACGTGAGTCCCCGTTGAACCATGTTTGAAGGGCGTCAGAGGTCAAATCCCCCTAGGACTTTGGAGACCGTTGGACTGGGGAGGGACTTGGGTTGGTTTTTACAGGTAATTTTACAGTTGGACCCTCTGGAGGTCACGGATAAACCAAGTTGTCAAGAGTGAGAAAATAGGGGCTTGGTGGTAATTCTCCAAACTGTCATACAGCGCAAAGACTCCCCCCCTAAGCGGGCGGCTTTAATTTTCCTAACTTGGCCAACGCTTTTGCTATCTTTGGCAGTCTTGCATTTCTCCTGACCAGTATATAAACAAAGGTCTTGGCTTTGTGTAAGTTATACTATCATCGTCGTCCCTTTTTTCTGCCATTGTTGAGTTTCAAGAGAGAGAGAGAGAGAGAATGACACAATCGTTGAAGGAAGCTGAAGAGGCGAGGCAGAAGCAGAAGCAGATTGATGATTGGCTTCCGGTCACTTCTGCTAGGAATGCCAAATGGTGGTACTCAGCTTTCCACAATGTCACTGCCATGGTTGGGGCTGGTGTCCTCAGCCTTCCCTATGCCATGGCTGAGCTTGGATGGTATGTATATGTTTATACTTTCGTTTCATGGGAAGTTATTTTTGCACTCCTCTTTTCCTCCCTTTGCACTTGTCCTTTTTTTTCATCTAACCTTCAAACCGAACAAATTAGAGGAAAATTAAGGGGCAGAAACAAGCAAATGAGTGCAAAAGGAGAAAACGGGAGTGTGAACATTACTACCCTACCCTTTGTTTTGTTTCATGACTTTCATTCCTATAATTTGAGTAGAAATCTCAGAATTAAAACCCATTATAATTGGGTAGCGATTTTGGCATTCTTCGTTTAGCCATCTGCATTCCAGATTGAATGTTACAAAGTTACAATTTTTTTGTGTATGATCTCTGTCTGCCAATTTGAAACCGAATGTTGATTCCTAACAAAATTAAACAGGGGTCCTGGTATTGCTGTCATGCTTCTGTCATGGATCATCACCCTATACACACTATGGCAAATGGTTGAGATGCATGAAATGGTGCCGGGGAAGCGGTTCGATCGGTACCACGAGCTGGGACAGCATGCCTTTGGGGAAAAGCTGGGGCTCTGGGTCGTTGTGCCCCAACAGCTAATTGTGGAAGTTGGTGTCAATATTGTCTATATGGTCACAGGAGGAAAATCATTGAAGAAGGTCCATGATGTGATTTGCCCTAGCTGCAAAGACATCAAACTCACCTTATGGATTTTAATTTTTGCTTCTGCCCACTTTGTTCTCTCCCATCTCCCCAACTTAAACTCCGTCTCTGGTATCTCGCTTGCTGCCGCAGTCATGTCCTTGAGGTAATTAATTAAATCGTTCAGTTAGTATCGTAAATTCTAGAAATTTCTTGATTCCCAGGTAATGCTATCGAGACCAATTACAAACCAAATTCCCAAAATTTTAGATCAAAATGATGTGGACAGTGTTTTGCCTGTTCGTATGTATGTAGATTAATTCAAACGCTAATGCGCACGATCATTTGGCCGTGACTAATGTTTAGGGAAACTTTTTTTTGTGATCCGATTTCTTACCGTTCTTGTGTTGGATCTTGTTAATTTGTGATCATATGCAGTTACTCAACGATTGCGTGGGGAGCTGCTATTCACAAGGGGAAGGTACCGAACGTGGACTACAGCTACAAAGCTAAATCCAATGTCGGAGCTGTCTTCAACTTCTTTAGTGGGTTGGGAGACATAGCATTTGCCTACGCTGGCCACAATGTCGTTTTGGAGATCCAAGCAACGATTCCTTCCACACCCGAGAAGCCTTCCAAGGGACCAATGTGGAAAGGAGTTATTGTGGCATACATTGTGGTGGCTTTGTGCTACTTCCCTGTTTGTTTTGTTGGCTACTATATGTACGGAAACTCTGTTGAAGACAACATCCTCATCTCACTCGAAAAACCTGTCTGGTTAATTGCAGCAGCTAACATGTTTGTTGTGATCCATGTCATTGGAAGCTACCAAGTTTTCGCAATGGGAGTTTTTGACATGGTTGAAACTTTTCTGGTCAAGAAAATGAACTTCCCACCTTCTTTCACCCTTCGCTTTATTACTCGCACGATATATGTTGGTACGTGAATTGAGTTAGCTTACAATTCTCATCACTACTGCAGAGTGTTTTTCCTGATTTGCATGCTAATATATCAGTACATGCCATATAATATGTTCTTAATTTGGCAGCAATTACCATGGTCATTGGTATGGCCATCCCTTTCTTTGGTGGCCTTCTCGGATTCTTTGGAGGATTTGCTTTCGCCCCAACCACATACTTCGTAAGAAAATTAAAGGATTCGTTTCTCTCATTTGCCCTACATAAACACACACACACGAATACCCTTTATTCTTTCTCAAGTTTGTGAATTTGCACCAACCCTTTGATAACATGTCAAATAGAGCTTAACCTTCCGATGCTGTTCTTAATTTGCAGCTTCCCTGCATCATGTGGCTCGCCATCTACAAACCGAGACGTTTCAGTCTATCTTGGTGCATAAACTGGGTACGTTGCGCTTTTTTGCTTCGATAACTTGTTCTTCAGGCTCATTCATAACGCTCACTTCATTCATTTCAGACCTGCATTATACTGGGAGTTACCTTGATGATTCTAGCACCCATCGGTGCCCTACGGAGTATCATCTTGCAATCGAAAACCTACACATTCTTCTCTTAAATTGCCAGTTTTACATGCAACAAACATTCATCTCTCCTCATATTTAAAGCTCAAACCTAGACAGATATGATCGTTGTTGCTTGACCATCAAGGCAAACCCTTCGGCGTTTGTAGATTAATTGACTTCTGGTACCCTCCGACGGCCACGATGGGATTTGAGACAAGAGCGACCTCCTCTTTGATTAGAGTTCTTGCACACTGATCATGTCCAACAGTATTGTTTAATTCGTTAGTCATTTATGTAAACACAATGCTAATGATAAAAGAAAAGGGATTAGATTACTTGATCTGCAAGCATTGCAGAATAATGAATATGCAGCAGGAGAAGTTATGTGTAGAAATATGACTCTTGTATTAATATGGGTCAACTATTACAATATACAGGGCTACATAAATCCCTATTTAGGTAGGAATCCTACACTAATCACGGTGGGAAATTATATTTCTATAATGAGTAATGTTGCACTTACCATTTATTTGTATAATCATATTATATTAGTGATGTAAGGTTTTTAATTGTTTGTGCGGTTTTTATTTCAAATTCATGATTATCTTTTTAAATAAATTTCGTTGATTTGAATTGAAAAAAATAAAAATATTCTTCAGCAAATAGAGATGATTGAGGAAACAACTATAAAGAGAAAGAAAACGATTTATTCCTCTCTTATATACTATTAAATTAAAGACAATTAATGCGGAATCATCTTTGTAATTAACGTATGTATTATAGAAGATGAATGTATTATTACCATCTATTTGTATCAACTCTCCAATAAAGATGGGATCCATATGTGTTGGTGGGTCCTACCTCTATTGGAGAGATAGTTTAAATGATGGTACAAATAGATAGCAAGTGTAGCGTTATTCTATGAAGAGTTCAGTGTTTATTCAACTAGTTGGGCTTTTTTTGGGTCAATATAGTTGGGCTTACTATTGCCAATGCGTACAGTTATTTTTTGGGCTTTTTTCCCCGAATTGCAAGGAAGAAGACATTCGTCTAAGACACATACGACAGGTCGTTTGCAGTCTTGACGCGTTAGAATCCACAAAGTGGTATTATAGTAAATTAGTTAGCAGTTTACCCACCAAAAATCTTAATCTTCCCGCCATTTCTCTGCAACTCTCAGAGTGGCAGCTTCTGAAACCCTAGAGAGAGAGAGAGAGAGAGAGAGAGAGAGAGAGAGACAGAACCAGAACGCGCCACATGGAAGACCAAATCAAAGATGAGTTCCACCGGAGCGGCTTCACTTTCGACGACGAGAAGGAAATCCTCAAAAAATGTAAGATCTTTCGCTTTTTTTTTGTTCCCAATTGAATTCAATCCCTAATTTTACAGAAGAGTGTATATTGATTCCTCAATTGTTGATTAGGTGCTACATTCTGCATAAATTTCAATCTTTCGCCTTCTGATCTCGTTACGAGCTGGGAAATTTACTACCTAAACAGGTTCATTTCTCTCCCAATTTTCCCCAATTTACGATTTTTACTACAACGTTTGGAATGATTCAATTTTGTATCTGAGGATAGCTTTTAGCTTTAAATAGCTTTTTTTTTAATAATATGTTTTTGTTATGGTCGCCGGATAAAGGGATTAATTTTGTACATAGATTTGTGTTAGTAATTTTTTTTTGATGAATAAGTTGTATGTGTTGCCAAATATAATCGGATAAAATGTTATTTTGGGCAGGCAAATGAATGGAACGGTGGTATGTGATGCGGAAATGGATGGGTTTTTAGGGTATTTGCAAGAGCAGAAGAAAGTAGCCATTGAAGAACAGGAGCCCAATCTGCATATCTACTCAAGCAGAGATGTGGATATGTGAGCACAATATATATCTATACACACACACACACACACACACGGACATGTGAGCACTATATATATATACACACACACACACACACTTTTTTCACTTTCCCTTTTTATATCTGTAATTTGTTTTTGGTGGCATGAATTTTTTTGGATATGGGATTAGTGTGATTCTAGTTTCTGAGGTTCAGCATCTGACGAGAAACTGTGTGCAGGATTCTGAATGATGAGGATGTAGATATAAAGGAAGAGGTTCCTAGCACTCCACCATCCGAATCCCAGAACCGTTACTCAGAGCCATCTGACTCAACACCACAAACAATTGGGAACGTTCCTTCTTCTGGAAAACCATCAAGACTTGTAACTCCTTTTGGGCAACGAACAGACAAGTTTGTTGTGAAATTCGGCATTGATAATAAGCCAACTATAGAGAACGGGGAGAAGGAACATGATAATGAGAATGATGAGGATGATGAAATTATCAGGAAGGTTAAGCCTGGAAAGCGGTGTTCTTTCGTAGTCCATGGTTCAGGACCCGAAATAGGTTGTAGGTTTATGTATGATAGGATTGAAGATAGGGTAAGTGAAAATTATTATAGTATGGTGATCTTAATCTCCACTCACACATATATATTGTCCACTAACATAAGACTTTTCTGTTTTAGTTTAACGCACTTGAAAACCGAATTAGAAAGTATGCGACTGCATTAGTTTCATCTGGGCAGTATGAGGAACCGCTGGACCCTACAGTTTCGTCTCAGGTATGGTACCTCCCCCTCCCCTGAGGGTGGGAAGATGTTTTGGCAACTCAATCTTCTCCGAGTCATCTTGAGGCTGTTTATGATGTAAACTTGTTTTGTTTCAGAAAACTATATTTACTGCTGGCATGGTCTGTTGTGACGGAGAGGGCCATTTGAACGACAAATCCACCTTGTTGCAGAGCAGGTAGAAAGTCTTGCACTCTCCTTTATACTATTCATGTGAAACAGTATACTAACATCCCTACAAGGAAAGCATTCCTTAAATAAGTTTAGCTATTAAACAATAGTATCTGAGGATCTTAGCCTTCCCTCAGGTAACACTTTCTTGGAGGGAACTTGTTAAATGTGAAGCACAACTACCTATGTTTTACTTCATACAGCTGAAAGACTTCTGGTAATCCGTATTTTCTTTTTTCTTTAGATAAACTTTTTATCTTTCCTTTTCAATCTTTGGCAGCGCAGAGCATTCTGGAGGTCAACGTGTTCGTATGGAATTACAAAATTTGAGCCAATTTTCAATCTTTCCAGGCCAGGTATGGAAATTGGAACATGAAAGACATAGAACCATGTTCAGATTTTTAAATTTTGAAGTACTGTAGTGTAGTCTAAATCTAACATGGAAGGATTGCATTCCTGCAGATAATCGGTGTCGAAGGGACCAATCCTAGTGGACACTGCTTCATTGCTTCAAAACTGGTAGATTCAGTCCCTCTACCTGTTGCTGCTGATGCAAACTCGCCTCCTGCTAAAAAGCAGGCTTTGGATCAGGAGATTTTGCCAACTGAACTTTCCAGTAAACAACCAGAGCTATCAGTGGTATGCAAGTTTTAGTCTATGTTACTCAATGAGACGCAACTCTGGAAATTATTGGCTTATTAATCATTGATGTGAAAAGATTGAACTTTCCATAATTCTGTGCAAAATTCTTTATCAGTGTTGGTAATATTTAATTTCTGTATTTAAACAGATCATCGCATCAGGCCCTTTTACCACAACAGACAACTTATTGTTTGAGCCTCTGAGAGAGCTTCTAGCACATGCAAGCAAAAAGCTGCCTCAGTTGCTTATATTGGTGACTACCTACTTTTCTTGAACTGGATTTTTCTTTAACAAGATTTTACTGCTTGAACCATTCATGTTGTTTACAAACAGATTTTTTTTTTTTTTTTTTTTTTTTTTTTTTCCGCAGCTAGGACCATTTATTGATTCTGAACATACAGAAATTAAGAAAGGAACCGTCGACAGGAGCTTTGATGAAATATTCCAAACGGAAATTCTTAGAAGGGTATCTACTCAGAACATTGTGTAGTAGTTATCCCGAAGAACTATCCACATCTGTTGGTTTTCATGCCTTTTTTCCTTTTATCATTCTTTCAGTTGCAAGATCATGTCGAATGCATAGGTTCGCATGCGCGCATTGTTCTTGTACCATCTATACGGGATGCTAACCATGATTTTGTATTCCCTCAGGTAATGTTACTTTTGAATCAAGTCAATGTAGTATATACGGCACAATTTGCTTCCGATTCATTTAGATGATAAGAGAATGTGATCTCGAGATACCATTTCTTTGTTGTGCAGCCTGCCTTTGATATTCACCCTCCTGATCTCAAGCATCAGGTACATGTTTGTAGATTTCGAGCTTTTGTCATTCAAAGTTCCTAAATATTTCTGCAGTTATGCATAGTAAAGTGATTTTACCACTCTTAATCAGATAAAAAGTCTCACGAATCCAGGGATTTTCGAGGCAGATCAGGTAACCAAGCGTTTGCCCTGAAATTCTGACCACCTCTGTAACTTTGCTCAAATGATTGTTGATACTAGAATTATCAGTTTGGTAGTCCAGAATTGTATTATTATCTAAAGGCTTGGATTCTAATTTCGTAGACACGCTTGGCCAACAAAGATGAATTGGCAAAACAAATGAACTGTAACTTGATTGAGCTCTATCCATGACCATTTGTATATTATGTATCTACGTTACAAATCTTTCATTCCTTGCTCTAGTTGGCTTGATAAGAATCCAAATGATAAGATTTAGACAACATTTTATCTACCACATTCTGGTTTCAGGTCAAGATAGGTTGCTGCTCTGTGGATGTTCTCAAACACCTTAGTGCAGAGGAGATCTCACACGTTCCGAAGGATGGAAAACCCAGTGACCGCTTGAGTAGACTTGCAAACCATATAATTAGCCAACGCAGGCACGCTCTAATTTCTTAGAAGTTGTTAAGGTCTATATGGTTAGAAGAGCTCTGCAATCTAAAATTCTAAACATATTTTGCAATTTTTCGGGCAGCTTTTATCCTCTGTATCCACCAGCAGAAGACATTCCACTGGATTTTTCACTTGCTCCTCAAGCTCTAAACATCTCATTGATCCCAAATATTCTCATCCTACCCTCTGACGTGAAGTATTTTGTGAAGGTAAATGGTTATTCCAATTTCAATGTCAAAGCAATTCCAATAAATCGTACAGAAATGTGCACGTCGCTCCAATAGAGATTGGGTGTGACATTCTGCGACTTTGAGATGTTTACCTAGAGAAGTACTTTTTGAGTACAGGTACTGTCCATTGGTGAAAGAGGTGAAGAAAAAGAGCAGTTAAAATGCATTTGTGTCAATCCGGGAAGACTGGCCAAGGGAGAAGGGGGAGGTACTTTCGTCGAGCTTGACTACTATGGTAAGCCTGACACAACGAGTGCTTCGATTATAAGCATATAAACATCGGAGTTGAGTTGTAATTTGTTGTAACATGTATTCAATTCACAGTAAGTTTCAAAGAAACTCCACAGGCTAGGGTCGATTGCAACATCATTTATATGGTTTGTAGTGACTGATGGTGATAAATTTATGGTGCAATTCTTGCAAATATTAGTCGGACTCATTGTGATAGGTCCCCCCAAAAAAGAATCGAACTCATGTACACAGACTTTAAGAGTCGATGTGAGACCTTGATGGGAAGTTTGGATCCTTTTCCACAAACGACAATCAATAATTGCAGACCAACCTGTCTAATGTAACAGGGTTGCTGCCTTTGACGCTATTCTAAGCTAATCATCCGTTGTCTTATAGGAAATGAGATACCGCATTCCAAGTGCTTGGAAAGTTGTTTGGCGTATTACTTATGTGAAACTTAAATCTTAGTATTGGAAATATTAAACTCTTATATATTTGTATTATACATGCAATTAGCAAATTACTGCCAATTCATAAAAATTAAAAATTAAAAAAATATATATTTTTCTACCTCTTTTTCTTCTGCACTTTGTTTTTGTACCAATCGATCCAAAGATTCAGAACCCACAAAATACTCAGACAAATGGCAGTTGAAATCACCACCATCCAAGAAACCCATGCCCATCTGGGGATGACGGGGTCAGCCGCCCCACTCACATAGAACGCCCCCATCTTGTACATGAACACCGGCCCCAAGATCCCTCTAAAAACACTGTAAAAAGCATAGAATTTAGGGGACAAAAAGTCGTACAATTTGGCGGCGGCAGGCGAACCGGACCTCCGAAAGCCGGCAAGGGTCCAGGCGTTCTGGCAGCCGCTCGTGATCTCAGCAAGGAAGAGTAGAACGAGGATGGCGTGGGCCCCGTGGCGGACGGTGTAACGGCAGGTGGTGAAGACGTAGAGGGTGGCGAGGTGGTGGAGGATGAAGAGGACGTCGTTGGGGAAGAAGATGAGGTAGTGGAGGAGGTCGAGGGAGAAGTAGGCGATGCTGAACTCGAGCACGGTGTTTTGGGTGGCGGTGTTAGGGGAGGCGAAGGTGGTGGCTTTGTGGCTGCGGAGGATCGCGTGGGCGGCCATGGCGGCAGCTGCGGAGCCGTGGGATAGAGAGATTAGGCAGCTTGAAGCTCCTGGTCGGTGTTTTGGGCCCCAGTTGCGGAAAAGTAGGAAATAAGCAGAGAGGTAGATGAGGAGAAAGATGGAGAAGAATCTTGGGAGTGTTGGGGTGGGGATTGCTGAGGTCTCCATGGAAATCAAAACCCAGTTGCAGGAACAATGCAAGAGAGAGAAGCAGAAATAAAAGGTCGAAACTTGAAATTATTGGGCTCCAAAACTGTTGGGGAAGAGTCTTAGCTTCGGTTAATCATAGACAGAGAGACAGAGAGAGACTGAGTGGATAGAAGGTGACCTGCTTTTGAAGACGAGCGAGATTGCTTTAAGTGAGAGGTGGATGAAAAGTAGAAGGAAATCCTCGTGGGTGGACCCTTAGCGATCCTAACCATAATACAATTTGTTTTAGCGATAATCAATCTCAACTGATCGTGATTAAATGCAATTTTATATTTCACTCACACAAATACAATGTAATATATCAACGCAAACGTTTGTTGTTTGTTAAAATTTCTTTCATGTACGTAGAAGAAGGTTGAACTCTTAACCTAACTCAAATTCAAATATCTTTTAACAAATTCGAAAAAATCGAAATCCTAATTTAATTATAACTCAACTATTCATTCCTTGTCGTTTGAGCTAATCATGTTTGTTGTGTGTTTAACACGGTAGTTCACTTTCTTCTTTTTGGGTAATTATTGGTAATGACAAGTCGTACGGTTGTTGAGTCTCTCAAGTAATAATAACAATAATAATATGGGTGTTGAAACATGAAAGTTAACAAATCAAAGTTTAATAATAACACGTAATATTCTTATCTTTTATGCTTGCAAGCAAAAACTTAAAACAATTATTCCTTTGTATATAGAGTTGTACTACTGTTTGGATCCGATTTTACACTATGGGTCTGAGCAATCGAGACCGCTGAATGAGCAGAATTTTAGACCATTGAAGGACAAAATAGTTGAAATAATTTTCAATTATTATTGAGAAATAATATTGTGATTTTAATCATGATATTATCTCTTACTAATATATTAAATTATTTAAACATAATATTTGTCCAAATCCCAATTAATTTGAATGATGGTGGAATATTGGGATATGCATCGCGTCAGATAATGAAGCAAGCAGTTCAGTTCAAATTGATTTGAATGTCTGGCAATGGATGTGTAGATTGAAATAGCTTGGAGTGGAGATCACCATTTGGGATTTGATGATCTTAAAATCATGGTCTTGGATAATGATGAGATAAGGAATCTAGGTAGACTAAGCATTTTTGCATGGTAATGGATATTGTCAGATGGGTTTAAAGTTTTGATGAAAAAAGCCTAGGTGGGCTAGGTTTCTTATGAGATGTGATAAACCTAATTTTTATTATGTTTGAAAAGTCAAAGGAAAAATCCTATTGATCAAATTAAAGGATATGCTTTGGTTTCTGATGCGGATCAAATTACGTTCCACAAATTGGAGTTGTAGTTGGACTCTACAAAATTATCTGGCCGTGCCCAGTAGAAGATATGAATGCTATAAATACAGAGGCAATGGCAACGAGAAGAGGACCTCCAAATCAATACACAACTACCATGCGCAAATCTCTCAAACATCTTGAGATTTTTTTTTTCATTTTCCACCAACACCTTCAGTTTGGATAAACAGCACTGCGTTGAGGCCGACTGGTTACTTATCCAAGTCTCAGTTGAGAAGGGTTTTCGAATCCTTATTGGTAGAGGTTATCTCATTAGTCTTCTCGACGAAGTGAGGTGTTACAAGTTACTACATTCGGCACATTGAAAGCCGAATTTGATATTGAACTTCGCAGAACTAGCAGTCTTGTCTTCAGGCTCAAGAATTCGAAGGCCGAGACATGTTCCTTCCTCGACCGTAGTTGCAAGATCAAGAAGTCAACAACGCGCTCAACGCAACATCAACAAATTTTACTCATTGGCCGAGCTCGCCCGACGAGTTGGCACACCCTGCATCAACCAAAGGACACGTAGGCTTTGTAATTTTTAGGGTCAACAACTACATAAATCTTTGATTCAATAGCTGGCTTAACAACCACTTATTACAGTCTAGTAATATTGTTCTTTACTTGTAAGTGAAATGTCTTAGCTTTAATTATCGTTGAAGACGAATTTGAACCGTATTATTGATAGTCTATTGTGAGGCTAAGTCCACCCATCTCCCGTAATATAGATAATATCGTTTATTCAAAAAAAAAATTGTTAGCTTAAGAGCAGCGTTTAAAATATTGGAAATATGGATGTACAACTTTATGTAAATATCAATGGATATTCAATATCAGTTGTTTTCAATGGGCATATTAACTCATTCAAATTTAGTCAAAGTTAGAGAAAAATTTATTTCAAAACAAATTAAAAAATTCGAAATCTGTAATATGTTCTAGCAAAATTTCTATGGTAAATCAGTAAATATCGTTAATATTCATTAATTTTCAATATCTCGTCGATAGAAGGTAAAGTTTGCATTTCACCTCATTTCCATATCGATCATTGATTTTCGAGTTTTTGCCAGAAATGTCGACAGTTTCGTGGATATTTTAAACACTGCTTAACTGCAAGGAAGAGAAATTTGTATGAGATAAAATCACCACCATGTGTTATCTTGGTCTAATTATATCCTACTATATGAAGAAAATTCTTACATATGACAAGATATTATTGATCCGGATGCTATAGCAACGATAAAATCGTTTTGTATAAGTGATTCGCAAAACTAAGATAGTCCATAATTTACTTCAATTAGTATATTCTAGTATTGTAGTGGTGATCCGAAAATGTTCCTGATGTATCTATTGTACAATTCAAACTCGTAATTAAGTGGTCCAAAGAAAGTTGTACAATTCGAGTTCAACTCAACATCATTTCATGTAGATTAAATATTACTTTTGTCCTTATGTTTTACTTCTTGAATTTTCATTTTCGTCCTTTTTCTGAATCTCACAAGATTGGTTCTTGTACTATATCTCGTTAGTAGTTAGAAAATTGTTATTAACATTTTAAAAATCTCATTTAACATTCCAAATTTTCTATAATTAGAAGAAAAAAAAATACATTTGTGCTAATAACAATTCCCAACAGTTATTGATATTAGTTTACTCAGACGTGTGAACATGTGCATGCTACACGGAAATTAGACGGAATTGAGCAAAGTTATTTACTAAATTGGCCAAATTTAAACTTGACCAATAATTAGATATTCGAAAAAATTAGGGTTTTAACTCAATTGAAGCTTTGATCTTTGAACTAAAAATATGAGTATTAATCTCCAAACTTGGTATAACGTGAAATAATGATCTTTTTGACCAACTTCGTTTAAGCTTACGCCCAAACTAAAGAGGCGTCATCACGTGTCCCCACTTACTAGAGATTTTCAGTGTGTACAAGTTGGTACACATTCCACAAACATGTCATCGTACAGAGCACTTTTTAGTGCCATTAACAAGCTAAAATTGAAATTCTATCAAAACTTGCAGTAAAATTTGTTGTTGAACTAACTTAAAGCGAAAGACCTGTAATTTGATGAGCTTTCACATACACTTTTACTGTCATGGTAGAATCTGTTGATCTCATGGTAGGAACTCTGAAGCTCAAAGGTTCTAATACATTTCTCTGAGGCCGGCAGTATAGTAAACCTACATCACCATCCCTCCATCAATGGTGAGCACCTGCAAGAAAGGCGTGTTATGGTCACTGGTGCAAAATTAGAGAAGCAGATTGTTGTCAAATGATAATTGCATAAAGGCCAGGAAGGTCAAGGTAATGACACGACCTTCGCTAATGACAATAAGCATCGATAAATAAATTGCAAGAAAGGTTTCTAACACAACAGTGTTGGGCTACCGATGAACTTCCACAGAAAAGCTCCTTAATTGCAACATAGTCACCACAATAGGCACTACTGCCCTTGTGATCTGTGATCTGTGATCTGGTTCACTTGTCCAAAACGTGATACACTTCCATTCCAATGATCCAAAAATCTCCTTCATTTATCTCTTCAATAAATCATCTTGAAGAGAAACACAGTAACTTGATAACTAAAGAACTTTTGTCGAGGCTAAACTTATCCAAAAAACAAATACATTTAGATTCCATCACATTCAAACTAAAAGTTAAACTGTCTATGAAACTTCAACTTGAATCCAAGTCAAATTTATCATAGGTCCAAGATAGGTGAAACATACTGCATCCCGTTTCACAGACCATAACAAGTCACATTTGAGTAACTATCAGAAAGATTCAAGTCCAAAGAGTTCAACAATTATTCCAAAAACTGATATGTATTTTATACCTGTCCGGTCATGTAACTGGCTGCAGGACTAAGGGCCAAGAATTCCACCAGTCCAGCAACTTCTTCGGGTTGGCCATACCTACCTGTAATCACAGCCAGTATGAAAAAAATTTAGCAAACTATTATAAGCTATTATTGTAAACATGCTTGACTTGAATAACTAGAGTTTCCCCAGCCTCACCTAATGGAATAGTCTGTAAAATTTTCTTCTCAATGTCATCCCCTAGCTTTGCAGTCATGTCCGATGCGATAAAGCCCGGGGCAACAGCATTAACCTGAAGGAAATCCATTGTTTACGACCCAATCCATCATCTGGATTTAATACCATCTCGGGATGTGTCTGATTAGTGGAACAAATAGAAGAATCTTGGAATACTCACATTAATGTGTCTGCTTGAATACTCCTTAGCAACAGTCTTGGTCAGGCCAATTACTCCTGCTTTTGCAGCACTGTAGTTGGCTTGTCCAACATTTCCAACTAGACCAACAACGGATGCAATATTGATAATCCTTCCCTGCAAGAAGCATTATTCGACTGAGATAAGACATTAGACGAAAAGGTCGGGGATACTCCTTTTGAAAGGAATGGTATTCACCTTCTTCTTCTTCATCATGATTTTGGCTGCTGCCTGAAAAAGTGAAGTTCCTCAGTTCGACATTGAAGTCAAGTAGCATTTCCATGAAAAACGAAAATTCGAAACACATACCTGGGTACATAGATATACACCGGTAAGATTTAGATCAATGACCTCCTGCCATTGTTTTAATTTCATTCTCATCAACAGACCATCCCTGGTAATTCCTGAAACCATGGTATAAATGACGATCATGTTTGAAATTGGACATTAGACAAAAAGCAGGTGAAATTTGCAATAACCTGCATTGTTTATCAGTACATCAACAGTTCCCCAAGCATCAACTGCCTGCAGATGCAAAATTATTAACCACATCACCAAACTAGCATAATCATGCCACAATTAAAATAAGAAGGAACATTTGCGTACGGTTTTGAGCATCGCCTCAACATCTTCTTCTTTCGAAACATCCCCTCCAAAAGTAATAGCTTGTCCACCAAACGCCTCAATCTGAAAGAACACAACCCTCATTCAATATCGCTCTATCACTAGTAAATAAACCCAACAATCATAGCACACAAATTTAGTCCGAATTTCAAGTCAGCAAGACTTATTCGTATGATTTGCATAGATGATTTGACTGTACCTCTTTGGAAACCTCTTCGGCCTCCTTCGACGATCTAGCGTAGTTAACAAGGACCTGTCCGCACACAATCATCAATTCACCATCAACAACCAAAACCAACAATACAGAAACTAAGAACATTACACAAAAACCTAACCCTGCAACCAGCTTTGCCCAAAGACAGAGCAATAGCTCTGCCGATGCCTCTAGAAGCTCCGGTCACCACTACCACCGGACCCTCCACACTTTTGGCCTCCCCAGTGGTCGCTTGCTCCAGCGTCGCCACCTGTGCCCTCACGTAACCTGTCACGTGCCATCACCATCACCATCACCATCAAATTATAGTTTTCATTTCAATTTCCAAAATTCTTACATAACATTACCAACTACTTTCTGATTTCTACATTCTCTAAATCCCTAATCATCCTAAATCACAACTAAACAAATCGTTTCGATGACTAATTGGAATTCGAATTACCTGAGGAAGTGGAGGAGCGCTTGGATCTGTACTGAAGCCCAATGCTCCGACCCCATACGGTTGCTCCACCAATCGGAGCCCATTGCTTGAACTGGCAGGCCCTGCCGTCTGTGGTAGCTCCGAATTTAACGGCGGATTTTAAAGCGACGACGTTTGATGCAGATATGGAAGCCATGGGAGCTCTGGAGAATTGGAAAATGCAAAGGGAGAAATGAGAAGCTCGAAATGCGAGGAATTGGCGATCGGCTTTTATAAAACGAAGGCGTTTTGGTGAGGTTGTGTTCTGCGTTGAAATGCTTTGGGAACTCCGGCAGTGGCGATGGAAGCAAAGCTTGAGTTGTTTCTTACGAAGTGGCTGCTGGGATTGACGAGTGGGGCTGCTTTTGCATTTAATTACCATGAAGCCATAGATGACAATGATGAGGGGAAGGGGCAGGATGGTAATATTGAGGTTGAACGCGGAAAATGGAACGCGGATAATGAAGCGAAGAAGTTGGTATTTTCGAATTTGGACCCTCTCCGAGGCAAACCCTCGGGATCCACTAACACAAGCCGTTAGATTTTGATCCAACGGTCATAAACAGAGAATCTTTCTAAAAGTTCTAATAATTGTAGCCGTTTGATTGAAATTCAATAGCTCATGTTATTGGATCCCGAGGGTTTACCTCGGAGAGGATCCAAATTCGGTATTTTCCATGCGGGAAATCACTTGACGGAAGGAGAAGAGAGTAACATAAGTAAAATCCAATGGGCTGTGGCAACTGTTTGTTGGGCCCAAATGTCGTGTGGGCTTTTGGTAGTATAACGACAGACGTCTGGGTCATGATCTTTGCTTTGAAGGACGTAGACCGGATTTAGTCCATCAACGGCCCTAAATCAGGGGGACTTAATTTCTTGGAAGCAAAATGTTATGAGATAGTATAATTGTGTCATGCAAGTTGTTTTTCTGAACCGGCCACTGTCCAACCTAGTTTCATTATGGAACTTCTGTCGATGTTATATTCGAACGTTAAACTTCGTTTGGGGTTGTTATCAATGAAAAAAAGAGAAATTTATGAAATCTGGCAATCCAAGTGCAATCCAAGGACATTCTCTCCTCTTAATATCGCTTGTATTAAAACTCGATACAAGATCTAAAACAGGTTTCTGCCACGGGTTGAAGCTCAACCCCAACCCACCCGATGCCCTATTAAAAGTCAGAGATGATGTCTTCAGTGTAAATGTCTAAGTCTAACACCACGAAAATTTCAACTAGATAAGCAACCAGAATGTACATTTAGAAGAAGCATGGAGCTTGACGATGTTAAAGATAAATTGGCAAAGGTTCTTATACATCTGAAAATCGATGATTATGCCCGTTTCATTGTTGGTTTCCTCTTGGAGTTGTTCTTCGGACGAATCTTCACAAAAGCCTTATCCAAATCCTAAACAAATCAAAACACAAGAAATTAAGAGGAATTATGCAAGCAAGAACTTTGCATCTGCATGAGAGTAAGGACATAGGTTACCAATTCAGTAATGTTAACAAACACATAAACAAAATATCAATAAACTAGCAGAATTTTAACATAGCTGGACAACAGTATTCCTCTAAAGTCCACGACGAGCACTAGCTTCAGCCAGCCATATCAGATCTTTACTTCTAGTTTTGCAACGTCAGAAGACCCTAAGAAACTAATTGACTTGTTAATATGTAGAAATAATCTATTTATGTCAACTGATTTCAGGACACTGATAACTAGAACGACACGATAATTTCTTTTCTTTTCTTTTCATTTTTGATACAAGACCTTCTAAAAAATTGATAACCTGAATTACCACAAAAATTAGTTTAAAAACCATCATGCAAATTTCAACTAACCAAAATCACTTTTCCATCCGTCAAACTTGCTCTAAGATAAATTTAAGTTACTAAATGGCTTCTGTACATGTAAAGCTTACTGAGATATTTGGTTAGATTAATGACGGCTTAAACCTAGTGAAAAAGTGCTTAAGTGATCTGATCTCCCAAAAACATTGATAATATTCTAGTAGTGCCCTTTGGTTGGGTAGCATAACAAACTAATATGATTCAAAGTATGTATTGCAATTCACCTCCAATGTTTCTTTTTCCGACTTCTTCGAGCTCCAAAGAGCCTCCAAATTGTAGTAAGCTCTAGCGTTCTCATCAAGAGCATGAATTATCACTTTGCCTAAATAAATAAAGAAACCAAGTATTAAAACCCAAAGAGAAAGGAACTAACAATATCAATGAGGCATGTAATGGCAAACATTATGCAGAAGTACAAGATTCATACGTTCTACTACCATTTGTAAAATTCCATGGGATGTGTCACCAATGGGAAATAAGCACGTTAATCAGCAATTAAGTAATAATACAATCATCAACAACCACGTCATATGGTTTACAGAATTTGATCGAGATAGTTGGTCTCTCTAGCATTATCCTTCAATAATTTAGTCAAAATACACTCTACGGAAACTCTGAGCCCTCGTATGGCTACTGGAAATTGCTTTTAGTTTTCCAGGAATATTGTGGCGGGTTTATGCAAAAAACCAAACATACCATAACAAGAGTAAATACGTAATCAAAGCTACTTTTCGACAACCAAAAACGAAGATCCTACAAAGAGCAGAACATACCAGAGTCGATGACAATCCACTTTCCTCCCTCTTGCCCTTCCACACTGGGAAGCACTAGCCGCTCACCTCCTTGCTGCTTTAGCTTAGACTGCTCATATAAACACACAAACAAAAGACAATAAGGCCCAGTTAACATCAAGCAGCAATCTAAATAAAAAAAAGAATTGCATGTTACCCTTTTCCCTGTCAACTAGGAAAACCCAAACTCAAATTTTCTAGGCAACCAAACAGATGATAATATTTCACTCTTTTTTCTAGTCATGGGCAATAAGACTCAGCGTTTCACTCTCTTCCGTTTCCCTTCGATTCTCGGCAACCAAACACAAATTAGGAATTGAAATTAGAAAGAAATTCGGACCTGCCTTGTAAATTAGGGCTTGAGCGATGTTCTTGACGTGCCACATGGATCTTCCGGTAGCGAGGACCATGAAATCCGCCCACTCGCAGTGCTTACCCGCCGGTATGACCTTCACGTCGTCTGCCTTCACGTCGCTGAGAACCTTCTCGACCTCTTGGAGGTCGAGAAGGCCTTTGCCGGCGAACGTAGAGTACGCGGCCGGAAACCCTAGCTTCCATTGTCGAAGGAGCGACAAGGAAGAAGAAAACGAGAGAGAGAGTGACTGAGATCGTAGAGCCGCCAACATGGTGGTGTTAGTTGTGGCGGTGCGCGGGTGCAGTGCGCAGGTGCAGGGTTTGTGTTTTACCGTTTAGAACGTTGTAGAGTGAGTGGCGCGCAACGGCGGCGTTTCGCTTTCAGTCTTTTAGAAGAATCTTCAAAAGTAAAACGCAACGTGTCGGTGTTAAGTAAATAGTAACACAAGGGTTGGTAGAAAGTAAATAGTAACACAAAGGTAAACGTCAACGAATATCGTGAACATAAAGTTGACGTGTGCTTGGAAAAGGAAAGTGAGAATTTGAGTTGAACCGAGTTTTGGAACTTTTGTTGCATCGGGAACAGGTAATATTAGTATATTAATTCATTTTAATTTTTTAACCAAATAGTTATTTAAAAGAAAAATTAATGAAAATAATTTGAAAACTTTGAGTTTTAACGATTAAGACAAAATAAATGGAAAAATAAATAGTACCAGATTTTTCGTTAAAGTAAATAATATCGTAAGTTTTTCGTTAAAAATCCCTTATTTAAATTACAAAATTTATTTTGTGTATAAAAACATATGAGTAAGGTCTGGTTTAGTACTAAGGTGATTATGAAAAAAGCTGGTATAAAAAAAGCTGGGAGCTGTTTTTGTGTTTGGTAAACATTCAGCTTCAGCTTTTTTTCACAGTTTTGGGTGAAAAAAAGCCAAAAACAAGAAGCTGCAAAATCCAGCTTTGAAAAACCTACTTTTTTCACATCTGTTTTACATAAAAATTTACCAAACACTATAATACTGTTTTTTTTTTTTTTCAAAATCACTTTTACAAAAGAGTTTACCAAATACTCTGTTGCTTTATTTCATGGCTGCTTATTCTCACAGCACAGTAGAAGCAATTTTTTTTTTCAAAGCACAGCAATACCAAAACAGCTTTAAATAGCACCATATTTGGAGATAATTAAAACAATTCGGTGCGATCTTTGGGGAAAAAAAATTAAATATATACACACACACATTATTCTATTTATATTTGTTTTGTTGAATAAGGTGTACATTGGTTAGGCACTTAGGTTTTCTGATTCAATTATTTGGAGCTTATATATGTCACGTATAGTGCAGATGCATTATAACTTGTACATTGTATATAATAATATACAGTAAAATACACAGCTGGATACTACCAATTCATATGTCTCCATCTCTTTACATATTTGTGGAACGTTGTATGCCATCTCAAAAAATATAATCACCAAAAAAATCTATTTAAAATTTGGCCTAATCATACAAGAACATTGTTCTAAAAATAGGTGGCACCTAGGCTAGGCAATGAAAGATCGATGCAATTTAAGCCAAAACATAGAGGAAAATCAGATAAGGGCTAGGTGGCCACCTAGGTAGCCTTGACGTGCTAGACGGGTTAGGCGGTGGTTAAACAATGAATAAGCGGTTTGAGGTTTAGGGTTCTATTGTTTTTTAATTTTTTTAATTAAGTTAAAGGGGTCTTGTGGGAACCTACCCAAAAAAGAACCCATATTATTTCTCTTGCCATTTCGTGTTTCTTTTCTCCATGTCTCTTCATGTTCTCATTCACATATATTGATTAATTGAATAATTGATTAATTTCTGTCAATTTTAGATTATGAACTACTTAATTTTCGAATTTGGTTTTGCGTTTTGGGTTTTTCTTATTTTTGTTGCATTAGTATGTGATGACGTCAATGCCATGATGTTTTAATTTTGAACTTCCTCAATTTCTCAATACAAGTATAGTTTTTTCTAGAGTATAAGTAGAGATTTATTTATATGTTACTATAATAAATTTAACTAAATCCGCCTAATCCGCCTAAGTTCCCGCTTAGCAGCCTAGGTGCTAGATTCCAGCCCGCCGGTCAATAGTGCGTAACATCTTCTAGAATCTAGTCCAAGAACTCTATTTAATATATTTTTCTTCAAGTTATTATTACTTTAATGCTAATTCAAGTTGTTATTCTTCTCATACAATAATCAATGACAAAATATATTCGACATAATATAAACAATGCATGCACCTGTAATATATTATAATTATCTTAGGTCGTTTGTGGAACTGGGTCCTCTCCTCTCTGAGGCAAATTCTCGGGATTCTCCTAACCCACTAACACGGATCATTGGATTTTGATTCAATGGTTATAATTATTATAACTTTTAGAGGAACCTCCTTGTTTGTAGCCGTTGGATTAAAATTCAACGGTCCGTATTAGTGGGTCAGGAGGATCCCGATAGTTTGCCTCGGAGAGGATCCAATTCCGTTCTGCTGAACAAGTTCGAATTTACTATTAATTATTTAATAATTTTTTTCTAAGACGGAATAAAAACAGAACTGCATTACGGTTGTGATTTTTATCGACGATTTTAATTTGTTACCATAATAATATATTTTTGGTGGGTTGAAACACAACCATTTTTTGACATAAAATATTTATATAAGATTTGTTGAAAGCCATACATTGAATATAAAAAGAAAAATAAATAGGCATTCAGTACTACAGTTTGCTAGTATTTATTTTCACTTTAAAGTAAGAAGTCTTTGGTTCGAATCTCGTGAATGGTGAATTCGATACCAAATTAGGCTGCCCATCTTGTAATTTAACCGAACTCCCTCTCTTCTTAGTGTAAAAATATCGATGCATTAAAAAAAAATAATAATAATAAATACTGGTTATGATTACAGTGAAGGCTTCTAAGTTTTCTTTCTCCGTCACCTACCAATTAAAACGACGTCATTCTGCACCTTTCCATTAGTGCACAGATTCATGATATAACATTAACATATGGTTGTTGTTACATCGCCTTTTTATCTTATTCCATCGCTGTCCCACTCCCGCTGTCTTTATTTAGGGTTTAATTGAATGCATCATTGACACGTATAGATTATCCAAACTTAACAAGGTCATTATCTAATTCTAATGTGATTATCAGCGTCACTTCTTATGAGAGGGAATTTCATTATTTATCGGTGAACTGAACTTCGTGAAGTGTATGTTTGATGGCTTTTTTTTTTTTTTTTTTTTTTTTTGTTTAAAGGTTAATAACTTATATCATCTTATAAATCATCTAGATATGTTAAGAAAGCTAAGCGAATTTATAGTGCGGTTCATTATTGCCACTGAACTTATGGACTTAACGAAGCGTAAGGAAACTGACATGTAACATATGAGCTGTTTGTTAAGGCAAAAGGAAAATACTTGATTTGTTACATATAAGAGCAACTTCATCCCTAAAGAATTTGCGCCAGCACCCAGCCCATTTATCCACTTAATTAAACAGTAATAGACCCAATGAACAGTAATAGGCCAAAGCATCTCCACCCCAAAAAAAATGTGCTGGCACCCAGTCTAAAAATGCGCTGGCACCCAGTCCATTTAAAATATTAAATAATTTTTTTATAAAATAATAAATAAATAAAATAGTTTTGATTTCGGATAGGATTTTTAACCAATCTCATCACGTCATGTGTCATTATCCGAACGTACTATTTTTTGAATAGATTTCCACTAAGATTTTTTGAATTACATAAGAAATTAAATAAAGTTCTAAAAATAAATAAGAAATTACATAAGAAATTAAATAAAGTTGTAAAAGTAAATAAGAAATTACATAACAAATTAAATAAAGTTGTAAAAGTAAATAAGAAATTACATAAGATGAGGGTTAGGTATTTATAGAAAAAAAAATTATTTTTTTGAATTTTTCTGTATTTTTTAAAAAAAATTCACAATTTTTAATTATTTTTTAATAAATTTTAATGTTGTAATTAATCTGGACCGTTGGATTTGAAAAATAATCAAATCCAACAGCCAATAATCTGCCACGTGGCCAACGGTCAAAATTTTGACCGTTGGGCCTTTTTTTTTTTGGTGAAAAAAACGTGGACCGTTGATCTGTGATCAGACGGTCCATTTTAAAAGTCAAATTTAAATTTTTTTTACCGTTGGAAATCCAACGACTCTGAGGAGGGCCACGTGGCCCTCACCGGTTTGAACCCACTTGCGCTGACACGCGGGGCCCGCGCACTGCAGCGCTGTCGGCTACTCGCGCCCAGTCGCGAGTGTTGTGCACGCGCCAGAGCAATGGACCGGCTTCTGGGTCTGTCCGAAATGGGCTGGCCTGCTGCCTGGCGTGGGCTGGGTGCTAGGCTGTTTCACGGGCTGGAAGGTTTGGACTGGGTGCTGGGCTGCTAATTGGACAGGGTGCTGGGCAAAAAAGTGTGGGGTGGATCTGCTTTAAGAATCCATTCCTATTTGCATAATTTAACAAAAAGAATTATTATCGGCACTCTAAAAATGTCAATTTGCACTTTAAATATTTTATAAATAGTAAGAAAATTAAACTTGTGAGGAGTGTAGAATGAGATTGTTGGAGTGCTAATAAGAATTCCCTTAACAAATACGTATGACTTTAGTTTTATATTTTAATGAGATATTTTTTAATACGTGTCGGATAATGATTTATATTACTGAGGAGCTAAGTATCCATATAAAAAATGCAAAATAATGTCTACTAAGTCGAAGTTGAAACTAAAATAGAATACAATCTACTAGTATGGGATTGTATGGGAAGTATGGAAATAAGTTGATTATTGGAGCTGAGATACCAAAAATTAATAAAAGGGTAAATTATATTTTCATGCATAAGGTTTAGGGTCTATTTTAATTCCTTACAACATCTTCAAAACATTTTACTTTCATATCTTAAGTACTATTTTATTTCAAAATAATACCTCCATTACATTTTCTATCCATTGATCTTTTAAGTGCTGAGGTGACTGCCAAATGTGTGACATCCCACATCGCCCAGGGGTGATCCTTAAATGTATATTCCCATCCCTACCTAGCACGAGGCCTTTTGGGAGCTCACTGGCTTCGGGTTCCGTAGGAACTCCGAAGTTAAGTGAGTAGCGCGCGAGAGCATTCCCAGGATGGGTGACCCATCGGGAAGTTCTCGTGTGAGTTCCCAGAAACAAAACCGTGAGGGCGTGGTAGGGGCCCAAAGCGGACGATATCGTGCTACGGTGGCGGATCGGGCCCGGGTTGTGGTGGGGGCCTGGGCGGGGATGTGACAAAATGTCTGCCACATGGCAATTTTTTTTTAATTTAAAAAAAAAACCTGAATTTTCTACAAAAAAAAAAAAAAAAGAACCATCCCATCTCCCCGTAATCACCCCCCATATCCCTAAACCTGTAACAACAACAACAAGAAGCAGGAGGAGAAGGAAAAAAAAAAAAAAATTGCCCAAACTGAGTTCGTCCCTCCACACCCAAAGACCTGCAACCTAGAAGAAGAAGAAGAGTGCAACTGCAACTCTCATTCTCCCACCCCAACCATCAACCAGTCCCTGTCAATTGAGTCAAACCCCAGGTCCTCTTTCGTCCACCCAAGAAACCCCCACCCTTCATCTCTGTCCGAACGCCACACAAAGCCACCAAAGACAAAGAAGGGGGAGTGAGACAGAGAGAGGAGAGTGAGAAATGGATTTCAATTTCAACTCCAATAGAGCAGAGTTGGCTGGTTTGCGGTCACGTGGGGATGGGGGGAAGCAGCTGGGTCGAGCGCCGGGGGGGGGGGGGGGGGGAGGGTGGGGAAGGCAGCTGAGTCGTTGTGGGGGAAGGGTGGAAAGGCAGGTGGGTTGCACGCCGACGACTTCTTCTTCTTCGATTGAGTTTGGGTTGCTTTTTTTTTTTTTTTTTTTCCCCTTCCTTGTTGTTGTTGTTGCAAGTTTAGGGATGTGGGGGGGGGTTGCGGGGAGATGGGATGGATGGGTTTCAAGGTTTTTTTTTTTTTTCCTTCCTTCCTTCCTTTTTCTTCTTGTTGTTGCCGATTTAGAGGTGTGGGGGGTGGTTGCGGGGAGATGAGATGGGGTTTTTTTTTTGTGTGTGTTGAGAAAATTTAGGTTTTAAATTTTTTTTTTCTTTTTTTTTTGCGAAGTGGCATATATATGGTAGCCACGTCAGCACTTAACGGATCAATGGAGAGAAAATGTAACAGAAGTATTATTTTGAAATAAAATAGTACTTAAGGTATGAAAGTGAAATATTTTGAAAATGTTGTAAGAAATTGAAATAGACCCCAAACCTGATGTGTGAAAATGTAATTTATTCTTAATAAAACCTATGAAGTGTATATACACTATAACCTAGTCAAGCTACCTGCATAAATAGATTTGGTAGGAAAATTTATTTATTTCTTCGGTGAGAATAATTGATTTAAAATTTTAATTATAAAAAAAGTTGAATTGGATGGGCAGCCAAATAGTGTTATTCTAAACGTACCAATGTACTCCAAAATTCTAAATGATGTTATACGTATGCATACATACATACACACATATATATATATCTCTCTCTCTATATTAAATGTAACTTACCAATAATTTGGTACATTATTGGTATGTTATGTAATTCAAATTGTGTACAAAATAATATGTTGATACATTGTGTAAAGATACGTATCATTTAGTACTATAATTTAATGATATTTTATTTCACTCGTAAGTGACATTTTATGGCAATCTCATTATGAAGCTTAGCTCACTTCTCCACATTATTATACGACAAACCCATTGTGAGACTTAACTCAATTCCTCATATTTTGATATAAATAATATAATTTGTTCGAAGAAAAAAAAGAAGACAATTTCAGTGTATTTAGGTAGGGCTGGAAAAAAATCCCAAAAATCCCAAACCAAACCGAAAAAATCCCGATCCCAAACCAAAATTCCCGAAATTTTCGGTATGTCATCCCGAACCAAACCGAAATTTTCGGTACGGGATTTGGTATTGCATCTCCATTTTTTCGGTATTCCCATACCGAACCGAAATAAATATTATATATATATTATTTTTTAATTATAAGAGAATTATTTCAACCGTTCATTGTTTTAGATTTAATCTGTGCCGTTCATTTGTTTTTAGGTCAGATCCCCTATTTCAATTTTCACTTCCATTCCATCAAGAGCTTGAAGCACAGCCACTGTGCCACCAGCCTTCCTTCACCAGAATCACCACCCAGCTTGGCTTATAACTATTATTTTTGCTTTTGAGTTTGTTACTTTATTTATTTTAAAACCTTGGCTTGTAACTATTATTTTTGCTTTTGGGTTTGCTACCTAATTTATTTTTATTGCATGCATGATGCATGTGTAGTGGTCAGATTGAAACTTTGTTATTATTGAAACTTTGTGCACAAATGGGCAGTGGGTAGATTGAAACTTAATTTATGAAATTATGTCAAATTTGTGCAGTGGGCAGTGGGCAAATTAGTAGAAATAACAAATTGGCAGTTTGGGCCCAAAAGCATAATATGTCAAATTTTAGCCCAAAAACATAATATGTCAAATTTTAGTCCAAAAGCCCAAAAGTATTTCGGGATTCCCAATTTGTCCCGAAATCCCGAAATTATTTCGGGATTCCCGAAAATTGGGATTCCCGAAAATTTGGTTTGGGATTGGTATTGAATTTGGGATTCCCGAAAATTTCGGTTTGGGAATCGAGACAAAGATTTCGGTATAGGATCCCATACCGAACCACCCCTATATTTAGGCACTCTAGATCTCAGTTTTAATTGGGAAAATAGAATACAAAATCTGTATGAAAATGAAATTAACAAATACTGTGAATACATGACAAAAGCGAAAAAGAAAACGAAAGGTTAAAGATACGCAGAGCTTACCGTAAACGGCAGTTGCAACGCTCGTAAATATTTAACAAGAAGCAGAAAAAGTGCAATTGACAGAAAGAAAATCACGAACAAAAAAAGTAAAAAAAAAGCAAAGAGAAAAGTGAAGAAGCAAAAAAGAGAAAACGAAAGCTTTGTTGTGGAGGAAACGAGCAAAAATCCAGACGACAACAAAACCACAGTTTTATTTATTTTTTATATTTTCAGTTTTTCCACTTCCGTTCTCGGAGACTCGCACCGTATAAATTTTCTCGGAGGAGAGAGAAGAATTCCTGAGAATTCCACTTTCCTTTTCCTGCCGCACCGATCCGTTACCGCTTTCGTCTTCCGATCCGTACGGGCGCAGGCAAAGCAGTAAATGCTTTAGATCCGACTGCCTGATACGGCATCTTCCAGCTCTCTGCTGTCGAGCTTCGAGTTCTCGGGATCGCAGTGAATTGTGCGGAGGGCTTTTTTGTCAGTGAGTCGAGTTGTGGAAGCACCGGAAGTGGTTTTGTCAATGGCGGTGTGAATTCGGGTTCAGTGGCGGCGTGGAGTGTTTGGTGGGAGCTGAATTGGAGTTGGAATTAAGTTTCTGGTGGCGGGTGCGGTGGTTTCTCTGTTTTGGTGTCTTCAAATGGCAGAATCTAGGGTTTTGAGACTTCGGTACACGATGAAGGTCGTAATTTGATTGAATTACGTACGTCGACGTTGAGCCTCTGCATTGCGACTGGTACGGTTGTTTCAGTTGCTGCGTTAATTTATGCAATTTTGTATTGAATTTTGGATACTATTTGGGCTTTGAGTTGACTTGGACCTGGCATGTATGATTCCCACTGTTATTGAGTTGTGGGAATTGGAATTAAATTAGTTTGGTGCGTTTCGTGTTGCCGGCGAATCGTGAAAGAGTTTGGTTGCTCAAATTATTGTCATTGTGAGTACTAGCTAGGTGTATATGGTGGGTTACTGGTTCAATTTGCGCTGTATGGAGCGGTTGGGGTGTCTGTTTTGATTGTGTAGTTTTCGGTTGTGAGAGATGCCTCCTTCGCCGTCATTGAGGTGCTCTCCTGGACGAGAGCCAAGAGGGAACCCTCACAGACGGGGTCGAAGTTTTGAAAGTGGAGTGTTTTTGAAAGACAAAGATGAAGATCTTGCCTTGTTCAACGAAATGCAGACCCGAGAAAAAGAGGATTTCTTGCTTCCGTCGTCGGATGATCTTGAGGACACATTCTGTAAGATGCCATTCCTTATATCATTTGCTAGGAAGTGTAAAGTTCAGGATTTTGTCTTGCGTGACAGGGTTGACAGGGATCATTTATGTTTTTGATCTTACAGCTACAAAATTGAGGCAATTTTCGGGTGTGAAGCTTGGAATCACCATTCCGACGCGAGGAGAGAGTAGCGACCTGTTTAATGTGGAGGGGGAGAAAAATGACTATGACTGGTGAATTATACTTTCTCTTCGTTTGATACCTTAATTTATCGTTGCTATATTTCTAGTTTTAAGATATGTTTTGCACTCTTAAGTACTAAAGACATGATTAAATTGCATCTAGGATCAATTTGTTAGCGTTTTACTTTGTAAGCACATGATACATCCTGGTTGTAAATTGTAAGACAAGCGTCCTACCTTAAAGACTAGGAATTGTTCAGTAAACCAGAATAATTTATTTTGTCAGATGACAAAGAAAGCAGAAATTATTTCCCTAAAAAATTTGGGTGATGATTTTGGCACTCCAAAAACAACTTTAAACAACCTTGTGAACTCCTCATGTGTGAGAAAATAGAAGAGCGTGGAAGTGACTTTTTGGCTGCCAAAATGATCTCGCAAACTAAGAGCGTGTTTATATGCATATTTTCATTCTTGCATCTTAACTGGCTAAGAATTTAAGCGATTCTGTCAAAAAGCTGAAATTTTTACTGCTTGAAATTTGTCCATTTATTCACTGAAACTAAATGATCATTAAGTGTCAGTCCTGTTTCTGTCTTTGTACTGACGGAAGATATGGTGTTTAAATTTCAAAGGTTAGTAACGCCTCCCGACACCCCTCTTTTTCCTTCATTGGATGATGAACCGCCACCAGTTAATGCACCACCAAGGGGCAGACCTCGAAGTCAACCTATTTCTATATCAAGATCATCCACGGTAGGGGGTCAAATCACTTTTATGGGACTTGATTATGTTAGTTATCATCTCATAGATGTTTCCTTAAAACATTATGCTGATATCATTATTTTCCGTATATTTTACATCATACTTGCTTTATTTTCAGATGGAGAAGAGTTACCGAAGTAGCAGGGGTAGTGCTAGTCCTAATCGCTTAAGCCCTTCTCCTCGTTCGGGGAATAGTACAATCCAATCAAGGGGACAGCCATCACCAGTGCGCCATTCCAGTCCAACCCCAAGTCTACGTCATGCTACCCCATCATGGAGACCATCTTCTCCATCACAGAAACCATCTACTCCTTCACAGAGACCATCTACCCCCCCAAGTAAATCCCCAACACCTCCTCGAAGGTCGTCTACCCCCACACCACGGAGGACAAGCACTGGGTCCAGCAGTAGTGGGGCTTCACCTGGGATGAGAGGAACTTCCCCAGTAAAGACAAGTCGAGGGAACTCTGCTTCACCTAAAATAAGAGCATGGCAAACCAATATTCCAGGCTTCTCCTGTGATGCACCTCCCAACCTTCGTACTTCTCTTGCTGATCGTCCGGCAACATATGTGAGGGGTTCCTCACCAGCATCTAGAAATGGCAGGGACAATTCCTCCAACTACAGAAGGCAATCAATGTCTCCAACTGCTTCTAGAAGTGTCAGTTCATCTCAGAGTCATGATCGAGACCCATTTAGTTCTCACAGCAAAGGTTCTATAGTATCTTCCATTGATGATGATCTAGACTCTCTACAATCTATTCCTGTGGGTAGTTTGGACCGATCGACTTCAAGAGGAGTTGGTACTTTCTCAAACAACAGAGCTGTGGCCTTCTCAAAGAGGCCAGCCAAAGTGGTGTCCTCATCTTCTGCTCCAAAAAGATCCTTTGATTCCGCCCTTCGGCAAATGGTACTTTGGTCTAATGCATTAAATTGCATCCATTATGATAAATAATTCTTTTATTATCCGATGAAAGGCAATTATTTGAAAGTAGGGACAGTTTGCTAAAGTTCTTATGCAATGACTTGGCAATATAATTTTGTACAATTTCCAAACTTTGTTCCTGCTAATGTTTTCTCTAGGTTTCAATTCAAGGTCTCTTAGGTGTGTGTTTCTTTCCTACTTCAAGTAATAAAGTTACATTGGATTTAACCGAAGTTATAAAAAAATGCTGAAAATTGGAACTGCACTGAATTATTATAATATTCCTCTCTCTCTTAATATTTATTAGGTTGCCATTATGATCTAGTGTTTTTTGATGAAATGTAACACCTTGGAATCCTGTAGTTATAAATATGTTACATTTGCACTTCACTCATTGTGATTTCTCCATTCATACGTTATAGAAATCCACATCATAGGATTAATGCCTTACCATGTCCGTGCAGGATCAACGGAAAGGTCCCCAGAATATGTTTCGGCCGCTCTTATCTAGTGTTCCCAGTAGCACCTTCTATGTTGGAAAAGCAAGCTCTGTGCATCGTCCTCTGATTTCCAGGAACTCCTCAGTCACGACTAGCAGCAATGCAAGTTCTGATCTGGGTACTAGTGTTGCACATGATATGGAAGGGTGTGATCACAACCAGGATGATATGGCCAGTGAATCTGAGAAAGTGCCATACTCTGATGTTCATGAAGAAGTATTTGGCTTTGATAAGATGGATGTAGTAGATGAAGACACCAGGCATGATGTCCATGATGGCTCACGTGACATTCATCACGGTGACTTCAATAGAGTCACCAGTACAGTGGAGTGTGGAGCTAGTCGCTCTGAAGATTATGGTCACCCCAATAACATCATGGAAGTCAGTCCAACCTCTGAAGATTCTCATGTTAAGGGTGATTTTTCAGGAATCAATAATCTTGAAGACATGGAAACTTGTCCTAAATGTGGTTGCAGGTATTATGTTTCTGATGGGGTGGAAAGTAACATTAGATTTTGTCCAGAGTGCAGTAGGAGAGATAAACTTCCGACTGTCATGATGCCGGAGATACCTGAAGTTCCTAAAAACTCTCCAGCTTTGTCTGTCGGAATTGTGGAAGAAGAAAAACCTTTGGATGTATTGGAAACCATGGTGGTTGTGCCTGGATCTCCACAAGTTTCTGATTTGGGAAAACCAAACAATTCCCAGGGTGAAGAGAATGTCGATCCAGGCCAAAATATTGATCGTGAGCAAATCCCTAATTGTTTACAAGAACAATCTCTTGTTAGACCAGTAGAGGGAGTTGAGGATGGACTAGCCAACAAGCAAGGGGTGGTTTCACTAACGGTTGGTTGTAGCCAACATAATAGTGACACCGGGGGTCAGAATTTGCATCATTCTAACTATCCAAATATGAGGGCAGACATTTCGGAAGGAGCAGGCATTTCCATACTGCTGAAGAGAACAAGCAGTAGCAAGGGGTCTGTTGTTCAGGGCAGAACTTTCACAGCCACAACCATACCTTATGAGAATCTGTCATATGCTAGAGATAATTCAAACAGTATGAGAAGCTCCATTGGCCATGGTAGTTTCTCTGCATCATCTTCAGTTGATTTTGGCTCAACTAGACAAACCGAGACTCGTGTGCAGCGACAGTTGAGCAGCAAGAAATCAGACATGGATAGTTTCTCTGCATCATCGTCAGTTGATTATGGCTCAGCTAGACAAACAGAGACTCATGTGCAGCGACAGTTGAGTGGCAAGAAATCAGACGTGGAGAATCACACAAATGACACAAATATGAAACCCCAAAGCATTGGATCACCCCATGGAGATCCAAACCATGTTCGCCAAACGTTAGGTCTTTCATCAAACAAACATGATAATGGTTTTGAGATTACTGTGGGAAATGTTGAATATGATGTCGCAGAGGTGGCGCACACAACATCTCAGGAACGCTTCCTAGCTTCAGAATGTACAGAACCAGATGTTACTATTACAGCTTCTTCCAGGACAACTGTTGCTGAGGAAGATGATACTGAGTTCAGTTCTAGCAGTGGAAGATTTGATGCTTCTACCACAGAATTGTCGAGTCAGGCAGTTAGCACTCTGTTAGAGGACAATTCTGTAGCTCCATCTCCAAATTGTGAAAATTGTGCTTCAGATGAGTATGGTGAAGAATTGAAAAACAATGCAAAAGGTTCCATGGATATTGAATCTTCAGTTGTAACTCCAGATTCATTCAACGATGAAAACACCATAAGTGTTGTCCGAGTGGATGCCGAAGAGACTGCTACTCACAGCTCTTTGATCACAGTATCAGAAATAGAAACTGAAAAATGTGATCAGAGTGCCTCTTGTTCAATGTACAGTGATGCTTCCCTTGAATCAAAAAGCACAATTGGGGAAGGTCAGGAGCCTTCGGTTCCATTTCCTTCTGACAGTGATATGACACCTTCAGTTCCAGAAACCAACACCACTAGTAATGCATATGGCAACCTAGGTATGATTTAAAATTGCTTTGAGACTTTTTTTTTTTAATGTTTGACAAACTTTATTGACTTAGAAACTTTTCTCGGTGAGGGTGGTCAGTATTGTGTGGAGTTCATGAGTTAGAATTACAATAATGTATGACTATTTTGCTCCCCCGCGTCCTATGTGTCACTCATCTTTCCCTCTGAAAGAAGCATGATTCCCTATTTGTTTTGGTTTCCTGACCACCTTACATTCTCATCTGACAAGTCCTATATGTTTTTCCAGACGAGGAATCAACCGTAAAGGTTGAGTTGCAAGGTCGAAGAAAGGCAAGAAGCCTGACACTAGAAGAGGCAACAGATACAATACTCTTCTGCAGCTCCATTGTCCACAATCTGGCCTACGAGGCTGCAGCCATAGCAATGGAAAAGGAAAGCTCAGTTCCATTAGAAGGTTTTCACCCTACGGTTACAATAATGGGGAAATCCAATCCTGAGAGAAAGGAACCACGCAGCAGAACTGTTAGTCGACGTTCTTTAAAACCTCAAAAGGGCAAGCCAAAGCCGGTGGAAACAGATGCTGAGCTTCCTGCTAGTAAGACTGAGAACGATGAGAATGTTGACGAGTCTTTGCAACGGAATGTAGGGCTTCCCAAGGTAGACGGCATGAAGCCTCCAAAGCTGGAATCCAAGTGCAACTGCACTATAATGTGATGGTCTCCATTCTAATCCCGCTCAAAGCTCCCGCTGTGCATTTTGGCCACTCCCTTCAGCAGTTCAGTGCAGCGGATATTTATGGAGGAGATGGTGCTCAGTACTTGTATTTTAATGTTTTCTTTCTTTTTTTATTTTATTTTTTTATAATGTTTGAAGGGGCTGTTTGGGGGTACTTGCCAAATGTTTGTATCGGTTCCGATTTGTTTGTAAGAATCCGCGATGTTTTGCCGACGTAATTGTAAAGTTTTCCTCTGTCATTAGGTGCTGATAATTGGGCAGAGGCATCGGAGGTTTGTGGTTGCTCCGGCCTTGTCAGCGAATCAGTAAGTTCGATGTGGTTCAATTCCTCCACTGGAGTAAGTGTGTGTACGAGAACCCAATTCATTCATATTCATTATGATTGTTTTAGAATATACCCTGATTATTATTACTAGATAGTGCTGAAGCAAAAATAATAAGGGATGCTAGCAGTCTTCTCACCTGGAACTTCTCGTTTTACCTTTTCATAGTTTGATTATTATTCATGGTTTTTCGTAAACATCATTATCCTCTGATCTCCACAACTTGACTATAGCCTGGTGATGAAATTCAGCAACCTCGGTAAAGTTAACTGAAGTGTCTAAATTCAATTCTCGCCATTGACGAGTTCCAAGGAAAATATTATAAGGACCCTATTGTTTCACTTTGACTTAACCCAAAATCATAAAGTCCTAAAATTACATAAAATGAGAAGGGAAAGAGAGAATCTAAACATGGCGGGAAATCATAGCCAAAAAAGAAAACCTCAAAATATGGCGGGAAAACCATATCATCAAGTAAAGGACTTGAAAATTCAATCAATTTTCTCCGACCAAAATTCACCATGGTATCCGATTCCGACTCCGACGGCTCTCACATCTCTGCCACTCCCCCAAGACACACTAAACCTTCATTACCACCACAGCCGCCACCGACAAATCCAAAGCGACAGCCGGCGCCAAATCGGAAGCCACCGCCACCAAAGCCAAAGCCTAGCATTCTCTCCTCCCGCACATCGAGACTTAGGTACAGACCTTCGTCTAAGTCCAAACCCATTTCCGAACCCGAAACTCCCTCTGCCGAGCCCACCCGACCAGACCCGCCGCCCGATCCATCTCCTCTCCTCCTCCCCAATTTACCCTACCAAATCTGCCGCTGGCCGTCCGATCCATCCCGCGCGATCCCCACCGTCGATTCCAGCGATACCCTTCTCGCCCCACAGGGCAGGCACCTGTTCCAGTCACCGTCGTTCTCCAAAATCCGACGGACCTCCATCGATTTCGATTCTTTCCAAGACGACGAGCCGCCGCTGTCTTCTTCGGCGCCGAAGCCGGATCCAACGGCTGCAATTGGTGGGTCTGATTCTTCTGCCCCCAATCGGGTACCGCCAGAGCCAAAACGCGAAGCGGCTGCTGCCAAGTCTGGAGTTTCGGCCATAGCTGTGAAGAAACGTTTCAATTTGATTGGAGGCAATGTGCCTTCGGCGCCTGTGAAGTTTCGAAGCAGTTGGGCAGAAGGGAACTTTGTGAAGCTCAATCTGAATCGGGGGAAGCGCAAATTCGTGAACCGAAGAGGAAATAGCAGCTCGTCGGGTCGTCGAAAATTTTACAGAAAGGGGAAAAGGAAATTGAAAGCAGTAGATGAAAATGATGGGGAGACAATTGGTGAAGAAGATGAGTTGGTTGCAGATGCTATTGCAGAACAACAGATTCGGAAGCAAGACAGTAAAAGACCGAAATTTGATTCCGAATCGTTTGAAGAGGCGGTTTTGATGACTAGAAATGATCCGAGTGATGAGAATTTGGTGAAATTGTTGAGGTTAACTTATGGGTATGAATTGTTCCGAGATGGGCAGTTGAAGGCAATCAAGATGGTGCTCGAGGGGAAGTCGACAATGCTTGTTTTGCCTACGGGTGCTGGCAAATCGTTGTGTTATCAGTTGCCCTCATTAATTTTACCTGGGGTAACTTTGGTTGTCAGTCCATTGATTGCACTGATGATTGACCAGCTTAAGCAGCTGCCTCATATGATTCGTGGCGGTCTTATTTGTAGCAATCAGGTATGCCCCGCGCTCTCAGTCTCGGTCTATGTCTCTCTTTGCTCACATACAAATAGGTGGGTGTAATTTGTCTCCTTTTGTTTATTCAGAGACCTGAAGAAGCTTCCGAGACAATAAGGCTGCTTCAACAAGGGGAGTTAAAGGTTGGTATGTCAACATATTGTTGAGTAAATTTGAGTATGATTTGTCCCCAGTGGATGTAAAATGTGTTTTACATCTAGTGTTTACTCATATAGTGTATGAGTTGTTCTATCTGGATTGTTTGCAGAGAGCTAAAGTTTGGTGGATTGTATTTTAGGTGCTTTTTGTTTCGCCGGAGAGGTTTTTGAATGCGGAATTCTTGTCTATATTTTCTGCTAACACAGTTGTGTCTCTTGTTGTGGTGGATGAAGCTCACTGTGTTTCCGAATGGTAAGTGAATAGTGATGGTTGCACCAACTATTGTCTTCTTGTTTTAATGTCTTTTATAGTTTGATTATTACTCCACAGTGTCCTCATCCGTCCAGCTGAATTTCGTATCTTATGGCATGCAATTCCCCTTAAATACTTAATTTTGAAGGGTTTTCCAGGTCACATAACTTCCGTCCCTCATATATGAGGCTTAGAGCTTGTTTTCTTCGTGCCAAGCTCAATGTCAACTGTATTCTTGCCATGACAGCTACGGCCACAGCCACAACTTTGGGTTCTATCATGTCTGCTTTAGAGATTCCTCCAACTAATCTCATTCAAAAAGCAATACTAAGGGATAATTTACAACTTTCAGTGTCATTGAGTGGAAATAGGCAAGTCTGAATACTTCTTTCTCCCCCTTCATTTTATCAGTTTTCTTACATATGTATCTGAATCTGTTATGAATTAAATAGAATGAAAGATCTGCTGCTGTTGATCAAGTCAACTTCGTTCAAGGATGTTCAGAGCATCATTATCTACTGCAAATTTCAGGTACACATTGAGTCAAATGTCTGATATCCCGTTTCCTTAAGATGTTTTGTAACACTCTGTGTATTTGATAGTTTTAAGGTGGTTCTAGGATAACATTTTCAACAAGCTGAGGCAATATTTAAAACCTTCTTTCTTGAATGAGGAAAGACTCAAACTTCAGATTATTGGAAGGGAAATGGAATACTGTTAAACTGCTAGCGGTTGAGGATTGCCAACACTTCTTGCAATTAATTTTGACTTCTTTCTTGACACTCAATTAGGATGGATGAATATAATCCTACATTCTTGACATTGAATTGAAAATAATCTTGTTTTCTAACTTTGCAGTTTGAAACTGAAATGATAAGCAGACACTTATGCGACAATAATATCTCTGCAAAGGTTAGTTTTCCATGTTTCTCAGTTGCATGATCCACAAGTTGTATGTAAATATTGATGAGGAACGATAAAAACCTAACAAGTTATGGTAAAATGCTAACCAGAGTTACCACAGTGGTATCCCTGCTAAAGATCGTAGTCGAGTGCAGGAGTTGTTTTTCTCTAACAAGATACGAGTGGTAAGAAAATTACTCCGCTCATTCCTTAGTCCTATATTCTTCTCGTTTAATTTTGTGTTACAGATATGTTTCTTTTTCTTTCCTTTTACATATGTAGCAAATTCAAATATCAAATTCTTGGATGATTGACTTGTATGTTTTGATGGAAGGTTGTTGCAACTGTGGCCTTTGGCATGGGCCTTGACAAGAGGGATATTGGTGCTGTAAGAGAAATATACTCATAACTTTTCCTTTCCAGAAAAACTCAATTAGTGTTGTTCATTGCATTGCATTCACTTGAACTGTAACCTGAGAAAGACAACATTTGGTGTCTGTACTGACTGTCTATTAGGTTAGTGTATGAAAAGCATAATAAACTTTGGAGTATACAGATGGGGTATCGTGATATTACGCGTGCCTTGTGCTCCTGGCTTCTGAGAAAGTCTAGAAAAAGATGACTTGTATCCACCACAAAAAGAAAGACAAAGTCAGGATTGATTTGCATGCATAAACATAAATGTTCGCCTGTTTACTTAATGCCAGCATATATTTGCATCGCAATATGCTGTCTGGATTTATTGTACCATTGTTTACCAGTTGTTTCTGGAAGTCCTAAATTGCATCTTTTTCAGGTTATTCATTACACCTTGCCAGAAAGCTTGGAGGAGTATGTTCAGGTGGAAGTTTCTTCAAAACCACTGTATTTTTCTAAAAGCTTCTTTGTCTTAGATTTGTTAACAAAATGAATGATAAATTATGTAGGAAATTGGACGAGCTGGGCGGGATGGGAGGTTGTCCCATTGCCATCTTTATTATGATGATATCACATATTTTAAACTTCGCAGTCTTATGTATAGGTAGTTAAATATGGCAGCATCTTCTATTACTTTCCCTTTATCGAAGGCTTTCATAGGTTTAGAAGTGGTTCACGACTTTATGTATTGTGTTCTTACTTCTCAGTGATGGTGTGGATGAATATATGGTAAACAAATTCCTCTGTCAAGTATTCACCAGTGATGAGAACTTGCATGGGAAAGTTTGTTCATTGGTTAAAGAAACTGCATCTCGCAAGTTTGATATGAAAGAAGAGGTCCTTCTCTGCTACTAATTCTGTTCAATATTCTAAATTTTTAAGTGAAGATAGAAGAATCACTTACAAACTTACAAGGACTTTCAGAAGCTATGCACTAAAATGTTCTATTCTTGGCATTTGTTTTGGCAGGTGATGCTCACACTTCTAACGCAGTTGGAGTTGGGTGAAGTGCAGTATTTGCATTTACTTCCAGAGTTAAATGTGACTTGCACCTTGAATTTTCATAATGTAGGTAGCATGTTTAGAGGTTTCTACTTCGCCAAGAATAACTTTGAATTATAATGTCACAAAAACTGGCCTCATGATGGTTGAATATTGCGGTACTTAATGCAGACATCCCCAGCTTTACTTGCAGGGAAAGATGCTTTTGTTGCTGCAATTTTGAAAAAGTGAGTATAATTAGTGGTTTTGATTACACAAAGAAGTTGAATACGATTTTACACCAAGAAATATGTGGCAAAACAACTTATGCTTAGTGAAAATTTTCAGGTCTGAGACTAAGCAAGGACAATACGTGTTTGACATACCGACTGTGGCAAATAGCATTGGAGTTACAGCTACTGTCCTATCCAATCATCTTCAAATTTTAAAGGTTCAAGTCCTTCAAAAGAAAATTTTATTTTTGAGAAAACTTAACTATTTGAGTTGGAAACGGAAAAACGAAGGGTGAATTGTATTATGGTTTTTGTTTTCATTTGTATATTTTCCCTTTTTTATTGGTAAGATTTGTTCAAACCTCATCCTGCCATTGATTTTCATAATTGGGCCTGTGATAAGCTGCCGTGTTTTATTATCTTCTATAGGTGAAAAGTTTTACCGTGTTGTAATCCCCTGCCCTCTACATAATGATACCATAATGTTCACACAGTTATCTTTTTTTCCTTTTTGTGTTATTTTAGTTGAAAGGAGAAGTAACATACGAACTGAAGGACCAAGCCTACTGTTTTACAATCGTCGAAGCCCCTGCAGATCTTTGTTCTCTATCAGCACATCTCACAAAATGGTTATCAGAGGTTGAAAGTTGCAAGGTAATTGATAATTGTTAACACATTAAACGTTTTTATCAATTCAGTACACCACTGTAAACAGAGGAAATACAAATACAACGTGTTTCTCTTGTACAAATAATATGTTCTGCTTTTGATTTAGGTGCGGAAGTTGGACGCAATGTTTAATGCGGCAGTTTTTGCCGTTAACTCTTGCGAGAAGACGCAAGGTTGTTGTGATGCCCAACACACACAATGTTTGCATAAGAAAATTATCGAATACTTCGATGGAGATGACAATTCTGAAGTCCCTAATACGATGGGTAAATCCAGGTCGGTATGATCTGTGGTTGTTGAAACTTAAATCATTTGGCATCAAGATTTCCTATTCTACGTGCTGATATCTTTAACATTCACATGTGCAGCCGATTTTTGCGAGCAGATATAAAAGTAAGAACCTTCGTATGTGATCAGCTCCTAATATACTCGAGACAGCTCGTGCTTGGCAGTTCTAATGTATTGGCTCCTCTTGGATTGACAGGTCTTTCTGCAGAGCAATTCACAGGCCAAATTCACTCCCAGAGCTGTTGCAAGGATAATGCATGGCATTGCAAGTCCATCCTATCCTTCTACATTCTGGTCTAAAACTCACTTCTGGTACGTAAACAAACTTGATTTGCAGGGTCCGACACAATTTAAAGTGTTCGATCCACTTTCTCGGCAATGCGCTTTTATACAGTATCAAGTTCTTCACTGGAGACAAGTTTGAACTGACATGCTAAATCTTCATCACAGGGGAAGATACACAAGTATAGACTTCCAGGTGGTAATGGACGCGGCAAAGGCGGAACTGGTCAATTTTGTGGGGAAGAATGCTGTCTAAGCTGCTTAGAATACAGTTGGGGATCGGATAAGCAAAGTACAGAAGAAAAAGAGTAACACGTTTTTATCAAACCAGCACAGAACTGATGTTTTCTTGCCGTTTCTAGTGCTACGGAAACTGAGTTATGGCAGGTAAGCAGTAAGCTACCATATCTTTCATTCCCCGTGGGTGGAAAGATTCTTGGGTAGAGGCTTCCGTGCCGTGTCACTCGTATGACCAAGACACAAAGGGAAACAGAGATCTTCCATGTAAGCCGGGTATATCCCCGTTTCTCCCATCAGTCAGACGAGAGGGATATGGAGTTGCACCAAAAAATAAAATTTGCCTTTTAGTTGGCTCATTCAAGTTTATACCACGTGACGGTGTTAAATATGAATAATCTTATGGAATTATGATATGATGAATGTGGATTTTTACAAAATATATTAGAATTTTTGTAAATTATATTAAATTTGAATTTGACTACACTATGATTTCAATGTTTATAAAATTCTAATTGACAACATTTGATTCTAAAGTCTTTTAAAATTCTTTTAAATCTTAATTTGATTACACCTCAAATGATTGGAACCCAAATTTGTGGAACTTGTTTAGAGAAAAGTTTAGGAATTTTGTTCAAAAGTGAGACTTTTAAAAAATAACGTTAGTGTTAGTTTATGTATCATTTTTCTATAAAAACATTGCGTAAAAAATATGAAGAGTTTTATTTTTAAGATAATCTTTTGATCATCCATTGGATAAGAATCAGGAAGGGAGCTGTATTATGACACATTGGGAATTGGGTATATTCTTTCCAAATGTTTCACAAACAAAGAAGCGTCTTCATTTAAAAATAAATAAATAAATAATTATTTCTCAAGAGTCAAGAAAAAGGCAAAGACAACCACGAGCTAGTGATTCAGTAATAAATAGTGAATTACGAGATTTTTTTTAAAATTAAAAACTGGAGGTTTCGGGTTGAAAACCCGCCACTGGTCTGGAAGCCAGACTTGTGGCTAGGAAGGCTGAAATACCTGTGTCTTTCTGACTCTCGAAATAGATAAATAACCGTGACTTGCCACTAGTTGCCTTAAAAAAAAAAAAAAAAAAAAAAAAAAAAGGCGAAGACCGTTAGTTACATAGATACCAAAATAACGCCAGACAAGTCTGCTAGCTGCTTCTTTAGCTCTTTCCAGAACGTCTTCTTCCTTTGTTTTCAATCAAAACGACGGCGCAACGGCCTAAAACTCCGTAGGTCGTTGTGGAATCAGTCGGTCCTCTCTCCTCCCTATTTATCACGTCATGCTCTCTCTCCCTCGTTCCCTCCTCCTCTCCTCCCGCGAATCAAACAATTAAAGATTTCAGATTTGGGGTTTTGATTTTACCTTTTAGAATATTTGCAGTCTCGTTCGAAGAATTATAAAGCAAAAAAGCGCGATGGTTGAGGCGGCGGCATCATCATCGTCCTCAATCTTCACCAACTACCCTCTCCTCTCTGCTCTCGTAGCTTTCTCCATTGCCCAATTCATCAAGGTCTTCACCTCCTGGTACTTTTCTCTCTCCTTTCTTACACAGTTATCCGAATTTGGATCCGACCCAATCCGTCAATTTTGGGTTCTTGTGGTGGTTCCGTGTTGCTGCATTGTCTTAGTCTTGATCGGATCTTTTCGATGTACCCAAAAGAAAGTTCTTGAATTGAATTCTACTGCCATAGATTTTGTTAATTGAAATTGTGGGTTTGCCCATATATTGGTTCTTGATTAGAAGAACGTAATCTTTAATCAAAACATGCTTAAATGGTAAATTGATTCCTGTAAAATATTGGCATTATTTTGATGTTACAATGGTAATTTGATTCATGTGAGATTGGTATGTGGAAATGAACCTCTGTATAGAAATGGGAAATTGCTTCTTTTCTTTTTGATTGTTGGTGTTTTTAGTTTATCCTAAGAGTTCTTAAACCTTGATAGATTTGCAGGTACAAGGAAAGAAGATGGGATTTCAAGCAACTTCTTGGATCCGGCGGAATGCCATCGTCTCATTCTGCGACTGTTACTGCTATTGCTACAGCCGTTGGGTTCCAAGAAGGCATCGGTGGATCACTCTTTGCCATTGTATTGGTCTTAGCATGTGTGGTAAGATCCTTCACTTCTTTCTGCAGCATTTCGCAGATAGCAGGGATTTTCCATTTTTACTCATAATTTGTTGCACTTTTTTTCTAAGTCTGAAGACCATTTGATAATGTGATCATTATGCTAGTTCAATACTCAATAAGACTGCACTGCAGCCAGCTGAAATGTGTACGCACATGGACTTAAAAAAATGCATTTTGGAAACAATGATAAAGATCACATGCCAATTGGAGATCTCTAATGTAGAAATTTGGGTGGCAGGTGATGTATGATGCCACCGGTGTAAGATTACACGCTGGACGCCAAGCTGAGGTTTGAAGTTTTGATATTTTTGGTTCTACTAGTTTTCTTTTAACACTTTGTCTAAGAATTAACTTCATCCGACACTTTGATGTTTGTATACCATGTTTTCATTGTGTTCTCATATAATTCAGCTCATGAGTATCCTATTCAAATTTTGGTTGATTTGATTGTCTACGTATTAACATTGGATTTTGATACTCTTCAGGTTTTGAATCAAATTGTGTATGAACTCCCTGCTGAACATCCTCTGGCTGAAAGCAGACCACTTCGAGAACTTCTCGGCCACACCCCTCTTCAGGTCTGTATATTGCTTTAGTTTCTTACCTTAAAATTGTTTAGTGGATAGTGTATCCATGAGTACAGGATACCAAAAACTTTGATGATAAGAAACGTCTTTTATGATGATTCTAGCTCCCGTTTGACAGGTTGTTGCTGGCGGTTTGCTTGGAATTGTCACGGCAAGCATGGGCTATGTGATTACTCTTACTATCAGTCATACAACATGATCCTGGATTGGTTTACATCCACATAGATAGTGATATTGTGGTATCATCTCCTAGAGCCACATCTGATATACCTTTGGATTGCGAATTGCAGATCCATCTTCATACGCGATACTTCCCAAAGTTGAAGACATAGGCCTTCTTATCTATAATAATTCAATTAGTATGTCTTCATTTTGTAAAAACGCAACTGTTTGCAAGATGTAATTTGATTAAGGGTTTTTTTTTTTTTTTTCGTGACGAAACGATCTTGTTGAGACATGTTCGGTTTAACGAAGATAACCATACTTTGTCATCCAATTAAGTCCATTTTTACTTTTATCCTGCTTGCATCGCCAAAAGTTGCCACTCATCATCAATTCTATTGCTTCGAAAGCAAAATCTCCCCAAATGTCTCCATATCGACACTCGCACAATGCCAAGCCTCGTTTGAGAGCCAAGGCAGCGATGTTCTGTAATCGCGTGCAAGTTCAAAATCCCCTCTCCCTTCGGTAAAAAAAAGGAAACAGAAACAGTAAGCATGAACACAAACATACGAGTAAGATTACAGATGAGGGACTTTCAAAGTTCCTGGTGGAGCTTCTGATGAGGGACTTTCACCATTTTGATTCTATCATGTTGGAGTCTTTCTGAGTTTTTCTTTTTTTTGTCGAAATGTAGGAATTTTATTTAATTTGAAATGCGAACGGATAGATTAGCATCTTCTGCTAAAAGATTATGGACCCTCTAATTATTTTGAGAGAGAGAGAGAGAGAGAGAGAGAGAGAGAGAGCATAACTTGGTTACAAAGTGACATACATGAGAATACAGTCTGTTACGAAATGTCTCATTTTACGACAAACCTAATACGTTACATCTGCACACCAAGATCACTTTTATTTCAATAACAAATTAATACCATCAGTTTCTTGATCTTTAGTAAGTGGTTTTACGCCTAACGTAGCAGAGAAAACCCTTCTCATTTCCGTTACAGGGTCACGGACAACCCCTGACTTCAGGCGCCAAGCAACATGATCATCCGGTCGAACTAGGATGATGAATTTGATGACTTTTTTACTTCCGCAACGTCAACGTAATTCTCCCAGGGCACCAATGATGACCTTTTTACTTCCGCAACGTCAATGTAATTCTCCCAGGGCACCAATGGCCATAAAAATAAAAAAATGCCCTAAATTTAGTGTCAGTCATGAGATCAAGCAGAACAATTTCCATCAAATTACTTATCCGCAAAGAAAATACCTGGCGACTGAAATCTTCAAGGTTTTGCTGAGGTGGATAAAATGGAATCTGCAGGACGATGAGAAATAATCAGCATAATCGCACATTTATATCACCAAACACATTTCCAATAACACGTTTGGAGCCTGTAATACCTGTAAAACAAATTCCCCTTGCTCGAGATCATGAACCACAAGAACCCCCTATAGCTTCAGTATTGAAGATAAAAGATCTTTGCTCAAGGAATGGACGCTCACAAGCTTCTGCAAGTCCTTTTCACCCTCATATTTACTCCAGCCAGCTTACGGACAGTACTTCCTGCGCCATCTGTACCAACGACGATATTACATCTGATATTCCTTTCCATAGGCTTCCCATCCTTGATAAAAGATGCAGTCACAGAAACAAAATCATCACTCTCTTTGATTGAAACACACTCATGCCCCATTAACAACTGCCTTTCCTGAAAGGGCTCATGGTTAAGTCCTTCCAACCCATCAGACATACAAAACTTGAAGCTGAGATTTTCAAGCTGCTTAAATACGTAGTAACCTAATCAGTCTGCACTGCGAGAAGTGCGCGCCAGAGACTGGGCTGACAACTTGCTCAAAATCTGATGACAAAGTTTAACCAGAATGAAACAGCTAAAATAGAAAATCCAAATTATATTCATACATTAAACAGTCTACTTACATGAATGTACGAAACTTTTGCACACGTGGACCTATCACCATCGTATTATACTATTTAAATAATTAGAATGTCTCCCATTAGTAGTGGCGGATCTAGGAAATAATATTAGGGGGGTCAGTAAGAATGGTGGTGTGTGCAATGTGCAAATTTTTTTTTACACTAATGGCGGATCTAGGAAATAATATTAGGGGGGGGGTTAGTAAGAATAGTGTGCGCAACGCGCAATTTTTTTTATACCAGAAATAGCATGCATGTCGCCATTTCATCGAGTCTTGGTATGCCTGAAGTCATTTGGAAAGGCATATTGCACACCTGATAATGTATGCAAGGGGCAGCACCCAAGGTATCCATGGACATTCACCGAGTCTTGGTAGGCCTGACGTCAATTGGAGGGAAGTGCAATATAAGAACTTTCTCCATAATTCTACCGGTGGTTGAGGCCTCTGGATCTCCTCTGCCAGGCCATCCAATTTGCGAAACACCTAATAATACACAAGTTCAAGTGAAGAGTGAATTTCTCCGAATAACTCCTATAATTATATCTTCCAAACATGAAAACCAACCTCCATGGATCGATTGTTGATGAAATGCGCCTGTGGATGATTTGAGAAAGCTTTGCTCTTCTCCACAACCGAACATTTGACCCCTGCAAATTGATGCAATGCATGATTATGTCTCAACTGAGCAAGAAGTAGTACATTTCATGAGATAAAATTACTTGCAAGAGAAAAGAAAAGTTAATAACTTGGGACAATAAGTTTCTGATTAAGGCCTTAATCTACCTTAACACATGCACAATCACATTTTACGAAACCTCAGCTCAAATATCATTTCATCACAGAGAATGCAAGCATGAATTCCACTTCAAAATAATACTAGCACAACATACACACCGAAAAATCGAAGAAATCAAACTTACTGCTCCCCTTACACACAATTCCATTTCAAGTATTGACTCCTTAAGAAAAATAACAAACTATCTTTAAGGGTGAAAATTTTCTAAATTTTCATGCTTCCATTCCATCCCATACTTTCTAGGCAACCAAACAAGGCCTGAGGACTGGAAAAAAAATAAAGTTGGGTTAGAAGAAGAACTTACCTAGTTTTGTTAGAAGTAGGGACAGAACGAGACCCACAGGCCCTGCACCGACGATCAGAACGGGAAGCACCGAATCGTCGCCATTGTTGAAGATCTTAGAGTCTGATAAGGCTCTTTTGTGCGTGTGGCCAAAAGGGTATGCTTGGATTCTGGCATTGGCTTTGTATAGGCCGCTAAACCTCCTGAAAACCACCACATCTCGGAAGCTGAAACGAAGTTCGGAATTCAGAGCATCGCCATTGAGTATCGAGCAAGAGAGCGTGAGGCAGTGGCAGAGCTTCTGATTTCAACAAGCGGCTCGGATTTGTTTTCAAGTAAATAAGCTAAACCAAATAATCAGCAGCTTAGCAAACCCCAAATACTCAGCAGCTCAGCTCGGGGAAAATCTGGTAGCGCGTAGGGGAATTTTCTGGTGGATGTACAAATGTTTTAATGAATTAAATCTATTTTTTTTTGACTAATCAACCAAGGGCTGAGATGATTTTGACCCGCGTTATGCTTAGCCCATAAGCTAGAAAAGACTAGGGACTCGTTTGGATGTCTTTTTAAAATGATTGAAAACGCTTTTAGTGAAAATATTTTTGGATTTCAAAACTTTTAGTGAAAATATTTTTGGATTTCAAAAGCACTTAAAGTGTTTTCTTCCATAAAACACTTTTAAGTGATTTTCTAAGATTTACTTGTATCTTTACTAATGATTGATTTTAAAAATATTTTCAGTAAAAATCCTTCCAGTTATTTTAAAAGTACAACAAGTTCTAGCTATCCAACAGACTCTTGGGTTTTGAGAATTGGATTGGATATTTTGGGCTTGGGTTTGATTTAAAATATTTGGTCTTAGGCCCATTACATGGTAAGTTGCACAAGAAATGGGGCCCACTCAAGTTGCTTATGGATATTTGATTTCGTATGTGTTAGCAAACGAAATCAAACTGTATCAAAATAGTTTTGATTTTTTTTTTTTTTTTTTTTTTTTGAGAAACTGAAAATGCATTACACAGCCAGGAAAACTAATAATCAAAATAAAATTAGTGCACATTTAGATAAAAACAACATGTTATAATTTAATAATATGTCACGTTACTTGTAAATATGATGTACATGTCATGTCATTAGAATACAGTAACTTCTCGCTAGCCCAAATATTCGCTTCGGTAATATTTTAGCTTACTTTTTGTTATTGTTAATTATATATTAATCTTTACCTGCAACGGAGTGATGAGCTACAAAATAAAACTGCAAGCATACGTGAACAAGAAAACTGACAAATTAACAAAGTGTGGGGTGTGGAATTTAATAAGAATCTCACTAAATATGTATAGCAATATAAAATTGCATTTACCAAATTGAACCCCAAGTGATTCACTGGAATTAGCAAATTGACACTGCCCACTTTTCCACTGTCTGGAAAAAGTATAACTCGTTTGAAATAATTGAAAGCGTTTTTTAAAAAAAAAATATTTTCAAAATCAATTTTGATAAAAAAGTTAATCATGAAAAATATTAGAAATGTTTCCTACAAATGATTTTGAAGCCTGAAAATATTTTATATAAAAATGAGTTCGGTCGTTTAAAAGCACTTGTCACACGAGTTCGTACTAATCCAACAAAAGCATGGCTGTATTGGCATTCAGTAGCCAAACGACATCGTACATGACGCCCATTCAATCATTTATTAACCAATTGCAGCTTTTTTGTTCCCACCCTGACCTTGCAGCAGAAAATTCACGTGAAAATGCCCAGTCCCCCACATTTTCTTGCAATAATCAATCCCACCCCCGACATTGCATCAGATGAGCACTGACACTCTTCTCCATCCTCACCGTCCACGTGTCCTCAACTCAACACGTTCACGTAGAAAAATTTTCTTATATGCTACATGACAATCGCGTAGTAGACGAGTAGTACATTTTTTGACACGTAATAACTTTTTATTTGATGGTATACACATTAAGATTAAATATTAGTTGCATGAGAGAATCAATCGCTCTTTATTAGAGATAACTTTTTGTGATACAAAAATATCATACGAAGAGAAACTTATATATAATACTAAATTATTAGTACGTTATACTATAATATGGGTATACAAGTCTCATGAAAGTCCTTAATTTTTCAATGTACACAAGACACCGTCACCAATTGTACTTCACTCAAATTATGAGAGTTGGCAACAATACTTTGTATTTTAACACTGTTACCGTTTGACGGTCATATATGTTATAATGACATTTAGTGAGAATATTTTTTAAAAAAAAAATTAGATAGTGATTATACTAAATAATGTGGTTAGCCTCATATACCCATAAAACCTAAAATGAAATGGAGTAGTGATAGCACACATCCATTTTTACTTATCACAAACCCCTCAATTTTTTGGTCGTCAAATCGAGCCAATTGAAGAAGATCAATGATAGAAGATTAACAAGGGTGTGTGCAAGATAAAAATAAGTGCGTGAACAACATTTTCCAATGAAATGATGGTGTGTTCTTAATACGCAATAAAAGATGTATAGTGGGACCAATGTGGTTTACATACCATCCAGAGTTTGAAAAATACATATGTGAAGCCTTTCAAGGACATTTCAAATGTTTGGTATGAGTCCATTTTATGCCACACCAAGTATTTGATGTAATGTTTGCTAGGTATCTCGACAGCAGCACTCAGCAAGTTGCGTTGAAAGCACTTTACAAATTTTTTCGATAGCACTCATTATATTGCTTCAGTATATGTCAATACTTATGATGTGTAATAAAGTTCGGCTGACAACAATAAACCCATCAAATAAATTGGCACACTCCACACTCTATTTCTATTAAAAAAAAAACTTAAAAACTTTTAACACTAAAATGACACACCCCGATCGAGATTAGGGCATGCTGGCCATCACGTGGAAGTGACGTAGCCATGTGCACAGTGCGGAAGCAAATAAAATAATAATAATAGAAATAATACGAATAATTAAAATCCGGCTTAACACAAGGTAATAACATACATGTGCAAGCAAAGTGTGAAAACAACGTTCATAGCATGAAAACCTAATGCAGTCCGGGAGAAAACGACACAACAAAAGTACACCCTAAGGTGGTCCTACAATGGTGACAGTCTGTCAAATATGCCAGGGAAGTCATCGGGGAAGCCCCCAAACGTGCTAGCCAACTAAAACCTGGAGGGGCGCAAAACAAAAGCGTGAGTGGGCAAAAACAAAGCTTTTCAAAAACCATTTCAAAACAAATTCTAACCCCTCGCCGTAAAACCTGTATACTTCCCAGAAAATAGCATATACATATATATATAAGTCATGCTCGGAAAATGTGCCATGCCAAATGCCTCGAAGTAATATGCAAGTGCTCAGGAAAATGCCAAAGCAAATGCCCTGAAATCTGTCAGCCGGAGTCACCTAACGTGACCTGTACGGCTGAATCTAGAGCTCAAATCTCCCTCTCACTAACTATACCTGCACACGAGTCGGAATCACCTAAAGTGGTCTGTATGACAGGCCTGGGTGTAATATAAGTACGCTCAAGTGCTACGATCATGTGAAGGCTAGGCGAATAATCGCGGGTCACCTACGAGTCGGAACCACCTAAAGTGGTCTGTACGATAGGACTGTGCACCTAACTTGGATCCAAGATGAGCGTCTGGTGCGGGAAGTGAATATCACGTGAAGGACTGTGCCCTACTCTGGGCGGGAGCAATAACACCGGGGGTGCATGTTATGAGCTCTTTATGTATCCAGAAACACTACTGAACGTAAATGTAAATCATACTCACCTGACACTTACCTATGCGTCCGCAGCGCCAAACATATATATATAAACATGCAACTAATAATGCGTAAATGATGGCAAACAATAAACATGGCATATAAACGAATAAACGTCTCAAATCATTTTCTGGGAAAACATGAGTATATAGGTATATACGGAAAACCAAAAGCCCACTCACTGGTATGTAGAAGGGTCGTAACCCCCTTGCCTCGAGTGACCACGCTCGTCCTCGGATACGTCTCACCTATATGCGAAACAACTACAAAAACGTTAATTTTTAAAGCACATAACCAACCTTATGAAATAACTTCTCATACAATGCTCAAATGGGGTGTATGAATACACCAACGTGATCTACTCAACCTCAGGAACATCCCCATATTTTTAGAAAAAATTTTCACCGTCGCACGTGCCAGGCACGCGCCTGGCACGCTGACGGCGTTTGTTAACGCCGTCAGGAATATTCCGTTAACGCCATTAGGAATATTCCGTCATTTTTGACGAAATAGTCCATCATCTTCTCTAGTGAGGCTCCGGTGCCGTTGCCGACGCCGGAAATTCGGGAAAACTTCAAATCGTCATATCTTCTTCGTTTTTCAACCAAATTTCACAAAATTGGTACCAAATTGAAGCTTACAACAAGAGGAACAAGTTCATACCACTTTCAAGTGCTAAAATCCACGAAATCTCGCCGGGAAAACACCACCAACTCCGGCCAACCTCGAAACTCACGATCCGGACGTCCAAAACCTTCAAACGACCACCCCGAGCCTTCTAAGGACCTCACCAAGCTTCCTACAAGCTTGAAATTCCCAAAAACATAAGAATTTACGTGTGCATGAACAGTGACAAAATCGGGGTATCCCGAGTTCGACGTGAAAATGAAGGTATCCTTACTTGAAATGGGTATGGTTGGACTCCTACGGACCTCACGAGCATGGATATGTACTTTGTTTATTCGATCTATGAAGATTTGATATGTTTTTGGGGTGTGTCTGTACGTTTGGATGGAAAATGGGAAGGGAAATGGCACGGGACAGGTAGCAGGGCCGGGAAAGGGTGAAGAAAATGTATGGGGAAGTGTGTGTGGTCCACAACCAGCCACACCAAGTTCAAAACAACCATACAACGTAAAATCACACTAGGGACAAAATCGTCTTTTCACGCGTATGTTTTAAAAATTCCGGAACGGGCTGTCACACTAAAATCTCTCAATGTCCGAATTCTAAACGCGACATTGTTAATACAACACAAATACTTCCACAGTCAGCTAGTTACCGTTTAAAAGGTCTGAAAGGACAACCGTATTTCAAAACCTTTTCAATGTCTGGGGAGCAGCGGTTACAATATTTTCCTGTAACTCTGGCCAATATTCCTCTTGTGTGTGTAGTGACGACGGTAAAGGTAAATTGTTAAAGTTGGAGCTTTTTACCAACTTGGCAGTTTTCTCGGTAAAAACACAGTTCACAAATTCCCAGGTAAATTCGTTTTCTAATAAGTCCATTTCTTACAGTTACCGCCATGGATTTCTTTTAAGTATTTTAATGGCAGAATGGATCTGAACTTTCATTTCTAAATTCTGCAGTCACAAAATTCCACGCGTAAAAGGTAATATTATTCTCAGTCACAGGACAAAGGTTTCCTCTTAAAAAATTCACAAAATCAACGGATTCGTACAATTTAAATTTGATATAACAGTTGAAATTATTATAACTTTTAAAATGTATCACTGTTTATAACCGTTTGATCAAATTTCACTGGTATGATCCTTTAATTTGGTAAATTAGAAGGAAATGATCCCTTTCCCTCTGCAAAACCCATCTCTCAGTCATTGTGCTGCTGAGTGAACCTAAATTCTCTGTTGGGACTTTTTTATGAACAGGTTATCTGCATTAAAAATTTGACCCTTCAGGTTAATTGGGGTTTAAAGGTTTAATCTTTAGAGGTTAGTTGGCGTTTGTGGATAAATCCCAGATGGGCCCCTGGTCCATTGCTGCAGTTTTGGAAGTTTCAGATATTATTTTTTCTTCTGGGTTTTTGCCGAGTTTAATTGGTTTTTGTTTCACATAATTAATTTTTTGTCTATTTGCATTGTAGCTGCTACTTAGTGGGTAGGAAGATTATTAGTAGGTGTCTGCATCTCATGTGCACTAAGCATGTTACTGAAGAAATCTATGTATTTATGTATGGTTCTTTCAAGCTGCATAATTCCTAGTTGTTTTTGTTACTGTGGTGAGATATTTGGACTGGTTTTTGCCTCCCAGATCTGTTTTAGTATTAAGTTAGACAAGTTAATCAAGAAAGATAGAATCTTTAGCCTTATTGGTTTTGCTTAGAATTTGCTCTGTGCAATTGCAGACAGCAAAAAAAGCAGGTTTTTCAACTTGGGTGAGTGGATACTGGGGAATGGAGTTCTAGTTTAGACTCTAGAGAGAGAGAGAGAGAGAGAGAGAGAGAGAGAGAGAGAGAGATTTGTGAATTTTGAGGAAGATGAGATCCATAGAGGATAAGGAGATTTCTGGGGGTAGTGGTATAAATTTTGAGTTTCAGAAAGCAAATGGAGCTAGCAGGACACCCCATCACAGAACAGCTTTAGGCAAACCAACACCTTCCAAATGGGATGATGCACAAAAATGGCTGGTGGGATTGTCCAGAGGAGCAGAAAAAAACCAGTCCAAAACAAAACCCAGAAATTCCAATGCTGATGACTTGAGACTCATAGCTCCTGTACCACAGAAGGAGCAGGACTATTCAGATGGAGAAGAAGAACATCACCAACAAGAAGAAGAAAATGGCTTTCCTGGGTCAGCTATGGCAAATCAGTACGATGTGGAGACGAAGAAAGTGGATTGTGATGATTCAGTGTGGAGAAGCAGCAACAAATCTATGGAGAACTCGACAGCGGCTATGAGATCTATATGTTTAAGGGACATGGGGACAGAAATGACCCCTATTGCAAGCCAGGAGCCTTCAAGAACTACCACCCCTATCCGGGCCACAACCCCGGTGGCGCGCAGCCCTATATCTTCGGGGTCATCCACGCCGGTGAGGCCATGTCAGCATGGGATGCAAGGCACTCATCATGGGTATCAAACATCCACTGATGGGGGTAGAAGTAGTCATGATCAGGCCAGTGCTTGTGGGAAAGGGAGCAGCGCAGCTAAACGGTATGTAGAAGAATCGAATGCTTGCAGGAACATGGCTGAGAATCCGAGTTCAGATCAAGGTACAAAACTGAGTCCCTTGGAAACAAGGGCAATTGCTTGGGATGAAGCAGAACGTGCCAAATATATGGCAAGGTGAGTTGCTGATATTCTGTTTTGTTTTTGCTGGTTAATTGTAGCCAGTTGCAGCTACTTTGAGTATATTCAACGCCAATGTTGGGACTTATTGGGGCAATTGTTTATTGGATTTGTAGGTACAAGCGTGAAGAGGTGAGAATACAAGCCTGGGAAAATCATGAGAAGAGGAAAGCCGAGATGGAAATGCGAAAAATGGAGGTACTCATTCTTTAGATTCTGCCCAGATTTTTGTTTTTCTCTCTGAAAATTTCTGTTTGTTCTACTTGTTTAGATCCTAGATTGAAATTGTGAGTTGGTCATTTTGTTTGCTATACATTACATATTTGTTGGTACCTGGTACTAGGAGCCAAATGTTCAGCTTCTCACCTCAGTCCAGAAAGAACTAACATCAGCTCAGTTTTCTTTTCATGAAAAAGAACAATGCAGATCCAAATCAGTGACATTCGTTTCACATTTGCTTAGTTATTCTCCATCATTGCAACGAAAAACTGCCCTTAGCGTGAACCCCTTTTCCCCACTCGCTTCGTTGATGAATCGAAGCACCTGTGTGATCAACATCTACATTAACATCTTCAATTACTACTACAGCATTAACGGAAAATTGCACCGCTAACTTGAGAGTGAGCTTAATGGTCATAATAAACACGGTTAACCATGTACCAATTCCAGGTGAAAGCGGAGAGAATGAAAACTCGGGGTCAAGAAAAGTTAACGAATAAACTCGCAGCAACAAGAAGAATTGCCGAAGAAAAGAGGGCGAACGCTGAGGCCAAGCTCAATGAAAAGGCTTTGAGGACTTCAGAAAAGGCAGATTACATAAGGAGGACTGGTCACTTGCCCTCTACTTTCTCTTTCAAGCTGCCCTCTCTTTGCTGGTAGCAATATCTTCAGTACATGTAACATCTACGATTTCTTTCTTTTTTTTCTTTCCTGTCACTTGTTGAATATGTAATCTGAACCCTGTAGAATTTTATCATATTTATTTATTTTTCTTAAAATAATTTGGGACTCCCCAATACACCAGTATCAATTTTTTCTACAATTATTTTATTTGTTTGGTTTGCAACCTTCCGTTCCACTTAGTAAGATAAGACGTTTTTGTTGTTTGTATGCCTATGGGGGTGTCTGTGTTTGGTATCGTCAAATCAGTCTTGTGCTATTAAGTACATGATTACTAATTCGTAATCGAATGAGGAAGAGCCGGATTGGGTATGAATTGAACTAAAGAGTTGTTTAACACGCCGGTAGACTTGAAATATAATGAAAGAAAGAAATATAGACAAGCTCACGATATCTGGCACCATGCCAACTGTATAACAAAGTAACATTTTCTAGTAACAAAATAAGCAATTTTCTCATCAACGAAAGATGGTAAATTCATATAGAAATCTAACTTATGTTAGAAGCGAAAATTGCAAACTTTAAATTCCCTTTTAACCAAAACAAGAATTTTCATTTGGGGTAAAGTTAAAAATGAAATAGTTACGTAATCGCATGAAGAAGAGAAAAATAGAAGATAGTGAAATAGTGAAACCCAACATTTGGTCCGTGAGAGATTTATATTGACAACAAACTCATGACATTTCTAATCACGTGACGAGAGAAATATGAAAAGTAATCATGTGACGAAAGAGATATGAAAAGGCAACGGTAAAATTATTATAAACAAAATGTTTTTTTTATTTTGTAGAGAATTTGATACTAATACAAGTATAATGATTTATAAGAAAGATGATCAAACAATTACACCGGAAACTTTGCCGAAGATAGAAAATCTTTTGATAGGGCAAAATAGTGGGTAGTTTTTTCTTGGTAAAAAATATCTGATGCTGAACAAAAATATTACCGGGAGGCGGGAGTCAACCGGTATTTTGCCAATTGAATAAATAATTAAAAACAAAAAAATAAAATAAAAGCAGGAAAATAAAGTTAGCGAAGCCAAAAGCCCAATCCGATCTGAAGCACCCGCGTCCGCACTCATTTCCGTCTGCAGTCTCCTCCGTCCTCCTTCAAGGGCTTTCCTTTCGCTTACAATCGGCGCTCGCCGTCTCAATTTCTCTTTGAAACTGTATCAATCAATTCTTTTCAAACCCTAACTCCCCCAATTGCACCTATATTTATCAATTTCTTAGCTTCCTATTATTTTCTTGTTCAATTTCTTAGGGTTTCGTTTCGAAATTGAATAATCTCCTTGGCTGCATAGCTCGTGAATTGAATAAGTAACTGGTACTGTTTTCTGCTCTATTGTTTGAATTTCGTTTTGTTTTTGGATCCGAGTCCGTTCGGACTTAGGGTTCGTATTCAATTTCTTCGAATTTTGTGATTTTTCAATTCAAATATTGGGGAAGTGATTGGTCTGATTTTGTCGGGGTTTAGGGTTAGGGTTTATAGCTGACTTGAATTGGGATAAGGTTTCCCTATTCCGTGGTGCTTTAGAGCTTTGGATATAGAGATTTATGGCTGCTGGAAGACATGGGGGTTATCGTGAAAATGAATTCAGGGAACGAGAGTCCAGTTTTGAGTTGCCAAGGAAGGATTTTGCTACGGCCAAGGAGGACTATGAACGGATTAGGAACGGAAATCCTGATGTTGAAAGGGGTCAAGTTAGGGATTTGAGAGATAAAATTAGGGTTAGGCAGAAGGATTCTAAGGAGGGGAATGGTGCTAATGGTGGGTATCGCGCCTCTTCGAGTAGGAGTGATTCAAGCAATAGCAGTGGGCGGGTTGTGAGCCGTGGGCCCAAGCCTTGTGGGTTTTCTCTTAGGGCATTGGACAGGGAACCTGGTGAATTGTCGAGTGAGAGTGGGATCTGACGATGCTATTGAATCTGCAGCGCAGATCAAAGAAAATATAGTTCCAAAAGTGGTGGAGAATGGAGCTCAGTCTCCGAAAGAGAGGAAAAGGAAGTTTTCGCCTATTGTCTGGGATAGAGATGACCAAGGAGTGAGTAATCCATCAAAAAATAGGATTCCCACAGTGGCAGCAGCACTTCCTCCACAACCTCCATTGTCTAGGGTACAATATCAGTCTCCCAATGTTATTTCAGATAACAGCGTACAAATATCTTCAGCTAAAATTGATCAAGTCGAGAATTTACAATCTTCCTCACCAGTTAAGGCACCGGTGGGATCTGGGTCTGTTAGCAATGGTGTTTCTGAGTCTCCATTGGGGATATCTTCACCAAATCAGAAATCGGGTGATGATCATGGTGATGACCATGAAGCTGAGCAGCTAGGAGATGAAGAATGTGTTCCCACCCGGAATATATCATCTTCAAGATGGGCAGCAGGAAATAATTCGCCTGGGGATGAAGGTGAAATTCTAGAGAACAAGGAAATGCCTAAAAGGAGGAAGAAAATACCTCTGGTAGGGTCAGTGGAAGATAGAGTACAGAATAATTCATTAACCCCCGAGTCAGGGGAGCTTAAGAGAGATGAGTCTGAACGAGCAAGAGGGCAGTCATCTGAATCTGATGAAGGAGATGCCCATGCAAGGTCTTCCAGTAGGGATGTTTACCAAGATAATGATTCAGAGAGGGATGACTATATGGATACTGACAAGGATCTTGGTAATAATGATTCTAGTGTTAGTCAGTCAGAAACAGATTCAGATGATGACAATCACTCTCGTGAGACAGCTGAACCTGCAGCCCCTCCACAAAGAAGCGTAAACATGCTTCAGGGTTGTAGAAGTGTTGATGAGTTTGAGAGACTAAACAAGATAGATGAAGGCACTTATGGTGTTGTGTATAGAGCTATGGATAAGAAAACTAAAGAAATTGTGGCCTTGAAGAAGGTAAAGATGGAGAAGGAAAGAGAAGGTTTTCCATTGACTTCTCTTAGGGAAATAAACATTCTTCTTTCGCTTCATCACCCATCAATTGTCGATGTGAAGGAAGTGGTGGTGGGGAGTAACCTTGATAGTATTTTTATGGTGATGGAATACATGGAACATGATCTTAAAGCACTCATGGAGACAAAGAAGCAGCCATTCAGTCAGAGTGAAGTTAAATGCCTTATGCTCCAGTTATTGGCAGGTGTGAAATATCTCCATGATAATTGGGTGCTTCATCGAGATTTGAAGACATCAAACTTGCTTATGAATAACCGGGGTGAGTTGAAAATATGTGACTTTGGGTTGGCTCGTCAGTATGGGAGTCCTTTAAAACCATATACTCATTTGGTGGTTACTCTTTGGTACAGGTTAGCTGCAACTGCCCATTGCTCGTTATTTTCTTTTTCATTTCATCCTGAGGTGTTTTGTGCTATTCAGTTTAAACTATTACTTCATATTTGATTTTTTTTTTTTTAATTGGTTGACGACTTCCACTTTGATTTTCAAGATTGACTTATGGTTTCATGTTTTTTTTTTTTTTTTTACTGTTATTGGATTCAGTTCTTTTATTCTCAAGTAATTTGTCTGTTCAATTAGCTTTGTATTCTTGGTATCTCTCCTTGTATTTCAAGGTTGATTCCAACTCAGCGTATGTTAGTCATGATGGGTTTAATGTGATAAAAACCATTGATCTAACTGGTCCTGTTTTCCACAATTGTCTTTCCTCTGATTTTTATTTGTTATGTGTGGGTTATTGTTTGCCTTTTGCCTGTGTGCTTGTGCATGTGTATGTTGTACGTAGATCCATGCTTCCGTATACCCTCGGATGTTTTAGTCATTGATGCTCTTTCAATGCAGGGCACCGGAACTTTTGTTGGGAGCGAAAGAATATTCAACAGCTATCGATATGTGGTCACTTGGTTGTATCATGGCTGAACTATTATCAAAGGAGCCACTTTTCAATGGGAAAACTGAATTTGATCAACTTGACAAGGTAAGTTAATTTTATTTGACATGCTTGATGTATGATTACGCTCTCTCTCACTCATATACTGGTGGATTTAGTTACTTTATTTTTATATAATCACCGCATTTCTCAAAAAAATAAAAATTATAATAACTGCAGATTTTTAAAATCCTTGGCACACCAAATGAGACAATCTGGCCCGGCTATTCCAAGCTTCCTGGAGTGAAGGTCAACTTTGTTAAGCACCCGTAAGTATGAATATATTCATGAACTGATACCCATTTTTTTTAATTTTTTATTATGACATCTTGGTGTTCTTATTCTTGCCACTGTTTTCCCAGGCTTCCAGCTTTGGGTGATTCTGATCTGGCTATCTGGCCTCCATTGGTGATGCTTTCAGTTCTAAGATTTTCATTTATCCATTAACTTCTGACCTGTTTCTTTCAGGTATAATCTTTTGCGCAAGAAGTTCCCAGCTACGGCATTTACTGGATCTCCAGTACTTTCTGATGCTGGGTTTAATTTGTTGAACAGGCTTCTAACTTATGATCCTGAGGAGGTAAGTCTCCTACCTAGAATTGCCTTATTTGGGTATTATTGGTATAGTTACTTATACATGTACTGTATTTTATACAGAGAATTACAGCTGGAGATGCTCTGAATCATGAATGGTTCCGTGAAGTTCCTCTTCCTACAACAAAGGAGTTCATGCCTACCTTTCCTGCTCAACATGCTCAGGACAGGTACCTTGATCTATCTAATGCTACAAACAAGTCCCACATGCACTTGGGACTTGATTTCCTACATTTAACAATATTCATGTTGTAAATAGGCGCACGCGGAGAGTTTTAAAGAGTCCAGATCCTTTGGAAGAGCAACGTAGAAAGGAGTTGCAGCAAGGGCAAATAGGAACTGGTGGTGTGTTTGGCTAGTAGAAATGAATCAGGTGATCAGCGCCCTATTGGATATGGCTGAGGTGAGAGACATGCTTTGAACGGAAGTTGCAAACATTCTATGTCAGACGATCATTTGTGCTGTTTTTTAGCAGGCATTTCTTCATGATTTGGTTGGAGAATGTATTATTGTATGCCTTCCCTGTCAACCAAGATTTGTTGCAGGTCAAGTTTGCCTTTCATCTTTGGTCATCATATGGGAATGCATCTGTGACATTGCTTTCATTGCAAGGTGTGGCATAATTGCCTTTTCTTTAAAGAGAATCAGTTTCAACTGACACTTGTGTATGTAACGTATTTTCGTTGGTACATTGTAAACAGCTCTCTTTTGCTTTTCAATTTTTGCACTGCCAGTTATATTAGGACATATTTAATATTCACGTTGTGTTTGCAAGAGGTGGTTGGTGTAAAGTGGAGGGGCGTTCTTTGCTTTTCCTTGATGAAGAGTTTGTCCGTTACCATATTATTTTTAAAGGTAATATGTTAATCTCTGATATATGTGGAATGTTCTGGGGGATGAAGATTTTAAACCATACGGGGATTATTTGATTTTAATATAGACAATGTATCCGTTTTAAAACATTTGTTCGAGAGTGAAGATATGTCTTTTCAGTAGCTTCTTGAATGTTAAAGCCCTTAAAGATGTATAAAATTCATTGCTGCACCTGACAGGTTACATGGTAATTTTATCTTTCTGATTGATGTGCACGAGAACTGTAACTATTTCCATTCTCTTTCGTGCTGGGTAGGAGCCGAGTTTTTCAGATATCAACTTTATTGCTTGCTTAGTGTAGTTCTTCTATTTGCAAATTTTCGGTGAGTTCATAGCAAATTGAGTCTATTCTATGGTTACCCTGTGTTGGTTTAGTGGCTCATTCTTTATTACTTAAGTGGCCTTCTTAGAGTCATTTTTGGTATTTTGACCTCCACCAGTACCCGTGAACATGAAAAATGATTCACTTTGTCCAATTATTCCCTTTTTTGCTTCTGGTGGCGTGAAGAATCAACGTTTCACTAGTTGTAGATTTTTTTATGACATATATCTGCGCATGTCACTGCAGTATCAAAGCAAGCAAATTGAGGAGGTTTCCTGCACTTCCAGGAATTTATAGAACTTCAATTAGTTGTTCCTACTGGCAAACTAGAGGTACTATGCAAAGCCTTGGTTTGTTTAGATTTTGGTCTTATCTTCTTCGGATCTTAATGGTTTTTTATGTGAATTATTTTGACGGCATTTTAGTGTATGCTTTTTCTTTTGTTTTTCAGAAGAGTATTGAGAAATGCGTTAGAAAGGAAAATGAAGAATAAAAACCAATTCTGATTGCAATTCCAGGACAGTTCATACTTCATATTCTAAATTTGACCAAATTTCAAGACCATGTTGTAGCCCATTCATTTTGCTTTGAAGTTCATATAATTGAATAAAATTCAATGCTGCTTAAAATTGGAATGCATAAATACTGAAATGCTAGTTGTACTAGCGATATAAACATATTTTGTCATCGAAATGGGGGTATGAATTCTGGTCCATGCATTATTTAGAGGACATAAATGGGGGTCTGAATTCTAGTCCAAAATTGTATATGAACAACTTTGAAAAGCTAAAGCCTGTATCTTTAGGAATACTTGGATTTGGTGCTCATACACCATCTTGTGAAAACTTAAGAGTTATACGAGTCTTTTTCTTTGGATATAAGTTAGTACTGTGGTGTAATTAGTTTGAAACTGATGTTTAGAAAAAGTTAGGATTGGGCACGGTTAAGATGGTTGGCTGATGTATATAGGGATAACTAACTCAAAGCATATAGACTATGGTTTATATACATGGTGTTGGAGGAAACTGTGGCTGATTTTCTGCCAATTGTGCTGTCTTAATTTTCTGCATGTGTTATCATAAATATGTGTGTTGGTCGTTTGGAGATGTGATTATATTTAACAACCTTCGTCGGCATATGGTGCAACTTTTGTAGTTTTGTATCCATAAGTGGGTTTCCCATATTTTTATCTCTTAAATGAATAAGAATTGCTTGTCTGTGTCGTAATTCCATTATAGGCGTGGCTGGAGTCGAATGGGTTGCTTGAAGATGGAATATAGTTGTTCGCTTCCCATTCACTTAAGCGAATATCGTATGAGGAGAGCCTAGGTGGAAATAGACATACTTTGCCATATGCTTTCTGCAGGTGGGGGCTGATGAGGTTCAACAGGCACATTAGGGCCGTAGAGGCGTATCCCACGCACATACAGGTATTGGCTGATGAAGTTTATGCACAATCACAGCTAATGATCTGCCTATGTGCTACTCAAATTCTGTTCCACATAATCTAAAGTGTTAGGTTGTTTTTGGGCGCTGAACAGTCAGTAGCGTATTGGTGTCGTGTTTGTTTTCGATCCATTCCAAATATTTGATGTTTAGTTTAGGCTGTAGGTTGTGTCGTGCGACAATGAAACCTTGGTACCGAGGTGAAAATTGTTGCAATTGGGTTCGGCAGACGTGTTCGTCCTTTGGAAGGTGCGAAGCAAATGGGCGCTGTGCTGCCTCGTCTCAAAGGATGTCTTCTGTTTTTCTGGCGGATAGTGCAATCCTCTCCGTTGCGTTCCTTTTTGGTTTCTGTTTGTAAATAATAACTCGACTTACCTGTCCAAGTTACAAGTGGTTTTTCGATACATGGCGATCCAGTTACGCGTTCGCATGTTAGCTTGTTGCACGACAAACCGAGACTCTGTGGGACAGCTTTTACAACTTCATAACTTTAGAGAACCGCTGAACCTACTTCAGTGTCTATAATTTCACCGACCGTAAAAAGTTCAGAATTGAAATGCTATTTTTTTACCCACTATTATCCTTAAAATAGCTCCAATTAACCAGTAACTAAATGACCTTCCAAAATACTCTGCTGCTATGTGATTATAAACTCCAATAAATACCATCAATATCCAATCACCATTAGTTGCTGGCTTCTTACCCTTTAATTAAAAAAGGCATCCACATTTATTCATTTTAGAATTCCTTTTATCCTCATCCTTCGCATCTTTTTTTAGAATACGGTTTATGTTTTGTCCATTCCTTTCAGAATCCAATGTAAGTTTAGGCTCATGTTTTCTTTTCGCACCTATCCTATTATTATTATATATCTTGTAAGATTTTTATCAGCCGTTTTATAAATGAGGAAACTTGTAATTAAAAATTTTATTAAAAAATGAGTAAGGAGATAAAGGCACTGGAGTGAGAATAACAACACTCTTTATTTATTACATGGAGATATGATTACGAAAAACACGAACTCTCGACCAAATATAAAATTAAATAAATAATCTTCTCCTCTGTTTCCGGTATACAAAGAAGCAGCATGATTTCGGTATTTTCGAATGCAATCAAGTAATCAAGTAATCAACAATCAAGTATACAAAGAAGCAGCATGATTTCGGCATTTCGAATGTAATCAAGCAATCAACGACAGATTTCATGGGGAAATAATCGAAGAGACGACGCTGCCAAGCAGAACAAATCTACGATTTAGGCGCGAATCTGTAATTCCAACCAAAGAGATGAAGGTGCAAACCGAAAAAGATCGACAACTGTGGGCATCTTTAACTTCATTTGTGCATGTCGATTTCACGACGCCAATGTGGTCGTGGATCGAGCGGCGTGCATCAGGTCGACGTGAAAACTAATGTCTTTCCAAGAACAAAGGTGATCAGAGACAGTTCAATGAAGAAAATTGTGTTGAGGAGGGCTCTGTCGACTGTCCATCCAAAAATTGTGATCCCCCCATGATTGGTTTGCAAGTATGACACTGCATTGGAGAACAAAGGGAAAATCTTGAGACAATTGAAAACCAATGGAAGTGAAGAGATAATGTACATAGAAAACCATACATGACACAAAATTTCGGCCTTGAAATGCACGGCGAAGTCTGAGACATTGGAATCGAAGTGTCCGCTACCAAGCTGATAAACGAAACCTTCACCAACATGGAACAAAGCTCCATGTTGGGCCATTAGCCTCGATGATTTGTATGCGAGGCTAGGGGCTTGTATACGAGTCTTAGAAGGATTGATATGCTTGTCTAATGCTTATTCATTAAACTATACATCGACATTTTGAGTATTTAAACACGCGATCGATCCATAGCCAACTGACTTCAATTAGAAAAGATGGAAGCGGCTAGTTTTGTACTTCGATTCCAACAAAACAAGAAAATTAGAAATTGGTTCGTGTTCATATGCAATTGTTAGACTAATTTCTAAGTAAAAAAATGTTGCTGGAAAAGGAATCAGATGTATTTTAGAGGCAGTGTAAGCTGATCCATACCGAAAGCTTGTCTCCTGTGATAGGAAGACATGTACGAAGCTAGCTGTGTATTCGTAGGCATTGGAACGTAATCCATCGACTCCAAGTCACTCTCGGAGTAGCTTATTTGCAGCGAGTTCAATGTGTCGGCAGCCTCTGGGTTCACCAAGCAGTTTGAACTTCTGTTGTGAGATGTATCGTTAGAACTGCATGTCATTAACGCATGCCATCTACTGGCAACTGTCACTATGCCTTGCGCTCTATGGGAAATTCTGGTCGCTGCGTGCAGGGAGAGAATAATGCCGACAACTTGAACAATTGTGGAGACCTGAAATTTTGGGGAAAAAAGGAGGGAAATTTAATGCGTTATGGTTTGAATCTAAGCTTGTAAGAGTGGGAAGTTAATCTACTGATACATACACAAAAGCGCTGAACTTACTGCAAAATCGCCGCCATTTATGACAGTGATGTCTCCCCTGTATTCTGTGGTCTCAAATAGAGTGACAAACTGGCTTGCGGTGACGACTATGAACTGCAGGAGAAGGAAGATTCGGAACCTGTGGCTTATTTTACTGAGATGGTAGCGCAGACGAATATGCTCGTCCATAAATACCAGCACATCAGATTCCCTTTCCAAGAGCCTTGCATAATCGTCAAAGTGGATAACTTGCAAATTGCAGACCAAGTGAAACAAAATGCTGGCTGTTAGAGTGATTGTACTCACATAAGCCCATGATAGAACCAAAGTGAACAATACACCAACTGATTTCCCCCACCCCCATGAATCGTGATGCACGTATATCATGCGGACGACCTCACGCAGTGTCTTCAAAAGAAAACATGGCAGTGCCCATCGAACAAGCAATCGGAAAGAATCCTGCGAAGATATGACCCAAGCCAAATTCTTAGCATAGAAGTTCAAATAAACAGATGACACAACTGACTGACAGTGTTTGGATGCTGCAGTTAGTGAACGACGGGAGGTTACTTTCAGAAGGGGTAACATCAAGGTGCATATCCTATTCCTACGAGCATTACTAAACAGATGCGAAATTGAGAGAACGCGAGGATGGAAGATTTCGATTATGTTTTCTGCGGCCTGTAGGCCTTGAATTAGCAACGAAAACATGCTGAATTTTGGTAAGCACATTATGTACATATAAGAAGAATTTTGAAAGTTCCCATATCATCACGTTTGAAGTTGATATATGGAAAATTCTAGTATGCTAGTATAAATGCTCCCCTCATCCGACGAATATGCCATACACCGGAGCATAGTAGAATTTCCGGGTTGATGTATGCAATGCAAAAGCACAACAGCATGTTCGTAAAACAATCAAGTAAATCATTTCAAGCTATGATCATACCTTAATCTGCTTGATGTAATCGTTTCGAAACCGAACGATATGGCCGCTATAGCGATCGACAAAGAGGAACCTCCGAATGCCATACTTGCGAAGTCTGGGTGAGATGCAGAGCACAGAGACCGCCGCCAGGATCGCCTGCGAGCCCACGATAACGAGCTCGAACCTTTTAATCTGATACTTCTTACAGTCGGAGCAGTTGAACACCACAAGCACAAACACCGGAAGAGCCACACCGATGAGAGCCAGAGCCGTCCAGGACAGGGCAAGGCTCAACCAAGAAGATTGGTTGAAGCCCAAGAGAGTGAGAAATGTTTCTAGCCATTGGAGGGTTTGGTCCAATGGGGTATCTTTGTATTCTTCTTCTCCTCCCAGATGACGGTTGCTGTGGGGGTCGTTGTGGTGGTGGTTGTTATTGTTATTAGAATCGAGAAGAGGGATAAGTTGGGAAGGTGGCTCCTCTGTTTTTATAAAAACGTCCGCCATGGAAGGATTATGAGCCTAATTATTGATCTTAAAGCTGAGATTATGGTGGGTTTAGAGGTAGAATGGTGGCAACCCAGTTGAGATTTTGGTGCTTTAAATAGGAAAGTTGGAAGCTGTTTACAAATTAATTTACAGGCTCAGTCTGTCGTCGGGTTAAAGAACAGAAATCAAACCCAGGTTTTTTTTTTTTTTTCCTTCCTAAATCTTCAATATTTGTTCCGGAAGCAATCAAATAAAAGTAAAACAATATAAAATGAAAGCCGCAAACGTATGACAACGAAACGGAAAGAGGCAGATTCGCTGCCCTTCCACACTTCCTTGCTTTCTTGTTTTGTGTGGTTACGGTTAAATCACGTTAATATTTTATATTATTTTTTTATAAAGATAATAAGATAAAAAAAAATAGTAATATAAAATGTTAACATGACCACACAAACAAAAAAATACGGAAGGACACAAGAAGTGAAAAGACAGAGAATCTGCTTTCGAAACGAAACACGTCGGGTTAACGAAGTTATTTAAAGCAGTATATTACAATTATTTTACTCAAGTTTCATAATTTCCAACGCGATTTTAATAAAATAATTATCCTATTGTTTGTCAATTTAACGATTAGAAATATACTTAACCTAGAGACTTGAAAATTGGAATCTGCTTTTTTGCACTTTCTCTGTTCCTCTTAATTTTTGTTCTGGAATTCTTTATTGGCAAGATAAACAGATGATTGAGCGACAGGTATGGGGATCAAAAGGGACAAAAAGTGACTCGCAACAGGTGTCGGATCTATGATATTTGTATATGGTTTTGTTTTTCAGATTTTGTGACACCAACTTTGTCGAACTCGAAGGCTTCATGTTCCCGCCAAATAAAAAACATGTTCGGCCGAGTTATAGCCGGACACGAAGAGCAATCGCTGTTCAAACACATGAGATGTGACAACTAAGCTAATTAAGCACGTAGGATTATGCGATCTTGATTGGGGTTTAAGGTTAATTAATTGGTGGGGGATCGGTGATTAGGGAGAGGGTTGAGGAGTGTGGAGGGGTTTGGTTGAGTGAGTTGGAGGATTGGAGGTGACAAAGTGAAATGATTGAGATGGTGATGCTTTTGGTGTAGGTGGAGACGGGTGGAATTTTAAATAAAGAAAAAAGATTTTCGTGTAATAATATGATTCAGTATAATAATATACGATGATAAATCTTCCATGTATAATGATAATTTAAAAATAATAATAACAATAATTTAACGATAAGTTTATTTAGTGGACGGATTAAATTTATTAGAACACATAAAAAAAATTTGAATAATAAAACAATACCATGCAAATTGATACATCAAACGATGATTTAATACCTACATCAAGTCTTGGCGTTGCTAGCTACTCTAGTTGGAAACGTAATTCAAAAAACAAAAAAAAACAAACATATAACAATTTGAGATAAAAATCTCATACGTCTCATTGCTCTATGTGAAAAATCATATTAATGCTCGTCAAAAAGAACCTTGCTCATGTTTTCATAGTCGTCAAGCTGAGACCATTTTGCATAAACAATATCACCAATTTTTGTGTGTATCCGAAATGCATCATGATCTTGAGTGGAGATTAGGCCCAATTTGGAACTTGAAGCTCAAATCTGTAATGTTTGAATTTTTCTAATTTTACCCTTGTCAAAATGATCTTCAATCCACGTTTTTGTTGATCCTAAAAATTATAAAGCTTACATGACGTACAAATTGAGTAACCATAAGCTAACTACGTCATTCTTGTAGATGTGAGCGTGCCAACTAACAACCAAGCTGGGTCCAATCTGTTAATTCAGGGCCAAACAATGATTATTAGGCCAACCCATCTCAGTCCAATCTGTTAATTCAGGGCCAAACAATGACTATTAGGCCAGCCCATCTCAGCCCAATCTGTTAATTCATTCCAAAACAGTTATACATCAGTTATATTCTTTGGAGGAAACTGACATACATTTGGCAACAATTAACAAGTTTACTTCGTCATGTGGTTGATTTTATATGTTAACTAGCTCTTAATTTAGTGATACATCAAGTTTACTTCGTCATGTGGTTGATTTTATATGTCAACCAGCTCTTAATTTAGTGATACATCTTTTCTTGTACTATAATAGGTTCTAAATTCGAACTCTTATTAGTAAAAAAAAAAAAAAAAAAAAAAAAAATTAATGAAGAGGGTCTCACAAACTTTTTTTTCTTAATAAAAAAAAAATTCATTAAAATTTAATAATAATAAGGACAAAAAAAAGTGGTGACATTTTCGGAAACATGTGAAACTTTAGTGACGCCGGCTGCTTATGCACGACTATGTCAACTGTTTGTGCACGATACCCACACTTTAACTTATTTACAAAAATGCCATTGACTTTTTTTTTAGCTCAAGTTATTTACAATGCTGACACTAAACTTCAACTTATTTACTAAAATACTACCACCTCTTTTTTTTTTTTTTTTTTTTTTTTGTTATTAATAAATTTTCATTAATTTCTTTTTAATCTTAAAGGCTTTTTATTAAAGTTTCCATAAAAAAAAAGGAAAATTAATAAAAATAACTTAAAAACTTTAAGTTTTAACGACAAAAACAGAATGAAGGGTACAGTGAATAGTACCAGAATTGACTTTTTAGTGTAAAAATGTAGTTTTTCGTTAAAATAAACAGTACCGGAAACTTTTCGTTAAAGTTGTCCAAAAAAATATGTGCTAATATTGATGGGCTTGGAGTTTGATATGGGGTACAAAGATTTGGACTCTTAATTTGTTGTACTCGACAATAATATGGACTTGAAACGGTTGTGATGTGATCTCAACTCCTCTTCTGTTGTCTTTTCCAATTTCTATTTTCAAACAACAAATAGGCCAAACAAATTTTTAAAAAATAACTATATTTATAATACTAATTTAAATTTTTTTTAACAAACGATATTATTTACACTAAAAGACAAAACTAACGTGAATTGAATCATGACAAATACGTCGCTAATGATTTTGTTTCGAAAATTAAAATTTGGGGAAGGGATTCACCCATTTCTCAGGGCTAACAGTTTGGGAAACCCTTCACTCATATTTCACAAATACGTCACAGAGTTGTCTATTGGATATAAGTTAGGATAATAATTGTGTTTTCCACGTGAGAAATGCACATATTCCACCATTTCGAATAATGTATCTTCAACATATAAAAAATTTCATAATCAGAACCGTTCAATTTATTAATCTTCATTTGAAGATTATCTCTACAAAATATTATCAGAGATCGTTTAGTCATCCAAATTTATAGAACAAATCAAAGGTTTGAGTAAGTAAAATATTCATGATGTACCGTCCATTTATTTGATACATTTGAATAACTAAATAATCTCATATTCGAATAACATTTTTATCCAAAATGATCTTGAAATAAAGATTTATAAATTGAATGGTTTTGATTATGAAGTTTATATGGTGAAGATACATTATTTGGGAATGATTGAGTTTGCGCATTCCCCCATGTGGTGAATGCAAGTTATAACTATTCTCTCAAAGTTCGCCTACAATCAAGGATAATACTTGCATCCCCCATGCGAGGGATGCACATATCTCCCATTTCCAAATAATATATCTTAACAAAATAAAATCAACGATTGGAACAGTTCAATTTATTAATCTTCATTTGAAGATCACTCCTACAAAAGTCATTTGAAGTGAAAGTCGTGTAATCATCTAAATGTATCAAACAAATGGATAGTTCATCATGAATATGTTAGTTGATACCTACACGTTGATTTGCTCAATACATTGAAAGACTAAACGACCTCCGCTTGAAATAGTTTTTTGTAACGGTGGTCATCAAATGAAGAAGAATTGAACAATTCTAGTTATGAAATTTGCATAGTTAAGATACATTATTCACAAAAAGAGAAATGAGCTCATCCCTCTAGAGTGGAATGCAAGTATTACCCTAATCCTACGTATGCTTTAAGAAATAATATATAACAAGAGCATAACCAATAGCTCTTTTGGGAAAAATCTCTCCATTAATTGAAGGATCAGATGTTGGGTGTTATCATTTGCTAATATCTCAATGGTTTTGTATTTATACCCATATGTTCTGCATTTGAAACTTTCGTATGGCCTCCTATGCCAATCTAATAGTATGCCAATCTAATAGTTTCGAATCTTCGCCCCTCCTTAATCATATGTTAAAGTGGTAGATTATCTTGGTGGTTAGAGCATCTTTCTTCAACCTACTACAATTATTTCAGATTAAAATCTTCATGTCTTTTCTTATTTCTTAATGTTGTCTTGTAACAGGGCAATGTTAGGAAGATTAAATGTACAGACTAAACTTTGTAAACTAAACGGCGTGGAAGTTCATGATTGAATTATTACTTAAGTGTTGATTAATATGTTTATTTATTATTGGTGACATTTTGCGTGTAATTTGTAAATTTAGTTTCGGTAGCAAATCCCCTCCTTGTAATATTATAACACATGTTTACGATAGAGTTACTGATAGTGAAATTTTGTACTCTCTCTCTCTCACCTACCATCGCTAGAAACTAAAACGTGACGACTTATTGGACAAATCACAAACTCAATTACCTACTTATATCCAAACCCAATTTTAATACCTCCATTTCCAATCCAAATCCTGAAACCTCAACCTCAAACTACTGATACAAAAATGGCGACTCAACAGAAGGGCAGCAGCATTGATCCAAAGAGTGGGTTTTGCTCAAAGACCAAGACTTTCCACAGCCTGAGACCCAAATCCCAACTCCCTCCCCAAACCACGCCTCTTTCCCTCACCCACTACCTCCTCTCCCACCTCCACCACTCCCCTCCCCTGCCTTCCACTCCAGCCCTCCTCGACGCCGCCACCGCCCACCATATTCTCTACCCCGAGTTCATTTTTCGAGTCCGAACCCTCGCCGCCTCGCTTCAATCCCAGCTCGGCCTCTCCCACGGCCAATGCGCATTCGTTCTCTCCCCCAACTCCCTCCACCTCCCCATCCTCCACCTCTCTCTCCTCTTCCTCGGCGTCATCGTCTCCCCTTCCAACCCCGCCAGCTCCAGTCCCGAAATTTCCCACCAAATCCGCATATGCAGGCCCGCCGTCGCATTCGCCACCTCCGCCACCGCTCAAAAAATTCCCAACTCCCTCCGCCTCGGGACCATCCTCCTTGACTCCGCCGAGTTCGAGTCCATGATGATGACCTGTCCGAGTTCGACCGAATCGCTTCGAGTTGAAGTGAGGCAATCAGACACCGCCACGATTCTCTACTCATCCGGGACCACCGGGAGGGTCAAAGGCGTGGAGTTGACTCACTGGAACTGGATATCGATGATGGCCGGCATCCACGCGGTTCGAAACCCATCGGCTCCACACGCTGTTTGTCTCTGTACGGTGCCGTTTTTTCACGTGTACGGGTTCGCGTACTGCCTGAGAGTTTTGGTGACGGGGGACACGCTGGCGTGGATGGGAAGGTTCGATTTGAAGCTGATGATGAGATCCATCGAGCGGTTCCGAATCGCCCACATGGCCTGTGCCCCGCCGGCGGTCGTGGCTTTGGTGAAGCACGGGGACATAAACGAGATGGACGGCTACGATTTGAGCTCCCTGCAAGTGATCGGCTGCGGCGGCGCTCCGCTGGCGAAGAGTGTGGTCGAGAAGCTGAGGAAGCGGCTGCGGAACGTACAAGTCTCACAGGTTAGGACGTGATGTGTACATATTGTCGTTGAGTTTAAGTTTTAACGACGTTTAATGTGTTGTCGTTTTGGCCACCTTTGGGCCTTGTGGTGGGCTGTGCAGGGATATGGGATGACGGAGACGACGGCCCGAGTGTTTGGCGCGCTGGGCCCGGAAGAAACCCGAGTGGAAGGAGCTAATGGAAGGCTGATGTCAGATATTGAGGCCAAGATTGTGGAGCCTGGGACCGGGAGTGCCCTGCCTCCTTTGATGCAAGGGGAAATTTGGGTTAGAGGACCATACGTTATGAAAGGTAATGTTGATATTCACATGGCATTTATTTGGACATGACGTTCTTTCTTTATTATTACACAACGGACTTTTGATATAGCGTTAGAAAAACTACATTTGACAATAAGAATGGAAATCCTGCATGAAAAATATTTACGATCCATGATATTGAAACGAAAAATCGACAGTGGAATGCAAGTTTAGGGAAGAACCTGATAGTGAATTAACGGGAAATTTATAGTGAAGTAGTAGTTCATGTTTGATGGGTGGTAGTGATTATTTTAATTAATGTAGGTTACACTGGTGACGAAGAAGCAACTGCTGCAATTTTCGACTCAGAAGGATGGTTAAAAACTGGAGACATTTGCTACATAGACAATGAAGGTTTTCTATATTTTGTCGATCGAATAAAGGAATTGATCAAGTACAAAGGCTACCAGGTTTGCCGCCTCTGCACCTTCCAAATTCACCCTTAACCAAACACTTGTTTCCTTCTTCTCTTCAATGGGACTGCGTATGTTTGCATTAGGTTGCCCCGGCGGAGTTGGAGGATCTGCTTCACTCCCATCCAGACATTGTCGATGCAGCTGTGATTCCGTACGTAACTTACTCTACCGTTTTGATTATGATTTGAGTTCGAGCTTCGCGTGTGCGAACAGCTCATGGAGTTTGTGTTTGGGTTAATGGAAAATTATGGACAGGTACCCAGATGAGGAAGCAGGTCAAGTACCCATGGCCTTCGTCGTGAGGAGCCTTGGAAGTGCCATTGATGAATCACAGATCAAGGATTTCATTGCGAAACAGGTAACTCTCATAGAAACTAATGTTTTACGGTTTAACCAATTTTAATTTCACCGTGCTGCATCACTTGCAGGTTGCGCCGTATAAGAAGATTCGACGCGTAACATTCATCGGTGCAATACCAAAGAATGCGCAGGGAAAAGTGTTGAGGAAGGAATTAATCAAACTTGCACTATCCAAGTTATGAATTCCAGTTTCTTTCTTCTGGTGTTAGTTTATATTTCAAGCTCCCGAGTGTAAATACGATTAATTGCTTGGCCAGCAAGCAAAGATAGTCATTACTTCAATGTATGTAAAGACTGCAGCTTCATTCACGCTAGTTGCGATTGGAAGAGCTTCATCCATAGTTTGGTGTTGCTCTGGCTTTTCCCTAACATCAGATTCCTTCAAATTCAAAATATGTTAGGTATCCATATTGTTCCAGAAACACCAATTACCGTTGGAGGGGCTTATGATAATTTTCCCCTTTTCTCACTTAAGATATTTTAGGTTTTTTTTTTTTTCCTATATAACTAATAATTACGTGGCAAGACATGATTGGTTGATTTTTAGGTTTTTGAAGGTCATTTATACAAGGATGAATTTGTCAATAGAATTATAATTTCAAAGTGAATGGATAAGACACTAGGGTTGGCTTAGCAACACTAAAAAAAGGCGGTAGGGTTTTCGTAAATAAGTTATACTTTAGTGACACTGACTGTTTATGCATGAAATTTTTTTTTTACTTCATTTTGTTTACAATACGACCATAAATATTAACTTATTTACAAAAGGATAATGCTAAGAAGACTAAATTTACAAACTAAATAATGTGTCACCAATAAGAATGAGCACGTTTATCAACGTTTAAATGATAACCAATCAACTTTTATATCCTTTAATTTTTAAAACTTTGTCTATAAATTTAGTGTCCTTAGCATTACTCTTTACAAGAAGATCACCATCTCTTTTTTTTCCTTATTACCTTTTCTTTTATTTATTTATTTTAATCATAAGAGCCTTTATTAAAAATAATTAGTTTGCCTATATTGATGGCTTGGAGTTTGACAGGATTAGGATTCTCTCCTGATCTAAGGATGAGGATCCTTCTGACCAAGGAGTGTGGGCTGTTGGATGAAAATCCAACGGCTACAAATAGGGGGTCCCTTTAAAGTTATAATAATTATAATCGTTGGATTTTCATCCAACGGCCCACCATTTTTGATCAGGAGGATCCTCATCCTTAGATCAGGAGAGGATCCTGATCCATGGGCTACAAAGATTTTGGACTCTTCTTTTGGTGTGCTTGAGAATAATATGGACTTGAAACGGCTGTGATAGGATCTCGAGTCCCGATCCGTTTTGTGCTTACAACTTTTGTCTTTCTAATTTCTACTTTTAAACAACATATTGGCACTATCCACCAAACAAATTAACAAGAAAAACTAGATTTATAATATTAAGGGCTCGTTTTGAAGTATCTTTCAAATGATTGAAAACGTTTTTAAAGAAATTATTTTTGAATTCCAAAAGCATGTATAAGAAGCACCAGTTAAGTATTTTTTTCGAGAAACACTTTAAGTGATTTTTTCAAATTTTATTTGCATTTTTATTAAGGACTAGTTTCAAATATATTTTTATCAAAAACGGTTTCAGCTATTTTATAAACACTTCCATAATATTTGAGAAAGGCATTCACCCGCCTCTCTAAGCTAATATTTTGCGAAACCCTTCACTCATCTTTCACAAAAACTGATTAAATGAAAGGTCACACAGTTGTAAATTGGATCATATAAGTGAGGGTAATAATTGTGTTTTTCAGATCAGGAATGCACACATTCCACCATTCAAAATAACGTAACTTTAACATATAAACTTCATAATCGAAGCTGTTCAAGTTGTTAATCTTCATTTGATGATCATCTTTACAAAAAATCATTTGAATCAAGATAGTTTAGTCATCCAAATTTATAGGAGAAAGCGACGGTTTGAGTACTAACTAACATATTCAAGATGAATCGTCCATTTATTTGATACATTTGGATAACTAAATGATCTCCAATTGGAATAACATTTTTATCCAAAATGATCTTAAAATGAATATATATAAATTGAACGTTTGATTATAAAGTTTATATGGTGCAGAAACATTATTTGCGAATGATATAATATATGCATCCCCCACACCATTCCCCCATTTGAGGAAGGCAAGTATTATCCTACAAGTTATAACTCATCTCTCCAAATTCGCATACAATTAAGGATAATACTTGCATCCCCCAATGTGGGGATACACATATCCCTCCATTTGCGAATAAGATATCTTGACCGAATAAAATCCACAATCAAATCGTTCAATTTATTAATCTTCCTTTGAAAATCACTCTTTAAAAAATCATGAAGATTCATCCAAACGTGTCAGACAAATGGACAGTTCGTTATGAATATGTTACTTGGTACATATACTGTTGATTTGCTCAATATATTTGAACTACTAAATGATATGTGATTGAAATAATTTTGCATAGTGACGGTCTTCTAATGAAGATTAAGAAATTGTCAGTTCCGATTATGAAATTGATAAATTTTTTTTTTTTCTAGAAGAAATTCACGGAATCATGCACCTTTTTTTTTTCGAGTTATAACGAAAAAATGCAGTTGATTGTATCTAGCCTATTCTTAAAATAAACAACTCCCACACACTCCCTTTCTAAAATACGATTAATATACGTTATTCCCAATATATATATCCCTTAAGGAGCGAATGCTAGTAATATCCTACTATCAATCATTCGTATGATTTAAGAAAATAATATATAACAAAGAGCATAACCAATTGCTTTCAAGGTGGAAAAAAGGTCTATCAATTGAGGGGTTAAGTGTTGGGTGTTATTATCTGATAATATATTAATAGTTTTGGGTTTCTATCCACGTATTTGAGGTTCGAAACATTTCTCTAATCTCTTATACAATGTAACAGTTTCAAATCTTTCTCTCTCTAATAATACTAATTTAAAAAAAATGTATTTATGTATCTGTAAATTAACAAGTGATAGATTGCCTTAATTGTTAAAATATTTTTCTTCAACTTACTACAAACAGTTTAAATCAAAATTTCTGGATCAGGATCTTCTCCTGAGCTAAGGGTGAGGATCCTCTTGACCAAGCTTATCGGGCTATTGAAATTTTATTCAACGACTACGAACAGAGGATTTCTCTAAAAGTCATAATAATTGTAACTATTGGATAAAATTTTAACGGTCCGATGAGTTTGGTCAAGAGGATTCTCATCCTTAGTTCAGGAGAAACCTAATCCAAACTCTCTCGCTCTTTTCTAATTTTTAATATCGTTTATATAACACGTGTATACTGAGGACAAGAACATCACACCGGACCCACACGCAGAGTTTAAATATATTTAGTGAAAGTGACATTTTAGCTACTATCAGTGGAAACTTACACGTGACCTTAATGGACAAATCACAAACGCAATAAAGCACTACTTTTTGTATTTTAGCCCACTATACTTCATACAATTCCGAATAAAGTTAAACCAAATGCCCAAGTGACAAGGATTGTTTGCCCTTTCATTGCCCGTGCTCTCTTGTTTGTATAGTCATGATTAAACTATGTTAATATTTTATATTATTATTTATTTTTATCTTGTTATCTCTATAAAAAAATAATATAAAATGTTAACATGGTTTAACCGTGATCACACAAAACAAGAAAGCACCGGAAGTGGAAGGGCAGACAATCCTTGTCCAATTTCAAAATACCTTCGAATTAAAACCAACAGATCCTCTCTGGATTTCTTTGAGAAGATTTCGAACATATATCATATTGTTAGTTTCATCAGGTATTGTTTGTATTTAATTTTAAATAAAAAAAATATAAAATGATTTTCGATCGTACGATATGCAACGAACAGATACGATTATTAAATTTCCATGATCTTAACAATGAGAATCCAAAAAGAATTCGGGTTCAATTAAAACACTAATTACTCTCTCTCACTTTCACTTCCTTTTTCTTTTTTTTGTTTTTTTGGTTGGGGAAACCACTTTCACTGCCCTTTTGTCATGCTACAGAGCCCTCGGCCCTACCCACCATATCCTTTTCAAAGCAAGCCCAGCACTGCGTAGCAAGCCTACGGTTCTGAGAAAATAGGTATTTGTCACACTCAAAATAAAAAGTCAAAACCTAACAAGTTCATTAAAAGACTAATCTGGAAAGTAAATATGACGATGGACAGCAGCCGGTGGACTAGTCGGACGTGCTTTTCTCATCGATAGATCCAGTACTGAACGCTGCACTGCCAGTTAGCAGGACCATCGGGGAACCACAGTGCAATCTCCTCCTTGCACTCTCACCTGAGTCAGTTCCATGAATGATGTTCCTGCCAATCTCAATTGCATGGTCACCACGAATGGTTCTAGGGGCAGGTTCTGCTGGGTTGGTGGCACTGATGATCTTTTGGCTGATAAGAATAACATATTGAAAAATCATACACCACAGACAAGTTTTCACAGTGACAATCCCTCGAAAAAAGGCTTTACTTTTGCCCCGACGTCATTTTGGCCACCGGGTTTAATCGAACGAGGGAAAATTTCAATTGTTTTATATTTTTAGTTATTAAAGGTATATTAGTATTTTTAAATCGAATTTTAGTTGTAATTATAATAAATTTAATAATTTAAGTGGTTTTAAATTGTGGTTATTTTTCCAAACATCTATTTTAATACCTCCATATCCAATTCAAATCCTGAAACCTCCTCAACCTCAAACAACTGAAACAATAATGGCGACTCAAGAGAAGGGCAGCAGTATTGATCCAAAGAGTGGGTTTTGCTCAAAGACCAAGACCTTCCACAGCCTGAGACCCAGATCCCAACCCCCTCCTCAAACCACGCCTCTTTCCCTCACCCACTACCTCCTCTCCCGCCTCCACCACTCCCCTCCCCTGCCTTCCACTCCCGCCCTCCTCGACGCCGCCACCGGCCACCATATTTTCTACCCCGAGTTCATTTTTCGAGTCCGAACCCTTGCCGCCTCGCTTCAATCCCAGCTCGGCCTCTCCCACGGCCAATGCGCCTTCGTTCTCTCTCCCAACTCCCTCCACCTCCCCATCCTCCACCTCTCTCTCCTCTCCCTCGGCGTTATCGTCTCCCCTTCCAACCCCGCCAGCTCCAATCCCGAAATCTCCCACCAAATCAGCATATGCAGACCCACCGTCGCATTCGCCACCACTGCCACCGCTCACAAAATTCCTAACTCCCTCCGCCTTGGGACCATCCTCCTCGACTCGGCCGAGTTCGAGTCCATGATGATGACCTGCCAAGTTCGGCCGAATCGCTTCGAATTGAAGTGAGCCAATCGGACACCGCTACGATTCTCTACTCATCGGGGACCACCGGGAGGGTCAAAGGCGTGGAGTTTACTCACCGGCACTGGATATGGATGATGGCGGGCATCCACGCCGTTCGAAACGCGTCCGCTCCACACGCTGTGTGTCTCTGTACGGTGCCGTTTTTCCACTCGTACGGGTTCGCGTACTGCTTCATAGTTTTGTTGACGGGGGACACGCTGGCGTTCATGGGAAGGTTCGATTTGAAGGTGATGATGAGATCCATCGAGCGGTTCCGAATCACCGACGTGGCCTGTGCCCCGCCTGTGGTCGTGGCCTTGTTGAAGCACGGGGACATAAACGTGATGGGCAGCTACGATTTGAGCTCCCTGCAAGTGATCGGCTGCGGCGGCGCTCCGCTGGCGAAGAGTGTGATCGAGAAGCTGAGGAAGTGGCTGCCCCACGTACAAGTCCCACAGGTTGGTGCAATGAAGTGTAATTTTCAGATGGGTTTAACGACGTTTAATGTGTTGTCGTTTTTGTCCAACAAAAATTATGTGTTGTCGTTTTGTCCAACTTTGGGCCGTGTGGTGGGCTGTGCAGGGATATGGGATGACGGAGATGACGGGCCGAGTATGTGGCCCGGTGGGCCCGGAAGAAACCCGAGTGGAAGGAGCTAATGGAAGGCTTACGTCAGATATTGAGGTCAAGATTGTGGAACCTGAGACTGGCACTGCCCTGCCTCCTTTGATGCATGGGGAAGTTTGGGTTAGAGGACCATACGTTATGAAAGGTAATGTTGACGTTCACATAGTATTTATTACGGGGTTTTAAAATAGCATTAGAAAATCTACATTTAACAACAAGAACGGACGTTCTGCTCAAAAAATACTTTCGAACTACAATATTGAAATGAAAAATCGACAGTGGAGTACAATTTTAGGGGAGAAATTGACAATGAATTACCAATGCAACCGAAAATCGACAGTAGAATACTTTTGATGGGTGGTGGTGATTACTTCAATTAGTGTAGGTTACGTTGGTGATGAAGATGCAACTGCCACAACTTTGGACTCGGAAGGATGGTTAAAAACTGGAGACATTTGCTACATAGACAATGAAGGTTTTCTATATTTCGTCGATCGAATCAAGGAATTGATCAAGTACAAAGGCTACCAGGTTTGCCACCTCTGCACCTTCCAAATTCACCCTTTAACCAAACACTCGTTTTCTTCTTCGCTTCAATGGGAGTGCGTATTTTTGCATTAGGTTGCCCCGGCGGAGTTGGAGGATCTGCTTCACTCCCATCCAGACATTGTTGATGCAGCTGTGATTCCGTATGTAACTTACTCAATTGTTTTGAGTGTGATTTGAGTTCGAGCTTTGCGTGTAAAAAGCTCATGGAGTTTGTGTTTGGGTGAATGGAAAATGATGGACAGGTACCCAGATGAGGAAGCAGGTCAAGTACCCATGGCCTTCGTCGTGAGGAACCACGGAAGCGCCATTGATGAATCACAGATCAAGGATTTTATTGCAAAACAGGTAATCCTCAGACTATTATCATGATCAAACTACCATTAAAACGATGCTTTTACGGTTTTACCAATGTTAATGTACGGTACTGCATCATCAATTACAGGTTGCGCCATATAAGAAGATACGACGCGTAGCATTCATCAATGCAATACCAAAGAATGTGCAGGGAAAAGTGTTGAGGAAGGAACTAATCAAGCTTGCATTATCCAAGTTATGAATTCCAGTTTCTTTCTTCTGGTGCGTGTTTATATTTTAAGCTCTCGAATGTAAGTACGATCAATTGCTTCGCCTCCAAGCAAAGATGGTTCATTACTTCAAAGTATGAAAAGGACTGCAGCTTTATTCACACTACTCATTTGATTGCACAAATGTTGTATACTGATTAAAATGCTAATATGCTTGCGCGTACGAGCTTTTCACAACATCGACACCAGCCTGCAGATTCCGCAGCCAGTTACCCCCAGGGCCTGATGAGGGAAGCAGCAATTCATATGGCGGAATGCCACCTCCGCTTCTGTTTTTAAGTATACCAGATTAGGCTTCTTTTGTATTACGTTCAGGCCACGGCTCGTTTTGCTTGGCATGGTGACCCTTTCTGAAAACTAAGCATCCCAAGAAAACTGAAAAGCATATACGTTATACTGAGCTTTACTTATCGGTAGTATAGCATACAAGATCATACACTAGTTACTTTTAGTGTAAGATTAAAAAAAAGAATCGATTGGATTCAGGTCATAATCTATATGGGATTCCCATGACTCGAAGAATCGAAGAGTTGAAGACATAATTATACGCTTGTCATTGCTAGTGTAAATTGAAAATATATGCATGTCATTACTAATTAACCTCGAGATGATGACAAGTTGAGAGTACAAATATGTACCCCAATACACGTGTAAGTTGAAAGGTAATCATACACTAGTATTAGTCTAGCTAGTGTAATCATACACTAGCCGTAGCTTGTCCAAATACTAGTGTAATCAAACACTAGCACTCGGAAAAGTTGAAATACTGGAATATAACTCATACACGTGCAAGCTGTGTTCTACGACTGTGAACTAGTACAATACTCTGAAACTATGTAAGTGTACGCTTAAAAATTAAAATACGATAAGTAAGACTAGGGAAAATCAACATTCATAAAATCGTAATCATGATAAATTATAAGGCCTGGTAGGAAATCACAAAGTCCGTGTAACTCATAAAAAGTAACTGAAATTTATATTTATCTAGGCATGCTTAATATTTGATAAAGAAATCATTTCTGAAATAAAAGTCCACTCAGTGGTTGTCAATGAAGCCCTAATCCTCCAGCTGGCTGTCCTCTAGAGCTTCTGGAACTGCTAGCATCTAAACATATAAAATAACCCATTAGCAAAAACTCTATGGTCCTATGGAAACAATTAAATTTGGAGAAGTAGAGTGCATTCAGAATCAGCGAGACGAAATACCCTAAGAGGGTCGAAGCCGATTCCATTAAAAAAAACGAACCGTCAACGGTCCATGGCCGATCAACTCAGGATTGAAGAGTTGGGAGTGTAAATATTAAACATTGCAAGTGTTTTATGGATTCGTGCTATTTTGCTTGAGTTAAAATTTTATTGGACGGGATAGGAGTAATGTTATACAAAAGATTCAAAAGACAACAAGATGCAGAGAACCAACTTTGCTGCCATTCTTGTCAACAAAGCACGAGAGTTGGATTAGGGTTTCGAAGCGGTTTGAGAGACAGAGATTATCTTGATTTGAGAGAGAGGGAGGGGGTTGAGGATTGCTGTTCGACTTCTGTGGTTCTGAAATATGATTTTATTCAAAAACAAATTATTTGAACCGTCCGAACCGGGCGAACGGTCAAACTGGGAAAAAGGGTCGGACCGAATGAACCGACCGTTGGACAGGCTGAACCGGGTCAGACCGGGCAAACCGGCTAAAAATATCATAAATATTAATAATATTCTTATGTATTAATTTACAGAAGGGGAAATTCCAACTTGCCTATCCAGTACCCATCCAAATCACTGTCATATCCACCGTTAATTTTTTTCACTAATAAAAAAATGAGAAAATTAGAATTAGATGTCTCATTTTAGACTTTTGTAGACTAAACATTTATGCTTTTTGAATTTTTGATTAAGTTTTTGAAACATTTGATTAAGATACTCAGACTTGAACAACTTCAGATTAATTGAAATTAATTTACATTTAAATATTTGCTATATATTTTAAATAATTTCAATTATATTTAAGTTTAAAAATTTAAACTTTTCAAATCTAAATGTACACCCACGCCAAATGGAAACATACCAACATTAAATGAAAACGTGCCAACGTCAAACACAAATGTACCAACCCTGAATTAAAACGTACCCAATGATAAACTATATTAAAATGAATATTCATCTTTTTGGAACGTTTAAAAATATGTTTGATTCATAGACAATGCTCTAGATAGTCTTGTTTTTTGGTAGATAAGTCTCTGGAACAACTTTTAGTTGATCGGAGATAATTCCTTATTATTGGAGATAATGCTAAATAATAACGATAAATCATATAATTTTGAATTAACAAAAAGGTTATTATGCGTTGATTAATGACTCTTTCCGGAAAGAAAAAATAATTAATTAAAGTAATTTAAACTTTCACATTGTTATCAACTCTTTCTATAAAAATAATAATAATTAATTAAAGCAATTCCTTATTATTAGAACAAAAAGTAATAAACTTATGTTTTGAAAACAAACGTACCAAAAATTCAAATGTACAAAAAAACTAAATGTATCAAAAATTCAAATGTACCAAGAAGCCAAATGGACAAAAAATTCAAATGTACCAAGTAATTAAATGTACCATTATAATCAAACATACCTAACAACGAGTTTTGTTACATTCTATTTAATTTACTAAAATAAATATTTTAATAAAAAAAACTCAAATTATTAAAATAAGAGATGCATAAAAATAAGAGGAAAAAAGGGAATGCTAACATAAACAGACTTCTAATGAAATAAAATTAAAGTACCCAAATTGTAGAGAAAATGTTTAATTAAATTTACAAAAAGAATAAATGTTTAGTTTACGACACTTCAAAACGAGACGTTTAATTCAAAACGTGGCGTTTAATTCAAAACGTCGCTAAAAAAATCTGCAATTTAATTTTTGGTGGGCGAAGAACTTAAAAATCAGACCATCGACAATTGGAGCATTCATCTACTCCGATACCCAACAACCTCCAAAGTCTTCATATTTACCATCTTCGCCCTCGCCAACACGGCGATGGTGTTCACAGCGCAGCAGCTGATCCAGTACAACGGCACTGACCCATCGAACACGATATACAATGGCGCTCAAAGGCCGCGTCTTCGACGTCTCGGACGGCAAGTCGTTTACGGTCCGGCGGGCCGTTCGCAATGTTCCCGGCAAGGACGCCAGCAGGGCTCTGGCGAAGATGACCAAGAACGACGAGGACATGACTGCCTCCCTCGACGGCCTCACGGCAAGTCGTCTTAAGGCTCATTTACAAGCTTCAAGCCGCAAGGTCAGGTGGTAATGACTCCATGTCAAACCTCCACATACTCCTTGTAGGCTGCAGAGCTGACCTCCATGGCGTACTTTCCCGGACTAAAAGAAGCCTCAGTTATTCCCCCTCCACATACCCTTGTACACTTCACAGAACCACATCGTTACGCAAACAGCTTTCTAAGGATTTCATGGGTAAATAATGGAAGAGATGAAGGTGCAAACCAGGACAGATGAACGGATCAAGTGGACGAAAAAGCTATTGTCTGTCCAAGAACAAAGGTAATCAGAGACAGTTCGATGAAAAAGATCGTGGTGAGGAGGTCTCTATCGACCATCCATCCGAAAATCGTTATGCCCCCGTGATTGGTTTGCAAGTATAACACTGCATTGCAGAAAGGGATAGAGCATGAGCCACAATAAATAATCAGTAAGGCTGAACTACGGGAAATGAATAAAACGAAAGCCATATATACCATGCAGCAAGTAATACAAGATGATCGAAGCGCCTTCTTTTCAAACACAAAAATGGTAAACAGAATGCTCGAAATTTAAGGTTTGAAATGAACGGGAACAACTGAAACAGCATAAGCTGATGCATACCAAAAGCTTGTCTCTTGTGATATGAAGCCATATGTGAAGCCAGCTGAGAATTTGTAGGCACGTGAACATAATCTGCTGACTCAAAATCACTCTCAGAGTAACTTATATGCAGTGAACTCAATCTGTTGGCGGCCTCAAAGTTCATCAAACTGTCTGAACTTCTGTGGTGAGATGAATTGTTAGAACTGCATGTCATTAACGCATGCCATCTACTGGCAACTGTCGTTATACCTTGGGCTCTACCAGAAATTTTAGTAGCTGCGTGCAGGGAAATAGTAATGCCGACAACCTGAACAATTGTGGAGACCTGAATATTTGAAGTAAAAAGAGGAAGGAAATTTAATGCACTGAATTTTAGTCTGCAGTCAATGATGATTAGAGAGTTTTCAGAGAGGTCCAGTCTTAAAAGGGGGAATCCAATATGGTTTTAAATCTAAGCCTGTAAGAGTGAGAAGTTAATCAACCGAGAAGTAGATACATGGAAAGTATTGAACTTACTGCAAAATCGCCACTGTTTATGACAGTGATTTTTCCACTGTATATTGTGAGCTCGAGTAGAGTCACAAACTGGCTTGTGGTGACGATTATAAACTGCACAAGAAGGAAGATCCGGAACCTATGGCTTATTTTATGGAGATGATACCGCAGGCGAATATGCTCCTCCATAAATAGCAACACATTAGAATCCCTTTCAAAGAGCCTTCCATAATCATCAAAGTGGATAACTTGCAAGTTGCAGACCAAGTGAAACAAAATGCTAGCTGTTAGAGTGATTGTACTCACATAAGCCCATGATAGAACCAAAGCTACTAATACAGCAAATGACAGCCACCATGACTCGTGACGGACATATATCATGCGGATGACCTCTCGCAGAGTTTTCAAAAGAAAACATGGCAGTGCCCACCAAATCAGCAGACGTAAAGAATCCTGCAAAGATACGATACCCAAGGAAAATTCTTAGCACATTAACCACTGGAAGCCTCTGGCAAAAAATGTCTATAAAAGTTAAAATAAAGAAATGACATAGTTAATACTGGCAACAAGTACTCTAAATTTGGTTCGTTATTCCAATATTTGCAGGCTGCAGTTAGTGTGTGCTATGCCTAATCAGCATTGGTAAACAAATACAAAACTGACAGAAAGCGAAGATGGAAGATTTCGATTATGTTTTCACCTGCAGCTCTCAAATTAGAAACTAAAATATCCTGAATTCTGGTAAGCACATTATGTGCATACCATCTAACCCGTAGGGTTAGTAGACGCATGACAGATTTGTACACAAGGTCTAACGAATTTGAAGTCAGACCAAAGAGGACACCTTAACTTCACGTTCAAACATAAATTTGGATTATCTCATTTCTGACAACTATGCTCATATCATAAAACTTGAAGTTTATACAGGGAAGTTCTAGTATGCTAGTATGCACCGACATCGATGGCTATTAGGTCTTCGGCCGCACATCCCAAAATTCATTCATTCGATGCATGTCATACACTGGAGCACAGAAGAATTCACGGTTGATATACAAAGCACACACAACATGTTCACAACACAATTATCAAGTAAACCATTTCATATCATACCTTAATCTGCTTGATGTAATCGTTTCGAAACCGAACGATACGGCCACTATAGCGATCAACAAAGAGGAACCTCCGAATGCCATACTTGCGAAGACAGTGAGAGATGCAGAGCAAAGAGACCGCCGCCAGAACCGCCTGCGATGCCACGATAGTGAGCTCGAACCATTTAACCTGATACTTGTCGCAGTCCGAACAGTTGAATATCTCTAGCACCACCACCGGGAGAACAACACCGAGAAGAACCAGAGCAGTCCAGGACAGCGCAAGCCTCAACCAAGAAGATTGACTGAAGCCCAATAGAGTGAGAAACGTTTCTAGCCGTTGGAGGGTCTGGTCCAATTGGGTATCTTTGCATTCTCCTTCTGGTGCTTGGTGACGGTTGTTGTGATTTGAATCGAGAAGAAGGGTGAGTTGGGAAGGCGGATCCTCTCCTTTTAGAGGGTCCGCCATGGAGGAGTAGGAGTCTACTTAGGAGCTTAATTAGGGAGGTTAAAGCTGGGATTCTGATGGGTTTGGAGTGAAAATGGTGATTACCCAGTTGAGATTTTGGTGGCAAAAGTAGGAAAGTAAGTAGATTTTTTGGTTAGGAGCTTAATCAATGAGAATCCGATCAAACCCTTGATTCAATCTTAAGTCACTTTTTGGTCTTATTTGGTCAATTTTTTGTTAGTTGAGGCAGTGTGCGCATCGATCAGAAAGCCGGGAGTAACCTTTTGTTAAAGAGAATTGCTAGGCATACTCGCTCAGAAGCGAGTCCAATGCACTCTCTTATAATTCCTGTTATGCCCCTCTATTAAACTCAAGAGGCATTCATTCTTCTTCTTCTTCCCTTCCGTTTCTCTCTCTACTAATTGTGGGATCCAATCAATATATTTTAGGAGGGAGAGTAATCCGGGAGTAAACGGTGATTTGACGTCTTGAATTATTACTTGAGTTGAAACTGATTTTTTAAACTATTTTTTGGATTATTTTTTCTTGAATTATTACTCGAGTTGAAACTGACTTTTTAAACTATTTTTTGGATTATTTTCTAGGGGTTGTGTATGGATGACAGAGACAACGCCTCTATTATTTAGTGTGGTGAGCCAGGAAGACCTAACTACTAGAAAGCTGATGTCAAATGTTGAGGCGAAGATTGTCGAGGTTAACTCTGAAAGTGGCATTCGTTTGGAGTTAGTGTAACATTGCACGCATTAATTAAGTCAGTTGATATGGAAAGTTATATTCAACTTCAAGTTATTTCTTCCTTGGTTAAACACGATCTCTGTTTCGCTTACATCACTTGTAGGTTGTGCGGTATAAGAAAACACAAAGCGTAACATTCATCTATGGATTACCAAAGAATGCTCAATGTTAAGTGTTGAGGAAGGTATTGATCAAACTTACAGTATCCGAGTTATAATTTCCAGTTTCTTTCTTCTAAAGTTAGGTTAGATTTGCCACCGAAAGTAAATACAATACTTGAGCACCAAGCAAAGATTGTTCATCATTCTAAAGTATTTGCGATTTAAACACAAACAGTCCTACAATGATCACAGATCTGTCACTAGTTTTATAAACAAGCTAAAACTGCACATTGTTTATTGATTAAGAAGCTAATCGCTTGAGCGTACAAGCTTCCGACAGAGTGAAACAAAAGGAACATACCAAAACATTGATCCGAGCAAAGCTATCAAATAGAAATGCTATTGGGGATTCCGCGGCCAGTTACTCCAGGGCCTGAGGTGGTAAGCAGCAATTCGTATGGTGGAATGCCAGCTCCGCTTCTGTTTTTAAGATGGCTATCTTTGTTTCGTAGGTTAATTGTCTGGTCTATCTCCTTGAGTCTGTCAGAGAATCTATTGAACAACTTCATAACTTCATCATCGTTGATCCAATGGGATTCCAGCGGGTTCACCTGACCCAAGTACTCTTCATCGGGGGAGTGAGTTGAGAGCGTATCTTGTACGGCCATTATCTTGGTGGCTTGAAGTCTAGTTGCCAGTGATTGACTAGTTGATGAATGCCAGCATCATTTGAGCAAACATGAGCTTTGGCTAGCTTCCAAATCCAATGTGTAGTAGCATGATGCCCGTGAGTATAAACACGTTTATATTGCGGGGATGAAGCCGTTGGTGGAAGTGAAAGCTCAATAGCTATAGGCCTCATAATACCAGTAGGGGTATAGAAGAACACCGTCCTAGAGGCATAGGCTTTTCTCCCAGGCAAGGCGTTCATCCTCTCGATAAATGGCATATATGTGTCATGGTGATCAAGTATAAACAGTCTCTTCTCCTCAATCGCCTGGCACGATAAAATGTTACTGTTAGATATGCCTTTGCGTAAAAGCATGTTTGCATTTCTCTATGTTACAAAATTCTACACTTCCGGTTGGTTCATACTAAAGATGATATATCAGAAAACAGGAATTCAGACATTATTACCTTATCTACACTCATCCCATTGATTTCTTGCTCTAACAATTCCTTTGTGATAGCAGATTTGGGAGGACCGTAAACAGCAGGATCTAGCTTGCTGAGAATCGGAAATTCCTGTGAAATAGAACCCAACTTCAGGACTCTCAAAAGGGCATTTGATTTAAAAGTAGAGAGTAGATTACAAAGGATTTGTTTGTAAGTTACCTTCAAAATCTCAATGTTGACTGGATTGACCCCAGCTAAAGTTTGGCGTGCAAATTCATTATCGCGCAACCACGAGAATCTATCCACTAGCCACACAAATTAAACAACAGGAGAAAGAAGTGAGATTCAAGACGGAATTAAACTGATGCATTTTGGAGCTTCCAATCTTACAAAACAAGGGAAAAGATTAAGGATAGAAGGAGAAAATGTGCACTTACTTTTAATAACAGCGGGGATTTCGTATTTCAACCACCTTTCTCCAGCGGAAAAAACCTCTTTCACCATGCTGCCCAGAAACAGTTTCTTGCCTTCTTTCTTCTCCTCCTCTTTCCATTTCATGAGGACACCATCAACATATAGGTCATCTATATCAGAGAAGCACTCGAAAGGATTGTCTGTACTTGACAATGTAACAGCAAGAGATGGTATGAGATTGTGAAGCAAAGCCTTCAATCTTCCAGTGGAGAAAGCATTCTGCTTAATTTCCTCGAAAGTCTCATCCCGAGGCACATAAACTGGATGAGGCTTTTCGATTCTACTTTCGGTAAGAGAATCTGTTCGAATGCCATCAAATCAGCACAGTAAGATGTCAATGCTCCAAAATGAATGCAATATGGAAAATTGTACTTACACTAACCAATATAGAGAAAGAACATATACACACCTGTCTTCGTTGGAGGACGGCCAGTCCTACAGCGCCTAGGATAAGGCCTCTCCTCGCCACCAAGGACCGGCCTAGCCAGATCTTCACTCTTATCAGGATTTCCCAATTCATTGTAAATTTCATAATCATAGATTCTATCATGTTCCTTTCGCGTGCCTTTCCCATTACCCCGAATGCTGAGTAAGTCTTCATGTCGAAGATCTTTAAGGCCCGGCGGTGTTTGTGCAGGAAGACATGCCTGTTTACAACAACAAGATAATGTAAAGCATATCTCTTGCAAGATTATTCATGCAATATTTACTTCCGTAAAAATCTGAGATACAAAAGCAACGATTCGTACTTGATTTTTGAAGATAATTCTACTTTCCGGATTATCTTTGCGTGAATGGATCCAAGTGTTTGCAGGGAAGAAAATGGGGCCTCCGTCGAAACCATGAATGACAATCTCTAACAAGTAGAACTCTTTGCCCTGCAGATTGGAAACCATAATTGCCCCAGGACAGCCAAAGTCGGATGGGACTTTGAAGTCAGCAGCATATTCAACAATGTTTGCATACTCCAAAGGCACCCGCTTTGGCAGCCACCCTCTCACGGCGGATTGGACACTCTTTCCTGCATTTGTAACTGTAAAAACAAATAACAAAGGTTAATCAAACTGCTCCAAATTAGGAAACACAATGCCAAAACAGAACAAGTACGAAACGGAATTTACAGAGCAAATAAAACACACTTTTTGGCGCTAAAAATGTAAAAATAAACAGAAAATGGACAAATTAAATCATACAAAGAACACACATAATGATTATTCCCTACCCATTAAAGAACATATAAAATGATTTAAAAGGAAGCAAAAAAGTTAGAATATTTAATTAGTAGTAATTAAGAGAATAGTAAATAATTAAAGCGAATTAAATTTAAGCAACACCAAATCTTTAAAAAGTAATGATTAAGAAAATACTTAAAGTAATTACCAGGATCAACTTGCTCACTGATGAGCTGAATCCGAATCCCCTGTCCAATCCCATTGACAAAGAACTCCCACTGATCCTCAATCTTCTCTATGATCTTCTCCTTCATCTTCTTCCTGATCGTCACCACCGCTTTCACCTGGATCTCTCCACCTACAGAAGAAGAAGAAGAAGAAGAAGACAACCCATTAACGCCTTTGCTCTGCAATGGCGTCGCAGCCTCTACGGACGCCTTATCTCCGCCGCTGATCACGGCTCTCACTGATCCGTGCCTATAGACCCGTGTCCCGGAACTGGGCACCCGGGCCTTCCCGACCCTGATGTAGTTCCCGGACCCGTTCACCCGGCGGTCAACGGCCGCGGTTGACTTAAGAGCATCAATGGCAGGTTGTTTCACCGCATACATATCGCCGTCTGAGATTAAAGTGCAATGCTTTACAGTGAGAAGAAAACTGAGATGCTGATGACTGATGAGCTGATGAACTGATGATTATACGGAAACGGAGTGACACGACGGCGTATTTGTGTTAATGACGGATTAAAGAATTCAGTGGCTATCGGAGAGAGAGTGTGATCGAGCGATCGGTAAACTAAAGCCAGTGGAATTTATGTAGAGCGTTAACGTGAAAGCCAGAGAAATTTGTGCGATCAAACTCTCGTTAAAGCATATATTTATATGATTATTTTTTTTATCGCAGTTTGAAAGTGAAATTGACTATCGTCCAAATAAGTCCGCTTGGAAAACGTGCTGACAAAATTATCTAAAATAATGGTGGCAGCAGATACCAAATTTTAAATATAAAATTTAAATTTTGACAGTTTTGTGGCATTTTGATATTTTTTAAAGTTTTATATTTTAACTGATATATCAAATTAAATTATTAAATTATTAAACTAATTAAAATTTAATAAAAAACGTTTAAAGTTTAATCAGTAATTTGTTTTCCTTCCTTGATCAAAAAGAAGAAAAAAATAAAAAAATTGTGGTTAACTCAAAATTAAATATATAAAAAGATTAAACTAATTAAACATTTAATAATTAATAAATAAATAAAATATTTGAAGCTGCTATCAAATTTGACAGCAATTACTTTTGCTGCCAATCCATGTTATTGCTACATAAAATTTAATATTTCGGTTGGAAAATATTAATGTGATTTTTTTTTTTTTACTGTTACAGAGGAGATGCCCTGAGTAGGAAGAATCAAGTGTGAGAAATGCGACACAGTACGTACTTCGATTGTCATTTGTCAACCACTCCGCTCGATTTGAATTAGTTTGTTTATTACAAATTTCATAGCACCTACTAGGTTCTTTTACGAGGAAATAGATCAGATGATAGCTTAGTCATGGAAAATTTTTTTATTTTTATTTTTTGGATTGAAAAGACTCACAGAGATATTTCAGCTTCTTTAGATCATCATCATATAATTTACCGATGCTAAGAATCAATCTCATAACATGTTGTGTGGAATAAAATTCGACTCAACCACTGGACCATCCTGTAATGATTTACCTTATGTGTAATACTATGATTTTATTATGTAAATTTTTCTTTATATAGCGCCGTATTGTTAAAATAGGTTAGGTAGAAATGCACCTACTTATAAAAGTTGTTATTGACACGATTAGCTAGTTTAACTCGTACGTGTAGATTAATTCGTATACGTCACTCTTAAGACCTTGTTACAAAATGATTTAAACAAATAGAGAAGTGCAGAAGAAAAAAAATAATGTACAAAAATCACTTTTTTTTTTTTGTCAACAATTAACTTATTCAATTTAGTACTGTAGATCTAACTAGGTCTATATGTACGATGCTCAAATAAGCAAAGTTCCGCTGAGCAAGAAATGGGAAATTCATAAAAGGTTACAATTCCACCACGTAATAGTGCACCTACACAACTTCATCAACCGACATTTTTCAACCAGAAGACCAAGACGTTGTTTTCGACCGAAAGACCAAGATGTCGTTTTTCGATTGGGAGACCAAGATGATGTTTCCAACTAGAAGACCAAGAGCTAACTATGTGAACACAGTACGCATGAAAAAACCATGTTTCAACTTTTGAGTTTGGTAGTTGTAAGAAAAAAGTAGGAACATGTAACAAGGTGTTGGAGATTCATATTACATAAATACATATTCCAATGCTGGTAGCATTATCTTACTTAACTGACAACAATGTGTAGTTTAATTAGTTTATAAACGACCACTAACTTGTTTGTAGTGATCCTTGTTAATCACAAACTAACACATTAATTAATATATAAACACATACCTCCTTTTTCACATGTTTATTTATATAAAAATCAAACCAAGAAAACAACAACTTGTAAATAATTCAACTGTATAGAAACAGATCGAAGATGCAAAATCTTCTTTTATACGATTACATATTTTATTTTAAAGAGACAAGATTTAAATTAATTTAAAAAGGGAGGAAACGAAGAAGAAGCAGGTGAAGGAAGGGAAATGAAATCTGAACTCATTTTATTTTTCTGTATAATCATGTTTGTGTTGTTCATCATTCTTCTTGGATTAAATTATTTAATCCAATAACTAAAATGAACACAAGTGAAAAGAAATTGATATCTAGAGGGTCAATTTTGTTAACTTTTTTTGGTAGTCAAATTTTGTTACCATTTAATATGCCAACAATTCACGTGGAAAATGGCAAACCCTAGCTCGTGCATTATTATTAGGGAAATTTGTAGACAGATTATCTGGATTTTTGTTGGTGTACGCATCTACCAAGTAAACTTCTAATTTTTATCATTTACAATCTGAACTTTGGATTATGTTGCAATGTATTATCTACCGTTAAAAAATTTGTTAGTCAACACGTACAACATAGGGTTCAAAATTTTCTACTAATTAAAAATATTATAAATTAATATTAAAAAAAAAAAACCATGATATATTTCCTTCATCAACCAGCACCCCTACAGCAGTCAACCTCCCCCGCAGGCCCGGCCCATGTTCAGTGCGGGCAGTGTCACATTCCGGTCCAGGACCCACCATATTCTGGGCCTGCTCCACCATCGTAGCATGATATTGTCTGCTTTGGGTCCCGACCACGTCCTCACAGTTTTGTTTCTGGGAACTCACACGAGAGCAATCCCATGATGGGTAGCACGTCCTGATTTCGGTCGAGGTGTGTCAGGCAGGGCGATCATCCGGGGTCCAAAAAAATTGGGGGCACCAAAATTATTAGAGTGATATATTTATATATGTTTTTAGAAGAGTATATATTTATAAAATTTGGTTAGTGACAAAGAAATTTAACTAGAAATGATGGTTTTGTTGTTTAAAATTAATGAGAAAGTTTTAAGTTCAAAACACCGTGTGCTTATTTATATTCCAATTTTTACAAATTTCTTTTCATAACAGTATAAATTTATAAAATTTGGCTAAATGATCAGGAAGTTAATTAAAAGCAATGGTTTTTGTTGTTTAAAATTAACAAGAGCTCCTAAGTTCGAAATGCTATGTGCATATTTATTTTTTTCAATTTTTACAAATTTTTGTTTGGCTGTTAATTTATTTACTAGCTAGTAGTTATGTGGGTTATTATTTTTAAATATCCGTTCCAATTCAATTCTAATCTTCAACAAAGAGTAACGTGTAGACTAAATTTTTAAACCAAATTTGCAAATAATATTACGTATCATCAAAATGTTTAATTTAGTGTTCATTCATTACTTATACATATCCTTAAAGACTCGAAAATATTATTATATTTTTAGTCTTATATTGACGAGGTTAGTAAATAAGAAAAAATACCTCACGATTTATACAAAAACACTTTAAAAGTTCAGATGGAAAACAAAACTCATAATCTACCTACTTGTAAGCCCGAAGTTTTTTGGTTTCCTTCTCTCGATACAAATAAATTAGTTATTTCGTGTTTTTAAACTATTTAGTTTGAAGTGTTTTTCTAAATATAATTTTATTGATGTCTTACGTGTGAAAACAAATAATTTTTTTATATGAAGTGAGAGCATATTTTTTGACATCGCTTCAGGCCTCAAAAATCTCTAAACCGACCCTGCTCCCCCGCCCAACAACCCTATTTCTCCAACTATCTTGATATGAAACCAACAAGTCTTGGTGGAACCGCCTATTGCATTTGATCGATGACTTCTAAATCTCCTAGCTATACTCCACAAATCTGGATTCAATGAGAGAGTGAAGGGAGGGAGGGCGGAGGAAGAGAGTGGGACGGGGGGGGGGGGGAATCCAATGAGAGAGTGAAGGGAGTTGGGAGGGAGGAGGGAGGAGGGAGGGGGGGGGGGGGTGTGGGGCGGGGTGGGGGATGTGGTTCAGTTGAAGTGTGTGCGGTGGGAAGCTGGTGGGGGAGATTAGGAGGGGAGGTGTAGCTGCAGGAGCTGCTACCACTATTAGGGTTCTTATTTTTATTTATTTTTTAAAATTCAGAAAATAAATAAATTTTCATTTTCTTAATTATTTCTATATTATTAATTTTTTGTTCCAGCAGTTCCACATGTGAAAGACATATTAATTGGAGACCAAGAACACTCACTTGCATGATTACCCATTTTTAAGGCTCCTTGCTGGTTTATTTTAATAGATTTTCTATGATCGACCAAATATATAGATTCACATTATCAAAACAAGCTAGAACAAGATCCTTATATATCAAACTCGGGAAGGTTGTGCCTCACAAAAATGTCAACGAACCAACATTTATTAGGAAACATGCACACGTAGAATCCCAGGACACTTAACAGACATTAAGCCATACAATAAAACATAAGTTAGTGCCCTCCCGTTGTATTTTTTTCTTAAAAGTCTATAACTGGTTCTATTTGTACATATTTCAGGTGTTTTCTTTGAGCTCATTAGACTTTTGAATTATAATACTAGTGGGAGAGGTGGTTTTTAGGAACTGTGAAGGAGCATAAAACATGAAGTAGTTCCGAGAAAGTGGAACTGTGGTGGCTGGACTGCGGGTAAGAACCATGCCGTCTGCTGTCACCGTGTATGTTTCCGGATCAACCTCTCTCTTCTCAAGGCAATACAAGTCTTTAACCCAATTATCTACAGCTGCTTGTTTGCACAGTGAAATAAAGAGAATCAGTCTTGCTAATGAATCTCGTGTGTGTGTGTGTGTGTGTGAGAGAGAGAGAGAGAGAGAGAGAGAGATCCATGCTTGGCTGACAACAGCAATGGAATGAGTACTACCAGCCTTGACAAATGCACCAAGCATAGGCCTTGAAATAACCTGCTAACACATAAGGTTTTCTAGAGTAATCAGAACAAAAATTGCTAAAATTATTACACATCCCAGACGAATATCTACTGCTATCTCCAAATCCTTTCGGACCCTCCTCATCGATCATGCAAAAGATTTGTCATGACAAGAAAATGCATCCATGCCTAAGAATTGTTGTAAACTATAAACTTTACCGGTTCAGGAGTGGGGATGCTTACATTTGGATCACCCATATTAGCCCATGCAATTGCACCACATTTTATCACCATTTCTGGTTAACGAAGGCTTCCATAGAACAAGATCAGCCAGTTTCCCCGCCTGCATAACATGCAAAGCCCATGAGAAGAATGAGAATTCAGCTATTTTAATGGCAATAACAGTGTTTGTAGAGCCCATGATACGCAAGTAATTCAAAAAAGGTAAGTTTCGTCCAGGAAAGTTACATATCCAAAAAGGTTGAAGCTCAAAGCATTTAGCTTAACTTTTATTCATTTGTTTCTCAAATGCTCTGCTCCAAATGAGAGAAGTTAAAAAAAGCTTGAAACGAATTATTTTGGTTGTCTATTAAGAGTGGCATACCTCAATAGAACCAACATACTGAAAAATTCCATTAACTACTGCTGAATTCATAGTGTACTTTGCGATGTACCGTTTGATCCGGAAGCTGTCATTGTCGGATCAACTAGGTTCTATCAACCCTCTTTGTGACTTCATCTTGTCAGCTGTTTGCCAAGTTCTGACTATCACCTGGCACGAAAAGTTTTCAGACAATAAGCCTTATACATGCCTGTGTGTGGAATAAATAGACAAAGGCTACTACCAACACCAGAAACAGAGACTTTCAAGTGAAGGCATGAAAATCCATGGTTTGGTAAAATGCGACAATGATAATGTCGTTCTACAATTCAATTCGAATAAGGACTTTCTGTTTTCGTTTTTTGTTACTGTTTTGTTACAGTTTCAATGAAGTCGATACAAACAGACATATGCGGGCATGTATCTCAATTCATAAAAGTTTTCTATGATCAGAAGGAACCAGAATGCATAGGTGAAGGTAATAAGAACCTCTCCGATGCGACCCATAGCCTATGAATTAGACGATACAATGCTAATTGCCCCCATGTCGTGCAAAATATCTTCTGCGGCAATTGTTTCAGCCCTTATTCTTGATTAAACAAAAGATACATCCTCGGGAATGTCCTTGTCGAGGTGATGGCAAACCATCTGTATGCATTTGAAATTTCAAAACAACATTCAGTCTAAAGACTCTAAACGACCTTAGACCATGCTGTATCACTACTTATATTATCTTCTCATACCAGCATATCAAGATGCTCATCTATAGTGTTTGAGGTGAAAGGCCGCGTGGGATTCGTTGACGACGGCGGGACATTTTTCACACCGCAGACTTTGATTATATCTGGAGCATGGCCCCCAGCACCTTCACTGCCGAGAGATAACAAGGACAAAGTATGAGAACTAAAAATGAAATACACAAATAAGAAGAAAAGAAGAAACGAAAGTAATAACATGCAGGAAGCTACGCCACAGATGCTCATAATCACTGGAAGTACGTGTTACTGAGCAATATAATCCTACTGAAAAGTCATCAAGACTCAATAGAAAAAAAATATAGGTACGAAAATTTAAAATATTCAAGTATGCAGGAATGGTTAGATAAATGTCAAGATGTGACCAAACGGCATCTCAAACTGTAGTCAGTGTGATGCCTTAGCTACCAAAAAATGTTTTGCCTCTTCCCTGAGTACAAAGTACGGTGGTCATGAACTTGTAGAAGACTGAAGAAAAATTGCCGACTTGTCAAATAGACCCAGAATGTGATTATACCTGTGGTAAATATGGATAGTTCTTCCTTTAAATGCAGCAATTGTATGCTCTACAAATCCAGACGCATTCAAGGTGTCTGTATGGATGTTAACCTATCAAGATCATGTTAGAGTATGAGTGTGATTCATACGGTTTGGTAATAATCTTTATTGTCTCAGATTACTATAAAGAAGTCTTAATATGTTTATGAGAGTTAATTTGACTTTGGTTTGGATTAAACTCCGTGTTGATAAGCTTAAGAATAGGACTCATACTTGTATAAGGAATGCAGTCTTGTATTCCTTGTAGGATTGTTATAGGGCAATCCAGGTCTTGTAGTATAAAGTCACAAGCCCCTACTCTCACAAAACGCGCTCTTATTGTTCTAATTACCTATAAGTTGGAGAGTACTGAGTTTTGCAGCGAGGAGAAGGTTGTGTGCAGGTTTTCATGTCTACAGGTATGTGTTGGTATAATTGCTGCAGTTCTTACACTTGTATTACATACATAATTTAAGGATTGTGATTTAGTTGATTAATCCTTGTGTTCTTGGCTAGTGTATTAATCTTTCAAGTCTAGTTTACTCTTACATGTGGTATCAAAGCCAATGGATTTTTCAATTAAGTTTAATCACTGGTCCTTCAATCTGCAAAACTAATTGTGAATTAAGTTAAAGAACAAGTCTGTTTATTGGTTTTATAGAACAATGATAATACGATGTTGTTTTAGGAATAGCTTTTTGTTTTTTGTTTTTTTATTTCTGACCCTGGCAACATAAAAGGGAAAACTAGGGATTTATTATCAATCCAAAAGGGGAGAAACTCGTGTTCTTCAATATGGGAAAGGGTGAACTTATTCTTGCTTGCTTCCTTGGAGATCAATAAAGTGATTCAGCAAAACACATATATCTTAAACATCATAGTTCTAATTTTGAGAATTATAACTTCCGCTGTGTTCATTATGATGTCTACAGATTGAGGTAATTGTGGTTTCTTAATCCTTTATATGAGTAAAGATGTATTCTGATCAACTAATTATGTTGTTAAAAATCATTGAAAGAAGATCGTGTTATCTTTCTGATTCTTCATATTAATATTGACTCATTCCTTGTTCTATTGTTTTCTCTTGTATTATTGAAATCTGAATGGGAATTGGTGCCGATGGGATTCTGGCCGATAACTTTGGCGATGATTTTGGTTCGGCGCATCTGTAACAATGGTGAATTTACTTTGAAAATCTGCAATGGAACCGAGGAATTGCAATCGGGTTGACAAATTGGGGTCCAGTGATGCAGTCGGGTAACTCAGTTCACTGTTTCATGCATGATTAATTGTTCTCCTATGTGTATGATTATAGTGCGATGAGTTGGAGCATAATGAATTAGGGCTTTTGCTATTTCGAGTATGCTTGTTTATTTATATATATTTTGAAGGCATGATTAAACTCGAAATCCCTATAGATGCCAACTTGTGATTTACGTGAGATGTCTGGAATCATACCTTGTTGCATAAATAAATTAGTGTAGGTCTAGATATATCTATTTTTCATTAAAGAGTCTATGTGTATGCTATTGTATGCACCGTCATCCTTACGAGAGCATATATTGCCAAGCAATTCTTAAAATTTCCTTGATCCTCTTAATTCTTGGCAAGATTTACCTTAAATCTTCGACTGCATGACTAATTTTACAAAAATCTGATCTCTATCAATTTAGTTGTTGGACTTTAAATGTGGTAAATACAAGATATGCTTGTTTGGTTTGGAATGGATTTGACTGCATATGCAATTCAACAGGTATTATAAAGCAACAAATACAAATGCATATATAAAGTGGATGCCAATTGCTTTGTGATTTATATATAATAGCATATATGAATGAAATCTGTATGCATATGGAGATAGCATTTGTGCATAGATGTTGTAATTATGGGCATGCGGTTTTATCTATATCAAATAGCACTTGCATAAGTTTCTCTGCATACTGATGCATGCATACAAGAAAATATATGAACAGATGAATGAACATATATATGTGAAATATGTTTTGGGTAGACTTGTTATTGTGCATATATGACATATCTGTTTACATTGGTGTAATATGGGTTTTATTTTTGTAATGATCTTATTTTTGTTAGTTGATCCAAATTAGATTTTGTGGCGATATATATTGATCTTAGCCTTATAAATTAGTTGTATGATTATATATAGCTGTTGTCTATTGTACAACACAAATTGACATTGCCGAATGCATATTGATTTAATTTATGAATTCATAAGAAAGCCTGTGCTTATTGTATTGTGAAAATCATGGAGTTTAAGATGCATGCTTATTGTATATGTATATTTGTGATTTCATGATGCATGCTTCCGCTATTATATTTTGGTTGAAATCACAAATAGGGAGGAAGATGAACTTTGAGTTCTCCAGAAGAAATAGTGGTCTTGATTATCTCATTTTAATCAAGACATATAGTTGTGATATATATCCAAACATTATCAAGATTTTGTTGATCTTGCTCGATGGATATTGAACTAGTTAGGATCAAATTTAATGCAAAAATATTGTGCTTGCTATTCTGATTTTGATCGTTGTTGAAACTGGTGATTTTGGGTTTAAGTGAGATAAGTTTTTTCCGAATGGATTGTGACTATCTTTTGATACATAGACTGTTTGCATAATGGTTTAGGTGTATATGACTAAACTGAGATTATGCAATTGGTGAGGAATCGGGAAACAATTGGTTCATATCTCCGGTTTCTTTATTGGATGTGCAGTATATTCTGCTTATGCTTAAGTGGGAGAATTATATGTTCGAATGTAAGCATAAGGCTAAGAGTATTTAGGCCCGCCATTATAATTCATATGGATGCTTAAAAGTCAGTTTATGGTTTTATTGAAGCAATTGGTTGAATTATTTGTGTTACTTAATTTGTTTAAGTAATGAGAAGGATCCTATTATGTTAGCATTCAAAAGGAAAAGAATTTAGTTTCCATATGGATTTTGATTAGTCATTCATTGTATTGGAATGATTTTTAGTTAATATAGTTGCTATTAACTTGTACTTAACTTGGTTGTGTTAAGTATGAACTAGTTAAGTGGGAGCAAATTGGTTTGGTTTAGCTATATTGGTTCACATAATTACAAAGTGCAAATTAAGTATGTTGTGACTTCTGAGCTAATTCTGCGATGTAACAAAAAAGATTCTTAAGTTCAATACTTTAAAATGCATAGGTAAGTTGTATGTGAGGTTAAGCTTTTGTCATCCAAAAGATTTGGTGATCACTTATATGAATATGGCTACAGTTTGTTATAGAGCTTGTATGGTTGCTCTTAAGGTGAAGGAAAAAGTGAAAGAAGGTGCCATCATTGTGGAACATTTGGCCACGGATTTCATGATTGCTGATCCTTTAACCAAAACCTCGCCAAATGGAGTTTTCAAAGCTCATATTGCTTGAATAGGAGTGGTGGATGCTCTTGATAAGTGGGAGTAATTATACTTGTTATCAAGAGCTTATGGAAGCCTGTTGTGGAATGCTTTATAAGTGGGAGTATGTTGCACCAGGTTTTCTAGAAGCTAAGTATTCTAGTTTAGAACTTTATGCTTTGTACTTAGTTTTATGCTTTGTAGCTAGATTTTGTTTATGTTATCTAGTTAGTTGATGTTTTCATATAGTTCAACCCTTCCAGATAAATATGTGATCAGTTGTTCAATGAAAACAGTTTGATAATTCAATAAAGGCTCTTGAGTCAATATTTTCGAATTTTGATAAAGCTGTTGGTGAATTATAATATTTTGGTTTATATTTTGGGCTTTATGAGTGGGAGTAAACTTTTGGTTTGCTCATGAGCTGTGAAATGTTACTACAAGCATGAATTGAACTTTGTGATTTATAAGATGAATCTGTATTAGGGGTGGGTGCGGTGCGGTTTTGAATCCAAAATCAAAATGAAACCAAACTATTTGGTTTGGTGCAGTACGGTTTCAAACAGTTTCGGTTCGGTTTTTAAGAAAAAAAATGTACAATTTAAAATATACATATTTAAGTATAAGACGGTCTTATTTTCTTCATATATTAATTAATAACATGCAGCAAAAACAACAACAATACAGCAAAACTGCAAAAAAAAAAAAAACAAAAAAAAAAACTGCGGAAAAACTGCACCAAAAATGTAGAAAAACTGCACCAGAACTGTAGAAATAACTTAGCACCATTACGAGGTAAACCATACAACACATTTATCAATTATAATGGTAGTAAGGATTGAAACTTGTCAATGAAATGCTTTGTCAAATTGTCAAGAGCCTGAATGTCAACCAGATGTTATCACTTTTAACATACTTTTCGATGTTATCTGCAAGCAGAGTAATATCTCCCTTGCCATTGGCATATTTCAGTTTCTGTATTGGAAATAATGAGGCTAACTTTTGGTTAAAGTATTAATGATATATGTGATCCAGCCTTTCATAGGTACTTAAAATTATTACCATGCATTATCAATTATACCACACACATAGCAGCACAAACGATTGAAAGAATGGTAGTAAGGATCCACATTGAAAATGCCGAATACTAGCAAGGATACATGCATACAAACCCACGCAACATAACATCACAACTAGTAGGATATATGGGGCCGTTTCAGTTTCGGTTTTGGTTCGTGCGGTTTTGAAAACCCAAAACCGAAACCAAATCGTTTTCTTTGCCGCGGTTCGGTTTCAAAACTGCAACCGTTTCAAAACCACAAAACCAAACCGTTCGGTGCGATCTGATTCAATTTGTGTTTCAGTTTTGGTTTTCGGTTCCAAGCGCCCACCCTTAATCTGTACATTGTATTGTAGAGGATATTATGAATTCATGGTCTGATATGTGTGAGTAGTATCATGTTAATATTGGAGACATATGTGTAAGGCTTGTGTGATCACCTTTATATTGAATTTGAGATGATTATTTATTGTTGTGAATCATACTCAAGTAGGAGAATATTAGAGTATGCGTGTGATTCATACGGTTTGATAATAATCCTTGTTGTCTCAGATTGTTATAAAGAAGTCTTAATATGTTTATGAGAGTTAATTCGATTTGGTTTGGATTGAAACTCCGTGTTGATAATCTTAAGAATAGGACTCATACTTGTGTAAGGAATGCAGTCTTGTATTCCTTGTAGGATTGTTATAGGGCAATCTAGGTCTTGTAGTATAAAGCCACAAGCCCCTGCTCTCACAAAACGCGCTCTTATTGTTCCAATTACCTATAAGTTGGAGAGTATTGAGTTTTGTAGAGAGGAGAAGGTTGCTGCAGTTCTTACACTTGTATTATGCATAATTTAAGGATTGTGATTTAGTTGATTAATCCTTGTGTTCTTGGCTAGTGTATTAATCTTTCTGAGTCTAGTTTACTCCTACAGATCAGAATTGTGAAACTCGTAAGAAAATACCACGAAACACCCTATAAGACTGTTGACTACAAAAATTACAGAACCTACGTGGCGCGCAGGCCGAATAACTAATGAGCTAACTAATGTCCTTCGGTTGAATGCAGGGCGTGCCAACTCGTCGGCCGAGCTAGGCCGAGGAGTAGAATTTGATGTGGTCGCGTTGAGCGCGCTGTTGACTTCTGTATCTTGCGATTGCGACCGAGGAAGGAACGCTCTCGGTCTCTGGATTCTATAGCCTGAAGACAAGGCTACTAATTCTACGGAGTTCACAACTCGTCGAAGCCTGATTCGGCCACTGTGATTATATTCGTAAGGGTATAAGCACGCCGAATTGAGACCAAACTATACGGGCACAGGTATTCGAATGTGATGTATGTCTTGATGGTAAACGTAGTTCGGCCGTCGGAATGCCGAACCCTGAAACTTATTTGTGAGTATCCAATCATAAACTCGCTCGGCCTCCAATGCGCCGAGCAGAGCAATTCGTAACACCCAACTATGCCGAAATGGCTTAGTAAGATGACCTCTACCAACAAAGGTTCGAAAACCTTCCTCGGCCGAGACTTAGATAGATAATCGGTCGACCTCGACGCAGTGCTGTTTATCCAAACTGAAGGTGTGTCTCGGTCGGCTGATTCTGCGGCAGCAGTGCTGTTTATCCAAACTGAAGGTGCCCACCGGTTGCTTCCACAGTGCTGTTTATCCAAACTGAAGGTGTGTCGGCGGGAAAAGAAAAGGAAAAAATCTCAAAGTGTTTGAGAGAATTTGCGCAGGGCAATTGTATGCTGATGTTGAAGGGGCTTTTCCATTGCGTAATTTCTTGTATTTATAGCACCTCGCTCCTTGAATCCCATTCTGATCTGGATTGGGAGTCCTTATCCCATTTCACCTTTAACTCGAACAACCCTAGTCCTACTGGGATTCTGAATTCTCCTCCTTTTGAGGCTTTATCCCTTGCTGGTCGAGAATCCTGATTGCACCAGGATTTCCTCGACCTTTCCTCACTTATCTGGACTACTTTTAAGATAGGATCTCGACGACCCTGCCAGCTGGTCCGGGTTTCATTATTTGGCCCATCGCATGTCATTACCTTGGGCCGAGCCCGTCTTGCTGCTCGGCCCAATCCCAATATTTTGGGCCCAAACAAAGACCTAACATAAAATAAAGAATATAGTACCTGGATGTCATATCGATCTCCAACGGCCAAACAATTGTCGATTGCAGCATGAGTGCTCCCCAGTCCTCGTGCAGCTTCAGTCCCATTGCCCCAGCCCTTACTATATCATGTAGCCCTTCAGGCTTGGCGGTGCTCCCCTAAAGTAAGCCAAGGATATTACAGAAAAATGAAGAAATATGTAAGAGGGACAGCTTTAGCCATCACTTCACATTTTGTAAAATGGTAGTAACAGGTTTATCGTTGAATGTGGGCATAGAGTACGGAAGAAAGAGGAGAGTTTAGGTACAACAACAGTTTAAGCATACCTTCCCCGTAAAGCCAAAATTTAGAAGGCAGGTGATGAGTTTGCAGCATTAACTTCATTTGTAATGGGGCTGTTGTTCAAGTTGTTGCACGAGTTCCAGTAGCAGGCCCTGTTACACATTATTTTTATTTTTATTTTTTAACATTCACGTGGGCTCATATTGACTTGTAATGTCCAGTCATTGTTCATGTGGACGCCGCGTCATCAGTTAACGGAGATTCTGACGAAAAACTTAACGGATATGTGAAAGTGTCTCAGAATTATGACTTTAGATACCAAATTGGGACAAAAAAAAAAAAACTTGATGTATGAAATGTTTAAAACTAAGAAATTTCATACTAGTAAACTGAAATTAATCCTATGTTTTTCTGCAAGGCACAGTAAATGGACCGTTGGTAAATTTACCAAAGACAAAAATGATTTATTTGATATTATGAATGACTGGTTACGGAAGAACTGCTTTGTTTTTGTAGGTTGGTCTGATAGAATGGGATAAAAATCAGAAACATAAAAGCTTCCCCTTGTATTGAAAAAACCAGTTAATGGTTCTTGCGAATCTAATTCGTTGTTGATGCTCCACACAACGATAATGCATGCTTTGATCGAAGTCAATTTACTAACCACATGCGGAGAAACTGAACGCAGGAAGGTGAGTCACTGGGCCCATAGCAAATGGGTTGTGTTATCTTAAGTCTAATGATTAGCTATATTGTCCTAAGTGTGGAAATGAGTAGAAGTGCGGAAATGAGGAAAGGCGGAATGATTCAATCGTCAAGTACGTTACATTTGTCCAAAGTATCAAGAAAATTGAAAAAGTAATCATTTATGAGATCTCATATAAAATTACAGTCATTATTTTAGTTTTATGATAATTTTAACCAAACTTTGATGTATAAGTACTAATACAATCTAAATATTAGGATTTCTCATAACAAAAACAAAACCTCCTTTAAATTTTCTCGCAAGCTTCTCGTTTCTCACCTTAAACCAGAAAAGCACCTTTTGATTTTGCATAATGAAGCAGCAGGGACGTTTTCACCCAAAAAAAAATGTAACATGGAGCAGCAGCCTTTTTCAATTTGTCCAATAAACAATGGTACACTCGTTAATTGTAGCTTTTGATTTCTAAATCAACTTTTTGATATTTTAGATCATGGCTTTAGTAAAAAATTTAATGATTTTCATGTTTCAATGTTGGTGAATATATTATGAATCCTTCGGTGTGGTGGGATGAGTCACAATCACCAAACTTGCAAAAATCTAATTAGACTCCATTTCAGTGTATGATGTGAATGTTTTTCTTCGGGATTCATTACAATATTGACTTTTATATTATTCAGGATTTATTACATTATTGGCTTTATATTTTCACACACCAGTTTAGCAAAAAACCTCACACATATGTCACATCCCTGCCCGGGGCGGACCACTTCCCGGTCCCGCTCCACTACCGTAGCACGATATTGTCCGCTTTGGGCTTACCATTCCCTCACGGTTTTGTTTTTGGGAACTCGCGAGCAACTTCCCAGTGGGTCACCCATCATGGGATTGCTTTAACCTCCTTCTCGCTTAACTTCGGAGTTCCTACGGAACCCGAAGCCAGTGAGCTCCCAAAAGGCCTCGTGCTAGGTAGGGATGAGAATATATATTTAAGGATCACTCCCCTGGGCGATGTGGGATGTCACAATCCACCCCCCTCAGGGGCTCGACGTCCTCGTCGGCACACACGCGGCCAGGGTTGTCACATCCCGGCCGGGGGGGACCACTTCCAAGGCCCACTCCACCACCGTAGCACGATATTGTCCGCTTTGGGCTTACCATTCCCTCACGGTTTTGTTTTTGGGAACTCATGAGCAACTTCTCAGTGGGTCACCCATCATGGGATTGCTCTAGCCCCCTTCTCGCTTAACTTCGGAGTTCTTACGGAACCCGAAGCCAGTGAGCTCCCAAAAGGCCTCGTGCTAGGTAGGGATGAGAATATACATTTAAGGATCACTCCCCTGGGCGATGTGGGATTTCACAATCCACCCCCCTTAGGGGCCCGACGTCCTCGTCGGCACACACGCGGCTAGGGTTAGGCTATGATACCAAATTGTTACATCCTGGCCGGGGGGGGACCACTTCCCGGGCCTACTCCACCACCGTAGCACGATATTGTCCGCTTTGGGCTTACCATTCCCTCACGGTTTTGTTTTTGGGAACTCACGAGCAACTTCCCAGTGGGTTACCCATCATAGGATTGCTCTAGCCCCCTTCTCGCTTGACTTCGGAGTTCCTACGAAACCCGAAACCAGTGAGCTCCCAAAAGGCCTCGTGCTAGGTAGGGATGGGAATATACATTTAAGGATCATTCCCTTGGGCGATGTGGGATTTCACACATATTTTAGCTTAAAAGGGTTTTTGCTCCTCTATTTTTAGATTTAAATTTTGCTTAGGAGATTCAGTTCCTAATTCATTTTTATGTTTAGTTTACTAGGTTATCTTCAATTTTCATGTTCTTTGATTACAATTGAATATCTATATCTACTCCTTATCTATATACATATAGGAGTAGGGGTACTGGGTAGTGTTTAAGAGGATACCTCTTATATGCTTCAAGATCTCAACTAATTGTTGTTTTTAGTACTACGGTTTAGCGGTACTCCTCTTCACTTATAAGTGAGAGGTCTTAGGTTAGATTCTCGCGAAAAGCGAATTTTGAACCACATTATTGCTAGTCCTTTGTGAGGCTAAACCTACCCCATCCCCCTTAGTGTAGAGAATATCATTTGTTCGAAGAAAAAAAAAACAGTAAAGATGAATGTTTTTGTCATTAAGTGTATATGGTTATTTTTCCAAATTTCCCCAAAGTATCCTTTATTTAAAGCTTTCTTAATCATTGACAAAAAAAAAACCTTTCTTTGGCCGAATAAAATGCTTTATTTAAGATTTTGTCTGAATGGCCACTCAATAGTATTACAGTATGGCTTAGTCGAACTCTCCATCTCTTTAGTGTAAAAGTATCGATATATACCAAAAAAAAACAAAAAAAAAAGATTGTGTCCAAATAGTTTCCAAAATCCACTGCCCGCAGTAGTATAAAAAACAACCCTTAACCCCACCTCCCAGTCCCTCCTCCTGCTCCTAGTCGCTTCTTTTAAGCACACTCTATGGCGGTAAATGAAAATCAAAATCCTCCTTCATATCCACTTCCAAATCCGCCTCTATATCCGCAACCACATCTAAGCGAGACTCTGACCATCCTCTCGGCCTTAGCTACCATTCTGTTTCCCCTGGTGGTGGATCCGAGCTACTTTGTCAGACCTCCCTCCGCCAATGTGGCTAGTTGCGACTGCAAACTGAATAACTGCCCATGCCTTCCCCGTTTCTACATTTTCTCTGTTGTGGCCACGGCAACGCTGTCTGTTGTTTGGTTTGGACTTTTTGTCCTCTCTGCCCGACTTCTATACCGCTTCATTATCTGGGTAGGGCTTGGCTTAGTGTGGGCTACCTACTGGATCGCGCTGCGTGGCATCTTTGCACCCCAATTTTATAATCCAATGCTTTATTCCTTCAATCCTATTTTGGCGGTCATATTGTTGCTTAACCTAAAATTTTGAAATGTACGGGACCGCGCGATCCATGTCATATCTGACAACTGGGATTGGGTTATCCATGTCATATCTGACAACTGGAACCGTACGATCCATGTCATATCTGACATGTGGAATTACATCACAGTTAATATCATATTTGACATGGGCAAAATATTCATGGGTATAGATAATTGCAGTTACCCGCATATTCAAAATTTGTGGTGCGGGCCCCCACCACATCCCATGCTCAACTCCATTGTGGCATGATATTGTCCGCTTTAGGCCCCTACCACACCCTCACGGTTTTGTTTCTGGGAACTCACACGAGAACTTCCCAATGTGTCACTCATCCTAAGATTGCTCTCGCGCGAACTCAGTGAGCTCCCAAAAGGCCTCGTGCTAGGTAGAGACGAGAATATACATATAAGGCTTACAGGATTCACTCCCTTCGGTGATGTGGGATGTAACAATCCACCCCCCTTAGGAGCCTAACGTCCTCGTCGACACACTTCTGGCCAGGGATTGACTCTGATACCATCTCGGCCTGGGCCCCCACCACATCTTGGGTTTAACTCTACTGTAGCACGATATTGTCTGTTTTGGGCTTCTACCACACCCTTACGGTTTTGTTCCTAGGAATTCACACGAGAACTTCTCAATGGGTCACCCATCCTGGGATTGCTCTCGCACGAACTCGCTTAACTTCAGAGTTCCAATGGAACCCGAAGCCAGTGAGCTTCCAAAAAGCATCGTGCTAAGTAGAGATGAGAATATACATATAAGGCTTACAAGTTCCACTCCCTTGGACGATATGGGATGTAACAAATATTAGGGGCGTCGGAGCATCCGTAGAGTCGAATCGAACTACACCCAAATCTTGGACTCCGACAGGTTTTAGAGAAATTGGGGCTTTTCCCGGGTTCAAGGGAAGTTGGTTGATGGTGGAGATCGATGAGCTTGCATTCAAAAATGACGGATCACCGCCTAGGGACTCACGGGGGTGCCGTCGCTGCACATTACGAAACAGGGTCAAATCTCGTAAATTTTGTGTGGGAAATCGAAGAAGAATGACCGGTGAGAAGTTCCCAAGTGGTGGAACGATGAAATTCATCCAAAAATCGCCGGATGAAGCAACGAAAAATCTCTTAGGGGTCCGGGTCAAAAATGAGTCCAGGGGATCCGGTCGATCCCCTCTATCTCTCTCCTCCCTCCTTTCCCTTTTGCTCTCCCTTCTCATTGGTCCTTTCCTCTTCTCTTTCTCTGGTTCGTCTGTCTCCCATCAGATGGGAGCTTCCTCCCCAGTGGCACATTCCCTCACTTCTGCTTGGTTACCCTTCCCCTATGGTGGGAAGTTTTTAAATAATTTATATCTAACTTTAAATTACTAATTTTAAACGTTTGTAACTATACCGATATAATTCGGACTCGCAAACAGCTTTCACCTATACGCTCGTACTAACGAGTACTACTCAAATATGCTAAAAGAATAATTCATACGTTTCTCTAGAAGATGGTCAACAAAAGTTAAAGTCCTTACCTCTAGAGGCATTTTTGTCAATTTCCTCGATTAAAATAATTAAAAAAAAGGTAATTTCAGGGACAGGTTGTCACATTATATTTGCCATTTGAAATTTTCATTAAATGAACACTAATTACTATATTTTGAAAGAAAAAAAATACTTTTTTTAGAAGCATGGTAGATCCTACTTCTGCTTTTCTACTGTCATTCATAACAGTTTTTTTTTAAGTTTTTATTTATTTATTTATTTTATTTTTATTTTTAGCAAACATATTTAATATTTCATATTTTATAATAAGTTGTTTTTAAAAAAAAAAAAAAAAAAAAAAGCATCATAATCTCAAACTAGGCCCTAATCTTGATAAGCGTTCACTCCTCTTGGCTGGGCTTGTTAATACAAGATTAGTTACTGGTTTGGTACTGAAGTGCTTTTATAAAAAGTGGGTATAAAAAAAAAGCTGAGCTCAAAAAGGTATTTGGTAAATACTTAAAAACAACTTATTTTCACAGTTTTGGATGAAAAAAGTTGAAAATGTGAAGCAGCAAAAATGAGTTTATTCTCACAGCACAACAAAATCAGTTTTTTTTCAAAGCACAGTAATACTAAATTATCGTTCTAAATTAGCTTTTTGGATTAGGTGAGTGTCAATCTAAATTAGCTTTCTAGCTTTGCTACTCGTAGAAAGTTTTTTTTTTTTTTTTTTTTAATTTTTAATTTTTTAATTTTTTTTATTTATTATGGTCAAGGTCATACAAAAGTTATTTGGTTCCGAGTGTTGGATTAGAGAGGGAGACACATTCTACTTCTACCAAGATATGATGCAGCCAATATGAATTTGGTTTTTTTTTTTTTTGGGTAATTCTCATTTTATTACAGTCAAGTATCGTGACATTCGTATTTTACTATTTTTGGTTTTTTTTTTTTTTTTTTTTGTCTCTGTTTCATACCTAAACTAATTTTTTTTTTTTTTTTTTACACTTTAGTACTTCTGTTAGGCTTTTCGTTAAGTGATGACGTGACATAACTTTAGCCCACCATATTTGTCTTGTGAATGAGAGATTCTCTTGTAAATCCAAGCCACCGTGTCCAAATATAATTCTTGGCAAATATGGTGGGCCAAAGTTACGCCATGTCATCACTTAACAGAAAATTTGACGGAAAGCCTAACGAAAGTATTAAAGCATAAAAACAATTAAGTTTAGGTATGAAAGCGAGACAAAAAAAAAAACTAAAAATAATAAAGTGTGAACGTCACGATACTTGAGGGTAAGAAAGCCTTTGAATGCTAGTTGTAGAAGAATCACCACGAAGAACCTTCAGTTCCTTAGTACAGCAGCGGGAGCTCGTTGATAACATGTTGTAGGGCTATTTTCTGAGGTATTATAGACAAGAGAGGGAGGCCAGCGACAAGAGAGAGAAGAGAGAATTGGCGAATTTTGTGGTGTATGTTATCTCAACTCATTATGCCTTTATTTATTGTGGAGAGAGAATCTTACTCTCCAAGGAATACAATTACAATATATCTAGAAAATATTGTAGATCGAATCCTAATAAGGATTTGCACAATCACACTAAGTAAGGTCTTCTATATGAATCCTAGAAAGCCATTGCACCGTTTTTACGTCAAGTCTTCCATTAGCTCCAAGTATTTCATATCTATTTTTGAAGTATCTTTCCAAGTCTTTATAGTTCTTCCTCTCCCCCTTTTGCTCTGAGCCTTTGTCTCATAGTTGCATTTTCTAACAGAACCATCTGTAGGTCTTCGGTTCACATTTTCAAACCACTTTAACCAATTTTCTCTCATCTTATCTTCAATTGCGGCCACTCCTACCTTACCTCATATATCCTCGTTTTTTAATTGGAGCATAATTGGAGTTTTTTTTTTTCAAAATCCTACATAAATTCTAATAGGAGCTCTTAGGTTTTTCAAACTCATATTTCACGTGCATTGCCATTGTACTTAATTGTGAGTATGCATAAAATTTGATATTGAATTGCACGAATTATTTCTTAGATTTTATGTCTTTAAATTACGGATAAATAATAAGGTTGATATTTAATTTAAGCATTAATCTAATTGAGACTTCGTCTGCGAAGAGTACAGGGACCTTTTGGAGCTGTCATTTTATGCAAGGGATTACTATTGCTCAACTAATGTCCTGGAAGCTTCACATTGTATTTCAAGTTCACCTGTAGCCTGTAGGACCCAAATACTATCAGGAACCAATGTAAACCAAAAATCATAAAGGTAATATTACATTTGTTATGCGTTTACATAATTGTAATGAAAATAAGAGGAATTGAATTGAGGAGGAATTGAATTAAGGAGGAGTTGAAATGAAGAGAAGTCAAAATCGTATTGAGGAGGAGTTGAAATGAGGAGAAGTCAAAATCGTATTCCTATTGAAGCTGTTTACTTAAATGTTCTGGAATCGGAATATAAATAGTACTACATTCATATAAGTTGTTTACTAATTTACCTGAATAGGAATGAAAACCAGTGTGATTACTATAATACCCTTATTCCAAAATATTTTTTGTGTGCAAACTTGAAATTTTAAAAATATTAAGAGGGCATAATAGGTAGAATAAATGCATTCCCATTCCCCAAATCTTTTTATTAATATTGTCGTCAAGCTCTTTTTATTAATTACAAACACAAGAACCATGAAACATGGATTATTTCCCCAAATCTTTAACCCTAATAGACAAATTCAAGGACCAAAGAAATAATTAACCTAACAATTGAATCAAGAAATAAAATAAACGAGATGAGGAACTTACCCAGTATTGAATTTCATTAGAAAATAATTTGACGGTGATTCATGGTTTTTCTTTTTTTTGGAGAGCAGTGCAACTTTGTCGGATAGGACATAGGTTTTTTTTTTTTGTTTTGAACGAATAGGGTAAAAATATGGAAAGTAGAAGAAACCTAATTATGTATTAATTTGTCATTTATACTTTTAGCCTAAAAATAATAAAATAATAATATAAGGTAATTTTTATTATTTTATATTACGTTGTTTGGTTATAATATAATAATCTATATATATAAAGGGAGAGCCCCAGTTTGGTGAAGCGAAGAGAACGAGGGGAGGGAGAAACAAAGATACAGATTGACAAAGACTCTTCCTCTACATCGACTAATTCTTATCGCAGGTCAATCTTGATTCTCCATTTTCTATGTATTCCTTCCAGCGTTTGTCCGCTATTCATCAAATTCTTTTTAATTTCCTTCCGTTTTCATGCATGATTGTTGATTATTTGCTTTTGAGTGAAAAACTGGATTTGTTTCTTTTCCATGTAAGTGCCCATTGGTGAGTTTCTTATGCTTACAAGGAAACTATTGGCTCTGGGGAGTTTTTGTTTATATTAATCCATTTTCCGATTATTTATCAGGCTTTTTCCATTAGGTTTTCAAATCATTTGCATTCGGTGCAGGCAGTGAAGGTAAATGTGATATGGTGTATGTGTGAGCGAGAGATTGTGAGGAATGACAAAAACGTGGGAAGCAGAAAAAGATGAGGAAAGAAATTAGAACGTGAAGAAGGAGAAACTGTTATATGCAGTTGTCAGTAGTCTCAGAGGTTTCAAACTGTATCTGAAGCATGTATTAAACCGACACCATCGTGCAACTTGACACGAGGAGAAAATGAACGTGGCATCAGATTTCAAACTGCTATGGGCAGTTGCCATTTGATTCCACATTTAATTGATCGCCAATCTCTCAGGTATTTGCTTCCACCCTTTTCTTCTCTTTTGTCTTCTTTGGCATTTGATTTCTATCTCCCTTTTTATCCTGCGTTTTAATTTCAGATTCTGGGATCACTTCTATTTATCCATTATTTTTCCCAATTTTTTTCCTGTTTATTCCCGTGCAAAGTGCATTGCAGGAAGGCAGAGCATCATATGGCCATTTTTAAAGGTAACGCCCCAGAATCTATTGCTTAATTTAAATTTTTCTTCAGGTAAGGTTCAGTTTTCTCTCCTTTTGCAGAAAATCGAAGCCATCGTTTACGTATTTCGTTTACACTTTTGGTTTCTCCAATATTCTCTTTTTCTACTATTATATCCACAAAGTGAATTGTCAGATAATTTAGAACGTAGGAACAAAGAAGGAAGGAAAACAGGAAAGCCTTCATGTTAATTTTCTTTTACAGGAAGACCCATTTCACTCGCCGTGATCAACAACTGCAGCTTCTTGAAGTAGCCTTTCACTCACCATAAACGACAAGTGCGGCTTCTTTAGCAGTATTTTTATTAGTCTCTTTTCAAATCAAATTCACTGCCATTAATTAACTGTTTCTCATCGATCATTCATTTCTGATCATATTGATGCTATTTGATTATTCATAGATCTGCCAAATACGATATATAGTATAGAGTTGTGCTATGTATTTCTAATTTGCTTTCCATGCAAGAGATTGCATATCACTATATTAGTTTACAAAGTTTTTGCGAAAACGTCTCAAAGTGTGTTTTGATTTTTTGTTTGCTTAATCTATATCTATATATATAAAGAGAGAAGCCTAAATAAGTGAAGCTTTTAATATTCCAATTATGTTCTTACTTTGATAGAGAAAATAATTAACAACTACCCAACAAAGTAGTAGTATTGTACAATTTAGAAATCAAACGTGGAAGAGACAAATTCAACCACGTCTACAAAGTTTTTCTCAAACTGCATATATTTTTTCCTAATCTTTGTCAAGATATATTTTAAATGTATTGTGCAAAGAGGAACTATTTTTTTTTATCATGCACGTCCTAAAAAGTTATCATGTTTTTCGTTTTTACTTTGTGTAAAGTAATGATTTAAATGTTATTCATGCACTTATCAAACAACATATGATTTTAGATGCACGTTCCTACTTAAAGACCATGAACAATAGCAAGTATATGTAAATAAATAAAAAATAGTAGATGACAACATTAAGTACTCATTCAATAAAAAAGACAACACAAAAGTAACTGCTTATAATAGGGGTAACATAGTGAAATGAAACACAACACACATGGGAGATGCTTACGTGAGATATACTTTTTCTACACTCTTAGCCAAGATTGTTTTTATTCATTGGATGAATCAAACCCTCCCTCAAAGCTTCATCCTAAATTTCATCAATGAATGTGGCCCCTTAGATTAAAAAAATGGACGATGAAAACATCGCTCCAATTTTTGATATAAGCACTATCCAACTATCCAAACAAACGGCAATTGTCATCTTCATGTCCAACCCACGTTATCTTATTACGGGTTACACATTTCTAAAAACTTTTTATATTATGTCCAGCCCACATCCGTCATTTATGATAGGGTTTAGGGGTATTAAAAAAGTTTAAAATTCTACTCATCCAGTTGACATAAAAATTAAAACTCTATAAACAATGCTAATTTATAAAAGAAAAAAACATGAAAACTAAATCATATCCAAGTCCTAACACCAACCGAGAAGTGTATATAGGCCCGTCATTTCCTTGCACTAATACTTATTACACTTCAAAAGTATTTTGTGATCATTTTATTTTGTTATTTTGTATTATAGTGATGTGTAGATAAATGTTTTTCCTTCTTCTGTTCATAGGCATCTACGTAGACTTTTTCGTATTTATGGAATGTCACATAATTTGTATTCAATTTAGGTTCATTTATTTTTTTATTTTTTAGATAAATTTTTCCATGGAGCGTGGTCAAAGTCGTGCCAGACAATGGCGTCAATCATTGAGTCCTGAAGAACATCAAAGATATCTAGCTCAACGACGTCTAATAGCACAAGAAAAAAGACAACAAATTCCAACTCTATATGATGATCATACTATGACATCCCCCAGTAACATACAACAAGAAATTCCTGGTATTTATTTCATATTCCTTTTTCTTTAACTCATACTAATGCAAAAAATTAAAAAAAAATAATTTCTAATTTTTCTTTTAACTATGCAACAAGTAGGTCCCAATAATATACAAGAACGGGTTTAGTTGGCTAACTATGACGTTGAGGTCAACCCCAGTAATATAGAACAACAAATTCCTGGTATTTATTTCAATTTCTTTATTTGTATTTGTTTCACACTTAAAAAATTAGGTTATTTTTTAAGAACAAAATTTTGTGAATTGAAATCTCATTGTATTCTTTTCTTCGATACTTTTATATTGATCTCAATGTTGTAGTTATTTTTAGTGGTATTCTTACGAAATATTAGACTCACAACTAATATATTAAATATTAAAGACAAAAATTTTAACTAATCGTATTATAATGTGGTCTATTTATTAGAACAAATTGAGCATGAAAGCGCGAATTCAAGGGTTTTGTCAGATATCACAAATCATAATGACCAAACTTCTACTAGAATGTGTACTCATATGGGACAGTTGGCACATTCAAATAGATCACAAATATCTTATGGGATACTCTCAATTCCTCCCCACAATGGTGAGCTTAGTATATAATTCTATCTTTATATAGATATATGATTAGTTACAAAGAAAATTCTTATACTGAATGTTGGATATTCATGTAAAAATATCAGAAGAAGAATATACAAATAGAACCAATTGTCATGCACGCCAAACCAGAGGAAGAAGAAACCACAATTGTGCTAGAAATTATAATGAGAATCGGGGTATCCTAGGTTGCCAATTATCTCCTCCAACCACATGTCTGTACTGCTATGCACGATTGTTTGCTCGAGAAACTTTGAATATGTGTTGCTTGCAAGGAAGAATTGTTTTACCCCCAATACAGTCCCCACCAGAAATGGTTGCTATTTTCTCTGACCAAACAAACGAGGGTAGACACTTCAGGCAAAATATTCGAGCTTACAATTATGCATTTGCATTCACTTCAATGGGAGTACACGTGGATGAAAGAATTAATATTGGTGGTCGTGGGATTTACACATTTCGTGCTCAAGGTGCATTATATCATAAGATTGGTGGACTTTTACCAAATCAAGGGAACAGACCGCGATTTTTACAAGCTTATATATATGACACTGAACATGAAGTTGAAAACCGAATGTGTGAAAGTGAAGTTTTAGATAGACGTGTGGTTGAAAAGATACAATATAAGTTGAACAACCATAATCCTTTTGTTCATACATTGCGAAGCCTCGGACAACGCCAAGATTTGCCGAATTGCAAGTTGATCCTAAAAGAGCAACCTATAGATCGGCGTCAGTATAGTTTACCATAAGCATCACAAGTTGCGGCAATTATAATAGATGGAGATAATGCCACAATTGCAAATGGAAGGGATATCGTGGTGGAGACAATTAGTGGAAGACTTTCTCACGTCCGAGACTATGTTGGATTTTATGATCCCTTACAATATCCACTATTGCTGCCTTACGGTACATATGGATGGGATGTTAACAGTCGTGATGATGGTGGAAGAGTAATAACATGTTGCGACTATTATGCTTATATGTTACAGGTTTGTACTAATAACATAATTTATTTCCTGGTATATATAGATGAATGATGATTCCTATATTAAAAGCAATATATGAAATTTGCTTTTGCAGATACGCCATAATGGATCATCACTTTTGCTTCGAGGTGGACGTCTCTTGCAACAATATGCTGTAGATAACTACATTAAAATTGAATCACAAAAACTTAGATGGTTGCGTTCTAATCAATCCATAGTTAGAGCGGATCTCTACAAAGGACTTGAAGACTCTCTAAATGCAGGTCAACACAATGCAGGTATATATATCGTTTCAGTCATCGCTATTTAGAAATATAACTTTGTTTAAACTGCGTACAATATATATAGCTAATTGAAAATAAAAAATTATTAGGTAGCATCGGGCGTAGAATTATTTTACCATCATCATTTGTTGGAAGCCCACGTGACATGTATCAACGATATCAAGACGCAATGACTTTGATTCAAAGATTCGGAAAGCCAGATCTTTTTATTACCATGACATTTAACCCAAATTGGGAAGAAATCAAAAGCGAATTACTGGCTGGACAAACTCCACAAGATCGCCCTGACTTACTCACTAGAGTATTTCGTGCAAAACTTGAGCAACTAAAAGAAGACATTATCGAAAATGGGGTATTGGGCAGTGTTGTTGCTTATGCATACGTTATTGAGTTTCAGAAACGTGGTCTTCCACATGTGCATATGCTGGTGGTGTTAGATGAAAATGATAAGATCAATAATCCAGATGAGTATGACCGAATTGTTAGAGCTGAAATACCAAATGAAGATGTAGAGCCTCAACTTTATAATGTGGTGTTAAAGCATATGATTCATGGCCCGTGTGGGATTCATAATCTTCAATCTCCATGTATGAAAAATGGGAGTTGTAAGAGAAAGTTTCCCAAACCATTTGCACCAGTCACCGTTCAAGGAAATGATTCGTATCCAATTTATCAAAGGCGAGGAAATCGATTGCCCGTCTCACTTAATCGACAAGGAAACATAATGGTTGATAATAGTTGGGTCATTCCATATAATCCATGGTTGCTGTTAAGGTATGATTGTCACATCAATGTTGAAATTTGTGCAAGCATAAAAAGTGTCAAGTACTTATATAAGTATGTTTACAAAGGCCCAGACAGAGTGACAGTTGAAGTGCAATCAGACCCTCAATACGATGAAATAAAGCAGTTTCAGGATGCAAGATGGGTTTGCGCACCAGAGGCATTATGGAAGATATTCAAGTTCATTATTAATCGAATTTACCCATCTGTTGAGCGAATGCAAATACATCTTCCTAATATGCACCAAGTTCAGTTTCGTGCCGATGAGAGTATAACAAATATTCTACATGATGAGAGTACAAGAAAGACAATGTTGACTGAATTTTTTACACTCAATCATGTGGATGCAGAAGCACGACATTATTTATACATGGAGATACCATCACATTACAGATGGATTCAAGCTCAAAGAAAGTGGTCTAAAAGAATGAATCGTAACAAGGTTATTGGATGAATATATGCAATTTCACCTGCTGAAGGCGAAAAATTTTACCTTCGGATTCTTCTTAATCATGTTAGAGGACCAACATCTTTCACAAACTTGAGCACAGTTAATGGGGTTTTACATCCAACATTTAAGCAGGCAACAGAACAACGAGGTTTGTTAGAAAGAGATGACAGTATTCGACAATGTTTGTTAGAGGCCTCCGCAATTCAAATGTCGTCGGCTTTAAGAAGATTATTCGTCACCATATTGGTATATTGTGCACCAATTGGTGTTCGAGAGTTATGGGATGAGTTCTATCCATTCATGATAGAAGATTATGTTTCCATGACTAACATAACTCCCACACTTGCTACCAACATACTCTTGCATGAGTTGAACATACTTTTGGTTCAATTCAATAAGAGTATAAACGAGTTTGATTTGCCCCAAATGACAAGAGGAAATGAATCAAGTTCAGGAATGACGGGATGTATTGAAGATGAAATATCCATAGGTATTCCACAACAAGATCTTGATGCAATTGAACGCATAAATGATGACCAAAAAAATGCGTTTAACATAATAATGGGTGCAGTTCAACAATCGGATAATGCAACTTTTTTTGTGGATGGTCCCGGTGGAACTGGAAAAACTTACTTATATCGCGCATTGTTAGCAAGCTTGAGAAGGTTGGGGCACATAATATTAGCAACAGCATCATCTGGAATAGCAGCTACGATATTGCCTGGTGGAAGGACAACACATTCTAAATTCAAGATACCACTTAGTCTCGATGCATCATCGATGTGTTCGATCGGTAAACAATCTGATTTAGCAAAGCTAATACAAAAGGCAAAGGCAATCATCTTGGATGAAGCAACAATGACGCATCGTCATGCATTTGAAGCACTCGATCGAACGTTCAGAGACTTAACAGATATTGACTTGCCATTTGGGGGGAAGATAATGATATTTGGGGGAGATTTTCGACAAGTTCTTCCTGTTACCCGAAAAGGAACCAAGTCCGAACTAATCCAAGCAAGTGTTGTTAAGGCATCATTTTGGACACAAGTAAAAGTTTTAAAACTCAAACAAAACATGAGATCCATAAATGATTGTGAATTTTCAGAATTTTTACTTCGTGTTGGTGATGGGAATGGAGATGTTATTATGGATGATATGGTAAAACTACCTGAATGCATGGTGATACCATGGGAGAGTGAGCATTCCATTAATCAATTAATTGCCAAAATCTTCCCTGACTTAGAGGATCATATAAATGATGCAACCTACATGGTGGAAAGGGCAGTGGTAACTCCTACAAATGAAGACGTTGATATGTTGAATGAAAAGATAATCAATATGTTTCCGGGTTTAGAAGAGACAATGTATTCATTTGATTCAGTTGAAGATGACCCAAGGAATTTGTATCAGCCAGAGTTCTTGAATTCAATCTCACTTGGTGGTTTTCCTCCTCATAAGTTAACTCTGAAAAGAGGTGCTCCAATCATGCTTTTAAGGAATATTGATCCGAAATTCGGATTGTGTAATGGTACAAGATTATTGTGTCGTGGTTCTTACCGAAATCTTATTGATGCTGAAATTCTAACTGGACAATTCGCCGGATCCAGAGTTTTCTTACCAAGAATCCCTCTCAAAAGTACTGATACTGCTGGGCTTCCATTTGAACTTACAAGAAAGCAGTTTCCAGTGAAACTAAGTTTCTCTATCACTATAAACAAATCTCAAGGTCAGACAATACCACATGTAGGCGTTTACCTTCCAGATCATGTCTTCAGCCATGGACAATTATATGTGGCTTTATCGAGGGGGGTCTCAAAGTCAACCACAACCGTGTTAGTAAAAAGTGGCTCCATAGTAGGCCAACAAGGTGTATTTACACGGAATGTAGTATACAAAGAAGTCTTGCTTCATTCCAGCTAATTATGGTGATTCCTAATAGGTAACAGCTTTATTAACGATAACCTTTCAGTATGCATTTCTCACTTATCAATTAACTCTTTTTATTTGATTTTTAATTTTCTCACTATCGTTTATAGATTGGCAATGAAAATTTGAAGCATCAATTATGAACAAATGGGTGGAAACCGCTGCATTGATGTCAATATGTAAACTTTCTTTTCAAAAGAAACATTGACATATAGACTCTATGAGTATTGTGAATAATGTACATATTGTTATATAGGATTTATATTTTGACATTTAAATTGTTTTGTATTTTGCTACGAGTACTTACTGTTGTCATCTACTTTTTTTTTTTTAATTTACATATACTTGCTATTGTTCATGGGCTTTAGGTAGGAACTTGCATCTAAAATCGTATGTTGTTTGATAAGTGCATGAATAACATTTAAATCATTACTTTACACAAAGTAAAAACGAAAAACATGATAAATTTTTAGGATGTGCATGATAAAAAAAAATAAAAAAAAAGTTCCTCTTTGCATAATACATTGAAAGTATATCTTGACAATTACAATGGAAAAAACTAACGCAATACACCTTTAGGGGCGCGTAGCGCCCGTGATGCAAAAATACCTCTCGCACGCACGTTAGTGCGTGCGGAGAGGCTAGTAAAATAATAAAGTGGCACTTTATTTTATATTACGTTGCTGATGACCACGTGCGTGCGGAGAGGCTAGTAAAATAATAAAGCGGCACTTTATTTTATATTACGTTGCTGATGTCATTTTGGTCATTTGATCCGTTTGCTACCAAAATGCCACTTTATATTACGTTCCTGATCATTTTGGCACAAAATGCCACTTTATATTGCGTTGCTGATTATTTTGGCACCAAAATGCCACTTTATTTTACGTTGCTGATCATTTTGCCGCCAAAAAGCCAAAGTCGCTATCTAATTTGCCAACAAAATGCCACTTTATAGTTTATATTACGTTGCTGATGTCATTTTTGTCATTTGGTGGTTCCTGATAATATATGGGTCCTACACGCACCGGGGAACACGAGCAAGAGTATAAAACTACCACTTCCCAACTCCCCAGCACCGTTCAACACATCCTCACCGCCACCGCCAACTCTCATTTTTTATTCCCCTTCTGCTCCCAGCTGCCTCTTTCGACCACCACTATGGCGGACTATGAAAATCAAAACCCTCCTCTTAATCCACCTCCAAATCCGCAAACACAGTTGACTTTGACTATCTTCTTGGCCTTAGCTACCATTCTGTTTCCCCTCGGGGTCGATCCCAGCTATTTTGTCAAGCCTCCCTCCGTCGATGCGGCTAGTTGCTACTGCAAATTGAATAACTGCCCATGCCTTCCCCCTTTCTACATTTTCTCTGTTGTGGCCACGGCAGCGTTGTCTGTTATTTGGTTTGGACTTTTTGTCCTCTCCACCCAACTTCAATACCGCTTTGTTATTTGGGTAGGGCTTGGCTTAGTGTGGGCTACCTACTGGCTTGCGTTGCAAGGCATCATTCCACCCCAATTTTACTACCCAATGCTTTATTCCTTCAATCCTCTTATGGCGGTCCTATTGTTACTTAACCTAAGATTTCGAAATGTCCGGGACCGGACGATCCATGTCATATCTGACAACTGGGATCGGGTTATCCATATCATATCTGACAACTGGGACCGGGCGATACATGTCATAGCTGACATTTGCGTTCTGTTTTGGAACTATATCACAGGAAACTACTAAAATTTGGGTATTTAAAGTCTGTTCATACTTTTTTGCTTTATATATATATATATATATATATATATATATATTTTTTTTTTTTTTTTTTTTTTTTTTGAAATTACCATTTCTTGATTAATATGTGTGGGACATATTAGCCGAAAGAATCATTCTAAGACCATCTCAATTTTTGGTTAAAACTTAAAATTTTTAACTCAAAAATTCTAGATTTAATTCAGAAACAGTTTTTGTGCTCCAGTTGTTCTGAGTTAAAATTTTAGCCCAAATTATTAAAGAATAAATTCAAGCTAATTTTTTTTCGGTAATATTTTCAAAATAAAATTTATGTAGATTATCATATTTATTTTTATAAACATTTCAATATTCAAATATTTAGATTATGAGAAAAGTTAAAAATTCACTAAGTAGATCCTATGAAACATGTATTATAGAGTTTTTGGGTAAGTTTTTATTTATTTTTTATTTTTTCAATTGTTTTAGCAGTTGAATTTAATTTTAAGTCGTTGAATTTTTTTTTTTTTTTTTTTTTACTATTAGATTTGATCATATTCAATCTCATCCGTTAGAGTTATTGTATTTAAAATTTTAAAATTACCCAAATTTTAGGTTTTAAGTTTTAACCCAAAACTTATTTTAGACCCAAATATTGAAAAATTATTGAGTTAGTTTAAAATCTAATTTTATGTTTTAACCCAAGGATTAATTTAAAACCTAAGTGATTTATGCTTTCTTCTTATAATTATTTTATAAAAAAAATCATTTTAATTAATTCATGTTTATCATTTTTAGGGTATATTTATGGTCTGAAAATTATTGATACATATATTATATGCGTATACACATTAAAAAAAAAAAAAAAAAAAAAACTCTCGTATAATACCTATGCACCACAAGGGTTCCATATTTTACTAACTATGATTTGCATATATATACTATCCGAGTTGTTGGTGTTGATCAAATATAAAATACACTGAAAAACTACAAATGCAACAATTGGCAACAAAAAATTAGACAAGCTACAGCTAAACAAATGCTTGTTACGTTACTTCTTTCTTTTGTTTTTTGTATGAGTATATCTTATTTATATATATATTTTAATTATTTTCTCTTCCAATGTTATTTTCAGAGTACAAAGATGGTGAGAGAGCTAGTTATTAGCAAAATGCCCGATCCATTCCTCTTGTTATGATTGTATTAGAACAGTAGTTGTTTTTGTAAACACGGATAAATTCCTGAAACAAGCGACAAGAATACGTGTACAAAATAATATTTTGTATTAATGATTTTGGGGTTACAATCTCTTTGTAATTTGGTCCTCTGATTCTATCTTCGTAGGGTGTGGGTTTGTGGATGAGTTGTTGATCCAAAGGGCCGTCGGGGCTTGATCTAAGGATGCACAGCTGATGAATGGATCTTCAAGGGGCGTTGGGCTTGATCTTGAAGGTTGATGGATGAACGGATCTTCAAGGGCTTTTGGGCTTAATCTTGAAGGATGAACGGATGTGTGGATTTGTTGAGGTTGTTGATCCAAAGGGGCCGTTGGGGCTTGATCTTAGGATGAACGGATCTTCAAGGGCTTCTGGGCTTAATCTTGAAGGTTGATGGATGAACGGATCTTCAAGGGCTTTTGGGCTTAATCTTGAAGGATGAACGGATGTGTGGATTTGTTGAGGTTGTTGATCCAAAGGGGCCGTTGGGGCTTGATCTTAGGATGAACGGATGATGAGCGATGAACACTTTCTTCAAGGGCCGTCGGGGCTTGATCTTGAGTTGGTGGAAGTTCTTCAAGGGCGTCGGGGCTTGATCTTGAAGGTTGATGGATGATGAACGATGAACGGATGTGTGGATTTGTTGATCCAAAGGGGCCGTTGGGGCTTGATCTTAGGATGAACGGATCTTCAAGGGCTTCTGGGCTTAATCTTGAAGGATGAACGGATGTGTGGATGATGAACACTTTCCTCAAGGGCCGTCGGGGCTTGATCTTGAGTTGGTGGAAGTTCTTCAAGGGCCGTCGGGGCTTGATCTTGAAGGTGGATTTGACGAAGAACGAAGATTGCTTTCTTGATCCTTCGGGATTTGCTTGAGAGCTTTAGAGTTTCAAGGCTTCTTTCTTTCTTCTTTCCTTCTTTTCTTCTTTTCCTTTCTCCTTCTCCTTCCTTCTTTTTTTCTTAAATGAATGCATTGGCCTCCTATTTATAGAATTTCAAAACTTGATTTTTGGATTTAAATAATCAGATGAAATAAGTCATTTCTGCCAGGTATTGACACGTGTCATATTTGATGACTTTTCCAATTTATTTCGATTTTTCGTTGAATCACACGCTACATATAAAATTTATGTGACACGTGAACATTGAAATTTTAATTATTGGTCAACATTCATTTCACCGAAATTTTGATGTCTACAAATGCCCCCACTTCAAGGCGCGTCGTAGACATGTGCTTGTCACATGTGGAAGATGCGTTTTGAAGTCCCTTAATGTAGATGTCAACCCAAGGGCCGTCGAGGCTTGATCTTGAATTGGGCTGGAAATTTCTTCAAGGACCATCGAGGCTTGATCTTGAGCTTGACTGGAAGATTTTCTGGTTTCCTCCAATCGTTGATTTTCCGCAGGCTTAATCTTGAACTGGGCTGGAGGATTCTTTTGGTCTCCTCCGAAGGTCTGAACTTACTCCTTTTATCTGGAGTTGAATTTGATTCAAGGGTGGTGAACACTTGATTTTGAATCGGACTTGTGATTTCTTCAAGGGCCATCGAGGCTTGATCTTGAACTGGGCTGGAGGATTCTTTTGGTCTCCCCCTACCGTTGATTTTCCTTTGTGCTACTCTTGAATTGGGTAGCAGGATTCAGACACATGGCAGGCAAGCAGGAGGTGGAAGTGATGACCTGTTTCTTTGTTCAATCTTTCCCCAATTCGTATTGAAGAGGGTAGATCGGAAAACTGACTCCAAGTGCCGTCTGATTGCTCTTTTCACTTTGCCATGCGAGTAATAACAAGGACAAAGGAAAGGACATAGAGAAAGCATGATATAAGATACCTTTGCTTTTGAAGAAGCAGCGAATGAATCAGCACATATATTTGTTGTGCTTGTCTCCACATGCTTTGATGTATCATTTTCACTTGTCTTACTTGCTCCCTTTGCAGAAGTGGTATTTCCTTATGCAGGTTTGGCATCTTCTCGTGTAGTATTTGTCCTCTGATGCAGGAATGGAATGCAACCTTTGCATTTAAATGGTGCTTCAAAACATTACTTCTCCGCGACGATGAGTACTCGAGAGCAATGCAAGGTAAGCAACCAGGCAAAGGTTCCAGGCAATCAGTTCCAGGTCGGAAGTTTGATTTCAGGTTCCGACTGATAACTCTATTTCCCCTTCTCCTGCATGTAAGAGCAAGGACAAAGAAAAGGACAGGGAAAAAGCATGATATGAGATACCTTTGCTTTTGCCCTTGATGATATGAGATACTTTTGCTTTTGAAGAAGCGGTGAATGAATCAGCACATGCTTCCATCTACCGTTTCCTCCTGGGTCATCTGGTATCACCTTCGGGGAAGAGGAAAAAATTGAGTATTTTGAGATGTTTTGCTGGGAGTGTACTCTCGGAGGTGAGGAAGAGTTGGGCATTTTTTTTTTTTCCGCAGGTCTGCCTTGCCATAAAAGATGAAGGTCGACATATATAGGGATTTCCCAATAGCAAGTGGTGGTACTGTTCTTTTACCCTTGTCGACAAACGTTTTGATCCCGCAAATTCGGCTTTTTGAAATAGTGACGACTCTTCGATCTTTGAATACGCCTCTTTGATTTCTGAACGACGCCTCTTCGATTTCTGAACAAGCGTCTCTTTTGACAAAGTGGCACGCGTTTTCTGAAAAGCAGAGAAAGCGTCGCCGAACTTTGCGCTCGTCAGCTAAAGATGTGTAGCTGCGATGATGACCTCCACGTGATCTTTTGACAAAGTGGCACCCGTGCTCTGAAAAGCCGCGAAAGCGTCGCCAGCCTCCACGTGTTTTCAACTTTGTCGGAGATCTTTTGACAAAGTTGAACGCGTTTTCTGGAAAGCCGAGAAAGCGTCGCCTAACTTACGCCGGAAAATCCAGCTTTTGAGATTTGCAGAGCGATGTTTCTTCACTTTTGAATAAGCGGCCCTTCGATTTCTGAACCAACGCCTCTTTGATTTCTGAGCAAGCGCCTCTTCCTTTTTATAGAGGTATTGATCACCTGTAACATGCATACTTTGAAGGCTGCTCATTCCTGAAAATCATCTCCGGCCTTTTGAGTTTTAACTCCATCCACCCATCTCTTTTAACACCTTTGAAAAATGGCTAATCCATCGAACCTTAGCTTAGAATTGAGTCTCAGCAGTGATCCGGTTGCGCCGCTTCAAGGTAATGTATGGTGCCCTTCTTTCTTATCTTCTAACGGTCCTCTTACAGGTGAAGACTCCGTGATGCAGGACGCCACAACAGCTACAATAGTAGCTAGGAACCTCCTCACTCCAAAAGATAGTAGGCTGCTGTCAGGACGGTCCGATGAATTGGCCGTTCAAGAGTCCCTCGCTCTTAGTGTTCAGTGTGCGGGCTCTGTGTCCAACATGGGCCAACGCCTGCTTGCTCGGTCCCGTCAGGTGGAATCATTGATGGCAGAGGTGGAAGATCTTAAGCAGGAGATTAAACAGCTTAAGTACGAGAATAGAAGTTTGCATGTGCTTGCAAATAACTATTCGTCGGGCATGAAGAGGAAGCTTGATGAGATGCAAGAATCTCAAGGTCGAATTCAAAGCGACCGTCAAAGGCTTGCGTCTTTCTTCCAGAGGCACCTCTTTCCTGGGTCATCCAGCGTTCCACCAAGGTTTGGGGCCTTGAATGATCTATCTTCGGTGTCTCCCGCTCCGATGCCTCTTGCTCTGATACCTCCTGTTCCGAGAGTGTTGCCACGTAGTGGGGCTTCAAGTACACAACCTTTGTGAAGACTCCATCTTTCTGCCATTTTTATTTTTTTTTTTATTATTTATTTTTTTTTTTTTGTAATCACTCGGAAATCAATGAACATGCTTCGTTTTATTTAGTGTATAGTGCTAAATACAGAGAAAACATATACATCACCAATAGTTTGTTTTTTTTTTTTTTTTTTTTTTTTTTTTTTTTTCTCGGTGGCCCTGACCCAACAAAGAATTTTTTTTTTTTTTTTTTTTCTCGGTGGCCCTGACCCAACAAAGAATTTTTTTTTTTTTTTTTTTCTTCTCTGTGGCACTGATCCACCAAAGAATCTTTTTTTTTTTTTTTTTTTTTTTTTTTTCTGGGTGGCATGATCCACCAAAGTTTTTTTTTTTTTTTTTTTTTTTTTTTTTTTTTTTTTTTTTTTTTTTAACTTTAATCATTACTTCCCAACATCATCATTTCATTTTACTTTATTTTATTATTTTTTATTATTTTATTTTATATATATATATTTTTTATTATTCTTTTTCTTCTTTCGGTGGATTGATCCACCAGAGTTGTTTTTTATTTTTTTTATATATATATATTTTTTTTTTTTTTTACTTTTTATTTTTTTATTCTTTACTTTCATCATTACTTCCCAACATCATCATTTCATTTTACTTTATTTTATTATTTCTTATTCTACATTGTCGTTTTTTTTTTCTATATAAAGAACCTCTGGTGATGAAGAAGGAAGAGGCTGTGGGTGAAAACCCAGGCCGAGTCCGAGAGAGAGAATGCGGAGGATCTTTGGGTGTGAGTTGACAAACTTTGATTTTGTCAAGCACATTCAAAGGCAGCAGCAGAGGCAAGCAGACGGATGAGATCTTTGGGTGTGAGTTGATAGACTTTGATTTTGTCAAGCACATTCAAAGGCAGCAGCAGAGGCAAGCAGACGGATGAGATCTTTGGGTGTGAGTTGACAGACTTTGATTTTGTCAAGCACATTCAAAGGCAGCAGCAGAGGCAAGCAGACGGATGAGATCTTTGGGTGTGAGTTGACAAACTTTGATTTTGTTGATCACATTCAAAGGCAGCAGCAGAGGCAAGCAGACGGATGAGATCTTTGGGGAAGAAATCGCGCATTGTGATGGCAACGGACGATCTTGATGTCATCACTTCATCATCCTCAACACTTTCATGTAGCTTTGAAGGTTGACGGTAGCTGCTTTGCCCCCTTTCCGATTGGTGAACTTGTGGAGGAGACCTATGTTTCTTGTGCATTTTCTTTGGAGTGACATAAGTCCATCCTTCAACTTCACTTGACTTGACTGACATGGTTTTGGAGCATGCCCCCAGCGGTTGAGGTGAAGATTTTGAGTTCAAAGAGCCAGAAGTGACGGTGGTATAGTTTGACTTCACCACATCATTAAGATCTAGCTCGATGATCCCTTTCTGAGCCAACTTCATGATGAGATCTTTTAGCACAAAGCACTTTTCCGTCGGATGACTAATGAAGCGGTGGAATTTGCAGTACCTTGGACTGTCAATACGGTTCATATCTTCTGGCCGTTTGCACTCAGGTAGGTCGATCACCTTTTTGTCAAGCAAGTCTTTCAACATGGCAACCACGTCAGAGTCGGGGAATGGATAAGTCTTCTCCTCAAGCTCCTTCAAAGTGCGTCTACGTGTCTCTTGATCACGAAAAGCTTCGGTTTGAATCGCCTTGCTTCGTGTAGGGATTTTGACTGGAGTTGTGTTGACCGTCATTGCTTCCTTGGTGGGTTTCCACGTAGCCTTATCCACCTTTGGCCCCAAAACTTTGTCATTCTTGTAGTCGGCGGTCTGTTCTTTCTTCCCATGACGGTTGATGCTTAACTCCATATCATGGGCGCGGGTGGCTAACTCCTCAAATGTTCGTGGTTTGATGCCTTGAAGGATGTAATGTAGTCCCCACTGCATGCCTTGAACGCACATCTCAATGGAAGAGGTTTCAGAAAGCCGATCTTTGCAATCCAGACTTAAAGAACGCCATCTATTTATGTAGTCGACGACAGGTTCATCTTTCCACTGTTTCGTGCTGGTCAGCTCTAACATGCTTACAGTACGACGAGTGCTGTAGAAACGGTTGAGGAATTCCCTTTCTAGCTGGTCCCAACTGTTGATAGACTCAGGTTCGAGGTCAGTGTACCAGTCAAAAGCGTTACTTTTCAGTGAACGCACGAACTGTTTAACGAGGTAGTCTCCCTCTGTCCCAGCATTGTTGCAAGTTTCAATGAAATGGGCGACATGTTGCTTCGGGTTGCCTTTTCCATCGAACTGCATGAATTTTGGGGGCTGATAACCCCTTGGCATCTTCAAAGCATCAATCCTCTTGGAGTAAGGCTTTGAGTACAGTATGGAGTCATGCGAGCTTCCTTCGTACTGTGTCTTGATAGTGCTTGCGATCATCTCCTGTAGCTGCTGGATAGAGAGAGATCCCATGGATGTCGTGGCTTGGTCTAGCTTCGGCTTCTCTTCGACTTTCTCCACTGGTGGCTCCTCCTCTTCGTCGCCTTCTTTCTTTAATAGGCCAACAATTGGGTCGACTTTCACGTCGAGCTGCGCATCTAGTTGGTTGACGAGTGCGGTAATCTGCAAGTCCTTCTCTTCCACAGTCCGTGTGAGCTTTGCAATTGCTTCATTCATCTGAGCTAGCTGCTCCTCGATTGAAGTTGCTCCAGTGGTCATGACTTGCATGGTTGTACTGCCGCTCGAATCAGCGTCGGAGAGTAGGGACTCTGAGTATTTCCTTGGGCTCTCCCCTTTTGATGCCCTTAGCGAGGCTAGGGTGATCACAGGCTCGTACCTCAGGTGCTCTTGTTCCTTTGACAGAGTTAATGCAGGGGCGGAAGCCGCGGCAGAAAGATCTCTTGCCTTACTTCGGGTTATGATGCCCGAAATATCACCACTTGCGGCGATGATGTTCTTGTTCTTTGCTTTGATTGCAGGAACAGCTTGATCCTTTCTTGATGCCATTTGCGTTTTTTGATGATTTGAGGATAGAGATGAGAGGTAGAGATTGTCCCACTGGGCGTGCCAAATTTGTAAACACGGATAAATTCCTGAAACAAGCGACAAGAATACGTGTACAAAATAATATTTTGTATTAATGATTTTGGGGTTACAATCTCTTTGTAATTTGGTCCTCTGATTCTATCTTCGTAGGGTGTGGGTTTGTGGATGAGTTGTTGATCCAAAGGGCCGTCGGGGCTTGATCTAAGGATGCACAGCTGATGAATGGATCTTCAAGGGGCGTTGGGCTTGATCTTGAAGGTTGATGGATGAACGGATCTTCAAGGGCTTTTGGGCTTAATCTTGAAGGATGAACGGATGTGTGGATTTGTTGAGGTTGTTGATCCAAAGGGGCCGTTGGGGCTTGATCTTAGGATGAACGGATCTTCAAGGGCTTCTGGGCTTAATCTTGAAGGTTGATGGATGAACGGATCTTCAAGGGCTTTTGGGCTTAATCTTGAAGGATGAACGGATGTGTGGATTTGTTGAGGTTGTTGATCCAAAGGGGCCGTTGGGGCTTGATCTTAGGATGAACGGATGATGAGCGATGAACACTTTCTTCAAGGGCCGTCGGGGCTTGATCTTGAGTTGGTGGAAGTTCTTCAAGGGCGTCGGGGCTTGATCTTGAAGGTTGATGGATGATGAACGATGAACGGATGTGTGGATTTGTTGATCCAAAGGGGCCGTTGGGGCTTGATCTTAGGATGAACGGATCTTCAAGGGCTTCTGGGCTTAATCTTGAAGGATGAACGGATGTGTGGATGATGAACACTTTCCTCAAGGGCCGTCGGGGCTTGATCTTGAGTTGGTGGAAGTTCTTCAAGGGCCGTCGGGGCTTGATCTTGAAGGTGGATTTGACGAAGAACGAAGATTGCTTTCTTGATCCTTCGGGATTTGCTTGAGAGCTTTAGAGTTTCAAGGCTTCTTTCTTTCTTCCTTCCTTCTTTTCTTCTTTCCTTTCTCCTTCTCCTTCCTTCTTTTTTTCTTAAATGAATGCATTGGCCTCCTATTTATAGAATTTCAAAACTTGATTTTTGGATTTAAATAATCAGATGAAATAAGTCATTTCTGCCAGGTATTGACACGTGTCATATTTGATGACTTTTCCAATTTATTTCGATTTTTCGTTGAATCACACGCTACATATAAAATTTATGTGACACGTGAACATTGAAATTTTAATTATTGGTCAACATTCATTTCACCGAAATTTTGATGTCTACAGTTTTTTCCTACATTTTTATATTTGGATCTCTCCATGTAACATACTTGTTATATTTATTTGCTGAAGTGTGTAATTTTAATAGTTTGGAGGCTTGTTATATTTATGGTGTGTAATTTTAATATTTTGGATTTGTGTATTTTTTTTGTTTTAATAATTTGGATTTGGGTATTTTTGTTTTTAATATTTGTGTAAGCGTAATGTTTATTGAAAATTTGTGTTACGGTAGATTATCTATTTTTCGTTAAATATAAAATATCGTTGTATAACAAAAAATCATCATATATCATAGTCCCCTCATACTTAAACTGCTTTGTGTCTTATTATGGGTTCCTCTCTATCGAATCTTCTGCACTTAAAAAAACCAATAGAATTTTCTTCGGATAATTTTTGTGAGGATTTCAGAATTCTTTAATCGTATCCTTTTATCATATATTATGCAGTTAAAAATCATTTTAAATTTTTTATTTAAAATTAAATAAAAATAATATCTGATAAAAATTAACTGCATGATATACGATAAACAGACACGATTAAAAAAATTTCGGAATCCTTACCCAGTGGATCCTCATTCCTAAGAAAGAATGTGGCCTCTCCAATCTTGGAGTAATTTTTCAGTGTGCCGGGAACACCATGACACGTGGTGTTCCCTCACACATAAAAATTCAAATTTTGAATATACTTCAATTTTTTATTTCAATAAATAAATAAATTTGAATTTTTATGTGTGAGGGAACACCACGTGGCATGGTGTTCCCGGCACACCTAAAAATTTCTGCCAATCTTGTGAGTTGTGACACTGTCCACTGACCTAACTCAACATGATACTGTCTAACTCAAAGTCTCTCTGTCATAAACCTCGACGCTGTCATCAACCTCGACGCTGCCATCTTCATCTCCAAACTGCCGCGATTGAAACCCAGAAAAGGAAAGCCACGCTCCCATCCCACCACCACCACCTCCAAATTCCGGCGACCAGATAACTCTGCAAAATCCTCTGCACTAAAAAAGGACTGTTCTACTAAATCCTCTCCCAAATTCCGATGAAACTGACGGCGAATGCGAGCGAGAGTTCGAAGCCTTCACCTCCTTTTTATTCTTCGCGTTCTCCATGGCTTCTTCTTTGAACGCTCGAACGTCTACAACTGCAAGCGATTTCTACAAGGATTTGCAGCAATCCCTTCATTGTCAGGTGGGTCACCGCCGCGATGCCTGATTCAAGAAGTTGAGGTTCGAAAACGGTGCTCTCGCTGAATCAATTTCATCGATTTTGTTCCTAATCTTGTAAATTTGTTTAATTTGTGATTGAATGATTGGGTTCGGAATTATTATCCTCTGCAAATTTGTAATTTTATTTTATCTATTACATTCGCACTCTTGTAAACCACGGAGAGGCCACTTGGAGGTGGTTCAACAGCCAGGTGACCGCAGAGTGAAGGCTCAGCCCCCCTCCGTTGCCTGAACCCCATTATGAGGTGCTGTGAGTTATGCAATTCGATCGAGAAAGCTCCCGTTTGGAATTTCAATTAATTATTTAATCAATCAATTTTCTTTTGTTTTGTGTTTTTAGATCATCTGAAAAATGTTGCTGATGTTTGTTTGGATTGTTGGTTTGTGAATTTTTGAAGGAAAATTGACTGATGTTGTTCTTGGATTTGACTTTGTGGAGCCCTATGTGGTAAAGATCTTTGATTTTTGGTTCGCATCCGCCGTCGTTGTTGTTGGTGTTCCGCATCCAAGGACAGAGAGAGAGTGATGCTCGAGGAGCACTCACGTTCTGGACGCTTGGGGATTTTTTTTTTATTTTTTATTTTTTTATTTTTTACAATGTGAAGGAGATAACAACAATTTAACACTGTTAAAATGGTGGACAGATGTCACAAACCTATTAAAGCCACAGAGATGCCACATCTATTTGGGTGATACAAATACGTGGTAATAGTAGATTTTTGCTTATTAAACGGCTGCTTGTTTATCCTACTTTTCCTTAAGATTTCTGGTGTATCCTACTTTTTCTTGCAAGCAAGAGTGCTGTCTCGTGTCTAGCATTCGCAATGTCGCATTTTGCCCCTGAAGAAATCAAAGGCTCGCACGGTGGCCTCTTCTTGCTGCTAACATCAACGGACTGTATCCATCGGCATCAGAAGCACATCAGAGCCCCTGCTTATCAATGTATGAACAAAATCTGTGGGGCCGTGTTGTGCTGCCTGATGTAGAGTCCCATAAAACTCAACAGGACTATCAGGTACCTTTTGAGGTGCAGCATTCTTAAACAACAACTTTCAAATTCTTCACAGTTTTGATTTGTATCGAATAGTTCCATTACTGCCTGACCACGTTTATCTGCAGTTTTATGTCAGCCCCAGTGTCGATAAGCAATTTGAAAGTTTGTAGGTAACCGCCCTCTGCAGCTATCATGGCAGCTGAGTATCCCTTTTCATCTTGCTCATTGTGATCAATGCCTGCCCCCTCAATCAGTTTCTTCAAAGCCTCAATACCCTTTGCTTGACTCACAAGCATTAGAGGAGAAAATACTGATGTATCGCTTGATTGAACCATTTCACCGGATCGAATCACATCTACAAGACTACAACTGCTTGTCGGAAGCCAAGAGCCCACCTTGCTGACTCTGCTATTACGCTTGCACTATGACCAGCAGAATTCACCAGGCCAAAATCAGCACCGTCTGAAGCCAGAATTTTAAGGCTTCCTGGTGTTTATATCTAGCACAGATCATTTGTGCAGTTTGTCCAGATTTTGTCTGAGAGTTGGTATTGCACCCGGCACCAATCAATCATTGGAGAATCTTATTTAATCCAAGTCGTGACACCATGTGAACGGGCCAGTCAGTTTCTGGATTTGTTGTCTTAATTGGAACTTCTACATGTGCACCACAATTTAACAGAACCTCTACCGCTCTTTCATTGTTACATGATGAGAGTCCTCCCAAAGTGAGGAATGTTCGGAGAGTGGTGTTGCAAGAGCTTGCGCAAGATAACACTGTTGGCTTCAAAATACTCCACAGCACACCAGGTCGCTCTGTAAGCCTCGGCTAGTCCTGCACCCACCCGAAACTCTTCTCCTGTATTTACATCCCAGGACCAGCCTCCAAGGCTCACTTTTATATCTGTTGTGGCTCCAGCCTGTTATTTCGTTCCAAAAGGTACGTAACATTAGATAGGAAGTGTGTAACTATAAGGGTATGCATACTAGCCAATGAGTTAGGGATACACCTGCAAGAGGAGTCTGGCAACAGAAATTTGCTGGCTAACAATGGCGGAAATAAGCACATTACAGTAAACATTAGTGTGTAGGAATGGCTTAGATGATTGAAGCGGCGCCCTGTCAGTTGCATCTGCATCCACCCCACACTGCCACCAAGAAATAGTATCACTGTCATGGAACAAGAGTTAAATGTTCCAAGCAATTAAAACACACACACATTTCGGTGATGGCAAGTTGGCAACCTTGATTGTACATCACACTTATTTATGTTGAAGCATACTTTAAGGCAATCGTAGGCTCAGCACAACTCCTCATAGGTTAGAAAAGCGCTTTCAGCACAAGCGCTTGCTAAAATTTAAAACCGTAAAGGAATTTTGATTAATGTATGATGTTAAAAGACTATGTCACCTTGATAAATGTGTCAACTACATCAACGAAGCCTCTGGAGCAGGCAGAAACAAGAGCATGCATAGCCGCCTGAGGCATCATGTCGGACCCCATGAGCATCTGTGCGGACCTAGCCCTGGCCAAGTAGCTTGCCTCCAACAGAGCCTTGTCGCATGCCGGCTGAGATGCACTGCTTTTGGTAAGCACCTCCAATATCTCCAACTGCCCCTCCCTTACTGCTGCATTTATATCTTACTCGTAAAAAATGATTTTAGGCCGCATGTTATGCCAGGGTTATGAGGAATTTTCAGCAGCAGTGATTATGATTAAGGCTTTTCGAAGCAAATGCCAAAAACCTTAATGAGCATCATACCTGCACCGTATCCAAAGGATATTGAACACCAGGAAGAACTTGTTTCCTGTTTGAAAAAGAAATATGCAGACCAATCTCGAGCAACTAGACACATGATTCCGAGAGGTACGAAATTAGGAATACAAATTGGTTGATTGGGCAAAAAGGAAGGCAACCCAGATGCTATTCAACAATCAGAATCCAGAATTAACATCCCATTTATAAAAACAGGGCAAATTGATAAGATTTCACAGTTCACACCTTTACGTTCCCAGCAGCCGTCTCCCAATGTCCATCAATTCCGCCACAGATTTATCGCCATTTTGAACGAACTCCAAAATCTACAAACCCAAACACATTAAACAAGAACGTTTCCTTTACAAAACCCATTACCGAAATCCGATCAAAGTTTGTAAATTTAAACAAAAGATAAAGTTTTGGAGCAAAAAACACACCTGTGTGGCTATGAGAGCTGCAGCTTTTGGGTGATTGATTGAGCCTCAACCCGCGCGCAAGACGCTTTTGTGCTAAGAACCCAGCATTGTTTAGGTTCAGTTTCTCAGCTTCTCGTGGAACCACCTTCATTTCTGCAGTCCGTACTCTCAGTGGCAGATTTAGGATTCTCACATTGGGTGGTTAACCACCCAATGTAAAACATCCAAAAAAAGAAATAAACGATAAACTTACAAAAACTAAATAATAATATTTTTCATTCATAAATCATGGTAAAAACAAAGCTAGGTCATCATGAATAAAATCCCTTCTTCTAATTTGTAAATACTTGCCACTTAATACTACAGTCTAGTGATATTCTTCTTCACTTATAAGTGAGGTTTTAGGTTCAATTCTCGTCAAATGTGAAATTGAACCACATTATTGCTAGCCTATTATGAGACTATCGATTGTTCAAAAAAAAAAATTGTAAATACTTTGATAACTTTTCACAATTTTAGGGAAAAAGAAAAAAAAAGTTTTTCTTTTGTTAAATCGAAATAAAGGTAATGGTTCCTATTAAGATCAGGTAGGATTATTGTATTAGTAGAGATAGAGTACACAATTCAAGTAAAACTTATTTCTATGAAGAAAAAAAAATGATTTATATGTGATTTACAAAATACGGAATTCTTAACACATAAAATAGGATTCACAATAAAAACCGCACATCTGACCATTTCACCTAATAGAAATTTAACCACATACACACCCAAAAAAAAAAAAAAAAAAAACCAATTAGAGATTGTAAAAACTAAAAATAAAATAATAAGAAATAGAATAATAGATGAGAAAGTGCTTTTTAAAAGCAATATTTTAGTAGCAATGGTAGGCCCATGTAGCAGATAAAAGAAGAAAAAAAAGGAGTTTCAGCCTTCTTCCTCGCGGGAAAGCTACAACTTCTCTACCTCCTCCATGGATGCACTGCACCAGAATTTTGATTGTACCACGGTCCATCCATAACTGTCATTTAACAAAATAAATTTCCTAGGCGTAGCCCATATAGTCCTAGGCGTGAATCTGTCCTTCCTATTGTAATATTTGGAGGGTCACCGAAGGATCTTCATGGGCGTTTTTCTAGCATCCGGTGGTCCGAGGACCACCTTGGTCCTTATGGATCCGCCCCTGCTTACTCTCAAGTCGATGCCTGCAACTTTCAAAGAAATAGTATTTTGTTTGTTTTTGTTTTGTGCAATTTCTTATCTTTTGGCGGCGAAATTGAAGAAGGTGGATGATGGTACTTTTGCACGGACACAGCTGGGTCCCTGGGACGTTTGCTGACTGAGGTGGGACTTTCTTTTTCTTTTTCTTTTTTGGTCAGAAAGGTGCGACTTTCTTTCTGTCCTTTGGGTAAATATTTTGTTTACTGAGATCAAAGATGTTGAGGGCTATATTACTTTTCACACGAGGACCACCATCCAGTGGTCTTGGGTTTGTCTCTGGAGATCAAAGATGTTGAGGACTATATTGCTATAAACCACCAAATGAGTGCGAATATAAACCCTAAAAATTGAAAACAATAAGCGGTATCTATTTGGTTGTTGCAGCAAGATATGACCGTCATGATCAAGATGGGGAAGAAATTAGAAGGAAAAAAAAAACACTTGGTAAAGTTGGTCCTTTGACTTTATATATCACTTAAAATCTAGCTAATAATTATTAACTTTTGTTTTGTTTTATTTTTAGTATTATAAATAGAAGATTTTTACTTAATTTGTATTCAATATGGGTACAAAAATTGCTTAAGTGGTAACAATACATATATGTTTATATGCACGTATATATATGCATACATAATTTGTATGCCTATGCATATGTACATAAATATATATTTATGTACCGATATATATGCACCTATATATACATTTGTGTATCTATACATATGAAACCTATGTATATATGTTACCTATATATATGCACCTATATGTACATTTGTGTACCTATACATATGAACCTATGTATAGTGACCGGGTGGAGCCGGGTGAGCCCCAGCTTGGCTCCACGTGATTGCCGATGTGTAGAACTTCATGTGTGACCCATAAAATTAGGTTTCACGTGCGGGGAGTGTTAGAATTCCTCTGTCCCACATCAGCCAGAAGGCTTGAGAACAAGCCCTTTAAATAGAATTACCCCACTCTAACTAACACCGAGGCATTTTAGATTAAAACCCCACACCGGACGGATTAAGCAGGTGGTTAAGTGGGGACAATATCGGTGTTGTTGGAGTGGGCCCTCTACTTGAAATTTAACATGGTATTAGAGTCAGGGGACGGGCTCGTACTACCACATGAACTGGTGGGTCCCCTTTGGCCCCGCACGAACGGGTGAGCCCCAACTTGGCTCCACGTAGGCCAAGAGATGCCACGTGAATTGGTGGGTCCCCATTGACCCCTCGCGAACGAGTGAGCCCTAAGTTGGCTCCATGTGGTTGCCGATGTGTGGAACTCCACGTTTAACCCATAAAAATGGGGTCTCACGTGTGGGGGAGTGTTGGAATTCCTCTGTCCCACATCAGCCACAGAGCTTGAGAACAAGCAATTTATATAGAATTACCCCACTCTAACTAACACCGAGACGTTTTGTATTAAAACCCCACACCTGACGGATTGAGCAGGTGGTCAATTAGGGACAATATCGATGTTGTTGGAGTGGGCCCATGGCCCGTTTACCTGAAATTTAACAGTATGAAGAAGAAAGAGTCAAGGGGAAAGGTAGCAAAGTAATGAAAAACAATCAATGAGATAGGAGAGAGAATAAAAAAATCTTAATTTTTTTTTTGGGTTTTAATCACAAATGGTTTCTGAGATTAATTAAACTCATCATTTTGGTCTCTTACTTTCAAAATCAATCAATGTCGTCCCTAACATTCACTACCTCACATCAATTTGGTCATTCCGTTAAGATTCTGTCAACTATTCTATTAGTTTGTATGTGGGACCCACAAATCCAATCAAATGGTGACACATGGATTACACAAAATAAGGGGTTTTATCGCAAATGATCCCTCACATTGATCCAACTTCTCATTTTGGTCCCTGAGTTTCAAAAATCGATAAATTTGGTCCCTAACTTTCACTACTGCGCATCAATTTATTCCTTCCGTTAATGTGGTCTCAATAAATTGTATGGCTCACCATGGATTAACTATAAAAAACTATTTTTTTAAGAGTGAACCAAAAGAAGAGTATTCTGCGCTAATATTTTTCTTGCATCCCACAACCCCAATTGGAAAAAAAATTCAATCTAAATTCGATTTTCGTCAAAGACGAATTTGAACCACACTATTGCATCTTATATAAAAACGGCTAGTGTTGATGTGTTATGTATATATTTTCTTCTCTGGCATGTGTGACCCTTAATCTGTACATTGTATTGTAGAGGAGATTATGAATTCATTGTCTGATATGTGTGAGTAGTATCATGTTAATATTGGAGACATATGTGTAAGGCTTGTGTGATCATCTTTATATTGAATTTGAGATGATTATTTATTGTTGTGAATCATACTCAAGTAGGAAAATATTAGAGTATGCGAGTGATTCATACGGTTTGGTAATAATCCTTGTTGTCTCAGATTGCTATAAAGAAGTCTTAATATGTTTATGAGAGTTAATTCGACTTTGGTTTGGATTGAAACTCCGTGTTGATAATCTTAAGAATAGGACTCATACTTGTGTAAGGAATGCAGTCTTGTATTCCTTGTAGGATTGTTATAGGGCAATCCAGGTCTTGTAGTATAAAGCCACAAGCCCCTGCTCTCACAAAACGCGCTCTTATTGTTCCAATTACTTATAAGTTGGAGAGTATTGAGTTTTGTAGAGAGGAGAAGGTTGTGTGCAGGTTTTCATGTCTACATGTATGTGTTGGCATAATTGCTGCAGTTCTTACACTTGTATTATGCATAATTTAAGGATTGTGATTTAGTTGATTAATCCTTGTGTTCTTGGCTAGTGTATTAATCTTTCTGAGTCTAGTTTACTCCTACAGATCAGAATTGTGAAACTCGTAAGAAAATACCACGAAACACCCTATAAGACCTAATATAAAATAAAGAATATAGTACCTGGATGTCATATCGATCTCCAACGGCCAAACAATTGTCGATTGCAGCATGAGTGCTCCCCAGTCCTCGTGCAGCTTCAGTCCCATTGCCCCAGCGCTTACTATATCATGTATTCCTTCAGGCTTGGCGGTGCTCCCCTAAAGTAAGCCAAGGATATTACAGAAAAATGAAGAAATATGTAAGAGGGACAGCTTTAGCCATCACTTCACATTTTGTAAAATGGTAGTAACAGGTTTATCGTTGAATGTGGGCATAGAGTACGGAAGAAAGAGGAGAGTTTAGGTACAACAACAGTTTAAGCATACCTTCCCCGTAAAGCCAAAATTTAGAAGGCAGGTCATCAGTTGTTTGCAGCATTAACATCATTTGTAATGGGGCTGTTGTTCAAGTTGTTGCACGAGCTCCAGTAGCAGGCCCTGTTACACATTATTTTTTTTTATTTTTTAACATTCACGTGGGTTCACATTGACTTGTAACGTCTAGTCATTGTTCATGTGGACGCCGCGTCATCAGTTAACGGAGATTCTGACGAAAAACTTAACGGATGCGTGAAAGTGTCTCAGAATTATGACTTTAGATACCAAATTGGGACAAAAAAAAAAAAAAACTTGATGTATGAAATGTTTAAAACTAAGAAATTTCATACTAGTAAACTGAAATTAATCCTATGTTTTTCTGCAAGGCACAGTAAATGGACCGTTGGTAAATTTACCAAAGACAAAAATGATTTATTTGATATTATGAATGACTGGTTACGGAAGAACTGCTTTGTTTTTGTAGGTTGGTCTGATAGAATGGGATAAAAATCAGAAACATAAAAGCTTCCCCTTGTATTGAAAAAACCAGTTAATGATTCTTGGGAATCTAATTCGTTGTTGATGCTCCACACAACGATAATGCATGCTTTGATCGAAGTCAATTTACTAACCACATAAATGCGCAGAAACTGAACGCAGGAAGGTGAGTCACTGGGCCCATAGCAAATGGGTTGTCTTTTCTTAAGTCTAATGATTAGCGTGGAAATGAGGAAAGGCGGAATGATTCAATCGTCAAGTAGGCTACACTTGTCCAAAGCATCAAGAAATTTGGAAAAGTAATCATTCATGAGATCTCATATAAAATTACAGTCATTATTTTAATTTTATAATAATTTTAACCAAAATTTGACGTAGAAGTACTAATACACTTTAAATATTAGAATTTCTCATAACAAAAACAAAACCTCCCTTAAACTTTCTTGCAACCTTCTTGTTTCTCACCTTAAACCAGAAGAGCACCCTTTGATTTTGCATAATTAAGCAGCATGGACGTTTTCACCCAAAAAAAAATGTAACATGGAGCAGCAGCCTTTTTCAATTTGTCCAATAAACAATGGTACACTCGTTAATTGTAGCTTCTGATTTCTAAATCAACTTTTTGATATTTTAGATCATGGCTTTAGTAAAAAATTTAATGATTTTCATGTTTCAATGTTGGTGAATATATTACGAATCCTTCGGTGTGGTGGGATGGGTCACAATCACCAAACTTGCAAGAATCCAATTAGATTCCATTCCAGCGTATGACATGAATGCTTTTCTTCGGGATTCATTACAATATTGACTTTTATATTATTCGGGATTTATTACATTATTGGTAGGGGTGGTTCGGTATGGGATACCATACCGAAACTAATATCCCGAATCCCAAACCGAAATTTTTCGGGACGGGAATTTGAAGACCAATCCCAAACCAAATTTTCGGGAATCCCGAAATATTTTCGGGATTTTGGGACAAATCGGGAATCCCAAATTGAAATATGAAATTATGAATTATTCTTCAAATATATAATTCAAGAACACATTTATGAACTAGGAATTTCATTTCATTCACACTACCATTTAATTGAACACTGGCATGCTTGACTCTTTTTATCATAGTCAAAATTCAAATTAATTAAACTCTTTTTGCAATATGTTGAGAGACAAAAGAATCAAGCCTTCTGAAATCATCAGCCATTGCAACAGCAATAATAAAATCCACATGAATATCAAACAGAACATGAAAAATATGCAAGGTGTAGGGCATTCTAGGTTGCTGAGCATGAATTAGAAACTACTAGCATCAATTATAAAAGAATAATATATATATGTATAAATATATATAATAATTAATATTATATATTTTCGGTTTGGTATGGGATTCCCGAAATATCAAGAAGCCAATCCCGAATCCCATACCGAAATTTTGGGATTGGTTCGGGATAGCATCCCGAAAATTTCGGAAATTTCGGTTTGGGAAATTTTTGGTTTGGGATCGGGATTTTTTCGGTTCGGTTCGGGATTTTCGGGAATTTTTTCCACCCCTAATTATTGGCTTTATATTTTCACACACCAGTTTAGCAAAAAACCTCACACATATTTTAGCTTAAAAGGGTTTTTGCTCCTCTATTTTTAGATTTAAATTTTGCTTCGGAGATTCAGTTCCTGATTCATTTTTACGTTTAGTTTACTAGGTTATCTTCAATTTTCATGTTCTTTGATTACAATTGAATATCTATATCTACTCCTTATCTATATACATATAGGAGTAGGGGTACTGGGTAGTGTTTAAGAGGATACCTCTTATATGCTTCAAGATCTCAACTAATTGTTGTTTTTAGTACTACGGTTTAGCGGTACTCCTCTTCACTTATAAGTGAGAGGTCTTAGGTTCGATTCTCGCGAAAAGCGAGTTTTGAACCACATTATTGCTAGTCCTTTTGTGAGGCTAAACCTATCCCCTCCCCCTTAGTGTAGAGAATATCATTTGTTCGAAGAAAAAAAAGAACAGTAAAGATGAATGTTTTTGTCATTAAGCGTATATGATTATTTTTCCAAATTTCCCCAAAGTATCCTTTATTTAAAGCTTTCTTAATCATTGACAACAAAAAAACCTTTCTTTGGCCGAATAAAATGCTTTATTTAAGATTTTGTCTGAATGGCCACTCAGTAGTATTACAGTATGGCTTAGTCGAACTTTCCATCTCTTTAGTATAAAAGTATCGATATATACTAAAAAAAAACAAAAAGGAAAGATTGTGTCCAAATAGTTTCCAAAATCCACTACCCGCAGTAGTATAAAAAACAACCCTTAACCCCACTTCCCAGTCCCTCCTCCTGCTCCTAGCCGCCTCTTTTGAGCACCACTCTATGGCGGTAAATGAAAATCAAAACCCTCATTCATATCCACCTCCAAATCCGCCTCCATATCCGCAACCACATCTAAGCGAGACTTTGACCATCCTCTCAGCCTTAGCTACCATTCTGTTTCCCCTCGTGGTGGATCCGAGCTACTTTGTCAGACTTCCCTCCGCCAATGTGGCTAGTTGCGACTGCAAACTGAATAACTGCACATGCCTTCCCCCTTTCTACATTTTCTTTGTTGTGGCCACAGCAGCGCTGTCTGTTGTTTGGTTTGGACTTTTTGTCCTCTCTGCCCGACTTCTATACCGCTTCATTATCTGGGTAGGGCTTGGCTTAGTGTGGGCTACCTACTGGATCGCGCTGCGTGGCATCTTTGCACCCCAATTTTATAATCCAATGCTTTATTCCTTCAATCCTATTCTGGCAGTCATATTGTTGCTTAACCTAAAATTTTGAAATGTCCGAGACCGCGTGATCCATGTCGTATCTGACAACTGGGATTGGGTTATCCATGTCATATCTGACAACTGGAACCTACACAATCCATGTCATATCTGACATGTGGAATTATATCACGGGAAACTACTGAAAAATAGGTTAACATGTCCCACACACATCAATTAAGTTAATTCTTTCTTTTGTTTTTTGTATGAGTATCTTATTAATATTATTTTTAATTATTTTCTCTTCTAATGTTATTTTCAGATCAAGAGAAAGATGGAGAGAGAGTAGTTATCAACAAAATACCGGTCCATTCCTTTTAATTTAAATGTATTAGAACAAGAGGTGTGATATCCACATACCTTTTTTACTTCTCCCACACCTTTTTGGTTTTCGGACGTCGAATCGGATTAATTAAAAAAGATCAACGGATAGAAATTAACAAGGGGTGTGTGAAAAGTAAAATAAGGAGTGTGGATAGCACACCCCTTAAAACAATAGTCATCTTTTCCTACTAGCTGGGGTTTTTATATTTGGATATCTCCATATGGGTGAAGTGTGTAATTTTAGTATTTTGGATATCTATATATGAGTATGAGCTGCTATATTTATTTGGTCAAGTGTGTAAATTTGTTTTTAATATTTGTGTAAGTGTAAATTTTATTAAATATTTGTGCTACCGTAAATTATCTCCCTCTCTTTAAATATAAAATATTGTTGTATAAAAAAATCATCAAATATCATAAATCCAGTTTGCTAATCCTTATACATCTTTGTGTCTTGTGGAGTCACCAACACATATGAGTTACATTTCTATTAGAGAGTAGTTCAAATCTCTGCACCTAAAAAAAGTAGAAAATTTTCATTGTAATCGAAATACGAGGTACACCATGTATATTTATATAAGTGGTGAGAAATTTTATTTTTAAAGTTATTAACTTTTTAACACATATCTTATCAGTTGTATAGTAACATATGATGTATCACCTGTATTCCGATCACATTGAAAAATTTCTTCTCAAAAAAATATGGCCTCTCTAATCTTGCGACACTTGTCCACTCAATTTTAACCCAACTTAACACTCGTCAAGTCTCTCTGTTATCAACCTCAATCTGCCACCTCCATCCCCAAACTGCCACAATTCAAACCCAGTAATGAAAAGCCACGCTCCCATCCCACCACCGACTAGTTGCGACTGCAAACTGAATTTTATAGTCCAATGCTTTATTCATTCAATCTTTTTCTGGCGGTCCTATTATTGTTTAACCTAAAATTTCGAAATGGTTGAGACCAGGTGATCTATGTCATATCTAACAACTGGAATCGGATTATCCATGTCATATCTGACAACTGAGACCAGACGGTACATGTCATAGCTAACATCTGCGTTCGGTTTTGGAACTATATCACATGAAACTACTAAAATTTGGATATTTAAAGTATGTTCTGTTATGAAATATGTGGATGGCCACTAGACTTACTCTGGCTTCTCTGGCAGGTTTGGTTTTTAGCTTATTATTATAAGCATGATGGGATGTTAGGTCGGAAATTAGGCCCCTACTTTTCCTATAAATACGAGGCTCACGGCAAATAGAAAATTATTAAATTAGATATTAGATTATTAAATTAACAGAATTCGAGCTCATGCAGTCCCTCACCAACGGTGTCGCTAAAAAAAAATTAATAATAACAATAACGGGAAGACTTCAAATGAGCTCTTTTGCCGCCGAGATGCCCACAAAAAAATCAATGAGAAAATTGTCTTTAATGGCCTTTCATCCAAGTTGGGTACACTATTATCCACAGATTTCATACCACATTGAAAGAAAGAAGCATCACCATTGTCTATATCACATAATCTATGAAATGTAATCCTTATTTTATTTTTTATTTTTTGAAAATTCATTTTAAGCAAAAAAGAAACCATGTATAAAACCAGTTAGTTTCATACTATTTAATATCTCATCTTCACTAAACGTTTGAGTATCTTATTATAATTATTTTCTCTTCGAATGTTATTTTCAGATCAGTTGAAAGACGGAGAGAGAGCTAGTTATCAGCAAAATGCATGGTCCATTCCTCTTCTTTTGAATGTATAAGAACAATAGTCATCTTTGCTACTAGCTACGTTTTAATATTTGTCTCTCCATGCAAGACTTGTTATATTTATTCAGTGGTGTGTAATTTTAATATTATGAATCGCTCGATGTAGGACTTGTTATATTTATTTTATTTTTTTTAACATAGACTTGTTATATTTATTCGGTAGTATGTAATTTTAATATTTTTGAACTCTATGTATGAGCTTGCTATGTTTATTTGGTCAAGAATGTAATTTTGTCTTTACTAGTTGTGTAAGTGTAACGTTTATTGAATATTTGTGTTACTATAATTTATTCCTTTTTCGTTAAATATATATAACATCATTGTGTAAAAATAATCATCATATATCATGATCCGTTCATACTCAAACGTTCTTGTATCTTATTCAAAGAATAATGCTACCCTTTTGTACCATGATTTGAATAAAATCAGGCACACAGTTAACCCAACTAACCCAACTAAACACTGTCAAGTCAGGTCTCTCTGTTATCAAAACTCACGCTGCCATCTCCACCCCAAACTGCCGCAATTCAAACCCAATAAAGAAAAGCTAGGCTCCCATCCCACCACTACCGTCTCCAAATTCCGGCGAACAGATAACTAACAAAATCCTCTGCACTAAAAATGGACCGTTCTACTAAATCCTCTCCCAAATACCCATGAAACCAATGGCTAAGGCGAGCGCGAGTTCGAAGCCTTTACCTCCTTTTTATTATTCGCGTTCTCCATGGTTTCTTCTTTGAACGCTCGAGGGTCTGCAACTGCAAGCGATTTTTACAAGGATTTGCAGCAATTCCTTCATCATTTTCAGGTGGGTCACCGCCGCCGATGCCTGATTCAAGAAGTTCAGGTTCGAAAACGGTGCTCTTGCTGAATCAATTTCATCGATTTTGTTCCTAATCTTGTAAATTTATTTATTTGTGATTGAATTGTTGGATTCGGAATCATTATCCTCTGCAAATTCGTAAATTGATTTTATCTATTACATTCGCACTCTTGTAAACCACGGAGAGGCCACTTGGAGGTGTTTCAACAGCCAGGTAACCGCAAAGTGAAGGCTCAGCCCACCTCTGTTGCCTGAACCCCAGGATGAGGTGCCGTGAATTATGCAATTCCATCGAGAAAGCTCCCGTTTGGATTTTCAATTAATTGGTGACTTCTAAATCTCCAAGCTATACTCCACAAATCTGGATCCAATGAGGGAGGGAAGAGAAGAGAGAGAGAAGAAGAGGGGGGGGGGTGGATGTGGTTCAGTTGAAGTGTTTGCGGTGGGAAGCTGGTGGGGAAGATTAGGAGGGGAGTTGTAGCTGCAGGAGCTGCTACCACTATTAGGGTTCTTATTTTATTTTATTTTTTTATCCATAAAATAAACTAATTTTCATTTTCTTAATTATTTCTATATTATTAATTTTTTGTTCCAGCAGATCCACTGTGAAAGACATTAATTGGAGACCAAGAACATTCACTTGCATGATTACCCCTTTTTAGGCTCCTTGCTGGTTTATTTTAATAGATTTTCTATGATCGACCAAATATATAGATTCACATTAGAAGAACATGCAAGAACAGGATCCTTATATATCAAACTCAGGAAGGTTGTGTCTTACAAAAATGTCAACGAATCAACATTTATTAGAAAATATGCACATGTACAACCCCGGGACACTTAACAGACATCAAGCCATATAATAAAACACGGGTTCGTGCCCTCCCGTTGCATTTTTTTTTTTTTTTTCTTGAAAGTTTATAACTGGTTCTATTTGTACATATTTCCGGTGTTTGTTTGAGCTCATTGGACTTTTGAATTATAATACAACTGGGAGAGGTGGTTCATAGGAACTATGAAGGAGCCTAAAACATGAAGTAGTTCCGAGAAAGGGGAACTGTGGTGGCTGGACTGCTGTAAGAACCATGCCGTCTGCTGTCACCGTGTATGTTTCCGGATCAACCTCTCTCCTGTCAAGGCAATACAAATCTTCAACCCAATTATCTACAGCTGCCTGTTTTCACAGTGAAATAAAGAGAATCAGTCTTGCTAATGAATCTCGTGAGAGAGAGAGAGAGAGAGAGAGAAGATCCATGCCTGGCTGACAAAAGCAATGGAATGAGTACTACCAGCCTTGAGTTGACAAATGCACCAAAAATAGGCCTTGAAATAACCTGCTAACACATAAGGTTTTCTAGAGTAATCAGAACAAAAATCGCTAAAATTATTACACATCCCAGACGAATATCTACTGCTGTCTCCAAATCCTTTCGGACCCTCTTCATCAACCATGCAAAAGATTTGTCGTGACAAGAAAATGCATCCATGCCTAAGAATTGTTGTAAACTATAAACTTTACCGATTCAGGTGTGGCGATGCTTGCATTTGGATCACCCATATTCGCCCATGCAACAGCACCACCTCTGATCACCAATTCTGGTTTTGCGCCAAAGAACGATGGCTTCCATAGAACAAGATCAGCCAGCTTCCCCACCTGCACAACATGCAAAGCCCATGAGAAGAATGAGAATTCCGCTATTTTAATGGCAATAACAGTATTTATAGAGTCCACGAAACGCAAGTAATTCAAAAGAGGTAAGTTTCATCCACGAAAGTTACATATTCAAAAAGGTTGAAGCTCAAAGCATTTAGCTTAACTCTCAAATGCTCTGCCCCAAACGGGAGAGGTTACAAAAAGCTTGAAACGAAATATTTTGGTTGTCTATTAAGAGTGGACAAAGGCTACTACTAACACCAGAAACAGAGACTTTCAAGTGAAGGCATAAAAATCCATGGTTTGGTAAAAGGCGACAATGATAATGTTCTATAATTCAATTCGAATAAGGTCTTTCTGTTTTCATTTTTTGTTACTGTTTTGTTACAGTTTCAATGAAGTTGATACAAACAGACATATGCGGGCAGGTATCACAATTCATAAAAGTTTTTCTATGATCAGAAGTAACCAGAATGCATAGGTGAAGGTAATAAGTGTTAGAACCAATCAAATGTTAAGTATATATTATACAACAATTGCACAGTTTATTTCGAATAGAAATTTCACAAGGATACAATATATATATATATATATATATATATATATATCTTACAATATAAACAATTAATAAAACTGAATTAATAAACCACAAAACACTGACTTGGTTAGGAAGATAGAGGCTTGCAGTATCAATCTCCTAAGACAGAAATACGCCCCTACACCAGTGCAGTAGTTCAAATGGACGTCTATCTTGCAGGATACAACTATCTAATCCAAGTTCTTAAGTTCTTGCACACGAACTTGGATTCTTGGCGAATTGATTGAGCGTTTCTCTGTGAAATATGGAGGAAGGAAAAAAAAATTTGATGATCGGTTTCTGATTTTATTGCCATATATATAATGGTATAAATTGAACAAATATAACCGTTCATGCTTATCAGTTTTTAAATAATAAAAACCAAATGTAACTGTTTAATCAGTTTTATCCTTTGGGAAAAAACTGAATCCAAAAAATCAAAAACATAACTTGTGTGAGTTCACTGACTTAATATATACATTCAAACCCTCTAAGTCTAAGGCCCAAGGTCCATGGCTTTGGCCCAATTCAATTCAAACTATAAGTGAGTTCACTGACTTATAAAGGTGATGTTCAAAGAAGGTTTGGACGACGTGGGACTCCAAGTCCCACATAAAACACAAGTTCCAACAATAAGAACCTCTTCGATGCGACCCATAGCCTGTGAATCAGACGATACAATGCTAATTGCTCCCATATTGTGCAAAATATCTTCTTCATTAGGGAACTTCCCAATGGGTCACCCATCCTGGGAGTACTCTTGTGCGCTTTTCGTTTAACTTCGGAGTTTCTACGGAACCCGAAGCCAGTGAGCTCCCAAAAGGCCTTGTGCTAGGTAGGGCTGGGAATATACATATAAGGATCATTCCCCTGGACGATGTGGGATCTTACATTTATGCTTTCTTCTTATAATTATTTTATAGAAAAATCATTTTAATTAATTCATGTTCATCTTTTTTAGAATATATCTCTAGCCTCAAAATTATTTATACAAATATTATACATGTATACAAATTTCAAAAAAAAAATAAAAATCCGAATAATACCTGTACACCACACGTGTTTCGTATTTTACTATGATTTGCATATATAATATAGGAGCGGTTGATGTTGCTCAAATACAAAATACACTGAAAAAATTACAAATGCTACAATAGGCAACACAAAATTAGACAAACTACCGCTAAAACAATGTTTTTTAGTTACTTCTTTCTTTTGTTTTTTGTATGAGTATCTTATTAATAATTATTTTTAATTATTTTCTCTTCTAATGTTATTTTCAGATCAATAGAAAGATGGAGAGAGAGCTAGTTATCCGCAAAATGTCTGGTCCATTCCTCTTGTTTTGTATGTATTAGAACAATAGTCGTCTTTTCCTACTAGGCTACTAGCTACTTTTTTATATTTGTATCTCTCCATGCAAGACTTGTTATATTTATTCAATGGTGTATAACTTTAATATTTGGATCTCTCCATGCAAGACTTGTTATATTTTTTCGGTGGCATGTAATTTTAATATTATTGATCTCTATGTATGAGCTGCTATATTTATTTGGTCAAATGTGTAATTTTGTTTTTAATATGTTTATTGAATATTTGTGTTACTATAGATTAACCTATTTTCGTTAAATATAAAATATTGTTCTTTAAATAAAAAGGAAATTGCTATTAACAATTTCCAACAAAAAAATCACCATATATCATAATTCACTCATACTTAAACAGTCTTGTATCTTATTAAAGAATAATGTGTTACACATTTATACCATTTTCTAATAAAAATAAAGTCCATCAACGCGTCTAAATTCTATCTCAATCAGAGTAATTCTAACCTTGTGCACCTAAAAAAGAATGTGCCCTCCAATCTTTCTGATACTTCTCCGCTCACTGAACCCAACTTAACATTGTCAAGTCTCTCTGTTGTCACCCTCGACGCTGCCATCTCCATCTCCAAACTGCCGCAAGTCAAACCCAGAAAAGGGGAAGAAAAAAAAGAAAAAAGAAAAAAAACTAGAAAAGAAAAGCCACGCTCGCATCTCACTACCACGTTCTCCAAATTCCGGCGAACAGATAACTCTGCAAAATCCTCTGCGCTAAAAAAGACTGTTCTACCAAATCCTCTCCCAAATTCCCATGAAACCAATGGCGAACGCGCCTTCACCTCCCTTTTATTCTTCGCGTTCTCCATGGTTTCTTCTTTGAACGCTCGAATGTCTGCAACCGCAAGCGATTTATACAAGGATTTGCAGCAATCCGTTCATCATTTTCAGTTGGGTCATCGCCGCGATGCCTGATTCAAGAAGTTCAGGTTCGAAAACGGTGCTCTCGGCTGTATCAATTTCATTTTGTTCCCAATCTTATAAATTTGTTTAATTTTTTATTGAATGATTGGGTGCGGAATCATTATCCTCTGCAGATATGTAAATTTAGTTTATCTATTACATTCGCAGTCTTGTAAACCATGGAGAAGCCACTAGGAGGTGGTTCAACAGGTGATTCAACAGGTGATTATGCAGATCGATCGAGAAATCTCCCGTTTGGATTTTCATATAATTGTTTATCAATCTTTCTTTTTGTTTTTGTGTTTTTTGATCATATAAAAAATGTTGCTGATGTTTGTTTGGATTGTTGGTTTGTGAATTTTTGAAGGAAAATTGGCTGATGTTGTTCTTGGATTTGTCTTTGTGGCGCCCTATGTGCTAAAGATCTTTGGTTTTTGGATCTTTACTCTTTATTAAACCCTGGTTTTTTCTAAAATAACTCTAAATATGATAAAAGCTTGATCCCTCCTACCCACAGCTCACCCATTTCAATCCCAACCTCACACACAAAATGCAGCTCCTTCTGCTTTGTAGTTACGGCATGGAACAGCCCGGGCTCGTCAGTATTGAATTTCCTCCGGCGGTTCCATCTGAACGAGTCACTAGCCCCGACTTCCGCCCTCCTACAAATCACATTTCTCTTGCTCGACTTCCCCCACTGCAAAATCCTGGCAGCCCCCACCATTTTCAGCATTTTTTGATGTGGAGATCCTCTACCGCATTTTTGTGTGCTTCTTTACCGGACTATCACCTTCTTGCAAGCTCATCCAATATCAAATTCTCTGCATCATTTTTAATCCCACTTTTCCTTGCAAGCAAGAGTGTTGTCTCGTGTCCTGCATTTGAAATGTCGCATTTTTCCCCTAAAGAAATCAAAAGCTCGCACAGCGTAGGGTGGCCTTCTCTTGCTGCTAACATCAGAATCCCTGCCTATCAATGTATGAACAAAATCTGTGGCGTTGTGTTGTACCGCCTGATGTTGAGTCCTATAAAACTCAACAGGACTATCAAGTACCTTTTGAGGTGAAGCGTTCTTAAACAACAACTTTTCAAATTCTTCACTGTTGTGATTTGTATCGAATAGTTCCATTACTGTCTGACCACATTTATTCTGCAGGTTTATGTCAGCCCCAGCGTCGATAAGCAATTTGAAAGTTTCCAGGTAACCGCCCTCTGCAGCTATCATGGCAGCTGAGCATCCCTTTTCATCTTGCTCATTGAGATCAACGTCTGCCCCCACAAACAGTTTCTTCAAAGCCTCAACATTGTTTGCTTGCGTCACAAACTTTAGAGGAGAAAATATTGATGCATCACTTGATTGAGCAATTTCACCAGAGTGAATCACCTCTACAACTGCTTGCTGGAAGCCAAGAGCCCACCTTGCTGACTCAGCTATTACACTTGCACTCTAATTCACCAGACCAAAATCAGCAGCGCCTGAAGCCAGGCTTTTAAGGCATTCCTGGGGTTTATATCTAGCAGACTAGCACAGATCATTAGTGCAGTTTCTCCAGAATCTGTCTGAGAGTTGATAGTTGATATTGCACCAGGCACCAATCAGTCGTTGAAGAATCTTATTTAATCCAAGTGGTGACACCGTGTGAATTTAACAGAACCTCTACCGCTCTTTCATTGTTACATAAGATGGCGTGGTGAATGAGAGTCCTCCCAAAGTGAGGAATGTTAGGAGAGTGGTGTTGCAAGAGCATGCGCAAGATAACACTGGTGGCTTCAAAATACTCCACAGCACACCAGGTCACTCTGTAAGCCTCCCCTTGTCCTGCACCCGCCCAAAACTCTTCTCCTGTATTTACATCCCAGGACCCAGCCTCCAAGGCTCACTTTTATATCTGTTCTGGCTCCAGCCTGTTATGTCGTTCCAAAAGGTACGTAACGTTAGATAGGTAGTGTATAGCTATGAAGGTATGCATACTAGCCGATGAGTTAGGGATACACCTGCAAGAGGAGTCTGGCAACAGAAATTTGCTGGCTAACAATGGCAGAAATAAGCACATTACAGTAAACATTAGTGTGTAGGAATGGCTTAGACGATTGAAGCGGCGCCTTGTCAGTTGCATCGGCATCCACCCCACACCGCCACCAAGAAATAGCATCACTGTCATGGAACAAAAGTTAAATGTTCAAGCAATTACAACACATGCACATTTTGGTGATGGCAACCTTGATTGTACATCACACTTATTTATGTTGAAGCATCCTTTAAGGCAACTGTAGGCTCAGCACAAGTCCTCCTAGGTTAGAAAAGCGCTTTTAGAATAAGCGCTTACAAACATTTAAAACCATAAAGGAATTTTGATTAATCTATGATGTTAAAAGACTATGTTACCTTGATGAGTGTGTCAACTACATCAACGAAGCCTCTGCCCAGCAAGCAGAAACAAGAGCATGCACAGCCGCCTGAGGGTGGGGATCATGTCGGACCCCATGAGCATCTCTGCGGACCTAGCCCTGCCCAAGTTGCCTCCAACAGAGCCTCCTCGCATGGCGGCTGAGATGCACCGCCTTTGGTAAGCACCTCCAATATCTCCAACTGTCCCTCCCTTACTGCTGCATTTATATCTTACTCATAAAAATATGACTTTAGGCAGCATGTTATGTCAGGGTTATGAGGAATTTTCAGCAGCAGTGATTATGATTAAGGCTTTTCGAAGCAAATGCAAAAAACCTTAATGAGCATCATACCTGCACCGTATCCAAAAGATATTGAACACCAGGAAGAACTTGTTTCCTGTCTGAAAAAGACACATGATTCCGAGGTACGAAATTAGGAATACAAATTGGTTGATCGGGCAAAAAGGAAGGCAACCCAGATGCTATTCAACAATCAGAATCCAGAATTAACATCCCATAAATAAAAACAGGGCAAATTGATAAGATTTCACAGTTCACACCATTACCTTCCCAGCAGCTGCCTCCCAATGTCCATCAATTCCACCACAGATTTATCACCATTTCGAACGAACTCCAAAATCTACAAACCCAAACACATTAAACAAAAACGTTTCCTTTACAAAATCCATTTCCGAAATCCGATCAAAGTTTGTAAATTTGAACAAAAGATCAAGTTTTGGAGCAGAAAACACGCCTGCGTGGCTATGAGAGCTGCAGCTTTAGGGTGATTGAGCCTCAACCCGCGCGCAAGACGCTTCTGTGCTAAGAACCCAGCATTGTTTAGGTTCAGTTTCTCGGCTTCTCGTAGAACCACCTTCATTTTTTGCAGTCCTTACTCTCAAGTCAATGCCTGCAACTTTCAAAGAAATAGTATTTTGTTTGTTTTGGTTTTGTGCAATTTCTTGTCTTTTGGCGGCGAAATTGAAGAAGGGGAATAATGAGTTGAGCATCGGAATTATGGGAACTACTGAATGTGACGAAATAGGTTCTTACTCGTCAATAGATACGAAGATTGGTGTCACTTCGTCAGTCGACGATGCACGGACACAGCTGGGTCCCTGGGACTTTTGCTGAGTGAGACTTTATTTTTCTTTTTCTTTTTTGGTCAGAAAGGTGTGACTTTCTTTCTGCTTTCTTTGGGAGAATATTTTGTTTCTGTTTTTAAGATTTTTTTATTTTTTATTTTTTATGAATATTGAAAACAGAAATTAAAATTTTAACTTATTTTTTAATTTATTTTTAAGTTAATTAGACTTGTGAGACCTATTATACGTTACATCAGCACATAAAATAATTTTTACAAAATTATGATAGAAGAAGCACATTAATTTGAGACACCCAGGGCCGGTCTAGAGATTTTTTAGGCTCGGGGCGGCGCCAAAAATGTGCCCTCACTTTATATAAGAAAATTATTTGTTTTTACACGTAAGCAGTAAGACATCGACAAAATTATACTTAGAAAATCACTTCAAATTTAATAATTTAGAAACATGGAAAAACTAATTTATTTTGTATGGTGAGAAGGAAACAAAAAAACTTCAGGTTTACAAGTAGATAGATATGAGTTTTGTTTTCCATTTGAACTTTTAAAGTGTTTTTGTATAAATTGTGAGGTGTTTTTTCTTATTTACTAACCTTGTCAATATGGGATTAAAAAAATAATGATGTTTTTGAGTCTTTAATTGATATGTATAAGTAATAAATGGGTACTAAATTAAACTTTTTGATGACACGTCATATAATTTGTAAATTTGGTCTAAAAATTTGGTCAACGAATTTCTCTTTGTTGAAGATTAGACTGGAATTGGAATAAATGTTTAAAAATAACAACCCACATAGCTTCTAGCTACTAATTAAAAATAAATTAACAGCCAAACAAAAATTTGTAAAAATTGAAAAGAATAAAAATGCACTTAGCATTTCGAATTTAGGACCTCTCGTTAATTTAAAACAACAAAAACCATTGATTCTAATTAAACTTCTTGATCATTTAGCCAAATTGTATATATTTATACTCATATGAAAAGAAATTTGTAAAAATTGAAAGATAAATAAGCACACATGGTGTTTTGAACCCAAGACCACCTCATTAATTTCAACAACAAGACCATCCGTTCTAGTTAAATTTCTTTGTCATTGAACCAAATTTTATAAATTTATACTCTTATGAAAACATATATAAATATATCGCCCTAATAATTTTGGTGCCCCCAATTATTTTGGACCCCAGAAGGTCGCCCTGCCAGCACTGCGTCTGGGCCGAGCCTGAAGACACCTATTCCTAGGACTAGATTGATTGAATTTTCAATTTCAAATATAATGTGAATAGATTTCTAAGACCCTTCGTGATTAAAGAAAAAAAAAAACTACTTATGTGTCACTGTCACATCATGACTGTGTGGGTGATTACCATTTATGATAAAAATAAACCCATTTAAATATGAAAAATAGTATTACCAAAGGGGATAAGAAAAGGAAAAACGTAAAAACGTGAAAACTTCTCCCATTGCTTCCCTTCTCCCTCTTTGCTTTTCCATTTCTCTCGATTGTTTATGCCTAATTTCCAGTTTTTATCAAGTTTATGAAAACTTGGACTCTCTCCATCGTGCAATTCAACTACACGATTCACCCCCTGCATAGTCCACACCTTCCATGCTCTTATATCTCAGAAAAAGTGTATAAATTTCTATTTGGTGATTTACAATTGCGATTGATTTACAGCTGAGTTGTGAGGAAGACATGTGATTGTTCCTCCAATAAAAGAGGCCAATTCATATTCAGTTTTTGTAATTTTGCCATGGGGAACTACTTGTCCCCGCACCTATGAATAAAGTATATTCACTGTACAATCATAATTCGAACCGTTCATTCTTTTTGCCATCATCTAAAGATTATACATGGGATAAATCATTCAATATGAAGATCGTTTAGTCATCCATTTGTGTGAAAAAATAAAAGTTTTAATCTTTTGATGATGATATAAAGAGAATGTAAGTTTTGAATTATGATTTTCATATGGTGAAAATACATTAATTATACTTGAGGGAACAAATTTTGCATCTTGTTAAATTTAAGGTTCAATCTTCTTAATTTGTCGGTAAAACTTTCGTTATATTTAGAAAGCAAATTAATGTTGTTTTAACAAGATAGTCCAACAACTACTCCATTATTTCTCCAATGTAAGAGTCATATTCTCAACTATTCACAAATTAGTATACAAGTTTGTCCTAGTCTGACAAAGAATGCTACCGCACGCATCAAAGTTGAAACGGAGAGAAAATACCACAACTTAATGTTGCCCAACATCTTCATAGGCTCCTTAAAAATGACAAAAAGAAAAATCACAGTGAGGAGAGAGTTTTAAGATGCCTCTTTCTCTTTATGTTTCGGTTTCTATTGCATTAGGGTAAAAGAAGTTAAAGAAGCTCAAAAGCTCAGAGAAGCAGTTGTGGAAACTGGGACCGAATTCAACACAAAGACAAAGTCACTTATTTTCCAGGGCTTTTCTTTTCTCATGTTATCAGGATCTGACCTGCTTCAACTTGTCATGTAAATTAATGGAAGAGTAAAAAGCCGAAAAGGAAAACAAAATCTAAAAAGGTAGGTAGAGGACCGCAACAGCAGCACACGAGGCAAATACATATACACACCCCCACATCTGTTTAGATAGGGTTAACAAAAGAAGCTTAAGAACATTTCTGAAAGATAATGGACCCCAAAAGTAGTGACCCTTGTCAAATTTGGGCTTAAAGGTAGCTCTCCAATCCAATCCATTTATTAAGCTCTTCAAGGCCGAGGACTTGCACTTGCTGCAGGAGAAAATTTTCCACTTTGTGCACCCACAAACATAAAGCCACAAAATACAAGAGAAGTTAAAATAAGAAACTTTCCCGGGCTTTTTCTTTTCTCATGCTCTCTCTCTCTCTCTCTCTCTCTCTCTCTCTCTCTAAGAGGAAGAAGAATTAAGAATCTTCTCATATCTAAAAAAAGAACAAGCACACAACAACCGGAATCTATCTTTGTCCCGATATTAAATTCATTAACTAGCTTTATGATCACTGAGTAACTGCATCCATAGACCCTTTAACTACATTTCAGATTGATTAATTTTTCATATGTTTAGCAGAATGGGAGCCTGCGTGCTTTTTGCCTTGGTGGTTGTCATTTCTATCTTTGGTGAAACGTTTTTCATCTACATAGAGCATTTCCGATGAATCACAGCATTGGTTATAACCGCATCCAATCAGCTGGGCATTCCCAGATGACTGGCCCATTCCTTCTCTAGTAACTTTACCACCTCCAAAAACCAATTCATCCCATAAGCAGTAAAATCCTTTTCAATTTCAGCAAACAAGTTGGTATCACCAAGCAGAATTATATCCCAAGTAATAGGGCGATACATGTTTGCATATGCCTCACGAGAAGTTACAGTGGTGAAAGCTGGAACGCTTCCTGCAACACCTTCACTGCAAAATTAGTACCGAGGTAAGGCATCTCCAATTTTTCCTTAATCATCTTAGTGAACTAGCTAAAAATCATGCAACTTTATTGACCTAACAAAATAGAAGCTAAGAGGCAAATAAACATTTCTCGGGAAGAAAGCCTCGACCTAGCTTTTGGTTCTTCCTCATGTCCAAATTCTCTCGCTTGTATAGCTTCCATGACTTCCTTTAGTTTGCCATCATCTACCGAACCATCCACAACGTCACTTCCTCCTCTGATTACTCTATTACCTCCAATACTTACAAGTGCGACATGTTTGCTTTTCCCCCGGCTGGCACAAGAAAACAAGCACCAATAACATACTTAGAATGCTTATAGTCGATTAAGCGGTAAAAAAATGGTACTGTATCAGCATTCAAAATGACAAAGTAGAGCCTAATTTACAAAGCAAGTTAGCAGCACCATGACTTCTATCACAGAAGTAGCACCCAAATTATTGATTTAAAAGATGATGAAGGCTGATGTACATCCTTGCTAGACTTTGATCAGAATAACATATGATAGGCCGAATATATTTGTGATTGAGATGAACTAAGCAACTTTTAATTACATAACATGGAAAAATTATTAAAGATATTTTGAGAAATATAACAAATTTTCACCTCAAATCTCTTGGCTGTTCCGGCTGGTATATTCAAGCGCATGCCATATGATTTCATTCGATCAAAACCAGGCCGGGGTTAACCTCAATGAAGTGGTAGTGACTGCCAACCTGAAACAGTAGGTTAGTAACTATCATAAGTCGGTTGTTTAATTGACACTCTAAAACAGACGTCCAGAACCAATAACTCTACCAAGCTAAAGTAAATGAGATGTATCCGATAGCCCTTACCAGGAAGAAAAGAATCCTTCAAAGCTAGTTCCAGATTTCCGTTATCCCTAGATATTGGATCGTGAATGGTGATTAACTTGATCCCGTCGGGAAAAGTCCCTTCAACCTGCATTTAAATCTTACTCATAAAAATGATTCTAGGCAGCACGTTATGTCAGGGTTATGAGAAACTTTCAGCAGCAATCATCATGTTTAAGGCTTTTCGAAACGTATGCAAGCAACCTTAATGAGCATAACACCTGCACCGTATCTAAAAGATATTGAACACCAGGAAGAACTTGTTTCCTGTTTGAAAAAGAAATATGCAGATCAATCTTGAGCAACTAGACACATGATTCCGAGGAGCGAAATTAGGGATACAGATTCGTTGATTGGGCAAAAGGGAAGGCAACCAATGCTACTCAACAATCAGAATCGAGAATTAACATCCCATACACAAAAACAGGGCAAATTGATACGATTTCACAGTTCACACCATTACCTTCCCAGCGGCTGTCTCCCAATGTCCCATCAATTCCGCCACAGATTTATCCATTTCGAACAAACTCCAAAATCTACCAACGCAAACACCAAACAAAAACGTTTCCTTTACAAAACCGATTACCAAAACCCAATCAAAGTTTGTAAATTTTAACAAAAGATCAAATTTTGGAGCTAAAAACACACCTGTGTGGCTATGAGAGCTGCAGCTTCAGGGTGATTAAGCCTCAACCCGCGAGCAAGACGCTTCTGTGCCAAAAACCCAGTGTTTAGGTTCAGTTTCTCAGCTTCTCGCGGAACCACCTTCATTTTTTGCTGTCCTTATCTCAAGTGAACGCCTGCAACTTTCAAAGAAATAGTATTTTGTTTGTTTTTGTTTTGTACAATTCATTGCACTTGGATTGAACCCAGCTCTATGCAAGTATGAAGTTTGCCTATAAATCTCATCACTTGCACTGTCACTCACCCAGCACACCTCTCTCTCTCCCGCGAGCTTACACTTGTACTTTTTGGCACTTTTACAGTGACGAACTTATTCCATAAAAACGGCACGAACGGAACAAAAACTTAGCATAGATATGACGCAGCCAATATGAATTTGTATTTCTTTTAACAATTCTCACTTTATTACTTTCAAGTATCTTGATATTCGTATATTTTTTTTCTCACTTTCATACCTAAATTTTAATTTTTTTTAAACACTTTAATATTTCCGTTAAGCTTTCTGTCAAGTTGTCTATAAATGATAACATGGTATAATTTTGACCCATCATATTTGTCACGTGGATGAGAAATTCTCTTGTATATCCAAGCCCACAATGTTTAGTGATAATTCTTGGCAAATATGGTGGGCCATAGTTTTTGTCAAATCATCACTTAATAAAGAATTGATGGAAAGGCTAACATAAGTACTAAAGTGTCAAAAAAATTTAAGTTTAGGTAGGAAGCTAAGATAAAAAAATAAGAATAGTTAAATATGAACGTCACAATGCGTGAAAATATAAGTATCCCCATCATAGACAAAAAAAAACAGTACCCCACCCTCGACCAAAAGAGGCACCCTATGATAGACACCGCGACCAAAAAAGGCACCCTATGACAGGCACCGATCATAAAGAAAAATATTCCACCAAATCACTTTTTGAAGACTAAAAGAAACAAAGCATCCTCATCATAGGCAAACCGTATTCACCATTTCACCCACCCAACCCTCCACGGGGGCCCCCGCTTCTTATTTAATCCCTTTCTCTCCCACCCCACCCGCCAGCACACCGTTAACTCAGCTCTCGTTTCTTACTTCTCCCCTTCTGCTCCCAGCTGACCACCACTATGGCGGACGATGAAAATCAAAACCCTCCTCCAAATTCACCTCCGAATCCGCACACACACCTGACTCTGACCATCCTCTTGGCCTTAGCTACCATTCTGTTTCCCCTCGGGGTGGATCCAAACTACTTTGTCAAACCTCCATCCGTCAATCCGGCTAGTTGCGAGTGCAAACTAAATAATTGCCCATGCCTTCCTCCTTTCTACATTTTCTCTGTCGTGACCACGGCAGCGCTGTCCGTTGTTTGGTTTGAACTTTTTGTTCTCTCCACCCAACTTCTACACCGCTGCGTTATCTGGGTAGGGCTTGTCTTAGTGTGGGCTACCTACTGGCTTGCATTGCGTGGCATCCTTGCACCCCAATTTTATAACCCAATGCTTTATTCCTTCAATCCTCTTCTGGCGGTCCTACTGTTGCTTAACCTAAGATTTCGAAATGTCCGAGACCGCGCTATACATGTCCTATCTTACAACTGGGTATGCGTGATCCACGTCATATCTCACAACTGGGACCGAGCGACCCATGTCATAGCTAACATCTGTGTTCTGTTTTGGAACTATATCACAGAAAACTATTTAAAGTCTCTTCATACCTCTTTGCTTTTTTCTTATAATTTTTTTTCTCAGAATTACCATTTCTTGATTTATATGCGTTGGGACATATTAAACTTTTTAGGTTTTAACTCAATAGTTAGTTTAAAACCCACGTGATTGGTGCTTTCTTCTTATAGTTACTTTATAGAAAAATCATTTTAATTAAGAGAGTTTTAACGAAACACTTCTAGTACTGTTTACTTTAATGAAAAAAATATAATTTTATTCTAAAAAGTCATTCTTGGCACTATTCATTAACAATACATTTTTGTCATTTTGATTAAAATTTAAAGTTTTTAAGTTATTTTCATTAATTTCCCTCTTAATTAATTCATGTTTATCTTTTTTAGAGTATATTTCTGGCCTCAAAATTATTAATACATATATTTTATGCATATACACATTTAAAAAAAAATACTCTCAAATTATACCTATACACCACGCATGTTCCATATTTTACTAAACTATGATTTGCGTATATATATAATATACGAGTTGTTGATGATGCTCAAATACAAAATAAACTGAAAAATTACAAATGCAACAATTGGCAACAAAAAATTAGGCAAACTACAACTAAACCAATGTTTGTTAAGTTGCTTCTTTCTTTTGTTTTTTGTCTGAGTATCTTATTAATAATTATTTTTAATTATTTTCACTTCCATTGTTATTTTCAGATCAGTAGAACGATGGAGAGAGAGCTAGTTATCAGCAAAATGTCTGGTCCATTCCTCTTCTTTTGAATGTACTAGAACAATAGTTGTCTTTTCCTACTAGCTACGTTTTTATATTCGTATCTCTTCAAGCAAGACTTGTCTTATATATTCAGTGGTGTGTAATTTTAATATTTTGGATCTCTCCATATATGTAAGACTTGTTATATTTAGTCAATGGCGTGTAATTTTAATTTTTTTGAACCCTATGTATGAGTTGCTATGCTTATTTGGTCAAGTGTGTAATTTGATTTTAATATTTGCGTAAATGTAATGTTTATTGAATATTTGTGTTACTTAAATTATCCCCTCTCGTTAAATATATATCGTCATATAAAAAAAAATCATCATATATCATAATCAGCTAATACTTAAACACCTTTATGTGTTATTAAAGAATAATGTTTTACATATTTGTACCATGAAATGAAACAATTTTTAATAAAAATAAAGTCGACAATGCAACTTAACACTGTCAAGTCTCTCTGTTATCACCTCGATGCTGCCATCTCCATCTCCAAACTGCCGCACTTCAAACCCAGAAAAGAAAAGCCACGCTCCCATCCCACCACCACCATCCCCAAATTCCGGCGAACAGATAACTCTGCAAAATCCTTTGCACTAAAAAAGGACTGTTGTACTAAATCCTCTCCCAAATTCCCATGAAACCGATGGCGAACGCGAACGCGAGTTCGGAGCCTTCACCTCCCTTTTATTCTTCGCGTTCTCCATGGTTTCTTCTTTGAACGCTGGAATGTCTGCAATGCAAGCGATTTTTACAAGGATTTGCAGCAATCCCGTCATCATTTTCAGGTTGGCACCGCCGCGATGCCTGATTCAAGAAGTTCAGGTTCGAAAACGGTGCTCTCACTGAATCAATTTCATTGATTTTGTTTCCAATCTTGTAAATTTGTTTGATTTGTGATTGAATGATTGGATTCGGAATCATTATCCTCTGCAGATTTGTAAATTTATTTTATCTATTACATTCGCACTCTTGTAAACCACGGAGAGGCCACTGGGAGTTATTTCAACAGCCAGGTAACCGCCAAATGAAGGTTCAGCCCCCTCCGTTGCCTGAACCCCAGGATGAGGTGCTGTGAATTATGCAATTCGATCGAGAAAGCTCCCGTTTGGACTTTTCAAATAATTATTTAATCAATCAATTTTTTTTTTCTTGATCATCTGAAAAATGTTGCTGATGTTTGTTTGGATTGGTGGTTTGTGAATTTTTGAAGGAAAATTGGCTGATGTTGTTCTTGGATTTGACTTTGTGAAGCCCAATGTGGTAAAGATACTCAAATGGTACAAATATGTGGTAAGAGTAGCATTTTTGCTTATTAAACGATTTCTTGTGTATCCTACTTTTCCTTGCAAACAAGAGTGCTGTCTCGTGTCTAGCATTCGCAATGTCGCATTTTGCCCCTGAAGAAATCAAAAGCTCGCACAGCGTTGCGTGGCCTTCTCTTCCTGCTAACATCAACGGAATGTATCCATTGGCATCAGAAGCACATCAGAGCCCCTGCTTCTCAATGTATGAACAAAATCTGTGGTGCCGTCTTGTACTGCCTGATGTAGAGTCCCATAAAACTCAACAGGACTATCAAGTACCTTTTGAGGTGCAGCATTCTTAAACAACTTTTCAAACTCTTCACCGTTTTGAGTTGTATCAAATAGTTCCATTACCATCTGACCACGTTTATTCTGCAGGTTTATGTCAGCCTCAGAGTCGATAAGCAATTTGAAACTTTCCAGGTAACCGCCCTCTGGAGATATCATGGCAGCTGAGTATCCCTTTTCATCTTGCTCATTGAGATCAACGTCTGCCCCCTCAATCAGTTTCTTCGAAGCCTCAACATCATTTGCCTGAGTCACAAGCATTAGAGCAGAAAATATTGATGTATGGCTTGATTGAACAATTTCACCAGACTGAATCTACCACTGCTTGTCGGAAGCCACGAGCCCACCTTGCTGACTCTGCTATTACGCTTGCACTCTGACCAGCAGAATTCACGGGCACCGTCTGAAGCCAGGATTTTAAGGCATTACACTTACACTCTGCTATTCCTGCACTTTCACTCTCTCTCACAGTGATGAACTTATTCTATTGCACAAATAGTACAAAACCGTAGCATATCCACAAGGATCTCTTGCTCCTGGACTCAAGTGGTGTTGGGAAGACATCATCGCTACTCACCTTTTGGTCTCATCGCTCAAATCAAACAATTCTCAACCTTTGCCTGCATTCAGCCCCTATTGGGATATTTGGGACTCACTTAAGTCCCTAATGTGATTTCCAAACCAAGTCCTTTTGGTTGGGGTTGTTATTCTTGACTCCCTTAAACTTCCGATTAGTTGGAGTCACTATTGTTCTCTTTTAAGACAAGTATGCATGTGTTATTTATTGTCATGATCAAATAGCTCAAGAGAGTCGAGTTATATGAATTTATGGTATCTACTCCCTCCTGAGTTCAAATATCTTTCGTTATCAACAAGCTGACAACGTACAAGTTCAGAAACTCCAGAAAGCGGTAATGGATGGTGGAATCGTGGTGATCTGTGCACTCTTGGCAAGGAGAAGACTTAATAGATCCTTGCGGCTTGAACGCAGGAGCAAGAGATCCTTGCGGCTATGCTAAAGTATTGTTCCTTTTTATTACAAGTGAGAGTTTGAATCCGAGACACTGTTTGAAAATTAATTGGAAAAAGAGAGGGATTGCTCAGTGGGTAAGCCTTGGGTGTTGAATGCCATTACCTTATATTTTTTGTAAATATACAAATATTCTCCCCTTCTCCATGCCACAGTACCACTCCCTTAAATAAAAGTAAAAGATACGGTCGATTGATGAGATTAGTAACACACATTCTTTTTTCTTCTCTCTCTCTTTGGTCCTCAATTGAGGAATTTTGGTATTGTTATATATACAAGTACTGAATAAGCTCATTTCTTTTCTTTACGAGCACGAAGTCGTTTCCTAGCTACCTGTATTATACTCTCACGATCATCAGGAACTGCTGCAACATCCACTTTCTTTGGCAAATCAGAAAGATTTCCCTCCAGCTGCTCTTCAATATGACCGATCCCGCCACTGCATAAAAGGTTAAAGGTTCAATCTCTGCAATGTTCATATACTACCTTGAATTAGAAACAAATCATTTTCTACTTATAATGGTGGTTCTATGCAAACTGACTTCACCTCAGCTTCTTGATATCTAGATTATTTACTTTGTCCAGAATGGGTGTGACCCAAGCAATATTCACGGCACATACAGTGCGCAGGAATGGGCAGGTTGTTGCAATGAGTCCAGGTACACAACATAGTCACTTCATCATCTGGTTTTAGCAAAGAAACTCACTACTCAAACCTTTGACTAATTGTAGTGAGATATGCCTAGTCACGATCAATTTCCAACTCAAAGTTTCTCGTTTTCCTTTCCCGGTTTAAATAACTTAATTGGTCGGTGCTTTGATAAACCAGAAATCACGTACTTCGAGCATGTTACTTATTCAGCACTTATCAGTAAGCAAATCTATTGCAGTAGACCATTATATATAAGAGCGTCATGTTATCGAGTAACATTCAGGAGAATAGTCATTTTGTCAGTTCATAGCGGTGTTTCGTGAACATGATGTAATTGCAAGCTCTTTATTTATGTAGCTTACTCGCCCCTTGCTATTTTCTGCTTGATTTTTTTATAGGTGTTTCCTTACATCCTTGACAAACTTCATCCCTCTCACCTACAATCAATGAGTTCCAGAAACATAACAAGCAAATGCTGTCGCCAATGCCCTGAATATATCAGGCTTTTCTTATACAGATAACATAGCAGCAACAGTCAAAGCCTGGGATAATCAGCCATACTCATTTGCCTCCACTTAAGTCTTTGACAGTGAAGGTTCTAGCGGAAGCTCCGCAAAAAATCAAGGAAATACTTGGCAGACTCATCAAAGATTTAAAAGGAAAATGCTCAATGTGCACAAAACCAATGGGGAATCACTTCTAACACCAGTAACAGATAGTACAGGAACAAAAAGCCCAAGTAGGAATGAGTTGCAAAACTTTTGTGAATACATATCTGACACTTCTATTACAGTCCAGCTAAGGTTATGAATGATGTATAAAATTTTAAGATTTAAGTTGGTACACAATGTTAAGACTCAAACAATTTGCAAAAGAATAAGTGTGTAGGAATTGCGTTATCAAAAATAAACTCTAGAAGGGTATATTTATATGAGTTAAGGAGAAGACCTTTTATAATAGAATCATTATTAGACCTAGAGAGTGTGATTACTTGTAGGGCACGTCAATTCTTATCATCGTCAATAATGTTAAATGTATCTCCAACAAATTAGTGAGTTAAGTCATTTTCTACTCAATAATTCCCCACAAACTATTGATCCATGCGTCAAATTTAGTTTTATGAACCGTGGCTAGTAATTTAGAAAAAAAAAAATGACTTTAGTCAAATCTTTATTATCTCTACTATCTCTTGTGAGGATGTAATGAAATTCTCACATCAGAAGTTTACTTTAAATTGTATGTGCTTATAACAAGTTGGGTAATTTTATGTTTGGTCGAAAGGAGAGGGAGGGAATACAAACAAATGTTTTAGATGCGTCCAATTGTGTCGGGCATGCTGAGTTGGCAGCTGGCATGCATACCTGGTTAAGTGCAGTAAAAACATGCTTATTCTCTTTAATGGAAAATTTTGATCTCTTTTGCATTACCTTATTACTTTAATCGTGGTCCTGTAAATTCAGATAATCCAATACTCATAGTATTTACTGCTACGAAATATGGAAGTTGAAGCAAAAAAAAAAAAAAAAAAAAAACAAACAAACAAACAAACAATGGGTTGTGTTTTCTTAAAGTCTTGGGCACGTGGTCGCTTAATAATATTGTATAGTATGTATTCTTTTTTACTTGTAAGTGAGATGTTTTAGGTTCGATTAAATCACTGTTTGAGTAAATGTAGAAATATAGAGAATAATCTTAAAGATGACTTTTAGATATGAGTAAGTCGTTTCCTTAAAGTTTTAGTTGTCCCCACTCCAACAAGTTTGCTAAAGGGTTCTTGGCAAGTCATAACAAAGTTTGGAGCCTACGAACAACAAAATTCAAAGCATTCCTTTAGAAATAACTAAAAAAATATTGTAGAATTAAGATGTATAGAAAGAGAATAAGTAAGAAATTGTACAGGAGTGCATGATTTATAAATTGCAGCCAACGGGGACCCGAAGACATGTTCGAAGTATGCCTATAAAAAAGTCACGTCCTTCAATTGAAAGTGTGTGAAGATGAAATAGGTCTTTCCTGCATCCTTCCATTTCCGCAGAATAGATGCAAAGCATACTGCTTTTTCGTATACGTGCCTCTTGCCATAAATCATAACTTTACGATCGAACATACGAAAAAGCATTCTAAAGCATACTGGTTTTAGTTGTGCTTGTTCAATTCATGGTTAAAACTTAAAAACCACTCTCTCACTTTCTACACCAACAATCACACGCTCAAAATTTAAAATTAAGAAAAATTATGTTTCCGTCCTATAAACTTTAGCGGGAAATGCTACCCACCCACGTATGCTGCCCTTCTAACAAATTGACACAGATGGGTCCCGCCACTAACACAATAAAAGAAATTGAAAGTTACAAGGTATTTTCTCTCTCAAAACTTAATATTACGGATAATGCTAAAGAGATATAAATTTTAAACTAAATGACGTGTCATCAATTTTATGAAAATTCTAATTAATTAACTCAAATTCTCAATAATTGATTTTTTTTTTTTCTCTCAAACTTTCTCATATTCCATGAAATTAATTTTTCTGAAAATTTCTTAAAATCCTAGCTAAATACAGCCCCCCTTAATTAGAATGATAGGCAGAATCATTAATGTTTGCATTTTAAAACTTACGTTGAACATCTACTACTGCAATGGTTTAAAAAGTTCACTAAAGAAAATAAATATGAATCTATGATACTAAATTATTTAGCAAACTTTGTAGAGAGAAGAAATATAATACTAAATTATTTAGTAGGGTAGGCATTTGCAAGTCTTGCTTTGACCCTTGATCTCTAGTTTCTTGATCAGGATGCATCTATAGAAGATGCTAACGCTGATTGGCTTGATTGCTTTCGTAGTTGGTTCAAAATTGTAGTGCGAAAATGACAAAAGAACAAACAACAAACAGGTGAAAAGGTTAGTTAACTTCAACTTCAAATGTTTTTCACATAGGAATGAATTGGATCAAAATTCAAATTACCTGAATACAAACATTGAATCATAAGCAAACTACACAGAAATTATATTCATATGTGTTAGAAAAGCCTGTAAAAACATATGTTCATGTACTTTTCATAGAAACTTATCTACCAAAATTGTAGAGAAATAGCCCAAACAAGAAGAATATAGTAATAAATTTTAGTGTTAAGGACAGAACACAATAACAATTTATAATAAAATATAAAACTATGGAAGTTGAACCCAAAAAACCAAGCAAATGGGTTGTGTTTTCTTAAAATCATGCTCAAAATTTAAAATTTGGAATATAAAATAATTTGTGTTTCTAGCCTCCCAATTTTCAACAACATAGACTGAAACTCCCTAAAATATGCTTTGTCACAAACACTTTAACAAATCCGCAAGTGGCGGAGCCAAGATTTACATGAGGAGGGACCTCACTTAAATGTCAAAAAAAATAAAATAAATCGATAGTATTTACAAATTATAAGAGAGTAGAATACATGCTTAGAGTTGTGAGCTAATTAAATATTTTAAGACATTAAATGCTCTTTTTCATGATGAAATTAACCTTCCACGTTGTCGCTCACCTAAGGTCCTTATTTTGAGGACCTGTGAGGTCCACTTTTATATGAGTCAATAAATTGATCTAAGGATAATCTATAAGCTTTTATTATCCTTGTTATGCTTAAACGAAATTATGTACAGCAAACAGATTAAACTAAAAATATAAAAAATAAAAATAAAAAATAAAAAATAAAAAATAAAAGAAGAGGGGTTTACGTATCGCATTCCTTTTGGCTATTTAAATTAGAAGAGGCACAACAGTAGGTGCAAATGGAATATGGGACTGCCTCCAAACAGATTTAGGGCATCTGATGGCCGTGTGAAATCCGGAGCGAGACGTCTCCGCCAACTAAAGAGATTTCACGCGTGAATCGTTTTTTTCCTTTCCATTTTTATTTTTTTTTCAGTTTGTGGGATATTTTTTTTAAGCGTAACCCCATAATCAATCTAAGGGCTTGTGTGAAAGAAGACCACAGGTCCTTAAAATGAGGACCTTAAGGTCTCGCTTGGCAGCTCGGACTGTATTGACTATTTCAGTCGGATATGATAAATAGTCATCGGATAGTATTGACTAAATTAGTCGAGCGTTTGGTACATCATCATCAGACTAATGACCGTATTAAGAGGTCGGCCTATATATATATATATATTTTTTTTTTTTTTCTTTTTTTTCTTAATTACTTGTTAATAGTATTTTTTGAATATGTCAAATTAAAAAAAATGACAAATGTGTTTTCAAAATAAAAATTCACAAAAATAAAAAAACCCAAAACAAAAGAAATCAAAGAAAGACGAACGGGAAGAAGAAATGCTCAGAGTTTTGGGAATCCTTTTGAAACCCCTACTAACACGACGTGCTTAGAGATTTGGAAATTAAAATAGAAGAGAAATATTCTTGTAAAGTATTGAGAATAACAGATCCATCAAATAGAAAAATCACAAACTGGAGGATACAAGACAATAAGACATGGAGAGAAAAAGAGAAAAATAAAAGAAAAAATAAAAAATTGCAGGAGGAGGAAGACGATGAAGGTGAAACACATCAAATCCCACCCTCTTCCCACTAATTGCAAATGCGTGTTATGCAATCCAACAAGGGTTTTGAACTTCCAAAAAAATTGAAAGAAAACAAAAAAAGAGAACTGGGTAGGGCATGGGGAAGATGTGAAAAGAAAAGAAAGAGATAGGAGAGCAGGGTCGGCGACGATTGGCTTTGGAATGTCTGCTAGAGTTCGCTCCGATTGCTGACATGGTTGGTTGGGTTGGAGGAAAGATTTTGGGTTGGTGGAAGAAGAACAAACGACGAAGGGAGAGAAGCCGACTAATTATCCTTGCCTTTTGGGGTGTATTAGTTAGAAGGTGTGTACTGGATAAAACAAGTGGGCCTGGATTATTAGTCCGGTGGCTATTTAGTACAAAGGTGCACCAAACGACTGACTTCGTACTATTTATCTTATCCGATACTTTATATGGCGTGCCAAACGAGGCCTAAGTGAGCAACACTGTAACCTTCCAATAATATCAAGTCAAGACTCAATATATAGAGTAATTTGTAAAAAATTAATAAGGATTAAGAGAAATTAACCTTTCAATATCAAGTCAATGAAAAATGCTAGTGAGACCATGTGTTTAGACTATATTTTGCAGAGCACATAATGTGGCAGTTGATTATTGAATTCTTTTTTTAATGATTTAAAGAAGTAGTCTAATCAATAACTACCACATCATATGTTCTCAAAATATGGTTCAAGTACATAGTCTCTCTAGCATCACTTCAAGTCTATATAGAATTGGGAAATTTCAGGAAAAAAAAAAACACGAGAAGGGTGGAATGGGAATTTGGAGGACAAAATCTATGAAATTTTAAAAATTTAGTACAATGTTAAAAGAGAACAAGGAGATTACAAACTTAATATTGTTGTGGGTTGGGAAATATATTCAAGATTCGGAGAAGGTAAAGCTCAAAGTTTATTATTCTAGATTGGACCTAAGAGAATATATTTTGAAAACTAAATGAGCTTTTAGATTTTAACTAGATAATAATGCCAGCACGTTGCTGCGGAATTACAAAGTGCATGAATAATTACATCATTTCATTCTCTTCAAATAGTTTCTCCAATTACTAAACAATTTGATTAAATAGGAAATAAGATTATTTTTCTTGTCACATAATTAGTGTTTTCAATGTATCAAAGCAAGTGGTAATTATTAAAATGAATATGTTAACATATAGAATAAAATCCAATAACCTGAATAACAATGTTTTCATTAATATCAACAATCAGAAACACAATTGTAAATATAAAGTTAGGTGATTTAATGGTTAAAAATCATATAAACCACCTAGGTATAAAGAAATAAAAAGTAGATGAAAATTAAAGATCGACTTGAGGTTGGAGTTAACAAAATGGTTTTAAGAGTAGTAAATGTTATGTTGGATTGAGTTCCTTGTAATGAGATATCTATTCTGCACAAACAGTACAATGGCAAAAATAGTAGTCTATTTAAAAAATGAAACCAAATTAAATAAAGAGAAGGATGCTAATATGAATGAAATTGAAACCCTTGACAAAAAATTGATAGCTGGGAAGAAAGGAAAAAAGAATAAACAAGGGAACAGGTTAGTTAACTTAAACTTCAAATGTTTTTCACATAGGAATGAATTGGATCAAAATTCAAATTACCTGAATACAAACATTGAAACATAAGCAAACTACACAGAAATGCTATTCATTTGTGTTAGAAAAGCCTGTAAAAACATATGTTTTCACAAAACTTATCTACCAAAATTGTAGAGAAATACTCCAATCAAGAAGAATATAGTAATAAATTTTAGTGTTAAGGACAGAACACAATAACAAGTTATAATAAAATATAAAACTATAGAAGTTGAACCCATAAAAAAAGGAGCAAAAGAGTTGTGTTTTCTTAAAATCTTGGAATCGTGGGTAGTGATGAAATCATGCTCAAAATTTAAAATTTGGAAAATAAAATAATTTGTGTTTCTAGTCTCCCAGTTTTCAACAACAAAGACTGAAACTCCCTGAAATATGCTTTGTCGCAAACACTTCAACAAATCCGCTGCAAGTGGGGGAGCCAAGAGTTATGTGAGGAGGGACCTCATATAAATGTAAAAAAATAAATAAATAATTACATAGTATTTACAAATTATAAGAGAGTATAATACATGCTTAGAGTTGTGAGCTAATTAATTTTTTTAAGACATTAAATGCTCTTTTTCATGTTGAAATTAACCTTCTACATTGTCGCTCACCTAAGGTCCTTACTTTGAGGACCTGTGAGGTCCACTTTTATACGAGTCAATAAATTGATCTAAGGGTAACCTACAAGCTTTTATTATCCTTGTTATGCTTAAAAGAAATTATGTACAACAAACAGATTAAATAAAAAGAAAACAAGAAAAAGAAAAGAAGAGGGGTTTACGTGTGGAAGAAGAATCAAAGTTTATTATTCTTCGGTTGGACAATATGAGAATATTTTTTGAAAACTAAATGAGCTTTTAGACGTGATGCTGGAATTGAAAAAAGAAAATATAATACTAATTATTTAAAAATAATAATCAAAGTTTATTATTCTTCGGTTGGACAATATAAGAATAATTTCTGAAAACTAAATGAGCTTTTAGACGTGATGCTGGAATTCAAGGGAAAAAATATAATACTAATTATTTAGAAAAGTTGAAGAAGTGAGGTAGTGCTAGGGTTATGACATTCTGTATTTACGAGAATGCCTATGTTTTCCGCGTCACGGCACAAAACATGAAAAAGCCATTAGCTTAATATATACAAAAAGAGTAAATTTGAAGATAAAATTTGTAAATTAAATAATGTGTGTATTAATAGGAGAAATTTTTAGTTGTAATCGGAATACGGAAGGTACACCACGTGTTTTTTATATAAGTGGTGAAAATTTTTATTTTCAAGTTATTAACTTTTTAACATATATATCCCACCATTTGTATATTGATATGTGATGTACCACCCCGTGTATCGGTCACATTGAAAATTTTTGTCACTAATAGGAATGACCACGTTTATCAACGTTTAAGTAATAAACCAATCGTCAACTTCCATGTCTTTTAGTTTCCAAAATTTTATCTACATATTTAATCCCTTTATCATTAACCTAATACGAATAGGTCCTATGCCGCCTTAACTTCTATAAAAACAGTCACCCCCTACACCACTCAACCCCTCCTCACCTCCACCACCATCTCAACTCTCATTTCTCCTTCTGCTCCCAGCTGCTTCTTTTGACAACCACTATGGAGGACTACGAAAATCAAATCCCTCCTCCAAATCCGCAACCACCTATAACCGAGACTCTGAGCATCCTCTTGGCCTTAGCTGCCATTCTGCTTCCCCTCGCGGTGAATATTCCGAGCCACTTTGTCAAACATTCCTCCGCCTATGCAGCTAGTTGCGAGTGCAAACTGAATAACTGTCCATGCCTTCCCCCTTTCTACATTTTCTCTGTTGTGGCCACGGCAGCGTTGTCTGTTGTTTGGTTTGGACTTTTTGTCCTCGCCGCCCGGCTTCAATACCGCTTCGTTATTTGGGTAGGGCTTTGCTTAGTGTGGGCTACCTACTGGCTCGCGCTGGGTGGCATCCTTCCACCCCAATTTTATAATCCAATGCTTTATTCCTTCAATCCACTTCTGGCTGTCCTATTGGTGTTCAACCTAATGTTTCGATGTCTGGAACTGCGCATGAATGTCATAGCAGGCTACTGCGTGTTTTGGAACTACATCACTGGAAACTATTAATATTTGGGTAATTTGTCTTTTTATATTTTTTTGCTTTCTTCTTATAAACTGTTTGGGAAATTACCATCTCTTGATTCACGTGTCATCCTTGCACAGGGACATTCGATTTTTTTATATTTTTAAATCATATGATTTACTTATGCTTTCTTCTTATAATTATTTTATAGAAAAATAATTCTAATTAATTCATGTTTATCTTTTTTTAGAGTATATTTCTTGCCTCAAAACTATTAATACACATGTTATGCACATACACATATTTTTCTAAAATACGCTAAGGGGTAAAGTACAAAAAACTACCTCAACTATTGGTGTCACGATATTTTCATACCTCATCTTTTAAAATTGACAATGTCATACCTCATCTTTAGAATTTGGTCCAATGTTATACCTTCTGTTATTTAACCGTTCACTTTTAGTTAAATGCTGACGTGACTTGATTTGTGACCCACTTTATATGAAAAAATTATTAAAATTTGGTCCAATGTTATACCTTCCGTTATTTGACCTTTTACTTTCAGTTAAATGCTGACGTGGCTAGATTTGAGACCCACTTTATATTAAAAAATTTATTTAATATTTTTTAAAATAATAAAGAACAGTAAAAAAAAAAAAAAAAAAAAAATCCCTCTGTTCGTCCCTTCCCCCCTCTCTTTCTCCCCATCTTCATCTTCATCTTCTTCCCTTCTTAATCTTCAACCAAAAAAAAATTTGAAAACCCATCAACACCCCCCCCCCCCAAGGAAGAAGAAGAAGAAGAAGGAGAAGGAGAAGGAGAAGGAGGAAGAAGAAGAAGAGGAAAAAAAAGGAGAAGGAGGAAGAAGAAGAGGAAGAATAAAGAAAAATAAAAGAAATCCAACCCAACCCAGTTCCCCCCAACCCCCTACAACCCAGAAAGAAGAAGAAGGAGGAAGAGGAAGAGGAAGAAAAAGAGGAAGAAGAAGAAGAAGAAAAAGAAAAAAAAAAAAAAAAACCCAACTCAACCCAGTTCGTCCCCCCTACAACCCAAAAAGAAAAAGAAAGAGAAGAAAAAAAAAAAAAAAACAAGTCCAAAGCGAACCCAGTTCGTCCCCCCTCCCCAACCCAACCCCTTGCTAACCCCAAATCCACCACTCTCATCCATTCTCCACATCCTCTTCCGCACCCATCCTCCACCTTCTCCGTGCACCCATCTTCCCGCCGATGGGATCTGGGTTTTTTTTTATTTTTTTTTCTGGGTTGCGAGAGGGATAAGAGGGGGTGGGGAGGGGGAAGACAAACTGAGGGTGGGTGCAGGGGAAGACAAATTGGATTTTTATTTTTATTTTTTATTTTTTTATTTTTTTTTTGGGGGTTGCAGGTGGGGGGAAGAAGATGAAGATGGGGAGAAGAGAGAGGAGGGGGGGGAGGGGGAGGGACGAATTGAGGGTTGTTTTTTTTTATTTTTTATTTTTTATTTTTATTATTATTATTTTAATATTTAAAAATATTAAATAATTTTTTTTTGTTTTTAATAATATTTTAATATTTTTTTAATAGAAAGTGAGTCCCGAATCAAGCCACGTCAGCATTTAATTGAAAAATAAATGGGCAAGTAACGAAAGGTATAACATTGGACCAAATTCTAAAGATGATGTATAACATTGTTAATTTTAAAAGATGAGGTATAAAAATGTCGTGACACCAATAGTTGAGGTAGTTTTTTGTACTTTACCCTACTCTAAAATAAGACATGTACACAATACGTGTTCTGTATTTTACTAACTACGATTTGCGTATATATAATATATGAGTTGTTGATGTTGCTCAAATACAAAATACACTAAAAATTTGCAAATGCTACAATTGGCAACATAAAATTAGACAAACTATAGTTAAACCAAAGTTTGTTACGTTACTTCTTTCTTTTGTTTGAGTATCTTATTAATATATTTTTTAACCATTTTCTCTTCCAATGTTATTTCAGATCAGTAGCAACATGGAGACAGAGCCAGTTATCAGGAAAATGCCCAGAACATCATCTCCTTTTGAATGTAGTAGAATGTATTAGAATAATAATCCAGACCCTTGAAATTTGATCAAACGGCTACAAACATGAGGCTCCATTAAAAATTATAATAACTTTAGTCGTTTGATCAAATTTCAAGAGTCCAGATTGTTGGCTTAGGTGGATTAGGTGGAAGGGATATGGAGAGGATCCCTTTCTATTTTTTCCTACTAGCTTGCATTTTATATAGTTAGATTTCTCCATGTATGACACTTGTTATATTTATCCGGTGAAGTGTATAATTTTAATATTTTGAATATCTATATATGAGTACTTGCTATATTTATTTGGTCAAGTGTTACTGTTCGTAATCTTGTTTATAACATTTGTGTAAGTGTAATGTTTATTGAATATTTGTGTTACTGTAGATTATCTCCCTCTTTTGAAGTATTAAAAATATCATTGTATAAAAACAAATACCAAATATCATAATTCTAGTCTGCTCATACTTTAATATCACCATATTCACCACCAAGCTTCAACAAAATACCTTTGTTGATCATGCTAAGTTGTACTTGAGAGGAATGCCCCCGTACCTTATTAAATGATTAGCCAAACCAGATAAATCATCCTCATATGTTAAAATAATCGATAAATACCCCATAATTTTAAAAAAAAATTAAGATTTAAACTGTCGTGGGTGTAATCCGCTAACAAATTTAGCCCAAAATAATTTGTCCATTAACTAGGGCAAAAATGTATTCTGACGTGTGCCAACCGGACGACAACGACCCCCGTGATGAAGAACCCAAGCAACCCCAAAACGACTTTCGTTTCTCCGCCAAACCCTCGGCCGCCAACCCCGCGGCATCACCACTTTCCTCGCTCCACCTTCACCGCCGCTGTCCAACGACGCCGTTCCCTATTCTAATTCCCAGCCGCAGTGGCCGTCTCAACCGCAATCGGAGGCGCTGTTGGGAATCCGAAATGGTCTGGTGAAGATCGGCGGACGCATCAAAACTGGCATCTCGCTGCTCTCTACGAACAGCAACAAAGCTGTCACTGAGATCTCCAAGTTCATTTCGGGCTTGCTGCAGCTTCAGAACGAAGCTTTAGAAGAAGTGAAGCTGTTGATGATGGCGGCGGTTCCGTGCCGGGGATCGTGGACGAGGTTCTTGGTTTCGTCACCGAGATCGGTGATGCCGGACTGCTGGACCGACTTTCCTGTGACGCTCGATCATGGTAAAGTTGCTGAATTTCCACTTCGAATTGAATGTAATGTTGGTTTCGCCTATTTTCTTTGTGTCTGTTGCTTTAATTTTCATAAAATTTACACGAAAGCCGGTATGATGATTTTCGTTCGGCTCGATTTTGTGTTCTAATTTTGCAATGGTTAGATACCGGAAAGCCATTAGATTTCGAGTTCTAATTTACACGAAAGCCGTTAGATACCGGAGTTGGTATCGGAGACCTCGGAATCTGTTTGTGCTTGCGATACAAGATTGACAAGATCATTTGAAACAAACTGACGTGACATTCGTGCTTGCAATTTATGCTGATTTTGCAGTTCTATGAGTGAGGAGCTGTTTTATGCCCTCATAAGTTTGGAGTTTGTGATGGACTTGATTGTATTATGCCACTGTTTCTTCAATGAAATTGTGTATGTTTCTATAAAAAAACAAATAAACCATCAATCACTCATATATGCAAATAACATATAAATAATTTGATTAATTCAAAAGAATTACAATGCATCCACATACATGCTAATAAGGAATGCTAGTCACATCCTCACAAATTTTCCCATTTGAACTCACTTATTCGTCACGTGCCAACCTTTTACACATAAAACTAGTCTTTAATTTTTGAAAGAGTAAATTGTAGTCATGATCCCTTAACTTTAACTCAATTGGAGCAATGATCCCTCAACTAAAAATTCATTACTAATGGTCTCTCAACTCATCAAAACGTGCAAGCGTAATAGCATAGTCAGCAAGGTGGGCTCTTGGCTTCCGACAAGACTTATCTAACTGCTTGTATAAGTGATGAAAAATTTTACTCTCTCAAGTATTAAAGTTGAAAGATCATTACCACAGTGTACCATTGGTCCATTACCACGGTTAAATATGTGGTACATCATGTGTTATTATACAAGTGATGAGAAGTTTTACTTTTTAAGTAGTTAATTTTTTAACATATGTATCTAACTGTTTGTATAATGATATGTGTTATAGTACTCCTTTTACGGGCAGATTAAAAGATCTCTCCGTTACAGGAGTCACAATCAAAGCATCTGAACTTTTCTTTCGTAACTGATTTGTACTTTTATTACTTTTATATACAGATGAGATTAATCATAACCTTCTGATTCAAAAACCAATGGGCGTATACCTTAGTTGTGCTTGTTCAATTCAAGAGACACGTTACTTAGATTAAAAACCAATCTCCACTTTCTACACACAATACACCATTGTATCTTATATATAATATATTATAATTAGTATTTTGTGATATATATTATTGAAATACACCAACGATCACGCTCAAAATTTAAAATTCAGAAAAGAAAATAATATGTGTTTTTGTTCATTGATTAGTTTCTTCCTCAGATTGCCGTTTTGAGAGTCGACCCCCTTAGGAATTTTCTTTTTACTTTCTGCGTTATTTTCACACCTTAGTCCCCATCTTGCAGTCCCTTTCCCTTAACTCCAGCCCTTCCATATTTCCATCACGAACCATCTTGTAGTCCATTTCATTCATTTTCTTCCCTTCCATGCATCTTCCTTCTCCTTTTACCAAAGGTTTGACGCATGCATGTTTTGTATGCTCTCAGCCCTAGCTTTTGAGTCCCTTTTTTCAACATATATTGACTAGGAATCTGCAAGGTGTCCATTATTGATAGGAAAAATATCTTTCCATTTCTTAATCAATAAGATTACACTTTGATGCTTATATATACACAAGCAAATAGACCCTTTGTGGAATGACAGCTGATCTAACTAATTACAGTTAAGAAAACTGACAGAAAATATCAACCAGGTTTTATCTTTTGCAATATTACCCTTAATAATTCTCTCTGTAGGAATCCGAAAAGGTTGAATGATATGACCTTATCTCAAACAATCTACAACTTCCAATCCTATCTGCAATGGGGACTAGCAATGCAGTACGGAATAGCTCAACTGACTCATTTTGCTTCTTTATTTAGAACAAAATGGACCAAACATGTTATCAAAAACCGGACTCAGATCCTCTACGGGTCGGTCCCGTGGGGATCGTCCGGATGGATTGATCTCATCCGTTTGTACAAATCCAAAGGTCGAATTTTGCACGTCTTTTTTCTCTCTTTCCGCAGGTATCTCTTCCCCTTCATCTGATCCGGAGAGGTTCCGAGTCCTCTGTGAACAAATATCCTACGGTGCTGCTTCAACACTACAGACATCTGCAATGCTTGTTTTGTCATTATTAATGAGCAGTCGTCCCTTTGTGCTTTAATAGACAAAAGTGCTTGTTTTTTGTCAAACGACTTACTTTGGACAGACATCCCTTAGTGAATTGCTTCTTTTGTCAAACAAGTTACTTCGTCCTACTGTGCTTATTTATTCCATATTCGATTGATAGGTTCTCTTTTGTTGAATTATAGCTATATGTACTCCGTTGTTAATTAATATCATTTTTATTATGAATTATTTATATATGTAAATTTAAAATATAAAAGAGAAATTACGGAAAAAAAAAAGTAATATCATAGGTAAAATTTAAATTATAAAACAGGAATTATGAAGAAAAAATATGTAATAAAATAATAGTTTAATTTGACATATCAAGCGAAGAGCAAAATTTTAAAAATGTCAAAGTACCACATAAAATATCAAATTTAAATTTTATGTTCTCCTTAGAGATGGTCATAGGAGGTCTCTAAGGAAGTTGTACAACAACCATACTCCCTACTTTAGTGAGTTATAATGGCTCTGACTCAATAATTAGCCAATGAAAATTAATTAATTATATAAAACAATATTAAATCAGTTAGCATTAATTATAGAGAGCATGAACATCTACAAAAATTACAATTTAATAAATATGAATGAGAATGCTTACATCCTCAATAATACACCGAAAAAAATTCAGGACCAAAAGCATCCATAGGAGACAGCCTCATGCTTGGCTGCAAAGGAAATCCTCCTAAACCGGTAAACCCTACACTGAGAAATAACTTTTTTTTTTATTTATTTAACAAACAATATTATCAACACTAGAGAGAGTGAGATAAATTAAATCTCACAGTGAGTTAACAATAATATAGCGATTTTAGCGAGATAAATTAAATCTCACAATGAATTAACAATAATATAGTTATTTTATGCAAGGGAATTTTTGAAGGAAAAGTTGGCTGATGTTGTTCTTGGATTTGACTTTGTGGAGCCCTATGTGGTGAAGATCTTTGATTTTTGGTTCGCTTCCGCCATCGTTGTTGTTGGCGTTCCTGATCCAAGGAGAAAGAGTGATGCTCGAGGAGCACTAACGTTTTGGACGCTTGGGGTTTTCTTTCATTTTTTTTTTTTTTTCACAAAGTGAAGGAGATAACAACAATTTAACACTGTTAAAATGGTGGACAGATGTCACGTCTATTTGGATGCAGAAAATTTGAACTCAGATAATACAAATATATGGTAAGAGTATCATTTTTGCTTATTAAATGGTTGCTTGTTTATCCTACTTTTCCTTACGATTTCTTGTGTATCCTTCTTTTCCTTGCAAGCAAGAGTGCTGTCTTGTGTCTAGCATTCGCAACGTCGCATTTTGCCCCTAAAGCATTTTGCCCCTAAAGAAATCAAAGGCTCGCACGGTGGCCTCCTCTTGCTGCTAACATCAACGGAGTGTATCCATCGGCATCAGAAGCACATCAGAGCCCCTACTTATCAATGTATGAACAAAATCTGTGGGGCCGTGTTGTGCTCCCTGATGTAGAGTCCCATATAACTCAACAGGACTATCGAGTGCCTTTTGAGGTGCAGCATTCTTAAGCAACAACTTTCAAATTCTTCACAGTTTTTATTTGTATCGAATAGTTCCATTACCGTCTGACCACATTTATTCTTCAGGTTTATGTCAGCCCTAGCGTCGGTAAGCAATTTGAAAGTTTCCAGGTAACCGCCCTCTGCAGCTATCATGGCAGCTGAGTATCCCTTTTCATCGTACTCATTGTGATCAATGTCTGCCCCCTCAATCTGTTTCTTCAAAGCCTCAATACCATTTGCTTGAGTCAAAAGCATTAGAGTAGAAAATACTGATTTATCGCTTGATTGAACAATTTCACTGGATGGAATCACGTCTACAACTGATTGTCGAAAGCCAAGAGGCCACCTTGCTGACTGTGCTATTACGCTTGCACTCTGACCAGCAGAATTCACCAGGCCAAAATCAGCGCCGTCTGAAGCCAGAATTTTAAGGCATTCCTGGTGTTTATATCTAACACAGATCATTTATGCAGTTTGTCCAGATTTTGTCTGAGAGTTGATATTGCACCCGGCACCAATCAATCATTGAAGAATCTTATTTAATCCAAGCCGTGACACCATGTGAACGGGGCAGTCAGTTTCTGAATTTGTTGTCTTAATTGGAACTTCTACGTCTGTGCCACAATTTAACAGAACCTCTACCGCTCTTTCATTGTTACATAAGATGGCTTGGTGAATGAGAGTCCTCCCAAAGTGACGAATGTTAGGAGAGTGGTGTTGCAAGAGCATGCGCAAGATAACACTGGTGGCTTCAAAATACTCCACAGCACACCAGGTCCCGCTGTAAGCCTCGGGTAGTCCTGCACCCACCCGAAACTCTTCTCCTGTATATACATCCCATGACCAGCCTCCAAGGCTCACTTTTATATCGGTTGTGGCTCCAGCCTGTTATTTCGTTCCAAAAGGTAGGTAACGTTAGATAGTAAGTGTATCACTATAAAGGTATGCATACCAGCCAATGAGTCTTTACCTAGCACGAGGCCTTTTGGAAGCTCACTGGCTTCAGGTTCTATGGGAACTCCAAAGTTAAGCGAGTAGCGCGCGAGAGCATTCCCAGGATGGGTGACCCATCGGGAAGTTCTCGTGTGAGTTCCCAAAAACAAAACCGTGAGGGTGTGGTTGGGGCCCAAAGCGGACAATATCGTGCTACGGTAGTGGAGCGGGCCCGGGAAATCGTCCCGCCCGGGCCGGGATGTGACATAAAGTTTATTGTTAATATATCCTAAAAATAGATGTATATATCAATTATGTTGTACATTTGTAACACGTAAAAATGTTACATTACCACTTGTATTCCCGTTTCTTATAAAAAAATCTCGCATGTGAGTGGGGGTTCTAACGATCACGTAAGTATATCTATTAATTGCATGTGGTCATAAACGTTAATTATATGTAGCAATATCAAATTACTAAATTAGTGTTAAGATAAAAAGGGCAAAAGAGATTGATACGATCATGATTAATCAAGCTAAACATGCCAAACTGGATATCTTTTTGGAAACTAACTGGATATTCTTTTTTTGGATCGACTCCATCGTAGCACGATATTGTTCGCTTTAAGCCCTGATCACGTCCTCACGGTTTTGTTTCTGGGAACTCACACGAGAACTTCCCAGTGGATCACCCATCCTGAGAATGCGCTCGCTCGAACTTGTTTAAGTTCGGAGTTCCGATGGAACCCAAAGCAGTGAGTTCCCAAAATGCCTCGTGCTAGATAGAGATGAAAATATACATATAAAGCTTACCGGATCCACTTCCCTAGACGATGTGGAATGTTACATTTGATATATTAAATTTTAAACATAAAATAAAAATTTATATTTATTTTCTTTGATTGGAAATAAAAGAAAATAAACTAAAATGTATAAAAATATTTAAAAATTGCTTTGATAATGAAAGGAAATGAAAAGGTAATGCTTTAAATAAAAAATAATAATATAAACATTTAATAATTAATTAAAAATTATTTGAAACTGCTGTCAAAATTTGACAACAGTCATCTTTACTACAATTCCACGTCATGCCATGTTTTTAATTACTTTCTTCATTAATTAGTCATCACTTTCGATAGCAATGACTTAATCTTCTTCTCAATTATTTTATTCATGACTTTTGATATCAATGACTGAATTTTCTTTATCACGACCAGTGACTGCTGTACAAAAACCATTAAAACAAGTCACAACGTAATTTCATATGAGATCAAGAGAAAGAAAATTCAAATATCCCAGTAAATATAATACATTCACAGTATAATGTTAACAATGAGCGTTGTCGTATATCTTATCACTATTCGCCTTCACATAATGAATCTGGATGTAAGTTAAAAAGAAAAAGAGAGAATGCAGAAAATACAAACCAAATAGGATGATAAATTAAATGTTTTACCTGGGAGCATGTGACGAAATCTGATTGACCTTCACATAATCAGATTGGCCTTCACATAACGACCTTCAAATAACGACAGACGTGAGAAATATTATGGACTCGAATATTATGATTTGGTGGAAAGAGCGGGAGGGAATAGAAGCTAAAATTACTTTATTCATTAATTAGTCATCACTCTGGATATCAATGACTGAATCTTATTCTCTATTATCTTCTTCATGACTTTTGATATCAATGACTGAATAGAAAATACAAACCAAATAGGATGATAAATTAAATGTTTTAGCTGGGAGAAAGTGATGAAATCTGATTGGCCATCACATAAGCAGATTGGCGACCTTCAAATAACGACAGACGTCGGAAATACATAATCAGATGGGCGCGCGGCCTTCAAATAACGACAGACAGGAGACGCGAGAAATACATAATCAGATTGGCGACCTTCAAATAACGACAGACGGGAGAAATATTGACTCGAATATTGTGATTTGGTGGAAAGAGAGGGAGGGAATAGAAGCTAAAATTCTGGACGCGTTTTTGCGTTAGGCCATGCTCAGTCGGTAGCTAAAACTTTACATATGAGAAATTACACTGCTTGTACGTTAAATACATATTTTTAAACAAGGGTGGGCTGTGTTTGTAGGATATTGAGGGGTTGTTTGGGGTGTATGTTTGCTCCCACCACATTCGTATACTTACTATACATTTAACTATTTGGTACGAGACATTTCACTTAATTCTAGTTAACTTTTACATTAAATGTTACTTTTTTAATTTTGATAAAAAATTAACCAAGGTTAACTAAAATGACATAAATATCATATGATTAGGTGCAAAATTTAGGGTGGTGAGGAAAAATGCTTCTGGTTGTTTGTGAATTATTTGTGACAAAGGAAGTTCTAGTCTTTGTATTGGAGATGGGAATGCTACACTTACCATTATTTATATCATCTCTATGGACAAGATAAGACCCGTCAACGCATGTGAGTCTCATTTCTATTAGAGAGATAATACAAATAGATGGTAAGAATAACATTTTTAGACTGAAATCACAAATTATTTTATTTTCCAAATTTTAAATTTTGAGCATGATTTCGTCACCACCACGTGTCCAAGACTTCAAGTGGATTATGGAGTTCACTTGCAATTTCGCCTCCTGAGTATTTTACCGTCTAGGATTTGGTTGTGGGTTGGTTAGTTTATGATGTTGTGATTGTTCAAATACAGCATGTTTTTCACTGATTTTCATTGCATTAAACATTTCACTAAACTAGTCTAGATTAATCTTTTTTAAACTAGTCCAGTTTAGTTTTTAAAACTAATTTAATATGAGATAATTCGATGTAACAAACGCACCCTTACTGTGCCTTATAGATTTTTTTTTTTTCCTTCATACGCAGGCAGGGTGAGGGAGGCACATTTATATGAAAATGCAGTAGGCTTGCATTTAGGTGAAAATGAAAAGGCGCAGGAAAGACCTATTTGATCTTCTCACACTGTCAATTGAAGGATGTGACCTTCTATACGCACACTTAGAACAACGCTCAATGGATTCTATATTCTCTATATATATATATATATATATATATCCCACGTTGGATGAAATTTATAAATCATATACTCCTAAACAGTTTCTTATTTATTCTCTTTTTTATCCATCTTAATTATACAATTTCTTTCTGATTATTTCTAAGAGAAGCTGATCGAAGATTTCAAATTTTATTGTATCTTGGAAATGATTTACTAAAAACCTTTTATCAAACTTGTTCGAGTGACGGCAAATAACATTTTAAAGAAATGACTAAAGTCGGACCTCAAACCAACTTTCAAATTATTCTTTATAATTTTACATTTACGTAAACAATTATTCCGTCCTACTCACGTGTCCAACTTTAACATTCTCAACCTCCATTTGCTTATTCACGTTGTATGAAAGAATTTTTCCTTTCTCACAAACACCCCATGCGCTTACCCTACGGAAATCTTTTAAGAGCCAAGTGGCATCGACCACGGTGGCACTACACAAATGCAAGAACAGACAATATATGAAAGTAAGCATCACAGATTTTTACACGAGTCCACGTCCGGACAAAATCTTTCGGGTATAAAACCCCACGCCTACACAACTCAATCCCTCATTCCTCATTCTCTCCTTCTTCTCCCAGTGGTAACCACCTCAACTCTCATTTCTCATTCTCTCCTCCTTCTCCCAGCTGCCACCACCGCTATGGCAGACGTTGAAAATCAAAACCCTCTTCGAAATCCACCTCCATATCCGCAACGACATCTAACGGAGACTCTGACCATCCTCTTGGGCTTAGCTGCCCTTGTGATTGCCCTCGGGGTGAATCCGAGCCAGTTTGTCAAACCTCCCTCTGCCGATACGGCTACTTGCGAGTGCAAACCGAATAACTGCCCATGCCTTCCCCCTTCCTATATTCTCTCTGTCATGGTTACGGCAGCTCTCTCTGTTGTTTGGTTTGGACTTTTTGTCCTCTCAGACCAACTTCCATACCGCTTTGTTATCTGGGGAGCGCTTGGCTTAGTGTGGGCTATCTACTGGATTATTCTGCATGGCGTCTTTGCACCCCAATTTTATAATCCAATGGTTTATTCCTTCAATCCTATTATGGCGGTCATGTTGTTGGTTAACCTAAGATTTCGAAATGTCTGGGAGCGTGCGATCCAAGTCCTAGCTGACAACTGCGGATTTTGGAACTATATCACGGGAAACTACTAATATTTGGGTAATGTATCTGCTCATACTTTTTTTACTGAAAATACTGGCAGATGAGCACACACTCTGTGTGTGTGAACAATTTGATTCGATTTTTTGTTTTTGATTAACGAGTGAGATTAGTTTTTAAATTTTTTTAAAAGAGTATGAGATAATGATGATGAGACAGTTTCTCTTAATAAGTGCATATTTTTTCTTAATATTACATGAGTATTGTTTTGTCCTCCTTATGTAAATATTGTGTATCAAAAAATGAGGATAAAATAGGAAAAATAGGTAGTAATGAGGATATGAAAAATATTGTGTATCAATGTGCACAAAACCAATGGGGAATCACTTCTAACACCAGTAACAGATAGTACAGGAACAAAAAGCCCAAGTAGGAATGAGTTGCAAAACTTTTGTGTACATATCTGACACTTCTGTTACAGTCCAGCTAAGGTTATGAATGATGTATAAAATTTTAAGATTTAAGTTGGTACGCAATATTAAGACTCAAACAATTTGTAAAAGAATAAGTGTGTAGGAATTGCGTTATCAAAAATAAATTCTAGAAGGGTATATTTATATGAGTTAAGGAGAAGACCTTTTATAATAGAATCATTATTAGACCTGGAGATCCCAAAGAATATCTACAAAGTAGATATTGCGTGGTGTGATTACTTGTAGGGCACGTCAATTCTTATCATCGTCAATAATGTTAAATGTATCTCCAACAAATTAGTGAGTTAAGTCATTTTCTACTCAATAATTCCCCACAAATTATTGATCCATGCGTCAAATTTAGTTTTATGAACCGTGGCTAGTAATTTAGAAGAAAAATGACTTTAGTCAAATCTTTATTTTCTCTACTATCTCTTGTGAGGATGTAATGAAATTCTCACATTAAAAGTTTATTTTAAATTGTATGTGCTTATAACAAGTTGGGTAATTTTATGTTTGGTCGAAAGGAGAGGGAGGGAATACAAACAAATGTTTTAGATGCGTCCAATTGTGTCGGGCATGCTGAGTTGGCAGCTGGCATGCATACCTGGTTATCTGCAGTAACAACATGCTTATTCTCTTTAATGGAAAATTTTGATCTCTTTTGCATTACCCTATTACTTTAATCGTGGTTCTGTAAATTCAGATGATCCAATACTCATAGTATTTACTACTACGCAATATGGAAGTTGAAGCAAAAAAAAAAAAAAAAAAAAAAACAAACAAACAAACAAATGGGTTGTGTTTTCTTAAAGTCTTGGGCACGTGGTCGCTTAGTAATATTGTATAGTATGTATTCTTTTTTACTTGCAAGTGAGATGTTTTAGGTTCAATTAAATCACTGTTTGAGTAAATGTAGAAATATAGAGAATAATCTTAAAGATGACTTTTAGATATGAGTAAGTCGTTTCCTTAAAGTTTTAGTTGCCCCCACTCCAACAAGTTTGCTAAAGGGTTCTTGGCAAGTCATAACAAAGTTTGGAGCCTACGAACAACAAAATTCAAAGCATTCCTTTAGAAATAACTAAAAAAATATTGTAGAATTAAGATGTATAGAAAGAGAATAAGTAAGAAATTGTAAAGGAGTGCATGATTTATAAATTGCAGCCAACGGGGACCCGAAGACATGTTTGAAGTATGCCTATAAAAAAGTCACGTCCCTCAGTTGAAAGTGTGTGAAGATGAAATAGGTCTTTCCTGCATCCTTCCATTTCCGCAGAATAGATGCAAAGCATACTGCCTTTTCGTATACGTGCCTCTTGCCATAAATCATGACTTTATGATCCAACATACCATGAAATTAAATTTTCAATTCTCAATAACTGAAAATTATTGAGAATTCTAATTAATCAACTCAAATTCTCAATAATTGATTTTTTTTTTTCTCATTAACTTTCTCATATTCCATGAAATTAATTTTTCTGAAAATTTCTTAAAATCCTAGCTAAATACAGCCCCCCTTAATTAGAATGATAGGCAGAATCATTAATGTTTGCATTTTAAAACTTGCGTGGAACATCTACTACTGCAATGGTTTAAAAAGTTCACTAAAGAAAATAAATATGAATCTATGATACTAAATTATTTAGCAAACTTTGTAAAGAGAAGAAATATAATACTAAATTATTTAGTATTTGCCAAAACGACAAAAGAATAAACAGTTGAAAAGGCAAACTTTCTAAGGAAAATGCAACCATAAAAGATGCTAACGCTGATTGGCTGCCTGATTGCTTTCGTCGTTGGTCAAGATTGTATTTGCCAAAACGACAAAAGAATAAACAAGTGAAAAGGTTAGTTAACTTCAACTGCAAATGTTTTTCACATAGGAATGAATTGGATCAAAATTCAAATTACCTGAATACAAACATTGAATCATAAGCAAACTACACAGAAATTATATTCATTTGTGTTAGAAAAGCCTGTAAAAACATATGTTCATGTACTTTTCATAGAAACTTATCTACCAAAATTGTAGAGAAATAGTCCAAACAAGAAGAATATAGTAATAAATTTTAGTGTTAAGGACAGAACACAATAACAATTTATAATAAAATATAAAACTATGGAAGTTGAACCCAAAAAAACCAAGAAAATGGGTTGTGTTTTCTTAAAATCATGCTCAAAATTTAAAATTTGGAATATAAAATAATTTGTGTTTCTAGTCTCCCAATTTTCAACAACATAGACTGAAACTCCCTAAAATATGCTTTGTCACAAATACTTTAACAATTCCACAGCAAGTGGCGGAGCCAAGATTTACGTGAGGAGGGACCTCACTTAAATGTCAAAAAAATAAAATAAATAGATAGTATTTACAAATTATAAGAGAGTAGAATATATGCTTAGAGTTCTAAGCTAATTAAATATTTTAAGACATTAAATGCTCTTTTTCATGATGAAATTAACCTTCCACGTTGTTGCTCACCTAAGGTCCTTATTTTGAGGACCTGTGAGGTCCACTTTTATACGAGTCAATAAATTGATCTAATGGTAATCTATAAGCTTTTATTATCCTTGTTATGCTTAAACAAAATTATGTACAGCAAACAGATTAAACAAAAAAATAAAAAGAAAAAAGAAAAGAAGAGGGGTTTACGTGTGAGAAAAGAAACCCATCACATTCCTTTTGGCTATTTAAATTAGAAGAGGCACAACAGTCGGTCCAAATGGATTGCAAAATATGGGACTGCCTCCAAACAAATTTAGGGCATCTGATGGCCGTGCGCAATCCGAGGAGAGACCTGTCCGCCACCTAAAGAGATTTCACGCGTGAATCGTTTTTTTCCCTTTTCCCTTTTTTTTTTTTTTTTTTCTTTCAGGTTGTGGGATATTTTTTTTATGCGTAACCACAAAATCAATCTAAGGGCTTGTGTGAAAGAAGACCACATGTCCTCAAAATGAGGACCTTAAGGTTTCGTTTGGCAGCTCAGACTGTACTGACTATTTCAGTTGGATATGATAAATAGTCATCTGATAGTACTGACTAAATTAGTCAAGCATTTGGTACAACATCAGACTAATGACCGTATTAAGAGGTCGGCCTATATATATATATATATATATATATTTCTTAATTACTTGTTAATAGTATTTTTTGAATAAGTCAAATTAAAAAAATCACAAATGTGTTTTTAAAATAACAATTCACAAAAATAAAAAAAAAAAACCAAAAGCAAAAGAAATCAAAGACAGACAAACGGGAAGAAGAAATGCTCATAGTTTTGGGAATTGGGATCCTTTTGAAACCCCTACTAACACGACGTGCTTAGAGATTTGGAAATTAAAATAGAATAGAAATATTCTTGTAAATTATTGAGAATAACAGATCCATCAAATAGAAAAATCACAAACTGGAGGATACAAGACAATAAGGCATGGAGAGAAAAAGCGAAAAATAAAAGAAAAAATCGAAAATTGCAGGAGGAGGAAGACGATGAAGATGAAACGCATCAAATCCCACCCTCTTCCCACTAATTGCAAATGCGTGTTATGCAATCCAACAAGGGTTTTGAACTTCCAAAAAAAATTGAAAGAAAACAAAAAAAGAGAACTGGGTAGGGCATGGGGAAGATGTGAAAAGACGAAGGGAGAGAATCCGACTAATTATCCTTGCCTTTTGGGGTGTATTAGTTAGAAGGTGTGTACTGGATAAAACAAGTGGGCCTGGATTATTAGTCAAGTAGCTATTTAGTACAAAGGTGCACCAAACAACTTACTTCGTACTATTTATCCTATCCGATACTTTATACGGCGTGCCAAACGAGGTCTAAGTGAGCAACATTGTAACCTTCCAATAATATCAAGTCAAGACTCAATATATAGAGTAATTTGTAAAAAATTAATGAGGATTAAGAGAAATTAACCTTTCAATATCAAGTCAATGAAAAATGCTAGTGAGACCATATGTTTAGACTATATTTTGCAAAGCACATAATGTGGCGATTGATTATTGAATTCTTTTTTTAATGTTTTAAAGAAGTAGTCTAATCAATAACTGCCACATCATTTGTTCTCAAAATATGGTTCAAATAGATAGTCTCTCTAGCATCAATTCAAGTCAATATAGAATGAATTGGGAAATTTCGGAAAAAAAAAAAAAAAAAAAAAAACAAGAAGGGTGGAATGGGAATTTGGAGAACAAAATCTATGAAATTTTAAAAATTTAGTACAATGTTAAAAGAGAACAAAGGTGGGCTCTTGGCTTCCGACAAGCAGTTGTAAACATATCTAACCGTATAAGTGATGAGAAATTTTACTCTTTCAGTTATTAAAGTTGAAGGACCATTAACACATAGTGTATCCTTGGTCCATTAACACGGTTAAATATCTGGTACATCATGTATTATTATATAAGTGATAAGAAGTTTTACTTTTTAAGTAGTTAATTTTTTAACATACATATCTAACTGTTTGTATAATGACATGTGTTATAATACTCGTTTTACGGGCAGATTAAAAGATCTCTCCGTTACAGGAGTCATAATCAAAGCATCTGAACTTTTCTTTCGTAACTGATTTGTACTATTATTACTTTTATATACAGATCAGATTAATCATAACCTTCTGATTCAAACCAATGGGCGTATAACATAGTTGTGCTTGTTCAATTCAAGAGACACGTTACTTAGATTAAAAACCAATCTCCACTTTCTACACACACTACACCATTGTATCTTATATATAATATATTATAATTAGTATTTTATGATATATATATTATTGAAATACACCAACGATCACGCTCAAAATTTAAAATTTAGAAAAGAAAATAATATATGTGTTTTTGTCCATTGATTAGGTTCTTCCTTAGATTGCCGTTTTGAGAGTCGACCCCCTTAGGAATTTTCTTGTTACTTTCTGCGTTATTTTCACACCTTAGTCCCCATCTTGCAGTCCCTTTCCCTTAATTCCTGCCCTTCCATATTTCCATCACCAACCATCTTGTAGTCCATTTCATTCATTTTCTTCCCTTCCATGCATCTTCCTTCTCCTTTTACCAAGGTTTGACCCATGCATGTTTTGTATGCTTTCAGCCCTAGCTTTTGAGTTCCCTTTTTCAACATATATTGACTAGGAATCTGCAAGGTGTCCATTATGGATAGGAAAAATATCTTTCCATTTCTTAATCAATAAGATTACACTTTGATGCTTACATATACACAAGCAAATATACCCTTTGTGGAATGACAGCTGATGTAACTAATTACAGTTAAAAAAACTGACAGAAAGTATTAACCAGGTTTTATCTTTTGCAATATTACCCTAAATAATTCTCTCTGTAGGAATCCGAAAAGGTTGAATGATATGATCTTATCTCAAACAATCTACAACTTCCAATCCTATCTGCAATGGGGACTAGCAATGCAGTACGGAATAGCTCAACTGATCTGATTTTGCTTCTTTATTTAGAACAAAATGGACCAATCATGTTATCAAAAACCGGATTCAGATCCTCTACGGATCGGTCCCCTGGTGATCCTCCGGATGGATTGATCTCATCCGTTTGTATCCAAAGGTCAAATTTCGCACGTCTTTTTTCTCTCTTTCCGCAGGGATCTCTTCCCCTTCATCTGATCCGGAGAGGTTCCGAGTCCCTTGTGAACAAATATCCTCCAGTGCTGCTTCAACACTACATACATCTGCAATGATTGTTTTGTCATTATTAATGAGCAGTCGTCCCTTTGCGCTTTAATAGACAAATGTGCTTTTTGTCAAACGTCTTACTTTGGACAGACATCCTTTTGTGAATTGCTTCTTTGACAAACATTCGGTTGATAGTTTCTCTTTTGTTGAATTATAGCTATTTGTACTCCATTGTTAATTAATATCATTTTTATTAAAGAAAATTAATGAAAATAGTTTGAAAACTTTGAGTTTTAATGATAAGGACAAAATAAAAGGTAAAGTTAATAGTATCAGGATTGACTTTTTGGTGTAAAAATGTGGTTTTTCGTTAAAGTGAACAGTACCGTGAGCCTTTCGTTAAAACTCTCTTTTTATTATGAATTATTTATATATGTAAATTTAAAATATAAAAGAGAAATTACGAAAAAAAAAGTAATATCATAGGTAAAATATAAAATATAAAACAGAAATTATGAAGAAAAAATATGTAATAAAATAATAGTTTAATTTGACATATCAAATGAAGAGCAAAATTTTAAAAATGTCAAAGTGCCACATAAAATATCAAATTTAAATTTTATGTTCTCCTTAGAGATGGTCATAGGAGGTCTCTAAGGAAGTTGTACAACAACCATACTTCCTACTTTAGTGAGTTATAATGGCTCTGACTCAATACTTATATGATAATAAATTGGTGTATCAAACGGTACTTTTCTCACATGAAATTTTTTTCTTTTCGATAATGGGCAAGTTGAATTTGATTAGCCACGTAATTAATCACAAAATTTTGCAAGTGACCCTTTACCACAGTAGTCAAAATATGTTGAGCTCTTGCATGACACGTGAGTTTAAACCTCACCGATGACTAATCTAACAAAATCTATCGTTTAACAAAAAAATAAAAATCACAAAATTTAAGCTATTGCTCATGTCAGCACAACTTTCTTAGAATACTCTGAACAGAATTACATGACGTTAATATTAAACTCAAATTTTAATGTGTAGAGTTTATTGTTAATATATCCTAAAAATAGATGTATAAATCAATTATGTTGTTCATTTGTAACACGTAAAAATGTTACATTACCACTTGTATTCCCGTTTCTTATAAAAAATCTCGCATGTGAGTGGGGGTTTTAACAATCACGTAAGTATATCCATTAATTGCATGTGGTCATAAACGTTAATTATAGGTAGCAATATCAAATTACTAAATTAGCGTTAACATAAATAGTACAAAAGAGATTAGACTTTCTTTGATACGATCATGACTAATCATGCCCAACTGGATATCTTTTTGGGATTAGACTATATTTGATACGATCATGACTAATCATGCCCAACTGGTTTTGGAAACGAACTCGATATTCTTTATGCAACTTTATCATCTTTTAAAGTTTTTCTCCTCATCTGATATATTAAATTTTAAAGATAAAATAAAAATTTATATTTATATTTTATTTTTTGAAAATGAAAGAAAATGAACTAAAAAGTAAAAAAATATTTAAAAATTGCTTTGATAATGAAAGGAAATGGAAGGGTAATGCTTTAAATAAAAATAATAATAAAAACATTTAATAATTAATTAAAAATTATTTGAAACTACTGTCAAATTTGACAACAATCATCTTTACTACAATTCCACATCATGCCACATAAAAATTGACATTTTGGTTAAAAACATTAGTGTTGTTATTTTTACTGTTATTGCTGATGTAGACTTTTTGACATTTTTATTTTGTTGAAATTTTTAACATTTCCTTTGAAGATGCTTTTAATTACTTTCTTCATTAATTAGTCATCACTTTCGATATCAATAACTAAATCTTCTTCTCGATTATTTTCTTCATGACTTTTGATATCAATTACTGAATTTTCTTTATCACTACCAGTTACTACTGTACAAAAGCCATTAAAACAAGTCACAACATAATTTCATATGAGATCAAGAGAAAGAAAATTCAAATATCCCAGTAAATATAATACATTCACATTATAATGTTAACAATGAGCGTTGTCGTATATCTATCACGGTTCGCCTTCACATAATTAATCTGGATGTAAGTTAAAAAGAAAAAGTGAGAATGTGAGCCCATCAGATTCTTCCACTTGAGATCTTTTGCCTAGATTTTGATATTCGAGTCCACAATGTCCTCCCCGTCTGTCGACACTTAAAAGCTAAAATTTTTGGCGCATTACGGCATTCGGCAAAAGCAGGGCTGGCGCCTAAAACTTTACAAACGAGAAATTAGACGTTAAATATATATTTTTTAAATAAGGGTGGGTTGGGTTTGTATGGGTATTGAGGGGTTATTTGGGGTGTATGTTTGCTCCCACCATAGTCGTATACGTACTATACATTTAACTATTTGGTACGAGACATTTCACTTAATTCTAGTTAACTTTCACATTAAATGCTACTTTTTTAATTTTGAAAAAAAAAAATTAACCAAGGTTAAGTGAAATGACATGTATCAAATGATTATGTATATGGTGATCATATACCAAAATTTAGGGTGATGAGGAAAAATGCTTCCGGTTGTTTGTGAATTATTTCGTGACAAAGGAAGTTCTAGTCTTTGTATTGGAGATGGGAATGCTACACTTACCATTATTTATATCATCTCTATGGACAAGATAAGATCCATCAACGCATGTGAGTCTCATTTCTATTAAAGAGATAGTACAAATAGATGGTAAGAATGACATTTTTGAACTGAAATCACAAATTATTTTATTTTCCAAATTTTAAATTTTGAGCATGGTTTCGTCACCACCACGTGTCCAAGACTTTAAGTGGATTATGGAGTTCACTTGCAATTTCGCCTCCTGAATATTTTACAGTTTAGGATTTGGTTGCGGTTTGGTTAGTTCACGATGTTGTGATTGTTCAAATATGGTATGTTTTTTTACCGATTTTCATTTTCAAGTTTTTTAGTTTGATACTGCATTAAACGTTCACTAAACTAGTCTACTTTAATTTTTTCTAAGCCAACCCAGCTTAATCCTTGAAACTAATTCAATATGAGATAATTCGATGCAACAAACGCATCCTTATTGTGCCTTATAGAATTTTTTTTTTTTTTTTTTCATACGCAGGGTGAGGGAGGCACATTTATATGAAAATGCAGTAAGCTTGCATTTAGGATAAAATGAAAAGGCGCACGAAAGACCTATTTGATCTTCTTACACTTTCAATTGAAGGATGTGACCTTCTATACGCACACTTAGAACAATGCTCAATGGGTTCTATATTCTTTATATATATATATATATATATATATATATCCCACGTTCGATGAAATTTATAAATCATATACTCCTAAACAGTTTCGTTTATTCTCTTTTTTATCCATCTTAATTATATAATTTTTTTCTAGTTATTTCTAAGAGAAGTTGATCTAAAATTTCAAATTTTATTGTATCTTAGAAGTGATTTGCTAAGAACATTTTATCAAACTTGTTTGAGCGACAAATAACACTTAAAAAAAACACCTAAAGTCGGACCTCAAACTATCTTTTAAATTGTTCTCTATATTTTTACTTAAAAATGATTTCATCTCTACCCACGTGTCCAACTTTAAGTAACTCAACCCATTTGCTTATCCAAATCCAAGTGGTATGAAAGAATTTTTCGTTTCTTCGCAAACAGTTTCACCAAAGGAACCGGATCCCCTCCTGATCCTAAAAAATTAAGTTCACTAATCAATGAATTTAAACTGTTAAAATTTGATCCAACGACTACAATTATTATAACTTTAGAAAAACCTCATGTTTATAACCGTTTGATCAAATTTCAACGATCCGAATTTATTGATTAGTGATCTCAACTTTTAAGAATTCGGAGGAAATCCGGTTCCTCACCAAAGAGCCCCAACCTTGTTACCCGGAAAAAAAAAAAAAGGAGGCCAAAAAAGGCCAAGAAAAGAGAGCCCCAGCAAACGCCCTAAGGCGTTCTTCAACAAAAGGAAAAAGAGATCCCTCATCGAACGCCCTAAGGCGGAAAAAGAAAAATCAGTGTCAACAAAAGGAAAAAGTGTCAACAAAAGGAAAAAGAGATCCCTCATCGAACGCCCTAAGAGTAACTTCAAACGCAGCCCTGACAGGAAAATGAGATCCCTCATCAAACGCCCAAGGCTGCCCAAGTCTGTCAAGGCTGTCAGTGTCAACAACAGGAATATGAGATCCCTCATCAAACGCCCAAGGCTGCCCAAGTCTGTCAAGGCTGTCAGTGTCAACAACTCAACAACAGGAATATGAGATCCCTCATCAAACGCCCAAGGCTGCCCAAGTCTGTCAAGGCTGTCAGTGTCAACAACAGGAATATGAGATCCCTCTCCCTCATCAAACGCCCAAGGCTGTCAAGGCTGTCAGTGTCAACAACAGGAATATGAGATCCCTCACCCTCATCAAACGCCCAAGGGTGCCCAAGGCTGTCAGTGTCAACAACAGGAAAATGAGATCCCTCATCGAACGCCCTAAGAGTAACTCCACCAAGGCTGTCAGTGTCAATGTCGAACTTTAGAAACTCAACGCCATTTGCTTATCCAAACCCAGGTTGTATGAAAGAGTTTGTCTAACTCACCTACCCTGAAGGTGTCAACACTACAGTATAAAACCCAACCCCACGCTACTCAATTCAATCCCTCATTTCTCATTCTCTGCTTCTTCTCCCAGCTGCCTAGTTGGAGCACCACTATGGCGGACGTTGAAAATCAAAACCCTCTTCGAAATCCACCTCCGTATTCGCAACATCTAACGGAGACTCTGACCATCCTCTTGGGCTTAGCTGCCATTGTGATTGCCCTCGGGGTGAATCCGAGCCAGTTTGTCCAACCTCCTTCTGCCGATACGGCTACTTGCGAGTGCAAACTGAATAACTGCCCATGCCTTCCCCCTTCCTACATTCTCTCTGTCGTGGTTACGGCAGCTCTCTCTGTTGTTTGGTTTGGACTTTTTGTCATCTCCGCCCGACTTCCATACCGCTTCGTTATCTGGGGAGCGCTTGGCTTAGTGTGGGCTATCTACTGGATCATTCTGCATGGCATCTTTGCACCCCAATTTTATAATCCAATGGTTTATTCCTTCAATCCTGTTCTGGCGGTCATATTGTTGTTTAACCTAAGATTTCGAAATGTCTGGGAGCGTGCGATCCAAGTCATAGCTGACAACTGGGGATTTTGGAACTATGTCACATGAAACTACCAATATTTGGGTAATGTATCTGCTCATACTTTTCTTACTGAAAATATAACTTTAACCAATGGAATTTAATTTTCTCCACAATAAACCGGACCTCAATTTTTTACTCGAATAAAACTCACTGACTAAATTTCACATTAGCAAATATTTAGATTCCGATAAAAGTTAAAAATTCACTAAATGGACCCTACAAAATATGTATTATGGAGTTTTTGGGTGAATTTTGATTCAAATATGTTTTTCAATTGTTTTAGCAGTTGGATTTTTTTTTTTACCATTAGATTTGATTGTTTTCAATCTCAACCGTTGGATTTACTGTATTTAAAATTTTAAAATTACCCAAAATTTATTTTAGACCCAACAAGAATTTGGTTAGTTTAAAACCTAAGTGATTTATGCTTTCTTGTTAATTTAATTATTTTATAGACAAATCATTTTATTTAATTCATGTTCATCTTTTTTAGAGTATATTTCTAGCCTCAAAATTATTTATACAAATTTTACGCATGTATACAAAATTCCAAAAAAAAAAAAAAAAAAAAAAAAAAAAAAAACCTAAATAATACCTGTACACCACACGTATTTCATATTTTACTATGATTTGTGTATATGTAATATAGGAGCGGTTGATGTTGCTCAAACACAAAATACAATGAAAATGTTACAAATGCTACAATTGGCAAGAAAACATTAGACAAACTACGACTAAACCAATATTTTTTAGTTACTTCTCTCTTTTGTTGTTCGTATGAGTATCATATTAATAATTATTTTTAATTATTTTCTCTTCCAATGTTATTTTCAGATCAGTAGAAAGATGGAGAGAGAGCTAGTTATCCGCAAAATGCCTGGTCCATTCCTCTTATTTTGAATGTATTAGAACAATAGTCGTCTTTTCCTACTAGCTACGTTTTTATATTTGTATCTCTCCATGCAAGATTTGTTATCTTTATTCAATGGTGTATAACTTTAATATTTGGATCTCATCATGTAAGACTTATTATATTTTTTCGGTGGCATGTAATTTTAGTATTTTTTTTATTTTTATGTATGAGCTGCTATATTTATTTGGTCAAGCGTGCAATTTTGTATTTAATTTGTTTATTGAATATTTGTGTTACTATAGATTAATCCCTTTTCGTTAAATATAAAATATCATTGTCTAAAAAAAGTCACCATATGTCATAATTCGCTCATACTTAAACGTCCTTGTGTTTTATTAAAGAACAATATGTTACACATTTGTACCCCTTTCTAATAAGATAAAACCCACAACGCATCTAAATTCTCTCACAATCTGAGACTAATTCTAACCTTAATACCTTATGCACCTATGAAAGAATGTGCCTTCTCCAATCTTGCGACACCTGTCCACTCACTTAACCCAACTTAACACTGTCAAGTCAAAGTCTCTCTGCTATCACCCTCGACGACTCAACGCTGCCATCTCCATCTCCGAACTGCCGCAATTCAAACCCAGAAAAGAAAAGCCACGCTCCCATCCCACCACCCCCATCTCCAAATTCCGGCGAACAGATAACTCTGCAAAATCCTCTGCACTAAAAAAGACTGTTCTATCAAATCCTCTCCCAAATTCCCATGAAACCGATGGCGAACGCGAACGCGAGTTCGAAGCCTTCACCTCCCTTTTATTCTTCGCGTCCTCCATGGTTTCTTCTTTGAACGCTCGAATGTCTGCAGCTTCTAGCGATTTCTACAAGGATTTGCAGCAATCCCTTCATCATTTTCAGGTTGGTCACCGCCGCGTTGCATGATTCGCGAAGTTCAGGTTCGAAAACGGTACTCTCGCTGTGTCAATTTCATCGATTTTGTTCCCAATCTTGTACATTTGTTTAATTTGTGATTGAATGATTGGGTTCGGAATCATTACCCTCTGCAAATTTGTAAATTTATTTTATCTATTACATTCTCACTCTTGTAAACCTCGGAGAAGCCACTCGGAGGTGGTTCAACAGGTGAATTATGCAGATCGATCGAGAAAGCTCCCGTTTAGATTTTCATGTAATTGTTTAATCAATCTTTCTTTTTGTTTTTGTGTTTTTGATCATCAAACAAATGTTGCTGATGTTTGTTTGGATTGTTGGTTTGTGAAATTTTTAAGGAAAATTGGCTGATGTTGTTCTTGGATTTGTCTTTGTGGAGCCCTATGTGGTAAAGATCCTTGGTTTTTGGATCTTTACTCTTTAATAAACCCTGGTTTTTTCTAAAATAACGCTAAAATATGATAAAAGCTTGATCCCTCTCACCCACAGCTCAGCCATTTCAATCCCAACTTCACACACAAAAGGCAGCTCCTTCTGCTTTGTAGTTACCGCATGGAACAGCCCGGGCTCGTCAGTGTCAAATTTCCTCCGGCGGTTCCATCTGAACGAGTCACTAGCCTCGACTTCTGCCCTCCTACAAATCACATTTCTCTTGCTCGACTTCCCCCACTGCAAAATCCCAGCAGCCCCCACCATTTTCAGCATTTTTTTGATGTGGAGATCCTCTACCGCATTTTTATGTGTTTCTTTACCTGACTTCACCTTCTTGCAAGCTCTTCCAATATCAAATTCTCTGCATAATTTTTAATCCCACTTTTCCTTGCAAGCAAGAGTGCTGTCTCGTGTCCTGCACAATGTCGCATTTTTCCTCTAAAGAAGTCAAAAGCTCGCACAGCGTAGCGTGGCCTTCTCTTGCTGCTAACATCAACAGAGTGTATCCATCGGCATCAGAAGCATTCACATCAGAACCCCTGCCCATCAATGTATGAATGAAATCTGTGGCGTTGTGTTGTACTGCCTGATGTTGAGTCCTATAAAACTCAACAGGACTATCAAGTACCTTTTGAGGTGCAGCATTCTTAAGCTACAACTTTTCAAATTCTTCACCGTTGTGATTTGTATCGAATAGTTCCATTACCGTCTGACCATGTTTATTATGCAGGTTTATGTCAGCCCCAGCGTCGATAAGCAATTTGATAGCTGCAGCTATCATGGCAGCTGAGCATCCCTTTTCATCTTGCTCATTGAAATCAACGTCTGCCCCCTCAATCAGTTTCTTCAAAGCCTCAACATTGTTTGTTTGAGTCACAAACATTAGAGGAGAAAATATTGATGCATCACTTGATTGAGCAATTTCACCTCTACAACTGCGTGCTGGAAGCCAAGAGCCCACCTTGCCGACTCAGCTATTATGCTTGCACTCTGACCAGCAGAATTGACCAGGCCAAAATCAGCAGCGCCTGAAGCCAGGCTTTTGAGGCATTCCTGGGGTTATTATCTGGCACAGATCATTAGTGCAGTTTCTCCGGATTCTGTCTGAGAGTTGATAGTTGATATTGCACCAGGCACCAATCAATAGTTGAAGAATCTTATTTAATCCAAGTCGTGACACCATGTGAACGGGGCAGTCAGTTTCTGAATTTGTTGTCTTAATTGGAACTTCTACATCTGCACTGCAATTTAACAGAACCTCTACCGCTCTTTCATTGTTACATAAGATGGCGTGGTGAATGAGAGTCCTCCCAAAGTGAGGAATGTTAGGAGAGTGGTGTTGCAAGAGCTTTGTGCAAGATAGCACCGCTGGCTTCAAAATACTCCACAGCACACCAGGTCACGCTGTAAGCCATGGCTAGTCCTGCACCCACCCAAAACTCTTCTCCTGTATTTACATCCCAGGGCCAGCAGTGTATAACTATAAAGGTATGCATACTAGCCCATGAGTTAGGGATACACCTGCAAGAGCAGTCTGGCAACAGAAATTTGCTGGCTAACAATGGCGGAAATAAGCACATTACAGTAAACATTAGTATGTAGGAATGGCTTGGACGATTGAAGCAGCGCCCTGTCAGTTGCGTTGGCATCCACCCCACACTGCCACCAAGAAATAGCATCACTGTCATGGAACAAAAGTTAAATGTTCAAGCAATTACAACACATACACATTTCGGTGATGGCTACCTTAATTGTACATCACACTTATTTATGTTGAAGCATACTTTAAGGCAATTGTAGGCTCAGCACAAGTCCTCCTAGGTTAGAAAAGCACTTTCAGCATAAGCGCTTGCTAAAATTTAAAACCATAAAGGAATTTTGATTAATGTATGATGATAAAAGACTGTTACCTTGATGAATGTGTCAACTACATCAACGAAGCCTCTGGAGCAAGCAGAAACAAGAGCATGCACAGCCGCCTGAGGGCGGGGATCATGTCGGACCCCATGAGCATCTCTGCGGACCTAGCCCTGCCAAGTAGCTTGCCTCCAACAGAGCCTCCTCACATGCCGGCTGAGATGCACCTTTGGTAAGCACTTCCAATATCTCCAACCGTCCCTCCCTTACTGCTGCATTTATATCTTACTCATAAAAAAATGATTTTAGGCAGCATGTTATGTCAGGGTTATGAGGAATTTTCAGCAGCAGTGATTATGATTAAGGCTTTTCGAAGCAAATGCAAAGAACCAAAAGATATTGAACACCAGGAAGAATTTGTTTCCTGTTTGAAAAGGAAATATGCAGACCAATCTCGAGCAACTAGACACATGATTCCGGGGTACGAAATTAGGAAAACAAATTGGTTGATTGGACAAAAACGAAGGCAACCCAGATGCTATTCAACAATCAGAATCCAGAATTAACATCCCATGTATAAAAACAGGGCAAATTGATAAGATTTCACAGTTCACACCATTACGTTCCCAGCAGCCGTCTCCCAATGACCATCAATTCCAACACAGATTTATCACCATTTCGAACGAACTCCAAAATCTACAAACCCAAACACATTAAACAAAAACGTTTCCTTTACAAAATCCATTACCGAAATCCGATCAAATTTTGTAAATTTGAACAAAAGATAAAGTTTCGGAGCAAAAAACACACCTGTGTGGCTATGAGAGCTGCAGCTTTAGGGTGATTGAGCGTCAACCCGCGCACAAGACGTTTCTGTGCGAAGAACCCAGCATTGTTTAGGTTCAGCTCCTCAGCTTCTCGTGGAACCACCTTCATTTTTTGCAGTCCTTACTCTCAAGTCAATGCCTGCAACTTTCAAAGAAAAGAGTATTTTGTTTTGAGCAATTTCTTATCTTTTGGCGGCGAAACTGAAGAAGGTGGATAATGAGCTGAGCATCGGAATTGTGGGAACTGCTGAAAGTGACGAAATAGGTTCTTACCGGTCAATAGATACGAAGATTTGTGTCACTTTGTCAGTCGGATGATGCACGGACACAGCTGGGTCCTGTGACTTTCGATGAGTGAGTTGGGACTTTAGCTGAGTGAGGTGGGACTTTCTTTTTCTTTTTCTTTTTTGGTCAGAAAGGTGCGACTTTCTTTCTGCCTTCTTTGGGTGAATAATATTTTGTTTCTGTTTTTAAGAATTTTTTTTATGAATATTTAAAACAGAAATTAAAATTTTAACTTAATTTTAATTTATTTTTAAGTTAATTAGATTTGTGAGACTCATTATATATCACATCAACACATAATATAACGTTTACAAAATTGTGATAGAAGAAGCACATTAGTTTGAAACACCTATTCTTAGAACTAGATTGATTAAATTTTCAATTTTAGATATAGTATAAATAAATTTCGAAGACCATTTGTAATGATAAAAAAAATAATAATAATACTTATGTGTCACTGTCACATCATGATGGTGTGGGAGAATTACCATTTATGATAAAAAATAAACCCATTTAAATATGAAAAATAGTATTACCAAAAAGAAGAAAAGGAAAAACGTAAAAACGTGAAAACTTCTCCCATCGCTTCCCCTTCTCCCTCTTTGCTTTTTCATTTATCTCGATTGTTTAAGCCTAATTTCCAGTTTTTATCAAGCTTAAGAAAACTTGGTCGCTATCCATCGTGCAATTCAACTACACGTTTCACCCCCTCCACAGTCCACACCCTTCCATGCACTTATATCTCAGAAAAAGTGTATAAATTTCTATTTTGTGATTTACAATTGCGATTGATTTACAGCTGCGTTGTGAACATGTGATTGTTTGTCCAATAAAAGAGGCCAATTCAGATTCAGTTTTTGTAATTTTACCGTGGGGAACTACTTATCCCCGCACCTATGAATAAAGAATATTCAATGTACAATCATAATTCGAACCGTTCATTCTTTTTACCATCATCTAAAGATTATATATTAGAAAAATCATTCAATATGAAGATCGTTTAGTCATCTATCTGTATGAAAAAATAAAAGTTTTATTCTTTGGATAATGATATAAAGAGAATGAACGTTTTGAATTATATAAACATTTTGAATTATGATGGTCGTATAGTGAAAATACATTAATTATAGGTGAGGAGACAAATTTTGCATCTTGTTAAATATAAGGTTCAATCTTCTTAACTTGTCAGTAATACTTTTGTTATATTTGGAAAGCAAGTTAATGTTGTTTTAATGATGTTTTAAGCAGATAGTCCAACAACTACTCCATTATTTCTCCGATGTAAGATTCATACTTTCAACCATTCACAAATTATTATACAAGTTTGTCCTAGTCTAACAAAGAATGCTACTGCACGCATCAAAGTTGAAACGGCGAGAAATGACCGCAACTTAGTTTTGCCCAGCATCTTCATAGGCTCCTTAAAAGACCAAAGGAAAAATCACAGTGGGGAGAGAGTTTTAAGATGCCTCTTTCTCTTTATGTTTTGGTTTCTGTTGAATTAGGGTAAAAGAAGTTAAAGAAGCTCAAAAGCTCAGAGAAGCAGTTGTGGAAACTGGGACCGCATTCAGCACAAAGACAAAATCATTTTCCAAGGCTTTTCTTTTCTTATGTTATCAAGATCTGAACTGCTTCAACTTGTCATGTAAATTAATCGAAGAGATGGAAAATCGCATGGTGGTGAGTACACATGGAAAACACTGTGAAAGTAACATGTGGTTAAACTAATGAAGGATAATCCGCACACTTAACAAATCAAATGTGAATTAATTAACTAATGCGATCCTCCGGTTTGGTAGTTTACATACATACGTGAACAGAGAAAGAGTAAAACGCTATGATACGTGAACAGCGAAAGAGTAAAAAGCTACGGTAGAAGCAAGGTTTCAGTTTTGAACTGGAAGGAAAGGGGAGTGAAGTAGGAATACGGAAAATGTCGTCAATCCTTAAAAACCGAAAAGGAAAACAAAAGCTCAAAAAGTAGGTACAGGACCACAACAGCAGCACACGAGGCAAATACATACATACAGGCCCCCATTCGAATGAGTTCTCCCTTTATATATAATACACAAGTACTACTAGAAGAGAGGAGGCCTGTTTCTGTTTAGGGTTAACAAAAGAAGCTTAAGAGCTTCAATTGACATTTCTGGAAAATAAAGGACCCCAAAAGTAGTGACCCTTCTCAAATTTGGGCTTCAAGGTAGCTCTCCAATCCAATCCATTTGTTAAGCTCTTCAAGGCTGAGGACTTGCACTTGCTGCAGGAGAAAATTTTCCACTTTGTGCACCCACAAACATAAAGCCACAAAATACAAGAGAAGTTAAAATAAGAAACTTTCCCGGGCTTTTTCTTTTCTCATGCTCTCTCTCTCTCTCTCTCTTTCCCTCTCTAAGAGGAAGAAGAATTAAGAATCTTCTCATATCTAAAAAAGGAACAACCACACAACCACCGGAATCTATCTTTGTCCCGATATTAAATTCATTAACTAGCTTTATGATCACTGAGTAACTGCATCCATAGACCCCTTAACTACATTTCAGATTGATTAATTTTTCATATGCTTAGCAGAATGGGAGCCTGCGTGCTTTTTGCCTTGGTGGTTGTCATTTCTATCTTTGGTGTCTCCGCCGGAAATGTTTTTCATCTACATAGAGCATTTCCGATGAATCACAACATTAGTTATAACCGTATCCAATCAGCTGGCCGTTCCCAGATGACTGGCCCATCCCTCCTCTAATAACTTTACCACCTCCAAATACCGATTCATCCCTGTTGATCCTAAAAATTATAAAGCTTACGTGGCGCGCAAGCCGAGTAACTATTAAGCTAACTACGTCATTCGGTTGAATGTGGGGCGTGCCAACTCGTCGGCCGAGGAGTAAAATTTGTTGATGTTGCGTTGAGCGTGTTGCTGACTTCTTTATCTTACGACTGCGGCCGAGGAAGGAACAAATCTCGGCCTTTGGATTCTCGAGCCTGAAGACAAGGCTGGTAGTTCTGCAAAGTTCACAAATCGTTGTCGCCCGATTCGGTCACAGTGATTATATTCGTAAGAGTATAAGCACGTCGAATCGACACCAGACTATACGGACAAAGTATTCAAAAGTGATGTATGTCTTGATGGTGAATGTGGTTCGGCTATCAGAATGCCGAACTCTGAAACTCACTTATGAGTATCTAATCATAAAATCATTCGGCGTCCAATACACCGAATGTAGTAACTCGTAACACCTTACTTCGCCAAAAAGGCTAATAAGATGACATCTGCCAATAAGGATTGGAAAACCCTTCTCGACCGAGACTTGGATAGGTAACCAGTCGGCCTCGACGCAGTGCTGTTTATCCAAACTGAATGTGCTCTTCGGTCGGCTGATTCTACGGCAGCAATGTTGTTTATCCAAACTAAAGGTGTTCGCCGGTTGCCTTCACAGTGCTGTTTATCCAAACTGAAGATGTGTCGGCGAGAAAAAGAAATAAAAAAAAAATCTCAAGATGTTTGAGAGGTTTTGTGCAGGGCAATTGTGTATTGAATTGAAGGTCCCGAATTGTTGCATGTCCTGTATTTATAGCACCAACTTCTTCTTGAAATCGAGTTAAAATCATATATGGATTGGGACTTCTTGTTCCGTTCCAACTTTGCTTCGACCAACCCTACTCCCATTAGGACTTTGAACTCACCCCTTTTTGAGGCTTTATTCATTGTTGATCGAGAATCCTAATTGCACTAGGACTTCCTCGACCCCTTTGCTTATTTGAACTACTCCTTCTTGTGATAGGACTCGACCATCCCTGCTGAATAGCCCGGGATCACCAGACAATCCATAGTATTTTTGAAACGGCTTTGGGCCGAGCATAAACCTACACTCGGCCCAACAATATTATTTTGGGCCCAAGCAATCCCATAAGCAGTAAAATCCTTTTCAATTTCAGCAAACAAGTTGGTTCACCAAGCAGAACTTTAATCGTGTTTGCATATGCCTCACGATACAGTGGTGAAAGCTGGAACGCTTCCTGCAACACCTTCACTGCAAAATTAGTAATGAGGTAAGGCATCTCCAACTTTTCCTTAATCATCTTAGTGAACTAGTTAAAAATCATGCAACTTTATTGACCTAACAAAGTAGAAGCTAAGAGGCAAATAAACATTTCTCAAGAAGAACGCCTCGACCTAGCTTTTGGTTCTTCCTCATGTTCAGATTCTCTAGCCTGTATAGCTTCCATGACTTCCCTTAGTATTGCCATCATCTACTGAACCATCCCCAATGTCACTTCCTCCTCTGATTACTCTATTACCTCCAATAATTACAAGTGCGACATGTTTGCTTTTCCCCCGGCTGGCACAAGAAAACAAGCACCAATAACATACTTTGAATGCTTATAGTAGAATAAGCGGTTAAAAAAGGGTACTGTACCAGGTACTGTACCGGCATTCAAAATGACAAAGTAGGGCCTAATTTACAAAAGCAAGTAAGCAGCACCCTGACTTCTATCACAGAAGTAGCACCCAAATTATTGATTTAAAAGATGATGAAGGATGACGTGACATCCTTGCTAGAGTTTGATCAGAATAATATATAATAGCGACAAAGGCAGAACAATAAAAAAAAACAAAACTTACGAGGCGAGCCAAAACATTTTCTCCTTTTTTATCCTTTGTTGTGTCGCCATCTCGTTGTGGGCACATAACTTGAGACCAACTATCAACATAAAAAAACAAACTTACGAGGCGATTCAGTCATCCCACTTAGCAGCTCTTTGGGAAGCAGGTCTTTTCAAAAACAGTTCTTTTCATAGTGGATATTATTCAAAGGGACTTTCTTTTTGTCAAAGAGAGTATATATAGTGGCTATAAGTCATCCCACTCAGCAGCTCTTCGCCTTTATATATACTCTCTCATAACTCACTCTCTCCCACACTACCTTCTTATCTGCCTCTCTCTAGACTTTACTTTGTCTCTCTACAATCATCATGGGTATTGATCTTAATTGTTGGTTTCGATTTTGCTGAGTTGAAACTATCTGCCTCTCTCTCTAGACTTTACTTTGTCTCTCTACAATCATCATAGGTATTGATCTTAATTGTTGGTTTCGATTTTGCAGAGTTGTTTCAACTCAGCTCTCGTTTCTTATTTCTCCCCTTCTGCTCCCAACTGACCACCGCTATGGCGGATGATGAAAATCAAAACCCTCCTCCAAATTACTTTAGTCTAAAGAAGCTGGCAAAATTGCACTGTAGAAATGAACAGTGTTTTGTAAGACATTTCAGTTTATTTACAAGACTACCACTGGCCCTCTCTGCCGTGAGTCTTGATGCATACGTGTTGATGATCGTGGGAAGGAAGAACGATGGTAAAGGCGGTCTTTTTCGTTTCCTTCTCAAACCCTCCTTGCCTCTTCCGTCTCACAGACCCGACGAGAACGACACAGACGGTCTCGCGTCCATCCTATCCTCTTCTCACCGCCGTCTGCCTTCCCTCGCCTATGTCGTCTTACTCCATCGTTTGCGTCATGGAGGCCCATGCATGGTTTTTTTGGGTGGGGATTTCAGATTTCAAGGGGGAGAGAGGCTGTGCTTCGTTTCGATCTGGTCTTGGTGAGTATCGTGATCCCAACTCTTTGTTATTATTAGTTCAATTTCTCTGTTCGAGTCACTGCAGAGTTTTCTGTCACTCAAAAGCAGGAGTCGCTTCGGCTCTTCATTGTTCAGCAGCTGCACCAGAAATGATTTGATTTGATTACGAGTCTTAATCTGTTTGAATAATTATATATATTGTTTGGCTGTCTGCTATACAAATTACCACAAAACAAGAAAGATTTAGTCACAAGTAAATAAAACTATAATTCTCTCTTAATTAATGCTGCAAAATCTGTGTTGGGTCAATAATTGCAAGCTATTTTTCCGAGAAACAATCAGATTATTGGATCTAAGTTGCTAATTGTTTTAATTTTGAGGCTTCAATAAAATCAGCACCCACAACTGGAGGAGTCAAGAAGCCTGACCGCTACCGACCTGGAATCGTTGCTCTTCGGTAAGTTTTCAACACAATATAGTTCAAATCCTCTGAATCATGTTCTTGAATTTTACAATTATGTATCGTGTTCTTTGCATTTCGTTATCCGAACTCTATTCGTTGAATTTGGTTACCTAAATCGTGCCTAATATTTGATGTGGCCAGTGGCTTTGTTGTATGGCTGGCTGATGTGATTTGGGAGTGTTTTTAGTTAATGGGAGACAGGGGACAAAGGCGTGGGGCAGCGAAGTCACGTGGGATTAGGAATTTAGGATAGTAGAGTATTTGCTAATTTATAGGATTAGAAGTCTTCCTTTAGTTTTGTCTTGGTGTGATGAAAAAGAAAAAGGGTGAGTAATTTTAACTCCTGTTTAAGGTAATAACACTGCTGTTTAATTGCTCTTTTTGGGTTTTCTAGCCAAAAAGTAAGTCAGTGTATATTTATCTAGCTCCCCTGATTTTCTTTTTTAATTTATTTTTTGTTTGTTTTGTTGAGTGATGCAGTTTGATCGAATCAGGTTGAATTGAATAATCCTTGAAGTGACAAGGAGCTGACTGAGCAAGTAATAATTCTTAATTACTTACATGTTTTCATTTTAATTTATGATTTGATTGGCCCTCATAGAAATTTCGAGCTCCATAATTGTTGGACCATTGATGTCTTATGAGTATTGATTAGTGTAGTTGTGTAAATATAGTGTATGGGTGTTAGATGATCTCAGAAGGGAAGGGGTATCCCCTTCTTTTTTCTCTTGAACTCTCTCTATCACAAAACTAAAACATGGCCGCCAGTTTTCTTATCCTTTAATCGCCGATCTCCTCAGGTTTGCCTCAAGCCGGTGAAGGAATCAGGGTAACAGAGCCCAGACTATAAGAGGTATTTCACATCCCTTAATTTTTATTTTATTTTATTAATTTTAACTAGATCTGAGAATTTCTAAGTCATGGATCTATGAATAGTGTGTGTTGAGTCTCTGAGCATCTCTTTTTTTTTTTTTCATCAAATGGTCTCTGTAGTGTCTCTGTGTGTTTGTGCATCCATGTATGAATATGATCTCTGCAAGCTCATTATTGTCCTGGGAAACCAGCTAAATTATTGATACCATGCTTTCTACGTACAATGTTATCAAGTTCTATTTTCTAGATTTCTGATTTGGGGGGGGAGGGAGTGCTAATATAGTAATTTTCAGGTATTTTGTGTCTTTTGGGTAACTTTGTGATATGCAGTTGATTTTAGGAATTGATTTATGGTGGAATGCACTGACATAAGTTATTGTTTTTGTTAATGCAGATGACGGAAATTGACTCGAGTTCAAACTGAAACAATATGATTATTTTGGTTATGGTGAGAACTCAGAACCCTTTCTTAATCTTTCCTGTTTTTGGAATTGAGAAATTGGGTTAATTTTATGATGATTCACCGAGAGTTTGTTAATCGCTTTAATGCATATGAGATAGGGTTTCTGCTTTGTAGGATCTATTTATGGTCTTTAGAAATTGCTTGATTTGGTATTGTCAAATGGTATATGAATTTCCATGTTCACTTTGTCAGTATGTTGTTGTAGTAGTTTAATTGGATGCGATATAAATTGAGGTGTTGACATGAAATTGGACACAGGTGGCTTTCCTTGATTTCACGGGATAAAGTTGTAGTTTGATTTAGGCTATAAATGATAACCAAATTAAGTTGAATGAGTTGTCACAATCAGAGACGGCTGATGGCATTTTGAACTGCTTAGATACAACTGAAGTGGAGAAGGATAGCTCAGTGGCTTCCTAAGGTGCAATGCTACTTCAGAATGCTTTAGTTCAGAAGCCGGCAGAATCAATTGACAATCTTGGGCCAAGAAAGAAATCATTATCTGATATTGGGAACCTACTGGTATGCTTCATTATCCTTTTTGAACCCTGCTTTATTTTTCTTAAAGAACTAAAATGTTTTATAGTGAGTACTTTGTTCTCTGCTCTATTAATTTTCTTACCCTTATATGGGACTGTTTGCGCTTCAGAAGTATTTTTTTAAGGTACTTATGACTCCTAATTGCCATTTTGCATTGAAAATATACTCTTATTGCTTGCTGGGGTTTACCCCTTGGAGCATTTTATTTTGTTTCTCCTTACTCTCTGACTAAAAAATTTTAAACCTTATATAGGTGAATGCAGACGCTGCAAAACCTGCCTTAAAGAACTGTAGATGCTGAAGACAAAAAAGAAGCAAAGGATACATTGCAAGCATAAGGTTGAGATATGGAAGAGAACATTATTCTTCATTTGCCTACGCTTTTTACTACAAATTTAATTTAAATGCTTGAAACTTACGGTGTCATATCATAATTCAATACAAATATATTTGGATTATTGGATAAGCATCGGCCAATTGGAAGGTTATTGACTTTTCTTATAAAGAAATCAAAGTCATCTTCTCATTTTTGACGTTGAAGATTTGGTTGCATTTTAATATTTATAGGCCAAGATGAAAGAAAAAGATTAGGCTAATTGTTTATGAGCCCCTAAAATCTATAGTGACCTATTGGAAATTATATGATAATTTAGATGTCCTAAAGGTTAACGTGCCAAGTCGTTATGCTGGCACTATTCTGTTTTAGTATTTGTTGGATTAGAATGTACTCATTGTTTTAAGTGAGTATTATTTTTGAACTCTTATGGAGCTTCTTTGGCATGGTAAGTTAAGTTGCATATCCTTTTTTTCGTTAACGGAATTCATTATCTTGCTATATTGGCAATTAGCAGTGTGTGACAATTGGTAAACTGTACGAATACATGTGTGGAAGTTTGAATTGTACAGATGAAAGTGAATTTTAACAACTCTAACGATTGAATTTGTAACACAGTTTAGCAATTTTTTTTCAAAAGCTAACTATTTCTGCCAAATACTCAAGTATTATGTCTTCTACTTTTCTACTTTCCTTTTTCTGTGTTTTCCCCATGTAGTAGGCTGATTACATGAAACAATGAGTATAATACTGATGATGCTATATGATCTACAAATGAATGGTTTCTTATAGCATGCATATCCATATATAGCAAGCAAAGTTTCACTTAATTGGTTATTATATTTGATTTGAGTTAAACTTGAATTTCTGGATTTTGACTTTTAGTTTGTTTCTCTGTTGCAGAGTTGGCTTCATTTCATTCCAGTGACTCTTTAAATAGGTCCAAGAACTCACTAAATAGGTAATTGTCTTATATCTTCTTCCCTCTTTGTGTTTATATTTATTTTTCCTGAGTTGTGTTTGAATATGACAAACAAGAACTACAAGGGCAGCTAAGAATATCCAGCAATCCATTACCGGTTGAACAATTAATTGGCCATATATCTTAGTACAGTTAGGTCAGGTTTTTGGGGATGGTTGTCTCTCTATATATTTGTTTCATTTTCTCTCATTTTGGGTATTCTTCTCTGTTCTGTGTATTTATTCTTTGTTTTAAGGTCAGTTGCTTATTTTTATTTTATGTTTTTTTTTTGTGGGTTTTCAATTCGATAATTTGTGACTTTGTTTAGATTTTAATTTCTTCTTTCGTTTATGATTAAATCGATGTTGGGTTTTGGTTTTTGAAAATATGATTTTTTCTGCTTAAGCTTCTTGGCATTTTTCTGGGATTTTTAGGCTTTCAGTTGCAAGGGTAACAGAACCCTAAAATCCCAGAAATCGGTATTGGTATTTGTATTAATGAATTTCCATTTCTCTCCCAAAACAATTTTTTAATTGAAAATTGTTTTCTTTCTGCAGAAGGTGGTAGTGAAATTGGATTTACATAACGACAGAGAAAATAAAAAGGCCTTGAAAGCAGTCTCCAGCCTTACAGGTATCAATTTTTTCTTTTAAGCATGTTGGTTTAATTTGGCTCCGTGAAAAACTTAGAATATAATAAAAATGTAAAAACAATTCTGAATTATTTTTCATTCATCAGGACCCACTAAGTTCTTTGTATTGGTTGATAAGTTAATGAAAATTTGTCAAGTTTTATGTTTTTATGTATGCTTATTGTGTATAAAATGATCCGTGTCTGTAAAAATTGAACCTTTGGCTTATTTCTGTTCAAAAATTAAATTTTTCGATCTGCTTTTTCATATTGTGGGATGATTATTTTGTAAAAACTTGACCTTTGGCTCATACATGTGTAAACCTGAGGATTTGGAGTTGTTTTCTTTGTTGGTTATGAATTTTAGGTGACTAAATTGGTGGTTTCGTATATTAAGTTAAGTTACAAAGTAGATTTTTCCTTCGTTTTGGAAAAGTGTGTAGCGAAGTTCCTGTTCATTACAATATTATGATTTTGATAAGAGCTTTGTCTACATGTTTTTTGTTGAGTAATGGTTTACTTGGTTAGAAGAAACTCTTTGAGGTTATGTTAAAATCTATTTTGTGGATGAATCTAATTAGTTAAATTTGTCGGGTTTAAGTTATGTAAGAAATTTAATTGCAAAGTTGAGTCTTTTTTTTTCTGAGTTATGTTAATAATTCTACCTAAATTTTTTGTAAATTCATGGTTGGGTTTAAGTTATATTATTAAACATGGATCATTAAAGTCTCAGTACAACTGGATGTTTGTTTACTTGCACAAATTTTTTGTGCATAGAAGTTTGTTTCTGCTTCTTAGGTTCTTTGTCCCCGTGTTTATTATTTGTGTTTTTCTCTATTCATTTGGGTTGTCTCAGTGATTGAAGATCTTAGTCAAGGTTCTTTCCCTATCATTTCAAGCTAGATTAGCTGATGAGTGATGCTCTTTGTACTGGTGCAGTATCATTGGTGCTCACTTTGTATTTTTCCAGTCACTATATATCTGCTCAACTCTTGGGGGTCAATTATTTGCCAGTGGGAATGTTTAATTGCTTGATCAATGATTTCGATTCAATTTGAAGAAGAAATAGTACTTTTGTTCACTAGGGATTGAGACTCACATATGAGTAAGATGTCCCAATTGTTCATTGATTCTTAGGTGCTATGTCTTTTTAGTTGCTTTTTGTAGAAACTATTCATGCCTATTGCGCCTAATACATTCAAGTCCCGCGGCAACGCGCGGGCATATTTTCTCGTTCACCTCTAAATCCGCAAACACACCTGACTTTGACCATCCTCTTGGCCTTAGCTACCATTCTGTTTCCCCTCGGGGTGGATCCGACCCACTTTGTCATACCTCCCTCCGTCGATCAGGCTAGTTGCGAGTGCAAGCTGAATAACTGCCCATGCCTTCCCCCTTTCTACATTTTCTCTGTCGTGACCACGGCAGCGCTGTCTGTTGTTTGGTTTGGACTTTTTGTTCTCTCCGCCCAACTTCTATACCGCTTCGTTATCTGGGTAGGGCTTGGCTTAGTGTGGGCTACCTACTGGCTTGCATTGCATGGCATCCTCGCACCTCAATTTTATAATCGAATGCTTTATTCCTTCAATCCTCTTCTGGCAGTCCTATTGTTGCTTAACCTAAGATTTCGAAATGTCGGAGACCGTGCTATCCATGTCCTATCTTACAATTGGATCTGCGTGATCCACGTCATATCTCACAATTGGGACCACGCGACCCATGTCATAGCTGACATCTGTGTTCTGTTTTGGAACTATATCACAGAAAACTATTAAAATTTGGGTATTTAAAGTCTCTTCATACTTTTTTGCTTTTTTCTTAAATTTTTTTTCTTCTCAGAATTACCATTTCTTGATTTATGTGTGTTGGGACATATTAAACATTTTAGGTTTTAACTCAATAGTTAGTTTAAAACCCAAGTGATTGGTGCTTTCTTCTTCGGGAGTTTTAACGAAAAGCCCACGGTACTGTTCACTTTAACGAAAAACCACATTTTTACACTAAAAAGTCAATTCTGGTACTATTCATTTTACCCTTTATTTTGTCCTTATCATTAAAACTCAAAAATTTTAAGCCATTTTTCATTAGTTTTCCTTTCTTCTTATAGTTACTTTACGGAAAAATCGTTTTAATTAACTCATGTTTATATTTTTTAGAGTATATTTCTGGCCTCAAAATTATTAATACATATATTTTACGAGTATACATTTTTTTTAAAAAAACTCTCAAACAATACCTATACACCACATGTGTTCCGTATTTTACTAAACTATGATTTGCGTATATATAATATACCAGTTGTTGATGTTGCTCAAATACAAAATACATTGAAAAATTACAAATGTGACAATTGGCAACAAAAAATTAGGCAAACTACAACTAAACCAATGTTTATTAAGTTGCTTATTTCTTTTGTTTTTTGTCTGAGTATCTTATTAATAATTATTTTTAATTATTTTCACTTCCATTGTTATTTTCAGATCAGTAGAATGATGGGAGAGAGAGAGAGAGAGAGAGCTAGTTATCAGCAAAATGCCTGGTCCATTCCTCTTCTTTTGAATGTATTAGAACAACAGTCATCTTTTCCTACTAGTTACGTTTTTATATTCGTATCTCTCCATGCAAGACTTGTCATATTTATTCAGGGCATGTAATTTTAATATTTTGGATCTCTACATGTAAGACTTGTTATATTTATTAAATGGCTTGTAATTTTAATATTTTTGAACTCTATGTATGAGTTGCTATGCTTATTTGGTCAAGTATGAAATTTGATTTTAATATTTGTGCAAGTATAATGTTTATTGAATATTTGTGTTCATTAAATTATCCCTTCTCATTAAATATATATCGTTATATAAAAAAAATCATCATATATCATAATCTGCTCATATTTAAACGGCCTTATGTCTTATTAAAGAATAATGTGTTACATATTTGTACTATAATTTATACCAATTTTTAATAAAAATCTCAGTTTACTATCTTTAAATTTTGTGGTTTTCAACATTTACTACATGAAATTTTTTTTCATCCCAGAGTGATACCGAAAGTGTTAATTAATTAGGATAGTCTCATACATTTGTTAGTCTGGCTGTTAAATTTTCTGTTAACTAATGATGTGGCGCCCACATGGACAATGACCGGGCGCCACGTGTCAATAAGGGTCCCACGTGGATATTAAAAATTAAACATTTAAAAAAAACAAAAAACAAAAAATAAGTGTCTTCTTCCTCAACCCGGACCCTCCCTCCCTTCTCGGCCTCCACCCAAACGTGCAAATCCAAAATGTTAGTCGACGCCGCCCATCCAGTCTTCACCCCTCGCCGCACCCCACGCATCCAACAATCCGCTCAATCCACCCACCCAACTTCCGCCACCTCCTCCTCCTTCGAACAGCCTTCCACCTTCACCGCCTCCTAGCGTTGCAAACTCCCTGGAAAAGACGCCGTCATTTTCCAATGCAAGTTCCGCGTCAAGCTCTCCGCCGCCGAACTAAAAAACCAACGCTCCACCCTTTGCTACAGCCACCATACCTCCATCATCAAGCTCCTCGGCACGTGCGTCTCCACCGACCATACATTCCTCGTCTACGAATTCGTCCACGGCGCTAGCCTGCAGAACCCCAACAACCCGAATTTCACAGTCTCGTCCTCTCTTTCTCTGATTTCCGTGCTAGAGCTCCGCCCTCCCTATGCCACCCCTAAAGCCATCTCCGTACGCCCCCTCTCTTTTTCTCTCTCTACAATTTGAATTTTTGGATTCGGATTGATTGATTAAGATTTGGTTGGTTGATTTGCAGGATTTGAAGGAGGCGATTGTGAAGGGATTAGGGTTTCAAGCGAAGAATCTGAAGGTGTCGGGGTTCGATTTGAGGGACGCGCAGGTGGGGCATTCAGTGGCGTACGAGTTCGACGTGGAGGTGGAGGTGGACAATAAGGTCCTACCTTTCAAGCTTCTAGAGGATGTTGACCGCTAGGACTACGTCGACTTACCCATTTTTAGGGTTGAGGACGAAAATGGATTGGTCTAGAAAGGCAAATCAGGTGGTGGGAGGGTGGGCACGGGTGAGGATTATGGGGAAGATGAGGGTTTTTTTTTTGAACTTTTCTTTAAATAATTATTTTTTTTAATTTTAATTTCCACGTGGAACCCTTAATGACATGTGGCACCCAGTCATTGTCCACATGGGCGCCACATCATCAGTTAACGGAAGACTTAACAGCCAGACTAATGGATGTACGAGACTGTCCCAAAATTAACATTTTAGGTATGATTTTGGGACGAAAAAAACTTCATGTACTAAATGTTGAAAACCACGAAACTTGAGGTGGTAAATTGAGATTTACCCTAAAAATAAAGTCGACCAACGCAAGTAAATCTATCTCTCTTAGGGTTTGTTTACGTAAGGGTAATGGGAATAAAAAAAGGGAATTGAATTCTGATTATAGATTACTCCGATGTTTAACTAAATACTAGGGAATCAATAGTGTGGTGGACCCCACCCGAAACAAGAAATGCAATTCCTAAAATTGGAGTAGTGTGAATCCTTGGATAAATGAGGTATTTGAATTCTATGCGGGTGAGAGAATCAAGAATGCAATTTTTCTTCCTATTATGCCTTCATTCACATTATGTACAACTTCATGCTCATTCACATTATGCACAACTCCATGCAGATGCTGAAGAGAAGAAACTACAATTTAAGCGAGAAAATTTAAATATTAAAGTAAATACTTAAATTTATAAAAAAAAAATTTAAACAAAAGCATTTTAGTGTGCCTATGAAATAAAAAAGCAATTAATTTTTTTTTTCTTACTATTACATATTATATCAAATTTTATTAAAAAAAGTAGATAAAATATTTGATTTGGGACAATGACATTTTAGTAATCATATTAGTTTATATTTCGATTCTATTGAATTAGTAAACAATTTTATGAAATTAGTATCATTTCTATTCTAAATCCAAAACATTTAAATAAACAGTTTCAACAGGAATCCGATTCTAACTTTTCCTCATTCCAACTCCTTCTCAATTCAATTCATCTTCAATTCAATTCCTCATATTTTCATTACGACTATGTAAACATGCCATTAAAGTAATTCTAATCTTATTCGGCTAAAAAAGAATGTGCCCCTCCAATCCTGTAACACTTGTCCACTCACTTAACCCAACTTAACTAAAGATTTTTCAGTGTAACCGTCACGCAAGGTGGTATACTATTTGTCCTCGTATAAATAGTGGCATATGTGTCTTAAAATTTAAAAATTAAAATTTTTCATCACTTACATAAAAACACATGGTGTACCATCCGTGTTCCATCACAACTAAAAATTTCTCCAACTTAACACTGTCAATTCTCTCTGTTATCACCTCGACGATGCCATCTCCATCTCCAAACCGCCGCAATTCAAACCCAGAAAAGAAACGCCACGCTCCCATTCCACCACCACCATCTCCAAATTCCGGCGAACAGATAACTCTGCAAAATCCTCTGCACTAACAAAGGATTGTTCTACTAAATCCTCTCCCAAATTCCCATGAAACCGATGGCGAACGCGAGTTCGAAGTCTTGACTTCCCTTTTATTCTTCGCGTTCTCCATGGTTTCTTCTTTGAACGCTCGAATGTCTGCAATGCAAGCGGTTTCTACAAGATTTTGCAGCAATCCCATCATCATTTTCAGGTTGACACCGCCGCGATGCCTGATTCAAGAAGTTGAGGTTCGAAAACGGTGCACTCGCTGAATCAATTTCATCGATTTTGTTTCCAATCTTGTAAATTTGTTTATTTGTGATTGAATGATTGGGTTCGGAATCATTATCCTCTGGAAATTTGTAAATATATTTTATCTATTACATTCGCACTCTTGTAAACCACGGAGAGGCCACTAGGAGTTGTTTCAACAGCCAGGTAACCGCCAAATGAAGGCTCAGCCCCCTCCGTTGCCTGAACCCCAGGATGAGGTGCTGTGAATTATGCAATTCGATCGAGAAAGCTCCCGTTTGGATTTTCAAATAATTATTTAATCTTTTTTTTTTTTTTAATCATCTGAAAAATGTTGCTGATGTTTGTTTGGATTGGTGGTTTGTGATTTTTTGAAGGAAAATTGGCTGGAGTTGTTCTTGGATTTGACTTTGCGAAGCCCAATGTGGTAAAGATCTTTGGTTTTTGGTTCGCATCCGCCATTGTTGTTGTTGGTGTTCCTGATCCAAGGAGAGAGAGTGACGCTCGAGGAGCACTCACGTTTTGGACGCTTGGGAATTTTATTTTTATTTTTAATTTATTTACAAAGTGAAGGAGATAACAACAATTTAACACTGTTAAATGGGTGCACAGATTTCACAAAACTATTAAAGCCATGGAGAGGCAGGGTGCAGAAAATTTGAACTCAAATGGTACAAATACAAAGTAAAAATAGCATTTTTGCTTATCAAACGATTTCTTGTGTATCCTAGAATCGTGTCAACAGGACTATCAAGTACATAGTCACTTCATCATCTGGTTTTAGCAAAGAGGATGGATACACCTGAAATAATTTGTGTGTCAATTCTCGCCTTGACAAACGTCATCCTCCTCACCTACAATCAATGAGTTCCAGAAACATAACAAGCAAATACTAGAATCGTGTCGCCAATGCCCTGAATATACAGAATATTAAAAAGGTACCTACAACTGATAATCCTTGCACCAATCAATGTCATAGTCAGTTTGATGCCAGCAATCATATATCTGCAGCAACCGGATATGATCATCCCAGCCAGAACCATCAGGAAGGTCCAAATATTCATGCTTCCTCTTCTTCTCCGTACTCTTGCTACAAAAGGAGGCATACTCAACAATAATCATCTCAAACGACATATTCATACTTCAAGGGCCTCGTGGAAAGTGCAGAGGTCCACATATATCTTTCTAATATTTTAGTCAACTTTAACCATATGTGTGGTAATGTATGTGTGCAAATCCGTGCGCATTTAGTTCGACATATGATATTTGAGTATTTTTCAGATTCTCAGAACACAACGCATGCTATTAACTTTCACAACATACATAAGGGGACCTTCTGGGAAAAATTTAACGAGCTTACCTTCGACGCACCCCTTAGATATATCAAAGTTGACAGCTAGACCAGTGGCTTTGCAAAAACTTTCAAGACAACCTTTGATAACTCTTAGCTGCTCTAGGAGTAGCATTAGCAAACAACATTAAATCATCCGCAAAAAACAAATGAGAAACCCCCAGGTCCAGATTCAGAGGCTTTCACATGTTTCCATCTTCCCCTATTCGCAACATTAGTAATGACATGCGAGAGCTTCTCAATACATAGAACAAACAAATAAGCAGAAAGATGATCCCCTTGCCTAATACCATAGCTAGCTTGATTTGGGCTGATTAGGGGCTGGTTTGGTATTACTATGTTTTGAAAAAAAAAACTGATTCTGCTGTGCTGTGAGAATAAGCTCATTTTTGCTAATTCACGTTTTCAATTTTGTTTTTACTCAAAACTATGAAAATAAGCTGTTTTTAAGTATTTACCAAATATTTTTTTTAGCTCAGCTTTTTTTTTATACCCATTTTTTATAAAAGCATCTCATTACCAAACCAGTACTAGATTAGGCAAAAGAGGCCCAAGTCTAGCAACAATAATCTTCGAGATAACTCTGTAAAAAACAAAGGCTCATAGGCCGAAAATTCAACATTTTTTGGGGATTCTCAATTTTGTCCCTAAGTCAAACTCATTGAATGAAAAGCAGTCCTCACCAAATCGAAAATATCACTAGCACATCTACTCCACTGATTTTGGTATAAACAAGCAGGAAACCCATCATAACCTGGAGCCTTAACACCTCCAATATCAAAAAGACTGTTTTTAACCTCACTTACATCCACCTCTTTATTAAGAGCAGCAAGGTCAGTGGAATTTACACTAGAAAACATATTAGGGAGGGAAGACATTTGCCTAGAGCTTTTCCCATGAGAGAAAAGAGTTTGAAAATAATCCAGAGCAATATTTTTGAAGTATAGCTGGCTCCACAATCCACTCACCTTGAATATTAAACAGTCCCTCAATTTTGTTTCTCCTCCTCCTTGTAATAGTCGTAAGATGGAAGAATTTAGTATTACGATCACCATCTTGAAGCCATTTTAACCGAGACTTTTGATGCCAAAAAAAGACTCTTGATGTAAAACTTTATTATACTCAGAAACCAGCTCCTCCTCCAAATCCGAAAGAAAAGCATTTAGGCCATGGCATAAAGCTTTCTGAATTCCAGAGATTTTCAAGCTAACAGCCTATTCTTCTTCTGTTTGAGATGACCAAAAACTTGGATGGTCCACTTTTTTAGTGGTTCAACGAGAGCGCAAGTTTTATCAAAAGCAGAGCCACCAACACCTCCAAATACTCTTCGCAAAAGCATCTTCAAATACTCTCTACAAAATCATTGAAATTGCCGTGATACAACCACATAGCCTCAAAGCGAAAAGGTTTAAGGTGCGGAGAAAATAAAATGATTAGAATTGAGACAAATTTTGATGGGATTTGGACACCTGTTCGAAAATGTGAAATCGGATGCCGCCATAATTTGAGTCTACTTATCAGAAGTGCTTTTTTTTTTTTTTTTTTTTTTTTTTTTTTAATTTAAATTTTTTATTTTTAACAAAGAAAAAGTGTTTGCTTTTAGCTTGATGAATTTTGGTGTAGAAGATTTGAACTCAATATGAGTCTGCTTCCAAGAAGTTTCTATGCTTTAAGATTTGGAACTATATCACCCTTGATTTGGAACTATATCACAGGAAACTACTAACGTTCGGGTATTTAAAAAACACCTTTCAAACTCTCCAATTTGCCCCATCTGCAAGGAACATGAGGAATCTGTAGAACACATGATCCTCCTGTGTCCATGGGTGGATCGGATTTGGTTTGGAGGTCAACTGAATTATAAGGTGAATAAGAGTGCAATCACTACTTTTAGTGAATGGTTAAATACGTTGATTAATACAGAAATGGGGAATAAACGGGAAAAAGCGACCACTATGGCCCAAGTTGCTTTCACTTGTTGGCATATTTGGAAGGCAAGATGTAATATAATTTTCAATCATAAACATATCTCCTATGCAGGTTATTCATGCAATCTCTTGTGCTTATGGATGCTATAGAGAGGCTACTAAACGAAATCAAGATGAAAACCATCACCAACAAAACTCTTCAACGTCTTCGATGCAGCAAAATAGTTGGTATCCCCCTGAGCAACTTTTTTTCAAAATAAATGTTGATGCAAGTTGGAATTCAAGTACTAAACTTGGTTATGTTGGTATTGTGATAAGGGATGCTAGTGGAAAGTTTGTGGCAGCAAGAAAATCTCCTCTTAAAGCTCCAAAAGTCTCTGTTGCCGAAACCATAGCTGTAATTGAAGGGTGTATGATGGCAAAGCGGCTGGGTATTAATGATGTTGGGATAGAATCTGACTCAAAGGAAACTGTCATGTCTGCAATGCTCCATTGAAAATGAAAGTTGGGAAGCCTTACCTGCTCTTAGAAAAAAATCAGGAATATGCAGAGTCTTTCAACTTGTGCCGCTGGTCTTAGGTTCCTGGATCAGCAAATATGGCGACTGATTTTATGACGTCGCCTAGTCTTGCAGAGATGAGCATTGGTACTTGGGTGAACAGACCCCCATCTTCGCTGGTGCATATCTTTGACAAAGATGGTTTGCCATGCCCTCCCTCTATATAGTGTTTTTTGGTGGGTGTTTATGGGAGAGGGTTTTGCTTTGTTGCATCGTCTTTGTCCTTGTAATCCATTTTCACCCCTTGTATTTTGAGGAGTGGTTGATTTTTCTCTCCTCTGTTAGTCCTGTCGTGGACTTTCTTTGTAGTGTTGGCTTGTTTGCCCTGGTTAATATATTGTAGTGTTGGCTTGTTTACTCTTTTGTTAAAAGTTAAAATTTTTAACTCAGAAATAACTTTTGTGGTTCAATAATTTTGGGTTAAAATTTTAGTCCGATATTATTAAATAACGAATTTAGATTAATTTTTTTACGGTGACTTTTTTTTCAAAATAAAAATTATGTAGATTATCATAATTTATTTTTATAAACATTTTAACCTAAAAATATTTAGATTTCAAGAAAAGTTAAAAATTCACTAAACAGAGCTTGTGAAACATATATTATAGATTCTTAATGTTTTAGCCGTTAAATTAATTTTGAGCCATTATATCTTTTTTATGGTTAGATTTGACCATATCCTACTTCAGCTATTGGATTTATTGTATTTAAAATTTTAAAAATACCCAAATTTTGGTTTGTAACCCAAAACTTAATTAAACCCAACCATTAGAAAAATAATCAGGTTAGTTTGAAACCTAAATTTAGGTTTTAACCCAAGAGTTAGTTTAAAACCTAAGTGATTTATGCTTTTTCCTTATAGTTATTTTATAGAAAAATCATTTTAACTAATTCACGTTTATCTTTTTTAGAGTAAACAAGCAAAAGTGGCCGTGCCATGCAGCGGGTTGATTACTCTAGTTACACATATTTACAACGATGTTTAACACTACACATATATGTACAATCATATTTACAATTATATTTGCACATATATCCTAATCAACATCTTCGAACTCTCTTGTCGACAGTTCAGATTTTTTTCCCCTCACATGTATGTTTCTCTGTCAAAAATTGAAAAAAAGAAAAAGAAAAAGAAAAAGAAAAAGAAAAAGAGATTGTTAACATAAATCTCGACATTTAGTAAAGATGAAGGAACGAAAGTGTAGTTGCTGAGGAGGGAGAAATTTTCTTGATTGCTAAAAAAAATTGAATACTTTCTCCAAATGCATTTAATAAGATATGTGGAAAACAAACATGTATTGATCTATGAATACAAGTGTACCATCATGGAAAATAAATTTCAATTGGTCATCAATAATTAAAACTAATTGATGTTAAGAGCGACGTATGGGAAGTGGGAAGTAAGTAGACTTATTGAATTGCTCAGTCTCCCCTGCGAACTCTTCTTCCACAATTCTGGGCATGCAAGTATGAATAAAGGTTGACGGAAATATACACCTTCTGCTGAATTGTAAACTGAGAGAAACAATAAGCATAAATATAGGAAAAGATTTATAAGATCTTCGAAAAGCGTAGAGAAATGAGTACCTATGCATGTATAGAACATTTTCTTGAAATGGTTGAAGAACCATTTCAATCAAAACAGAAAGGTATATGCAATATAACACCCCAGCCACCATTATCACTTTTATGTCAAGTGTTCACATAGTGCTTCTTTCTTTCAATTTCATTTAATTTGCTCTAAGGGTACTACTTTATCATCACGTAGTTATAAATCTATAGTTTCCTCAATCTTGCACGCTTCATTTATGTGTGTTTATGTTTCTCCCATCAAACAATCATCTGCATAAGTTAACTTTTCATGTCTACATTAGTTTTCTGGACTTGCATACTCCTACAATAGGCTTATCATGTCTAAAGAGTTATGCGACGTCCATTTATGTTAATTTTCAGTCAACCATTTTCGTAAGAATGCAGTGTTATTTCCCCACTTTGCAGGAGTCTTGAAGAACCATACTTGCTTTAATCCTACCATTTATTGTAATGTTTTAATAACTTAAAAACGCAAATTCATATCTAAATTCACACAATGACCAATCAACAAAATCGTAGAAAGATAGAGCACAAAGACCAGGCAACATGGAAGCAAGCGTCATCGAGTCCTGGTTAATAAGAAGACATATATACCTCTGTTTCTTTTGCTCATCAGGCATCCAATATTTATTCCACCATGTTATAAACTGGATAAAACTTAGAAATAAGTAATGTCCTAGCATGTTGCTCCCTAAACAATACAAAGTCCATCAGTCTGCACAAAGCCACCTTCTGCAAAAAACAAAACTCAATTGAACCATTACGTGTGATAAATTAGTGAGGATATAAAGCAAATAAGAAAGGACTATTCCCTACCCATGCACTCAAAAGAGATTTTTTGGTAATCACCTGCAACAGTCACACAAACACCATCAAATTCCAAACAAGTACAGAATAACATAGCTAAAACTTATTTGAAAGAACCACCCAACAACAAAATCATATGATCACACAAACATCACAAGGTTCAACAATTTTCTAACCAAAACCCACAATATAATCAAATAACGCAAATAGCTTAATCCCCAACTTTTGCTATGTAATGTATTCTACATGAACCTATCTTTTGTGCCTTATTGAGATAACTCTGTTATCTAAATAATCACATTCTTTATCAAATTCAACAACTAGGTAACTAATATATAGATTGAAAAAAAAAAGTACTCACATCGAGACAGAGATCATTCGGAAGCTGCGGAAAGTAGTCATCTGGAAGATCAAAGCTGTCCTGCACAGGAAATAACAAAACTGAAAAAAATCAAACTTTAAATTATAACTACATTAAGCAATGACAATAACTAATGGTTCAAAATTTGACCTAAGATCAAAATTCGAAATGGGAAATGAATGCTTACCGCTAATTCTTGGAGGAAAGATTGCAAATTTTGACTGTTGGGTTGGAAGGATTTGGGGGAATCTGATTCCGCGAAGGGAGAATGAGGTAGTGGGCGATTTGGAAGGGAGGCTTTTTCGTTAAAGTAAATAGTATCGAAAATTTTTCGTTAAAGTTTCCATATTTTTTTTGCGGTGAAGCATTGAGCAACGGAAAAAGGTAGAGAAAACTGGGAGTCCCACATGTCACAAAATTCATCTTCAATTGACGAGAGATTTTTCAGTATATCCGGCATGCGGAATGGTACACCACGTGTCACTATACAAGTAATGAGATATGTAATATTACCTGTACACCACATGTGTTCCATATTTTACTATGTGCGTATATATAATGTACGAGTTGTTGTGGTAAAGATCTTTGCTTTCTGTTTCGCATCCACCTTTGTTGTTGGTGTTCCTGATCCAAGGATAGAGAGTGACGCGCGGGGAGCACTCACGTTTTGGACGCTTGGGACCTTTTTTTTTTTTTTTTTTTTTTTTTTTTAACAAACTGAAGGAGATAACAACAATTTAACAAAGTCAAATGGGTGAACATATGTCACAAAACTATTGAAATCACAGAGATGCCACATCTATTCGAGTACAAAAAATTTGAACTCAGATAGTATAAATATATGGTAAGAATAATATATTTGCTTATTAAACAATTTCTTGTGTATCTCCTTTGTTGAACCCTCCTAAATTTGGAGTTTGTGATGGACTTGATTGTATTATGCCTCCTTTTCTTCAATGATATTGGGTATGTTTCTAACTAAAATATACACAGAGCAGTATAATCATACTGAAAAGTCATCAAGACTGGCAGACAAAAATATAGGTACGAAAATGAAAAATATTAAAGTATGCAGGAACTCGAACTGTAGGCGGTGTGATACCTTAGCTCCCGAAATTTTTTTTGCCTCTTCTCTGTGTACAAAGTAGAGGTCATGAACTTGTAGAAGACTGAACAAAAAATTGCTGACTTATCAAATTGACCAAGAATGTGATTTATGCCTGCGGTAAGTATGGATAGTTCTTCCTTTAAATGCAGCAATTGTAAGCTCTACAATTCCAGACTCAGTAAAGGTGTCTGTATGAATGTTAAGCTATCAAGATCAGGATTGATATTTGACAATGTGAAGCTCGTAAAGAATACCACCAAAAACAGCCATTAAAGTCTAACGTAAAAATAAAGAATATAGCACCTGGATGTCAGAGTGATATCCAACAGCCAAACGATTGCTGATTGCAGCAGGAGTGCTTCCGCAGTCCTTATGCAGTTTCAGTCCCATTACCCCAGCCCTTACTATATCATGTAGACCTTCAGGTTTGGCAGTGTTCCCCTAAGGTAAGCCAAGGATATTAATGAAAAATGAAGAAATATGTAAAAGGAAACAGCTTTAGCCATCACTTCACATTTGTGTAAAATGGTAGTAACAGGTTGAATGTGGGCATAGAGTAGGGAAGAAGGAAGATCGTTTAAGTACACACAACAGTTTAAGCATACCTCCCGTAAAGCCAAAATTTGAAGGCAGGTCGTCGGTTGCTTGCAGCATTAACTTCGTTTGTAATGGGGCTGGTGTACAAGTTGTTGCACAAGTCCCAGTAGCAGGTCCTCTTCCACCTCCCACTAAGGCTGTGATACCTACACATTATGTAGAAGTTTCGGAAAATGGACCCCTTGAATGCTTGTTCCATGTCCGCAAAAATTTTAGAAAACACAAAGTTCATTCATGAGTACATATAAGCAGGAATAGGCAGATGAAAGAAATGAAAAATTTTCATTATAAGGAAACCTCCGTGGTACGAGGGGAGAAGGGGAGAAAACAAATGCAAATTGAATTAACCAGGAAATAAATATTCCATTCAGATGAAACAATATGGAAATGCAACAAACCTTGAGTTAATATAGGAAAATCTTAATAAAAATATTTTATGGTGTTCTAAATTTTTTTTTTTTTAAAACGACTGGTTTAATATGCCACTTGCTGGTATCATGTTCTGCATATCTAATACATAACACCAGATACATGTATTTCACTAATCATCAAAATGTGTCACTATAATGTTGCACACCAGATGACTAAGCATGTCTTTGAGGCAAGTCAACAAGATGACTAAGGCCTGGTTTGGTACTGAGGTGATTCTGAAAAAAGCTATTATAAAAAAAAGTTGGGAGTTGTTTTTGTGTTTGGTAAACATTCAGCATCAGCTTTTTTTCACAGTTTTGGGTGAAAAAAAGCCAAAAACAAGAAGCTGCAAAACCTAGCTTTGAAAAACCAGTTTTTTTTTCACATCTGTTTTACATAAAAGTTTACCAAACACTATAATACTATTTTTTTTTAATCAAAAGCACTTTTACAAAAAAATTTACCAATAACACTCTGCTGCTTTATTTCACAGCTGCTTATTCTCATAGCACAGCAGAAGCAGCTTTTTTTCAAAGCACAACAATATCAAACCAGCTCTAAGCATCTCTTAAGTTCTGTTATCAATAATCTTGCACACCAGATACATGTATTTCACTACTCATCAAAATGTGTCACTATATTCATCACAAGCACTTTCAAGCATAAGTACTCCAATAATATAGCTCACCGCTCGATATTGCTTCATATGCTAACTTGGGGCAGAAGTGCACGTGACAGTCTATTGCTCCTGCAGTCACAACCATTCCTTTCCCCGGAATGACCTCAGTGTTCACCTAAGTGATAAAGAATAAGGCTTCATATGCTAACTTGGGGCAGAAGTGCACGTGACAGTCTATTGCTCCTGCAGTCACAATCATTCCTTTCCCCGGAATGACCTCAGTGTTCACCTAAGTGATAAAGTACAAGGCATAAGCACATTTTTATCCACTTCCTAGAAATTTTCTTCCAGAACGACCTGCTAAAATGTGAGATGATATTTACCTCATTGATCATATTTACGCCATTCATAACATCTGGATTGCCTGACTTTCCAAGGGCAAAAATGTTAATGATACCAATATCTGCCTTATATATCCCGTTATAATCAATGATCACAGCATTAGTTATAACCGTATCCAATCAGCTGGGCGTTCCCAGATGACTGGCCCAATCCTTCTCTAATTACTTTACCACCTCCAAATACCTATTCATCCCATAAGCAATAAAATCCTTTTCAATTTCAGCAAACAAGTTGGTATCACCAAGGCCAATTTTATCCCAAGTAGTAGGGCCATACATGTTTGCATATGCCTCACGAGAAATTACAGTGGTGAAAACTGGAACGCTTCCTGCAACACCTTCACTGAAAAATTAGTACTGAGGTAAGGCATCTCCAACTTTTCCTCAATCATCTTAGTGGACTAGCTAAAAATCATGCAACTTTATTGACCTAACAAAATAGAAGCTAAGAGGCAAACAAACATTTCTCAGGAAGAAACCCTCGACCTAGTGTTTGGTTGGTTCTTCCTCATGTCCAAATTCTCTTTCTTGTATAGCTTCCATGCTTCCTTTAGTTTGCCATCATCCACTGAACCATCCACAATTTCACTTCCTCCTCTAATTACTCTGTTACCTCCAATACTTAAGTGCGACATGTTTGCTTTCCCCCGTCTGGCACAAGAAAACAAGCACCAATAACATACTTAGAATGCTTGTAGTAGATTAAGCAGTAAAAGATGGTACTGTACCAGCATTCAAAATGACAAAGTAGGGCCTAATTTACAAAAGCAAGTTAGTAGCACCATGACTTCTATCACAGAAGTAGCACCCAAATTATCGATTTAAAAGAAGATGAAGGATGACGTGATATAAGCGCTTTCAGGGGCCCTCTTAGATATATTTTTTGTCTACACACTCGCAAAAAAAAAAAGCCCTCTTATATCCTGTCTCCTCTTGTCTTGACCACAAACAGAAGGAAGAAAAGGAGAAAGGATGATATAAAACCGCAAACACCCTCCCGCCCCCAACAACACCACTCAACACATCCTCACCGCCACCTGAACTCTCATTTCTTATTTCTCCCCTTCTTCTCCCAGCTGCCTCTTTTGACCACCACTATGGCGGACGATGAAAACCAAAACTCCCCTCCAAATCCGCATCCATATCCGCAACCACAGCTGTCTCTGACCATCCTCTTGGCCTTAGCTACCATTCTGTTTCCGCTCGGGGTGGATCCGACCTACTTTGTCAAACCTCCCTCTACCGATGCGGCTAGCTACGAGTGCAAACTGAATAACTGCCCATGCTTTCCCTCTTTCTACATTTTCTCTGTCGTGACCACAGCAGCACTGTCTGTTGTTTGGTTTGGACTTTTTGTCCTCTCCGCCCAACTTATATACCGCTTCGTTATTTGGTTAGGGCTTGGCTTAGTGTGGGCTACCTGCTGGCTCGCCCTGCGTGGCATTCTTGCACCCCAGTTTTACAATCCAATGCTTTATTCCTTCAATCCTCTTCTGGCGGTCTTATTGTTGCTTACCCTAAGATTTCGAAATGTCTGGGATAACGCGATCCATGTCATTTCTGACATCTGGGACCGGATTATTCGTGCCATATCTGACAACTGGGATCGGGCGATACATGTCATAGCTGATATCTGCGTTCTGTTTTGGAACTATATCAGAGGAAGCTACTAAAATTTGGGTATTTAAAGTCTCTTCATACTTTTTTGCTTTTTTTTTTTTTTTCAAAATTACCATTTCTTAATTTATGTGTGTGGGACATGTTAACCTTTTTCCGGAAGAATCATCACATACTCTTGGGTTAAAATTTAACATTTTTAACTTTGAAAATTTAGATTTTGTTTTAGTACATCGATATTTTACACTAAGGGAAGGGGAATTTCGGCTAAACCATACAATGAGCAGTCTAATTTGGTATCGAATTCGCCATCCACGAGATTCGAACCTAAGACCTCTCACTTCCAAGTGAAGAGGAATACCACCAGACTGTAGTACTGAGTGGCCCGAAAATTTAGATTTTAACGTAGAAACAGTTTTTTTTTTATTGGTTCTGGGTTAAAATTTTTGCCCGACATTATTAAAAAATGAATTTAGACTTTTTGTTTTTTGGTAATTTTTTCAAAATAAAATTTATGTAGATTATCATAATTTTTTTTAAAAATTTTAGCCTACAAATAATTCGATTCCGAGAAAAGTTAAAAATTCACCAAACGGACTCTATGAAACATGTATTATACAGTTTTTGGGTGAATTTTGATTTAATTTTTTTTAATTGTTTTAGTAGTTGGAAATTTTTTTGTACCATTACATTTAATCGTTTTCGATCTCAGTTGTTGGATTTATTGTATTTAAAATTTTAAAATTACTCAAATTTTAGGTTTCAACCAAAATTTATTTTAGACCCAACAAGGATTGGATTATATTTTGAGAGTTTTAATGAAATACTCCTGGTACTGTTCACTTTAATGAAAAACCACATTTTTACTCTAAAAAATCAATCATGGTACTATTCATTACAACACCTTTTTGTCATTTTTCGTTAAAACTCAAAGTTTTCAAGCTTTTTTCGTTAGTTTTTCTTATTTTAAAACCTAAATTTTCAGTTTTGACCCAAATTTAAAACCTAAGTGATTTATGCTTTCTTCTTATAATTATTTTATAGGAAAATAATTTTAATTAATTCGTGTTCATCTTTTTTAGAGTATATCTCTGGCCCCAAAATTATCTATACAAATATTATACTGTATACAAATTTCAAAAAAAAAAAAAGCCCAAATAATACTTGTACACCACACGTGTTCCATATTTTACTATGATTTGCGTATATATAATATAGGAGCGGTTGATGTTGCTCAAATACAAAATACACTGAAAAAATTACAAATGCTACAATTGGCAACAAAAAATTAATCAAACTCTAAATCAATGTTTTTTAGTCACTTCTTTCTTTTGTTTTTCGTATGAGTATCTTATTAATAATTATTTTTAATTATTTTCTCTTCCAATGTTATTTTCAGATCAGTAGAAAGATGGAGCCAGAGCTAGTTCTCCGCAAAATGTCTATCCATTCCTCTTGTTTTGAATGTATTAGAACAATAGTCGTCTTTTCCTACTAGCTACTTTTTTATATTTGTATCTCTCCATGCAAGACTCGTTATATTTATTCAATGGTGTATAACTTTAATATTTGGATGTCTCCATGTAAGACTAGTTATATTTTTTCGGTGGCATGGAATTTTAATATTTTTGATCTCTATGTATGAGCTGCTATATTTATTTGGTCAAGTGTGTAATTTTGTTTTTAATATATTTATTGAATATTTGTGTTACTATAGATTAACCCCTTACTTAAAAATAAAATAAAATATCGTTCTATAAATAAAAATCACCATATATCAAAATTCACTCATACTTAAATGGTCTTTCATCTTATCAAAAAATAATGTGTTACACATTTGTACCCCTTTTCTAATAAGAATAAAAATAATGTGCCCTCTCCAATCTTGTCACACTTGTCCACTCACTTAACCCAACTTAACACTGTCAAGTCTCTCTGTTATCACCCTCGACTCTGCCATCTCCATCTCCAGACTGCTGCAATTCAAACCCAGAAAAGAAAAGCCACGCTCCCATCCCACCACCACCATTTCCAAATTCCGGCGAACAGATAACTCTGCAACATCCTCTGCACTAAAAAAGATTGTTCTACCAAATCCTCTCCCAAATTTCCATGAATGGCGAACGCGAACACGAGTTCGAAGCCTTCACCTCCCTTTTATTCTTCGCGTTCTCCATGGTTTCTTCTTTGAACGCTTGAAGGTCTGCAACTTCTAGCGATTTCTACAAGGATTTGCAGCAATCCCTTCATCATTTTCAGGTTGGTCACTGCGGCGATGCCTGATTCAAGAAGTTCAAGTTCGAAAACGGTTCTCTCGCTGTTATTGAATGATTGGGTTCGGAATCATTGATGGTGTGCATAAGGAGTTTATTCAACGGGGCTTTTGGTATTTTGGTGTTTGGTCATTCTGTTAATTATTAATTTGAGATTCATGTATGTTAGGCTGTGATTTAATATTTGTAAGTTGTGTTTTAAATTAAGTGGTTAGGTGGAACAATTGTCATTCAATATGCTTTGGTGGCTTAAGGAGTTGTATCTGCATTGATGAAGATGTTTTGGCACACTAGTATATTAGGGAGGGAGTTTGATATATTAAAGAAAGACAATTGGAATTATAATTTTATGGTAATGAAGAATTGAGCATTGCTCTTCTATCATTTTTTCTGTCAAGCCTCGTGTGTCTTTTGACATCTCCTCTATCTCTTTGTCGTTCTGCATTATTTGGTATCAGAGCTTCGCTACGCTCTTTGGGTTGCTTCCGCTCTATTTATCCAAATGGCGGCAATGGGAGGTAAAGGAAAGCGTGGTAACCAAGAACCTGAAGATTTGAGAGTTAAAAGAGATGACAAGATTCAAGAGCTGCGACAAGAAATCGAGTTGCTTACCTTGCGAATTGAATGCCTAGAAGCTCGTAGGAAGCATGGTGGATCAAAACGCAGGAAACACAACCAACAATGGTGGGCTACCCAAATGTCAAGGTTTGGTAGTTGGCTTGAGGATGCTATGTCTTGCACCATCGGATGCGAATCTGATGAGGTAAACCCAAATACTCATCAAAATGAACAAATGGTGATGCCTAAAGTTTAAGATTTGAAGGTAACCCCATTAGTACCACTTATCTTTGAAAATGATTTTGATAATGATGAATTGGGCTATACTTATGATTGCACCTTACCCCCTATCTATGATGAATATCATGAAGATGGAGATACATGTTCAAAAAAAAAAAGAGGTCATTGATGAATCTCTTCATCACAACAAGATGGATTATTCATCAATTGATATATTTTATGTTGGCGAATCAATTTCTCTACACAATTTCGTGTCTTGCTCAAAGGGGATCTCGAAGCAAAAGGTTTTGCCAATCCATCTAGTGGCTCTAATGACGTCTTCTTGGTTCATGGGAGAGATGGAACAATGAGTGCGCACCTAATTCCATATAATATTAGTTCACTGGATGCTTCAAACATTACAAATTATACTACTTATTTGCCTACGGTTGAGGAAAATGCTCCTAACTTTCAGTTTTATGATTCCATGTGTTATGACTCTACCTATGGATCCATCAACAACTATTTGAATGAAAGGAAAGTGTTAATCTTGGTTTTGAAGCCTTATATCTTTTGTCAAAACTTACGTAGGTTACTACAATTTTGGGAAAGAACGAATCTTTGTTTCTACCATGCGAGTAATATTTTTGTTAGTTCGAAGAAGAAAAGAAAGATAAGTGAGGCAACATGGTTTTCTAAACTCGGCGATTTGGAAAGAGCTTGGCTTGAAATTAGTGAACTCGTGGACGAGTTCCTTCTCACCCGGAGAGTCTGATGCAATGCATAAGGAGTTTATTCAACAAGGCTTTTCGTATTTTGGTGTTTGGTCATTCCGTTAATTATTAATTTGAGATTCATGTAGCTTAGGCTGTGATTTAATATTTGCAGCAATTTTGATGCATTGTAAGTTGTGTTTTAAATTAAGTGGCTAGGTGGAACAATTGTCATTTAATATGCTTTGGTGGCTTAGGGAGTTGTATATGCATTGATGAAGATGTTTTGGCATACTAGTATATTAGGGAGGAAGTTTGATATGTTAAAGAAAGACAATTGGAATTGTAATTTTATGGTAATGAAGAATTGAGCATTGCTCTTCTATCATTTTTTTTCTGTCAAGCCTCATGTGTCTTTTGACATCTCCTCTATCTCTTTGTCATTTTGCATTAATCATTACCCTCTGCAAATTTGTAAATTTATTTTATCTATTACATTCGCACTTTTGTAAACCACGGAGAGGCCACTCGGAGGTGAATTATGCAGATCGAGAAAGCTTACGTTTGGATTTTCATATAATTGTTTAATCAATCCTTCTTTTTGTTTTTGTGTTTTTTGATCATCTAAAAAATGTTGCTGATGTTTGTTTGGATTGTTGGTTTGTGAATTTTTGAAGGAAAATTGGCTGATGTTTTTCTTGGATTTGGCTTTGTGGAGCCCTATGTGGATTGCTGATGTTTTTCATATAAAGGCTTGATCCCTCTCACCCACAGCTCAGCCATTTCAATCCCAACTTCACACATAAAATGCAGCTCCTTCTGCTTTGTAGTTACCGCATGGAACAGCCCGGGCTCGTCAGTGTCGAATTTCCTCCGGCGGTTCCATCTAAACGAGTCACTAGCCCCGACTTCCGCCCTCCTACAAATCACATTTCTCTTGCTCGACTTCCCCCACTGCAAAATCCCGGCAGCCCCCACCATTTTCAGCATTTTTTTTGATGTGGAGATCCTCTACCGCATTTTTATGTGCTTCTTTACCTGACTTCACCTTCTTGCAAGTTCTTCCAATATCAAATTCTCTGCATCATTTTTAATCCCACTTTTCCTTGCAAGCAAGAGTGCTGTCTCGTGTCCTGCACAATGTCGCATTTTTCCCCTAAAGAAGTCAAAAGCTTGCACAGCGTAGTGTTGCCTTCTCTTTCTGCTAACATCAACGGAGTGTATCCATTGGCATCAGAGGCATTCACATCAGAACCCCTGCCTATCAATGTAAGAACAAAATCTGTGGCGTTGTGTTGTACTGCCTGATGTTGAGTCCAATAAAACTCAACAGGACTATCAAGTACCTTTTGAGGTGCAGCATTCTTGAGCAACAACTTTTCAAATTCTTCACCGTTGTGATTTGTATCGAATAGTTCCATTACTGTCTGACCACGTTTATTCTGCAGGTTTATGTCAGCCCCAGCGTTGATAAGCAATTTGAAAGTTTCAAGGTAACCGCCCTCTGTAGCTATCATGGCAGCTGAGCATCCCTTTTCATCTTGCTCATTGAGATCAACGCCTGCCCCCTAGCTCAATCAGTTTCTTCAAAGCCTCAACATTGTTTGCTAGAGTCACAAACATTAGAGGAGAAACTATTGATGTATCACTTGATTGAGCAATTTCACCAGAGTGAATCACCTCTACAATTGCTTGCTGGAAGCCAAGAGCCCACCTTGCTGACTCAGCTATTACGCTTGCACTCTGACCAGCAGAATTCACCAGGCCAAAATCAGCAGCGCCTGAAGCCAGGCTTTTAAGGCATTCCTGGGGTTATTATCTGGCACAGATCATTAGTGCAGTTTCTCCAGATTCTGTCTGAGAGTTGATTGTTGATATTGCACCAGGCACCAATCAATCGTTGAAGAATCTTATTTAATCCAAGTCGTGACACCATGTGAACGGGGCAGTCAGTTTCTGAATTTGTTGTCTTAATTGGAACTTCCGCATCTGCACTGCAATTTAACAGAACTTCTACCCTTATTTCATTGTTACATAAGATGGCGTGGTGAATGAGAGTACTCCCAAAGTGAGGAATGTTAGGAGAGTGGTGTTGCAAGAGCTTTGTGCAAGATAGCACCGCTGGCTTCAAAATACTCCACAGCACACCAGGTCACACTGTAAGCCTCGGCTAGTCCTGCACCCACCTGAAACTCTTCTCCTGTATTTACATCCCAAGGTTCACTTTTATATCTGTTCTGTCCCCGGCCTGTTATTTCGTACCAAAAGATACGTAACGTTAGATAGGAAGTGTATGACTATAAAGGTACGCATACTAGCCGATGAGTTAGGGTATAAGCCTGCAAGTGGAGTCTGGCAACAGAAATTTACTGGCTAACAAAGCGGAAATAAGCGCATTACAGTAAACAATAGTGTATAGGAATGGCTTAGACGATTGAAGCGGCGCCCTGTCAGTTGCATGTGCATCCACCCCACACTGCCACCAAGAAATAGCGTCACTGTCAATGTTCAAGCAATTACAACACACACACATTTCGGTTGCACATCACACTTATTTATGTTGAAGCATACTTTAAGGCAATTGTAGGCTCAGCACAAGTCCTCCTAGGTTATAAAAGCGCTTTCAGCATAAGCTGTTGAGAATCAATGTCATTTGTAGGTGAAGTAAGTGTGTGAGGTTGGTGAAGTAAGTGGAGGTTGTAGGTGAAGTAGGTGGATGTTGTAGGTGAAGTAAGTGTGTAAGGTTGGTGAAGTAAGTGGAGGTTGTAGGTGAAGTAGGTGGATGTTGTAGGTGAAGTAAGTGTGTGGTGTAGCTTTCATTTGGTTTGCTATAAATACCCAAGTCCCCAAGCATTGTATATCATCCAAGGAAAAACAAAGCCTAGAGCTAAATAAGAAAAGCTTTGCTAATTAGTTTGTTTTGTGAGTTTTCTTTAAGAGTGTGCTCTATTTTCTTCTTCTTGGGATCATTAGAGTTATCTTGGATACTCTTCTTATTCAACAATTGGTATCTAGAGCCAAGTCGGTCAGGGATCGTTCTTGGTAGAGCATTGGTTGTAAAGTCTTTTGAAATTCCGAGTATGCTCTGTGGTTGCAGTTTTGACTGATCTTCCACATCAGAAAAAATTTCTTGAGATTATTGCTGGGGTCATCACAAAACTTGAGAGGGAGCTTCTTTGTGTCGAGAGTAGTGTATTACTCTGCACGGTAGCCACTCAAGCTTGTTCGGTGTAGTCAAAGTCTTGCCGATACGATGGGTGATCTTCAAGTTGTTGGAGGAATCAAGAAGCTCAACAATCAAAACTATAACACGTGGGCAACGTGTATAGAGTCTTACCTTCAAGGTCAAGACTTGTGGGAGGTTGTCGGTGGTAGTGAAGCTACACAACCGGCAGCGGAAGATGCTAACGGCGTCTTGCGGAAGTGGAAAATTAAAGCAGGCAAATCAATGTTTGCTTTAAAGACCACAATAGAAGAAGAAATGTTGGAGCACATTCGGGATGCTAAAACGCCAAAGGAAGCATGAGACACTTTTGTTACACTCTTTTCGAAGAGGAACGATACAAAATTGCAACTTCTCGAGAATGAGCTGCTATCGATGGTACAACGCGACATGACGATTGCCCAGTACTTTCACAAGGTGAAGTCAATATGCCGCGAAATTTCAGAATTAGATCCAACAGCTCCTATTGGGGAAACCAGGATGAAGAGAATAATTATCCATGGTTTGAAACCTGAATATCGAGGGTTCATTGCCGCTATACAAGGATGGCCGACACAACCATCGCTTGTTGAGTTTGAAAATTTGCTTGCAAGTCAAGAAGCTATGGCCAAGCAAATGGGAGGAGTCTCACTGAAGAGTGAAGAGGAAGCACTCTACACCAACAAAAGCAAAGGCACATTCAAGCGGTACACTGGTAGTGGATCTAAAAAGGATGGAGAAAAGGTGCAAAGTCACCAAGAAAATGGAGGCTCTCGTCCAGGGGGAGCTTGGAAGAATCGCGGTAATAGTAAAAAGTTTAGTGGCAAGTGTTACAACTGCGGAAAGATGGGCCACATGGCGAAAGATTGTTGGACCAAGAAAGAGCATGTTGAAAGTAATACTGCTACTTTCAGTTCGAAGGAGAATAGTGAAGATGGCTGGGATGCTGAAGCATTATTCGCTACGGAGGAAGAAGAAGAATTAGCCCTCACGGTAACAACACCAGAACGCATTGACTACAAAAATGATTGGATCGTAGATTCGGGCTGCTCAAATCATATGACGGGTGATAAACAGAAGCTGCAAAATCTATCTGAATACAAGGGAGGTCGTGTGGTGGTGACAGCCGACAACTCAAGGTTACCGATAGCTCACATCGGTAAGATGATAGTTAAGCCTCGATATAATTCTAACCAGGTGCCACTTCAAGATGTTTATCATGTCCCAGGAATGAAGAAAAATTTGCTATCTGTGGCTCAATTGACATCATCGGGCCACCATGTCTTGTTCGGTCCACGAGATGTGAAGGTGTATCGTGACCTCAAAATCTCAGAAACACCAACAATGGAGGGGCGACGATTGGAGTCAGTCTACGTAATGTCAGCAGAATCTGCATATGTAGACAGGACAAGGAAAAATGAGACATCAGATCTATGGCACATGCGGTTAGGTCACGTTAGCTATTCCAAGCTAACTGTGATGGTGAAAAAGTCGATGCTTAAGGGGCTTCCTCAACTGGACGTGCGAACAGACACAGTATGTGCAGGATGCCAGTATGGTAAAGCACACCAATTGCCATATGAGGAATCGAAGTTTAAAGCAAAAGAACCATTAGAGTTAGTTCACTCTGATGTGTTTGGACCAGTTAAGCAACCGTCCGTTGGTGGTATGCGGTACATGGTAACATTCATTGATGACTTCTCAAGGTATGTGTGGGTCTTCTTTATGAAAGAAAAATCTGACACATTCTCAAAGTTTAAAGAGTTCAAAGAGTCAGCCGAAGGAGAAGTGGGAAAGAAGATCCGTTGCCTGCGCACAGATAACGGGGGAGAATATAGCTCAAGTGAGTTCTCTCAATACCTAAGGGAATGTCGAATACGTCATCAGTACAGTTGTGCCAACACACCACAACAAAATGGTGTAGCTGAGAGAAAGAAAAATTCGTTTTTGTAACATGCCTGAAGGAAGGAACTCAAACAAACGCTACAGCCCTGAAAGACTTGAGCCTATAACGTTCTTTGGAGAGTTAAAATCTGTGCATTATTGTTTTCCAAAGTCGTTGCATGATCTCATTATTCTTTGCTTGGTTACTACTTAGAAAGCGTTTCATCATATAGTTCCAAATGCTAGAACTCATGCCCATTTCATTCAAAGCATGTTATTGATTTGCATAACACATATTCAAGAAGAAGTGGTGTAGCGACCACCACCAAAGCCAAATTGCCATATTTCCCAATTTTATTTGTTTTGTAGGATTTAACCCCGTTGAGCATTGTGTAGCCTATTTTCTTTGTTAACCCGCAATTATCCTCACCTAGCCTAGAATATGACCATCCTTACCCTTGTTCTTGAAGCATAATAAGCAATGATTTCCTTTTGATTAAGGTATTGCAGAAAATAAGTGTGGGGGAAAGAGTGTTTATATGAGTTGATGTGCCATAGGCACGGCCAAAAAGAAAAAAGAAAAAAAAAAAAAGTTGAAAAGTATTGTTTGTTGAAGTAAGGGCCCAAAACAATAAATTAGGCCCTAAGAGTTGTTGAATCTCCCCCTTATGTCTAAAAGTTGATTTCTGCATACCAAGTGAATTCTAAGCCTTAATTTCATTACTTTGCTTGCTATTGTTTAAAGAACTTTTGTTTATCCCTACCTTTCCTTGTGAGCCAATACCCCAAACCTCGTTACAACCCTTGACTTCTATCTTGAGTGTTGTGCATTTCAATTGTGGAGTTTGAATTTGGTATGAGCATATGGTGTCACTGGTTCTCGCGTCTAAGTAGTAGCATTCCATTCATGAGATCATATCTAAACATGCTTATTAACTCCAGAAATTGCGTTCTTTGTGATACATATATGTGAGTGTTCGTTTTCATGTTTACATCAATCTTCTCACATATGACTAGATTAGGGTATGTTGTTAGAAATTCTGAGTGAAAATCGAGTGCATATCTTGTAAGGAATTGAGCAAATTCTCTAAGGCATGTTACTACATTCAAAACATGGTTTTAAATGCTTAATTGTGAACTAGTATATGGTGACTATGATTAAGAATGTACTTAAGTGTGAAGATGACTAAAATCTGTGAGAATGATGATTTTTAACATGTCATGTGCATTGGAAATCCCTAAGACAGTTGTTGGAAGGTTTATGTTGTGTTTTACTTGTTTTGTTTCGTTTCGTGTTGTTTTGTTTTTCTTTCTGTTTTGCTCGAGGACTAGCAAAAGATAAGTGTGGGGGTATTTGATAAGAGCATATTCATGCGACTTAAATGGCTTGTTCTCGTGCATTTACGTTATGTTTCTCTAGTTATTTTAGTCATTTATGCTTCTTTTGTGTGTTTTCAGGTTCTAAGGGCAAGGTATGCAAAAGGATGCCTTTTGGAGCCTTTTGGAGCAAATTAGAGATTGGAATGGATATCATATGCTTGGAGCCAAGAGGATGGATGAAATTAAAGACTTGAAGTAGGAAAGTTAAATCCTAAAAGACCTCATGTTTAAGCATCATTGAAAACTCCTACGCATTTTAGAACACAAAAACAACATTCCTTGCAACCTTAGGACATTGTCGTGTGTTTCCTTGTGTCTCCGTTCCTTGCCATGCAAGGAAGGGTTTTGTTCCCTATTTTTAAACACTTAAAGCATTCACTTATCATATCATTCACTTAACATATCATTCAATTATCATATCATACATTTATCACTTATCACTTCCATTCACTTATCACTCACCACATATCATTCATTTATCACCACATATCATTCATTTATCACTTATCAAACCATTCACTTATCATAACATACACTTATCACTTATCACTTCCATTCACTTATCACTCACCACATATCATTCATTTATCACTTAACATATCATTCACCATTCACTTATCATAACCATACATTTATCACTTATCATACTCATAATTATCTACACATTCAACCATTTAAACATATGCATTTCAACTCACATGCACACCCACCTCTTTCAAACCCTTCACATGCATTTTCTTCATCACTTCCAACCCACATGCATTTCCACCTTCCTACTTCATCATTTCACCACATTCTCCCTCTTTAATTCCACATGCATTCACTTCATCATTCCACCATTCATTCTTTATTCCACAAACAAGTCACATGCATTTCCACCTTCCTACTTCATCATTTCACCACATTCTCCCTCTTTAACTCATTTCATTATTCATTCACTTTGCATTCATCACTTCCACCCCACATGCACCCTTTATTCTTCATCATTGCAACCACGGCACATTTACACCAATAAAACAACTCCCATGCCATGGCCTACTCATATTCCCATTTCCTTTCCAACATCTCACATGCATTTCCACCTTCCTACTTCATCATTTCACCACATTTTCCCTTTTATTTCCACATGCAATTCTTCATCATTGCAACCACAAACACCTTAAACAAATAGCCATATACATCTCCACTCCTCCTATAAATACCCTTGCATTCATTCATTCAAATATCATCTCATTCACAACACAACACACCACAAACACTTCCCTAGCCGTGAGTTTCTCTCCCTTAGAATCCAAAAACCATCTTCCATTTCCACCAATCCTCATCCATTTCCATAATTCCCCAACACTTCCATCCCCCCAACCAACCTATCCTTAAACCTTGTGCTACAACAACGAGGAAGAGAAGAGTGCCTAAACGTTCATACAATTCAAGTTTTGAGTTGTTGGAATGTTTAGGTGTTTCTTTGATTTCAAAGTTTCATTTTAATTCTCTTTGTTTTGTACGTATGAGAAATGGAAGAAAAGAGTGCTTAAACGTTCATACAATTCAAGTTTTGAGTTGTTGGAATGTTTAGGCGTTTCTTTGATTTCAAAGTTATGAGGAACTAAACCCCCATTAGCTAGGGGGTGATTCGAAACTATGTTTATGTTTGTAATATAATTTGATTACTTTTAATTACGTTTCATAAGTTATGAATTCAATTTGTTTAACTGTTTGATTGATAACCTATTTATGTATGTTTATTAAGAATGAACGCTTAATTTTCATGTATGAATTTGACGCTAGAATATAAGTGAGTTTCACGTAATAGTTATGAACTTATATTCACAAGTAGTGGAGGTTGCTTATAAACAATCGCGTTAAACATATTCTTGGCATAAGTTTCATGCAATCATAGTAACGAATGCCTCGTCAACACTTATAGTTTTCATGATGCTTAATGATTCTTGCTTGTATCTCTATTATGCAATTCATGTAGGGAACTTGTGAGGAATGCTTTGGATTGTCGTATGCAATCATCCAATTCATTAACTTAAGGAAAACTTGACGGTTAATTTAAGCGGACCTAATTAACCCGGGGCGTTAAGAATTCATGGTTTATTGAAAAGTAATTAGAAATCGTTTTGTATGCAAGTATAACATGTGTGGCGATGAACCCCTTAGCTAGCTTCCCATCCATTCATTTCCGTCAAATCCATATTCACAATTTGTTTTGTTTCCAAGTATTTATTTTAGATTCGTCCAAATCCAATTCCCCCCTATTTCGTTAAAGTTTTAGTCTTAATCCATCTTATTTTGAATTTTGCATTCTTCGAGTTTCGTATAGCGTTTTAAACTTGTTTTTACGTTTTTGAAGTCAAATCCAAGTGGTTAACAAGCCCTCCTAATCCCCGGTCCAGAACGATCCCTACTTACGTACTTACTACAATTGATAAAAAGAGGGTTTAATTTGTGAGCGTATAAAACTCGCATCAAATTTTGGCGCCGTTGCCGGGGATTAGCAACTTTGCTAATCCCTTGGATTGTTTTATTTTCATTTGTTTTTATTTTTCCAGATACTTAAATTTGTTTTGTTTCTTGTTTTAGGTACTAGTTCATGACTCGGAGTTCTCATCCGATTCGTGAACATATCCTGGAGTGATTGGGTTCTTCGTCCGGCTGCAAGACGTAAAAGAAAGCGCTACTTGGGAGGCAACCCAATACAGTAAATAAAACTTTTGCTTGTTCATTGATTTTTTTTCGATAAATTACAATTGTATCTAAACATGGCAGAAAGATGGAGCCTTTACAAAGGTTGTGTACGTGAGGCCCCACTACGTGGCAATACTCTCGGAGCAAGAGGCATCGGAGCAGGAGGCATCGGAACAGGAGGTCTCGGAACAGAAGGCATTGGAGCAAGAGGCATCGGAGCGGAAGGCATAGGAGCGGGAGGCACCGAAGATAGATCATTCAAGGCCCCAAACCTTGGTGGAACGCTGGATGACCCAGGAAAGAGGTGCCTCTGGAAGAAAGCTGCAAGCCTTTGACGGTCATCAAGCTCGTCAAGTTTCCTCTTCATACCTGACGAATAATTGTTGGCAAGCACGTGCAAACTTCGGTTCTCGTACTTAAGCTGTTTGATCTCCTGCTTAAGACTCTCCACCTCCGCCATCAAGGATTCAACCTGACGGGAGCGAGCAAGAAGGCGTTGGCCCATGTTGGACACAGAGCCAGCTGGTGCGAGAATTATGCGCACACAAATTAAACCCTCTTTTTGACAATCGTAGTATAAGTATAAGTAGGGATCGTTCTGGACCGGGGATTAGGAGGGATTGTTAACCTCTTGGATTTGACTCAAAAACGTAAAAACACAAAATAAAACACTATACTAGACTCAAAGAATGTGAAACTAAACTTTAAAACACTAAGACAAACCAAAAACTCAAAACATTTTAAAACATAAACTAAACAGATTCTAAGCACTAAGAACAAGAAAGTAAAAGGGGGGTTTTGTTTTGATGAAAATTGTAATAACAAAACAAGTTAATAAACTAGGAAGAATTATAAAACGAAGGGATAGAATGGATGGAATGGCTAGCTAAGGGGTTCATCTCCATACATGTTATACTTGCATATAAAACGATTTCCAATTGCTTTTCAATAAATCATGAATTCTCAACGCCCCGGGTTAATTAGGTCCGCTTAAATTAACCGTCAAGTTTTCCTTAAGTTAATGAATTGGATGATTGCATACGACAACCCAAAGCATTCCTCACAAGTTCCCTACATGAATTGCATAATAGAGATACAAGCAAGAATCATTAAGCATCATGAAAACTATAAGTGTTGACGAGGCATTCGTTACTATGATTGCATGAAACTTATGCCAAGAATATGTTTAACGCGATTGTTTATAAGCAACCTCCACTACTTGTGAATATAAGTTCATAACTATTACGTGAAACTCACTTATATTCTAGCGTCAAATTCATGCATGAAAATTAAGCGTCGACTCTCAATAAACATACATAAATAGGTTATCAATCAAATAGTTAAACAAATTGAATTCACAACTTATGAAACGTAATTAGAAGTACTCAAATCATATTGCAAGCATAAACATATATTTCGAATCACCCCCTAGCCAAGGGGGGTTTATTTCCTCATACGTACAAAACAAAGAGAATTGAAATTAAACATTGAAATCAAAGAAACGCCTAAACATTCCAACAACTCAATCTTGAATTGTATGAACGTTTAGGCCCTCTTATCTTCCTCTTTATTGTAGCATAAGGTCTAGGGATAGTTGGTTGGGGGGATGGAAGTGTTGGGAAATTATGGAAATGGATGAGAAGTGGTGGAAATGGAAGATGGTTTTTGGATTCTAAGGGAGACTCACGGCTAAGGAGAGAATGGAAATGTTTGTGGTGTGTTGTGTATGAAATGCGATGAGATGATCTTTGAATGAATGAATGCAAGGGTATTTATAGGAGGAGTGGAGATGCATATGGCTATTTGTTTAAGGTGTTTGTGGTTGCAATGATGAAGAATTGCATGTGGAAATAAAAGGGAAAATGTGGTGAAATGATGAAGTAGGAAGGTGGAAATGCATGTGAGATGTTGGAAAGGAAATGGGAATATGAGTAGGCCATGGCATGGGAGTTGTTTTGTTGGTGTAAATGTACCATGGTTGCAATGATGAAGAATAAAGGGTGCATGTGGGGTGGAATTGAATGAATGCAAAGTGAATGAATAATGAAATGAGTTAAAGAGGGAGAATGTGGTGAAATGATGAAGTAGGAAGGTGGAAATGCATGTGACTTGTTTGTGGAATAAAGAATGAATGGTGGAATGATGAAGAGTTGCATAAAGAATGCATGTAGGGTTAGCTAGGTTGGCTTTGTTTGGGTGCATGTGTGTTAATGGTGGTTTTGCATGTGAATTGATGGATTGTTTTTGATGGAATGGATGGTTCTTTGCATGGCTTTTGAAGTGATTGTGGGCTTTGGAATTGGAAGGAAATGCATGGCCTTGGGGTTGGTTTAAGAGAGAATGGGCTAGGCCCTTTGTTTTATGTCCAAAATGATTACAAGGCCTTCAAATTCGTCCAACACTTTGGCTCCAATCATATGCTATCCATTCCAAGCCCAATTTTGCTCCAAAATGCTCCAAAATGCATCTTTTTGCTTCCTTAGCCATATGAACCTAAAAACACACGAAAATGGCTTAAACTACTAAAACAACTATGAATTAACAACATAGATGCACGAAAACAAGCTAAGTAAGTCGCCTAAATATGCTCCTATCACCAGCGCACTGAACACTTAGAGCCAGGGATTCTTGAACGGCCAACTCATCGGACCGTCCTGAAAGCAGCTGACTGTCTTTGGGAGTGAGGAGGTTCCGAGCCACTATCGTAGCCGTTGTGGGATCCGTCATCACAGAGTCCTCATCTGTAAGAGGGCCATGGGAAGATAAGAAAGACGGGCACCATACCTTACCCTGACGAGGCGCGACCGGGTCACTGCTTAGACTCAAATCTAAGCAAATGTTCGATGGGTTGGATGAGCTAGCCATTGTTCACGAAGTTAAAAGAGAAGGGGTGGACGGAGTAGATTTGCAAAGGGCCAGAGACGAGTTTCAAGAATGGGAAATCTTCAGAGTGTTTAAGTTGGCGGTGATCGATAGCTCTATAAAAAGCCAAGGCAACGCGTCCACCGATTCAAAAAGCCGGAAGTTCATGCGTAAAGTTCGGCGACGCTCCCTCGGCTTTTCAGAAAACGCGTTCAACACGTGGAGGCCATCATCGCAACTACACGTCTTTAGCCGACAAGCGCAAAGTTCGGCAACGCTTTATCTGCTTTTCAGAAAAAGCGTGCAGCTTTATCGAAGAGACGTCTTCAAAGATCGAAGAGTCGTCACTATTCCAAAAATCCAGATTTACGGGATCAAAACGTTTGTCGACAAGGGTAAAAGAACAGTACCACTTGCTATTGAATTCCCTATATATGTCGACCTTCATATTTTATGGCAAGACAGAACTGAAGAAAATGCCCAACTCTTCCTCACCTCTGAGGGCGCACTCCCAGCAAAGCCTTTCGAAATACTCCATTCTTTCTTCTTCCCCAAAGATGATACCAGATGCCTGGAGTACAGATGACCCAGGAGGAAACAGCACCACAAATACATGTGCTGATTCATTCACCGCTTCTTCAAAAGCAAAGGTATCTCATATCATCAAGGGCAAAAGCAAAGGTATCTCATATCATGCTCTTTCCCTGTCTTTTCCTTTGTCCTTGATATTACTTGCATGGCAAACTGAAAGAAGCAATCAACCGGCACTTGGAGTTTATCTGGACTCTATTCCCTGGTTGCTTACCTAGCTTTGCTGAGTTATCCTCTAACCCTCTTCAATACGAATTGGAGAGATTGAACAAAGAAACAGATAAGAGGAGGAAGCTCAGACCTTCGGGGGAGACCAAAGGAAGCCTGCTGCCCAGTTCAAGAGTAGCACAAAGGAAAATCAACGATGGGAGCAGCGCAGTTCAAGAGTAAGCCTGTGGAATCACAAAGATCCAAGCTTCACTGCAATCACCAAGGAGAAGATGGAACGAAAACTCCATAACTAGATTTGCATCTCTAAACTCTTCTCTTTGTTAGATACATTCTGCCATGTTTAGTATGTTTAATTGCTGTTTATATGTTTGTTTGTGTTTAGTGTGGTTTTTAACATTGAGGACAATGTTTGATTTAAGTGTGGGGGAGTTACTAAAGTGTTTTAATGCAAATTCGTAGGATTTTATCCACCATAACTTCAAATGTTGTTTCTTGCTGTTTTTAAGTGTGTTTAGTGTGTTTTGACTTAAAAATTTGAAAATCACATAAAAATTTGAAAAACATGTTTTGAAAAGCCTAAAAAGAGTGTTTTGAGTCGTTTTTGTGTCGTAGGTCACCTTCCAACACAATGATAAGGATTTGGTTTCTAATTGCATGACTGTTAAAAAGAGTTATAAACATAGAGAAAAGTTTGATTTACTCTTAGTATATGCTTGGTTATGGTTATAATGTATGACTTCACATGCAATCATAAAAGAAAAATTCGTTTTTGTAACATGCCTGAAGGAAGGAACTCAAACAAACGCTACAGCCCTGAAAGACTTGAGCCTATAACGTTCTTTGGAGAGTTAAAATCTGTGCATTATTGTTTTCCAAAGTCGTTGCATGATCTCATTATTCTTTGCTTGGTTACTACTTAGAAAGCGTTTCATCATATAGTTCCAAATGCTAGAACTCATGCCCATTTCATTCAAAGCATGTTATTGATTTGCATAACACATATTCAAGAAGAAGTGGTGTAGCGACCACCACCAAAGCCAAATTGCCATATTTCCCAATTTTATTTGTTTTGTAGGATTTAACCCCGTTGAGCATTGTGTAGCCTATTTTCTTTGTTAACCCGCAATTATCCTCACCTAGCCTAGAATATGACCATCCTTACCCTTGTTCTTGAAGCATAATAAGCAATGATTTCCTTTTGATTAAGGTATTGCAGAAAATAAGTGTGGGGGAAAGAGTGTTTATGTGAGTTGATGTGCCATAGGCACGGCCAAAAAGAAAAAAGAAAAAAAAAAAAAGTTGAAAAGTATTGTTTGTTGAAGTAAGGGCCCAAAACAATAAATTAGGCCCTAAGAGTTGTTGAATCTCCCCCTTATGTCTAAAAGTTGATTTCTGCATACCAAGTGAATTCTAAGCCTTAATTTCATTACTTTGCTTGCTATTGTTTAAAGAACTTTTGTTTATCCCTACCTTTCCTTGTGAGCCAATACCCCAAACCCCATTACAACCCTTGACTTCTATCTTGAGTGTTGTGCATTTCAATTGTGGAGTTTGAATTTGGTATGAGCATATGGTGTCACTGGTTCTCGCGTCTAAGTAGTAGCATTCCATTCATGAGATCATATCTAAACATGCTTATTAACTCCAGAAATTGCGTTCTTTGTGATACATATATGTGAGTGTTCGTTTTCATGTTTACATCAATCTTCTCACATATGACTAGATTAGGGTATGTTGTTAGAAATTCTGAGTGAAAATCGAGTGCATATCTTGTAAGGAATTGAGCAAATTCTCTAAGGCATGTTACTACATTCAAAACATGGTTTTAAATGCTGAATTGTGAACTAGTATATGGTGACTATGATTAAGAATGTACTTAAGTGTGAAGATGACTAAAATCTGTGAGAATGATGATTTTTAACATGTCATGTGCATTGGAAATCCCTAAGACAGTTGTTGGAAGGTTTATGTTGTGTTTTACTTGTTTTGTTTCGTTTCGTGTTGTTTTGTTTTTCTTTCTGTTTTGCTCGAGGACTAGCAAAAGATAAGTGTGGGGGTATTTGATAAGAGCATATTCATGCGACTTAAATGGCTTGTTCTCGTGCATTTACGTTATGTTTCTCTAGTTATTTTAGTCATTTATGCTTCTTTTGTGTGTTTTCAGGTTCTAAGGGCAAGGTATGCAAAAGGATGCCTTTTGGAGCCTTTTGGAGCAAATTAGAGATTGGAATGGATATCATATGCTTGGAGCCAAGAGGATGGACGAAATTAAAGACTTGAAGTAGGAAAGTTAAATCCTAAAAGACCTCATGTTTAAGCATCATTGAAAACTCCTACGCATTTTAGAACACAAAAACAACATTCCTTGCAACCTTAGGACATTGTCGTGTGTTTCCTTGTGTCTCCGTTCCTTGCCATGCAAGGAAGGGTTTTGTTCCCTATTTTTAAACACTTAAAGCATTCACTTATCATATCATTCACTTAACATATCATTCAATTATCATATCATACATTTATCACTTATCACTTCCATTCACTTATCACTCACCACATATCATTCATTTATCACCACATATCATTCATGTATCACTTATCAAACCATTCACTTATCATAACATACACTTATCACTTATCACTTCCATTCACTTATCACTCACCACATATCATTCATTTATCACTTAACATATCATTCACCATTCACTTATCATAACCATACATTTATCACTTATCATACTCATAATTATCTACACATTTCAACCATTTAAACATATGCATTTCAACTCACATGCACACCCACCTCTTTCAAACCCTTCACATGCATTTTCTTCATCACTTCCAACCCACATGCATTTCCACCTTCCTACTTCATCATTTCACCACATTCTCCCTCTTTAATTCCACATGCATTCACTTCATCATTCCACCATTCATTCTTTATTCCACAAACAAGTCACATGCATTTCCACCTTCCTACTTCATCATTTCACCACATTCTCCTTCTTTAACTCATTTCATTATTCATTCACTTTGCATTCATCACTTCCACCCCACATGCACCCTTTATTTTTCATCATTGCAACCATGACACATTTACACCAATAAAACAACTCCCATGCCATGGCCTACTCATATTCCCATTTCCTTTCCAACATCTCACATGCATTTCCACCTTCCTACTTCATCATTTCACCACATTTTCCCTTTTATTTCCACATGCAATTCTTCATCATTGCAACCACAAACACCTTAAACAAATAGCCATATACATCTCCACTCCTCCTATAAATACCCTTGCATTCATTCATTCAAATATCATCTCATTCACAACACAACACACCACAAACACTTCCCTAGCCGTGAGTTTCTCTCCCTTAGAATCCAAAAACCATCTTCCATTTCCACCAATCCTCATCCATTTCCATAATTCCCCAACACTTCCATCCCCCCAACCAACCTATCCTTAAACCTTGTGCTACAACAACGAGGAAGAGAAGAGTGCCTAAACGTTCATACAATTCAAGTTTTGAGTTGTTGGAATGTTTAGGTGTTTCTTTGATTTCAAAGTTTCATTTTAATTCTCTTTGTTTTGTACGTATGAGAAATGGAAGAAAAGAGTGCTTAAACGTTCATACAATTCAAGTTTTGAGTTGTTGGAATGTTTAGGCGTTTCTTTGATTTCAAAGTTATGAGGAACTAAACCCCCATTAGCTAGGGGGTGATTCGAAACTATGTTTATGTTTGTAATATAATTTGATTACTTTTAATTACGTTTCATAAGTTATGAATTCAATTTGTTTAACTGTTTGATTGATAACCTATTTATGTATGTTTATTAAGAATGAACGCTTAATTTTCATGTATGAATTTGACGCTAGAATATAAGTGAGTTTCACGTAATAGTTATGAACTTATATTCACAAGTAGTGGAGGTTGCTTATAAACAATCGCGTTAAACATATTCTTGGCATAAGTTTCATGCAATCATAGTAACGAATGCCTCGTCAACACTTATAGTTTTCATGATGCTTAATGATTCTTGCTTGTATCTCTATTATGCAATTCATGTAGGGAACTTGTGAGGAATGCTTTGGATTGTCGTATGCAATCATCCAATTCATTAACTTAAGGAAAACTTGACGGTTAATTTAAGCGGACCTAATTAACCCGGGGCGTTGAGAATTCATGGTTTATTGAAAAGTAATTAGAAATCGTTTTGTATGCAAGTATAACATGTGTGGCGATGAACCCCTTAGCTAGCTTCCCATCCATTCATTTCCGTCAAATCCATATTCACAATTTGTTTTGTTTCCAAGTATTTATTTTAGATTCGTCCAAATCCAATTCCCCCCTATTTCGTTAAAGTTTTAGTCTTAATCCATCTTATTTTGAATTTTGCATTCTTCGAGTTTCGTATAGCGTTTTAAACTTGTTTTTACGTTTTTGAAGTCAAATCCAAGTGGTTAACAAGCCCTCCTAATCCCCGGTCCAGAACGATCCCTACTTACGTGCTTACTACAATTGATAAAAAGAGGGTTTAATTTGTGAGCGTATAAAACTCGCATCAGCTGCAACAGAAGATGGGGGAGCATACTATCCAACTCCAACCAAGTTCAGATGAATTAGGAGATCCAAATGACGATGATGTCGAACAGAGAGTGACTCAGAATCCTTGGCAAACTGGCATGTATCAACAACCAGACGAAGAAGGTGGGCCGAGTGAAACGGAAGAATCAACTCCACAATCTCAACTCCGAAGGTCAACAAGAACACGAAGGTCAAATCCCAAATACGCCAATGCAGCCATAATTGAAGAAACAACTGCAACAGAACCTGAGACGTTCGAAGAAGCATCGCAGAGTTCTGAGTGGATGACAGCTATGAAAGAAGAGCTTGATGCACTTCAGCAAAATCAGACTTGGGATCTCGTGCCAAAGTCAAGAGATGTGAAACCCATATCCTGCAAGTGGGTTTACAAGATAAAGCGTCGTCCAGATGGGTCAATCGAGAGGTACAAGGCACGATTGGTAGCTCGTGGTTTCTCTCAACAGTACGGACTAGATTATGATGAAACGTTTAGTCTAGTGGCGAAGCTTACAACAGTACGAGTCTTACTTGCATTTGCAGCCAACAAAGACTGGAATCTGTGGCAGATGGATGTAAAGAATGCTTTTCTTCATGGAGAGCTGGATCGGGAGATCTACATGATCCAACCAATGGGATTTCAGAACCAAGATCATTCTGATTATGTGTGTAAACTGCGGAAAGCACTCTATGGATTGAAACAAGCACCCAGGGCGTGGTATGGTAAGATTGCTGAATTTCTAACACAAAGTGGTTATTCAGTAACACCTGCAGATTCCAGCTTGTTTGTCAAAGCCAATGAAGGAAAGCTAGCTATCGTGCTAGTGTATGTGGATGACTTAATCATAACCGGTGATGATGAGGCAGAAATTCTTCAGACGAAGGAGAATTTATCAGTCCGTTTCCAGATGAAGGAACTTGGTCAACTCAAGCATTTCCTTGGTCTAGAGGTTGATCGCACACAAGAAGGAATATTTCTCTGTCAACAGAAGTATTCCAAAGATTTATTGAAGAGGTTCGGAATGCTCGAATGCAAGCCAATTTTGACACCGATGGAACCAAATGCCAAAATGTGTGCACATGAAGGAAAAGATTTGGAAGATGCGACAATGTATCGACAATTGGTAGGTAGTCTGATCTACTTAACCTTGACTCGACCTGACATTTCTTATGCAGTTGGTGTGATGAGTCGGTACATGCAAAATCCAAAGAAGCCTCATTTGGAAGCAGTTCGACGAATACTGAGATATGTGAAGAGTACAATTGACTATGGTCTTTTGTACAAGAAAGGTGAAGACTGCAAGTTAGTTGGTTACTGTGATGCTGACTATGCGGGAGATCATGACACCAGGAGATTAACAATTGGGTATGTGTTTAAGCTTGGTTCTGGAACCATCTCTTGGTGTAGCAAGTGACAGCCGACGGTATCATTGTCAACCACTGAAGCAGAGTATAGAGCAGCAGCAATGGCAGCTCAAGAGAATGCATGGCTAATACAGTTGATGAGTGATCTACATCAACCAGTAGATTATCCAGTACCATTGTACTGTGATAACCAATCGGCAATTCGCTTGGCGGAAAATCCAGTCTTTCATGCAAGAACTAAGCATGTGGAGGTACATTACCACTTTATCAGAGAAAAGGTTCTGCAAGAAGAGATTGAGATGAGACAGGTCAAGACAAATGATCAAGTTGCGGACTTGTTCACAAAAAGTTTGAGTACAGGCAAGCTCGAAATTTTTCGATGTTTACTCAGCACAGTGCAAAGAATGAGAGCTGACATTGAGGGGGAGTGTTGAGAATCAATGTCATTTGTAGGTGAAGTAAGTGTGTGAGGTTGGTGAAGTAAGTGGAGGTTGTAGGTGAAGTAGGTGGATGTTGTAGGTGAAGTAAGTGTGTGAGGTTGGTGAAGTAAGTGGAGGTTGTAGGTGAAGTAAGTGTGTGAGGTTGGTGAAGTAAGTGGAGGTTGTAGGTGAAGTAGGTGGATGTTGTAGGTGAAGTAAGTGTGTGGTGTAGCTTTCATTTGGTTTGCTATAAATACTCAAGTCCCCAAGCATTGTATATCATCCAAGGAAAAACAAAGCCTAGAGCTAAATAAGAAAAACTTTGCTAATTAGTTTGTTTTGTGAGTTTTCTTTAAGAGTGTGCTCTATTTTCTTCTTCTTGGGATCATTAGAGTTATCTTGGATACTCTTCTTATTCAACATAAGCGTTTAGTAAAATTTAAAACCATAAAGGAATTTTGATTAATCTATGATGTTAAAATACTATGCTACCATTCTGTTTCCCCTCGGGGTGGATCCGAGCTACTTTGTCAAACCTCCCTCCGCCGATGTGGCTAGTTGCGACTGCAAACTGAATAACTTGGTTGTTCCGGCTGGTATATTCAAGCGCATGCCATATGATTTAATTCGGTCAAAACCAGGCCGGGGTTAACCTCAATGAAGTGGTAGTAACTGCCAACCTGAAAAAGTAGGTTAGTAACTATCATAAGTCGGTTGCTTAATTGACACGCTAAAACAGACGTCCATAACCAATAACTCTACTAATCTAAAGTAAATGAGATGTATCTTGAATCCCTTTCATCTTGAATCCCTTACCAGGAAGAAAAGAATCCTTCAAAGCTAGTTCCAGATTTCCGTTATCCTTAGATATTGGATCGTGAATGGTGATTAACTTGATCCCGTCGGGAAAAGTCCCTTCAACCTGCATTTAAATCTTACTCATAAAAATGATTCTAGGCAGCATGTTATGTCAGGGTTATGGGAAACTTTCAGCAGCAATCATTATGTTTAAGTCCTTTCGAAACATATGCAAGCAACCTTAATGAGCATAACACCTGCACCATATCTAAAAGATATTGAACACCAGGAAGAACTTGTTTCCTGTTTGAAAAAGGAATACGCAGATCAATCTTGAGCAACTAGACACACGATTCCGAGGAGCGAAATTAGGGATACAAATTCGTTGATTGGGCAAAGGGAAGGCAACCAAGATGCTACTCAACAATCAGAATCCAGAATTAACATCCCATACACAAAAACAGGGCAAATTGATAGGATTTCACACTACACACCATTACCTTCCCAGCAGCTGTTTCCCAATGTCCATCAATTCCGCCACAGATTTATCCATTTCGAACAAACTCCAAAATCTACCAACGCAAACACTAAACAAAAACGTTTCCTTCACAAAACCGACTACCAAAACCCGATCAAAGTTTGTAAATTTTAACAAAAGATCAAGTTTTGGAGCTAAAAACACCTGTGTGGCTATGAGAGCTGCAGCTTCAGGGCGATTGAACCTCAACCCGCGAGCAAGACGCTTCTGTGCCAAAAACCCAGTATTGTTTAGGTTCTTTCTCAGCTTTTCGTGGAACCACCTTCATTTTTTGCAGTCCTTACTGTCCAGTCAATGCCTGCAACTTTCAAAGAACAAGTATTTTGTTTGTTTTTGTTTTGTACAATTTATTACACTTGGATTGAACCCAGCACTATGCAAGTATGAGGTTTGCCTATAAATCTCATCACTTGCCCTCTCACTCACCCAGCACACCCATCATCCCAGCACACCTATCATCCCAGCACACCTCTCTCTCACGCGAGCTTACACTTACACTCTTTGGCACTTTTACAGTGACGAACTTATTCTATAAAAACGGCACGAACGGAGCAAAAACTTAGCATAGCCGTAAGGATGTGTTGCTCCTGGATTCAAGTCAAGTGGTGTTGGGAAGCCATCATCACTAGTCACCCTTCTCATGGCTCAAATCAAACAATTCTCAGCCTTAGCCAGCATTGAGTCCCTATTGTGGATATTTGGGACGGAAAGGGATCCTCTCCGAATCACTTCTACAAGGTCATCGGATTGGATTAAGTGATTTAGATTTTTGAAATTTCATCCAACGGTATAGCTGTTTTGATCCCTTAAAAGTTATAATAATTTTTTACCGTTGAATGAAATTTCAAAACCCTGAATCACTTAATTCGGTGACCTTGATGGAAGAGATCAGGAGGGGGTTTCTTTCCATTTGGGACTCATTTAAGTCCCTAATGTGATTTCCAATTCCTGATGGGTCACCAGGTTCGTTTGGTTGGGGTTAATGCAGCTCTGATGAGCTTTCACTCCTCTCGGTTGGGCTTGTTAATGCAGGATTGGGTGAGTGTCGATCTAAATTAGCTTTATAGCTTTGCTACTCAATAGAAAAATGATTTTTTTTTTTTGTTATGGTCAAAGTCATACAAAAGTTATTGAGTATCAAGTGTTGTAATAGTGCGGGAGACACGTTCTACTTCTACCTAGATATGATGCAGCCAATATGAATTTGAAATTTATTTTTTTAACAATTCTCACTTTATTATCTTAAAGTATTTTAATATTCGCACTTTTTTTTTAGGTTTTTTTGTTTGTCTTAGTTTCATACCTAAACTTTAATTTTTCTTAACACTTTGGTACTTCAATTAGGCTTTCCATCAAGTTGTTCATAAGTGGTAACGTGTTATAATTTTGACCCATTATATTTGCCACGTGGATGAGATATTCTCTTGTATATCCAAGGCACAATATCTAATGATAATTCTTAGCAAATATGGTGGGCCAAAGTTATGTTACGTCATTACTTAATAGAGAATTTGATGGAAAGCCTAACATAAGTATTTTAAAGTGTCAGAAAAATTTAAGTTTACGTATGAAACTAAGATTTAAAAAAATTAAGAATAGTAGAGTGTGAATATCACGATACTTGAAGGTAAGAAAGCCTTTGAATGCTAGTTTAGAAGAACATTTAGTTCCTTAGCGCAGCAGCAAGAATGTGCTAATAATGTGTTTTAGGGCTATTTTACTAAGGTATTATAGAGACACGGAGACGGAGGCCGGCGACAAGAGAGAGAAGAAAGAATTGGTAAATTTTGTGGTGTATGTTATCTTAAGCTATTGTGCCTTATTTATAGTGTTTAGGAAGAGATAATCTTACTCCCCAAGGAATACAATTATAATTAGGAAACTCTCTAAAAATATTATACAATTATAATAAGGATTTGCACAATCACATTAAGTGAGGTCTGTTATATAAATCCTAGAACGCCACTGCACTTGTTTTTACGTCAAGTATTCCATATCTATTCTTAAAGTCTTTTTCAAAGTATTTGTAGGTCTTCCTCTACCCCTTTTGCGATGAGCCTCTGTCTCACAATCGCATTTTCTAATCGGACCATTTGTAGGTCTTCGGTTCACATTTCTTAACCACCTTAACCAATTTTCTCTCATTTTATCTTTAATTGCGGTCACTCCTACTTTACCTCAGATATCCTCGTTCTTTAATTGGAGCATAATTGGAGTTAATTTTTTTTTTTTTTTTGAATCCTACCTAAATTCTAATTAGGAGTTCTTAGGTTTTTCAAAACTCATACTTCACGTGCATTGTCATTGTATTTAATTGTGAGTATGCATAAAATTTGATATTAAATTGCCTGAATTATTTCTTAGATTTTATGACTTTAAATTAGGGATGATTAATAAGGTTGATATTTAATTTAAGCATTAATCTAATTGAGACTTCGTCTGACAAGAATACAGGCACCTTTTGAAGATGTGATTTTAGGCAAAGGATTACTATTGCTCAACGAATGTCTTGGAAGCTCACATTGTATTTCATGTTCTGCGTGAGGAGAGATTTTAAAGACACCTTACTGTCCGGGAACCAAATAAAAGGCTTATTTTCAAGAAGTTGTAAGGTGTATAAAATGGGTCCTTGGAAGCTCACATTGTGTATAAAAGCGGTCCGGTCCTTGGTCGGTTTTTTCTAGAAGTAGAGGTCACATAATATTGTGTATAACATCGGACGGTTTTCTAGAAGTAGAGGTCACAGACGTAGAGGTATAATATTGTGTATAACATCGGTTGATTTTCTAGAAGAAGTAGAAGTGGAATACGCAAAAAACGGAAGAGGGTATTTTTAAAGACACCTTCCTGTCAGGCAACCAAGTAAATAAAAGGCTTATTTTCAAGCAGTAAGGTGTATAAAATCTGTCCATGAAAGACACTTGTTACATGACCGTACCGTATCTTTAACCGCTCAAGCCACACTTCCGCCCAAGACACACTAAGTAGAGACCATACGAAAACCGCTCAACACATCAGATCCTCACCGCCATCTCTACCTCAACTCTCATTCCCAGCTACCTCTTTCGACCACCACAATGGCGAACGATGAAAATCAAAACTCTCCTCCGAATCCGCAAACACAACTGGCCTTAACCATCCTCTTGACCTTAGCTACCATTCTGTTTCCCCTCGGGGTCCATCCCAGCTACTTTGTCAAAACTCCCTCCGCCGATGTGGCTAGTTGCGACTGCAAACTGAATAACTGCCCATGCCTTCCCCCCTTCTACATTTTCTCAGTTGTGACCACAGCAGCGCTGTCACTTGTTTGGTTTGGACTTTTTGACCTCGCTTCCCAACTTCTTTACCGTTTCGTTATCCAGCTGGGGCTTGGCTTAGTATGGGCTACCTACTGGATCGCGCTGCATGGCATCCTTGCACCCCAGTTCTATAATCCAATGCTTTATTTTTTCAATTCTGTTCTGACGGTCCTGTTGCTTAACCTAAAATTTCCAAATGTTCGGGACCGGGCGATCCATGCCATATCTGACAACTGGAACCGGGCGATACATGTCACAGCTAACTTCTGCGATCGGTTTTGGAACTATATCACAGGAAACCACTAAAATTTAGGTATTTAAACTCTGTTCATACTTTTTTGCTTTTTTTCTTATATTTTTTTTTTTCGAAATTACCATTTCTTGATTAATATGTGTGGGATATATTAACCTTTTTTCCGAAAGAATCATTCTAAGACAATCTTCAATTTTTGGTTAAAACTTAAATTTTTAACAAAAAATCTAGATTTAACTTAGACATAGTTTTTGTGCTCTAGTTATTCTTGGTCAAAATTTTAGCCTAGATTATTAAAGAATGAATTCATGCTTTTTTTTTATTGGATAACTTTTTCAAAATAAAATTTATGTTGATTATCATTGATTATCATTTTAGTTTTATAAACATTTCAATATTCAAATATTTAGATTCCAAGAAAAGTCAAAAATTCACTAAATGGACCCTTTGAAACATGTACTATAGAGTTTTGGGGTGAATTTTGATTTAAATATTTTTTTCAATTGTTTTAGCTGTTGGATTTTTATTTTTTTACTGTTAGATTTGATCATATTCGTTCTCAGCCGTTATTTTTATTGTATTTAAAAATTTTAAATTACCCAAATTTTAGGTTTTAACCCAAAACTTATTTTAGACCCAACTATTGAAAAAAGGATAATTGAGTAAGTTTAAAACCTAATTTTATGTTTTAACCCAAGGATTAATTTAAAAAAATCATTTTAATTAATTCATGTTTATCTTTATTAGACCATCTTCAATGGTGACCTAAAACCTAAAAATATTTAGCCCAGAAAATTAGGTTTTAGCCCAGAAATAGCTTTTCTACTCAAACCCTTCTGGCTTAAAATTTTAGCCCCAGATTATCAAAGAATGAATTAAGGCTATTTTTTTTTAAATTAACTTTTAAAATAAAAATTTATGTAGACTATCCTAAATTAATTTTATGAACATTTTAACCTAAAAATATTTAAATTCCGATAAATTTTGAAAAATTACTAAATCAATACATGAAAATCAAGATAAACCACATAAACTTAATACCAACAACATTTAATAAACCACATAAACTTAAAAAATAAAAAGACAATAAATATATAAATATATAAATATAAAAAAAAATTTGAACGTGGACCGTTGGATTAACCAACGGTCCAATTAAACTGGCCGTTGGATGAAGAAAAGTAGCCGTTGGGCTACAGTGATGTTGCACGCAAGGGGGGGCAGCCCCACGTGGGTGGGCCTCGGCTGGAAAGGTCCTTGGCGCGTGTAGCGCGTTGGGCGAGTGGGTTTTGGGGTGTGGGCTTCATAGCCCAGATTTCACTCTCATCCGTGGGTCCCACTTGAATTTGCGGGCTAAATTGTGGCTGGTATTTGCCTTCCTTTTGGGTTTTAGGTTTTAGGTTTAGTTTAGGTTTTGGGTTGGAGTGGATTTGGGGGGGGAAAAAAAAGGAAAATTTAGGTTTTAGGTCACCATTGGAGATGGTCTTAGGGTATATTTGTGGCGTAAAAATTATTGATACATATATTATATGCGTATACACATTTAAGAAAAATACTCTCGAATAATACCTATGCACCACAAGTGTTCCATATTTTACTAGCTATGATTTGCATATATATAATATCCGAGTTGTTGATGTTGCTCAAATATAAAATACACTGAAAAATTACAAGTGCTACAATTGGCAACAAAAAATTAGACAAGCTACAGCTAAATAAATGTTTGTTACATTACTTCATTCTTTTGTTTTTCGTATGAGTATATCTTATTTATATATATTTTTAATTATTTTCTTTTCCAATGTTATTTTCAGAGTACAAAGATGGAAAGAGGGCTAGTTATCAGCAATAGCCATCTTTTCCTTTGCTACGTTTTTATATTTATGGTGTGTAAGGCTTGTTATATTTATGGTGTGTAACTTTAATATTTTGAATTTAAGTATTTTTTTAGTTTTAATATTTTGGATCTGTGTATTTTTGTTTTTAGTATTTGTGTAAGTGTAATGTTTATTGAATATTTGTGCTACGGTAGATTAGCTCTTTTTCAATAAATATAAAATATCGTTATATAAAAAAAAAAAATCATCATATATAATAATCCACTCATACTTAAACGGCTTTGTGTCTTATTGTGGGTTCTTCTCTATCAAATCTTCTGCACTTAAAAAAGCCAATAGAATCCTCTTTGTTAGGATTTCGATATTTTTTAATTGCATCTGTTTATCATACATCGTGTAGTTAGAAATCATTTTAAATTTTTTTATTTAAATTAAACAAAAATAGTACTTGACGAAAACTAACACATCCCGATCCGGAATATCTACTAGGACTCCGAATCGAGCTGTGCTGGGCGACACCTGGAAAGTGACGAAGCCATAAAGTGTAGTGATGTGGAAAATGTGAATAAATTTAAACCTAAAAGTGCCTAAGTATAAGAGTGCGCTGGTGAGCGGAAATGAACCCATTTCACATGTGATGACAGAGTATAAGTACAGTACAGTAAATAGGGTGAGGAATTATACCACTGAAGGTAATCATCTATGCTAAGACTTGCCAAGAATCCTCGTTTATACGAAAACTCAGCTACTAAAACCTGGAGAGGAGAAAAACAAGGTTGAGTTGGCCTGAAAATAAAGTTTTAATAAAAACCTTTTGAAAATGTTATAACCCCTCACCGTAAAACATGTATAGTTTCCAAAAAATCATACTACGTATAAATATGAAATTAAATGCAAATAAACAGTCAATCCAGAAGCATGCCACATCACAATATCACAACAGTAATATAAGTGAAATTAGGGGCTCAACAACCTATGCGAGCACACCAGTCGGAGTCGCCTAATGTGACTCGTACGACTGGACCTATTGCTTATCAATCTATGCTAGCACAAGAGTCGGAGTTGCCTAATGCGACCTGTACGACAGGGCTATGTGTAATAATATACGCTCTATTGCTATGATCACGTGAAGACTAGCACTATACGCGATCACCTACGACTCGAAGTCACCTAATGCGACCTGTACGACAGGGCTAGCACCTACTTGGATCCAAGGTGAGTGTGCGATGCAGGAGGTGAACATACACGTGAAAGATTAGCCTTGGCCCGCGACGAGAACACTAACACCGAGGTGCAACAATGATGAGCACTACATGAATATAAGCATGCCATAATGATGTAATAATTCTAACCAACATAATAAACTTACCTGAACTTACCTGCGCATCCCGTATGATCATTTTGGCATTTCACAATTTCACAACAATGCAACATTTCTTAATTATAACATTAAATGCATAAATCAATTCAAAAGCATTTGTGGAAACTACACTATATATACACCCACACACTATAAAAAAGAAAAAACCCACTCACTTGTAGTCCGTGCTACAACTTCCTAGCACAAATATTAAGGCGTCTCGAACGATCAGCGCCTAAAACAATTATCAAATCACTCTTAGAATTCTTATCGATAGAACACGTAACTTACATAAAACACATCTCTAAGCACGTTCTAGAATGATTTGAAACCCATTGACCAAAAGTCAATCGTCGATCAAAGGTTAACAGTAGGGTTCACAACCCTACGTAATTCGACCCGGAAGATCCATACGTCTGATTCTTAATCCGTCAGTTCCTATGGTCCTCAAATATTATGTACTATAATGTATTAAAGTTTGGTGACGATCTAACGGTCGGATCGTTGATTGTTATAATGTTCCAATGACAGACCTTAGCGAAATTATACCCAAACAATGAAATTTCGTTAATCGGATGTCAAATATGTAATCGGAGCATACAAATTAGCCTAAAAGGGTTCCAAAGAAATTTCGAAAATGTCAACATAAGGAATATTCTAAGAATATTTGTAAAAATATTATGAGCCTAAAATGGGCTGACTGGGCACTGGCCCAAAGGTTATGGACCAACATTAGGGGCCGGGTTTTTGGGCTTGAGCCCACGGATTTCCCTTCTTTTTTTTTTTTTTTTTCCTCCTCTCTACTTCTCCGGCCGGTTGCCACTGCAACCGCCGGATCCTACTCAAACCCGACCACCTCAAAACTCCTCTAAACCTAGCCTTCCAAAATCTCAAAACCAAGCTCAGAGAACAAGAAATCGAAACGTACCTTTGGTTTCTTCGGCCGTGGCTGGAGTTGGCCGGAAAAAGGCTCGAAGTCGCCGGAACTCCGCCGGAAACTGGGTTTGTTGCACCCGGAGCATTTCTGCGTTAACGCGTTGCCAAAACATCACAAATTTCCCCCCTGTAGTACCCAAAACAAGATTTAAGAAGTATTTTGGGGGTTCACTAGGCTCACCTTAGCCGGGAACGGCGTGAAATCGCCGGAGGAAATTCTTGAACAGTGGCGGCACCACTGCTCAGAGAGAGAAAAAGAGGTATGTCGCGTTCCCGGGGCTTGGGTTTCACGACGTGGTGTCATACGGTGGTGCAGTCACGCTCGCCGGAGCAACGACGGTGTGATGGTGGTGATGAGGTTCGCCAGAGAATACAGTGAGTGGGTGCACGGCTTCGGCGCCGGTAGTTGCAGAGAGAGAGAAAGAGAGAGAGATGGTAAAGTCAGAGGCTCACCGGAGTTAGGATGGTGGTGTGGCAACGTGGGTCACCGGAGGAGGGGGTGGGGGTGACTGGCGTATGGCCTTTCGGCCTCTCTGTCAACAGAGAAGAAGATAACGAGAGAGGGAGGTTAGGGATGAGGGAGATAGTGAGGTGTCAACCATCTATTGGAGGATGGGATGAAGGGATTTGAAAATGGAGAAAAGTAATACTGTTTATACTATATTTTTAAATCATATTTTTATACTACCTTAGTTAACATCTGGTATGAATAGTCATATCATTTGAAAAATTTACAAAATCCAAGAAAATGAAGGAAAAAGACTTCTCGTATACCACAATCATCATTTAATTAACTAATTTTTCTTAATTATTAGTTTATTAAATATTGAACTAAATTTAAAATTTTAATTAATTCAAATGATGTGGCTGTCTACATCAAATGTCACCTAAGATGATATGAAAATATGATTAAAAAAAAAGGTATGAATAGTATTATTCAATAAGGGTATCCCGAGACACAGGAGTGGGGAAGGAATGGACGTGGGCCCTGCTTGTCTCCCAAAACAATACAAAATATCCTTCAAAATGGAAATACCAATACGCTCTTTTTTATGGTAGTTCCGTAAAATCATCATCGTAACTTCAATTTCGATTTTGCTTGCACCAAAGCGTTCGTACTTAGCATTCGCAATGTCGCATTTTGCCCCTAAAGAAATCAAAGGCTCGCACAGTGGTATCCTCTTCCTGCTAACATCAACGGAGTGTCTCCATCGGCATCAGAAGCACATCAGAGCCCCTGCTTATCAATGTATGAACAAAATCTGTGGGGCCGTGTTGTGCTGCCTGATGTAGAGTCTCATAAAACTCAACAGGACTATCAAGTCCCTTTTGAGGTGCAGCATTCTTAAGCAACAACTTTTCAAATTCTTCACCGTTTTGATTTGTATCAAATAGTTCCATTACCATCTGACCACGTTTGTTCTGCAGGTTTATGTCAACCCCAGCGTCGATAAGCAATTTGAAAGTTTCCAGGTAACCGCCTTCTGTAGATATCATGGCAGTTGAGTATCCCCTTTCATCTTGCTCATTGTGATCAATGTCTGCCTCCTCAATCAGTTTCTTCAAAGCCTCAATACCATTTGCTTGAGCATAAGCATTAGAGGAGAAAATACTGACGTATCGCTTGATTGAACAATTTCACCAATGGAATCACGTCTACAACTGCTTCTCGGAAGCCAAGAGCCCACCTTGCTGACTTTGCTATTACGCTTGGCCTCTGACCAGCAGAATTCACCAGGCAAAAATGTCACATCTCGCCTCGGGCTGGGATGTGACAATTGGTATCAGAGCCTAACCCTGGTCGCTTGTATGCTGACGAGGACATCGGGCCCCCAAGGGGGGTGGATTGTGACATCCCACATCGCCCATGGGAGTGATCCTTAAATGTATATTCCCATCCCTACCTAGCGCGAGGCCTTTTGGGAGCTCACTGGCTTCCGGTTCCGTAGAAACTCCGAAGTTAAGCGAGTAGGGTGCGAGAGCATTCCGAGGATGGGCGATCCATCGGGAAGTTCTCGTGTGAGTTCCCAAAAACAAAACCGTGAGGGCATGGTTAGGGCCCAAAGCGGACAATATCGTGCTACGGTGGTGGAGCGGGCCTGGGAAGTGATCCGCCCCGGGCCGGGTTCCGTAGGAACTCCGAAGTTAAGCGAGTAGCGCGCAAGAGCATTCTTAGGATAGGTCACCTATCGGGAAGTTCTCGTGTGAGTTCCCAAAAGACCTCGCGCTAGGTAGGGATGAGAATATACATTTAAGGATCACTCCCCTGGGCGATGTGGGATGTCACAATCCACCCCCCTTAGGGCCCGACGTCCTCGTCGGCACACACGCGACCAGGGTTAGGCTCTGATACCAAATTGTCACATCCCGGCCCGGACGGATTATTTCTCGGGCCCGCTCCACCACCGTAGCACGATATTATCCGCTTTGGGCCCCAACCACGCCCTCACGGTTTTGTTTTTGGGAACTTACACGAGAACTTCCCGATGGGTCACCCATCCTGGGAATGCTCTCGCGCGCTACTCGCTTAACTTCGGAGTTCCTACGGAACCTGAAGCCAGTGAGCTCCCAAAAGGCCTCGCGCTAGGTAGGGATGAGAATATACATTTAAGGATCACTCCCTTGGGCGATGTGGGATGTCACAAAAAATCAGCACCATCTGAAGCCAGAATTTTAAGGCATTCCTATTGTGCAGGAACAGACATAATTATAGCAATTTATGGCACTACCTTATCATAATGTTTTTAAGTTTTGCCAGTTTAAACCGCTGCTAAAACAGTTTAGAGACATTTTGAGACTGGTACAAAATTAATTGTCTATTGTCCTAGATGTTGGTGTAGCCGATCCCATTTAGTGGGTTAAACCTTGGTGGTTGTTGTCATAGATATTGGTATTCTAATTGGCAAGTGTCCTTAGTTGATTGGTTGTATATGCCCTTGTGTAATTGGTCCAGGTGATCAGAGTGATTACAAGTGTTTACTAGGAGGTTACAAAAAATTGGTTAAGGGCTTATGACTTGTTAGCTAAGTAAGCTTACACTGTAGTTGTATAAATATCTCATTTGATTTGTAACGATTCCCGATTTCATTTTACTGAACACAAAGCTTTTCATTCTCTTACTTCCTATTCCTCTTTTATTCTTTTCATTTTCTCAAATGCTAAATCCTATGTTATGAGCAAGTAAATCCCACGAAGGGTAATCCTGCGTTCATTTGTTTGGTTTTGGTTTTCTCTGGAATACAGTTTCTTGAAGCTGCTCAATGATGTTAATTTTGGTTAAGTGGTCTTATCAATTCGAATTTGCAATGAGAGCACACGATCTCTTTGAATTCTTTTCTGCTATGAATATGATTCTACCTCCTGCAAGCTACATGCCTACTGCTCCTGTTTATCCTCGACCACAAGATCTAGTTTCAATGCCTAATGCTTATAGTTTTGTCGGATAGTCCACGAGACCCTTTCCTTCTCCGTCCACAAACACATCCAGTTCTCAGTCCAGAAATCAACAGGCTCCATTTCAATGTGTACAACTCCTGTATATAGTAGCTGTTTTGGTGAACGTCCACCAAAAGTCTACAGAGATGTTGGAACTGTTGAGAAGTCAATGATATCATTCCTGATATCTTGGCTTAGTTTTAGGAAACTATCTTGTAAATTGTTTGAAATTTATTTGTGATTATCTGTAAACCCTAGAATGTAGGATAGGTTACTTCTTCGGCAAGTACTCTTTTTGTATAAAGTCTCTTAGTATCAATTGAAGAAATTATCTTCTGCAAAATATTCTTTGCACTTTTCTACATGGTATCAGAGCTAGGCTGAAAACCTAGTTCCTTCCGCTGCCTTTTGTTTCTCTGTTCTTTTCCGTTGTTTGCCATGGCTACCGACGCTATTTCTGGAAGCAATTCCGATGCAAAGGCTAATGTTTCCAACCTTTTCTTTATTCATCATTCTGATCATCCAGCCATGATGCTGGTTTCAAAGCCCTTGAATGGGGATAATTATTCAACTTGGTCTCGTGCTATGAAGATCTCCTTGAGTGCCAAAAACAAACTTTGTTTTGTTGATGGCACTTGAAGGAAGATTTGTGAAAAACATGTTTATTTAAGCAACATCAATAGCATGCAATTAACAATTAAAGGCGGAATCATGCTTGTATGCACTTAAAAACAAAACATTTACCCATGAAATTCAAAGCCTAGTAGATAGGTGAACCAAGACTCAACTCAAAACAAAGTGAGTTGAGAAATCAATACCTTTGTGGATTCCTCTTTGCAAAAGCGAAGGCTAATCACCCAAAGAGAGGGCCTTCATTCCTTGCATCTTAGATCCATGGATTTGGATGGATGAAAAAGTTTCTCCAAGTTCCCAAAATTGAGAACCTCTAATGATTCATCACCAAGGCATAATGAAGAAGAAATGAGTGACCTTGGAGGAGTTTGATTGCTAGATGATCCCTCCAAGGTGGCCTAAATTTTAGAGAGAAAGGAGAGCTTGTGTTCTCATCCTTTCCCCAAAAATTACCATATGTAAATTTTAGGCTATAAAGTCCTTTATATAGTCCCTTCAAATAAGTGACCTAATGGACCAAAAGCCCTATTCTTCTAACATGGCAAGCCTATAGGGTTTATTGGGCTTTCAAGCCCTTTGTTTATTCAAGTTGTCATACAACTTGAGTTAATGGGCTTGACATTCAAATCCCATTGGGCCTTGCGGCCCAAAACTAACCCGAGGTTTTTAACGAACTTATTCGTTTGATTAATTAACATATTAATTAATTCTAGCCTTAGATAAATAATTAAACCATTTAATTATTCTTACTCATCTCCGTTGTTTCTTCAAACTCTACCTTACTCGGTGAACGATCCATTAGGTTCCTTTTAGCGAGGCAGTGGGCGATTAAAACTCTTTCTAATCGATTGTGAATTGAAACTTACTTTCAATTCTCCCGTTAGTGATAATACACTTTTAGGGCTTCCACAAACCATGGTTGACGCCTAACAGCATGTCATGGTTACCCAAGCTAATCAGAAGAAGTGGAGAACCTATTCAGTTTTAGGATTACAAATGCAATACGGTCTTTCTCTAATACAATACTCTTGACCACATTGTTTGGTTTGATAGTTTATTCATGTCTACTATCCAATGTGAGTCTTGTGCTTATATGATTACCTTGAATGTGATTTGGAACACATTCCTAAATCTCATTCATACTTTGGCCAAAGATTCTTAATCATATCATAGAGTATTATCCCTCAAACAGTTTGAAGGTTAGAGATCCCTTGTTGCGCATTCACTTGCCTCCATGGCTAAGTGGCTTAACCCCAACGATGCCATGGACACCCTCCTGATGGAGTGACTTTGACATAATCAAAGATTAAGGACCTAACCACAAGACAACTGTGATGCCTCAGGTCAAAAGACTAATTTGCATTATCCCAACCATGAGTTCTCATGTGACATGAATATGAGAACTCTTCGTTGATCGTGTTCAGTGAACTCATTCTCTATTGAGCACCTACGTACTTGTCTTGATGTCACACACACCAATGACTCGAGACTAGTCACTCTCCCTGAGAGAAGACATAGCACGTACTGATCTTAACGGACTGTCAATGCCCAATTGACAATCCTATGATCAGGAACGTTTAGGATGTGTCAACGAAAGAATGGTCTCATGAATCTAACTTTTTTAGATCGCATTCTTCCAATCACATATTCCTTGGACTTATCGTTTAAGCATATAACATTTATATGAGACGGCTCAAACAATAATGTTTGCCCTTAATATTAAACTAGATTAGTTTAACATGTGAAATGTCCATAAAGTATCATCATATGATTGGTTTTAGGGCACATTTCCAACAATCTCCCACTTGCACTAGAGCCAATCAGCTTAGTCATCAGTGATGATACCTCTTCTGTAGTCATTTCATAAATGGCTGAGTAGTAGGCCTAGATAATGGATATCTATATGTTATCCATAGAAGTAACCTTGAGAATAACGACGTCACCATTATACATGATTCTCAATCATGTGGTTCAGTCTCTCATTTGAGTTCGGACCTTGATGAGACCTTGATTCCCTGGCTTGAGCTATCGCCCCATTAGTGTCATACACTTTCTGGTTGGAACCGAATGGAGAGTTCATGAATGAACTTTCCCATCCAAACAACAATGTTGTAAGCTTCTATATGGCAATATATTTTGCATACATGATGGAACACATTAAAGTCATTTACTTTTAACGTTTCCACCCAAATATCTCTTTAGTCGTAATAAAGAGATATCTCATTATCACTTCATTCATAATGAAGAGATATTCTATGATGGATTAGATTCATAATCTAATACATTTACGCTTCCATTACGTTACTCTAATTCTTCCTCATTCTTCAGGAATCCATCCTTAGTATTTCTTAAATACCTAAGGATTCACTTGACAGTTGCCATGGTTCTGATCCTGGGCTTGCACTGATATCATCTTGTACCGTTCTAGGTACAACTTATATCAATGTTTTCATACAATATGAAATACATAAATCACCTTTCTGCGTATGCATAAAGGATTCTATTTACGCATTATTTCTTTGGGAGTCAAATGGTACATTCCCTTTGAGAAGAACAACTTCCTAGTCTCACTAGAATTGTCATTCTAATTGAAGTTTATCATCATATGAGAAACTTCCTAGCATCTCTTGTCTATTTTAGGGATTGATATAATCCAATTATATATTGAAATCTATCATTATAGATTTCCATCCCATGTATATAGACTATGTCTCCTATATACATTCTATCATTATAGAATGTTTAAAGTCATAACTTTAATGATGAAGAATTCCTTTCATTTTCAAAAATTAATATATATATCATGTGTGTATATATATATATATATATATATATATTCAAATTTAGGAATATGATCAACTCCCACTAATCTTTTGTAAACCTAGTAAACAAAAGATTCATTTACATCTTTATGAGAAATCAAACAATTGATCTTTTCTCATAAGATGCTTATAGCTCCCACTAGCTTGCTAAGATCCATGATGGATGGATCTCTACAACTAACCTGTCTTGTGATTTATTGTTTTAGACATATATTATCAAGACTATCTTAATAATGGTTTCGGAAACCCATATTATGTCCAAACCATTCAACTGAGACGGTTTATAAACCTTGGAGCTTGTGGTATAGGAACTAGGTTGTCTTAGAAGTATATATCATATATATATGGGTAATTGATAATGTCCAACGAACTAAATCTTATTCATGTTCATTCTTCTCCTAATGGAGAAATTCATTATCTTACGATGCTACTTTCCTTGATATTTTTCAAGGAAATTAATCTAAAGTGTTACTTTTACCTTGGATCAAATCTAAGGAGGTAAATACTTTAGACGTCTTACTCATCTACTTACATTTCTTGAATTCTTTGAAACCTTTTGCAAAGTATTCAGACTTGTGTTTATTCAAAATAAACTATAGTCCAACCGAGAGTGATCTTCGGTGAATGTCATACAACATGAGTAGTATTATGTTGTGGATAAGTGCCACTAACATCTAAGTGAATTAACCTCAACAACTTTGTGATTCTTTCTTCTTTCCAAAAGAATAAAGATTCGAACATTTCGCCTCTATACAATTTTAACAAGAAGGTATTGGATCCGGATTTAACGATCCATAGCATCCATTTATGACCAACTCGTAACTTATGTTTTAGAGGTGTCACAACTCAGTTGGGATTAGTCACTCCCTTGCAACCTTTTGGGTTTTAAGCATCATCGTATTCTAAACAGTTAAACTACCACATCATCTCTACTATAGAGACAACCAATTAAATTACAATAATCTAATTATTGATTAATAAAGAACAATGTTTTGTCAAACAAAACATTCATCCATCTCTACTATAGTGACGGATTTAAGTTCCTTAAAATTGGAATGTAAAGACAATCTTTAGTATTTTCCAATTTCTTTGGTAGTTCATATGAGGAAGTAAGTACAATCCGCTTTCGCAGAGATCTATATTCGATTCACGTTTGGATTGTGAAGTACTTTCTCTTCTCTCGTTAATCTTCTACTTCTTATTAGCACACTTTTACAACAATTGTAAAACATAGTTACTAATACAGAATCATGCATTCAAGTAGAAGAACCAACTGTTATGAACTTTTCAAGAACATTTTACAATACCTTCGAAAGGTGTGTTCTTGACACTTGCAAGACATTTCTTGCAAATACCCCTTCCAATGTCCATCCTTTCATAAAGAAAGTTTGTTCCCTTGGAGTTATTTTGCCAACTTCATTTGACTTCCCTTTTGATTACAATAGTCATGGTCCCTAAACTCCCACTATCTCTCTTGAAACTCATTTCAAATGTGTTATACACATCAAACGATTTGGAGAGCGTGCGGTTATTGTTCACTATATAGTTTACAATAAACTTAGTGAACCATTAGGATAGGGACACAAAGGTGAAGTCCTTGCCTAGTTTCCGTCTCGTTAAGTGGTTTAACACTTCAACACTCAATGATTCAAAATCATCATAAGTCCATATAAATGGACTATTTTTGTCAACCAACCATTATGTTCTAAACATAATAACAAACTTTCAAGAGTTGTTCAAGGCAACTCTCATTTCTTCATACAACAATTTGTAAGTGAAGAATCATGGCACATAAAGTGTCCATGCCCTTGTGCTTACTTCTCAACCTTGTTCGTGTAACAAAGAGACAAGCACTAAAGTTTGTGTTGATTAAGGGTTGTTCAAAGCAACTCTTATTTCTTCATACAACAATTTGTATTTGAAGAATTATGACATTTAAAAGTGTTGTCCTTCTCATGTTAGACTTATCTAACATATTCTTCCAATGATACATTATCAATAGGAAGATTGTGAGGATGAGACTACTTAGTTACATCTACAAGCCATTAAAGACAATCTATGGGATTGTAGAACTAAGTCCGGAAATTAAAGCATTCGGCTTTTCTTTGTCAAGTTTTGGATAGTGTTTGCAAATATATTGGTAAACAAATACATAACGAATATAAATTGATTGATTTTAAGCCATTTGATTCGGGTCTTTAAATCAAATAGCACCACCTACTATTTTTGGCAAATTCCATATCCCTCATCGGAATTCGAGAGTTTTGTTGAACTCTTAGCAGGGTATGGGAGACTCACCATTACCAAGCCCACCTCAGAATTATATCATATTGGTTAGCAAAAATAATGATGAGAGAATAACACTTTAGTCATTTACAACTCTTGTAATTACCCATATAGTTTGGCCTCTAGAGAATGAATGCCTCAGAATTATATCATGTTGGCACCATTGCACTTAGTTAAGTTATTCCCACCATGCTTAGTTTATATAGAGGTTCAAGCACAACCTCAGAATTATATCATGTTGGTCATACTCGTTGTCTACACTCACCTCATCATATGCGTATAGACTCCTCCTGAATGTAAGCATGCACTTTGTACTCCCCCATTATAGGGTGAAGCCGGTGTACAAGTCACAAACGATTGGAGCCTACCACGAAGAGATATTCAAAGCATCTCTCGCTTATCAACTTAATATTGATTTGGTTGAGGGTTTTTAGGTCTCATCACATATAAACATACATTTTAATCCAATTAAAACATTTTGGTCCTATTACAACTATTGGTCCATATGATTGATTTAGTAGTATATAATACTCCCACTATGCTTTTAAAACGGGTTTTAAAGCAAGACTATATGGTACTACTAACATAAGATTTGCATTCATTGATGGACTATATAGTTGCCTTAGGGCCTTAGGATGACTATGAACCTTTGATTCGATTCAACACGAGCCTAGTGTTGAATCTCGGTCTAGGGATGGTGATTGATTTTAGTTACGCGTTTAATCACATTAAGGCGTGTTGTCTTATTGGGCGTTGGACCCAACTACTCCAATTTCATGCATATCGAATAAAACAAGAAAGGAGTACTTCAAAGTAAATAAGAGCTTATGCTCTTTTACAACAATTGATCAAATCAAATTACTTTAAAGTAAAGAAGAGCTTATGCTCTTTTACAACAATTGATCATATCAAATTACAACCAAAATTTAATCTACGCATTCCCATGGTTCAAACAAATTTGAAACGGCCTTTCACATAGCTCAATTATAGTAGGCTTAGGTTCATAATCACCCTTTCTTTAATTAATTAACGCTTTAACTAATTAAACTTGAATGCAACATTTTCATTTGGTTTTTGTATCCATAGAATTGATTTAAATGGAGCTAAATGAAATGAAAATCCAATTCTCATTTAAAGAGACAAAACAATTTTGTTCTCTACCTAATTTAGGCCAAAATGCTATGACCTCAACTTGTTTGGGCCATAGTGCAATTAACCTCAACTTTTGGGCAATTTTGCAAAAACTTAAACTTTTGGGGTCACTTTGTAAAAACACAAAAGTCCACTACTTCATGTAATTACAACTAGAACCCAAAAAATTTCCACAAAAGCTAAAACTTCATTAAAGGAGCAAAACAATTTGTCCTTTTAGTGATTTTGGACCTTTACGTAAAAACGTAAACTTTTGGGTCAAAGTACAAATACACAAAAGTATCAAAACTTTATGTAATTGCATGAAAGCCCCACAAAGACCCTAATTGAGTAGGGTGGCCGGCCATTGAAGCAAAGTATTAAAAAAAATTTCAAAGTTTTTGTAAGTGGGATGTGTGAAATGGAATAAATCATTACACACCAACCCACTAAAATTTCTTTAATTTTTCAAAATAAATATCTAATATATTTAAACATAAGAAATATTTCAAAACAAAAACTTTATGAAATAAATCAAAACTTTGAATTAAAACACCAAACCTTTTGTTCTTGGCAAGAACATATCAAGAACAATGAAGAACATCCATGAAAACCCATAAGAGCTCCATGAACATTCTTCACCCAAAAACATACCAAAACCACTCAAACTTAAGGGAAATAACATACAACCATACTAGGGTACATAGGGGTTCCAAAACTCACTTTAAAACACTTTTAACAAGTCAAACAAGAACCCAAAAATCCACTCTTTGGATTTGGCCGAATTTCCCCAAAAACATGGCACCAAATTTTAGCTCCAAAATTCATGCTCATATGAACTACATCTACAACATTTGAGATGGCAAATTTTCTAACAAAATTTACATTCAAAGAAGCAAGAATAAAGCTTGTAACAATTACAACATTCAAATCACAAACTATGAACTACAAAACCCAAAAGGATTCACCAACTACTAGACTTAGGCTCTTGATACCACTTGAAGGAAGATTTGTGAAAAACATGTTCATTTAAGCAACATCAATAGCATGCAATTAACAATTAAAGGCGGAATCATGCTTGTATGCACTTAAAAACAAAACATTTACCCATGAAATTCAAAGCCTAGTAGATAGGTGAACCAAGACTCAACTCAAAACAAAGTGAGTTGAGAAATCAATACCTTTGTAGATTCCTCTTTGCAAAAGCAAAGGCTAATCACCCAAAGAGAGGGCCTTCATTCCTTGCATCTTAGATCCATGGATTTGGATGGATGAAAAAGTTTCTCCAAGTTCCCAAAATTGAGAACCTCTAATGATTCATCACCAAGGCATAATGAAGAAGAAATGAGTGACCTTGGAGGAGTTTGATTGCTAGATGATCCCTCCAAGGTGGCCTAAATTTTAGAGAGAAAGGAGAGCTTGTGTTCTCATCCTTTCCTCAAAAATTACCATATGTAAATTTTAGGCTATAAAGTCCTTTATATAGTCCCTTCAAATAAGTGACCTAATGGACCAAAAGCCCTATTCTTCTAACATGGCAAGCCTATAGGGTTTATTGGGCTTTCAAGCCCTTTGTTTATTCAAGTTGTCATACAACTTGAGTTAATGGGCTTGACATTCAAATCCCATTGGGCCTTGCGGCCCAAAACTAACCCGAGGTTTTTAACGAACTTATTCGTTTGATTAATTAACATATTAATTAATTCTAGCCTTAGATAAATAATTAAACCATTTAATTATTCTTACTCATCTCCGTTGTTTCTTCAAACTCTACCTTACTCGGTGAACGATCCATTAGGTTCCTTTTAGCGAGGCAGTGGGTGATTAAAACTCTTTCTAATCGATTGTGAATTGAAACTTACTTTCAATTCTCCCGTTAGTGATAATACACTTTTAGGGCTTCCACAAACCATGGTTGACGCCTAGCAGCATGTCATGGTTACCCAAGCTAATCAGAAGAGGTGGAGAGCCTATTCAGTTTTAGGATTACAAATGCAATACGGTCTTTCTCTAATACAATACTCTTGACCACATTGTTTGGTTTGATAGTTTATTCATGTCTACTATCCAATGTGAGTCTTGTGCTTATATGATTACCTTGAATGTGATTTGGAACACATTCCTAAATCTCATTCATACTTTGGCCAAAGATTCTTAATCATATCATAGAGTATTCTCTCTCAAACAGTTTGAAGGTTAGAGATCCCTTGTTGCGCATTCACTTGCCTCCATAGCTAAGTGGCTTAACCCCAACGATGCCATGGACACCCTCCTGATGGAGTGACTTTGACATAATCAAAGATTAAGGACCTAACCACAAGACAACTGTGATGCCTCAGGTCAAAAGACTAATTTGCATTATCCCAACCATGAGTTCTCATGTGACATGAATATGAGAACTCTTCGTTGATCGTGTTCAGTGAACTCATTCTCTATTGAGCACCTACGTACTTGTCTTGATGTCACACACACCAATGACTCGAGACTAGTCACTCTCCTTGAGAGAAGACATAGCACGTACTGATCTTAACGGACTGTCAATGCCCAATTGACAATCCTATGATCAGGAACGTTTAGGATGTGTCAACGAAAGAATGGTCTCATGAATCTAACTTCTTTAGATCGCATTCTTCCAATCACATATTCCTTGGACTTATCGTTTAAGCATATAACATTTATATGAGACGGCTCAAACAATAATGTTTGCCCTTAATATTAAACTAGATTAGTTTAACATGTGAAATGTCCATAAAGTATCATCATATGATTGGTTTTAGGGCACATTTCCAACAGCACTGTCCTTCAACCTTCTGTCAAGACCAAGCCGGACGATCACGCTTCATGGCAGAGATGCAACAACATGATTGTAGCATGGGTTATTAATTCCATTGACTCAGATATTGCTGATAGTATCCTTTATATGACTGATGCTCATGCGATTTGGGAAGAATTACGTGAGCGCTATTGCCAAAGTAATGCTCCTCGAATTTTTCAACTACAACGGGACATTGCTTCACTTACACAAGATCAACTCTCTATTGCTGCATATTATACGAAGATGAAAAGTTTATGGGATGAGTTGTCGTCCTACAGTGACTCCGTTTCTTGCACTTGTGGAGCACAGAATGAGAGGAACAAGTTGATGCAGTTTCTCATGGGACTTAACGACTCTTATAGTGTTGTTCGAGGGCAGCTTCTGTTGATGAATCCTCTTCCAACTGTTCGTCAAGCCTATGCATCGATTTCCCAGGAGGAAAAGCAAAGAAGCCTTGCTTCTTCCCGAGTTACTACAGGCACAGCAGCCATGGCTGTGCGTCACAGTGGTTCGAAATCTTCTAATCGCAAACCCTTGCATTGTACTCATTGTGATCAAGACTACCATACCATTGATACCTGCTATCAACTTCATGGGTATCCACCAGGACACCGTTTGCATAAGGTTAAGCCACATAAAGGGAACCATCGTCCTAAGACGGAGCGGGGTTCTTCCTCGGCAAATCATGTCTCGGAAAATGCAGCCACCAAAGAGGAGATACAGTCAGTTATGTCTGGGCTCTCTGATGCCCAGTTTCAACAGATTCTTCAAATCATGAATGGTCAGGGTAGTGATGAACAGCCACAGGCCAATGCCAATGCCGCCAAGACAGGTTTGTCGAATCCCTCTTTGCATCTCCATCGATGGATAATCGATAGTGGTGCAACGGATCATATCACTTCCTCACCAGAATTGTTAACTAATGGTGTTGAAAATAAGAAATTGTCACCTGTTTTGTTACCCAGTGGAGAGACAGCCCGTATACTTTCCACCGGTCACATTCCTTTGAGTTCTACTTTTAGATTGCAAGATGTGCTATGTGTGCCTACCTTTAAAGTAGATTTGATGTCAGTAAGTCGTATTACGAGTGGATTGCATTGTTCAGTAACTTTCTTTCCTTCTTGGTGTATTATGCAGGACCTAACGACGAGGACGGTGATTGGTTTGGGTAAGCAAAGAGGCGGGCTGTACTACTTGGTGGCCTTGGCTCCTGCACAATCTCAGCATCCTCGGCGACTCTGCAACCTTGTGCTTTCACCTACGGAGCTATGGCATCGGCGTTTGGGTCACTTGTCAGCCCTTCGTTTAGATTTCATGTCCAAACAATTGTTACATTTCCCTTTTGCATCTAATAATGCCTGTGATGTTTGCCCTTTAGCCAAGCAACATCGATTACCTTTTCATGTTAGTTCTATTTCTTCTAATAAACCTTTTGTTTTGATTCATTGTGATATTTGGGGACCCTTTAAAGTTGCATCTACTTCTCGAGCAAAGTATTTTTTAACCATTGTAGACGATTATTCTCGCTTCACATGGATTTTCCTTATGCAACACAAAAATGAAACACAATCTATTCTCAAGAATTTTTTTTCATTTGTCAAAACTCAATTTAACACTTCTATTCGTCAAATCCGTGTTGACAACGGTGGGGAATTTTTTTCACTTCGTGACTTCTTTAAAGATCATGGAGTTATTTACCAACATTCTTGCGTTTATACGCCTCAACAAAATGGGGTCGTAGAACGCAAGCATCGCCATATACTTGAAACCGCTCGTGCCTTGCATTTTCAAGCTAATCTTCCCCTCCATTTTTGGGGTGAATGTGTGCTCACAGCCGTTCATCTCATTAACCGTCTTCCCACACCCATTCTTTCCAAGAAAACGCCTTTTGAACGTTTATATTCTACACCTCCTACTTTTTCACACCTTAGAGTCTTTGGTTGCCTTGCTTTTGCCATTGATGTTAATGTGAATCACAAATTTTCTCCTCGTGCCCACAAATGCATTTTTATAGGATATCCTATTGGTCAGAAAGCCTACAAGTTATATAACCTCACCACTCACCAAATCTTTACTAGTCGTGATGTTGTCTTCCATGAAAACATCTTTCCTTATCAAACCTCGCCTTCTTCTTCCCCTCAACCTGTGTCTTCACCTGTCCCACTTATTTCACCTCACTTTCCTGATCCCGTGTCACCCCCCGACCCTATGATTCCCCTTGCGTCGTCCCCTTCTGCTGATGCCGGCTCTCCCACGCCTCCTGCATCGCTTCCTGCATCTGCCGTTCCTGACCTCCCCAAGTCAGCGCCTGCTCCTACCCCGGTGCTCCGTCGCTCTAGCCGTCATTCTTCTCCGCCACCCAAGTTACGTGATTATGATTGTCCTACTCTCAAGCTTATCCAACCACATCCTCCATCGTCTTCGTCGTCTGGTCACACTCCAGGTACACGGTATCCACTAGCTAATTACCTTACTTACCATCGTTTCTCACCTGCACAGCAATCTTTCCTTGCCCATATTACTCAACAGGTTGAACCCCGGAGTTACGAGGAAGCTGCTCGTTTTCCTCATTGGCAAGCTGCCATGGCTTCTGAAATAGAGGCATTGGAAGCTAACCAAACTTGGTCCCTTACTTCCCTTCCCTGCGGCAAAACTCCCATTGGCTGCCGTTAGGTTTACAAGATTAAGCACCGTTCTGATGGCTCCATTGAGCGCTATAAGGCACGTTTGGTTGCCAAGGGCTATACCCAGCTTGAAGGTGTTGACTTCCATGACACGTTTTCTCCTACTGCCAAGATGGTCACTGTTCGGTGTTTATTGGCTCTTGCTGCTTCACGACAGTGGTTTCTTCATCAGTTAGACGTTAACAACGCTTTTCTTCATATGGGTTGAAACAAGGGGGAGAACTTGGTTTGTCGCCTCAGCAAGTCTTTATATGGGTTGAAACAAGCTTCCCGTCAATGGTTTGCAAAGTTTTCTAACTCTATTCAATCCGCTCGTTTTGAACAATCCAAGGCTGACTACTCGTTATTTACCCGGAAACAAGGCAAGTCTTTTACAGCCTTCCTAATTTATGTTGATGATATTTTGATTACGGGGAATGATTCGAATGCTATCGATGCCCTAAAACAGTTCCTTAATGGTCGTTTTAAAATCAAGGATCTTGGCAATCTAAAGTACTTTCTTGGGATCGAAGTATCACGTTCTAAGAAAGGAGTCTTTATTTCCCAACGAAAGTATGCTTTAGAAATATTAAAAGATGGAGGTTTTTTGGGAGCTCGCCCCGTTGAATTTCCCATGGAACAAAATCTTAAGTTATCAGACAATGGTGCAATTCTCAAAGACCCGGCACAATATAGAAGATTAGTGGGGCGCCTGAAATACCTAACAATCACTAGGCCGGATATAACCTATTCCGTGCATGTGTTGAGTAGGTTTATGCATGAACCTCGCTCACCACACATGGAAGCAGCCCTTCGGATTTTGAAATATATCAAAAATACACCTGGACAAGGTTTGTTCTTCTCTTCTGAAAATGATTTGGCCTTAAATGCATATTGTGACTCAGACTGGGCAGGTTGTCCAACAACACGAAGATCAACTACGGGGTATTGTATTTTTTTGGGCTCTTCATTGATTTCTTGGAAGTCAAAAAGACAAAAGACTGTGTCTTTATCATCAGCGGAGGCCGAGTATCGAGCCATGGCTGGAACTTGTTGTGAATTATCATGGCTACGATATTTATTGAAAGATCTAGGTATATTGCATCAAAGACCGGCTCTACTCCATTGTGACAATAAAGCAGCCCTTCACATTGCTGCTAACCCAGTTTTTCATGAGAGAACTAGGCACATAGAAATGGACTGTCACTTCATCCGGGATAAGATACAAGACGGTTCAGTTGTTACGAGATTTGTTCCTTCTTCCCATCAACTTGCAGATGTACTCACGAAGCCATTAGGGAAGGAAACTTTCTCAAAGATCATTCACAAGTTGGGAGTTCTCAATATCCACTCTCCAACTTGAGGGGGAGTGTTGAGAAGTCAATGATATCATTCCTGATATCTTGGCTTAGTTTTAGGAAACTATCTTGTAAATTGTTTGTAATTTATTTGTGATTATCTGTAAACCCTAGAATGTAGGATAGGTTACTTCTTCGGCAAGTACTCTCTTTGTATAAAGTCTCTTAGTATCAATTGAAGAAATTATCTTCTGCAAAATATTCTTTGCACTTTTCTACAGGAACTTCATAGTCCTCTGTTTAGCAGAGCCACCTTTTGTGGGTTTAAAAGTAGAGGTAGTTTTTCATATGCTGTTCGATACATCCACTTCCCACAATCAGAACCAATTAAGAGATCTTCCAAACTGTCCATTGTCTTCAAAAATGGATCTGTCCACACATCATGATCAGCCGTAACGTTCAGAAGGATGATAGTGTTGTTCAGTACATGCCCACAGGTCACATTCCAACAAAGGATTGCATAGCCCTGTGTTTGTGAGACATTGTGCTAATCTCAAAACTGGGGTTCCCCATTTGAGATTTGTTTTATCTGGGGGGTGGGGGATAGTGATAAGTGATTCGTTGTATATGGCCTTATCGTTAGAGTGGCTATAAATGTTTGTTAGGAGAGATTACATAGTTAAAGGCTTCCAAGCTTAGTAAAGCTTAGATTATAGCTGTATAAATAGCTCTGCAGCTCATTTGATTTGTAACGATTCCTGGTTTCGTTTTACTGAATACAGAGCCTTTCATTTTCTTGCTTCATTGTTCCTCTTTTCTTCTTCATTTTCTCAAATCCTTCAACGTAGCTAATAGTTTTGAAGTGTAATTCATTTCTTGAATTGAGATCATGACTGACTATATACATGTTTACCGGAGTTTTGTTTCAATACTAATCTTCTATCTGTTATTTCGTTTTCCTAAGTGTACTTTAGCATGTTTAACAGACTCCCATTAGTCCTCTATGACTATGACAATTCCTCTACTGCGGGACTGCTCCCTTGTTCGGACCGAAGGTGCAAACATTGCTCTGACGATAGCAACCAGTGCGAGTATAATATTCTGTATACGGGCGGAGCAGAAACCACCGGTTATTTCGTATCAGATGAGTTTTCTTTTGATATGATTCCAGTGCACTCTCAAGTTGCACATGGATCTTCAACACCCATTATTTTTGGGTGCGTAAACTAAATAGTAAAATGTCAAGCATCTGTTTATTATTAATTGGCTCAACTTGAAAATTCTCAGCATCTCTTTATTAGAGCTTAATTGTTGGAATTAATGCTAAATTGATATATATATATATATTTAGTGTACTTTGCCTGGTAGTGTTGCTACATAGCTAGTAGCAAAAGATGATGATGCTGAGTACATTATTTCCTTGATATTTTTGGAAACAGGTGTGCTACCACGGTGTCCGGTCTTTTGGCTAGGACTGAGGTTTCACTCAATGGGGTATTGGGATTAAGCCAAGGCCCATTGTCTGTCATATCACAGTTATCCTCTCGAGGGATAACTCCGAGTGTCTTCTCTCACTGTTTAAAGGGAGATGGAAATGGTGGAGGTATACTCGTACTCGGAGAGATTTTGGAGCCGAGTATTGTGTATACTCCCCTTGTCCCCAAGTAAGCACTATATCCTTGAACTTTTTTGTTTAATTGAAAATTTGATGAGTATTTTATCTTTTGCGTTAATATAACTATTTTTAACTACTATTTCAGAAAGTCTTATTATGCAATCAACCTTGAAAGCATTGCAGTCAATGGACAAATTTTTCCCATTGATCCATCAACTTTCAGAACATCAGATGAGCGTGCAACTTTTGTCGACACGGGAACCACTGTTGGCATTTTTTGTAGAAGAGGCATATGAACCTCTTGTCCATGCAGTATGTTCGTTTACTTTGTTTGATTGCCATTGTCAATTGCTATTCTTTTTTAACTTTTAAATCATTTCCGTTCTTGAGTGTGTGATTGTGCAATATCTCTATTCTTTGTTCGGAGCTGATTTTGTTTTTGTTGCTTGTACAGATAACTTCGGCTTCCAATTTTGTGTCTCTGATCATTTCAGAAGAGTTCCAATGTTATCTGATCTACACCAGGTTAGTTCTCTCTTTTTCACACAGAGTCACTCATTCTAAAAGAAAAACCAAGACATAATGTATTTCCATTAACCTTTCAGTTTGGGAAAGTACATTTCCTTCGGTCACACTCAACTCTGCAGCTGGTGCGTCATTGACTTTGAAACCACAAGACTACCTGCTATATTCAGGATCTCATGTGAGGCTTCCTAATTAACCAAAAGAAAAAAAAAAAAAAAAAGCTATTTGTTCAAAGCAAATGAATATTATCGTACTAATGATTGTATGGAATGTGTAAACTGAATGGTTCGTTCTATTCTATTGGTTACAGGTTGGTGCTGCCATGTGGTGCTTAGGTTTCAAGAAAGCTCATGGAGCAAGCCGGGGCTTCACAGTGTTAGGAGGTTAGGCCTCTAACACTACCGTGAAAATTTCAGAAAAATATTACAGTATTTAATGCTATTATTATTTACAATTACTATACTAAAAGTAGTTGTTTTGTAACTTGTATTGCAGATCTTGTTCTGAGGGATAAGATTGTGGTATATGATTTAGCCCGTCAACAACTCGGATGGGCTAATTACAACTGTAAGTCTAATTAAACTACTCTTTTCTTTTTTCTAATTTCCTTCCCATACACACTTAGTTGTTTGTTGAGTTTATGGTTAAACACTCACTAATATTTCTTTTCAGGCGCATCTCCGGTGAGTTTCTCTACGGCTTTTCATCCAGCACACCGAAGTGGAAGCAGTGGTTCATCAGCAGACACACTAATCAAGCTGCTAAAAACTGGGATTGTGCTCCTCTTGATGCATTTGTTCAATCTGTATATGTGATTTATACAACTTTCAGCATTCAAGCTTCTATGTTATGTGCACTGAGATAGAATCTTTGGGATTTGATTTCTATCCTCCTCTTCGAGATAGCAAATTAGCATAATGAAAGTGAAACTGAAATTACTCAAATACAAAAACTGAAGCATTATACACAGGCACCTGTGGCCCAACTTAACAGTGCTGCTATTGCCTTCTTCTTTAGCATGTACTTGTCTTATAATTTTCTGTTTCAGTTCATTCTTCCGAGTCATCTTAATTCGCCCCTTCCGTGTTTGAAATCATTTCCTTAATATTGAACCTATCGAGTTAGAGAAAGAAAAAAAAAACCCACTACGCAAATCATTAGAGTAATGAGCAGGTTAACAAAAGAACATGAGAAAAGAGAGACGCAGACTACAAAGAGGACAAGATAGAACTTTGGAACAATGTTTATGGCTTTGACATGAGCTGCATCAAGAAGCAAGCCATGATGGAGCCCCTTTCGGACACCGTTGACCAAAACCAAATTTTTACAAACAGTCAGCTACTCAAGACAATGGATATATCTTAAGATGACTCCAGGAGATGCTTCCTTCACGGTCCCCTTCAAGCTTGTCGCTGAACGTGATGATTTCATTCAGGCTCTTGTAGCCTATTTTGGTCTGTCGTTTACGAGTGTCAATAAATTGATGGGCTTCTCCACAGGGCCAAGATCACGGTCTACTCTCTGGAAGCAAACAGTATGTCAAGGAGAGTCAATTATCGGAACCATGACTGTGGCGCAAAACAAAAAGAATCCCCGTGATATTGACATAATGCTCAAGTAATCGCTAAATGGTCGACGATGCAGAGTCTTGAGGGTTCAATGCTACAAAATGCACTAAGTTCCGTTTTGTTATTGTTCCATCAAGAAAGCAATTCATAAGTGCAAGAAACTCAGTGTTCTGGACTGTTGCCTCTCATTAGATGTGTGCTAGGAGGCAGGAACGCCATAATTTGTTGCCTCTATTTACAAATAATTATTCATTTCTTAAAATTGTAACGTCAAAATTTTGATGCTAAAAGGTTTTGAATTGATCTATTAAAAAAAAAAAAAGAACATGAGAGAGGTAAAAACTAACGCAACAAAAAGATGTATCTATGTTTAGACCTGTAAAATAAAAATATATTGCATTCATCAATAACCTTGAAGAGCACTAAAAAGAAGGCGAAATATGTATTTCAATTGCAATTCTATGTTAAGGATGATCACTGGAGCAATCAGAAGAACCCACTCATCATTCCCATCTGATACAAACTAGACTTTCCAAGTAGCATGAACCTAACCTTGACATGATAGTATGAACAAATTCATGAAAACAAAGCTGAAGCGGCACATTAGAAAGTTAGAGAAAAGGGTCTTTCCGAAAAAACCCTAGACTCCCTTTGCCAGAAAGCCAAATCGACCCAATTGCATAGACTCTGAAGTGATTTGCACCTTGAAAAATATAATCACCATAAACCATCTAAAGCCTTTTCCAGAAAACGACAGAAAACAAATATTATCTGTGTATAGACAGGAAAGAAATTTCAAACACTGCATATAGTTATAAGTTTGGATAGCGTATAATGCGAGATCAAATCTTCTACACCAAAATGTGTGTGGCATTTGGGTGGCACCAATTATTGTTTGACACATATTAAATTTATACAATAAAGTTAAGATTTTTTTAGACACATATCAATCAATGACTTGGAGCTACAGAGAGGCTACATCCATATTAATTGCAAAAGATTTGATCTCGTATAACACAATTGGCATAGAAATTAAATTTATAGATTGACTCAAGATCTAACTAATTTTAGACCCCATATTATTTAAGGCATGAAATAGAACTAATATAGTTTGGAATCTGATTCGGGCCAACTAATTTACTATTAATGTTCAACAAATTGTAAAACTTGCAAAACTCATGCATGAGACAATTCGTTGAACCAACCTTATACAGATATGCAATTATTACAAAAATATTTTCAGCTTCATCCAACCTTACCAAGACCTATAGTTATTGAAAACAATTCTCAATTTCAACTATATATACTCGTAGATTTAGAGAAGCATAGCAATTCATAAATTAACTTTTGCACCGCACTACACAAGCGCACAACAATTATAGTCATTTTTCTCTAGTATCAAGCTGGTTTTCCTTGTTGCTTTATTGGTCGCATCTGTTAGTAAAATACTTTGCTCGAATAATTTTTTTCACTCATTAACTTTTTTATCATATTTCCCTGGTCGACTTTTCTCTTTAAAATTGTGCAACTTGCCACATATATTGTATTATGCATGTGATATTTCTAATTAATAATTAAGGAAATATTTGTGGTAGGTGTGCAACTTGGAGTCGAAGCAGTGAATCTTTGGCAACCTGATCTCTGCACAACACCTAAAGATTGCGATAACCCCGCCAAATGTAAATGCAGCACGGCTGGTCTCTGTGTTTGTCCCAAGGAAGTGGTGAAACTAACGTCTGCAGCCCATCTCCATACTCGGAAGAGCATAAGGAAACCCCGGAATCAAAAGTTTTTAATTCTCACATTATATAAACTATTTGTGCGGTCCTATTAAACCACACAAGTTACAAATGTGAGGACTATTTGTATAATCAATAAATAACACCAACTTATTTATAGTTGCTGCACAGTCTTGAGGGTTCAATGCTACAAAATGCACTAAGTTCCGTTTTGTATGTAATTGTTCCATCAAGAAAGCAATTCACAATTCCTATACCAATATTATAAAACATTATTTCAAAAATATGAGGTGGCATAGAGTCCATGAAGAGTCCCACCTTGAGAGAGTTTCCTTAGCATTTTCTAAGCCTCCGTCTCATAGTCGCATTTTCTAACAGGAGCATTTGTAGGTCTTCGATTTACATGTTCAATTAAACCACCTTAACCGATTTTCTCTCATCTTATCTTCAATTGCAGTCACTATTACTTTATCTCGGATATTCTCGTTCTTTAACAGGAGCATGATTAATAGTTTATTTTTTTTAATCCTCTTTAAACTCTAATTAGGAACTCATTTAGGTTTTTCAAACTCATATTTCACTGCATTTTCATTGTATTTAATTATGAGTATGCATTAAATATGATATTGAATTGCATGAATTATTTCTTAACTTTTATGACTTTAAATTACTGATAAACAATAAGGTTGATATTTAATTTAAGCAATTAATCAAATTGAGATTTTATCTAAGAAGAATACACCTTTTGAAGCTGTCATTTTATGCAAGGGATAAACCATCTTTTTTCATAAATGATCTTCTTAACATTTTTCATAAATCAAATGTTTTGGACGCTTTATATTGTGTTGGGCACACAACAAAATCTACCATCAACACCCCCTTAAAAAAATTAAACAAATCACACCTTACATATACAACAAAATATTGTGTTGGGACGCTTTATATTGTGGTTGGGAATAAAGAAATATGACGTGAAAGTTGAAACCTTTTACATATACACCAAATGCTATATGGCTGACTTGAATGCTCTGATTTGTGATTGTGTATACTTATTAGTGTTTTTTTTTTTTTTTTGTTATCTGTGAAGGAAATCCTTGATCTGTTGGCCGTACTGTAGAAAACAAAGAAGTTCCCATTTGCTGGTCTTGAAGACGGTGGAGATCAAAGGGGAAAGATTTTTTTTTTTGTTATCACCTCTCACACACTACTCTCAATTTTCAGCCATTGGATTGAATGAATTATAGAATATCAAAGGAAAGAAATTAACAAAGGTCTGTGGAAGGCAAAAAGGTGTATAGATACTAGATAGCTAGCCCGTACCATCCTTACCTATATAGCAAAGAGTAAGTGCAAGCTCACTTGAGAATACAAGTATTCTCCCCTTCTCCATGCCACAACCACAATACTACTCCCCAAATTAAAAGTAAAAGATACGGCAAATTCATGAGACTAGTAACACACAATGTTTTTTCTTTTCTTTTTTCTCACTCTTTGATCCTCAATTGAGGAATTTTGGTATTGTTATCTATACAAGTGTACGTATCAACAAGCAGCCAGTATGCTCAAACATACCACATCGGGATGTAAGTTGCCCGCCGGACCAGAACAAATTGGAAAAATAGAAATACAACAGGCGTGTGTGCTGGACTCATGTCTTCCGGCGGTCGTTGATTGCAACTATGGTAGAGTATGGATGAGGCTGACAATGAAATGATGTTGATTTGGAAATTCGGGAGTGTGGCGGCCTTAGTTTGGTTTCCGTACGTAGTTACCAGTTACATCTCAGATCAGATTTCTTTCGTTCAGTGTTAAAACTCAGTAACCCCCACAACTACTGAATAAGCTCGTTTCTTCCTTTACGAGCAAGAAATCGTTCCCTGGCTGCCTGTATTATACTCTCACGATCATCTAGAACTACTACAACAACATCCTCTCTCTTTGGCAAACTGGAAAGATTTCCCTCCGGTTGCTCTTCCATACGACCGATCCCACCACCGCATAAAAGGTTAAGGGTTCAATCTCCGCAATGTTCATAGACGACCTTGAATTAGAAACAAGTCATTTTCTACTTATAAGTTATAATGGTGTTCCTACGTAAACTGGCTTTACTTCAGCTTCTTGATATCTAGATTATTTACTTGTCCAAAATGGTGTGACCCAAGCAATATTTAGGGCACATACAGTGCGCAGGAAAGGGCGGGTCGTTGCAATGAGTTCATTGTACACCAGTCAGGCAATTTCCCTTAATCATCCGATTTCAGCACAGAGGATGGATGTTGGATGCACCTGAAATAAAAGATAATACAAACACAAGTGTGAATTCTGGACTTCCAGAAACTCGCTACTCAAAGCTTTGACTAATTGTAGTGAGATATGCCTAATCACAATTAATTTTTATTGTTTTAAAACGTTTACTATGATTGACTGTTGATTGATGGGACCGTTTGACGAATTGCTTGCAACAATTGTGCTTCATCGGACATCCTACAGTGCTTTTTTTTGTCAAACGAATAACTTTGTGCTGCTTCAAGACCAGAGACATCTGCAATGCTTGTTTTGTCATTAACTTTTGAATAGCTATCCCTTTGCTTCAACAGACATCCTAAAGTGCATTTTTTGTCAAGCGAATTACTTTAACAGACATCCTTTGTGAAGTGCTACGTAAAACGAATAACTTTTTTTTGTCAAACGATTTACTTTGTAGACCGATATCCCACCGTACTTATTTATTCTATTTTCGATTGATAAGTTTTCTTTTGCTAAATTATTTGTATTTGTACGCCATTGTTAATTAATATACTTTTTATTATAAATTATTTTAAAACAAAAATTATGAAAAAAAATAATGTAATAAAATAATAGTTTAAGTTGACATATTATAGGTCAAAATTAAAATATAAAACAGAAATTATGAAAATAATATGATAAAATAATAATTTAATTTGACATATTGATATTGGGTAGAGAGCAAAACTTTAAAAATGTCAAAGTGTCACATAAATTGTCAAATTAAATTAATTTCCTCTTTTGGAGATGGTTTAGAGTGATCTTAATTTCCTCTTTTGGAGATGGTTTAGAGTGATCTTTTTTTTTTTATTATTATTTTTTTAAGTTGTATTACAAACAAAATCCCTACTTTAGTGAGTTAAAATGGCTATGACTCAATAATTAGCTAATAAGAATTATTTATTTATTTAAAATAATTTAAAATCAGTTAGCATTACATATGGAGAGCAAGAGCTCCTAGATGAATTCCTATTCTAGGAGGCGGATAGGGAGCATGATTGGAGTTGAATTTTTTTTTTTATTATTAATCCTCTCTAAATTATTTAGGAGGTCATTTAGGTTTTTCGGACTCATATTTCAATTGCATTGTCATTGTATACAATTATTTGCATGTGGTCAAATATTTTAATGGATAGGGTGTTGGATTTGTACCCATGCATCCCAGGTTTGAATCCCATGAATTATTGTAATAGTTTCGAACTCATAGTAGTAAATTTAAAAAAAAAAACAAATTGTATACAATTATGAGTATGCATATTAAATTTGATTTGATTTTTTTTTTACCAAACGATATTATCTACACTAAGAAAGTGGTGGAGTGGATAAGTCTCATAATGATCTAGCAATTATGTGGTTAAAATTTGCCTTTGGCAATAATCAAACTTAAGATCTTACACTTACAAATAAATAAGAATACTACTAGACCGTAGTACTAAGTGGCTTTTTAAATTTGATATTGAATTTCATGAATTATTTCTTAAATTTTATATGTTTATGTTACGGATAAATAATAAGGTTGATATCTAATTTCAGTATTAATCTAACGCTTATTTTTAAATGTGTATATGCGAAGAATACATTTCATCTGAGAAGAATACACCTTTTGATATTGAAGATTAATTTCAGTATTAATCTAACGCTTATTTTTAGAAGGTGTAGCTAAAAATAACTTTAATCTAATTGGGATTTCATCTGAGAAGAATACACCTTTTGAAGCTGTCATTTTATGCTGAAAATTTTTAGCATGATTCCATATACCAAATTATTATAAAAATGGGCTGTGAGGGTTGTGTTTCTATAAGGAACAACAAGTGGATTGTGTTATCTTAAATTCTAGGACACGTGGGTGGCGATGAAATCATGCTCAAGATTTAAAATTTGGAAAGTAAAATAGTTTGTGTTTCCGGTCTCCCAGTCTCCGATACAAAGACTGGAACTTCCTTAAATGTGCTTTGTCACAAATATTCCACAAGTCCACTACCCAGTAGTATAAAACAACCCCCACCCCCTACACCACTCAACCCCTCCTCACCGCCACCGACACCTCAACTCTCATTCTCATTCTCTCCTTCTGCTCCCAGCTGCCTCTTTTGACAACCACTATGGCGGAGTATGAGAATCAAAACCCTCCTCCACATCTAAACGAGACTCTGACCATCCTCTTGGCCTTAGCTGCCATTCTATTCGCCCTCGGGGTGAATCCAAGCTATTTTGTCAAACCTCCCTCTGCCGATGCAGTTTGCGATTGCAAACCGAATAACTGTCCATGCCTTCCTCCTTTCTACATTTTCTCTGTCGTTGCCACAGCAGCACTGTCAGTTGTTTGGTTCGGACTTTTTGTCCTCTCCGCCCGACTTCAATACCGCTTCGTTATCTGGGTAGGGCTTGGCTTAGTGTGGGCTACCTACTGGCTCGCGTTGCGCAGCATCCTTTCACCCCAATTTTATAATCCAATGATTTACTCCTTCAATCCTATTCTGGCGGTTTTATTGTTGTTTAATCTAAGATTTCGAAATGTCTGGGACCGCGTGATCCATGTCATAACCGACAACTGCGTATTTTGGAACTACATCACGGGAAACTATTAATATTTAGGTATTTGTCTTTTCCAATTTTTTTCTTTCTTTCTTCTTCTTTTATATATATATATATATATATATATATATATATATTTGGAAATTACCATTTCTTAATTTATGTTTGTCATATTTGCACAGGTAACATTTTAATCTTTTTTGAAATAAAACATAATTCTAAGATTTATGCTTTCTTCTTATAATTATTTTATAGAAAAATCATTCTAATTAATTCATGTTTATCTTTTTTTTAGAGTAAATTTTCTGGCCTCGAAGTCAAAACTATTAATACACATATTATACAGGTATACGTATTTTTTAAAATACTCTCAAATAATACATGCACATAAAACATGTTCCGTATTTGACTAACTACGATATGCGTATATATAATATATAAAAGTAGTTGATGCTCAAATACAAAATACATTGAAAAAATAAAATTGCTACAATTGGCAACATAAAAGCTAGATAAATTATAGCTGAACCTAGTCGCCAGATGTAGAGCTGGTTTGGGGTTGTTGAAATTTTATAAAAGCAACTTCTTAAATAAAGTTGGAGCTAAAATTGTATTTGGTAAAAAAAAAAAAAAAAGGTTATTTTTCCAAAACATGGGTCTAAACAGCAGCAAACATAAGCAATTCTAACTATGCTTCTCAAAAAAAGATTTTTTTTTTCATAAAATGCAGGTGAACAGTATCATTTAATGAAACTTTATATTGACAATACTACTCCCTTCTTCTTCTTCTTTTTTTTTTTTTTTTTTTTCACAGCTTGTTTTCCCACAGCACAACATAAGTAGTTTTGAAAAAAAAAAAAAAATCTTCAGGCTAGTTTGGTATTGCTGCGCTTTAAAAAAAATGCTTTTACTGTGCTGTGAGAATAAATAGCTGTAAAATAAAGTTGTTAAGTGTTTGGTAAACTTTTTTTTTTTTTATTTTTATATAAAAGTGCTTTTAACAAAAAAACATTGTCCAAGTGTTGGGTAAACTTTTATATAAATTGTTGTGGATATGTTAAATGACTTAAAAAGATATAGTGTTGAATGTGAATAATAATTGTCAAAGAAAATAATGTAGAGGCAAAAATTGTAATTTTGTAAAATATGTGAGGGTATACTTGTCATTTAAAAATTTCATTAAATGTGCACTGATTTCTATGCTTTGAAAAAATAAACAATTTTTTTTTCAGAAGCATGGTAAATCCTGCTTCTATTTTTCTATGATTTTCTATTGTTATTGACAATCGTCTTTTTTTTTTTTTTTTTTTTTGTAGTTTGTTTTACTAAACACATTTGATGTTCTAAATTTTTTTTTAATAAACTGCTTTTTTACAAAACACCACAATTAAAAACTCATCTTTGTGTGAGACTGAAATCCACATAGAAAAAAGTACCGAAAAAAAAAAAAAAACCACCTCAAATAATACAAACTACTATAAAGTAATGAGTTAAGGTCATCAACCCAAATACGACACAAGATCATTGTATTTGTACTACATTGAATATAACTACCTCAAATAATACAAACTAAAAAAAATGCTCACTTTTTTTTTGGAGTGATTGATGCTTTTCGAAATAATACAAATGGTTGTTGTTGTTTTTTTATTTTTTTGTCAATAACATAAAGGATTGTTCCAATGAAAAAATATAAATGTTTGTCACGTTACTTCTTTCTTTTATTTTTTGCATGAGTATCTTACTAATTTTTAAATTATTTTCTCTTTCAATGTTATTTTCAGGTCAGTAGTAAGATGGAGGAGAGAGCTATTAATTATCAGCAAAATGCCCGATCCATTCATCTTATGTTGAATGTATTAGAACAATCGTTGTCTTTTCCTGCTAGCTAGGTTTTTATATTTGGATCTCTCCATGTAAGACACTTGTTATATTTATTTGGTGAAGTGTGTAATTTTAATGTTTTGGATCTCTATATATGAGTTGTATATTTATTTGGTCAAGTGTGTGTGTAATTTTGGTTTTAATATGGAGTGTGCTATCCACACACCTCTTTTTACTTCTTATATACTCCTTGTCAATTTATGTCCGTTGATTTTCTTTAATTTATCCAATCTGACAGCCAAAAATTAGAAAGGTGTATAAGAAGTAAAAAAAGGTGTGTGAAGAATATCACACCCCTTTAATATTTGTGTAAGTGTAATGTTGATTGAATATTTGTGTTAGAGAAGTGTTATTAGCTCTCCAAAAATCTCATTCTACACTCCTCACAAATGTATTTTTCTTTCTAAATGTAGAAAGTTTGGAGTGTAGAATGAGAAGTTTGGAGTGCCAATAACAATTCCCTTTGTGTTACTGTAGATCATCCCCCACCATTTTTGGTTTTTTTCGATGCGGAGATCCTCTACCGCATTTTGTTTTGTGTGCTTCTTTACGTGCCTCCCACCAAGAACAAGGCTTCTTGCAAGCTCGTACAATAGCACATTCTCTGCATCATTTTTAATCCCACTTTTCCTAGCAAGCGAGAGCTCTCGTGTCTTGCATTAGTATTGTCGCATCTAGATCCTAAAGAAATCAAAAGCTCGCACAGCGTAGCGTGACCTCCTGTTGCTGCTACCATCAAGAGCACATGACATCGGAACTCTTGTTTATCAATGTATAGACTAAATCAACTTTGCCGTGTTGTGCTGCCTGATGTGGCGTACCATAACTCAACAGGACTATCACTTTTGTGGTGCAGCATTCTTAAGTAATAACTTTTCAAATTCTTTGCCATTTTGATTTGTTCAAACAGTTCCATTACGGTCTGACCATGTTTATGAGCAGGTTCATATCAGCCCCAGCGTCGGTAAGCAATTTGAAAGTTTCCAGGTAACCACCCTCTGCAGCTATCATGGCAGCTGAGTGATCCCCTTTTCATCTTGCTCATTGAGATCAAGGTCTGCTCCCTCAATCAGTTTCTTCAAAGCATCAACTTAGTTTGCTTGGGTCACAAGTATTCGAGGAGAAAATATTGAAGTATCTTTTGATTGAACAATTTCACCAGATCGAATCACATCAACAACTGCTTGTCGGAAGTTAAGAGTCCACCTTACTCACTCTGCAATAAGCTTGCACTATGACCAGTAGCATTCACCAGGCCAAAATCAGCACCGTCTGAAGCCAGGATTTTAAGGCATTCCTGGTGTTTATATCTAGCACAGATCATTAGTGTAGTTTCTCCAGATTCTGTCGAAGAGTTGATATTGCACCCGGCACTAATAAATGGCATCACTGTCATGGAGAAAAAGTTATATGTTTCAAGCAATTAAAACACAGAGATTTTGATTATGGGAACCTTGATTGTACTTCACACTTATTTTTGTTGTCGACAGAGTTCAAGGATCATGTTTTAGGCAATGTAGACTCGGATAAAAGCATAACAACTTAAAAATCCTTATGAGCAGATGTTACATAAGCATTCTCAGACGAGCTCTAATTGACACGTAAACCCATATGGAAATTTTGATTAGTCTATGATTAAAAGTTACCTTGATGAGTTGACAGTGTCAACTACATCAACAAAGCCTATGCAGGAAGCGGAAACAAGAGCATGCACAACAGCCTGAGGGCAGATCATGTCGGATCCCATGAGCATCTCGGCAGACCTAGCCCTGCCCAAGTAGCTTGCCTCCAACAAGGCCTCCTCAGATGCCTGCTGGGACGCGCCCCCATTGATGAGCACGTCCAATATCTCCAAGTGTCCCTCCCTTACTGCTGCTGTTGTTGCATAGCCTCGAAACAGCTTTTGATTCACATTTGCTCCATAACTCTGTCACAGGAAAAGTGAACAAAACTAAAATTAGAGACATTCAAAGTGCTTCCCTCTAAATTTAAGCAAAAAAAGGGACGTTTTGATATAAGTGCTTGAGTTTTCACTATAGACTAAACATTGTTGGTTTTAGAGATTTAATTGAACATTTTTCCTACAAAATTGGAGTCTCATCTATCATAACTATCCTTTATTTGTACCAAAATTACAGATCTTACCATTGCCTAAATTCTTCACGTCATGAAAAAAATGCAAAGATATTGAACAAATTTCCTACAATCTAGCTCCTTTGATTCCCTCTAAAGATAATTATACAAAAAAAAAAAAAAGAAAAAAAAAAGATTATCTACAATTTATAAAGGATTAAAATACCTTGCTGTTTGATTTTTTTTCCCTTTCAATGAAGAAATAAAATACCATTTAAGATATTTGTAGTAATCCATATATAAATTTTTGTAGTAATTCATATAAGAAAATAACATCGAGAATAATACAAACATACCAATAAAAAATATATGTATGAAAACAAACCTACTAAAACCGGAAATAAACGTACTAGTAAACAAAGTTGAAGAACAAGAGTAAATGTACCAATCAACGATATGTATAATATTAATCATACCCATATGATACTAAATGGTACAATCCATAATGTATACAAAAACAATTGTAACAAAATCGTGAAAAAAACCTATCAATCAATGAGAACAAAACTAAACGTACAGGAAGCTAAAACTAAATGTATTGAAAGCTAAAACAAAACATACCAAAAGCTAAAACTAAACGTACCAATCAACGATATGTACACCCAAAAATTAAAAATAAACGTACCAATCAATACAAAACCAATATATGATAACCAACAATAAACGTACTATTGTCACTAATCAACAATATGTACAAATTCAAATGTATACAAAATAATTATCTAACAAAAAGTATCCTAAATAATAAACAAACAAAAAAAATCTAAGCGTCCATCATTTCATTTATTTTTTTTCAATTTTAGGATAAAAAAATGTTTTGAACGAAAACAAAAATTAAAAGAGATAATTGATAAATATGTTGAGCGAAGAAAACCTGTGACATCCCACCTCGCCCAGGGAAGTGATCCTTATATGTATATTCCCATCCCTACCTAGCACGAGGCCTTTTGGGAGCTCACTGGCTTCGGGTTCCGTAGGAACTCCGAAGTTAAGCGAGAAGGGGGCTAGAGCAATCCCAGGATGGGTGACCCATCGGGAAGTTCTCGTGTGAGTTCCCAGAAGCAAAACCATGAGGGCGTGGTCAGGGCCCAAAGCGGACAATATCGTGCTACGATGGTGGAGCGGGCCCGGGAAGTGATCCGCCTCGGCCCGGGATGTGACAATTTGGTATCAGAGCCTAACCCTGGCCGTGGTGTGCCGACGAGGACGTCGAACCCCTAAGGGGGGGTGGATTGTGACATCCCACATCGCCCAGGGAAGTGATCCTTATATGTATATTCTCATCCCTACCTAGCACGAGGCCTTTTGGGAGCTCACTGGCTTCGGGTTCCGTAGGAACTCCGAAGTTAAGCGAGAAGGGGGCTAGAGCAATCCCAGGATGGGTGACCCATCGGGAAGTTCTCGTGTGAGTTCCCAGAAGCAAAACCGTGAGGGCGTGGTCGGGGCCCAAAGCGGACAATATCGTGCTACGGTGGTGGAGCGGGCCCGGGAAGTGGTCCCCCCCCCGGGCCGGGATGTGACAAAACCAAAATTATTTCCTAAAAAAGAGTCCACAACTCCTAAAATACATGAATAAAAAAATGGCCGGATAAAAAAAATCTCTCAACTAATTAAAAGGACAAATTTAGAAATGATCAATATGTAAAATTTTATTTAAAAAATACAATTATTTTTTTTAATTTAAAAAATAAGAAATACTAATGTGGCCTAATGTACTAAACCGCCTTGATCAAAATTCTAAAAGACATTAATGTTTAATAAAAAAAATTCAAATTTGAAACGTTCAAATCTAATTAACTCATACGATAATAATATTAATAATTAATAACAATCTGGACTATCAGCATTTAGTTTCAATAAGAATCTTGATGCAATTTCACATCCATTTTCTTTCATTTCCCGAGAAACAAACACAATTATCATAAAAACGAGAGTTCAGGTTCTTTTAAGGAAATTATTAGGAAACTTGGCAAAATAATCAAAATTTAGATTCCATATAGAATTATAATCATCCTTTTAAATTTATAATAATTATAATCAAAAGTTGATGTGAAATATCCTTAATACAACTATTCTTCATAGTAGCCAGTGTGGTGCTTCAAATAACATACCCGAATCACTAATTATACACATCTGTTTCACCAATCACCGCTAAACATACAGATTCCAAATGTAATTTACCTCAACTGTCCTTCAAAGTTGCCAGTGTGGTGCTTCAAAGTTTCAATCCAGACATGAATTTTATTGAGCGTATAACGCGCAGCATAGACAGCAGCAGCAGATACCATGGATGGGGGAGTACACAATGATATGCAGGATTCCGAGCTCAGCTAGAAAGAAAACCATGCTCTTCATTTGCATTAGATTAATAAGAATATTTTAAGCATTCAGAAATTTCACCTCTCTCTATGAGATTTTGAGAGAATTGATTCAAAATTTTATATGGATCTCTACGAATTAATTAAACTTCATAAAAATTTATGGTTTTATAAATCTATTAAAATTTCTCAAATTTCCAATTGCATATACCCCTTAATCTCTCTATAATTCTTCAGTCAAATAAACATACAACACCCTTTAATTTAGGGTGTTTTAGATTTTGGCCCTTACAATTCATTATTTCTAGATAAAAACCCATCTATATTTAAAGATCCAGTTTAAGCCCTAATTTAAAATTTGCAAACATATAGGAGCAATATTGACCTATTAATGCAATTTATTTACACTCATGCCACTCATACTTTATGGTCCCTTTTTCAAATTCCTAAATTTATGCCAAATTAAAAGTAGTAGAAAAAGTGAAATAAAATGAAAAAAGTGTTTGCATTAACCGTATCTATGTTAAACTAGAAAAGTAGTCTTTTTTTTTTTCCGTGATATATTTTGTAGCAATTTTATCCATATTAATTGGTAGGTAAATTAGTTTGTTCCAATTATTTAAAAAAAAAAATTACTACACCTATATTATATATTTTGAATCAAATAACATTCCTCTAACTTGTAGGTAAATTATTTTCTATGTATTGTTATATATGTTAGACACGTTTTGTTGTTGTATAAACATGAGTGAAACATAATATTGTTGATTTTATACATCAAACTGCATTTCTTTGTTATAGGTAAATTATTTTCCATGTACAAGTACTTATGTTAGGCAAGTTTAGTTGTTGGTACCTACACCCATGGTATAATTGGTGTAGGTAAATTATTGGAAATTAATTTGTAGTTAGGTAATGAACATTTTGCATCATTGGAAATGAACATTTCAAAGAGTAGGTAGGTAAATTAATTTGTTCTAATTATATAAAAAAATTACACGACACCTAGTTATATTTAATTTTTCCAATTATTAAAAAAATTTATGCTACACCCAACCAAATAACATTTCTCTAACTTGTAGGTAAATTATTTTCCATGTATTGTTAGATATGTTAGGCAAGTTTTATTGTTTTATAAACATGGGTGTAACATAGTATTTTTAATACTATGCATCGAACTACATTCCTTCTTAATATAGGTAAATTATTTTCCATGTAATTAGTACATATGTTAGGCACGTTTTGTTGTTGGTATATTATTTTGCATCATTGTAAAAATGAGATATTATATTACACCCATGGTATAATTGTTGTAGGTAAATTAATGTGCATGTAGATAATGAAATACAATGTTCTAATATATTAATAAAAATGGATAAATTCAAAAGTATTCAAGAGTAGGGTGAAAAAACTAAATCGAATAGTTTTATGAAAATTCAAAACCTTTCTAAAAAATTAATATGCAATAAATTTTTAACATTAATGTCTTTTCTTTCTTGTTGCAAAATCATTTACTATTTCCTTACAATTAATTGTCTACATCAAGTATGTAATAGGGGTATTTTAGGAAAGTAAATTTAATGGTGAATTCCTATTTGATTTGTCCTGTGGATCCTACATTTTTCTCTTTCAGTTTTAGGTTTTCTAAACAGTTACTATTATTTTCCTTTATTTATCAACCTATTTGATTTGTCTTCCCTACATTTTCTCTTTTCATTTTTAGTTGTCTAAACATGTTACTCTTACCACATATTGTATCATTTTTCTAAATAGAGATATGTTTCACATGCGTTGATAAATCATACTTTTATTTAAATGATGGTACAAATAAATGATAAGTGTAACATTAGACTTAATTATCATTTGGCTGATGTCACGTGTGTGCCCTTTTTGCCGCTTTGCATCCATCATCGAACGGTTCAATTATGTACATAAATGTTTTATTTACAAGTGAAAGATATACGACAAGACTCATCGTTGACATTAATATGTGAAGATTCCATACAGTAACACAAAGAGGTTGGTGATTTTGATTTTGTTAGACTGACAGGGTCGGTGCAAAGATTTTTACGTTATTTTTGTACTATTTAACCTCCTAATGTTTGAAAAGTGACCAGCGCTCTGAGTCTGTCCTAACTCTCCTTTTTTCTCGTCGACCAATAAAATATTAGGATCATGCAAGATGCAACTAATTTCCTGTAAAACAGAAAGGAATACTCTTCAAATATTTTTCACCAAATTCATCAATTTTGATTTTTAAAATTTGATTTAAAGACTAAAATAAGAATTATTTTAAAAGTTATAATAACTTTAACCCTTGTATCAAATTTCAAAATTCTAAATTGATATATTTAGTGAATTTGATAGAAGACATCCAACTTCTAAATTGTGTAAGACATACACGATTAAGTTACGTCAACATTTAGTTTCAATAATCAATAACAATCTGGACTATCAGCATTTATTTAAATCATCCATCACCGAGTTTTCCTACCCTTGGGGATTACCGAGTTTCTTACCTCAACCTCCAAGTTTAACATTAGTCGGTGTGATGTAATCATGCTGAAAATTTAAAATTTGGAAAATAAAATAATTTGTGTTTCCAGTCTCCCAGCCTCCGAGTCTAACATTAGTCGGTGTGACGTAATCGCGCCAAAAGTTTAAAATGTGGAAAAGGAGGTACCTTTCATATTTCTTTTTATTTGTGCGGTCATGGTTAAGCTACGTCAATATTTTATATTTTTATTATTTTTTATCTTATTATCTTTATAAAAAATTAATATAAAATGTTGATATGACTTAACCGTGACCGATAGAAAAGAATGAGAAGACACCCAAATAGGAGGGAAGACGTCCTGCCTCCTTTGGAAAATAATCCAAATTTGTGTTTCCAGTCTCCCAGCCACCAAGTCTAACATTAGTCGGTGTGACGTAATCATGACGAAAATTTTTAAATTTGGAAAATAAAATAATTTGTGTTTCCACTTTCCAGTATCCCCAGTCTCAAATACAAGGACTGGAACTTCCTGAAACTGCTTTCCCAAAACCACTATCCACTAGTATAACAACCACCTCACAAACACTTGCACAAACCCAATACCCAGTAGTAAAAAACACACACACCCCCAACCCAGCCCCCGGGCGCGCCCCCCACCCCCCCCCCGGGGCGCCGCCTACACAACTCAACCCCTCCTCACCGCCACGGCCACCTCAACTCTCATTTCTCATTCTCCCCTTCTGCTTCCAGCTGCCTCTGTTAAAGACCACTATGGCGGACAATGAAAATCAAAACCCTCCTCCAAATCCGGAACCACATCTAACCGAGACTCTAACCATCCTCTTGGCCTTAGCTGCCATTCTGTTTACCCTCGGGGTGAATCCGAGCTGCTCTGTCAAACCTCCCTCCGCCGATGCGGCTAGTTGCGACTGCAAACCGAATAACTGCCCTTGCCTTCCTCCTTTCTACATTTTCTCTGTCGTGGCCACGGCAGCGCTTTCTGTTGTTTGGTTTGGACTTTTTGTCCTCTCCGCCAAACTTCAATACCGCTTCGTTATCTGGGTAGGGCTTGGCTTAGTGTGGCTACCTACTGGCTTGCGCTGCATGGCATCCTTGCACCCCAATTTTATAATCAACTGGTTTATTTCTTCAATCCTGCTATGGCGGTCCTATTGTTGTTTAACCTAAGATTTCGATATGTCTAGGATTGCGCGATCCATGTCTTAGCCGGCAAATGCGGGTTTTGGAACTATATCACGGGAAACTACTAATATTTGGGTATTTGTATGTTCGTACTTTTTTGCATTTTTTCTTATAATCTTTTTTTCTTTTTTTGAAAATTACCATTTCTTGACTTATGTGTGTATGTTAACTTATTTATTTATTTTTTTTTTTGAAGAAAAATCATTCTAATTGATTTACGCTTTCTTCTTATAATTATTTTATAGAAAAATCATTTAATTAATTCATGTTTATTGTTTTTTTAGAGTATATTTCTGGCCTCAAAATTATTAATTTACATATCATACACCTATACACACTTAAAAAAAAAAAAAACTAAATAATACATGGACACAATATGTCTTCCATATTGTACTAACTATGATTTGCGCATATATAATATACAAGTTGTCGATTTTGCTCAATTACAAATACACTGAAAATTACAAATTGCTACAATTGGCAACATGAAAATTAGGCAATTTACAACTAAATTAACCAAGTCGCGAGATATCCTCTTCATTTACTTTGGGCCAATAAAAAAAAACTCATCTTCATCTGAGGACCGAAACTATAACCACCTAATATTATACAAGGAAAAATTAGTATCTGGTAGTTACTAATGTTCATCTTGACTGAAATCTTATTAGTTTTCAGATTTTGATCTAAGTCCCTAGTATTAATGTAATAATGAATTTACATGTCACTTACATAATTTTTTAAAATAAAAATTAATAATTGATTTAAAATTTTAACACTCACACATTTATTAAACTCCTAACTAATTTTCAATTCAAAACATTTCCAATATAAATTAGAATAAGTTTGTACCCATTAGCTTTTTTAAAAAATGTTTTCAATTTTTTAATCTTATATGTACCCATTCATGTAATTTTTTCAAATTTTTAATCTTAAAATGTACTCATTCTTAAATATACCAATTTGTTATATGTAAAATATACCCTTTTTTTTAATATAAAATCTATTCAATTTTTTTTTTCTAATCCATTTTTAAACTTATAAGGGTACATTCTTTTTTCTTTGATTTGAGAATGTATCCATGTCAAGTTTAACCGAAGAAATTTACTAATGCTATTAAGCCTAATATCTTCTTCTTCTTCTTCTTCTTTTATTTTTTATTTTTATTTTTATTTTTTTGTGATTTTGAAGAATGTACCCATGTTTTGGTACAATAATTTCTTGGTTAATTTTGATGAATGTAGCCATGTTTATACACACACACACACACACACACACACTATAGTATATTTATATTTGAATCTTTTTAATCCCACAAATTATGGTTTTTATTTAAAATCTCATTAATATAAACAACTATACATTTCAATTTTTAATTTAAAAAATATAGTAACATACATAGAAATAAATTATCACATTAATTTCAGGGACTTTGATGAAAAATTGAAAACCAACAATGTTTCAGTCAAAGAATATTCATGAATAGGGACCGTATCCAAAATCTCCCATTATACAAACTAAACAAATAAAAATAATCAGTTAAGGCCATCAACTCAAATACAACACAATATCAATGCATTAGATTAAATAAACAACTTCTAATTGAGGAGGGAATTTGACAAACTTTGTGCATGCAGATCCTCGCTGGTCGAGAGAGAGCGGGAGGGAGACGAATAGATTGGGAAGAAGAGATGAAAGTTTTTTTTTGAAGGACCCGGTTTTTAAATGGGTATTTCACATGTCATAATATAAGTGAAGAGACACGAAAAAATATATTATTCCATTCACTTATATTCTGACACGTGAAGTATTCTTTGAAAATGTGTACTTGAAAAAATCTCTCATAAAAAAGAGGAATAAAGAGAGAAAAGATACAGGAGAGAATCGATAGATGGGAAAGAACGTATAGGGAGAGAAAATAGGTGAGGAAGATGGAGTATTAATTTTTTACTTCGAGTATAATTTTGTGTTAAGACCTTTTCATATGAAATTTTTTATTAAGCTTGATTAGTGATTTATAGAATTTGCTCACTTTTTTTTAGTGATTTATGCTTTTTGGAGTAATATAAATGTTTTATTTTTCGTATGCGTATCTTATTAATATTCTTTTTTAATTATTTTCTCTTCTAATGTTATTTTTAGATCAGTAGAAAGATGGAGAGAGAGCTAATCATCAGCAATATACCTCGTCCATTCCTCTTGTTTTAAATTTATTAGAACAATAGTTGTATTTTCCTACTAGCTACATTTTTTATATTTGGATCTCTCCATGTAAGACACTTGTTAATTTATCTGGTAAAGTGTGTAATTTTAATATTTTGCATATCTATATAGGAAAGAGATCCTCACTGGATCTCTTCCACCAAGGCCTGAATCAAGTGATCCGGACCTTGAAATTTGATCTAGCGGCTAAAAACAGAGTCTCTCTTTAAAAGTTATAATAATTTTAGCCGTTAGATCAAATTTCAAGGGTCCAGATCACTTGATCCGGTGACCTTTGGTGGAAGAGATCCAGGGAGGATCTCTTTCCCTCTATATATGAGTTGCTATATTTATTTGGTCAAGTGTGTAATTTTGTTTTGAATATTTGTGTAAGTGTAATGTTTTTTTGAATATTTGTGTTACTGTCAATTACTCCCCTGTAGTTAAATATAGAATATCGTTGTATAGAAACAAATTATCAAATATCATAACTCTATTCCGCTTGTACTTAAACGTCCTTATGTCTTATTAAAGAATAATGTTACACTTACAAAATATTTGAATCATCATTTGTACCCTTTCTCTAATAAAATTTTAAGAGGATGTTTGACAACTATTTCGTTTTCAATTTTTACTTTTTATACTTGAAATCTTATTTGGTAATTACTTTTAGTTTTCAAATGAAAATTGAAAATACTTACCAAACAAGATTTCAGCTTTAAAAACGTTGAACTAAAAATTGAAAATGGAATGGTTATAAAATGACTCCTAAGAATCTTCTTGAGCCTTGCGAACTTAATAAACTTTTCAAATTCACAAAAGATCCAAACAAGTGGTGGACTGCTTTAGCTCACAAAACCAACTCCAATGGGAGCCCAAAGTTTCTTCTTATCCCAAGTAGTGATTAATTAAGAGACCGTTTAATAATCATTTCATTTACTTTATGAAAACCTGAAAATTGAAATCTTGGGTGGTAACTACATTTAGTTTTCATTTTTATTTTATTTTATTAACAAACGATATTATCTACATTAAATGAAAGAGTGGGCTTAGCCTCACAATTTGCTAGCAATAATATGGTTTAAATTTGCATTTGGCGAGAATCCAACTAAAGACCTCTCACTTACAAGTGAAGAGGAATACCACTAGATCGTAGTATTAAGTGGCTAGTTTTCATTTTTAATAAAAGCAAAACCGAAAACCAAAAACTCAACCATTTTCTTGAGTTTTCCAAATATGGTATTGAATTTTCACTTTTTGGTTTTCAGTTTTCATTTTTTTTTAAACTAGCAAATAAGATTTTGGTTTTTTTTTTTTTAAAAAAGTGACTAAAAACTAAAAAAAGAAATGTTATCAAACGGCCCCTAAGTTTGGACAACCATTATACCTCAATATGGCTTGCCAACAACGTATATTGAGTTTATACCCTTTCTCACGTGGATGTCTATCCTGAAGAGAGACAAACATATGTTGTATTTTTTTTTTTGTTAAAACATATGTTGTATCAAATAACCACTAGATCGCATAATTTAAGCTGTCAACAAATGAGATAACAATGTATATCAAGCTTACATGTTATCTTATTGAAACAAGTAGAATTTTTCTTGTTCATTAAGTGAAAATTAGGACAAATGGTGCACCAGTCAATTGATGTACAAATTCAATAATTATGCAAATAGTTTATTGTGTTGAGAGTGTGGATTGCACTGGGGAATTAAAGGGACCTTAGATGTACTTATAAGGTGTTAAACTACTCATTATATTGTCAATTTATTTATGGTAGAACTTTAAATTATTTTCTAGTATCAAAGTCGGGTTAAACCTAAGGGCGTGTTTACCAAACCGGAATGGAGGTAGAAGAAGGGGAATTGAATTCCTCTCCTAATGATTCCGGTGTTTACCAAATTTTGGGAATAAAAAAAATTAGTGGGCTCCACCCAAAATAAGTAATCGGATTCCTGATATCCCGGAATCCAAATATTGACTTGAAGATGGTAATTGAATTCCGGAAGAAAGCCAACATCCGAAATCAAACTTCTGTACTGAAATTGCCCTAGCCCTCCCATCTACCTCCCACGATTTAACCACCCAAAGCACACTTCCCTCCCCACCCTTAACCAACGCAGACTACCGCACCACGTCCCAGACTACGAAGACCTATCACCAACCCACCCCAACAGTTCTACAAACAAATTCCGGACACCACATATCCAAATTCGGATGGGGAAAGAGAGATGCATATGAGTATAGATGAAAGAAAAACCTTGTGACTTACTCACTGCGGGTCGAATTTTGATTGCAGACGTTTTTACAGAGACCATAACATAAAGCATTGAGCGGCCGGCAAATGGTTGAGAGATTCGAGAATGGCTGCAGGCAAGGAGTTCATGATTTACCACCAAAATGAGATCTTCAGGCCGACAGAACCCGACAAGGTCAGGATGGGCAAGAGTTGGCACTTGAGGATGATCGCAAAAACAATATACGGATGTAGACAAGGAGAGTAGAGATAGTTGTGGTTGAACTGTAGAGGTTCCCGAACCTTTTTTTGTTTTTTTAGAAAACTAATGAAAAATGCAACCGATTCAACCTAAAGCCCACGAATAAACGGCCCCATGATTCATCTAAAATTAAAAGCCCAACCCAATTTAACCCAAAATTTCAAGATGAAAAAGACGTAGAACTAGGTCCACATCACAACCGTTGATCCATGGACCAAATAGAAACAGAATAGCATATGTGTGATATAAGATCAACACAAACACTCGCTCAGTCTCAACCGTTCATCACGGAGCTCATTAAATCTTGATCTTTATTATTTAGATGGTCCATTTTACCCTTCTCCGCATATGAGGTCCGCTAACTGGAGCTCTCCTTCATTTCCCACCTGAGCATTCTCGCTTCTTCTCCCCCAATATCGTTCTCGTCGATTACCTGATTCGGCAACGCATCGCGTTTCGTCCGCCGCAGCTCCGCCATGGTACCCAACCGACCGACATCTCAATTCGTCCACATTTTAAATTGTATTTTTTCTGGCTTGTTAGTCACCGCCCTAGGTTTAACTTTGATTCAGCTCCGCTTTCATGTTGTGTCAATCCGTGATAGTTTTATATGTTAATTTGTTCTGAAATGTTTGGTTTTAGTAGATCTGATATGGGGTTTTCTGCTTTTTCTGTTTGTTTGGTGGGAAAATTGAGGAAAATAGCTGGAAAGGGATAGAAAATTGAATTTTGAAGCACTCATTAGCTGAGCCGTCTTTAGGGGTGGGCATAAAAATCGTCAAACCGTAAAACGGTATGGAAAAAAAAACTGAAAAGAACAATGTTGACTAGAAAAATCAACTTCTGTCCAAACCGTTTAAACCAGTTCTGGGTTCGGTTTCGATTGAACAAGAACCGACTGGAAACGAACTTAGTCGTTTTACTAATAATAAATTAATTAAGGGTAAATTACACTTTACCACCTCAGGTTTGGGGTCGATTTCAATTCCTTACAACATCTTTAAAATATTTCACTTTCATACTCTAAGTACTATTTTATTTCAATATAATATTTCCGTTACATTTTTTATTTATTGATCCGTTAAGTGCTGAAGTGGCTGCCAAATGTCTGCCACATGGTAAATTTTTTTTTTTTTTTTTTTAAAAAAACCTTAAACTTCTAAATTAAAAAAAAACAAAAAAAAAAAAAACCAAAAACAAAAGCTGAACCCACAACCCCTTTACCCACCCAACCTGCAACCTAGAAGAATAAGAAGAGGAGAGGAAAAGAAAGAAAAAAAACCCATCTTCATCTTCTCCAACTCCCTTTCCTTGCAACCCACCCTTTTTTTCCCCCTCCCATCTTCCCCAAACCCACCGTGCACCAATCCTCCACCTCTTCCTCTACACCCACTACCTGCAACCCAGAAAAGAAAAGAAAAAAAAAAAAAACCCATCTCCTTTTCCTACAACCTAGATCCCGTCTTCCCCAATAAGGAGTGGGGTGTGTAGAGAAGGGAAGAGGATGCGTGCGAGGGTGGGTGCGCTGGGTTTTTTTTTTTTTTTCCTTCTTTTTAGGTTGCAGGTTGGGCTCGAGTTGGGAAAGGGGAAGATGGGTGAGCGGAGGAGGTGAATGATGGGTGCGGAGGAGGAGGAGGTGGAGGATGGGCGGGGTCGGAGGATGGGGTGCAGACGGATGGAAGATGATGAGGCTCTGACCCGGGGGGGGGGGGGGATATGGCATCTGGGTTTCACGGGGGGCCCGGGGGGGGGGGGGGCGAATATAGGATTTGGGTTTCTTAGGGGGATCTGGGTTTTTTCTTCTTGTTCAAGGTTCTGGGGATGCGGGGTAGGGTGATGGGATTTGGATTTTTAACTTTTTTTTATTTTTAATTTAGAACATTAAGGTATTTTTTTAGAAAAAATTTTAAAAAATAATTTTTTTTGCCACGTGGCATAAATGTGGCAACCACGTCACCACTTAACAGATCAATGGATGGAAAACGCAACGAATGTATTATATTGAAATAAAATAGTACTTGAGGTATGAAAGTGAAATGTTTTAAAGATGTTATAAGGAATTGAAATCGATCCCAAACCTGAGGTGGTAAAGTGTAATTTACCTATTAATTAATTGTATATATACCGTATATATATCAATGTATTAAAAGTGTGAGGCGTGGGCGAGGCGTTCGAGGCGAAGCCCAGCCTAGGCGTGAGGCGTGAGGCGAAGCCTTACAGGATTTAATTTTTATATATATATATGTTTTATATATTATACATATAATTGTATAAAAAATAATACTATGTACAATAAACATCCATTCTCAATTTTTCATTCAAATCCATAATCATTCAAAAGATAATATCATTTAAATTCATCATTCAAAGGTAATATCACCCAAATTCATCATTCAAAAGGTAATACAAACAAAGAAAACAATCATTCATCCAAATCATCTTCATATAAATCAAAATACAAACAAAGATATAAATCATTCATCTAAATCTTCTTCATCTAAATAAAAGGCAACATCATCCTCTTCATTGCCAACTCTAGATGAACTTGTCGGGTATCTCATTATTTCATCAAAAGAATCTTCCGAATCATATTCTACATTTCTTCTAGTTCTACTTGAGGATTCTTCATTACCCCATTTTCTTTTGTATGTAATAGGACCCTGAGGTTGAGTAGGCTCGCGAGGAGAAGGAGGAGGAGTAGGCTCACGAGGAGGAGAAGTAGGCTCACGAGGAGGAGGAGGAGGAGAAGACTCTCTAGGCTTTCAAATGTATGAGCCACCTTCATAAACCGGGGTTGGCACATTCCTTACGGCCTCAACATTATACAATAACTCATCCTCAAGCCATGTAGGATCTTCAGGAAGAACGAGATCTTCTATCTCTGTTATCCATTCATCATCGGAGGGAATTTCTTCCACAACAATAGGATCATACTTCTCCATCCTTTTCTTACTTCTTTGTTGTAAAGCCAAATTGTACTTGACATAGGCTAAAGCATTAAGCCTTTTGTGTTCAAGCCTATTCCTTCTTTTTGTATGAATCTACAAATAAATCAATTCTATTATTCAAGTCTAAACATTTTAAGCAAAAATGACACTTAAGATACTAATAATATATTTACTTACCATTGAAAATGTGCTCCAATTCCTCTCACATCCCGATGCACTACAAGTAAGGCTTAGAACTCAGATAGCAAATTTCGTTAACTCGGGTGTTTTATGCCCAAAGCACTCCCACCAAGCCGCTAAAAAAATAATATTAATAAGGTAAGTAATTTAAAGGTTAATGATAAAAAGATATTAACAATTAACTAATTAAATCTTACTTGGTGTTCGCTTTTTCCTAGTTTGCATAGCCATAGAATCCGCAAATGGACCACGCTTATTAGTAAATAAATCTAATTGAACATCGGCCTCTTCACGTTCTTTCCCTTTCCCAAGCATCCTATCCATGCAAGCAAACAACCCATTTTGCACTTCATCAGTATCTGAGAAATTATCCTCATATCGAAATTGTGGGTTTAAGTAATAGTTTGCCGCATGTAGTGGTTGATGAAGTTGATCGTCCCATCTACGATCTATCTTTCTTCAAATAGGCATATATTTTTTCTCCACTTTGTTAAGATTGCTTGCAATTTTCTCTTTTGCGGCATCCATCAACTCATATATAAAACCCATGGGGGGTCTCTCCTCCGAATCAACCTCTCTCAAAACACAAACAAGAGGAAGAACGCCCTTAATGCAAAAGGAAACTTGACCCCAAAACTCACGATCATATAACACATGATGCTTAGCCAACTTTGCCTCACGGGATTTTGCATAGGTACTTTCCTACCATTCTTGAGAGGTAAACAAAGCAACAAGATTTTCCTTTCGCTTTTGTAAGCTTTGTAGTGTAAGGAAAGAAGTGGCAAACCTAGTGACCGCCGGACGAAGAATTTCCGAATTGTTAGTGTACTTTCTCATCAAAGCTAGTACCCATTGATGCCTATATAGATACTTTGAAATACACCTAGCACGTTTGAGTGTGTCATCAAACTATGCCATCTTAGAAATATCTTCTAGCATCAAATCAATGCAATGAGCCGCACATGGAGTCCACCACACCTTCTCTTTCCTCTCTATAAGTTTTGCCCCGACATTCTTGTAGTTCGAAGCATTGTCAGATATAACTTGAACCACATTCTCCTCCCTAATTTCTTGAATAACGTCATCCAAATAGCCATACAACAAATCTCCATTCTTAATAGAGGCCGATGCATCAACCGATTTCAAGAACCAAGTACCTTGAGGGCTATTGACAAGAAAGTTGATTAAACATCTACTTTTGCCATCCGACCATCCATCCGACATAATAGTGCATCCATATCTCTTCCAAGCCTTTTGATGTTCTTTCATCATACTTTGTACATCATCAACTTCTTCTTTGAGCATCCAAGTTCTATATTCATGGCTTGTAGGAGCATCAAAGCCGGGACCAAAATTGGACACCAATTTCATTGCATTAACATAATATTTATTGTTTGCCGCATTGAATGGAATGGCACTAGTGTAGAATCATTGGGCAAGTGCTCGGGATGCTTGTCTTCTTTCCTCTTTTTTGAAAGGTGTATTCAACATGGTTTGACGAGCTTCCGATGTAACATACCTATCAAGTGGTCCCCTTGACCTAGGTGGTAGAAAAGAACCGGTTTGTTGTGAATGTGTGGCACTCGCACTCCCACTCCCACTACTTACATATGCTGTCCTTGTTATGCCCATATCGACACTTTCACTTTCTTCTCCACCACCACGACACAACTCATGACTAGCTTTCCTCTTTTCTTTAGTTCCCATAACATTAACAAAACATTCTTCCTTCACATTGGGTGGGACTTTTTTACAACTTATCATTCCTCCCGAACTTACACCACCCAAGTGATGTTTGAATCTAGAAATTGAACCTGTGCATTTGTGGTTACAAAAAACACAATAGAAGTGCTTAGTGACAGGATCCAAATCTTTTGTCCATTGCCAAGCAAAATCTTTCTTAGAAGAAGAAGCCATATTCTTCAATACCCTAAACAATAAACAATAGATGCATGCATACAATTAATGAACCAACAATTTATTAATTAATTTATATACCATTTCCAACAATTTCTAACAATTTATTAAATGTACTTGACTTTTCATGTAGTTCCCCTGAGAAAGAAATCCTTGTTTTTGAAGTGAACTTATTTCATGTGACTAATCAATAATGTTGTAATCCCTAAAGAAAAAAATTTGTTAAACTTATGTTGTTGAGTGGTTTCTGTTGTATTGCATTTGTCAACCTTCAATATGAAGTCTCTGTAAACAACCATGTTGTTTTTTTGTGTTAATTAACTTATGATTTGCCTAACCTCCTTTCATTTGTTTATATATGCAGTATATCAAAGAATAGCATGTATAATCTGCTGCAACCTCGACTTAATGTTCTTCTTTTTGAGATTGTTTTTCCCCTTACGTGTTTCAATGACAATGATCTAAGGCTTTGGGATGAAGACCCGCACGAATATGTGAGGAAGGGTTATGGTCAGTTTTCAAACTCTTGTTTTATCACTTGAAGATAACTGTTCATTGGTGGTTTAATTAATTTATATACCAACAATTTCCAACAATTTCTAACAATTTATTAATTAATTTATATACCCTTTTAGTGCTAATTTCTAACAATTTCTAACAATTTATTAATTAATTTATACACCCTTTTAGTGCCAATTTCTAACAATTTATCTAAGTGCCAATTTATGGCACACGGACACAATTTATGGCAACAATTTATGGCAGCCGGTAGGAGCATTAAATTTATGGTATAAGTGCAAATGTAAAACAATTTTAGGCAGCCACACAGACAAATAAAACCGTGGGCTGTCCCTTGTTTTTTACTCTGCTTCTTTCTCTCTCTCTCTCTGTCTCTCTCTTGCAGAAAGCCTTCCCCAGAAAATGCAAAACCTTCCCTAGAAAACTAAATCCCCAGAAAACTATTAACCCCTCTATAGCAAAAGTTACAAAACCTTCCCCAGAAAACTAAATCCCTAATTTCAGAAACCCTAACCTTTGGGATCTTGCTGACGGCGCTGGGGCTGGGCTGATGGTGCTGAGATGACGGCGGCGTGGCGGCGTGGCGACTGGACCAGTGTTCTGAGCCTCTAGGCTTCTGGCGCGCGGGAGAAGAAGAAGCAACAAGGCAGAAGGCAAAAGGCAGAGGCAGAAAAATGGGATCGAATTCGAAGGTATGGTATGAAGACTGAAAATCCTTACCCAAACGACGTCGTTTTGGGTTTGGATGGTTTTTTTTTTTTTAAAAAAAAAGGTTTGACAAGGCGTCCAGACGCCTTGAGGTGCGCCTCCGCCGCCTCGGCGTCTCCGACGAAGCATTTCGCCTACTCCAGCAAAATTGAGGCGTTTGCCTCTCCGCCCAGCCTCAAGGGCGCCCTAGGCGCGCCTCGAGGCGAGTTCTTTAAAACATTGATATATATATATATATATATATACAATTAATTAATATACACACAAGTCATGGAATAATAGGTTGACAAATGAGTTTCACCGAGTTGCAAAGCATGGGATCCCATCCCAATTAGGTTTCACTCACTCAGAGTCTCACTCACCTCACCCTCCTCTCACTCACTCGGCCTCAGCCCTCTCACATCCCCATTCCCCCATTTCGCACATCTGAGATCCGACCCTCACCATGGCCTCTCATCCAAAAATATCAACGATTCCTCAGGCAGCCCACAACCTCAGCTTCTGCAACGACACTCTTTGTTCTCCATCCTCCCTACTTGGTATTTTCTCTATCTTTCTTATATTTGAAATTGAGATTAGGAATATGGTTGAGTTCCACTGGATTTCCATTCTTTTTTACCTGCACTATATATGTGTGATTAACATTGTCTAATTGAGTCATGTGACTCTTGTCCTGCATTTAGGGCCATTTGTATATAGATGGTCTGTGGGGTTCAATAAGGGTGTTTTAAGTTCATAGATTCTATAGAAATGTCATTGGATTTAATTTGCCCTCCCCCCTCCTTTTCATTTAGGGCCATTTGTTGCGCTGGAGTACTGCCAAAATGGTTTTCTTCTTTGGTGTGGGGTGGAGTGTAGAGTCTTCACCTTTGAAATTTCAGGAAGTGGAGGTCTTTTTAGGTAAAGATTTTGTATTTGAAAAAAAATTGCTAGGAATCAGTTGTAGAGTCTTCACTTTTGAAATTTCAGAATTGTTAGGAATCTCTTCTTCTTTGTGGTTTAGTTGGTTCAATTGGTTATGTGGTTCAGTTTCTGCGAAAGCTTCAGTTGCAATAGAATTCAAAATTTTAGGAATAAAAACAATTTACTTTTCTTTAATTCTGTAACATCAAAAGAAATAGACAAGATAAATATATAACAATCATCCATCAGAGTCCCAGACTCGCTTATCTATTTGAGGTTCACCTCCTTGAAAGGCATAAGCAAAATGCCCCTCTGCTACCTGTAACGAAAATGTGAAATGTAAGTCATATTGATGAAAGCACGAGGGTGATGAATAACACCCTATCTCAAACTAAAGTTTCAAGAACTAAGATGGAGCACCAGTTAAAGCTAAAGGAAAAACAACACTCTAATTGACAACACTATTGCCCGGGGAAAAATAAAGTGTTTAACTGTGCTGAAATTAGTACGTTCATAGCATGTTTACCCCTTCTAACATGATATGAAGGTTAATTAACAATTTGTTTTTTTGGTTGCTCTGCAGTTGCACAACTGATGACAAAAATCAAGAATCTATCTTCACTGTGAGGAGAAAAGAAGATCTCATTAGTTCATCAATACCAAATCTATGGCATGAATTGACCTCAAAGCTTCACTGTGAAACATTATGTGTTAAACCTGCAAGAGATGGATGCTCAACAGGGGTTGGAAGGTTATGGTAGGTTTATCTTTTTCCTTTTCTATTTTTATTTTTATTTTTTATTTCATTATGTCAGATAAGATCTCAATTTTAGACGACGAGACAATCTTGGAAGATATAGAGTTTTATGAAGCACTTGAAATATGTATGAATATTTATTTTTCATTACTTTGTTTTTGTTTTTTCTCTTGTTTTGTTGCATGCTTACTTTCTTATTTTCTAATGAGTTCTTGATTTTTATATGTTCTAGAAAAAAGGAATGTTGGCACATCTAGCATTGGGGATTCATAAACTATTCAGTCCTAACTTATCACCTTTTACTAGTGATGGTATGTATGTAACTTTAATTTTTTAGCACTTTCCTTACTAGTTTGAGTTGTAAGATATATAATTTTGAATTCAACGAATAAGATATATAATTAACTGATGCATGAAGGAGATCATATGAGATGAGATAGTTAAATTGTTTGAGTGAGATGTTTTGGGGCATCTAGCTCGTAGCTTTGGAGAATAAGTTTAGCATTGGAGCTCAGCTAGGTTTTCTGTTAGTTGTCTCTTTTTGTTGACTTGGATGCAACTTTATATAATCAGTTTTAGAAGATGTGTTTGAATGCATGATGATTTGGTGTTCAAATAATTTAGTATTCGAAACCGTAAACCGGCAAGAATTGAATTGGAACCGGTGTAGATCGAACCGTAAAGTTTTAGTAATAAATTTAAGCAGAAACTCACCGAACTGAACTGTTGATATTTTCTGGTTTCGGTTCCGGTTTAGGGGTGGAACCACACCGTGCCCACCCCCACCCGTCTTTTCTTGGGCTTGATTGGAGAAAGGTTCTGACCTTAGGCTTCAAATGGATTGCGAGTCTTTCGGTCTAAATTATTTGTCACCTCCATCGTTACCGTTTCTATTCGGATAAAAACCGTGTGGGGATATAGCGGGGAGTCCTCTTAGGCTTATTGAGTTAATTCAATGTAGGTCTAGGTTCAATTTTGTATGAGACTATCTTCCAGGTCAAACACGTGTAGCTTGGTGTAGGCAAATTAAAAGGGAACACATATATGGTTAAGATGTTCTAGGAATGATGAATTGAGGTTGTACAAGCTGCATTTCAATCTTAGAGCACGTGTACTTGTATTGCCTTCTTCATGAAATGTAGAATCTTTAAGAAATGAATGTTGCGGATGTGCCACAGCTTTGTTATAGTACCAATGTTACACCATGGTTCTGGTTCTGATGTTGGATTTTTCATGCATGTTTCTGTGAAGTTGTTTCATGTCAACTATATTTTGTTTTTCTTGTTAGCTCTGAAGAGTAGATGTTATAGGCATAGGTCACTTTGGAGAAATAAACTAGTCTGACTTCTTGTTAATTCGTAGGCACCCATCAAGGGTATACTTTCTCTGCAGAGAGCAGCTTTAGCTCGTCATCATAGTGCGAAGTGGGGCCTAGCTTTTAGATCATTCAGCACTCAGGGTGCACCCTCTACTACTGCTCAACCTCCACCTCCACCACCTCCCGAAAAAAACTCATTTTGGTGGTTTGAAAGATGAAGACTGGATTTTCACCAACTTATATGGGTTGCACTACCCATTTCTCAAAGGTGCCATGAAACAAGGTGACCGGTACCGAACCAAAGATCTAGTTATTAAAGGTGCCGATTGGATTGTCAATGAAATGAAGAAGTCTGACCTACGTGGACGTGGTGGTGCTGGTTTCCCGTCTGGTCTCAAATGGTTTTTTTATGCCAAAAGTATCTGATGGCCGTCCTTCCTATCTTGTCGTCAATGCTGATGAAAGAAAACCTGGAACCTGTAAGGACAGGGAAATTATGAGCCACGACCCACACAAACTTTTAGAGGGTTGCTTGATCACTGGTGTTGGGATGAGGGCCAGTGCTGCTGACATCTATATAAGAGGTGAATATGTGAATGAACGGTTAAACCTTGTAAAAGCTAGAAATGAAGCTTATGCAGCTGGATTACTGGGGAAAAATGCTTGTGGATCTGGTTATGATTTTGATGTTCATATCCACTTTGGTGCTGGTGCCTATATTGGTGGTTTGAAAGATGAAGACTGCATTTTCACCAACTTATATGGGTTGCACGACCCATTTCTCAAAGGTCCCATGAAACGAGGTGACTGGTACCGAACCAAAGATCTCGTTATTAAAGGTGCTGATATTGGATTGTCAATGAAATGAAGAAGTCTGTCCTACGCGGACGTGGTGGTGCTAGTTTCCTATCTGTTCTCAGATGGTCTTTTATGCCAAAAGTATCTGATGGCCGTCCTTCCTATCTTGTCGTCAATGCTGATGTAAGTGAACCTGGAACCTGTAACAACGGGGAAATTATGCGCCACGACCCACACAAATTTTTAGAGGGTTGCTTGATTGCTGGTGTTGGGATGAGGGCCAGTGCTGCTTACACCTATATAAGAGGTGAATATGTGAATGAAAGGTACTGGGACAAAATGCCTGTGGAAAAATTTAAATTTCTGGAGAACCTGTGTTTCAAAGCTCTGTAGTTCTTATATTTCATTTTATGCAAAAGAAAAATTTAACTGCGTTATACAGTCATCTTTTTTCTCAAATGCATGCCTACTCCCTACTTACCGAGCTTTAAATTAGAATGAGTGTGAGTTTTAGCAGAAGGTTGAAAATTTTGGTATACGGCACGTACCTTCCAGCGGAAAAGGTGAAGGCAATGGTCCACGACCTGCGGGAAGAGCTAGACGACAGAGAAATTGAGAGAGATGAAAAAGACTAATTCAACAAAAAATTATAAACCCACAACCTTATACAAGACAGTGAGCAACGAGAGCATACAAGTCAGTGGCTAGCCCAGAAATTGTTGAGCATACAAGTTAGTGGCTAAGCCAGAAATTGTTGAGCTGTGGAGTGAAACTTAAAAAGATAAAAGGTCCAAAAAATGTAGACAACTAAATTTTTTTAGATGGTAGAATATTAATGTCGTTCATAATTTATCAATATAAACAAGTTACAATTGTTGTTGGTGAGGTTTCATGTCATGAAAACGTCGCATAATCTATGTGAGGGTGCTTCTCACCTTCTTGTGTGAGTGATCCCAATCATGGTTCTGTTTTCTGCCGTCGATCCTAGTGGCGGCTAGGATCGGTGGGTGGCTTTCTGTTATTGTTTTTTTTTTTTCTTCTCCCCTTTCATCTGCTGATGTTTCTTCCAATTTTTCTCTTTGGCCTTCCCATTTCTTCAACCCCCGTGGGTCTCCCTTTTCATGGCCTTTCCTTGCTTTGTTTTTCAGCCATGTTTTCTGTTGAGTTCGTGTGTAGAGTTCCGATGTTGTATCTAGCTTGGTTGTCTCCCACAACACCACGTTATCCTTGTTGTTTGCCGTTTTTGGCGGTGTTGCTCAGGATTTTCTTGGAGCTTCTTTCCGATGGTTGGCTTCTCTCTTGTCGACCGTCTCTTGTTCATGGATGTGTGCAAGTGGTGCCTGAGGAGGGAAAGTTCGGCGATGGACGACGGATCGGGTGGCTGGCTGGTTCTCGGATCGACGGTGGAGAACAAAGTAGATGGTTCTTAGTTGTTCGTTTTTGTTTGGGCTTCACTGTTGTTGGGCTCATTTTCTATGTTTTCTTTGTTTTTAGGCCCGTTCTTTGTTTGTTTGTAGGAATAAATTGGGCCTTTATTTGGTTTGTAAGTGTGTGTTTGTTTTAATAAAAGTTCCTCTTTGATGGTCCTTTTGGATCCCACTTTCAAAATAAAAATAAAAATAAAAAATAACGAAGAGTCGAGAGCAAATGGATTTTCAAAAGGAGAATGAAGATGTTACCGCACAGTGAAGGTTTATTTGGCTGCAAGTCGGGGACAGACAAATAGCACAGGTGGACCTTTTTTGCTACCTCTCTAATACTTAGTTTGATAGTATTATCCTGAAATCTATTTTTATTTATTGTGTTTTGTACCGAACTAAAATATGTGCACTATGGACATAAGATTAAGTGAGTTTGCTAATTATGGCATGCGGTATAGTGATCAATTTTTTTTATCTTGTATCTCCGCAGGTTTATGAGAATTTTTTATCGGCCTAGTTACTTGTGCTCTCCAACCAACAGTAGCAACAGCGCAAGGGTCTTCATGGTCCAGTTGGGTTTCATTATGATAATGGAAAACTTAGGTTACTTTAGGTTTTTTTAATCTTTAGTTTATTATTTCTAAGCGACGTTTGCACTCTTTGAACATGTTTAGTTTATCAAACATGTTTCTAATTTAAAATTTACTTCTATTGAATTATAAATTGTCATTATGATGTAGTTCACATTATTCATTTGCTTGTTCATTGAAATTAAAGTTTTAATTATAGATTATCAGCCAAAATTATGAAAATATATTAAATGAGAAAAACAATACAAAATTTATATTGATTTTAACATAGTATGTGACGAAAGAATAAGTGATCACACATTCCAAGCAACTATGAAATTTGAGCTGAGAATGTGTGAGGAAAGTTGGGTCACATATAGAGCTAACAAGTGACAAAAGAAAAATTCGTCACGTAAACTATAGGTGACGCCCCTTGTGATGCATGATATTCGTTACATATAAACATATGTGACGAATTTCAGGGTATATGTGGTGAAACCCTTTCCTCACAGAATCCATTTTTTCTTGATCATTGATATTCCCTTAATATGTTATGCTCAAGTAATTCCTCGATATTGATGATTGACTTTCCCTAAGCTATTCAACAGCCATGGCATCGGGTGACATCAAACGTATCTTTACATGTTAACCCTTTATGACATCTAGATTAATTTAAACAAGTAAGAACCCATTAAGCTCTATGGAAATTGTTGGAAAACCACATAAACCCTAATTGCGTGGTATCTACAAATAGGTGTTTATGGTATCATTTGCAAGAAGCTAAACCCAAGTTAAGTATGACATCAACTCTAACTTGCATCAAATCAACTTATAATCTAAACCTAGATGGTGATCAAGCATCTAAATAAAAATCAAGCATATTATGGTTAGCAAAAGATACTCAATATAGAATAAAAACTTGATAATAACAATGTCACAAGATAATTAAGTATTCATGATCAGGCTACATCGTAGCCATAGCAAAGAAAAACTCCAAAGTAGCTCTTCCTCTTGTCTTTCCTTGCCGCATCCCCACTTTGTGAAATATGATGTGTTTGGTTTATTTGGTGGCTTCCTCCATCAAACAAGGAGAATGAATCTCCTTATAAAACCCACAGGAACGGCAAGAAAATCCTAATTAAATCCCCATTAAAATCATAGTCTTAATGGACTTTAAGTTTTTATTTAAGAAAGGAAAAATAAACGGAAATAATAAAAGCTAGATATTAAGTTCTCTCCTAAAATCTATTGGATAGCATTCCCATGTCCATTTGATTTCTAAAACGGATATCGCTTATCTTCTTGTTGTAATGCATTTGTCTTGGTACAAAAGTATACTCTTGCTCCATTAGAATTACTTTAGACATCCGAAAAGTTTGTTTTCCACTCCTTTTTTGCATAATGCCTAAAATAAAACAATAGAATTGAGTGCATTTAACCCTTTCATATATACAAAATCCAAAGAAAATATATTTTACTAATATATGAAAATATGATCAAATTAATTTATTCTTTAGCTCGAGTATCCTCATTCTTTGACCGAAGCATGATTGGAGTTTAATTTTAAAATCATCCTTAAATTCTAGTTCGAAGCTCATTTAGGCTAGTCGAACTCATATTTCACGTGCATTTTCATTATAGTTAATTATGAGTATGCGTCAAATTTGATATTTGAATTGCAAGAATTATTTCTTAAATTTTATGATTTTAAAGTACGGAAAAAAAAAAAGTTGATGTTGTCATTTTATTCAAGTGGTAAACCATGTTTCTTCATAAAGGATAATAATACATCATCAATAAGAAATAAATACATTAATCAACATTTAAATAATAATTCAATTATCAACATCTACATCATTTAATTTAGAAATTTGATCTCTCTAACATAATCCATTCATAAATAGTTCCTAACTATTTTCACAAAACCGATGTCGTCGAAGCTTCATATGATATATGCTGATTTTATGTCCAACCAATATGTCCATATATCATATCCGGCTTTTGACTTTTCTACTCCTTTTAATTTGAGTTTAAAATGGAGATTTCTTTTTGTCGAATTAAAATGCAGATTTATACAATGCTTTTACTTTTACACTTGAATTTATTAGTCCTCTTCAAGGTGATGTATCTACAAAGAGATGTATATCTAGTATTTACATATATTTGTGTACCTATTTACTTTTATACGAGTGTATATATATGCAGGATGTTAAGGAGCTGCAATATAACCGGAGAAATGCCTGAATATATCTCTACCTTGACAAGTCTGACTGTTTTGTAATTCTTCTATCTATTATTCTCCATTTTTTCGTGACATGGTCGTCTTAATAATTGGTTTTACACTGTAGCTCTAGATTATTTCTAGAGAAACTTTGGATGCGGTCCTTAGTTATAAATATTCTTTGATTGAAACCTTGTTGGTTTTTAATTTTTGATTAAGGTCCCTAAAATCAATGTGATAATTTATTTCTATGTACGTTACTATATTTTTTTAAATTAAAAATTGGAAATTTTAGTTGTTTATATAAATGAGATTTTAAATTAAAAAAACACAATTTGTGGGATTAAAAATATTAAAATATAAATATACTATTGTGTGTGTATAAACATGGGTACATTCATCAAAATTAACCAAAAAATTAATTGTATCAAAACATGGGTACATTCTTCAAAATCACAAAAAAAAAAAAAAAATATTAGGCTTAATAACATTAGTAAATTTTTTCGATTAAACTTGACATGGATACATTTTAAAATTAAAGAAAAAAGAATGTACCCATATAATGTAAGATCCCACATCGCCCAGGGGAGTGATCCTTATATGTATATTCCCATCCCTACCTAGCACGAGGCCTTTTGGTAGCTCACTGGCTTCGGGTTCCATTGGAACTCCGAAGTTAAGTGAGTAGCGCGCGAGAGCACTCCCATGATGGGTGACCCACTGGGAAGCTCTCGTGTGAGTTTCTAGAAACAAAACCGTGAGGGCGTGATCGGGGCCCAAAACGGACAATATTGTGCTACGGTGGTGGAGTGGGCTTGAGAAGTGGTCCCCCCTGGCCGGGATGTGACAATTTGGTATTAGAGCCTAACCCTGGCCGCGTGTGTGTTGACGAGGACGTCGGGCCCCTAAGGGGGGTGGATTTTAAGATCCCACATCGCCCAGGGGAGTGATTCTTATATGTATATTCTCATCCCTACCTAGCACGAGGCCTTTTGGGAGCTCACTGGCTTCGGGTTCCATTGGAACTCCGAAGTTAAGTGAGTAGCGCGCGAGAGCACTCCCATGAGTGGTGACCCACTGGAAAGTTCTCGTGTGAGTTCCCAGAAACAAAACCGTGAGGGCGTGATCGGGGCCCAAAGCGGACAATATCGTGCTACGGTAGTGGAGCGGTTTTATATAAAAAATTGTACATTTTACATATAACAAATTGGTATATTTAAGAATGAGTACATTTTAAGATTAAAAAGTTTTACATGAATGGGTACATATAATTAGCATGGGTACATTTAGCAAAATAAAAAGTACAAATAAAAAAAATATATGGGTACAAACACAAATAAACTTTAAAAAATATGGGCACAAAAGGAAATTAATATATGGGTACAAATTAAAACTGAAAAGAAAATGGGTACAAATTAAAAAAGAATTACAAATTAAAAATGGGTACAAACTAAAACTAAAAACATCTGATAAAAAATTTAGTCATAAATATAATACTAATTGTAACATTTTTAACATTATATGAATATATTTAGAAATAAAAAAAATATTATTGAAATAATTAATGATATTATTAATATCCAAGGCCCTTAATCAAAAATTGAAAATGAATAAGATTTTAATTAATGAAGTGACAAAAGGAAGGATGAGAACCTAATTTCTCCTTATTACTAATATTGTATAACAAACTGGGAACACTATATATGAGCAGTTTGATCTTACACTTCGAGATTTGTGGACTTAAAATGTTTGCTTGACCTTACACGTAATAAGCTTTAAAACATGTAACTTTCAGTTAAGCAGCACATTCTAAATTTGTCCAAAGCCCCACCGTGAATTTGGTGCGCACACAATGTTCTATTTATTATTCACACTAACAGGCTACGTACTGGTTGATTCATTTATGTTTTTAAGATTTGCTTAATTTACTTCTCATTATTTGTATACATGCATAATCATTTGCAGAGATCTTAGCTTCAACAGATTGGAAGGGAGTATTCCAAAATTTGCAGATATTAGTGAATTGGCCACAATGTAAGGAATATAACTCATAAGGGTAGCTAACACACATGACGATGCATGGAGGCATTTCCGGCCAAACCACGGCGAATTAGCTGTCGAGAAAGATATCATTCTCTTCATCTCGTTGAGAAGTATGATTTTCATTTTTGAATCACTTGATTTCGTTGAGTATTGAAGAAATTATGAATATTTAAATTTTACCCAGTTTCCGGCGAGTTTTTTAGTTTTCCAGCGGTCCAGTCACCTTTCAAACTATTTTCTGGTCATCTCTAGCATCCATTGAGCTTCTAAATGGTAAAATCTTGTTCTACACTTTCCTATCTTCATTTTGATATATTATAGATCAAATTTGGTTAAGAAACGATTGAGTTACAAAGCTTTGAACATTACCCAAACTTCAGGCCAAGAGCTCCGAGACACTTAATAGAGTTTTTAATGAAAGGACCAAAATAATAGATGGTGGACAATCTCATGGACCATTTCTATTGATTTTCAATCTCAAGGACTAAAGTGAAGTGTTATGCAAATCTCATGAATCATTTTGGCTAAAAAGCCTTTTTTTTTTCCTAACTTCAAAGTGAAGATTTAATGATATTAAAATTAGGGAATCTTAATGAAACACTTTGATATTGTTCACTTTTAATGAAAAAAAATATTGTTACCTTAAAAAGTCACTCATGGTGCCATTTACTTGTACCTTTATTTTGTCATTTTCATTAAAATTAAATTTTTTTTTAAGGATTTTTTGTTAGTTTTCCTTTATAATTAGTGGTTGTTTTGGGTGGGGGGTGGTGGTTGATGTAATGATACACGGAAGTTGTCTTAATGGTCAATACTATAACTATTCTGGATTCCTGCTACTACGTTGCAGTTTCAGACTTTCATGTGAAGGTTTTCTTATTCATACTTACATGTGAATCTACTGCTTGCAGTTTCATACTTTCATGCGAAGGTTTAATGTTAAAATCTGTGGGGGCAATGCCATTACATCTAGAAGTTGTATTTATCAGTCAATAGCACAACAATTCTGAATTCCTGCTATTGGGTTGCAGTCTGGCATGCATGCACGCATGTGAAGGAAAAACATCAAGGTAGACGTTTTTTCCTTTTAAACATGCAGCATGCTTCTCACCCAATAAAAAAACAAAAAACAACAACCCCACTACCCAGTGGTATAAAACAGACCATACTACAAACACTTGCACACACCAACCCAGTAGTATAAAACAGCCCCCACCCCCTACACCAATCAACCCTCCTCACCGCCACCGTCACCGCCATCTCAACCCTCATTTCTCATTCTCTCCTTCTGCCCCCAGCTGCCTCTTTTGACCACCACTATGGCGGACGCTGAAAATCAAAACCCTCCTCCAAATCCGCAACCACATCTAACCGAGACTCTAACCATCCTCTTGGCCTTAGCCACCATTCTGTTTGTCGTTGCGGTGAACCAGTTTGACTTTGTCAAACCTCCCTCCACCGATGCGGCTGGTTGCAACTGCAAATTGAATGACTGTCCATGCCTTCCTCCCTTGTACATTTTCTCTGTCGTTGCCACGGCAGCGTTGTCTGTTGTTTGGTTTGGACTTTTTGTCCTCACCGCCCGATTTCAATACCGCTTCGTTATCTGGGTAGGGCTTGGCTTAGTGTGGGCTATCTACTGGCTTGCGATGATTTGCAGTCTTGCACCCCAGTTTTATAATCCAATGCTTTATTCCTTCAATCCTGTTCTGGCAGTCCTATTGTTGCTTAATATAAGATTTCGAAAGTTCTTGGACTGTGCAATGCATGTCCTATCTGACAAATGGGACCTGCGCGTTCCATGTCATAGCTAACATCTGCATTCTGTTTTGGAACTACGTCACAAGAAACTTCTAATATTTGGGTATTTAACTTCTGTTCATACTTTTTTGCTTTTTTCTTTATAATTTGTTTTTTTTTTTCGAAATTACCGTTTCTTGATTTATGTGTGTGGGACATGTTAACCTTTTTATGAAGAATTATTCTAAAACCATCTTCAATTTTTAGGTCAAAATTAAAACCTTTTAACCTAGAAATTTAAATTTTGACCCATAAACAATTTTTTTGCTCTAATGATTTTGAGTAAAAAATTTAAGTCGATATTATTAAAGGATTAATTTATGCTACTTTTTATTCAGTAACTTTTTTTCAAAATTAAAATTATGTAGATTATCTTAATTTATTTTTATAAACTTTTTAACCTAAAAATATTTAAATTTCGTTAAAAGTTAAAAATTCACTAAATTGACCTTATGAAACATGTAGTATACAGTTCTTGGGTGAATTTTGATTAAAATAATTTTTAATTGTTTTAGCTGTTAGATTTAATTGTGGCCTTTTAGATTTTTTTTTTTAACTGTTAGACTGATCATACTCTATCTCAGCTGTTGGATTTAATGTTTTTAAAATTATCCAAAATTTAGGTTTTAACCTAAACCTTATTTTAGACCCAATCATTGGAAAATGATTGGATTAGTTTAAAACCTGAAATTTAGGTTTTAACCTAAAATACGTATATATGTATATATAATATACAAGTTGTTGATGTTGCTCAAATACAAAATACATTGAAAAATTACAAATGCTTTAATTGGCAACAAAAAAAAAAAAGTAGACAAGCTACATCTAAAGAATGTTCGTTATGTTACTTCTTTCTTTTGTTTTTGTATGAGTATCTTACATATATGTTTTTTAATTATTTCCAATGTTATTTTCAGATCATAAGAAAGATGGAGAGAGAGATAATTATCAGCAAAATGCATGTCCATTCCTCTTCTTTTGAATGTAATAGTCGTCTTTTCCTACTAGCTACGTTTTTAATATTTGGATCTCTCCATGAAAGATACTTGTTATATTTATTTCGTGGTGGTGTGTAATTTAGAATATTTTGGATCTCATCATGTAAGACTAGTTATATAACTCGTGTGGAAGTACTTTGAAATAGCTAAAAGAACTTTTGGTGAAAATGTTTTTATGAACAAGTTCATAATAAAATGCAAGTGAATCCTAGAAAAGTATTCAAGTGCTTACTTTAAGTGCTTTTAGAATTCAAAAATATTTTCGCTAAAAGAACTTCTAGTCATTTTAATTGTACTTTCAAACAAGCCCATATTTATTTTGTGGTGTGTAATTTTAATATTTTGGATCTCTATATATGAGCTGCTATATTTATTTGGTCAAGTGTGTAGTTTTGTTTTTAATAATTATGTAAGTGTAATTATTCAATATTTGTATTACTGTCACTCCCCGATCCCGAGATACGTCCGAAATCGACATGTGACGGTAAACTGTAGGGGGAATGCCAGAAAATACAAACTAAAACACTTAACTGAAAATAACAATAATCACATATTTTTAAGGAAAATATAGGGGTAACCTAACACTCCAAGCTCTCTGAACTCTGTCTGCTTCCCTAAAGCTCTTCGTATCTACAAAAACCTGCACAATCGCCCATACGCCATTGGAATGGTGCACGGGGCAAACAACAACCTGGATAAGTCACGAAGCTCGTGTGAGTGACAATAATTTTACGTATGTGATCCTATTAAAAACCAACCATCGATTCGGTTTATAAATGTCAAATATAAAATCATATTTTATGAAATCATAATCAAGTCACTGAAAATCCCGAAGAAGTCACCTAGACATCCAACGACTCTTCTGAAATCAAACGCAAGGTTATCAATCAATAACTCGTACAATACACCAAAATGCAAGATTAGAGCGACACAGTTCGGCCGAAGCCTACATCTCTGAAGCTATCTTAATCCAAACTCAATCTGAAGAATCAACAAAGCAATTAATCGGGTTCCAGACCTCTCAACGTAACCATAATACCAAACGGGATACCGGACCACTCTACGGAATCCAAATCAGGATATGATTCTGGATCACTCAATAGAATCGCGGAGTAGAAGGGATTCCAAACCTCTTAACGAATCTGAGTGGATACGATTGCAGACCTCTCAACGGAATCGTGGAGTACAATAGATATCGGACCACTCAATGAAATCCAAGCTAGATACGATTCTAGACCAGTCAACGAAATCACTGATCACGAGGGATTCCGGACCACTCAACAGAATCTAGACGGAGTAGGGAACCGCACCCTCAACGGAACTCCAGCGGAAACCAGTTCCGGATCACTCAACGGCACAGAGCAGATGGCCAACAACCATAATGGACAACGGCTCGTAGAAATGAGACAAGGCACAAGTTACTCAATTTACAAAGGCTTAACGAAGTGAAACAAAGCACATGTACTAAATTTAGAACGAATCAACGAAGCGGGAAATGAAACGATATCGAAGCAACAAATCCCCATCACAATGGGTTAACGGTCCACTACTAGCACTCATATTTCATCACAACAAGCCAATCATACAAATCAACCATATTTCAAATATATACGTCAAATCTGATTTCATAAACATAAATGGATGGCTAAGTATTAAAAATAACAATTCAATAGAAAACTATTTATAAAACCAAGTCATATCCACACAGGATAACAATTACGAAAACATGGTAATCACCAATATCACATATATTAAAGTCACTCACCTGGAGCCCGCACTACAAATCCGTAGCTCGAATATCGAGACGTCCACGTCCGATCGTTGCCTAAAACATATACCAAATCTCGTCTCAGAACCCAAGTGATAAACCACATAACTTACATAAAGCACCTCCCCAAGAACGTTCTAGAATGATTTGGGACCAGTTGACCAAAAGTCAACCGTTGGTCAAAGGTTAACCTGCCGAGTCCACAACCCTAGTAATTCAATTTGAGAGATCCGCATATCTCATTTCAGATTCGTAACCTCCTAAGGTTCACATTACACTTATAGAACAACAAACTAAAATCTCATAGCGATCCAACGGTCGGATCTCCGCCAATCACAAATTCAAGTAGCGATCAATTAGCCGATCAGCTATAAAACTACAGTAAAACATTAGAATGGTGTTTCGGGTTCGTTTTCAATGAAACAAAAGTCACAATGGAGTTTATGGTGGTGAGGACATGCAGATAAATGTGGTTTTGGTTTCAACAAGCCAAAAATTTGGTGGTGGTGGTGGTTTGTTTCACGGGAAAAAAGGGAGAGCCTAGACAGAGTGAGAGAACTCTCGAGAGAAGAGAGAATGATAGAGAAAAAGGAGGAGTGAAGAGAGTTTTAGAATTGTTTGGGTGCCCACGTGGCACTCACCCAATGGTTAGACAAAAATATCACATGTCCAATTAATTATCAATTTACCAAAATATCTTAGACGTTCAAAATCTCATAAAATCTTCATTATAATTCCGAATCGCTTTCCATTTGTGCGCCATGCGTTCATATGATGAGTACTATCCAATTATATAAAGATAAGTGGAAAAATACGTAGGAATCAAATATGTTGTAAATATAAAAGCGTCGAAACTAAGAATACAAAATACGTAATACGTAAATTTAAATAGTGAAATCTAGGAATGGGATTTCACAGTTACTGTTGATTATCCCCCCTCTCATGAAATATAGAAGTATTGTTGTCTAAAAAAATCATCAAAAATCGTAACTATCTTAAACATCCTTCCTGTCTTATTAAAGAATAATGCTACACTTACTCCGTATTTATATCATCATTTTACCCTCCCTTTCACAAAAATTTTAAGAGGATGTCTAATAACAATTTCGTTTTCAATTTTTAGTTTTTATACTTCAAATCTTATTTGGTAATTACTTTCACTTTTTTTTTTTAAATGAAAATTGAAAATACTTACCAAATAAGATTTCAATTTTTTATTTTATTTTTAAAATTGAACTGAAAACTGAAAATGAAATGATTATTAAACGACTCATAAGAATATTCTTGCCCTTGCCAACTCAATAAACTTTTTAGACTTACAAAAGATTCAAACAATGGTGGACTGCTTTAGCTCGCAAAACTCAACTCCAATGGAAGCCCAAAGTTTCTCCTTTTCCTTAAGGGGTCGTTTGATAATTATTTCGTTTATTTTGTGAAAACCTGAAAAATTGAAATCTTGTTGGTAACTACCTTTAGTTTTCTTTTTTAATAAAAATAAAACTGAAACCAAAACTCAACCATTTTTGAGCTTTTAAAATATGGCATTGAATTTTCATTTTTTGGTTTTCAATTTTCATTTTTATGAAAACTGGCAAAAAAAATATTTTAGCATAAAAAAATTAATATAAAAATAAAAAATAAAAACTGAAAACCAATACTAAAAACTGATAAAAATTTATATGAGGCTAACATTTTACCTTATTCAAATAAGTAGATTATTTTCTTGTTCATTAAATAAAAATTAGGATAAATGGTGGACCACGTTTAAACGTGAAAACACACGAACCAATTGCAACCTCAATATGTGGAATCGTCTTGTTCCATGTTAATTGATGTACAAATTCAATAATTATGTAAACAATTTACAGTAAAAAATTTAATGAAAATAGTTTGAAAAGTTTGAATGTTAACCAAAAATTAGTTAGTAACTTTATTTGATGGTTACAAGAAAACCCAATACTAAACCAATCAAATTAAAATGATTCAAACACTGATTTTTCAATTTTGCCCCTGCCTTTTCCATTTAATATCTTTCTTCCTTCTCTCTTCCACTCCGTCTCCCCCATTTCTTCGTGAATCCTCACTCTTACAATGCAATAAATTTAGGAAAATCAAGGATTTCACGAAATCTGGCGATTCGGTGGTGAGTTAGGTGCATCTCTAATCAGATTACACATAAGTTGAAGAAAGAAATGAAAAACATACATGGGTCACTATAAAATTCGTCGATGTCGTCCTTGTGGTTGTTGGGGAGACTTTCTCATCAACCAAATTACAGAGAGACTTCCAAGTACGATTATCTCTGCAAGAGCTGAGACTTACTCGCTCACTTTGAGAAGAGCTTCATACTGAGCAGGTTCCAATTCATCCTTGTGGCTGTCGGTGAAGGAGAGGAAAGGAGAGGTTGGGGAAAGTGAGAAGGAAGGGGGGTGGGGTGGGGGGAGAAAGACAGAGGGATGAGGAAGAAAGAGAGAACAGGGAATGCATTTACCGAGGGAAATAAAATGTCCATTAAGTGAATTAATTATTGGAAAATAAAATAAATAAAAAAAGAAAAAGAAAAAAGAAAACAAAATTTAAAGCCAATACTGATTAAGAGTCCACATAGTGGGTAAGTGACTGCTAAAAAAAGGGACGTGACCAACTTCACTCCTCCTCCACTTTCGGGGTGAGAGAGGGACTGATATCTCATAGCAATATTGTTAAAAAAAAGCCGAAACTTAAAATTTGTTTTATTGAAAAATAAAAAAAAACAAAAAAAACTAAAAACTTAAAACAAAAAAACAGGGAACGTGCTGAACCCCTCACAGTTGAGAGATGGGGTTTTCGATTTCATCAACTACTAGCTTCTTCACACGCGCTTATGCGCATGCAAGAGGTATTTTTTGCATTACGGGTGCTACGCGTCCTAAAAATGGGTTGATTTAGATATTCTTATATTTTTTAAGTGATTACTAAAAATAAATAGGATCTCGTTGCCAAATGAGATGGCCTTGTCCAACTATTTAGGCAAAAACTTAAAATGTAGTCAAATTCGGGAAACTCTCTCAAAAGAGGGATTAAATTCTTCCCTCTAAATCACAAATGAAGTGCATGTGGAGACTCTCATTGTTTTCTGCCCCAGACTGTATTGCTCTTTTTTTTTTTTTGGTCAAATGATAGATTTTGTTAAATGTTAGATGAGCCACCGATGGAATTCGAACCCACGCAGTCATGCAAAGGCTTAGTACCTTTCCACTACTGTGGTAAAGAGTCACTTGCAGGACTGTATTGTACATTGCCAAAAACATATTTGTATATACATCATTGTTATTGAACATATGGTGTAACAGAAAAAAAAAAATCAATTTGAACATATGAAGACAATTAACAATGTTGTTATACAAAAAAAAATAAAATTAAGAGAAAGCAATCAATAGTGAGAGCCCTAACTAAAATTTAATAGATTCACAAGTTGCCTCGTAGACGATCAAACTTCTCTAATTACTATTTCGATTCCCCACAAAGTAAATATAATCCTGAATCTTGAGAAAACTAAATTCAATTAAACAACGGTTGATCAGTAGCCACAACGAATTGAAGTTTTAATCAAATAATTAACTTGATAAACAACCAAGTCATCTCCTTTTTGCCTCACAAACATAAGCTGATGAAGCTAGCAAGTGGGGACGATTTGGTTAAGCATAATAGCCTTTATGTGCATAAATATCTTTTCCAAAACACCTAAATATATTTTAAAAAATCCAATGCTTAGGCCACAGGAAGCTTGTAGAAGAAAGTTAACATGAAAAATGAATAAAATGACAGGCATATCTATAAATAGCAGGAAAATATGCAATGAGCGCTAAATTCCTCTTGACTAAACTATCTCGAGAGTTATTGTACTGAAATGATGTCAACCCTATGACAGAGAAACAAATAAAAACGTATAAATTCATAAATCAAAGTTTTAACTCAAATCAAATATTATTCCAATGAAAGTTGTAAACTGCAAATAAAGCCATTTAACAACCATTTGACTACCTGCAATGTAGACAAAGAAATCTGATACTCATAGTACATAACTGCTCTATTTATCTCTGCAAATGACAAATAATAAAATGAAAAACTGAAGTTTACCGTGGCTAGTTATTATTTTGGGTCGCCATCTCCACTTGCTCTAAATAAAAAAGGAGGAAGTGTGTGAAGACTAAATTGGAGGCTTGTCTTGAGTTCTTGAGTTGGCACTGGCGGCCGTCGACCACACCTTCTAACCTGTGACGTGCTAAAGCTATCGATTCAACAGAGAGTGTTTAACTAAATCTTATCTCACTGCCGACGACGCATTATAATGTCAAGCACATATTTTGTGTTTATAGATAATAGGATTTTACACTATGAAGTAGTTATTTTTCATTTTCAGAACAAAATTAGGAATCGAACATAGATATGAACATCAACACATTATACAGAATTCCGTAATGACAATTAATTAGTCATGCAAACCTTTTTAAAGCAATCGCGATTCTCATCTCCATTTGAATACAACACCATTGACCTCAGGTTCTCAATTTCTTAGCTTGCTGTTGCACCATCTTCTCTCTCTCAGCTTGGGCTTTTTTTTTTCCTCCAACTCCAAAGCCATACACTCCCTCTCTAACTCAGTCTGCACAGAAAGTACGCATATTCCAGACACTTGCATTCAACTAATTACAATAAACATAAAGTGTATATTCCAAACCTGCAGTAACGTGTTTTGCAGATTGAGGATTTCCTCTGGCCAATGTTCTGAATGAGATACCTAAAACATGCGGAATATTTAAATTCCTTAATTTATGTACACAGTCTATATTTATAATTATTATCATACATGGATGTCGACAATTAATACAAAAATTAGCCTGCAATTTGGCTCCAAGCTCCTCAATTTCTTTCTTTTGACGCTTGAGAAGAGCAGCATATGTTAGACTCTCCCAGAAGGACTTACATTGAAATAATAACAATTAAGATATATGATAGACATGAAAGTACAATTCCTACGTCAAACAGATACAAACTTGGGAGAAAATGAAGAATTAATCCAAAAAAGATTGCAAACAAAGCCAAGGGAGGAATTTAAAGTACATCAGAGAAAGCAAATAAGCTTGCAATCAATTTAAATTGCATGGCATGTATAACTAATATGTTCAATGTCAGATCAAGACTAACAAACATGTTCAAAGAAAAGGGGCAAATTATTAACGTACCGTAATAACAATAAAGAGAAACTTTTGAGTTTCGTTTTTCCAAAATCCCATCATAGCCCATAAGAAAAATATAAATTAAGCAATAGATTCCGGGAATTACCTTTAAAAATGGCCATATGATGCTCCGCCTTCCTGCAATGCACTTTGTATGGGAAAAAGCAGGAAAAAGATTGGGAAAAACTGGGGATAATGGATTAATAGAAACTATCCCAGAATATGAAATTAAAATGCAGAATAAAAAGAGAGATAGAAGTTAAAAGCCAAAGAAGACAAAAAGGAAGAAAAGGGTGGAAGCAAATACCTCAGACACTGAGGATTAGAGACTGACGATCAATTAAAGGTGAAATCAAATGGCAAATGTTCACAGCAGAAATCTAATGCCACGTTCATACTTTATTGTCTTTTGCATTAAGTCTGACATATGATGATAAAATGATGAATGAAAATTACTTCAGTACTGGAAATATAAAAACTACTATATAAAACAATAATAATTTGTAATAAAAGATAAAAACGAAAATAAAAAATTAACCATTTCCAAAGCCTCCCCAAGGCAAAAACAGAATGGCAATATTGATTACAAAGAAAACAAATTTCAAACCTTGTTCATTGTTTGTTCCACTATTATGAAAATTCCAGCAATTGATTGATGGTAGAAGAACTTCGATTCAATAATCCTGTGAAAATGCATGAGAATTAAGGAATAAGGAGCAGAGAACAAAACACAAAAGATTAACCACAAAAGAAATTTTATTACCGACTTTCTCAAAGGACCAATTCTTGTTGGTTTTTTTCCAATTTCATCTTGTCCAACAAAACAATTTCAATTTGTTCTCTTCAGATTCTCTCTTTTATTTTGTGTTTTATTTAGCTCTTCCCGCAAAACTGCTTCATATGATCATATCCCACGTTCGCTTTTATTTCCATGCACGTTCGCGTTCCACAGAATCGCTCCCATAATCCCATTGCATGGTTCAAGCCTTCAACTATAGAATAGCAATTCTAACTGTAAACGTATTAGGTTTCTTTTTATTTTTTATATTTTATTCAATTACTGAAAGCAGTTTGAAAACTGCAATATCTCCCAAAGTCCCATGTTTCCTTCCAACATTTTTTTCATTTTTCGTTTTTTTTGGATTGGTTTTTTTGCTGCATCTATTTATCTACTTTTTTTTTTTTTAAATTCTTTTTTCAAATGAAGATCAATATTTTTTTTTTTAGTACATCGACATTTTTAGACTACGGGGATGAAGAGTTCAACTAAGTCATATAATGGGCAGCCTAATTGGTATTGAATTCGCCATCCACGAGATTCAAACCTAAAACCTCTCACTTCCAAGTGAAGAGGAATACTATCAGATCGTAGTACTGAGTGGAAAATAAAGATCAATTTGCAATATTGCATTGATCAGTTATTCACTACGTGGACTTTTGACCAGTATTGGTTTTAAATTCCGTTTTCTTTTTTATTTATTTATTTTGATTTCCAATACAACTTTTTTTTTAGTTATGATTTTTTACCAGTTTGTCCTCATTTTTTGAATTTTGATGTGAAAGAAACAAATGGGCATTTTTAGCATTCTGGAAAGCTTCACCAAACTGGCCTTCTCCCTTTATATATATAGATAGATAGATAGATATAGATATATATATGGAACGTGCTGAACCCCACAAAGGAATATATATAAAATTTTATGGAATTCTTTGGAGATGATTGAAAATAATAAGAAATTATTGTGATGGACACACATCCACAATTTATAAAATAATCACTTAAGAAATATAAAAATATTTAAAATAACACATCTTTTGGGCGCGTAGCGCCCTTGATGCAAAAATGCCTCTCGCACGTGCAAAGAGGCTAGTATATATGGAATGAGAGCCCCAAAACATGGTAATTAAAATTTAAAAAAATCATGACAATTATCCTCTACAAATTAGCAGTTATGGAGAGGAGAAAGAGATAAATGATAAAGGAAGGCAACAAAAACAAATTAAAAGTTAGCAGTTATCGTTTGGTTTTTTAAAGTCAGAGATAACTATATTGACATCATTTTAGGAGAGAAATATTTATATATAAAAAAAAGTATTAAAAAAAAGCGACAAGGTGAATAACTGCTCTCCATTTTAGGAGAGAGAGATATTAAATAGAAAAATTAAAATTTGTTATATTGGAAAAAAGAAACAAAAAAAAAAAAAACACAACAGAATAACTTCTCCTCCATTTTAAGAGAAAATATTAATCTAACAAAATTATATTAAAAAATATCTAAGAAATTTATATTAAACAAAAACAACGCAATTGCTCTCCATTTTAGGAGAGATATATTAAACATAGAATTAAAATTTGTTTTATTGGAAAAAATGGGGAAAAAAGAAAAAATAAGAACATATCTCCTCTATTTTAGGAGGAGATACTATTATCTAACAAAATTATATTAAAAATAAAGAAAAAGAAACAACGTGGGAGAAAAATGGTAAAGGTTGACGTCAGTTTTTAAAGTACGGTGAAGTTCTCTCACTACCAAGCAGTAACTTCCCAGTTTCCATGTACATTCCCATTTTTTCCATTTGGTCAACAATATTATTATATGTACTCCCTATCTCCTTCGATTATGTGGCCGAATCTTATACTTCCCATTTTTTTTCTCTGCCTTCTTCACATGCACTGCTATTTGAATTAATTTGGTGAGAATCTTGACTCAAAAGGCTTTTGCCAACCATTCATATCCATCTTATGTGAAATCTTGGTGTGACACACCCCGACCGAAATCAAGGAGTGCTGGCCGTCATGTGAGGGTGACGTAGCCATGTGCACAGTGCGGAAGCAATAATAATAAAACAATTACGAATAAATAAAAACCAAACTACTAGATAAACTGGTTAAAGTAATACGCTAGTGTAAGACTAAGTGTGATAAACATAATCAGAGCACAAAAAGCCCAAGAGATGTCCAGAAGAACGAATACTAATTATACAACACCCAAAGATGATCCTACATTGGTGATAATATGTCAAGGATGTCGTGAATTCCTCGTAAGCCACCGAAAAGCACTTCAAACTAGAACCTGGAGGGGCGTAAAACAGAAAGTGTGAGTGGGCAAAAACAAAGCTTTTCAAAATCATTTCATTCTCAAACGTTCTAACCTCTCTCCGTAAAACCTGTATAATTTCCCAGAAAATAGAATATATATATATATATATATATATATATGTTGGAAGTATGCCCACAAAGCCACTCATTTGATGTAATAGCTTTTTGGAATACTTATTGTGTTAAACTTTTATATGTTTAATAGAGGGCAAAGCTTATTGTTAATCACTATTTATAGTATCTTGTGTTTAAGCAATAAGGGAATCCAAGGAATGTATTTGATCTAAGAGACAAGTGATTTAAGTTAGTTAAATTAACGAGACCTTTCTCTTATGTTCATTCCTAAAACGTTCCTAGCCATAGGATTGCCAATTGGGCATTGACAATCCGCTAAGGTTAGTATGTGTTATGTCGACTCAAGCGTGAGTATGAACTAGTCTCAAGTCATTTGGTGTTGGACACTAAGGCAAACACATAGGTGCTCGAAAGAGTAATCGAGTACAGTGAACAACGATCAAACGAGAGTTCGAACATACATGTCATGTGAGAACTCAATAGTTGCAATATGCAAAGTAGTCTTTTGACCTGAGGCATCATTGATGTCTAATGGTTAGGTCCTTGATGTTTGATTATATCAACGGCATTCCATTGGAGTGTCCACGGCATTGTTGGGGTCAAGCTATCTAATCATGTAGGCATATGAATGTACAACAAGGGATCTCTAACCTTCCATGATGGAAGGAGAATACTCTAAGATATGATTCGAGAGTCTTTGGCCAAAGCATATGAATATGACTAAGGAAGATGTTCCAAATCTTATTCAATTGAATCATATAGAGAAGTATCACATTGGATAGTAGACATGAAACAAACTATCACTTAAACAATGTGATTAAGAGTATTGTATTAGAGAAGGACCGTATTGCATTGTAGTTGTAACTGGATAGGTTCTCCAACCACTTCTACTTAGCTTGGGTAACCATGACATGCTGCTAGGCGTCACCCATGGTTTGTGGAAGCCCTAAAGATTAGCAAACACTAATTTTAAGGGAGAATTGAAATGTGGTTTCAATTCACAATCGATCGTTAAGAGTAACATCGCCCACTACCTCGCTAATTGGAACCTAACGGATCGTACACCGAGTAAAGATATAAGTGAAGAAATTATATGAAATGGATAAGCAATTAAATGGTTTAATTGAAGAATGGTCAAGATTAATTAAATAGTTAATTAATTATACGAAACGTTCGTATTGGGCGTTTAAGTTAGTTTTGGGCTTCGGGGCACAAAAACGTTTTGGTCCACAAGGCCCATTATGTTTAAGTTGTATGACAACTAAAACAAAATGGGCAATTAAGCCCAATAACTACATAGAGGCCGGCCATAAGGGTGGAGGGTAGTGAACTTGGCTTAATTGCAAGTTTGCCACTCCATTGTGAGGTGGTATAAATACATCTTTATAGCCATTTTCATCCTTAGGGTTTTCTAATTGAATTTGGGTGAAACACATTCTCTCATTTTCTACATAGAGGCCGGCCACCTTAGGTGAGGAACATCTAGCAATCTTTCTTCCCTAAGTCATCCATTTCATCTTCACACAACATCTTTGGTGTGGAGACTTAGAGACACCAAACTTTTGGTGTTTTGGAGAACAAATCCTCAAATCCTCAAAGAAGAAAAGGAGCACTAAAAGGGAGAAAATCACAAGGAAGATCCAAGGAGCAAGGAGGTGACTTGAAGGCCCTCCACTTGGGTGAATCCCTTGTGCAATCAAGGATGAGCTTCAAGGGTAAAGAATCTCTAAAATTCTTATTCTCTTTAATATTGTTAAAGAGTCTTATGGTTCACCATATACTAGGCTTTGAAAGTCATGGGTTTTATGAATTGTTTTTGAATGCATGCCTACTTTAAAGTGTTATTAGTTTGCATATGTATTCAAATGTTCTTACATGTTCTTAGCTAGGACAAAATTTTTTCCTTCAATATATATATCACAACCATGCATAGAATAGCAACATTCACAACTATGCCATATCGAATATCTCAACATAAGATGTAAGTAACCCAGGTAATGTCAAACAATGCAAATGATATGTCAGCCGGAGTCACCTAACGTGACCTGTACGGCTAAATCTAAAGCTCAAATCCATATCTCAATAACTATACCTGTACATGAGTCAGAACCACCTAAAGTGGTCTGTACGACAGGACTATGCACCTAACTTGGATCCACGGGGAATGTGTGGTGCGGGAGGTGAACATCACGTGAAGGATTGTGCCCTACTCTGGGCGGGAACACTAACACCGGGATGCAGGTTTATGAGCTCTCAATGCATCTCACATAACCACTAATTCACAACCATAACTTATAAACTTACCTAGCATTAACCTGTGCGTCCGCAGCACCAAACATACATATATGCAACTACTAATGCATAAATAAATAGGCAAACACTATGCACGACATTTAAAACGTATAAACATTCAATTTCATTTTTTGGGAAAATTCACAAGTATATAGGTATATACGGAAAATCAAAAGCCCACTCACTAGTATGTGCAAGGATCGTAACCCCCAACCCTTGAGTGACTACGTTCGTCCTCAGGATAGGTCTCACCTATATGTGAAACAACTATAAAAACGTCAATTTAAAGTACATAACCAAAACTAGGTAATAACTTCTCATACAATGCTCAAATGGGGTGTTTGAATATACTAACATGATCTAATTAACCTCACGAACATCCCCATATGTATAGAGATATTTTGTGGGTTGTTTTTTAAGCCACGTGGGCCCACACCCCACTCATGCATGTCCCGTGTCTCTTCTCTCTTCCTAACACCGTCTTTTTATTTTTCAAACTTTTGGACCACTCTCTTGTTGCCATGTGTCCCTTTCCTCCACACATTTCCGGGGCTCCCTCTCTTCACTCACCTCTCTTGTGCTGCCACAACATCCCATTTTCCTCTAACCCTATCTTTTTCCTTTCTATTCTTTCCCGTCTCTTTCACTCTAGGACTCTCTTCCCTCTATAATCATCGGCGCCGAGGCCAGCTTCCACCACATCGTCGTCATCTCCGACAAGACCCACCAAACCAACACCTGGACTCTCACTCTCCTTCACTAAAGATCTAAACTTTCTAGGCATGTACGGACCGAGGAGAAGACCGTTTCGAGCAAAACTTCTCCGACGTTATTTCGCCATTCACGGCCTAGGTAAGATTCGAGGTCCGTCATTTCTCTTCCTCTTGATAAGATAGCTTGGTTTCTAAGTTACCATGTGAAAAATACAATGTTCAAAAAAACGCTCTAGGAGGCACCTAGGCGCTAAATGGCGGTGCTCCGCCCCGGTTAACCTAAAATCATTTACTAAATCGGGAAAGTTATTAGGCTGTGTAAGGCGGACGCCTGGGCGGCCTAAACGACGTTGGGCGGGCTAGAAAGAAGCTCAACGATCTAGGTGGCCTAGGAAAATAACACTGGTCTAGTAAGAAGCATGCAGACGCTGGCCAATCTGGGTGCTCTGCGCTTCGCCGTCGTCTCACCGTCTCTCTCTCTCGGTGTGATGATGGTTTACAAGACGAGAGAGTATGGATTTGCAATTGTAGATGTGGTGATATGGCTGATGGCTGCAATGTTTTTTGTAGTGAGCAGCTTAAGGTTTTATTGTGAAAAAGGTGAGTCTATGAATGCACTAATTGGGAATCAGGAGACTATAAGAAATATAGGATAACAAATGGATTAGATGGCTTTGGGTTTTTGGTTAGGGTCCATTGCACCCATCTATAATGGATTGGACAATTCTATTCGAAGGTGAAACAAGGAATACAAGGCCCAACCTTACATTTTGTTAATGAAAAAGGCCCAATAAAATTTATAGGCTTAGAAAATAATACAAAAGGTCTAAAAAAATAACATATTATTCAATGTTTATTCACATATTATGTAGTAAATTGAATTAATTTATATGATGTATAATAAAATTACTTAAATCTGCCTAGGCACTCACCTAGCCGCCCACCTAGGCCTTAGGCACCAGCCTGCCGCCCGACTAGCGCCTAGCGTTTTTTAGAACCTTGGAAAAATAAACGTGTTTTGGTGCGGAAATACCTCGAGGAAATCCTCCCCAGTTTTCCGGCGAGCCATTTGAGTTTTGTAGGCCATTTTCGGCTAACTTCAGCTATGGCTCCGTCTCCCATTAGTATATTTTGAACCCCTACTTCACAAGCTTCATTTTGACTTTGATTTCGTGAAAACTGGTTAAGTTTTGAGCTCGTTTGGAGCTTGGGAATTTGCTACCCAGTTTCCAGCGATCGGACCCGCGACAGGGACTGGGTCGACCCGACCATAGAAAGAAAAAAAAAAGGGAAAAGGGCCTTAAGCCCAAACCCCATCCAAAATCCTTGGCCCAAATTGTAATGCCCTGGCCCCGAAATATTTATTTCGGAAAATAATATTGGTGATAAGCCCAAACTAAACTCTTGTTTATTAAACTACCATTATTCGCGATTCTTTAATTAAATTTCCTTAATCCCACACATGGTCTATAACCACAATTCTCTTACCAACACGTACAATTATATTTTCAGTTTATCACACCAAATATATATTAAATAGGGTAAAGTACAAAAAAACTACCTCAACTATTGGTGTCACGACACTTTCATACCTCATCTTTTAAAATTGACAATGTCATACCTCATCTTACAAATTTGTGCCAATGTCAGACCTCTGTTAGTTTTTCTGTTAAATGCTGACGTGGCTTAAGATGAGCTACACTCCCTAGTCCAACTAGATTAAAAAATTAATAAATAATTAAATAATTAAATAATATTTCTATTTAATATTTTTATCCCCTACAAATTCATCACCCTCACCAAATTTAAATTTGTAACCAAACAGCCCCATAATCCTCCTCTTTCGCCATCGCCACAATCCCAAACTCTCTCTGTACAGTTACACCACATTGACGCCATAGTGCTTAACAAAACCCCCACCCAACTCTTCCACTGCCACTTCCAGCGGGACGCCTTCAATGTCAAAACCCTTACTTCACTCGCAGCCGCTGCGACAACCCTAAACAGAACAACCAGAGGCGGTGGTCACATCCCCAAACAAAACAACCAGAGGCATCTTCTCCATCTCCAGACACTTCTCTGTTTTCTTTCTCATCACTATTCTACACCATCGTCGTCCCCCACGGCCTCTCTTCCCCTCTTTGACTTTTCTGCCACTGATCCGCCGCTTCAACCTCCCCCGCCGCTCCCGTCTTCTCTACGCCGATCATTACCACCACTCAAAACCCATCATCCAAAACCAATTGACACCAAAAACCCATTTCTGAAATCGAATTAAATTAAATAATTTATGGATACCCATCAATCGAAATCATCAGAAATCCAAATCCCATATCCCGAAATATTTCACAAAGTTGTGAAAAGCCAAGAAAATATGTACTTGAAATCAAAGGTTGAATTTTTTTTTTCCAGGGGAAACAAAAACGAACCATCATTCAATAGGAACATGCAGAGAGGAAGCTCGCGCTTGAAGGCATCGATCTTCCTCATGGGATCTGGGTTTGGGGTGTTTGGGTTAGGGAAGACGAGAAGGGGAAGGTTGGGGGGATGGGTGGGAATGGTTGCCCCAAGAGAGAGAGGCGAGAGTGAGAGAGAGGAGAGAGAGATGAGAGAAAGAGGGTGGTGGAGGAAGGGTTTTTGGGATTTTAGGGATGGGTTGAAGGGAGAATGACGAGGGAGATTGAAGCGGTAGAGGAGGTCAAATGGAGAGTAGTGGTAGTGATTGGCGCAGAGAAGACGAGAGCAAGATAGGATTTGGGTTTGGGGAAGACGAGAGGGGGGAAGGTTGGGGGATGTGAGGGAAGGGTTGCCTAGAAAGAGAGAAGAGAGAAAGGCAAGAAAGAGAAGTGGATCCCACAATTTAATATAAAAAATAATTTTATTTTTAATTTTTTAATATTTAATTATTAATATATTTAATTATTTTTTAATCCAGTTGGACTAGGGAGTGCAGCCCATCTTAAGCCACGTCAGCATTTAACAGAAAAATTAACAGAAAAACTGACAGATGTCTGACATTGGCACAAATTCATAAGATGAGGTATGACATTATCAATTTTAAAAGATGAGGTATGAAAGTGTCGTGACACCAATAATTGAGGTAGTTTTTTGTACTTTACCCTATTAAATATGTATTCAGAACATCGAGATTAGCATAAAAGGACGACATTGGCTGACTAGCCATGCGTTGCGGAGGATGGCGGTTGGCCACCCCAACTCGTCGGAAAATTTCAACTATTTCCAAAAATTACTAAATTTTACAGGAACGTAGATCTTAGTGAGTGGAGCAAGTTTCATACCTGCAGCCAAGTTCAATTTAACCGGGAAACAGCTCAAATCACACTCGAACCATCGGAAACCTTTGATTTTGGGGGTTTTTGATTCGACTCCAAAACATCTATGATGCCCCAACCAATGCATGGGTTTTTTTTTTTTTTTTGAGATTGAGGGGGGCCTATTGGTGGTGGTGGTTGAAGGAAATTGTTTTAGGTTTTGGTGATTCGAAGATAAACCCATCGCACCCTCCGATGTGGGTTTGTAATATCAAAGCCAAATTATCTAATTTTTGGGTGGAATTGATAGAGGTATCGATTGGCCTCGAGGTAAGGATCATTTTGACACCAACCTCGCCATCCATGGTGGCCGTAGTTGGGAGATAAAACCGGGTCAGGTCACGGTTCCTCAAGGGGATCCGTTTCCCTTTCCTTTTTTTTTTTTTTTTTTTCTCTCTCTCTCCTTTCCCCTCCTTTCTCTTCTTTCTCATTGGCCCTCTCTCCCCATCATTTCTCTCCTTTCTCTTCTCCCCTTCTCATCACAACCGTCAATTCGTTTCTTTCCTAAATCTTAGCCACACATGTGGCTTTCCCCAGATTTGGCTCAAAGAAATTTGGAGCCTTCTCAAAAATAAATTGACCACTTTGTCCTCGACTTTAAACATTTATAACTTCTTGATTTTAACTCTGTTTCACAAACGATTTGCGCCTATGCGTTCGTCCAAACCGTTCGTGAGATCGAGCTCTATTCAAAAATATAAATTGTGACTTCGAACAGTGGACAGATTTTAAATAATTAATTCCCAAACTTCAAACTTTATAACCAGTTTAATTCAAAACTAAACTCAAATGAATTAATATAATTTCTCCAAAAATAACATAAATTCTCAATAACACAAACCCGTAAATTATAATAATTCTGGAAACAAAACTTTAAAATTTCTCGATTAAATTCTTCATAATTATAAATCGATTTATTTTCAATTTTTCCCACATATTCATAATTTTGAATATATAATTCATATATTTAAATTTTCAAGGTATTACACAAATCTTTAGCCCAACCAACCTAATCCTTTGGGCCAGCCGGCCCATTTCTGAATTTGATTAGGAATATTCTCAAGAATAATCCTTGGAATATTCTTTGGAATATCCTTAAGTTGACTTTGTCAGAAACCCTTCTAGGCTAATTTCGATATCCCGAGTCCTTTTTTGACACCTATTTAGTGAAATTCCAAAGTTTTAACGTGGTTGACCATTGGGGTGTCTTGGTTGAATTTTTAGGGTTAACCGTTGACTTTTCATTGACTTTTTACAAAATTTGCCAAGGACCATCCTTAATGTATTTCAACGCCCTGATTTCAAATTCGCCATCCATTTTTCAAAATTCGACCATTTTAAGATAGTTCCTTTATTAGTCATACCTTGTACGAAAACGCGTAATTACATTAGTAAGTTATATTTACCTAAATGGTTTCATTTCTAGAAAAAACGCTTCACGAGAACTCTCGACGCTACGAGGCAGGTTCGACTCGATGACATGATCTGTGGGTAGGTATTTTCTTTGATATATATATATATATATATATATATATATATATATATATATAGAGAGAGAGAGAGAGGTTTTTTCTCGATGACATGAATCCACTGAATTTCAAGTGAAGAGAGGCTTTTCACAAATGTAGAAACAATGGCCAATAACAATTACAAACTACTAACCAAAACATCATAATAACATATTCATTGATAATAGTGTGTTTGAAATTGTTTTGAAAATGACTAAAGATGCTTTCAATGAAAGTGTTTTTAGAACCAATCTTTAGTTAAAATGTAAGTGAATCCTCAAAAAGAACTTGAAGTTCTTCTTGCAAAAAGTACATAATTGGTGATTCTTCCAAAATTTCACTTATAGTGCTTTTGGAATCTAAAACACTTTTCACAAAAATAGTTTCAGTCATTTTAAAAGTACTTCCGAACATGCACAACATTAATCGTTACATGATAACTTAGTCATTTATACGAGAAAAACTTGTGTGAGACTTGGCTTGCCACTGTACTTTGTTGAGTGACACTACAATCCATTCAAAACTTGTCACATGGCAAGTCTTAAATATATAATCTTTTATCATTCTTTTATATTAAAATTCTCATAATTATTTTTTTAATAATTAATAAATTATATATAGATATATATATATATATCAATCTAATGTTTTTTTTCCTTCTTCCCCCCACCCCCCCCCCCTTTTTTTTTTTTCTTCTTTCCCCCTTTTTTTCCCCCAAATTTCCCTCCACTTTGTTTTGTCCTTCTCTCTCTCTCAATTGTGGTTCTTGGTTTTTATGAAATTCTGCACTTTTTTCTTCACAAAACTTCTTTGCTTTCTTTCCCCCCACTGTTTCTCTCCTCTCTCTAATACAAATCTTTCTTATTCCCCCACTGTTTCTCTTCTCTCTATAAATACAAAAGTGCAAACTCCAGATTATTGAGTTAGTTTTTTCATAACCTATTTGTTATCTTTCACTTTGTTTTGATCGTAGTAGCTTTCTATTTGCAAGAAAGTACATATTTACCAAATATAATTAAGAAAAAAAACCCCTAATATGTGGGTTATTCATGTCAAGTTCTATTAAGAACGAAAAGAAACTTACAGATTCTTAGTTGCTTTCCATGATAAAATTGGAGTGGGTGCAGAATTTTTTTTGAAGGAAAGCAAGAAACAAAATTGGAAGAGAAAGAAGTGGGAGAGCATACTGAAGACCTATGGCAAAACAAAGTGGAGGGGAATCTGGGAAGAGAAAAAATAGGGGGAAAGAAGAAAAGAAGAAGAAACATTAGATTATATATATTATTAGTAGAAAAAATAATTATGAAAATTTTAAATATAAAAGAATTATAAAAGATTATATTTAACACTAGCCATATGGCGAGTTTTGAGTGGATTGTAGTGTCACTCAGCAAAGTCTAGTGGCAATCTAAGCCCCACACAAGTTTTTCTCCATTTATACTATTAAATTTAATAGAGATAATTAATAAAAAAAAAAAAAACGCGAACACTTAAATAAGAGGCATGATAGAGATAAATAATAACAAGTTATCAAGAATAAGATAGATTTACAAATCTCAATGTTGTTGAATTAATTTGAATTTAGTATATGACAATATATATCTATATCTATATCTATCTATATATATAAAGGAAAAGGCCAGTTTGGTGAAGCATTCGGAAATGCCAAGAATGCCCTCATTTCATACATAAAGCATACGGATAACTGCTCACAAAAATAGGGTCAAATTCGTAAATATGTTACTATTTATAAATCATTTACAAGTTGAAAAAAAAAATTATCCATTGCAAACAATATATGCACCCATCACAACAATGACAATTATCTATATATATAAAGGAAAAGGCCAGTTTGGTGAAGCATTCGGAAATGCCAAGAATGCCCTCATTTCATACATAAAGCATACGGATAACTGCTCACAAAAATAGGGTCAAATTCGTAAATATGTTACTATTTATAAATCATTTACAAGTTGAAAAAAAAAATTATCCATTGCAAACAATATATGCACCCATCACAACAATGACAATTATGAACCACTAGATGAAAACACACACACTTTAAATTCATTATCATCCCTTAAATTAATCATCCTATAACTACTTCGTTACATTCTATCTTTTTGCTATACAAAAACAAGAAGTAAATAAATAAATAAAAGAAAAAAAATACTTCAGATGGCCATGAAGCCAAGAACTCTCAACAGCAGTTGTAGCGGTTGCAAACTGCAGAGACGGAACTCTCCACAGCAGTTGCAGACTTGCAATTGCAAACTACAGAGACGAAATTCTCCACAGCATTTGCAGCGATTTCAAACTGCAGAGATGGAACTGGCATATACCGCACGTTTAAAGTTAGCAACGGGTCACTATATCCCCACAAACCAGTGAGAAATTCAAACAGTCGCTCAGTGTACCAGAACGCATCCTTCTCCGCTGCCCTCACCACCAATAGTCTCCGGCCTTCTAAGCATTCAGTCCTCTGAATCTTCTCTCACTTCCGCCTCTGCCGTCGTCTTCATTACCATGTCCTCCAGGTACCCAAGATTTTATTCACTTCAGTGTCCTATATAATCCAATCATCATCGTCTTCATCAAAGATTGTCCTAAATATTGTCTAATTAGATAACTTAAAGCTTTTGTTTGCTTGCGTCACCGTCACAGGGAGCTTTCAGTTTGTGTTTAAGATGGCACAAATGGCAAAACACGAAGACCTTCCGATCCCAACCAATTCACGACACCATCAAAGCCGTCTACGGCCACTCCTCCCAACTTGACGAGGCCCAGCTCTTCGCTCGCTCTTCAGGTGGGTCCTCTTTATCTATCTCCTTGGGGTTTTGTTTTGTTTTGTTTTTTTTTTTTTTTTTTTAGTTTTCGATTTTGTGCATGTGTTTGAGTTTTTTACCGGACGGTGGATTCAAGGAGAGTGAACTTGACCAGAGAGCACATAGACTATGAGGGCTACTCGGTGCTGCCGCAGGCCATACGACAGGACACCATTGCCGCAATTTAGAAGCACAAACGACGACGGAGACGCCGAGAAAGTTCTCATAATTTCCAATGGTCAACAAGAAGTACCAAATTTGTACTTTGCCAGCCGACCCTACCCAAGTAGTAAATTGTTTGACTTAATCATCATTCGTTTAACTATAATGTTATCCCAGTTGACATCCAAGTTCAATTTCGGTCAAAGTTTTTTTTGGAAATTGAAGGAAATTAAGAATCACAAATGGGGGCCTTATTTCATTTGGGTCGTCTTTGGAAACGTTGGACTATTTCTACAGGTTCCTCCATTACTGGCCTACTGATCTCAATGTCAATAAGGTATGAAACAGCGTTATGAATTTGTTGTTAACCTTTCAGCTATGCATTCATTTTGTTGAACGTTAAAGACTGGAACTTTTTGTTAGTGTATAGCAATATACTGTATGATTTATGTAATTTGGATTTGGGAAATTTGGTGATGGGTTGTTTGCTTTCCCCTGTTTTGTTGATCATCAACTACTGCGGATTTGGTGCATTACCCAGTTTTATGAAAAAAAATATTTAGGATTCAGCTACGTATGCTAATACGGTATTACATTTTTGTTTTAATTAGTAATGTTGGAGCCGTTATGTAGGAATTTATTCAATTTGATTGCTAGAAAGATAGGGAGGAGGGGAAGATATTGGTTTTGAGTTGAACGTTATGTTTTGAATTTGAGTGAGTATTACTCATTTATGCGTTTGAAAATCAAATTTAATCGTGAATCTAAATTCTCTTGGAATTTGGTATGAAGCTCGATCATGGTAGTTCTTTGGTCTTCCTACATTAAAGCGAGAATTTCACATCATTCTGGATTTGAGTTCACAAAGTTGAATTATGTTTACGTAGTGAGATCAGTTTTAGAATTTTCAATTAAAACATGATTAATTTTGTAAGATTTGTGTAAATTGGTTGTAATCACGGGCCCTACGTACGATGTACAAAGTTATATTTGCATTTTAACATTTGTGTTGTTCTTCTTTGATGATTTTAAGAAACTTTTCATTCGAATATCTCCTCTGGCCTTTTGTAATATTGTATTTTACCACAAGCTATAAAATTCATGTTTCCCACCACGAAAAGTACAAACACCAATAGTTAGAACACACAATATGTCAATAACAATCTTCTAAATTGTAAACAATATACCCTAATTCTTTTGTGTGTGAGTGCCTATATGTCAAACAAAGTAACATTAAATCAACTGAAATTTTGAATATAATTTGGAACTTAGGATAGTGTCATTTACAATTAATTATCTTGGGCGAGTGTATTTACAACATATTTTCATCTTTGCATCAACCTGAGCTTAGTCAATTACTTGGAAAGTTAAAGAGGCTAAATTAGTTGAATCTTTAATGGAGTTCGATTGCAATTCAAAGTCATTTTAAGTTCTATTGCAATTCAAAGTTCAGGGTTTTTGTTTGGTCATCATTGACGAAGTAAATGTAAGTTATTTCTAGATTTTAACATTTGCGGTGTGCATTTTGTTTCTAGATCTTCCCAATTCAGTGCTTCTGTTACACTAACTGAAAAACTGTAAACCTAAAAGCGAATGGTTCCTTTTCTAACAATGATATATTATGCCTCAGTGAACTTTATTGTGTTTAATTTTGCCCTGCTACATCTATTGCTTATTAGAACGTAAAACAAGATAGAAAGAAGAGGAAAATTAGCTTTCATTTCTTCTGAGTAAGTCTGTTTCATCCCTTTGCCTCCAGTTTTCTGAATTTTTTTTATAAAATCGCTGTCATTGTTTAATTTGTCTAACTGTTATGCCCCAGTGAAATTTGTTAACAGAGAACTATGATTGGATGACACGGTTGAAGAAGCCAACGTAAAGGCAAGAGAGAGAGAAGACGGACAAATAAAAAATAAACGAGAAATACATTAGCTTTCTTCGTTGCTATCAATTGATATTTTTTCCAAATGATCTTTTACGTTATGCCAAAACTACATGTCATGTTGTAGCTTTTTAGCCTCTTATTATGGGTATTACACATTTTTAAAGATCTTTTTATATTATATTGACCCCACATTCGTCATTTGTTATATGAAACTATATTTTAGCATATTTTTTCTACATTTTGTATTATATTTGTAACCGTATGCATTCCTTTACTACACCATTTGAATGTCATGTTTCTTTTCTATTATAGATATCATGATGAAAGCTTTTCTTCACTCGCCTATGGAGAAAAAGAGGCATGCATATAAAAGATGCAACTGGCTAGAACCTTGGTTCACATTGAAGCATGTCATCAAAGGGAGTAGTCAATTTACAGTTGCTACATGGTGTAATTAGCATCTTTTATAGAGTTTTAATTTTTATGTAAATGGGTGATAGGATTTTGAACTTTTTGTAAAATGCTGAATAGTTTCATGTACCAAATGACAGATGTGGACTTGACATGATATAAAAAGATCTTTAGAAATGTGTAACACCTGTCAATGTAGTTGTATGCTGAAATATATGCTTTTTAACGTTGATTAGGATATAAGAATATCTAAAACAACATATCTTTAGGGCGCCTAAAGCCCGTGATGCAAAAATGCCTCTCGCATGCGCGTGAGCGCGTGCGGAGAGGCTAGTCTATATATATAAAGTGAGAGCCCTAAAATGGTGAAGCTTTCCAAAATACCAAAATTGTCCCTTTGTTTCTTTCAAAATCAAAACCCCAAAAATTCAAAAAAGAAGGACAAAGTGGTAAAAAAAACAAAATAAAATAACTACATAGAAAACTTTAATCGAAAAACACAAATTAATTTTTTTTTTTTTACTATATATGTAAAAAACGAATATAAATATAAAAAAAAACAAATATGAAAACTTAAATGGAAAAACACAAATTAATTTTTTTTTTACTATATATGTAAAAAACGAATATAAATACAAAAACCTAAAATTAAAAAAGTTACAGTAAAAATTAAACATAAGAAAATTTAAAATAATGTTGGAATGAAAACAAAAAAACTTGAAAGAAAAACATGAACGTGCTTAACCAACCCTCACAAACTGATACGCAGTAGTGGGCAATTTAAGAACACAAATTAAAAAAAAAAAATCATCTTTACCACATGTGTAAAAAACAAATTTTAAAAAAAACACTGGAATTAAAAAATTTACAGTATTGTTCAAAATAAAAGTTACAGTAAATATAAAAAAAAGAAAATTAAAAAAAAATTAGCAAAGAGATCGAACGTGCATAACCGTCACAAACTGCTGCAGTAGTGGGCAGTTTTCTCCTCCAAAGATTCCACCATATGAGTTTGGTGGGAGGTTCAACACTAATCATCCACATACCACCAGTATTTAGAGATGAATAACAAAACAGATTCCGCCTTCGTTAGTCAATTTTCCCAAACAGATTAACAAAATTGCCATGGAAAATCATGTATCTAGAAAAACAGTTGCATGTATCATTAAATCTCTCACCTTCTTTTTCTCTTTTTGGGTATGATCTGAAATTTGGATTTATTTGTGAATTTTTTTTTTTAAATTTTGAAAGGGAACTGTGGGATATGATAGAGATGTAAGCAAATTTTCAATTTTCATCTATCTACATTTTGGTATGTAAATTTTTGATTTTGATACTCTATTATTTTTTATAGAGATTAGCTTGACAATTGTTTGATGTTCTTTTAGCATAGGAATATGGTCAGTCAGGCAATGACTATGAGGAATATGAGGACGATGAGGATGGTGAAGAGTATGAAGAGGAAGAGTATGATTCCAAAGAGTTTCACCCCCACTACATTTGCATGTTGCAAATTTTTAATTTGATTGAAATCCTCCATCTCATCACTCTCTTTTTCAGTGTCTAACTGGGCAATTTTCAAACTTTTTGTAATAATTTTTCAATTCTAACAGGTAATTCTCCACTTAATTGTTTAATCTTTTAATTGCTACAAGCCTACAAGTATATTGTCTTTCGAACATTCTAATTTTCCTTATGACCATAGCCCTTAATTATTGTTAAAAAAGTATTGAAGAGTCGTATTTTTTCTATGACTCCGGCTGTAATGAAGATTTTCCATAGTGGTCAGGATAGTAAAGGTTTATAGATATCTAATTTTATTCATATGTGTATTCTTTCTCATTTGCTTTTCTACTCATATGAACTTAAACTTTAAACTAAACCAATTTTAGGGTTTTACAACATTTCAAGCACACTCCTACAGTCTGGAATTCTCCCTATGTCTCTCCTCCTTTCTCTTCAATGTTTGATTGGTATTTTACTGTTATTAGGCTTTCGATTTTGGTTTTTGCCTCAATCACAGAGAGAGAGAGAGAGAGAGAGAGAGAGATGTCTTGCAAACAATCAATTGGTGTGCAATTTGCGAGGGAATTTGCTCCATTCTTTCTTTTGGTTATTTTACGTTTTTGGTATTTAAACTTTTTGTTTTACTTTGTCTTTTTTATTTTGTTATGTTCCTCTAATCCAGGAATTCGACCTATTAATATTTTTGTAAATTTTAATTATGTTTATAAGTGTTGGAAAGTGGATGCTACTTGCTATTGTTCATGAACTTTAGGTAGGAACTTGCATTTAAAATCTCATGTTGTTTGACAATTGCATGAATAACATTTAAATCATTACTTTTCGCAAAGTGAAAACGAAAAACATAACAACTTTTTAGAACGTGCATGGTAAAGAAAAAGTTCATATTTACACAATACATTTAAAATATATCTTGACAGTTACAATGGAAGAAAAACTATCATAATACACCTTTAGGGACGTGTAGCGTTCGTGATGCAAAAATAATAATAATATATCATCAATAAGAAATAAATACATTAATCAATATTTAAATAATAATTCAATCATCAATATCTACATCATTTAATTTAGAAATTTGATCTCTCTAACATAATTCATTCATAAATAGTTCCTAACTATTTTCACAAAACCGATGTCGTCGAAGCTTCATACGATATATGCTGATTTTAAGTCCAACCAATGTGTCCATATATCATATACGTGAAAACACACGAACCCGTTGCAACCTCAATATGTGGAATCATCTTGTTCCATGTTAATTGATGTACAAATTCAACAATTATGTAAACAGCTTATAGTAAGAAAAACTAATTAAAAAGATTTGAAAAGTTTGAATATTAATAAAAAAAACTAGCCTCTCTGCACGCACTAACGTGCGTGCGAGAGGCATTTTTGCATCACGGGCGCTACGCGCCCCTAAAGGTGTATTGTGTTAGTTTTTCCCATTGTAATTGTCAAGATATACTTTAAATGTATTGTGTAAAGAGGAACTTTTTATTTTATCATGCACGTCCTAAAAAGTTATCATGTTTTTCGTTTTTACTTTGTGTAAAGTAATGATTTAAATGTTATTCATGCACTTATCAAACAACATACGATTTTAGATGCAAGTTCCTACCTAAAGCCTATGAACGATAGCAAGTATATGTAAATAAATAAAAAATAGTAGATTAAAACAGTAAGTACTCGTAGCAAAATACAAAACAATTTAAATGTCAAAATAAAAAATATTATGTTCAATCATCTAATTTAGTCTTTTTGCACTTGCCCATTGTACCCAAAATATGAAATTTATGAATTGCACACTAACCATTCCACCTTTTTTTTTTTTTTTTTTTTTCGTTTGGCTGATAGAATTTGATTTCACGAAATGAGCTATGCTTGATCATTATTATGACTTTGGTAATTAAGTTACTCAGTGTAGTTAGAATTCTATTATATCCATCAGTACCATTTTACCCTTATATATTGTACAGATGTACAGAAGATCAAGAGTTAGGTTCCTTAAACTCTCATATAAAAAATTAAAAAATATGATTAATTATTTAATGTTGTATAGAAAATGTGAACTGATCAATATATTTTGTAACATGTGGATTAGTGGGTGTATTAAAAGGGTGCACAACAACATTTTTTTATTATGGTGGACAAAAAGGTATTATGGGCAATATTTGGCGTCATTCGAGCAGGTGGCAGATCATTTATTCAATGGCTGTGTGAATGGGATAGTTGATGCGGTTAGAGGAGTGAGTACATAATTATGGGTGTGCCATTTTGGGTTGGGACTGAGATGTTCAACATTAGAGCATGGGTCAGGCTATGTAGTTCCAATTGCTTGAGTTGAAGAAAGGTTGATGAGATAATGGTGTTACCGTACAATCATCCAATCATTCCAAAGTGATAATGGTGTTATCGTATGCCATATTGTCATATTGCCACGTTTGTTGAAGAATTTAGGAGCATATATTCCATCCAATTTGCACATATGTGAGTAATCTCTCATACATTTTTTACTATTTTTTCTTTAAAACAACAATGAAGATAAAATGAGAAAACATATACTATTTATAAATAAAAAAAATCTGAAAATATGACATGTAATTTCATTTCTAAATACATATTGACAACACTTAATGTCCTTAAATCAAAATGTTTTAGATTCATAAGTTTTCAATCAAAGTTATAGGCTAGCTAGGGATGAACTCCTAATATATGAAGCAAAGCAAAATATGGACAACATGTACATATGTAAACATAGCGTCTACGTGTGAAATCAAAGCCATGATTGCCACCCATTTGCTTGCACTTGATGCTTTAGATTTTCATGGTTAATCTGCAAGCAATAATGATAAAATAAGAAGTCTAACTGTAATGCACAATCCCAACTGTAAAGATTGTAAGCAACATAACCTAAATACCTTTAAGTTTGACAATTTTCTCATGGCAATATTTTTACTCCAGTTACTTGTAGAATACTGAAAGATAAATATATTTGTCAAGTTTGAGGTAACAAACTGTAACCATATTTACAAAATTAAATAATAAGAAATATTACCTTAATCTTGTACTTCAACCTTTGCACTTTGAGACGGGTGTGATGCTTGTAAAACTAACAAAAAATGCAATTTTATTTATATTTGAAAATTGAATGCAATTTGAATTTATAGTATACTTTTGTATGAAAATAAGAGAAGACTTACCGTATTTAGAAAAGTTGTTTGGCCTCTGTTAATCTTTTTCCTGCACCCATAAATTGTTTTATTTTATTTTATAATTTGAGATAATTAATTTGTAGAATGATATAGAGAATGCCAATAAAAATAAACAGGTAAGAAATGGTGTTGTACCTAATTTGTTGGACTTTATTCCAAATACGTATGATTTGAGGAGTTGTTGAAGGTTTTAATTCTTCTACAGCCTTTTTCATGCGCCACCTATATATTGAAGGTATATATAAAATAATTAAGTTCCTTGTAACAAATTTAGTATATAATTTAGGATACATACTGCTCATGCTTCTTCTTTTTCCACTCTTTGAGAATCAGTTGGCTTAGATCAGTAGTTTTTACTCCGACAGATATCTCCCAACCAGGTGTAAAAATAGAGACACGTCTGTTTGGGATCTTATGAATAGGTAGTTCCTTCTTCATTTTTTGTGGGTATTCTTGTAAATATCCTGAGAATGAAAACAAATAATTTTTAAAATTACCATAGCACACATATAGCACATTAATATAATCAAAATTGAAACTCATAATCTAACCGATATTTTAAAAAACGCACAATGAAGATTCCAAAGGAAGAAGTTAAAAGAACCCATATGAAGCTAAACCTGGGAATTCATACAATTACATATTATGCTTGCATGAAAATGTGTAAAATGAGTACAACCATGCAGGAAAAAGAAGTGAAAAAAAGAAACTTACACCTAGATTAATTTCCTTTTTATTCCTGGGGAGAAGAAGTGGGAGAAGAATGGCAAAGCAAAAAAGCGAAAAAATTGAAATAAAGAAGAATGATGACTCGGGCGTTGCTTAATACCAGTTTTATCCCACGTTAGAGCGCAAGGGATCGTGAAATTGGAATGGTTGAATGTAGAGTGTGTAGAGTAACTCATGGACATTATTGCCAGATAAATATTGATCAATATGTTTGATCATTTGTTTTTATTATTATTTTCCAGTTTTTACGGTACTACAGTGTGTGATATTGTTTATGAAGATTGGATGGTATCTGATTGTCCAGTTACTCATCATTGTATAATAATTTGTTGTTGATTTTAGCTATCTGGCTACCATGTTTATTTATTTGTTTATATTGTTTCTACTTTTTTTTTCTCAATTTTTAAACGTTAGGTGAGGGTTGATGACTGATTTTAAACGTTATTTATCAAACTGCTTTTTGCTCAACGTGGGTGCAGTTTTCATTTTCCACGTTCCATTTTTTATTTGAGGGATTTCTCGTGTCTCTTTTGTATTTTTTTTATCAATTCTTTTTTTGCCGAATTTTTATCAATTTTTTTTCAATAAAATAATATATTGGTAGTTCAGTTTGATTAGAAACTCTGCTTTTTGCTGAATGTTGGGTGCAATTTTTCAGTTTCACGTTTTATTTTTTATTTGAAGTATCCGTCCTTTTTTATTTTTTATTTTTTTTCATTTTTTCCCAATAAAATAAACTTTTACAAATTTTTATACATTTATATGGGATAATAATCTCTCTCCTAAAATGGAGGAGGATTGGGGTTATTCCCTTTTCTAGTGAGATTTAATACACGTCTTCCCCATTTTTATTGTTTTATTTTTTGTTTGATCTAATATAATGAATTTTAGATTTATGTTTTTTGACAAAATTGCCCTTGTGTGTTTTCATGTATCAAATTTGGTCAGTTCTAATTTTTTTTGTTTAAGAGGCTTTTCAGTCCAATTTTTTTTGGTGAAGCTTTGAGACACCAAATTGTGCTTCTGACTTTCTAATATTAGAGATATGTTGATATATATCTTACCCTTTCCCATTCCACATGCAAACTGCTTTGTCAATTTTATGTTGCCACAATTGTAAGAACTCAATTTAAAAACAAACTCCATTTGAATGAAGCCACCTATTAAGAAATCAAATATTACTCTGATACACATAAACTATGGACTAACCTGGGAGCGAAGATTATTAGTTTTAACCCCCAACAGCTCAATCTTCTCACCGCAATCAAGAACCTGCAAAACATATGAATTTTGATGACTAAAAATCGATCCACATTTACGTACATGTAATGAAAATGGAAAAGGAATATGAATAGTAAAAAGGAATTAGACTGAGAAAAGTCAGAATGACTATTCTCCAAATGAAACAGGCATCAAGTTCAACAATTGAAAAGCATATTACGAACTTAAATGAAAAGCCTAAATACTCTATAGCCATTCTACCAAAGGAAAAAAAACTCTATACCCATGTTTTTACCTTTTTATCCATCTACGTGGTAGTTTTGTTTTGCTAGAAGACTACAAATTGAAATAATTGTTTTTTTTTAAATCTGAATCATGTAAGAGTATTTTTGGATTATGGTGATTTCAAAATTTTTGCCTTTTGTATTTATATATATAGAAGAAGAAAATATAATAATAGTAATAATATTATAAAAAATCCCGGCAAAGAAATATTGCATACCAAGAAATTGAAAGAAAGCAGGATAAGGAGGGAGATCATGAGATTTGGCCTTAATTCATCAAAAGCTTGGAACTGCAAGAAAAATAATAATCAATAAATGGTTGTTATAAGCACATGAATAAGAATGCAGGGATTATAAATAATAAGATAGAATCTCACACAGAAAGGATAAAACAACAAAGAATTAAAGCCAGAGAGATTTAGTGAAATCGTTACCATTTGTAATCCTATCATACGGTTACAAATATATAAAAATTGCTAATATACAAACCAATGAAGTGAAACACCTTATCTATATATATAGAAGAAGAAAATATAATAATAGTAATAATATTATAGCTTGAAATACAAACAAAAGGTTTGGAAAAACCTGGTTTCTGTATTTTTTTTTGCATTTGGAATTGAAAAGAACTCGAGCAAACACTGAAAAGAGAGCCAACATAATGAAACCTAACCATTTGTTTTATACTGCTGCTTCAAAAAAAACTACAATTCTTGTCTTCGGTAAGCCTCACATATTCATCATCGGGGTGTTTTATTTAATTTTTTTTTTTTTTTTTTGGGACATTTCAGCACCTAAATGCAATGACATTTGCTTTGACATTTATCCTATCTAAGATCCCACCTGCTATCAAATCAAAAAGAAACGAACTTCTGCATGAAAAAAAAAAGTCATGAGAAGTCTTGCATTCGGTCCAAGAGAAACAAACTGAATCAGTTTTAGATACTTGCAAGGCTTTAGCCAGAAACAATACGTTGTTTAATTTGGTGTACACGATTAAAGATACAATAGCAATAGCAAATACAACGGAGAGATTGAGAGAAGGAGTAACCATCAGCATCGGCAACAGCCATTTCGACATCTTGCAGAGTTATCAGTCCCTTCATCATAGCCTCCCTTTGATGCTAAAATCAAAATTAAATTACATAAAAATAATAGGGAAATAAAATAAAAACCCAAAAATTATCAAATTATAGAAAACCAAACCGAATTTAAAGAAAATGTGCGGGAGAGAGACTTACCGATTTGTGTACATTCTTAGCATGCAAATGGGTGAGAACTGAAACCTGTAGAGAAATAGTAGTGAAAGAAGGAGAGAATATGGAGTGGTAGGCTGCAGTTAGAAAGCAGAATGAATAGAGTTGTACGTGGAATTGTGTGAGGAAGAAGTTTGATCAGAAAATGGGGGAATAGAAGATAGACGTGGGTTGTATGGAAACTGCTATGCAGTTTGAAAATTAAACGTGCTAATCCTGAAGATTTTTCTCCCGTTGTTCTCTCTCCTAAAATGGAGGAGTTATCTGTTTCTTTTTCTTTTTCTGTTAATAAAACAAATTTTATATTTTTGTATTCTGACAAAAATGTCCATGAGTTTTTTAATGTATTTTATTGTGTCAGTTTTTGTTTTTTTTTGTTTGAGGGTTATTTTAGTCTACAATTTTTTGGTGAAGCCTTGAGACACCAAAGTTGATTGCTGGCTTTCTAATATTAAAGATTATGTTTTATCTTTATTTAATGGTTAAGACAAAACCTAACATTAAATAAATCCAATTAAAATGGTCCAAACAATGATTTTTCAATTTTACCCCTGCCTTTTTCATTTAATATCTTTCTTCTGGGTAGGATTATATTAATTATTTTATAACAAGAAAAAGATAAAATAAAGGAACGTGGGAAGAAATGATGGAAAGAGAAGAAGAGTCTTAGTTCCTTTCTTCCTTCTCCCTTCCCCTCTGTCTCCCCCATTTCTTCGTGAATCCTCACTCGTACAATGCAATAAATTTTGGAAAATCAAGGATTTCATGAAATTTGGCGATTCGGTGGTGAGTTAGGTGCATCTCTAATCAGATTACACAAAAGTTGAAGAAAGAAATGAAAAACACACATGGGTCACTATAAAATTCGTCGATGTCGTCCTTGTGGTTGTTGGGGAGACTTTCTCATCAACCAAATTACAGAGAGACTTACAAGTACGATTATCTCTGCAAGAGCAGAGGTGACTTGCTCGTCACTTTGGGAAGAGCTTCATACTGGGCAGGTTCCAATTCATCCTTGTGGTTGTCGGTGAAGGAGAGGAAAGGAGAGGTTGGGGAAGGTGAGAAAGGGGAGAGAGAGAGAGAGAGAGAGAGAGATGATGGAGAAAAAGAGAACAGGGAATTCATTTACCGAGGGAAATAAAATGTCCATAAGTGAATTAATTATTTTATTAATAAAAATATTAAATAAAATTAGTATTTGCCTACACACTTTGTATGTATGAATATATTTTTTTAGGAAATGAGAAGGAAGGAGGGAGGGAGGGAGAGAGAACGTGGGGGAGTGAGAGGTTTTTGTTTTTGGTTTTGGTTTTGGTTTTTTCTTTTTTTTTTTAATTTTAAATATTAGAGATATTTTAGCATTATCTGTAGTTGATGCTTCAATAAAAAAGGGTACAATTTAGACCTGTGAAATTACATTATTGTCCATTATTTTTTTGTGTGATAGAAGACTAAGTTATCTTTTCATTCTCTTTTAATTGACAAAGAGGATTTCATTAATTATTAGATATAATGATTAAAAAGCTAAACCAGCAAAATTGAAAAAACTGAACATTAAATAAATTTTAAAAGGGAATTGTTATTGGCACTTCAAAAATCTTATTCTGCACTTCAAACTTTCTATATTTGGAAAGAAAAATATACTTGTGAGAGTGTAGAATGAGATTTTTAGAGTGTCAATAACACTTCCCTTTTAAAAATGTTAAAACAGCATTAAATGTATGATTTTAAACATTTTTATATACAAATCAAATATAGAATGAATCAAATATTGAACTATTTATGTCTCCTCTATTGCGAATGATACTATAAGTTACTAGCAAATCTCGTAACCGAACCGAACTGCGAACTTGAACTATACTCCGTATCTAGTAACTATGGCCCAACCAAATCATTTCTAATCAAATAAAATAAATGATTTTTGTGTTTGAACAGTGGCTTACATAATATACATCGCATACATTTTCTCGGTAACCGAACACAATTGAGGAAATGGAAATTACGAACCTGAACAGTGGCTTCTGTTATGAAATTAAACCAAAATAACTCACAATATTTCTGATACTAAACCAAAATAATCCAAACTATCCCACACGGCAAAATAACCTAACTATTTCTGAAACTAAACCAAAATAATACACATTATTTCTGGAACTACAACAAAATAACCCACACTAGTTTTGAAACTATAGAAAAATAACTTAACTATTTCTGAAATTGAACCAAAATAATACACATTATTTCTGGAACTACAGCAAAATAACCCACACTATTTTTAAAAACTATGGCAAAATAACTCACACTATTTCTGAAACTTAACCAAAATAACCCTCATTATTTCTAGAACTACAGCAAAATAACTCACACTATTTTTGGAACTGAACCAAATAACCCATACTATTTCTGGAACTACAACAAAATAACCTATACAATTTCTAAAACTATAGCAAAAATAATCACACCATTTATGAAAGTAAACCAAAATAACCCAAACTATTTATAAAATTACAGCAAAATAACCCACCATATTTCTGAAACTACAGCTAAATAACCTCCACTATTTCTGAAACTTAACCAAAATAACCTACATTATTTATGAAACTACATCAAATTAACCCACACTATTTCTGAAACTGAACCAAAATAATCCATACTATTTATGAAATTATAACAAAATAACACACATTATTTCTGAAACTGAACTAAAATACTATAGATTACCACTAATTTAATTAGAATACTATGGATGATATAGCCAATCCCAATACGTTGCAAACTTATGGTAGTCTTAATAAACGAACCACCTACTATAACACGAGTATACTAAAAGTACTGCAAGAAAAAATGTTTATTAGTACCGGAAACACTGAACACATGATTAGTTAATTATATAATTTCCAAAAAATATTAGAAGTGATCTAATCTTTTCGATAAGGAATAAAAAAGCATTAATATGATAGCAATAGCAAGACAACAGTTTTCACCTATCACAAGAGAATTAAACATTCAAAATAGAAAATAACAAAATAGCAAACAAAAGGAACCAGTCAACATCTTAATGCTGAAATTCTGTTAATCGATATGGGATAAAGCTGGAGAGGTGGCTGGGAAAGGGAGCTCAAATAATTCCTTGTGATTTGGAAAGTGCCCAACAAACGGGCATCATGTAATAAAATGTAGTAAAACGCAGTAGCAAATATCACAACGTTCAGGGGTATATTGGAATACTAGAAAAAGGTTAAGGATGTAACTTTGCTTTGGAACCTCAAACTTCTTTTTTGGTATGAGAGATTAAACCTGAGTCTTCAGCTCAACGACACGTACTTTCACGTCACTTAATATGTGTTATTCACATGTTAAACTAAATGATGTCACATATGAAAAACGTGTTGAAACTTGAGAATGTGAATCTCAAATAAAAAAATTAAACCGAGCTGGAAAATTAAGCAAGCGAGTGGACAGAATAACATTCTTTATAAAACCCCAACCGTTCAACCCAATGCCCACCAATAAAACCATGATTCATACAAAATTAAAAGCCCAACCCAATTTAACCAAAAAGGTCCACATCACAAGCGTTGATCCATGGACCAAATAGAAACAGCATAGCATATGTGCGATATAAGATCCAACACACACACTCGCTCAATCTCAACCGTTCATCACCAACCTCATTAAATCATCTTGGTCATTCTTATTTGGATGGTCTATTTTACCCCTCTCCGCATATGAGGTCCGCGAACTGGAGCTCTCCTTCATTTCCCACCTGAGCATTCTCGCGTCTTTTCCCCCAGTCTCGTTCTCGTCGATTACCTGATTCGGCGACGCATCGCGTTTCGTCCGGCGCAGCTCCACCATGGTACGCAAACGACATCTCAATTCGTCCACATTTTTTGATGAATTTTTTTTTTCAGGCTTATTATTCACCTCCCCAGGTTTAACACTGATTCAGCTTCGCTTTCATGTTGTGTCAGTCCGTGATCGTTTTGTATGTTAATTTTCTCTGAAATGTTTGGTTTTAGTAGATCTGATATGGGGTTTTCTGCTTTTTTCTGTTTCTGCTATCTGTTTGTTTGGTGGGAAAATTGAGGAAAATAGCTGGAAAGGGATAGAAAATCGAATTTTGAATAGCTAGTTAGGTTTTCACCGAAACAGACAATTCCGGATGCCCTCAGACAGACAATTCCAATGCCAATGATACGAAGAGCTAGCTTTGATACGTATTGGAGCTCTCATTAGCTGAGCCCGTCTTTTCTTTGGCCTGATTGGAGAAAGGTTCTGACTTTAGGCTTCAAATGGATTGCGAGTATTCGGTCTACATGATTTACCACCTCCATCATTAACGTTTTTGTTCGGATAAAAGCAGCGTGGGGACTAGCGGGGAGTCCTCTTAGGCTTATTGGGTTAATTCAATGTAGGTCTAGGTTCAATTTTGTGTGAGACTATCCTCCAGGTCAAACACGTGTAGCTTGGTGTAGGCAAATTAAAAGGGAATACTTATATGGTTAAGATGTCCTAGGAATGATGAATTGAGGTTGTACAAGCTGCATTTCAATCTTATAGCACGTGTACTCGTATTGCCTTCTTCATGAAATGTAGAATCTTTAAGAAATGAATGTTGTGGATATGCCACAGCTTTGTATTAGTACCAATGTTACACCATGGTTCTGGCTGTGTAATTTGATGTTGGATTTTTCATGCATGTTTCTGTGAAGTTGTTTCATGTCAACTGTATTTTGTTTTTCTTGTTAGCTCTGAAGAGTTATAGGCATAGGTCACTTTGGAGAAATAAACTAAGTCTGACTTCTTGTTAATTTGTAGGCACCCATCAAGGGTATACTTTCTCTGCAGAGAGCAGCTTTAGCTTGTCATCATGGTGCGAAGTGGGGCCTAGCGTTTAGATCATTCAGCACTCAGGGAGCAGCACCCTCTACTACTGCTCAACCTCCACCTCCACCTCCACCACCACCCGAGAAAACTCATTTTGGTGGTTTGAAAGATGAGGACCGGATTTTCACCAACTTATATGGGTTGCACGATCCATTTCTCAAAGGTGCCATGAAACGAGGTGACTGGTACCGAACCAAAGATCTAGTTATTAAAGGTGCTGATTGGATTGTCAATGAAATGAAGAAGTCTGGCCTACGTGGACGTGGTGGTGCTGGTTTCCCAGTCTGGTCTCAAATGGTCTTTTATGCCAAAAGTATCCGATGGCCGTCCTTCCTATCTAGTCGTCAATGCTGATGAAAGTGAACCTGGAACCTGTAAGGACAGGGAAATTATGCGCCATGACCCGCACAAACTTTTAGAGGGTTGCTTGATTGCTGGTGTTGGGATGAGGGCCAGTGCTGCGTACATCTATATAAGAGGTGAATATGTGAATGAACGGTTGAACCTTGTAAAAGCTAGAAATGAAGCTTATGCAGCTGGATTACTGGGAAAAATGCTTGTGGATCTGGTTATGATTTTGATGTTCATATCCACTTTGGTGCTGGTGCCTATATTTGTGGTGAAGAAACAGCGCTTCTGGAGAGCCTTGAAGGGAAACAGGGGAAGCCAAGATTGAAGCCTCCTTTCCCTGCTAATGCAGGATTATATGGCTGCCCCACCACTGTTACAAATGTGGAAACGGTGGCTGTTTCTCCCACCATTTTAAGGCGTGGACCAGAGTGGTTTGCCAGTTTTGGGAGAAAGAACAATTCAGGGACAAAATTGTTTTGTATCTCGGGACATGTGAACAAGCCTTGCACTGTTGAAGAGGAAATGAGCATACCCTTGAAAGAGTTACTAGAGAGGCACTGTGGAGGTGTGAGGGGCGGATGGGACAACTTACTTGCAGTAATTCCAGGTGGTTCATCTGTTCCATTGCTTACCAAGGATATATGCAATGATGTATTGATGGATTTTGATGCACTGAAGGCTGTCCAGTCAGGATTGGGAACTGCAGCTGTTATTGTGATGGATAAATCGACTGACATTGTTGATGCAATTGCAAGGCTTTCTTACTTCTACAAGCATGAGAGTTGTGGGCAGTGCACACCGTGTAGGGAGGGGACAGGATGGCTTTGGATGATCATGGAAAGAATGAAAGTTGGGAATGCAAAGCTGGAAGAGATTGACATGCTTCAGGAGGTGACCAAGCAGATTGAGGGGCACACAATCTGTGCGTTGGGTGATGCTGCTGCTTGGCCCGTGCAAGGTCTAATAAGGCATTTCAGGCCAGAGCTTGAGAGGAGGATCAGGGAGCGTGCAGAGAGGGAATTGCTGGAGGCAGCTGCTTAAGTGCTTCTCTCAGGTTGCTTCTTGTATCTATTCTGCATTCATTTCTTCATTCAACTTCTAAAAAGAAGTAAATAAGGGAGAAAAACAGTACTAGTAACTTCAACTTGGGTACATTGGAATATGTTTGTTGTTGTCTTGTTGTAAGGCCACGCAACAGGTGGCCTGGTCTGGTTGGCTGAATCTAGACGTCTATGGGCTAAATAAATTGTCTCTTGGTCTAATAAAGGGTTCTGCTGTGTAGGTTAAGCTTGTTTTAGTGGAAATCATGGAATAAAATGAAGTACGTGCCCCAGATTTCGGGAGGATAGGTGAATCGGGAGGCAGCTGGTGGTCCAGCTGCTATTGTTTTTAAACTGTATCTCGACTATTTGACCTCACATTCCCAGAGACACTGTGATTCATTGTGAATGCGTCTGGGCAGGATATTTATGTTGTGTTTCTAGATCTTGTTTTCCCTTACACAGTTGGAATTTTGTTAATAAATTTTCGTTTTTCGCTTCCCTGCTTTGATAGATATCCTTCACGAATTCAACTTTAAATCTCAAAACTAAGAGATTACCAAGTTCCTAAACTTCAAGGGATCTATGCTGCATTGGTAAGAAATGCACTACGAAATATTCAACTGAGAGGTCAAAAATGCACTTCATGAGCATTACAGAGGCACTACACAAAGAATTTTCAAGCCGTTGTTTACAAATCCCTGTTAGCGCGTTCTAGTCATTTTAAATCCATCTATATAATGGATCGGAGTGCATTTGTTACTAATGTAGCCTTGATCCCTTGGTACTTGGTATGGCAATGGCTTATGTGGTACACACCATGAGACTCGCCAAATTGCATATATGATATGTAACTCATCAAAGCCGGGTAAATTATTGAGTGTGACACATGTTAACATATGAAAGCTTTATCAAACAAATCAAACAAAGTTGAAAAATCAAATAAACCCTAGATCAAATCCCTTAATTATGCTTTAATTGAATCCTTAAAGCACCCAATCTCCATTGGCAAGAATCTCTGGCATCTATACCAACGTCCATTTCAATAAAGCTGAAGGGGGTGGTTTCCCACCGTTTGATAAAGAAAGAAAAGCTTGACGTGGATGCTTCAACCTCTGTCGTCGGCTAACGTCGCATAAAGCCATCCAATAATTATTAATTATTAGCTTTGTATCACGACCAAAGGACAGCATTGCTGGACTCCCATCAAATCAACGAATTCCACCAACAAATGGAAGTGAGATAGTTGTCTCACAACCATTTTATTTTGGGAGGTGAATTTATCAGTCTTACTCTCTTTTTGCAAAATTCTGTTTATTATAAGCATTTTTTAGTACAATTATTTTTTTGTTGTAGTTTAATTAAATTAACGAATAAATTTAAAATATAAACTTAAAATCGGTAAAATATTGATTGTCTATGTTTAACTCATTTATTTGGAGATAGTATACGAGAGGACTAAATATGTCAAGAAAGGTAGGTAATGGTCCAACTTTTTGTTTGAGTGGACAGAGAGCCCAGTGAACTGATCGTATGAGCCCAGATCGATCGGATCAGGCGAGAGCCAGAGAGCGAGAGGAGAGAGACAGTTGCTTCCTTCCTTCCCGCACATCGCGGTTGTCAACTTACCATCTCCCTCTGGTTCCTTTTTCTCCAACGACCTTCTCCTTCCTCTTCCGTACCCACCTTTCCCCTTCCAATTCATTCTTCCACATTCTGTAAATATACACCCACGCACTCACAGAAAGAAGAGAAGAGAGAAAACAGAGAAGCAGCTCGCTTTTCTTCACTCTCTTCTGCATTGTAAGTTCACTCGCATCTCCTTCATTTGTTCAAAGCTCCCATCTCCATCAAACTCTCTGCAATTCCCAACTTTACGTCCGATTGCCTCTCAATTTTACTGTTATTCCGATCTAGTAGTACGAAGTTGCATTTTTCTACGCATCAATGCTCAGATTAAAAGTCAATTTTTTGTTTTGTTTTTGTTTGCTGTTAATTGATTCACTGCTGCTATTCTCATCACCCCTGTTTGCCTGTTTCAATTTTTGCTAATTTCATTCGCATTTTTATGTAACGCGGAGGGAGGTCAGAGATTTTGTCACCATTTTTAATATAAAAATATTAAAATTAAGCTGGATGAGTGGGGTGGGTGATACCCAAAATTTATTCAATTTAAACCCCTCTCCACGTTTGTACTTGTTTTGTCTTTGATGGTCAAAACTTGAACTGCCCATTATTTTTTTCTATTGAAATTCATGACGGTTGAATTGCATCTTTTGTTGGTATTATATTACATTCAAAAGTCAAAAGCTTGGATATACTTTACATCCCATTTGTTTGTATCTGATTTTGTGATGTATTTTTATATGTAAGGAGGTTTGATGGATGTAGAAGCATTGTAAGTTTGTAACTGGTTCTACCCATCAGGAGCTGTCCCGGTGCTTTTCGTGACAATGGTTCTTGGGATAAGATCAAAGAGCAGGAAGAGCGCGGCCGTTGAGGTTGATTACCTCATCCATGTGCAGGAACTCAAGCCATGGCCCTCGTCTCAGGCTTTGAGATCTGTTCAGTCTATTATGCTTCAGTGGGAAAACGGTGATCAGGTTTCTGGATCGTGTATTTGCAATGTTGGTGATGGGAAGATCGAATTTGGCGAGTCTTTCACGCTTCCAGTCACTTTATACAAGGAGAAATCAAGAAAAAACGCAGTTCGCGACACTTACCAGAAGAACAACTTGGAGTTTTACTTGTATGAACCTCGAAAGGACAAGGGAGTGAAAGGTCAACTCTTGGGGTCGGCTGAGATCAATCTTGCAGACTATGGGATCATTGTGGAAACCCGAAATGTGAGCACTCCGCTGAACTGGAAGAAGAGTTTTAAGAGTTCAGCGGAAACGGTTCTTTCTGTTAGTATTCAGCCGTGTGGTAAACCGAGCTCCAGCTTGACACCAAAGAGCAGCTTGTCCAGAGAAGAGTCTCTGGAAAATGAGGGAACTGAATCTGTTCCAGGGTCTGTGAATGATGGCACTGACGAGATTGCCTCTTTTACCGATGATGAGTTTGATGATGATGTTTCCTCGCATCCATCACACACTGTAAACTCCTCGGCTGTTGAGACAACAGTCAGTTCATCACCTAGCGGTGAAAAGGTATGTGAAGTCATTTTTAAAAGTTCTCCCTTTTAGATCAGTTTCTTTGCTTAGCTGCTCTTATAATTTAAAAATATGATATCTCCAGTTGCATCAAAACTATATGTAGAATTAGGTTTATGGAATTTAATTTAGTTTCAGATCCATGGTTGTAAAATGAATAACCTCATCGCTGATATTAAGGTCTTCAAATACAAATTCTGAGAACCCAAATAGTATGACTTTAAGTACCAGCACAACCATCCTTTTCATAATCATTCTCATGTGTATGTCCAAAGAAGTCCAATTTACTTTTGTTTGTCCGTTACTTCTGCACCAATCAAATATTGGACAATAACTTCCCTGACAGTGTTCATCCCGATGGTTGCTTCTCTTTATCTGATTCAATTCATTTGTGTATTTTCAGATTGTTTAACCTCCATATATAATTAATTTCAGAATGTACTAGAATCAACAGCCAATGGCACTAGGAGGACTTATGGGGAGCCTGCTGTACAGTCAATAGCAGCACCTGCAAGCACAGGGGTGACTTCAGTGGCTAAAGCATTAGAGCACCAAAATGGAAGTTCATCTCCACTGTCGTCAATAGGCTCTTCCTCCATTCTGCTGAATTCTGCAAATGATCGTGCTTCTTTGCCTAACAGTTCAAAGGAGAGTGTTTCAATGCCAATCCTGAAAAAATCAATCACCCACTCTGTTCTTTCAGTGTCTTCACCCTTTGGCTATCAAGACAGCCATCAGGAATCTGGTTACCATAATTTTAAGGACAACAGAATTCACATAACTCGTTCTAACAGAAGTGCCAGAATGCATGAAAATGCTCAAGATCTGATCAAGGACAATATTGTCCGTAACCATGCTGCTGAAGGTTCATCCTCAAGCACATCTATTCAGGAGGACACAAACTCCACATTTGCAAGCAATGCAGATTCACAAGCCTTTCGAGAGGATGGTCATCTCTTAAAGGCAAATCAGTATACTTTTGATGACAAATTAGCTTCTCGATTTTCACAAGATGCTACCAGAAAACAAGTCAGGTTAAAGAGTGAAACTTTTACACCCGGCAGGAGAGTTGTTGGAGTGCAGGGAAGTAAGGTTAAAAGTAATGAACTAAAACATGTAAAGTCTGTGCAGTTACCTTTAGTATCAGCTCAGAACAATAGACAGTCAAGCAATAATGAGCTTCTCGAAAAGTCAAAGGAAGCTGAAACTCCTAAAGATGCTTATGTTTATGGTAGAATTAGCGCGACAAGTGAAAGAGAACAAAAAACAGTCAGCTTTTCCGATGGCAAAGTTGACTTGGAGTCTACAATTGAATTGCTTAAGGAAGAACTGAGAGAAGCTGCTGCTGTTGAGATTGGCCTTTACTCTGTTGTCGCTGAGCATGGGAGCCACACAAATAAGATTCATGCTCCTGCTCGTCGACTTTCTAGATTCTATTTTCATGCTTGCAAAACAAGCTCTGGAGCTAAGAAGGCAAATGCAGCAAGAGCTGCTATCACTGGACTAATCTTGGTTTCTAAAGCATGCGGAAATGATGTTGCAAGGTATTAGAGCTAAATAAATGGAAACTGAACTCACCATTTTAATTTACTGGCAATGCCTTATCAGTAAAAGAAATGATGTCCAAGATTAATTCATATGCATTTTTGTTTTCTTTTCTTTTTTCTCTTGATGATCCTAATCATTTGATGCTTTGAGTTCTAAACATCTTCCAGAATGCGAAGATAATTATCTTTTAGTTTGACGCTTCACTGTATGTTTTGTTGCCAATGAAAAGGTTGATATTCTGGTTGTCGAATTCAATTGTGTTGAGAGCTATTGTCTGCCAGTCCTTGCCCTGCAGTAAAGGTGGCGCTGAGGGGGCTTTAAAAGCAAAGAATGGGTTTCTTCCTCACAAGGAAGAGAACAATTGCACTCTTGAAAGTTTTGATGATTGGGAGGATCCGCAGATATTTATGGCTGCTTTGGAAAGGTTTGAAGGTTGGATCTTCTCCCGAATTGTTGAGTCTGTATGGTGGCAGGTAAAACCCATATTATTTTCAGTTTTCTTCATTATTGGCATCATCACCTCTTTTCATTATCTCACTATTGAGCTCTACCTACAAGAATTTAGCCTAGATCTGAAAGCCGTTGCTATTCATGACAGATACGTATCTTGTTTTCCCTCTTCAGAATATGACTCCATATATGCAGTCAGCGGCTGCGAAGGGCTCAAGCTCAAGGAAAGCCAATGGAAGGAAGCATGGTTTGGGTGGTCATGAGCAAGGTAACTTTTCTATGGAGCTGTGGAAGAAGGCCTTCAAAGATGCCTGTGAAAGGCTCTGTCCTGCAAGAGCTGGTGGACATGAGTGTGGCTGCTTGCCTCTGCTGGCTCGTTTGGTAGGTTTATGCATCATAGTCCCTTCCTCAATGTGTACGTTGAGCTTTTCACTTCACCTGGGAACTCCTAAAGGTTATCATAGAACACTGTGCATGAATGTAGTTGAAAACTTGGTGCAAATGCTATAGGTAGCCAGAGCTACACCACCAATGTTTAAATGAAAATATATCTAATGTTTTATTTATGTATCGAACTCTCAATAGAATTCCAGGACTTCGTTATAGTGAGCTTTTACTATTGCGGTGTGTTTCCAAATGTCATTTAAAGATCTGTCACATGGTTTTTCTACTTTCCTCAAAATTTATGCAGACTTATAGAATGCTAATCTATGGTTTTTCAGGTAATGGAGCAATTAGTGGATAGATTGGATGTGGCTATGTTCAATGCTATTCTTCGTGAAAATGCTGAAGAGATGCCCACAGATCCTGTGTCCGACCCCATAAGTGATTCTAAGGTTCTCCCTATTCCAGCTGGAAAGTCGAGCTTTGGGGCTGGTGCACAGCTAAAAAATGCGGTGAGTGTGGACCTCATCTTGTGAGGTTATTAGTCACATTGTTTTTTCGGTTGCCGGTGAAAAGTCACAATTTTTATTTTTGGAAAAAAAAAAAAAAATAGTAGTCTTGCATTTCGTTGATGGAAGGATTGTGCTTGTTTTCATGACCGCAGATTGGAAGCTGGTCTAGATGGCTTACTGATCTATTTGGCATTGATGATACTGATGCCCCTGATGATAATACTGAACTCAGTGATCACAAGGGACAAGAGTGCCCAACATCCTTTAAAGCTTTCCGTCTTCTTAATGCTTTGAGTGACCTCATGATGCTTCCATTTGATATGCTGGCAGATAAATCCACCCGGAAAGAGGTAAAGACTGGGATTGTGTCCATGCCCCACAGTTAATAAAAGAACACCAAGTTTATATAACTCCCTGCCATTTTGTAATAATCACTGTTTCATGGATTTCTGAAGGTATGCCCTACATTTGGTGCATCATTGATCAAGAGGGTTATATACAATTTTGTTCCAGATGAGTTTTGCCCAGACCCAATTCCCACGGCAGTTTTTGAGGCTCTTGATTATGAGGTACCTAAGAGGCCCTCGAATATCTCGACACGTAACGATTCAGCTTATTTACTGAACTTCATTCCTGTTCGAATGGTGTAGGACTGATTTGTTATCCATTTTGCTTGTTATTTATTTAGGAGAATTCAGATGCTAAAACTGACTCTGCTGCAAGTTTCCCATGCAACGCAAATCCTACAATCTATTCACCACCTCCAGCTGCTTCACTATTAAGCATTATAGGAGTAGGTAGGAAGTCTAACTCTCTCGAGGAGTGGGTCATCAGTGCTTAAGAAATCGTATACAAGTGATGATGAGCTCGATGAGTTGGATTCACCGATGACATCAATCATCATAGACAATTCCCCGTCTTCTCCCAGTCCATTGGCAGCCAACTCAACACCGAAGTGGAAGGGTGGTCGGAATGCTGTCAGGTATCAACTCCTCCGTGAAGTTTGGAAGATAGCGACTGATCTTCCCTTTCATGTATGTATCTGATGTACCCGGGGCAGTTGTTCAATTTGGGGGCTCCCTTTACTTCTCGCTTGTACATAGATGAGTATTTATACAACGTTACAACGATATGAATATTGAGGCAGTTTGTTCCACAGCAGTGGTTATCCAGGTTAGCGGCTGTAATCTAAGCTTTCATGGAAGCCTGTTATTTTTTTGAATAATGATATCATGTAGAATAAGTTTATACATATACCCAACCTTAATCTCGGTTTCCTTGTCTCGTTGTCTATGGACTTGAACTATGGGAGCAGGCAGGCGTTAGCCGATACTTGTCTATGGAATTGAGTTATGCAAATGTTGAACTGTTGAACGATTCATTTGAACTGAAATTTCGAGGATGTTGTATGAGAAAGTACCCATTTCTCGAATCAAATACTTATAAACATAACAGCAGGAATACAGTTCAAGATTTTGAATGACTACAGGCTACAGTACCACGCATCTCTGGCTATCTTTGTTTGCACCTGCAAACACCCACAACGAAAATTCATGAGCCACTGGCTGATTTGAGTGGCAGAGACAAAATTATGAAAGATATAAGCCAAAACCCGAGAAGGAAACCAAGCAAACAACTAGAGCCTATTGCGCCTTCTGGTGCATATAGTTTTTCCAGGAAACAGATGAGTAGGAAATGAAGAAATCTTACAACTTGGACTGTGTACCAGTAGTTGCAGCAGGCAGTGCGTCGTAGTGTCCATAACCATGATAAAGTACGCGGATAGGGTTGTCCTTACCGTACTCTTGACCATATTCGGCTATGATCTTGAGGTCGCCGGAATCCTTGTCCCGCATATAAACTGTAATCGGCATCCTAGGAATGAAATTGTATCATTAACTGTAAGATCGACGAACCTACGTACCTTCTGAAATATATAGAAACTTTCTTAGCATAGGAGTATATAGGACTTACCGTAGGACATGTGAGGACATAAGCAACTCAGGTTCTCCTCCCCAAATGTGGGGCTGTCGCATCTGTACAACGTACGTTTCAAAATCATCTTCAAGAAACCTGCAAATAAATTCAAAACAAATTTCGACAAGCGATTGACAATGATTTTCAAAGCAGTTTAAATCTGCATCGAGGCAGAAGTTATCGAGATCCAGGTTGGTGAGATCTTTACGAAATTTACCATTCGGTGTCTGACCTCCGTCTGATGAATTCATCGACCACCTGTCCAAATTATATCACCATTTTACGTAGGAAATCGAAGGACAAATAGCATCAGTATCCTTCTGAATTCAGTAAATTTGAGTTCATCGTGTACCTTTGATCTGAGCTCGTCGGCAAGTTCTCTCTGAAGGTTGTCACTTGGAGATGGTTTCCCTGCCCTTAGAGAAGCGCCGTGAACCACAGACCGGAACAAACATCTTCCGTCTCCACGTATGCCTGTACGAAACACACATAAATTAACAGTTGATGATCGCAAAACACATTTGCATTCAGTATTTAAAACATGAAAATAAATTGTAAAAATAAAATAAAGCGAAAAAAAAAAAAAAAAAAAAAAAAAAAAAACCCAATACCTTGATCCATAACAATTTACCAATATTCCCAAATTAAGGAGTACAAATTGGGAGGAAATTTTAGTAACCAAATGGCAGACAAAGTGCATGGATTCAAGAAACGAATCTATTATAACACCAGCAGATACATGAAGAAAAGCACTTATATACGAAAACCACACCAGACATATGAAGAAAAGCACTTATACGAAAAGCACAAGCAATTCGTCTGATTACTGAAGTTAGGAATAACAAATTAACATGCATTCAAGAAATAAAAAACTTCCATTCTAAATAAGAAGAAAAAAAAAAAACTTTCGTAACAAAAAACAAAGTTAACAAATGAAACTTTTGTTACCGAGAAGATTTTCCCGTTTCGGCATCGGTTGAATTCAGATTAAGCAGTTGACAACACAAACAAAAAAATCAGTAAAAATGCCAACTTATATGAATGATGAATCTTCATCTTTTTGCTTCTTGATTTCGATGTGCAAAACTGCAATTGAGTCTCAGCCGTTGAATGAGCTCGACATCGACTGATGAGACGACAGCTCCTCCACATTTCACAGCCTTTTGCTTTCAAAGAATCGAATTCGATGCTTTTAATTTTGCTTTTCAAACTCTCAAGTTTCAACCAACGACCAACGGCTAGGATCCGTTACGTGCGCCCTTTTCCAAGCTCACTCAATCGACGACGTAAGGTGTATTCATGCATGTAACACGTGTCAATAACACATAGAACTCCCCCGCTAAAATCAATAGGACCCGCTCGTATCCAACTGGCAGGGCGCCAAAAATGAAACTTCGCCCTTCCAAACAATAGATTTTGGTTTTTTTTTTTTTTTTTACTATTTACAGGTGCTTTCAAATTTAGGGTAGAAGACTTCTCTTTGGAATAAATATAAGGCCAAAATCCTTAACCACTTTTCATGATATGGATTCCCGGGCATCCTTGGCGTCCCAGGTAACAACATCTCTCTCCAATCTCAAACCTCGATGATTTAAGTCGGAATCTAATTTTATGTTCATTTTCATTTACATTCTCTTCAAAAAACATATGTTCTTTATTAAAAAAGGAACATGCATCGTTATTGTATCAACATTGTTGAAAATATACCGGTAACATAGCCGCTGTTTTATGGCAATAAATGACATTGACACATTATCAATAACATGTCGATAGTTTGTTCTGGAACTGAACTATTATTTTCATATGTGTCACATTTGCTTTCACATTTTTATATGGAGTACCATATTTAATGTGCATGTCTGATTAAATTTGGAATTTCTCAGGAATCAACGCCGCAAATCAACATGATCAGTTCCAGAAAACGCCCATTTCACACTTGTGCGGGTTCAATTTTACTGGTAGCTCATAGAGCCTTCACCATAGCCCAAGGTCTCAATGGACCGCTAGGGTTCATAATAAAAATTGCAGCCAGACTAGTCACGTTGGCCGGAACCTTGGCTTATGCCTTGCAATACCAATGGCTCACAATGGCAATCCTCTCATTCATCGATTATCGAATTTTAGCCCTTGAAGACATGATCGAGAGATTTTACCCTCCTTCACACATTGTGTTCGACAAGATTGACGACCTTGTCCAAGTCACCGAATCCCTGCCTGGAAAATTTGACAATGCCGTTAGCAAAATCCTGGCACATTTCCATCACGTTTCGTTTTTGGATTGGACGTTGGTGCGTGCCATTTCGCTGCTGAATTTTGTTGCGGCTACATTGAACTATTGGAGATTGTCAAACGGTAGGAGGGAGAAGGAGATTAAGGTTGATACAAGCAGCAATATTCATCGAAACGGTGGACCGGGTTCGGTTCATGAAGCTGACTGGTCTACCCCAAATGGTAATAAGAATAATGCTGCTGCAAGTGGTGATCAGATTAATAAGGGTAATACCTTTTCTTCTCCTCGTAGAGGTGTTACTTACAAGGAAGTGCTTCTGCAGAAGGGAACAAATAAAGGAGGGATTGGAAAAAAAGAAGAGAATAAGGTTAATAACAAGGAAGAAGTGGAGAGTAGTGTCACTGATGATGATAGTGAAACCAACTCTAAAGATGACCTCCTTGAATTGTTCGAATCAGCGTGGCTTATGACATCGCCCGGAAAAAATAAGGGAAAATACGCGCCACGTTCAGTTTCATTCATTTTTTGACAAAAGTAGCATGGTTTTAACCACTCTTTTCACGAATAACAAAAAATTGTGCAAAAAGAATGCTATTCTTGAGATAAGGTTATATATTTAGCTAGTTTTGTTAATATGAAACATTAAGGTAATTTTTAATGTTTTAGAACTTGGTAAATATATGTAGATACAAAAATGACAGTGTTATTTGGCTGTCCAATTCCATAAACCTTGGGAGCTGAGTAGGATTCTTTGTGTTATGATAGAGAACTAAGCATCAGTTGGTTCTGTACTTTAGTTTTGGCATCACATCAAGAAATGCAATGGCTGTAAATAAAATGTTATATTGTTTGTGGTTTGTGGAATTTACAAAATCCACCGAGTGTGCTCTCAAAATTTGCAAAGCAAAACTCTCTTATGCATCATTCTCATTATTACTTATCGTTTCTTCACTCTCAAGTCTCAAACGATATCAATTTTGTCAGATGCGACAAACAGGGGTTACATATCAACAACTAGCAAGGTTGGAGTTTTATTTTTTCGAATGAAAACGGCTCTAATCGGCTCTCTAACTGCGAGGAGTGGCTTAAGCGTGCCGTTGAGGTACTTGGAGCAATGCTTTTGGGAGTGACTGTTTAAAAGATCATGCATGTTGCTTGTCACTCCTTGGAATGTAAAAAAAGACGACAGCTTGAGTGATGATCTTTCCTTTACATAAATTATTTATATGCCCGAAATGAAAAAAACCCTGGCTTATGTCAAGCAACATTGTTTAAAAAATATTGCGTGACTCCTCCCTTTCGTTTGTTTAGTCTGGATTATATCATTAGTAAAAAGGATAAAAGAGTCAAACATTTTTTTTTTTTAAATTTCCCATGCATTTTTTTTGTAATTAAAATGCTTGCTTTGAGATAAAGAGTCGCTCAGGGTCTTCAATTGATTAAAGTTCACAACATAGCCATTTTTGTAGAAACCATAACTACGTACGGTTCTATAGGCGCATTCCCATACATACAATGTATAACGTAAAATCATGCTAGGTTTTTATATAGCATGGCCACAGCTATGAGAGGCTGAGCTTTCTCTAAGGTGATGCCAAACTTCTCTTCCATGTTCAAGGTCTCTGGTACAACTCCATTTTCAAGCTTCCAATCGTCAAACGAGTTAATAAGCGAGCCCAACATCAAATTCAACATTCTCATTGCCAATGGAAATCCAGGACATATTCTCCTCCCACCACCAAACGGAATAAGCTCAAAGTTTCCCCCTAAAACATCAATTTCCGAATCCAAAAACCTCTCCGGCATAAACGAGTTTGGATCGTCCCAAATGTTGGGATCTCTCCCTATGGCCCATGCATTGACCAATACTTGTGCACCCTTTGGTACAATGTACCCGCAGATTTCAACATCTATTTCGGCTTTTCGAGGAAGTAGAAATGGAACGACTGGGTGCAATCAGAAGGTTTCTTTGATTATGGCTTGTAAGTAAGGGAGTCGAGCAATGTGTGACTCCTCAACTGGCTTTCCTTTGCCGATGATTTGCTTCAGCTCTGCTTGTGCTTGTGATAGTTTTTCTGGGTTGCGGAGTAGCTCAGCCATTGCCCACTCCAATGTGCCTGAAGTTGTATCTGTGGCTGCAGTAAACAGATCCTAATTGACCAAATGGCTAATTAGCCTGAAATTTTAATATATCAAAATGACGAGAATAGAAGAAAAACTGATTACAAACTATTATTCTTATTCGCCACTAACTAGTAGTGAAGTTCTTCTTCACTTGTAAGTTTGAGATCTTAAATTTAAATCTCCAAAATAACGAATTTATTACCAATTTATTCCTCCTTTTCCATAGTGTAAATATATTATTGCATAAAAATATATTCTTATTCTACTGACTAAAAGAAAGGAATTTTTAAAAAATTTGATAAGACGCTACGTAGCAAAGGGACTACATTTTTGTCAAGACTTCATTCCTACAAGGTTGAAGTAGGTGTATTCATAAAGATCTAATCTTGAAACAAACGGGACATGAAAGCAATTTTAATCATACTCCAACAAAAAAAGACTTGAAAACTTTGAGTTTTAACGATAAGGACAAAATAAAGTGTAAAGTAAATAGTACTAGGTTTGACTTTTTAGTGTAAAAATATAGTTTTTCGTTAAAGTAAACAATATGATTTTTCGTTATAACTCCCAAAAATTAAATGAGGCTAATATAATGAATGAAAAAACCTACTTCTACTAACTCAAGTGACCATATGATTATTGGGGCCCTTAAACACCCACCCTCCACCTTCCCCCTTTTTATTAGATTATCTTTGACATGGATCATTACAAATCTGGCTAAAGCCGAAGTCAACGAGGGCACAACTGTGAAAAAAAATTAAAGTCCCGAGGACAGGGTTATCCGATAAAAATTTCACTTGTCATATAACTCTTATAATGTTGAGAGATATAATTCATTCACTAAGTTTTAGTGCTCTCAATAATTCTTCCTTTAAATACGAAAGGCTCCCAACAAAGCGTGTATATAGTCCTTCACCCCCTCAAGAATAGTAAGCAATAATAGAGAGCCCTCAAGAATAGTAGGCAATAATAGAGAGCCCTCGTGAAGTGTCAATTATTTATGTACACCTCAAGTGATGCACATGATGGCCAGTTTAGAAGGTACATATAGCGACACAACTCATAATTAACAAAAAAGTAAATGACCAGCAACAACAAAAATTAATGATCGAAGAAAACCTAGTTACTTTTTAATTCATCAAATCAAGAACAATATGTGGTAGGAACTAACCAGAAACAAATGCTCAGTTTCAGCCATGTCCATGTCCTTGCTTTTCTCTTCACTGAAGTTTATAAGTGTATCCAACATATCTTTAGTTGTGACATAATCACGTGATTTTCTTGACTCCAACCTTTGTGTGATCATGCGGTCAAAGAGGCTGATCATCTTCTGGAAGTGATTGGCCAGACGACGCCGTATTCCCATGGGATCGATCTTCTTAAGTACAGGAAAATAGTCAGCCAAGTTTGGCTTCCCAATCTCTTCAACAATACCCCACACCAATTCCTTATACTCTCTAGCCGTATCACTATTCGGGTCCGCCAAATCCACAGACAATACGGTACGCGACATCAAGTTGAGCGTAGTTTTGAAAGCAGCACTTCTAACATCAACGGCTTCACCTTTTAAAACGCTTTCGTTGACCTCGGATATGAGCTCTTGAACTTTTAGGCGACGGTTGGCTTGGTTGGCGTCGAGAACTTTGGTGGCAAACAATTGCGAGTTGCATATTTTTCGAAGGTTTCTCCATGCCGCTGAAACCGGTTTCCAGGCCATGCCGTACTTAGCATGGTCACAGGCCTGGACCGCATCTGGGACGGTTCGGTTGCAGAAGAGTTGGTCGTGGGTTCGGAAGACTTCTTTGGCGACGGTTGACGAAGAAATTACCACCGTCGTTATTTGGCCGAGTTGCAAGGCCATTACGGGGCCGTAGCGTTGTGAAAGCTTGGTGAGAGAGAGATGGGGTTTGTTGCCAAGCTCTAAGAGATTGCCAATGAGGGGAAGTGGGTTTGGTCCAGGTGGGAGCCTTGTGGTAACTGATGATCTTCTTCCAAGTGAATAATAGAGGATGTAAATTGAGATCCATGCAACCATTAGACCTAGTAGTATGCAACTCAAGATGTCCATCTCTGAGCTCTGTCTCCTCGTTCTCCTAAACCTTTAACTTTGTTGCAATTGTTGAAAGAGACGATGAATGTTGCGTATATATCCAAATCGAGAAGTGATTGGACGCATGTGGACTACATTATTCTTACCACTTTTTGTATTTTCATTTATTTATTTTTAATTCGCAAGTAAAATTTTATTTACTATTTTTAATTTGTAAAAAATTCATAACTTCTTTACATTGGTGAGGTTGTTTCTTTTGAATTTTATTTGACAATTATTTTACTATTTTGCACTTATTTAATTAATTTTTTTTTCTTTTTAAAAGTTATAAGAAGTGAGAAGCATTTTTTACAATATGAAAGATTTATTAAAATTTACGTTCTCCTTTATATAGAGATAAATTGCGTGTCGTCTAGAAAACAAAGCCATTGAACAAAAGGACACATTGACATACCCCCGACCCAGAATGTCCACCTGAACTCCAACTCGAGCTGTGCTGGCCGACACCTAGAGGGTGACAAAGCCATAAAATGTGGTGGTGTGGAAAATATGAATAAATTTAACCTAAAAGTGCCTAAATGTAAGAGTGTGCTTATGAGCAGGAACAAACCTAATTCACACATGATGTAGAGCATAAGTAAAGTACAGTAAAGGTAGATTAAGAATTATACGTCGAAGGTAATCACCTTTACCAAAGTTTGTCAAGAATCCTCGTCAACAGGAGAGCTTAGCCACTAAAACCTGGAGTAGCGAAAAACAAGGGTGAGTGGGCCAAAAATAAAGTTTTATAAAAACCTTTTCGAAAATATAATAACCCCTCGCCGTAAAACAAGTATAGTTTCCAAAATATACATACTACATATAGTAAGAAAATGCTTACCGTAACCTGCAATAGCTTAAGAATTCAATTTGTCACCATTTTTCGTACATAGGCATATAATTAGTAATCACAATATCTCACATAAATAAGTATATCATATCGAGTGCTCATCGACATATGCTAACACATGAGTTCATGCAGAGGTATTCTGGCATGAACATGACTGGGTGTAATAATTATTTACGCTCTAATACTACAATCAAGTGAAGACTAGCGCTATGCGCATCACATACGAGTCCTAATTGCGTATAACAATTTAGGACAGGACTGACACCTACAATGGGTCCAAAGTGAGCGTATGGTGCGATGTGAATATACATGTGAAAGACTGGCCCTGACCTGGGCGAGTATTAACACCTGTGCAGCACATGATGAGCAGATAATATAATCATGATCATATAATGGTAATTGGTAATTCTAATAAACCATAACACTATTCATGACCACTAATATAATTAAAGCATTCTATACTAGTACGCATATCTGTGCATCCCGCAAGATTCAGAATTATTTCGTAAATTCCATCACTTCACCAATTCTTATAAGCATTAGTCTAATTCAAGCATACGTAAGAGATTCTTTTTCAAACATATAAATGGAAACTATATAAATATATAATATTACTCACAAATACTTGCGAGGTCACAGCCGTTCGAACTAGGAAAACTAGAGTCACCAATAATAATCGCACCTAAACGATCAAATTTGAGAAAATGGAGTGCGGATTTGGAATCAGGGCGTCGAAATATGCTAAAGATGGTCATCGGCAAATTTTACAAAAAGTCAACAGTCAACCCTAAAAGTAAATCGAAACGCCTTAATGGTCAACTATACCAAAACCTTAGAATTTCACTAAATGGATGTCAAAAATAGACTCGGAGCATCTAAATTAGTCTAGGAGGGTTTCCGAAAAAATTTGAAAAAAAATCAACAAAAGTCGACTAACAGTTAACGGTTAACTTTAATGGAATATTCCCTTCTCATAATGAATATTCTGTTAAAGTTAACTGAATATTCATTCCCTCTAATTTCAGAAATGGACTTGGACTTAGACTTGAACAAAGACCCAAAGGTTTGGGCCGGATTTGGGCTTAGGCCCTTTCTTCTTCTGCAGATTTTAGGGTGAATTCAAATGCTCCATTCAGGCGTATTTCACAACCAAAATTTGCCCATAATATATCAAAACGAAGCTAGGAAAGTGTACAACAAGATTATACCTATTTAGAAGCCCAATGGTGCTGGAGATGGCCGGAAAATGGCATGAAAAACGACTGGTCCATTGGAAACTGGGGAAATTGGCCGGAAAACTGGACAAACTTTAAATGTCCATAACTTTGTCAATACATAACGAAATTGAGTGATTTAAAAATGAAAAGCGTACTTCGGGATCAAAAAAAGAGATTGGTGGCCTACTTGACTGCTAACTCGCCATGATTTGGTCGGAAAATGGCTCAGAAATCTCGGAGGTCGCCGGAAACTAGGTAAACTTTAAACGTTTATAACTTCTTCAATTCTTAACCAAAATTGACGATCTTTATATGGAAATGAAGCTTAGTAAGAGAATAAAAAGTTTATACCTTTTGAAAATCTAAAAATTGGACGGAATTGGACTGAAAATGGCTTGAAAGCTCTCGGACCCTTTTTTTAACGTTTCGAAACTCAGTTGTTTTCGATTCTGTTTATGTGGATGGACTTGTGAGGATGAGAGGATTACGATGGTGACGTTTTGAAGCTCATTCTTTTGTGTTTGATGATTTTGTTTGGGTTTGTAGAGAGAAGGGAATGGTACGGGTTGAGGGAGAAGAAGAGAGATGTGAGAGAGAGAGAGAAAGTGAGAATGATAGAGAGAGTTTCAAATGAGGGAGACAGTATGGTCCAGAAAATAGGGAGACACGGGAGTGAGGGGAGAAGTAAGGAGTGTGGGCCCTACGTAGCCCACAAAACAAGCCACAAAAATATCTCACACGAATTTACCAAATCGCCATTCATGTTCATAAGTCCATAAAATCTCTACCCTAATTCCAAATTCAATTCTGATTGCGCTTACGCGTTCGTAGTGAAGAGTACTACGAGGATACACTAAAAGAATGTTTCATACATCTCACAATACGCTGGTCAACGGAAATCAACATCCTCGCCTCTAAGGGCAATTTCGTCAATTCACCCCCTTTAAAATTAATAAAATTGTTAAATTAAGGATGGGTTGTCACACACGTATAAATGAAATAGTTTAAATCCTTATTGTTCTCCATTCCGCTAATAAGAGCAATTCCAGCAAAGGCAGAGGCATAGGCAAGGGCTAACAAATTGATCAAAACTCCAGAAAGTTGCTCTAGCGGCTTATTTTTTTAGGGGCGATTTGTGGGCTTTACCAGGCCCGTTGGATTACCTAGCGAACATTTTTTAGGTGTTGAGCCTGTCGGTGATGGGTGATGTCAGCATTGACATCTTTGAGCAGACGGAAGGAGCCTCATGCGTACCATAGAGCCCAACAACTTTTTCTTCCTCGTGCTTCAGCCGTTGGAAAATTCAACGGTCTAATGCTTTGGACTGTTGGTTTTGCAACGGTAAAAATATTTGAATTTTGACCGTTGTGCCATATGGCACAACTTGGTGCATTTAATTGCCAAATGTGAAAATTAAGGGTCATGATTAATCCAACGGTAAATTTTTTTAAACATAATGGAAAAATAATTTTTTTTTCTTCTATAAATACCTAACTATCTCCATCTAATAATTAAATTCTTTAATTAATTATTTTTAATTAATTTTGGATTTAATTAATTTCAAATTTAATTAATTAATTATATTTTATCAACAAACTCATCATTTCAGATGAAGTCTAAAGAGTGGTGAAAGAACGCAGAGAGCAAACACCCCTCTGAGAAGATGTCTCCCAACATATGCATCCCTTTTTCATACCTGTTGCGAACAGGCATATTCTTATTATATTTACATCTATCTGCATGACATTTAGAACATAGAAAAAGATAATTCTTCTTCTACAATCCAAAGCATTTTTATTGAGAGAACCACAAAGAAATTCGCCAGAAGTTAAGTTTTCCGATGCTGGAATTCTGACTTGATTATTGAATATTGGTGAAGCAGACGTCCGTAGAACTACAAGCATTGAGTAGGGGTGAAATATTTGTTTCAAGGACATTGCAGTACTCAAGCCTTGATCTTCAGTTTATTTGTTTAATATTATTTCATTGTTCATACTTTGTTAAGTTAGTTGTTCGCATGTATTATTCATTTGCATATATAAAATTATCGTTGATTGTTTATATTTATCCAACATCAGCATGCTTAGTTGCAGATGCTGCTGATTTAAGTTTGTCAAATCCTTTTGTCAGTCAGTTTGAAGTTAGCCACAAAGAAGGCCATGACTTATGGCTGGTTTGGTATTGCTATGCTTTTAAAAAAAAAATGCTTCTGTTGTGCTGTGAGAATAAGCAACTGTGAAATAAAGGAGCAGAGTGTTTCGTAAACTTTTTTGTAAAAGTGCTTTTGAAAAAAAAAATAAAAAGCAGTATTATAGTGTTTGATAAACTTTTATGTAAAACAGATGTGAAAAAAAAGCTGGTTTTTCAAAGCTGGGTTTTGCAGCTTTGTGTTTTTGGCTTATTCTCACCCAAAATTGTGAAAAAAAATTGAAGCTGAATGTTTACCAAACATAAAAAAGCTCCCAGCTTTTTTTTATGATCACTTTTTTTTTCAGAATCACCTCAGTACCAAACTAGGGCTTAATGAAGACAAGAACATTATAGTTATACACAAGCTAGAGAAGTTGAATAAACTACAAGAACTGCGAAAATATTCCGTGAAAATATTTCTAATCCCAGCAGTGATACTCTATATGTCGCTTTTGCTTTGTAGTGCTATGAACTTGTAGAGATCCTAGTGAATTGGAATTTATCGAGAGCGACTTTGTAGGGGAAAACCATATGCTTTGATTTTGGGTTTCTATTTTAAATGGGTGTAGAGACAAATTTATATATTGAATTGGATTTGTTAGGATAATTTAGGTAATGAATTTGAGTTTAATGAGATATTGACAATTTAATTAAAAATAATTATGATGTAGAGAGTAAGTTAGGTTTGAAAAGAAATTATATGAATTCAAATAAAAATTTTCTTTAAATTATTGTGAACAATCATCACCTAACTTTTTATTTTACCTTTTTTGTTAGAAAGTCCAATCTCTCGTCACGTAGGAACAAGAAATAAGAGGGAGATCAGTATTGCAGTTAAAAGATACTATTAAGGCTTCACTCTACAAATTAGAGTTGTTGAGCTGCCTATAAACTTACCTGTAAGAATCGCTTTTGTGGACTAGGCGTTAGATCATCTTTAATGGAGAGGGATAAATGTCTAAAAGCTAAAAAAATGATCTGATTTGTCAAAAAACTTATATTCGACAGATGGTTGGGCTATAAATCTGTAGAACCTACCAGACTATTATTTGGCCAATGGGCCATCAGACTAACCAAATTTAGCCCCCTTCTTAGCCATTTTTTGAAACTTAGCTCATCAGTTTCAATAATTGATTCAAATTCAATGGTTATATTTGACAAAATCCAACGGTTTAACTAAATTTTCAATAAATTTAAAGTATAACCTTAAAAATAATAAATTATTGAGAATGGCTATGGTTAGCCTATTTAGTTGGAGATGGTACATGAGTATGGCTTGATATTGTTCATTAAAAAATAATTTTTTGCAGAGCTATAATTCTGGACGGAATTATTTTTAGCTTTTCATTTGGAGATGAACTTAAACTCCTGTTGGAACTCTAGAGCTACATTCTGAAATATGGAGTACCTGTATTCTGCGCGCCTTGTCCTATGCAAAAAGGATGTTGTACAAGAAGGGTGTTTGGCACATACATACAACAAGATTAAAAATATCAATGTTGAAGCACACAAACATGCATGATTTATATATAACAGTACAAACCGTTCATGTTTTAGTACATTATTTACAGAAAAAAGTTAGACAAATTGTAAACTATTAAGACATTTAATTGTAGTGAAGAAAATAGACAGAATTCAGTTTCTTAAAGAAACACGAATATGACTACTATTTATCTAACGGTCAAATGGTTTCTGAGTTGGGTGATTGTTGGTGGATAATATTTGAGGAAAGACGTAAAAGATGAACAGTTGGATCGCCAAAATACCAGGGTCTCTGCACGAAATTTATCTAAATTACACCAATTTAACTAATCCAAGTCTCTACAAGCATGATTCCTATTAAGAGTTTATAAATTATATGGTAGAAACATGAAAGTAGATACCAATAAGCGGGGTTCTTCTATATTTCTATAACATGGGCACAACTATGAGAGGTTGAGCTTTCTGTAAGGTGAGGCCAAACTTCTAATCCATGTTCATGGTCTCTGGTGCAACTTTTCTATGGAGCTGGAAGAAGGCTTTCAAAGATGCCCGTGAAAGGCTCTGTCCTGCAAGAGCTGGTGGACATGAGTGTGGCTGCTTGCCTCTGCTGGCTCGTTTGGTAGGTTTATTCATCATAATCCCTTCCTCAATGTGTAGGTTGAGCTTTTCACTTCACCTGGGAACTCCTAAAGGTTATAATAACAACGAAGAAGTGGAGAGTAGTGTTGCTGATGATGATAGTGAAACCAACTCTAAAGATGACCTCCTTGAATTGTTCAAATCAGCGTGGCTTATGACATCGTCTGGAAGAAATAAGGGAAAATACTGCGCCACATTCGGTTTCATTCATTTTTTGACAGAAGCAGCATGGTTTTAACCACTCTTTTCACGAATAACAAAAAATTGTGCAAAAAGAATGCTATTCTTGAGAAAAGGCTATATATTTTGCTAGTTTTGTTAATGTGAAACATTAAGGTAATTTTTAATGTTTTAGAAATTGGTAAATATACGTAGATACAAAAATGGCAGTGTTATTTGGCTGTCCAATTCCATAAACCTTGGGAGTGAGTAGGATTCTTTGTGTTATGATAGAGGAATGAGCATCAGTTGGTTCTGTACTTTAGTTTTGGCATCATCAGGAAATGCAGTGGCTGTAAATGAAATGTTACATTGATCATTTGTGGAATTTGCAAAATCGACCGAGTGTGCTCTCTCATCGGCTCTCTAACTGCGAGGAGTGGCTTAAGTTTGCTGTAGATGTACTTGGAGCAATGCTACTGGGATTGACTGTTTAAAATAATTGAGACATACAAATTAGAGGGCTAATTATAACAATTCCCGTATATTATACATACATGCATGTTGATTCTTGTAACTCCTTGGAATGGAAAAACAAAAGACGTCAGCTAGAGAGATCATCTTTATTTACATAAATTATTTATAATCAATTAAGTAAGGAAAATTTTATTCAAACCCATTTAACCTCTTTTTACACCCAATTTAAATTTTAAATGTTAATTATCTATTTTATCCTATTACATAATTACTATTAAATACAAAATGAAATTACTAATAAAACTCAAATTTATCAACAAACTCAAACACTATAATTAAACCCTACGATCACTATTTGTTTATCCTACGTTCATTCTGGCTAAAACCCTAATAGCTCTCATAGAGAAAAATAAGTTTTTTTTATTGATGGATGGTGATTTTGAAGTTTTGAAACAATATTATAGAAAAGTAGAAATCATGCTAGGTTTTTGTATAGCATGGGCACAGCTATGAGAGGCTGAGCCTTCGCTAAGGTGATGCCAAACTTCTCTTTCATGTTCAAGGTCTCTGATATAACTCCATCTTCAAGTTTCCAATCGTCAAACGAGTTAATAAACAAGCCCAACATAACATCAAATTCAACATTCTCATTGCCAATGGCAATCCAGGACATATTCTCCTCCCACCACCAAACGGAATAAGCTCAAAGTTTCCTCCTCAAACATCAATTTCCGAATCCAAAAACCTCTCCGGCATAAACGAGTTCGTATCGTCCCAAATGTTGGGGCCTGTCCCTATGGCCCATGCATTGACCAATACCTGTGCACCTTTTGGTACAATATACCCGCAGATTTCAACATCTATTTCGGCTTTTCGGGGAAGTAAAAATGGAACAACTGGGTGCAATCTGAAGGTATCTTTGATTATGGCTTGTAAGTAAGGTAGTCGAGCAATGTGTGACTCCTCAACTGGCTTTCCTTTGCCGATGATTTGCTTCAGCTCTGCTTGTGCTTTTGATAGTTTTTCCGGGTTGCGGAGTAGCTCAGCCATTGCCCATTCCAATGTGCCTGAAGTTGTATCCGTGGCTGCACTAAACAGATCCTATTTAAGACCAAATGGCTAATTAGTCTGAAATTTTAATATATCAAAATGACGAGAATAGAAGAAAAATTGATTACAAACTATTATTCTTATTCGCCACTAATTAGTAATAACGTTCTCTTCACTTATAAGTGAGAGGTCTTAAGTTTAAATCTTAGAAATAGTGAATTCATTACTATTTATTCCTCCTTTCCCATAGTATAAATATATCATTACATAAAAAATATCATTCTTATTCTATTGAGTAAAAGAAAGGAAAATTTTAAAAATTTGATAAGACGCTAAATAGCAAAGGGACTACATTTTGTCAAGACTTCATTCCTACAAGGTTACAATAGGTGTATTCATAAAGATCTAATCTTGAAACAAACGGGACATGAATGCAATTTTAATCATTATTATACTCCAACAAAAAATTAAATGAAGCTAATATAATGAATGAAAAAAAACTACTAATACTAACTCAAGTGACCATATGATTATTGGGGCCCTTAAACACCCACCCTCCACCTTCCCCCTTTTTATTAGATCATCTTTGACATGGATCATTACAAATCTAGCTAAAGCCGAAGTCAAAGGGCACAACTATGAAAAAATTAAAAGTTCTGGGCTCGAGGACAGGGTTATCTTATAAAAAAATTCACTTGTCATATAACTATTATAATGTTGAAAGATATAATTTATTCACTAAATTTTAGTGCTCTCAATAATTCTTCCTTTAATACGAAAGGCTCCCAACAAAGCGTATATCTAGTCCTTCACCCCCTCAAGAATAGCAGGCAATAATAGAGAGCCCTCATGAAGCGTCAATTGTTTATGTACACATCAAGTGATGCACATGATGGCCAGTTTAGAAGGTACATATAGCGACACTACTCATAATTAACAAACACGTTAAAGACCAGCAACAACAAGAATTAATGATCGAAGAAAACCTAGTTACTTTTTAATTCATCCAATCAAGAACAATATATAGTAGGTACTAACCAGAAATAAATGCTCAGTTTCAACCACGTTCATGTCCTCGCTTTTCTCTTCATTGAAGTTTATAAGTGTATCCAACATATCTTTAGTTGTGACATAATCACGTGATTTTCTTGACTCCAACCTTTGTGTGATCATGCGGTCAAATAGGCCGATCATCTTCTGGAAGTGATTGGCCAAACGACGCCGTATTCCCATGGGATCGATCTTCTTAAGTACTGGAAAATAGTCAGCCAGTTTGGCTTCCCAATCTCTTCAACAATACCCCACACCAGTTTGGCTTCCCAATCTCTTCAACAATACCCCACGCCAACTCCTTATACTCTCTAGCCGTCTCACTGTTCGGGTCCGCCAAATCCACAGAGAATACGTTACGCGACATCAAGTTGAGCGTAGTTTTGAAAGCAGCACTTCTAACATCAACGGCTTCACCTTTTAAAACGCTTTCGTTGACCTCCGATATGAGCTCTTGAACTTTTAGGCGACGGTTGGCTTGGTTGGCGTCGAGAACTTTGGTGGCAAACAATTGCGAGTTGCATATTTTTCGAAGGTTTCTCCATGCCGCTGAAACCTGCATCCAGGGCATGCCGTACTTAGCATGGTCACAGGCCTGGATGGCATCTGGGATGGTTCGGTTGCAAAAGAACTAATCACGGGTCCGGAGGACTTCTTTAGCTACGATTGATGAAGAAACTACAACCGTCGTAACATGTCCAAGTCGTAAAGACAAATTGGGGCCATGGCGTTGTGAAAGGTTAGTGAGAGAGATGTGGGGTATGCTACCAAGCTCCAAAGGATTGCCAATGAAGGGAAGTGGGTTTGGTCCTGATGGAAGCCTAGTGGGACTTGAACTTCTTCCCGCAAACGAATAATAGATAGCATGAACAGAGATCCAGATGATTACGAGGAACAATATCATGCAACTCAAAAAGTCCATTTGATCTTACTCTCTCCTTCTTCTCCAAACCCTTGATCTTAATTTGTTACGATTGTTGACCAAAAATAAAAAATAAAAATAAATATAGATATATATATATATATGCATATAAACCTAGCAGTGTCCCCCCGATTTACGCTAGTTACACATGCACTCATGTGATTGTCCCACGCAAAATCTGCTTGGTACATTTCCTTCAAGATATAGTACTTTAAGAAGTCAAACATGTTAACTAATTATTATGCGGTTAATGTAAGGGTAATCATCACTTTAAATCATATTTAGTAAATCATATATAACGTGGTTGTTAATGATTTAATTATTATTTAAATATTAATTAATGTTTTTACTTTCTATTATTAGTGACATATCACATAATTTACAAAATGATGAGACGTTGTTCTTTCATAACCACATCAAGCAAATAATGTGATATAAAAATGTGACCTCCTCATTATTTTAAAAACATTTAAAAGTCATAAATGTGGACAAAGAGATGAATTTTTGTTTTTCTTTGTAAAGAGTTCATTTAAATTACTGTGAACATCCATCACCAAACCTTTTACTTTGTCTTTTTTTTTTTTTGTTGAAAACCTGAATGTCCAGTCTCTCGTTAAGTAGAAACTAGAAATAGAAGGGAGGGCAATGCTTCAGTCAACAAATTAAAGGAGTTGTTGAGCTGCCAGCCAACTTACCTGTAGGAATCGCTTTTGTGGACTAGGCTTTAAACTCCGGTTGGAATCCTAGGGCTACAGTAATTCTTCAATATGGAGGGCCTGCATTCGGCGCGCCTTGTCCTGTACAACAAAGGGTGTTTGAGCACATACATACAAAAAAAACACAAGCATGGTTATATATATGTGTGTGTGTGTGTGTGTGTGTGTGTGTAAGGGCAATGCTTCAGTCAACCAATTAAAGGAGTTGTTGAGCTGCCAGCCAACTTATGTGGGAATCGCTTTTATGGACTAGGCTTTAAACTCCGGTTGGAATCCTAGGGCTACAGTAATTCTTCAATATGGAGGCCTGCATTCGGCGCGCCTTGTCCTATACAACAAAGGGTGTATACAAGTAGGGTGTTTGAGCACATATATACAAAAAAAAAAAACACAAGCATGGTTATATATATGTGTGTGTGTGTATGTGTATTTCCTTTTCACAGATCATCTTTGCATAGAATTAGACAAATAAAAAATCATTAAAACATTCAATTGTAGTGAAGAAAATAGATGAATACAGTTTTTCAAAGAAACACTAATATGACTATTATTTAATCTAAACGGTCCAATTATCGGATTTTGGTGATTTTTGGTAAAGATGATCTTTGAGAAATACCTAAAAGATGAACAGTTGATCGCAAAATATCAAGATCTGTATTCTAAATTTATGTAACCAATTTAACTAAATCCATGTCTCTACAAGCATGATTCTTATTAAGAGTAAAAATTAGGGTGAAGTGTGGATGTAGTATTTGAACTATCACTTTAGTGAAAATTAGGTATTTGAATTATTTTTTGGGTAAAATAAGTCCCTAAATTCATTAAAAATTGCTAATTTCATCCCTAATATTGTATTCAAAGATATTTTATCTAATTTTTCGTCAACTTAAGTCACTTATTGACACACTTTAGAGGTTAATACTGTCATTTTCTCGCCTATAAGCCCTTGACATTTCATATAGGTTGCAAATCTAACGTCTAATTTACCCCTTAAAGTTAATTCCATACACTATTTCTTTATGGAAAATTACCAATCTATCCTCCAATGTATATCACATGCAAGTAACATAACTTAAATTAACAGAAACTTGAATATAGTAGCTTCAAATCTAATATGAGGGATGTAGTTAGCATATTTTTATAATTCAAGGGCTAATTTTTCTGAAAAAATAGTTTAGGAATCTAACTTTCACTCACGTGATAAATTAGGGACTGAACTGGAGTTCATCGCTAAAATTGGGAACTTTAACGAAAAACTCCCGGTATTGTTCACTTTAATAAAAAACCATATTTTTACTCTAAAAAACCGATCCTAGTACTATTCACTTACAACACATATTTGTTATTTTCGTTAAAACTCAAAGTTTTCAAGCCCATTTCATTAGTTTTCCTAAAATTATATGGTAGAAACATGAAAGTAGATATCAAGCTGGGTTCTTCTATATTTCTATAACATGGGAACAACTCTGAGAGGTTGAGCTTTCTGTAAAGTGAGGCCAAAGTTCTGATCCATGTTCATGGTCTCTGGTGTAACTCCATCTTCAAGCTTCCATTTATCGAAGCAGTTAATAAGCGAACCCAACATCAAGTTCACCATTCTCATTGCCAATGGCCAGCCAGGACACATTCTCCTCCCACTTCCAAACGGGATAAGCTCAAAGTTCTGGCCGGTTACATCAATTTCCGATCCTAGAAACCTCTCTGGCACGAATGAGTCCGGGTTGTCCCAAATTCCAGGATCTCTTCCTATGGCCCATGCATTGACAAACACTTGTGCACCCTTTGGTACAATGTACCCGCCGATTTCAACGTCTGTTTCGGCTTTTCGGGGAAGTAGTAAAGGCGCTGCTGGGTACAGACGGAAGGTCTCTTTTATTATTGCTTGTAAGTAAGGAAGTCGAGCAACGTCGGATTCCTCAACCATTTTTCCTTTTCCGATGATCTGCTTCAGCTCCGCTTGAGTTTTTGACAGTTTTTCTGGGTTGCGGAGTAGCTCAGCCATTGCCCATTCCAACGTCGATGATGTTGTATCTGTGCCGGCAGCAAATAATTCCTGTAATGAACAATTAAAGAGAAGTGGAAAGTCATTTGTCCCACATACATAAAGCTTAGAGTTGCCATTAAGACATTGTCCTCCAACTGCTTGATGAAATGCTCAATGAACTTTGGGTAGGACATGTTGTGTTCAACTCTTTCGTTGCTGATTCGCAGCTTTGCACGCAAGAAAACCAAGTCATTTTAGTCTAGGCATATATAAAACTCAAATCTTTAAAATCCTAGATCTTTAAAATTGAATTTTTTTTGTATTAATGATAAAGTTATAATACAACATTTTAAAATATGAATTACATCATGAACGATTGTCACTTGTAATGAATAATTGTAGTTTGTAATGTTATTTATTTCATGAATTATGAATAATGAACTTATAATTTAATTGTTAAAGCTATTTATTTTCCTAAGAAATATTTGTAAATTTTTACTGGGTGACCCGCCAAACAATTTTTCTTGAATCCGCCCCTGATCATCTGAAATTGATGTGATGAATAGTAGTGTTGACGATAGACAAGTTAAAAAAAAAAAAAAAAAAAAACCCTACTTATATCAGCTCACCTATATCTTTTTTGATGAAATTCGTGTGTCTATTAGAGAAAGGTTAATGTTAGGAAGACCAATTTTTTATATTAAATTTTATAAATCATATAATGTGGTTATTGAGGATTGGATTATTACTTATGTGTTGGTTAATAAGTTTATTTCCTATTGGTGACAAACCATACCGTTTGCAAATTTAATTTAAAAAGTTGGTCTATCTAATACGCTAGACGACCAATTTCAGACGATGCACAACCCTAATAATTACCTAGTAACAACTCGCGAGTAATTATCAATTACCTCTAAGCAATTTTGAGTATAAACATATTATAAAATTCAAAGAATCAATTCATCAAGATCAAGAACAATGAAGCTAGAGAGTAGACAACTAACCAGGAGCAGATGTTGAATTTCATCCATGTCCATATCCTCATTTTTCTCCTCACTAATGTTTATCAGGGTATCTAACATATCATTAGTCGTGATATAATCAAGCACTTTTCTTGACTCAAACCGTTGCATCATCAAGCGGTCAAAGAGGTCAAGCATCTTTCGGAAGTGACCAGTCAAACGGCGTCGAATCCCCAGGGGATCAATCTTTTTTAGCACAGGAAAATAGTCAGCCAAGTTAGGTTTCCCAACCTCTTCAAAGATACCCCACACCAACTCCTTGAACTCTCTCGCCGTCGCACTGTGTGGGTCTGCTAAATCCACAGAGAAGACTGTACGCGATAGAAAATTGAGCGAAGTTTTGAAAGCAGCCCTTCCGATATCAACCACCTCACCGTTTACAGCGCTTTCATTGACGTCAGATATGAGCTCCTGCACTTTTAGGTGACGGTTGGCTTGGTTGGCATCGAGAATTTTGGTGGCGAATAATTGCGTGTTACATATTTTGCGAAGGTTTCTCCAAGCAGGTGAAACCGGTATCCAAGCCATGCCATACTTGGAATGTTGACAAGCTCGAACCGCATCTGGGACGGTTCGGTTGCAGAAGAGTTGGTCGTGGGTTCGGAGGACTTCTTTGGCGACGGTTGATGAAGAAATTACCACCGTCGTTATTTGGCCGAGTTGCAAGGCCATTATGGGGCCGTAGCGGTGTGAAAGCTTGGTGAGAGAGAGATGGGGTTTGTTGCCAAGCTCTAAGAGATTGCCAAAGAAGGGAAGTGGGTTTGGTCCAGGTGGGAGCCTTGTGGTAACTGATGATCTTCTTCCAAGTGAATAATAGAGGGTATAAATTGAGATCCATGCAACCATTAGACCTAGTAGTATGCAACTCAAGATGTCCATCTCTGAGCTTTGTCTCCTCGCTCTCCTAAACCTCTAACTCTGGTGCAATTGTTGAAAGAGACGATGAATGTTGCGTATATATGCAAATTGAGAAGTGATACCGTGATAGGACGCATGTGGACTTCATTATTCTGACCACTTTTTGTATTTTTATTTATTTTTCATTTTTTAATTCGCAAGTAAAATTTTATTTACTATTTTTAATTTGTAATAAATTCATAAAAAAAAGCCCACTAACTTCTTTACATGGGTGAGGTTATTTCTTTTGAATTTTATTTGAAAATTATTTTACTACTTTGCACTTATTTAATTAATTTTTTTTTCTTTTTAAAAGTTATAAGAAGCGAGAAGCATTTTTTACCGTATGAAAGATTTATTAAAATTTACGTTCTTCTTTATATAGAGATAAATTGTGTGTCATCTAGAAAACGAAGCCATTTAACAAAAGGACGCATATAAACGAAATAGTTTAAATACTTACTGTTCCCCAGTAAATAATTGTAGACAAAAGATAAAGAACATGGAGATCATGTGGCACAATAGTCTAGAAACAGCAATTGCAAATAAGAGAGGTGCAGTCAGTGGTGGCTAACAAATTGATCAAAACTCCAGAAAGTTACTCTAGCGGTTCATTTTTTGAGGGTCGATTTATGAGCTTCGTTAGGCTGCCCAGCCAACGTTTTTTAGGCCTATGCTTGCCGGTGATGGGCGATGTCAGATCCCATGCGCACCAGAGAGCCCAATGACTTTTTTTTCCTGGTGCTTCAGCCATTGGAAAATTCGACGGTCTGATGCTCTGAACTGTTGGTTTTGCAGCGGTAGAAAATTTTGAATTTTGACCGCTGTGCCACTGGCACAAACAGGTGCAATTGATTGCGAAATGTGAAAATCAAGGGTCATGATTAATCCAATGGTAAAAAATTTATAAAAAAAATGGAAAAATAATTTTTTCCTATAAATACCTAACCATCTTCGTCATTTCCCACACCACAACTCAATTTTATTTTTCCTACAATCTCCAATATTTTTTTTTCTACTTTTCAAATCCTTTTTTACCCAAAAAAAATGACTAAGAAGGCAAATTGGTCGATCACGAATGATGTTGCTTTGCTTGAGAGTAGGGTGCATGTTACTCATGACTCGGCCACAAGACATGAGATGACAGAGCAATAAATGTGGAAGAAGATTCATGCACACCTCATACTGAGTAATTTTTGTCGAGTAGGTACAAACATCTACATAAAAGTTAAAATCTTGGCAAGAAGGCCTTACAAAAAGTGAAAGTAATTTATCAAAGTGGCAATAATCTAGCCAATAAGGTATATCATTTTATCCTTGATAAATTTGAATTGTAATCAACGTTATTATGTAATTTATTATGTTGTTTCACACTTCTCTTTTCAGCAACTACAAGCTCAAATGTGCTACAAGCAAAAATGTGGTTTAATCTTCATAACAACGATAGATCAATCACAAAGTATGAAGGTTGGAACATTGTGAAGCATATTCCAAGATACAAAACTGTGTCATACGTTAGGGACCCTAGGTTGTAGGCTACTGAGCATAATTTGTTTTAATGTCATACTAGGTTGTAATATATGCCTTGCTTTGTATTTGAAATTACATTATTGGAGTTAAATATTGAGTTTTATTTTCAAACAACAAACTTATAAAGTTCACACTTAAACACATTTATCAAGTATTAAAAAAAATTAAAAATATATATTTGTGATAGTAAACGCCATTGCCTTTGGCCTTAACCAAGTAAGGGTGGAGCCAAGATTTTTTTTCATGAGTGGACTGTCACATCCCGGCCCGAGCCCCCCCCACAACCTGGGTTCGACTTCACCGTAGCACGATATTGTCCGCTTTGAGCCCCTACCACACCGTCACAGTTTTTGTTTCTGGGAACTCACACGAGAACTTCTTAGTGGGTCACCCATTATAGGATTGCTCTCGCACGCTACTCGCTTAACTACGAAGTTCCTACGGAACCCCAAGCCAGTGAGCTCCCAAAAGGCCTCGTGCTAGGTAGAGATAGGAATATACATATAAGGCTTATAGGATCCACTCCCCAGGGCGATCTGAGATGTAACATGGACTATAAAATAATTACCATGAAGTAACATAATGTTTACATACGTACATAAAATTATTTAATAAATAACATGAAAATAAAACTCTACAATCTGAAATAATAATCCAAACAAAACAAAAAGATATAAAATAACATAACAAGTACTTCAAATTCATTTTTGTTAAAGAATTTTGCACTAATTACATATTAAATTATAGTTTTCATTAGAATTGGGTGGCTCTATACAAGTAAAATAGGTTAGAATAGGCTAATACATAGACTATATAAGTAAAACATGTAAAATTAGCAAAATATTTTTGTGTTAACAAAGACAAAGAAAATTTGAACTTCAACCTCTTTTTAGTTACCATGAAAATAGAGCTATTTGGAGCCCAAAATTTGAAAATAAAGGCTTCAATGTTTTTGGTTTAGGTCCAAAAGAAATCATATTTTTATAACTTTAAAGAACACATGTTGAAAACAAATAAGACGAGAAGAATTAAGGACACCTCAATTTTGCTCACATTACAATTCAATGTCATTATTAGGACCCCAACATTCCAATACAATGGAAATCCATCTCTTTCTCTCGTTGTGGGTGTTTGCGTAAAGTGCGAGGATTATCAGTCACGTAGACACATTTTAAGGACACATTTTATTATGAGTTTTCTATTAGATTCTGACACATGATATGTATGAGAGTTTAGACATCTGATTAAAGAAATAAAAAATATATATTAATGTTTTTTATTATTTCAGTACATATTGGACATCAAAGTACAATACAAGATGCGTCTCCTTTCTTGTAAGATGGAGATATGGACAGGTTCCGACAGATCTAAGAAGCGAAGGTGATCAATTTGCATACGTTATTGAACAAGTGGATGCTATATCTTTGTACTTGCCTTCTACCATGTCCGAAATGATGGCCCGTTTGTCATACGGACGGTGGAGTTTTGTCCGACATCGTGTAAAACTTTGACTTTTCTTTCACATATTAAACTTTTAACTTTTTTTTAGATATTTTCAAAAACAATATAAATAGTTTAAAAGTACATACCAAAAATACGTGTTTCCGATCACGTCAATCCGCGTGTGAAAATGTTAGAGTGTTTTCTTACATTAAAAAACTAAGTGATTTTATATGTGCTTATAAAGATAATGTTGTTTCCTTATAACTAGGGGTGAAAAAAATTTCCGAAAATCCCGAACCGAACCGAAAAAATCCCGATCCCAAACCAAAAATTTCCCAAACCAAAATTCCCGAAATTTTCGGGATGCTATCCCAAACCAATCCCAAAATTTCGGTATGGGATTCGGGATTGGCTTCTCGATATTTCGGGAATCCCATACCAAACCGAAAATATATAATATTAATTATTAATATATATATATATATATTTATACATAATATATTATTCTTTTATAATTCATGCTAGTAGTTTCTAATTTTTACTCGGCAACCTGGAATGCCCTACACCTTGCATATTTTTCATATTCTGTTTGATATTCATGTGGATATTAATTGCTGCTACTAGGGCTGATGATTTCAGAATGCTTGATTCTTTTGTCTCTCAACAGATTGCAAAAAGGGTTTAATTAATTTGAATTTTGACTATGATAAAAATAGTCAAGCATGTCAGTGTTCAATTAAATGGTAGTGTGAATGAAATGAAATTCCTAGTTCATGAATGTGTTCTTGAATTATATATTTGAAGAACAATTCATAATTTCATATTTCAATTTGGGATTCCCGATTTGTCCCAAAATCCCGAAAATATTTCGGGATTCCCGAAAATTTGGTTTGGGATTGGTCTTCAAATTCCCGTCCCGAAAATTTTCGGTTTGGGATTCGGGATACTAGTTTCGGTATGGTATCCCATACCGAACCACCCCTACTTATAACCAATTAATCTTGAATTGAAATCTCAACTTTCTTAATTGTTATTTAACCGGTACAAGGCCAAATTCTCAGGTCAATTAGTGAGCAGTCTTGCTTTATAGCGTGCAAGAAAAAAGAATGGTATTATTCACACTCTCTCACACACTCTCTTAATCTCTGACGATCAGAACGAATGAGTTAAAAAAATTAATAAAAAAAATTAATAAAGATACGTAGGAATTAACCACTTGAATTAATCATATTCATAAGACATATATATATATATATGTATGTATGTATGTATGTATGTATTCCCTACCTCAAAGGTAAATCCGAAACCAAAATCCATAAATTACAAGGGGGCCTGTACATTCCGCTCTTTCAAAAGTAAAAGAACAAAAAGAATAAAACGATGATACAACACTGAAATTCACACCACCGTGGGAGTTAATACTGGTAAACAGAATAGCTTTTGCTCTTCCATAAAAACCTAAAAGGTTTGCTCATCTTTCTTCTTGAGAAGGATTTGCATAGCGGCTATGGTTCCGGAACACACATGGGCTTGTCGCTATTTTCGACCGACAGATGCACCTCCGGCTCAGGAGGTGCTTGATCTCTTTGTCTCTGCTCACGGAACAGCATTAACAGCTTCTGAGCCTTCTCTTTTCCTCTTGATGTGCCGTTGACGGAAATAGACACCAATGCCGGAATCACCCCTTCCTTGAGGACCATCTGACTGCATTTCTCGCTCCCGTTACACAACATATAGAGACATGAGACAGCTTGCTCCTGCTCAATGGGTTGTTCAGCCTCCAAAATTGTTGCTAGTGCACTGATAAGACTTAAATTCGACATCATTTCATCTCCGGCAGAACTACTTGATCCCAAGTTTATCAAAACAGCTATACATTTTTCTGTCCACATTTGGTCACCAGAGTCCGCAAGAAGGGATTGGAGACCACTGCTAATACCAGCTGAAATAAGTTTCGGTATATTTGACTGGACACCCGATAGATTGTACAGGGTGTGGAGGGCATCAAGCTTGCATTGGGTTTCAACATCGGCTCGAAGGAGCTGGGTTAAGAAAGAGACAGCCGGGCTTGTTCCAATAATAGGCTTGGCTTCTTCAAGGCAGGAGAGATTCAGATACAGGGCTGCCGCAGGTCCTTGAGAACTGGGATTGGAGATCATTTCCTCCAGCAACGAAATTACCCCTGATGCTAACATCGTTTCCTTGTTTCTGGAAAAGAAAAATCAACGAAATAGAAATTATTCTTAAGTTTCCAAGGTTTAGAGAAGCATAAAAGAGAACCCAAAATTGTGACATGTTACTCAGAAATGTGGCACACAAGACGCAGACCATTCAACACATTCCAAGTGAGAAATGAAGAATCAACATCTAACACAGATCATTATAAGTAATCCAATATCTCCCTGATCTCAACAAAATGTCCAAGCACCCATTACTGCAGGGACAAATCTACAATTGTCCGCTCTTCCACGAAGAAATCTAAGCAGATACTGCTTAACCCTGACTTAATCCTTCAAGCCAGTTGCTACGCTCAACGCAATAAAAGAAGCATTCAAGCTACTACATGAATCTATAACTATATTCAGCCAACAGAAGATTACATGAAAAGAAAGAAATCTAATTGTGTCTGGTGAAGGATGTTATGAAGAATACTAGTCCAAGGAATAAGAGTTCAAAGCCAATGCATCATTCTCTACACCCATGACTCAAGTTCACTAACAATGTCTTCAATCTGAAAAGAACACACCTAAGTGATGTACACAAAACATCATGACCAAGGAATGCAATTTGCACCAACCAGGAAAAGATACTGCAAAAGGGCCTTAAAGGATGATTACCTGACAACCAATAGATTGTGGAACAATGTCTTCAACACGCCTAAGACTATCCATGAGAGCACATCTTGCCTTTTCAAATTTTGAGGGCACAGAATCCCCAGTAATAGCCTGAATGATAAAAACAATATGACCATTATACAAAGAACACAATTTACACACAATCTCACCACGAATGAAACAAATTTAAATACCAAAAGAGAAATCTATTCATCTATAGTAGAAGGGTTGTTTAGTCGACATGTTGGAGTGGCAATAACTGCATAAACTACAATTGCAATATTGAGGGAATACCTACCAAGTAAAGTTTACTACATTCTACGCAATGCTGAAGAACATTCTTAGATTTTTCAGGTGCTACATGTAATGAACATAAAGCTTGGATACCAGACTTGCTCCTAGGTCGCGCTGCTTCCAAAGAAGGAAATATTGACATTATTTTGCAATAAATTGCAGAGAGTGCCTTGCACAACTCTCTGTGCAACTGCAGAAGAAAACAAAAACAGTCAACCAATGATCTACGATGATAAACCATAAGATAAAATCAAAAGGTGATATTCAGAGGACCCATGGTGGCAGTTATCAAAAGTGACAACTTCAAAAATAATGTGCAAACATACAATTCTAGTCTTTAATCAAATATAATGCCCAAGTCTTCAATCCATTTCCAAATGGTTCAAGTTCTAATTACTAGAACAACGGACTAGACCTATATAAATGGCAATGGGAACTAAAAGTTCCCCGATGTGGGACACTACGAGTCTCAAAACTCTAACAGACATGAGTGTGGCTGCTTGCCTCTGCTGGCTCGTTTGGTAGGTATATGCATCATAATCCCTTCTTCAATGTGTACGTTGAGCTTTTCACTTCACCTGGGAACTCCTAAAGTTTATAATAACAAGGAAGAAGTGGAGAGTAGTGTTGCTGATGATGATAGTGAAACCAACTCTAAAGATGACCCCCTTGAATTGTTCGAATCAGCGTGGCTTATGACATCGTCCGGAAGAACTTTGGGAAAAAACGTGCCACGTTTGGTTTCATTCATTTTTTGACAAAAGTAACACGGTTTTAACCACTCTTTTCACGAATAACAAAAAATTGTGCAAAAAGAATGCTATTCTTGAGAAATGGTTATATATTTTGCTAGTTTTGTTAATGTGAAACATTAAGGTAATTTTTAATGTTTTAGAAATTGGTAAATATACATAGATACAAAAATGGCAAGTGTTATTTGGCTGTCCAATTCCGTAAACCTTGGGAGTGAGTAGGATTCTTTGTGTTATGATAGAGGAATGAGCATCAGTTGGTTCTGTACTTTAGTTTTGGCATCATCAAGAAATGCAGTGTCTGTAAATGAAATGTTACATTAATCGTTTGTGGAATTTACAAAACCCACCGAGTGTGCTCTCAAAATTTGCAAAGCAAAACTTTTCTCTTCCATCATTCTCATTAGCACTTATCGTCTCTTCACTCTCAAACGATAGAAATTATGTCAGATGCGACTAACAGGGGTTACATATCAATAACTAGCAAGGTTGGAGTTTTATTTTTGCGATTGAAAACGGCTCTAATCGGCTCTCTAACTGCGAGGAGTGGCTTAAGCTTGCTGTTGAGGTACTTGGAGCAATGTTTTGGGAGTGACTGTTTAAAAGAATTGAGGCATGCAATATATTATACATACATGCATGTTGATTCTTGTAACTCCTTGGAATGGAAAAAAAGACGTCAGCTAGATCTTTTACATAAATGAAATGCAGTGGCTGTAAATGAAATGTTAAATTGATCGTTTGTGGAATTTACGAAATCCACCGAGTGTGCTCTCTCATCGTCTCTCTAACTGCGAGCAGTGGCTTAAGTTTGCTGTAGATGTACTTGGAGCAATGCTCTTGGGATGGACTGTTCAAAATAATTGAGACATACAAATTAGAGGGCTAATTATAACAATTCCCATATATTATACATACATGCATGTTGATTCTTGTAACTCCTTGGAATGGAAAAAAAGACGTCAGCTAGAGAGATCATCTCTCTTTACATAAATTATTTATGATCAATTAAGTAATCAACTGCTGCATAATTTCATAGCATTAAATGCCCGAAATGAAAAAACTCTGGCTCATGTCAAGCAATATTTTCTTAAAACATATTGCTTGACTCTTCCTTTAGTTTGTTTAGTCTAGATTATATCATTAGTAAAACGGAAAAAAGAGTCCAACAATTTTTTTTTTTTAATTCTTTTGCATTTTTGTTTTGATCTTTCAAACACTATCACTAAGACACTCAGGGTCTTTAATTTATTAAAGTTCACAACAGTCATTTTTGCCATATCTACGTATGGTTCTCCTATAGGCCCACTCTCATACAACAAATCAAGGACTCGTTTTTCTGTTTTTAAAGGAGGGACAACTGGTGGCAAATTACGGTTATCCATTCTTTTCGGGGGCTGGGAAGACTCATTGAGGCATTTCAGCCTCCCCCTGACCACAAATGAGATTTGATTTACAGTTCTCCTCCAACCGAGTGAAGACTATATATTAATGGATGAACTGCTAATTTAGTCCCGGAATTATTACCTGAATGAAATTTAGGTCCCTAGACTTTTATTTCAGAAAAATCAGTTATTGAAATATAAAAATTTGCCATTTACATCTCTAATATTAACTTCGATGCTACGATATTCAACTTTCTGTCAATTTAAGTCAAGTTACTTGAATGTGATACATATTGGAGGGTAGATTGGTAATTTTACATAAAGAAATAGTGTATATGGAGTTAACTTTGGAGAGTAAATTAGACGTTAGATTCACAACCTATATGAAATGTTAAGGGCTTATAGCAAGAAAATGACGGTATTACATCATAAAGTGTGTTAAGTGACTTAAGTTGTCGAAAAATTGGATAAAATAGCTTTGAATATAATAGTATGGATGATATTAGCAATTTTTAATGAATTTAAGGACTTATTTTACAGCAAAAAATAATTCATGGATCTAATTTTCATTGAAGTGATAATTTAGAAACTAAATCGACACTTCACCCTATATTAATTTAGGGTAAAGTACAAAAAAGTACATCAACTATTGGTGTCACGACACTTTCATACCTCATATTTTAAAATTGACAATGTCATACCTCATCTTACAAATTTGTGCCAATGTTAGACCTCCGTCAGTTTTTCTGTTAATTTCTCTGTTAAATGCTGACGTGGCCCGACACGTGTCCCACTCACTAATCCAATTGGATTAAAAATAATAAAAAATATTTTTAATAATTAAATATTCAAGAATTAAAAAAAAAATATATATATATATATATATTAAATCTCTCTCACTCTCTCCTCTCTCTCCCCCTTTCTCGCCTCTCTCTATTCTCTGCAACCCAAAACCCCTTCCCACCCGTCCTCCACCACCCTCTCTCCTTTCTCTCTCTTTCCCCCCTTTCTCGCCTTTCTCTCTTCTCTGCATCCCAGAAGACCCAGACCCCAGAGGAACAAAACCCACTTTCCCATTGCAGCAATTGTTGCTGCAATTCGAAAACCCCAAAACGAAGAACCCAATATTGCTCGACTACTCCGCCTCCCTCGCTCTGCCACCCTCGATCTGGAGATCGCAACGACACTGTTCCACGACATCATCTTCCTCGACTACTCCACCTCCCTCACTCTGCCACTCTTGATCTGCACCTGGACGCCCAAATCAATGGTGTCGACCAGAACTCGGACTGGGAACCGGTCTGATTTGCGACGAAGTCTGAGTCTATAGGGGTAGTGGGGGAGGGGGGGGACACGGGTCAATAAGCAAGAGTTTGGGGGACGGGTTAATGGATAAGAGTTTGGCGGATGAAAAAACCCAGGTGGGTTTGGGAGGTTCTGGGCACAGCGAGAGAGAGAACTGGGGAGGAAGGAGACTACGGTGGAGATGAGAGGGAGATGCGAGAGAGAGGGGAGAGAAAGGATGGTGGAAGACGGGTGGGAAGGGGTCCCGGGGGGTTGGGTGGGAAGGGTTTGGGTCTTATGGGATGAAGAGAAGAGAGAGAGGCAAGAAAGGGTGGGAGAGAGAGATTTAATATATATATTTTTTAATTTTTGAATATTTAATTATTTTTTAATCCAGTTGGATTAATGAGTGGGACACGTGTCGAGCCACGTCAGCATTTAACAGAGAAATTAACTGAAAAACTGACGGAGGTCTGACATTGGCACAAATTTGTAAGATGAGGTATGACATTGTCAATTTAAAAAATGAGGTATGAAAGTGTCGTGACACCAATAGTTAAGATAGTTTTTTGTACTTTACCCATTAATTTATGTTTCAAAAACAATATTGTATAAATGTAGAAATCATGCTAGGTTTTTGTATAGCATGGGCACAGGTATAAGAGGTTGAGCTTTCGCTAAGGTGATGCCAAACTTCTCTTCCATGTTCAAGGTCTCTGGTACTACTCTATCTTCAACCTTCCAATGGTCAAACGAGTTAATAAGCGAGCCCAACATCAAATTCAACATTCTCATTGCCAATGGTAATCCAGGACATATTCTCCTCCCACCACCAAACGGAATAAGCTCAAAGTTTCCTCCTAAAAAATCAATTTCTAATCCAAAAACCTCTCCGGCATGAACGAGTTTGGATCGTCCCAAATGTTGGGATCTCTCCCTATGGCCTATGCATTGACCAATACGAGTTTGGATCAAGGGTCATGATTAATCCAACGTTAAAATATTAGACGTTAGATTCACAACCTATATGAAATGTTAAGGACTTATAGCAAGAAAATGACGGTGTAACTTTGCATATAATAGTAGGGATGAAGTTAGCAATTCTTAATGAATTTAAGAACTTATTTTACCGAAAAAATAATTCATGGACTTAATTTTCACCGAGGTGATAATTCAAAAACTAAATTGACACTTCACCTTATTTTAATTTATGTTTCTAAAACAATATTGTAGAAAAGTAGAAATCATGCTAGGTTTTTGTGTAGCACGGGCACAGCTATGAGAGGCTGAGCTTTCGCTAAGGTGATGCCAAACTTCTCTTCCATGTTCAAGGTCTCTGGTACAACTCCATCTTCAAGCTTCCAATCGTCAAACGAGTTAATAAGTGAGCCCAACATCAAATTCAACATTCTCATTGCCAATGGCAATCCAGGACATATTCTCCTCCCACCACCAAACGGAATAAGCTCAAAGTTTCCTCCTAAAACATCAATTTCGAATCCAAAAACCTCTCCGGCATAAACGAGTTTGGATCGTCCCAAATGTTGGCGTCTCTCCCTATGGCCCATGCATTGATCAATACCTGTGCACCTTTTGGTACAATATACCCGCAGATTTCAACATCTACTTCGGCTTTTCGGGGAAGTAAAAATGGAACGACTGGGTGCAATCTGAAGGTTTCTTTGATTATGGCTTGTAAGTAAGGGAGTCGAGCAATGTGTGACTCCTCAACTGGCTTTCCTTTGCCGATGATTTGCTTCAGCTCTGCTTGTACTTGTGATAGTTTTTCCGGGTTGCGGAGCAGCTCAGCCATTGCCCATTCCAATGTGCCTGAAGTTGTGTCCGTGGCTGCACTAAACAGATCCTATTTAAGACCAAATGGCTAAGTAGTCTAAAATTTTAATATATCAAAATGACGAGAATAGAAGAAAAACTGATTACAAACTATTATTTTTATTCGCCACTAATTAGTAGTGGCGTTCTCTTCACTTATAAGTAAGAGGTCTTAAGTTTAAATATCAGAAATAACGAATTCATTACTAATTTATTCTCATTTCTCATAGTATAAATATATCATTACAAAAAAAATATCATTCTTATTGTATTAACTAAAAGAAAGGAAAATTTTAAAAATTTGATAAGACGCTATAGCAAAAGGACTACATTTGTCAAGACTTCATTCCCACAAAGGTTACCGTAGGTGTATTCATAAAGATCTAATCTTGAAACAAACGGGACATGAAAGCAATTTTAATCATAATTATATTCCATAAAAAAATTAAATGAAGCTAATATAATGATCCACCACCGTCCCCCACACCACCCCACCAAAACCCACCTTCCTCCTTTTTATTAGATTATCTTTGACATGGATCTTTACAAATCTGGATACGCAAAAGTCAACGAGGGCACAACTGTGAAAAAATTAAAGTCCCGCGCTCGAGAACGGTGTTATCCTATATAAAGATCTACTTGTTATATAATTATTATAATATTATAAGGTATAATTCATTCACTAAATTTTAATGCTCTCAATAATTCTTCCTTGAATACAAAAGGCCCCAACAAAACGCAAGTATAGTTCTTCACCCCCTCAAGAATTGTAGGCAACAATGGATAGCCTTCGTGAAGCGTCAATTGTTTATGTACACCTCAAGTGATGTACATGATGGCCAGTTTAGAAGGTACATATAGCGACACTACTCATAATCAACAAACAAGTAAAAGACCAGCAACAACAAAAATTAAATGATCGAAGAAAACCTAGTTACTTTTTAATTCATCAAATCAAGAACAATATATAGTAGGAACTAACCAGAAACAAATGCTTAGTTTCAGCCATGTTCAAGTCCTCGCTTTTCTCTTCACAGAAGTTTATAAGTGTATCCAACATATCTTTAGTTGTGACATAATCATGTGATTTTCTTGACTTCAACCTTTGAGTGATCATGCAGGTCAAAGAGGGCGATCATCTTCTGGAAGTGATTGGCTAGACGACGCCGTATTCCCATGGGATCGATCTTCTTAAGTACAGGAAAATAGTCAGCCAAGTTTGGCTTCCCAATCTCTTCCATAATACCCCACACCAACTCCTTATACTCTCTAGCCGTCTCACTATTCGGGTCCGCCAAATCCACAGAGAATACGGTACGCGACATCAAGTTGAGCGTAGTTTTGAAAGCAGCACTTCCTATATCAACCGGCTTCACCTTTTAAAACGCTTTAGTTGACCTCGGATATGAGCTCTTGAACTTTTAGGTGACGGTTGGCTTGATTGGCGTCGAGAACTTTGGTGGCAAACAAATGCGAGTTGCATATTTTTCGAAGGTTTCTCCATGCCGCTGAAACCGGTATCCAGGGCATGCCGTACTTAGCATGGTCACAGGCCTGGATGGCATCTGGGATGGTTCGGTTGCAAAAGAACTGATCACGGGTCCGGAGGACTTCTTTAGCTACGATTGATGAAGAAACTACAACCGTCGTAACATGTCCAAGTCGTAAAGACAAAATGGGGCCATGGCGTTGTGAAAGGTTAGTGAGAGAGATGTGGGGTTTGCTACCAAGCTCCAAAAGATTGCCAATGATAGGGAAGTGGGTTTGGTCCTGGTGGAAGCCTAGTGAGACTATATCTTCTTCCTGCAAACGAGTAATAGATAGCATGAACCGAGATCCAGATGACTACGAGGAACAATACCATGCAACTCAAAAAGTCCATTTGATCTTACTCTCTCTTTCTTCTCCTAACCCTTGATCTTAATCTGTTACGATTATTGACAAAAAAAAAAATAGAAATAAATATAGATGTGTGTGCATATAAACCTAGCAGTGTCCCCCCGATTTGCGCTAGTTATACATGCACTCATGTGATTGTCCCACGCAAAATCTGCTTGGTATATTTCGGGATTCTCTTCAGATCTCTTCCTCCTAATTCATCAAGTTCTAGGATCGGGACCATTAAAATCTGATTCAACGGTTCAAGTTATTATAACTTTTAAAGTATGCCCATATTTGTAACCGTTGGATCAAATTTCAATAGTCCGGATCGCCAAACTTGGTGGATTAGGAGGAAGGAATCTGGAAATGATCCCCTTCCATTTCCTTCAAGATATAGTTTAAGAAGTCAAACATGTTAACTATTATTATGCAGTTAATGTAAGGGTGATCATCACTTTAAATTATTTAATAAACAATATATAATGTGATTATTAATGATTTAATTATTATTTAAGTGTTAATTAATGTATTTATTTTTTATTATTAGTGACATATCACATGATTTACAAACTGGTGAGACGTGGTTCTTTCATAACCACATCAAGCAAATTACGTGATATGAAAATTTGACCTCTTCATTATTTTAAAAACATTTAAAAGTCATAAATGTGGACAAAGAGATAAATTTTTGTTTTTCTTTATAAAGAGATCATTTAAATTAAGGAAAACTAACGTAAAGTTCATAAAAAAACTTCCCTTTTAATGAAAAACACTTTTTAAAGTATAGTAAATAGTATCAGAGAAAGATATAAATGTAATTTTTCATTAAAAATAATGTACCCGAATTGTTTCGTTAAACCTTCCTTTAAATTACTGTGAACATCCATCACCAAACTTTTTACTTTGTCTTTTTTTGTTGAAAACCTGAATGTCCAGTCTCTCATTAAGTAGAAACTAGAAATAGAAGGGAAGGTAAGGCTTCAGTCAACAAATTAAAGGAGTTGTTGAGCTGCCAGTCAACTTACCTGTAGGAATCGCTTTTGTTCACTAGGCTTTAAACTCCGGTTGGAATTCTATGGCTACAGTAATTCTTCAATATGGAGGGCCTGCATTCGGTGCGCCTTGTCCTAGACAACAAGGGTGTATACAAGTACCGGTGTCTGAGCACATACATACAAAAACAATTACAAAATATCAATGTTGAAGCACACAAGCATGCATTTGCTCCCACTTCCTCCCCATATTCTTTATATAATCCCACAAAAAATTACAATATATATTAGGGGTGCAACTCGGGTGGGTTAGGCGGGTTGGAAGGTCAGTCCAATCCTAACTTAACTTTTACAATTCGGGATTGGGTTTGGGTTGGGTTTTAATCGGATTCATTTGGGCTCGGATTTAATTGGATTTGAGTTTACTTAGGTTGGGTTCGGGTTGCCTAACTTTTTCAAGTTTTAATCGGGTTCATGCAAAGTTTGAATTAAAATACAAGAAATACCAAAGCTAGTACCCTAAAAAAAAAAAAAAAAAAAAAAAAAAAAAGACTTCATTGTCCAAAGCTAGTACCCAACTCAAGTCTTGTCCCTTGAAGCTCCTGCAGAAAAACAAAGCTAGTACCCAACTGGACATAGATTACAAGCCTCCTTCGAGCAAAAATCAAAGTGTGGCTGCCAGAAAAACAATTGCTTTTTGCAACTTATGCACTTTTCTATCATAATCCATCAAAAGTCACTAGTGAATCCTCCATGAAGGTGCAAAGGTCATTGAGAAGCATGTTGCACAACTCAACCCAATTGGGTTTGGTTAATCAGGTTAGGTTGGGTTGAGTTGGTTTGGGCAAATGATCAACCCAACTCAACCCAATCAATGAACAGGTTGAAATTGGGTTGGGTTCGGGCAGGTTATAACTAAAAAAAACTCGCTTGTTTGGGTTTAAAGTCGGGTTGGACATGGACGGGTTTGGGTTGACCCAACCCAAGTTGCACCCCTAATGTATGTATGTATGTATGTATGTATGTTATGTATGTATGTATATTTCCTTTTTGTTGAGGGATCAGAAACGAATTTTTTTCAACAATTCAAATTGTCTATGTCTAAGTACATTATTCACAGATCATCTTTGCAAAAAATTAGACAAATCTAAAACCATTAAAACATCCAATTGTAATGAAGAAAATAGATGAATACTATTTTCCAAGGAAACACTAATATGACTATTATTTAATCTAAACGATCAAATTATCGGATTTTGCTGATTTTTTTTGTAGAGATTATCTTTGAGAAATACCTAAAAGATGAACAGTTGAATCACAAAATACCAAGATGTCTATTCTAAATTTATGTAACCAATTTAACTAAATCCATGTCTCTACAAGCATGATTCTTATTAAGAGTAAAAATTAGGGTGAAGTGTCGATTTAGTCCCTGAACTATCACCTTAGTAAAAATTAGGTCCCTGAATTATTTTTTCGATAAAATAAGTCCCTAAATTCATTCAAAATTGCTAATTTCATCCCTAATATTGTATTCAAAGCTAATTTATCCATTTTTTCGCCAATTTAAGTCACTTATTGACACACTTTAGAGGGTAATACCGTCATTTTCTCGCCTATAAGCCATTAACATTTCATATAGGTTGCAAATCTAATATCTAATTTACCTCCCAAAGTTAACTCATACACTATTTCTTTATGTAAAATTACTAATCTACCTTCAATGTGTATCACATGCAAGTAACAGGACTTAAATTGACGGAAATTTGAATATAGTAACTTCGAATCTAATATGAGGGATGTAGTTGGCAGATTTTTATAATTCAAGGACTAATTTTTCAGAAAAATTAGTTTAAAGACCTAATTTTCACTCATGTGATAAATTATGGACTAAATTGGTAGTTCACCCCTAAAAAATTATATGGTAGAAACATGAAAGTAGATATGAAGCTGGGTTCTTCTATATTTCTATAACATGGGAACAACTCTGAGAGGTTGAACTTTCTGTAAACTGAGGCCAAACTTTTAATCCATGTTCATGATCTCTGGTGTAACTCCATCTTCAAGCTTCCATTTATCGAAGCAGTTAATAAGCGAACCCAACATCAAGTTCACCATTCTCATTGCCAATGGCCAGCCAGGACACATTCTCCTCCCACACCAAACGGGATAAGCTCAAAGTTCTGGCCGGTTGCATCAATTTCCAATCCTAGAAACCTCTCTGGCACGAATGAGTCCGGGTTGTCCCAAATTCCAGGATCTCTTCCTATGGCCCATGCATTGACAAACACTTGTGCACCCTTTGGTACAACGTACCCGCCGATTTCAACGTCTGTTTCGGCTTTTCGGGGAAGTAGTAAAGGCGCTGCTGGGTACAAACGGAAGGTCTCTTTTATTATTGCTTGTAAGTAAGGAAGTCGAGCAACGTCGGATTCCTCAACCGGTTTTCCTTTCCTGATGACCTGCTTCAACTCCGCTTGAGCTTTTGACAGCTTTTCCAGGTTGCGGAGTAGCTCAGCCATTGCCCATTCCAATGCGGAGGATGTTGTATCTGTTCCGGCAGTAAATAAGCCCTGTAATGAACGATTAAAGAGAAGTGGAAAGTCATTTGTCCAACATACATATTGAAGAAGCACTACAAGAAAAACGAGTATGTGACAAGTGACAAGCCTAAAGATCACTTAATTTGTATGTAACAAAATCAAAATCGTGACATTGTACACAGTATGATCAGCACATAGAGATATTCACAAGATCTCCATCAGGGTGGATCCACTAAGGGGCAGAGTGGGTTAGACCCTCTTAACTATGACAAATCGCCGTGGAAGTCCTAAGTGCTACCACTTTAAAGCTTAGAGTTTCCATTGAGACATTGTCCTCCAACTGCTTGATGAAATGCTCAATGAACTTTGGGTAGGACATGTTGTGTTCAACTCTTTTGTTGCCGATTCGCAGCTTTGCACGCAAGAAAACCAAGTCATTTTATATATATATTTTTTTTAATAATAAGATTTGGCTACAGAAATAGAAAAACTTAAGCTTTTAGTCTAGGCATATATAAAACTCAAATCTTTAAAATCCTAGATCTTAAAAATTTCAATTTTTTTTTTTTTTTTTTGTATTGATGATAAAGTTATAACACAACATTTTTAAATATGAATTGCACCGTGAACGATTGTCACTTGTAACGAATAATTGTAGTTTATAATGTTATTTGTTTCATGAATTATGAATGATGAACTCATAATTTGATTGTTAAAGCTATTTATTTTCTGAATAAATATTTGTAAATTTTTACAGGTGACCACTGGGGCAGGCCTTAGGTGAGCAGCCCTCCTAGTGTGCAATGGAGGTCACTAACCTAGGCCATGAGCCTTCTTGATCGCTCATTGATCCCATCCAGGTAATTATTTGTAGGATCCCACACGTTTCAATTATATCACTTACATAAACCTGTCCCCCACCCCCCCCCTCCCCCAACGCTTCCCCGATGTGAGACTTATATCTATACGTTTCAACAATACTAATCACTTAGTTGGGAACAGCTCTTAGAGGCTGAGCCATCTGTAAGGTCAACCCAAACCTCTCCTCCATGTTCATGGTCTCTGGTACAACTTCATCTTCAAGCTTCCAATCAAATGAGTTAATAAGTGACCCCAACATCAAGTGTAACATCCGCATTGCCAACGGCAGCCCAGGACATATTCTCCTCCCACCACCAAAAGGAATAAGCTCGAGATTCCGGCCTAAAACATCAATTTCCGACCCCAAGAACCTCTCCGGCTCAAATGAGTTGGGACTGTCCCAAATGCTAGGGTCTCTGCCTATGGCCCATGCATTGACAAACACTTGTGCACCCTTTGGTACATGTACCCGCAGATCTCTACATCTTTTTCGGCCTTTCGAGGTAGTAGTAACGGCACTGCTGGGTGCAACCGGAAGGTTTCTTTGATTATTGCTTGTAAGTAAGGGAGTCCAGCTATGTCTGATTCTTCAACTGGTTTTCCTTTGCCAATGACTTGATCCAGCTCTTCTTGAGCTTTCGATAGTTTTTTCGGGTTGTGTAGTAGCTCAGCCATTGCCCATTCCAGTGTAGCTGAAGTTGTATCTGTGCCCGCAGCAAGTATAACCTATATATTCACAAGTTGTAGCAACACACCATTGTAATGAATAACCAAAAACAAATGGTTACTGGCTTAGTTTACATGCCACTAATCATAATGGACTCTCCTACACGCTGTCAATTAACTAGTTGGTCTAGTGACATTCGTTAGTCAGTGAGGGTTGGCTTAGAATACTTAGTAGTGCATGCTAGCTATTTTGTGAGATTAGAGGGTTCTGAGGTTCTGAGTTCAAATTTTCATGAACGAAAATGTTATTGTGATGTTGAATAAATGAAAGATACTACACTAGTAGAGAACATTTTACGGTAAATAATATAGAGTAGGTAGGGAGGAGGGACTAACCAGAAACAGGTGTTCCATTTTGGTCTTGTCCATTTCCTCACAATTCACTTCACTGATGCTTAAAAGGGTATCCAACATGTCATCCCTTTGACATAATCATGAGCTTTCCTCGATTCTAACCTTTGTGCAATGATTTGGTCGAAGAGTTGTTCCATCTTGAAGAAGTGATTAGTCATCCGCCGCTGAATGCCTTGGGGGTCAAGTTTTGCAAGCACAGGAAAGTAGTCCCCCAAATTTGGCTTCCCGGCCTCCTCCATCAAACCCCACACAGTCTTCTTAAACTCTTTAGCTGTCTCACTCCTCGGATCGGCTAAATCCATAGAGAACATCTTACGCGATAACAAATTCAGTGTCGTACTAAAAGCAGCCCTGCCAATCTCTATTGCATTGCCCTTTACCTTACTTGCATTGACATCAGCTATGAGCTCCTGGACTTTTTTGTGCCGGTTGGCTTTCCTTGCGTTGAGAACGTTTACTGCGAACAATTGGGAGTTGCATATTTTTCGGAGGCTTCTCCATTTGGCTGAAGCCGGTATCCAGGACAAGCTGTGCTCTCCCATGTAGCAGGCTCGGACTGCACTGGGGACCGTTCGATTGCATAAGAATTCGTCGTGCGTTCGTAGAACTTCTTTCGCCGCGGTTGATGAAGAAACGACCACGGTTGTTACTTGGCCGAGTTGCAAAGTGATTACGGGGCCATAGATTTGGGAGAGCTTAGTGAGAGAGAGATGGGGTTTGTTTCCAAGCTCTAAGAGATTTCCAATGATGGGAAATGGCTTTGGCCCCGGTGGAAGAACAGGCCTTGTGGAATTGGGATTGGATTTGCTTCTTTTTGCTAATGAATTGAAAGCTTGGATTGTGATCCAGAAGAAAAGGAGAAGACATAGTCCCATAAAACAGAAATCCATCTCTCTCTCTCTCTCTCTCTCTCTCTGTGGGTGTTTGCGTAATGTGCAAGGATGGGACTATATAGTCCTGTTGGAGCGGTGCTATACATGTCAATGACATCAGTCACGTAGACACATTTTAGGAATGGGATAATGAATATGAGGACACATTTTATTTTGAGTTTTTTTATTAAATTCTGATGCATGGTATGTATGAGAATTTAGACAGTTGATTACAAAAATAAAGAAAATATATTAATGCTCTATTGTTACAATACATGTCATACATCGAAGTATGGTACAAGCTGCGTTTCTTTTCTTGGGAAATGGAGATATGGACAAGGGTGATCAATTTGCATATATTATTGAACAAGTGAATGCTGTATCTTTGTACTTGCCTTCTACCATGTTCGAGATGTGAGAGTTATTGCACTTGATGGCCCGTGAGGGGTACAGACAATTATGACAAGGAGGCAACAACCAGGGAAAGAAATGGAGATATGGACAAGAGTGATCAATTTGCATATATTATTGAACAAGTGGATGCTGTATCTTTGTACTTGCCTTCTACCATGTTCCAGATGTGAGAGTTATTGCACTTGATGGCCCGTGAGGGGTACAGTCAATTATTTGTCATACGGACGGCGGAGTTTTTTTTTTTTTTTTTTTTTTTAAGAACCAAGACCGAAGCCGAAGAGACAGGGAGGCGGGCTCTTCGGCGGGCAACAACCAGGGAAAGCAAACACAGAGCAGTGATGGCGGAACAAAGGCAAGAGACACTGCACCAAGTGCAAGGGTGTCAACCCCATCACTACCGCAACAAAATTAAGGAGGACAAGGGAGATCATCCTTATTCAGGACATGCACCAACGAAGATGGGGATGGTTAACCCAGGAGGAACCGCACATCTCCGTATTAGACCTTGACGCCACCGGTGCGCCGCCATATTGGCTAATCTCGGAACCCAAGACCAGTGGCATCTCTGAAAGACATCCGTAAGCCTCAAAATCCTTGTCAACATAGGGAACGCCTCCCAGTTGCTAGAAGAAATATCATTCAACAAACAAGAAATGTTCTCCTTGGAGTCCGACTCCACAACAATTTGCTGCAGATATTAAACGTAAAACTTTCACTTTTCTTTCAGATATTAAACTTTAACTTTTCTTCTAGATAGTTTTTTTAAAAGCAGTTTCAATTATTGAAAAGTACTTATCAAACGAGTATGTGTTTCCGATCACGACAATTGGCATGAGAAAATGTAAGTTTTTTCTTACATTAAAAAATTAAGTGACTTTATATGTGCTTATAAAGATTATATTATTTCCCTTATAGCCAATTAATCTTGAATTGAAACCTCAACTTCCTTAATTGTTATTTAACTGGTGCAAGACCAAATTATCAAGTCAATTAGCGAGCAATCTTGCTTTATAGCGTTCGATAAAAAAGAGTGGTGTTATTCACAAACCCTCTCACACACTCTCTTAATCTCTGACCATCTATTAGAATGAGTTAAAAAAGATCAATGAACAAAAATTAACAAGGATATGTAAGAGTTAACCACTTGAAGTAATCATACTCATAAGACTATATATATTTCCTACCTCAAGGGTAAATTCGAAACCAAAATCCATAAATTACAGGGGGCCGGGTATGTAAATTCCGCTCTTTCAAAGTAATAAAAGAAAGGGTAAATGACAAAAAACTACCTCAACTATTGGTCTGACGACACTTTCATATCCGATCTTTTAAAAATGACAATGTCATACCTCATCTTACAAATTTGTGTCAATGTCAGACCTCCGTCAGTTTTTCTGTTACTTTTTCTGTTAAATGCTAACATGGCCAGAGACAGGACCCACTCACTAATCCAACTAGATTAAAAAATAATTAAATATATTTTTAATAATTAAATATTCAAAAATTGAAAAAATTAAAATTAAAAAACTAAACAAATAAAAAATGTCTAGGGATGTCGGCTTTCCTTTCTTCCACCCGCACCAACCCTCTCTCTCTTCTCTTTATCTTCTCCCACATCTCTCTCCCACTTTAACTCCCTCTTCTCTCTGCACCACCAGCGCTAACCAACCCTTCTCTCTCTCTTCTCTTTATCTTTTCTTGCATCTCTCTCTCACTCTAACTCCCTCTTCTCTCTGCAACCACCAACGCCGACCAACCCTTCTTTCTCTCTTCTTTTTATCTTCTTTCGCATCTCTCTCCCACTCTAACTCCTTCTTCTCTCTACAACCACTGACGCCGACCAACCCTTCTCTCTCTCTTCTCTTTATCTTCTCCCGCATCTCTCTCCCACTTTAACTCCCTCTTCTATCTGCACCACTGGCGCCGACCAACCATTCTCTCTCTCTTCTCTTTATCTTCTTTTGCACTCTAACTCCCTCTTCTCTGTGCATCCATCGGTGCCAACCAACCTTTCTCTCTATATCTCTTCTCTTTATCTTCTCCTACATCTCTCTCCCACTCTAACTCCCTCTTCTCTCTGCACCACCGGCGCCAACCAACCCTTCTCTCTCTATTCTCTTTATCTTCTCTCACATCTTTCTCCCACTCTAACTCCCTCTTCTCTCTGCAACCATCGACGCCGACCAACCCTTTTTTCTCTATTCTTTTTATCTTCCCGCGCATCTCTCTCCCACTCTAACTCCTTATTCTCTCTGCAACCACAGGCGCCGACCAACCCTTCTCTCTCTCTTCTTTTTATCTTATCCTACATCTCTTTCCCACTCTAACTCCCTCTTCTCTCTGCAACCACCGTCACTGAGGTGGAAAGCAGCAGAGAGATGGACGAGAAAAAGGGTTTAAAGACGAAGAAAGCAGAGGTGGGAAGGAGATGAGGGTTTTGACAGCCGAGGGGAAGAGGAAATTGAGAGGTCAGAGGAGGTGTGGGGTCGACAGCGAATCAGACGAATGAGAGAGGTCAAATGAAGGACTGGGTGGAAAGAAGGTAGAAGGATGATGGGTGTGTAGGAGGGGAAGGGGATCTGAGTTTGGGTTTGGTATTTTGGTTTTTTGGTTTTTTTAATTTTTTTATTTTTTTAATTTTGGTGTGGGATCTAGGTTGGGCTTGATTTTTTTGGTTTCTTCAATGGGGTGGTGAAGATGGAGGAAGAGAGGCGGCGGTGGGGTGGTGAAGGAAGGTTGGGTATAGAGGGACTAAGGGAGGGATGGGTCGGGTTAGGAGGTGGTGGTGAGGGAAGAACGAGTACGAGTGGGGAGAAGGCCGGAGAAGGGAGACCGCATCCCAGAGAAAGGAGAAAGAGAAGAGAGAGAGAGGAAGGTTGGGGGGACGGGGAAGAGTTTGGTGGTTATCGAAGAGAAGAAGAAAAAGGGTTGGTGTGGGTGGAAAGGAAGGCCGGATCCCTTAGGCCATTTTGTAGTTTTTTTAATTTTTAATTTTTTTAATTTTTGAATATTTAATTATTAAAAATATATTTTATTATTTTTTAATCCAGTTGGATTAGTGAATAGGTCCTGTCTCTGGCCACATCAGCATTTAACAAAAATAGTAACAGAAAAAACTAACGGGGGTTTGACATTGGCACAAATTCGTAAGATGAGGTATGACATTGTCATTTTTAAAAGATGAGGTATGAAAGTGTCGTCAGACCAATAGTTGAGATAGTTTTTTGTAACTTACCCTAAAACAAAAAGAATAAAACGATGATACAACACTGAAATTTACAGCACCGTGGGAGTTAACACTGGTAAACAGAATAGCTTTTGCTCTTCCACAAAAACCTAAAAGGTTTGCTCATCTTTCTTCTTGAGAAGGATTTGCATAGCGGCTTTGGTTCCGGAACAGACAAGGGCTTGTCTTTCGACCAACAGATGCACCTCCGGCTCAGGAGGTGCTTGGTCTCTTTGTCTCTGCTCACGGAACAGCCTTAACAGCTTTTGAGCCTTTTCTTTTCCTCTTGATGTGCCATTGACGGAAATAGACACCAATGCCGGAATCACCCCTTCCTTGAGGACCATCTGACTGCGTTTCTCACTCCCCTTACACAACATATAGAGACATGAGACAGCTTGCTCCTGCTTAATAGGTTGTTCAGCCTCCAAAATTGTTGCTAGGGCACTGATAAGACTCGACTTCGACATCATTTCATTGTAAGTTCTATATTAGAGCAAACACTTTGATTGTTTGATTAAAGACATTTGGAATGATAAGGAGATTAGGATTGACACTTGTGGTAGACTTATCAGGAGTTGTATTACTTAAAGTTTCAAGTTAGATACGTTCTCGATAAAATTTTAGGTACCATTGTCTTGATGTCTGCTGTAATTCAATTGTCTATTTTTGGACTCGAGATGACTTGTTTGAAAATCCCAAGATCACTAAACTCTGATAAATTAAAATCTGTCTCTACCAAATACACAAAATATGATGAGAATGTTGACTTTCTTACCCTATTTGATTTCCTCAAAACGGTGGAACATTACCGACAACCAAATTGTTGACTCCAGTCGGTCGTTACTGCCATTCACAGCTGCTTCACCCACACGTCTTTGCTGATTTCCTGCATGCGGTTCACTGTTTAACAACACCTCAATTTTAGTGTCACGCTTCAGTCGGTGGTCATTGCCACTTGAAACTCCTTCCTCCACGTGCCTTGTATGCTGACAAATTTGCTGCTCATCACAGGTAAGTGGTTAAGTTGATAATTGTGAATAAGTTTTTCCGTTGCATAATTTACTTACATTTGGTATCAGAGCCCTTCACATATCATTTAACCCTATGTTGAAGGCATTAAGAAATTTTTCCTTGTCTCGCAGGTTACAGAACTGGTAGCGTATCATTAGGGAAATATATATGAACACGATCAAGTGATAGCTAAAGCTATCCTTGATCATAAAGACATATTTTCATTCATATATACAACCAGTGATGCTGTTTAAATTCAAGACATGATCACTGGTCATCTAAAGAAGATCATTCTTTCATGCTTAGAATTTAAGCAATATATCACTTTATATACGAATGTTTGAATCGAATTACTATTATCAAACCACAAAGGTTTATAATTTTGATTACAGAAATTCGAATGTTGGTTATAAAGCTGATATGATTAAAGAAAGTCTTCACATGTTCATCAATCCAAAGATGTTGAAAAGGTGATTTATAGTCTGGGGATTTACGGATTAATACTTGAACTATGTGCTTTGCCAGTTATGAATCCTAGCTCCATGCACCTTAATACAGTTGAACCACTCACTGGTGTCAACTATAAGAAATGGAAGCAAGATCTTGAGATCGTGCTAGGTGTCATGGATTGGGACTTAGCACTTAGAACTAAAGAGCCCCATACACCAACAGATGGAAGCACCTCAAGTCAGAAGTCTAAGTATGAAAAGTGGCACAAATCAAACAAAATTTCCTTATTGATTATCAAAAGGAGCATGACTGATGTGGTTCGAGGAGCCTTCACAGATGCTACCAATGCAAAGGATTTTCTCAAGTCCATTGAGCAGAAGTACCAAGAGTCACCAAAAACTGAGACAGATGCTACCAATGCAAATGATTTCCTTAAGTCCATTGAAAAAAAGTACCAGGACTCACCAAAAATTGAAACAGGTAATCTCATGAATTCACTAACAACCATGAGACATGATGGCATAGAGAGTGTGTGTGAGTACATTTGAAAAATGGTTGACATCGCTGGAAAACTCAAAGCTCTCGAGGTACTAATCCCTGAAACTTTCTTTGGTACATGTGATATTGAGCTCCCTGCCTGATAGTTATATACATCTCAAATTGTCCTACAATGCATTGCGTGAAAAGTGGATGTGAATGAGTTAATTTCAGTATGTGTGAGTGAAGAGGAAAGGATGAAAAAGTTTGAAAATGAGAAGATTGAGTCTTTGAATTATGTACGAAGTACCACCGAGGCACATACACCCTTAACCACCGATGCTACTAGAAAGAATTCTACCAAAAGGGTTCCCTCTCCTAAAAGAAACACTAAACCTAACAAGCCATCGATTCTCAAACGTTATTTTTGTATAAGGCTTGGCTTGCCACATGAAGAAAGGTAAAAACTTTTTTGCTTGTTTTGAGTCTAATTTAATTGATATACCTAGCATTAAATGGTGGCTTGACTCTAGCTTTTCTATTCATGTTACGAATTTATTGCAGAACTTCATAACAAGGAGAACATCAAATAAGGATAAAGTCAAAGTTTCAGTTTGCAATGGAAGAAGAGTTGAAGTCAAAGCTTTAGGAAGTGTTAGGCTAAAGTTAGGATTTGGATTTTGTTTAGAATCAAAAAATATTGTCTATGTGCCTTCCATGAGAAGGAAGTTGATTCCGTTTCAAAGTTAGTTTTGTTGAGTTTTTTATTTTACTATAAATAATATTGGCTTCAACGTATTTTACAAAGGCTAGGTCATATGTCAAAACAATGGATGAAGTTATTTGTCAAAAATGATATTTGCCTCCAATAATTTTTCAATGATTTTGAGTTCTGTGTGGATTATGCTAAGGGAAAAATGACAAGTAGTAGAAAGAAAGGTTCAACAAGAAGCAAAGAAACTTTAGAAATCATCCACACGGACGTTTGTGGTCTTTTTTTCTACACAAACTATAGAGGGACATAAATATTTTATAAACTACTTTTTCTCGATTTTGTTTCATCTATCTAGTTTCAAAATAATCAAATGCACTCGAAACTAAGATTTCAAAATTGACATCGAAAACCAATTGGAAAGAAAAAAATATTAATAAGGAGGTTAGGTCTGATAGGAGAGGTGAGTACAATGGTAGATACACTCAAACTGGCAGACATCTTAGTCCATTTGCCATTTTTATTACAAGAAAATGGAATTGTAGCTCAATACACCACACTGGAAATCTCGAGCAAAACGAAGTGGCTAAGAAAAGAAGGAGAACCCTAATAGACATGGTAAGGAGTATGATTTGTATGAGTAATCTACCAAGTTGTTTATGGAGTTAGAGATGGACGATCATGCAAGTACAAGAACCGACAATCTTATATTTGAAGAAGATGATTAAATAGGGAATGATGCTGAACATTCACCGATTGCAACAGCCTTGGTTGAAATTCCAGATAAATTAGAAGGAATTAAGTATGTGTAATGATGATGGTCTGTTATACCAAAGCACTGATGATGTGCTGTTGCTCAATGAGCAACATACTTATGATCATGTAAGTTATGATGAGTCAGTAACTGTGAGTGGCAACTGCGATCACCGACAACCTGCAGCAAACAAACGTGGCCAGCTGCAGTGAGCACCGACTACACCAATTGCAACAACATGCAAACATTCATGCGGGGTACATGGAATTGACACCTGACAAACGTGGCAAAAAGATGGTCAAATGGAGATTAATACTGAAATGGCCAAATGGGGATTAATACTGAGCCCACACCGACTGTAGCAATGGTGGTTGAACTTCCAAGTCAAGTGGAAGAAGATGAGGGCTATGATGATTGCAATTTTCAGCATGGCAAAATCATGTACTGTTGCATGGTGAGCAGCAAATTCGTCATCATACAAGGCACGTGGAGGAAGGAGTTTCAAGTGGCAATGACCACCGACTGAAGCGTGACACTGAAATTGAGGTGTTGTTAGACAGTGAACCGCATGCAGGAAATCAGCAAAGATGCGTGGATGAAGCAGATGTGAATGGCAGTAACCACCGACTGGAGTCAACAGTTTTGGTAGTCGGTAATGTTCCACCGTTTTGAGGAAATCAAATAGGGGAAGAAAGTCAACATTCTCATCATATTTTGTGTATTTGGTAGAGAAAGATTTTAATTTATCAGAGTTTAGTGATCCTGGGATTTTCAAACAAGTCATCTCGAGTCCAAAAATAGACAATTGGATTACGGCAGACATCAAGACAATGGTACCTAAAATTTTATTGAGTTGTAAAAGAGAATGTTTCACATAGAACCCATCAGACAAATTGTGTTTATTTGAGATTCAGTGGGAGCAATTTTATCATTCTAGTTCTTTATGTGGATGATATATTGCTCACCACAAATAGTCATAGTTTGTTGGATGAAACCAAAGTTTTCTTGCAAAGACATTTCGAGATGAAAGACCTAGGAGATGACACTTATGTCCTAGGGATTCAGATCAAAGGAGAGAGAATAAGAGGGCTGCTGGGTTTTGCCGCAAAGAGCATACATAGAAAAGATTTAATATGTCTTCATGTGAGACTACAGAAATGCCCATATCAAAGGGTGATATATTGAGCGAATTATAGTGTCCCATAACAGGCTTGGAGAGGAAGATGATGGAAGATAAGCAATATGCATCCTGGGTTGGGAGTTTGATGTGTGCACAAGGCCTGATTTAGCCTTCACTATTTCAATGCTTGGTAGGTTCCAATCCAGTGCTGGAGAGGCTTACTAGAATGCAACAAAAAGAGTGATGAGATATCTTTAGAGAGCTAAAGATCATACGTTAGTCTACAGAAAGACATAGGACCAAAGATCATATGTTAGTCTACATAAGGACATAAAACATCGTTTAGAAGGTTACGATGACTTAGATTTTGCGGGTTGTCTAGATGATACGAAATCAACATGGGGCTGTGTGATCTTAATGGCATGTGGAGCAGTATCTTGGAAGAGTGTAAAATAACAGACTGTGGTTGCTTCAAACTATGTTTGCAGAATACTTGTCCTATTGTGGAACTGTGAATCTAGCCATTGTTAAAGAAACCAACCCCATCTCATTAAAGGACCTACACAAATCTAGAATAAAGAATTCTAGAACATTCACTAAGGTTGGTTAGCTAGATTATCCAAGTTAAAGTAGTACTTTGTAGAAATGATTAGAATGTTGTTTCTTAAGTTGGTGGAAGAGTCTAGAAGAATGGTGAGGTTTCCACCAACATGCAAGATTAGTGTAGATAATTCTAGCTTAGGAAGTTAGTTGAATTATCTAGATATCTCTAGCATGGTGTGTCTATGCTTCTCCAAGGTTCCATCCATGCCTACAAAAGGAGAAGGCATCCACACCATTTGTAACAACAAATCAACAAGCAACCAATCAATTAAGAAGAGCTAAGTAAGAGAGTGGGAAGCCTTGTAAATAGTCTTGTAAGAGTGTGAGTGCTCTAGAGTTTGTCTCTAGAAGGTGAGTGAGTGTCATTGTTCTTAAGAGTGTCATTTGAGAGCGTTGTAATATTTTGTTTGTGTAATACAAGTAATTTGTTTACTTGTGTTGTCCCTCCAACACTTGTGCTAGAGTTGTGTACTTTAAGTTTTTCCCCCAACAACCATTTGGTTGAAGAATTTCATAGCAGGACCACAAGAGTTTTCAAGATGCATGTCAGCAAAGCATGGGGGTATTGGGTGATTTTGATGCAGCAAACTCATGCAGGAAACCAGTGGGAACAAACTGATGCAGAAAGCTGCATATCAGGTTCAATTTAAATGTTAGTTTTCTTCAGTTGCGGTTCATGTTCTGGAAGTTGTATTCGAGTATTAATAATAAATGCTTCTTAGCTAATAAAGAAAATGTTGTAAGGTTGTTAAAGTTACCAAAAAGTATGCAGCATATAGTTATGATAAAGCATGAATGTTTTTATGCATGATGATTAACGATCTTGAATTATTATGAAGGAAAAAACAACCTAAGGGCTTCATTCAGAAGCATTGGGATTTCTTTCAATCCTAAAGGGGGCCAGATGTTCGACATATTACAAATACATATCCAGTCATGTCTTACATTGTTTTTATATCTTGTTGGAGTCTCATGTGTTGGTTAGTTTCATTGTAAGTAATTATGGGGACGGTACTCTTTGAAAGTTGAGTGTGTTGCCCTATAGTTCTCATGAATACTTGTTAATGACAAAGACTGGTAAATCGAGAAAATGTCAAATACTAATCTCATGGCCAATTCAGATTCATTCCATATTAAGTATAAACTATACAAGTTGACAAAGTATTTGCTCTAATGGGAGAATGTAAATTCTGTATGAGAGCAAACACTTTGGTTGTTTGATTAAAGACATTGGGAACGATAAGGAGATTAGGATTGACACTTGTGGTAGACTTATCAGGAGTTGTATTACATAAAGTTTCAAGTCAGATACATTCTCGATAAAACTATAACTCTTCTAGCTGATATAATGCATAAGTGTTTCACGGTGATAAGGCTACTCTTTGATAAGGATCACTTAGTGGGATGGATCCTTATTGAATTCCATCGTATGAAGTATAAAACTGAGGTCCCTGTTCTCTCACAGTACACGCAAGTTTACAGAAAACTCAAGCCCCATTAAGCGAGCCTTGCTTTCGGTTGTGTAGAGTTGCAGAAAAACTTCAGTTATTAATCCTAGTTCTTTAAGATGATGTCTTCCACAGGTAAGTGGTTAAGTTGATAATTGTGAATAAGTTTTTCCGTTGCATAATTTACTTTCATTCATCTCTGGCAAATACTTGATCCCAAGTTTATCAAAACAGCTATACATTTTTCTGTCAACATTTGGTCACCAGAGTCCGCAAGAAGGGATTGGAGACCACTGATAATACCAGCTGAAATAAGTTTCGGTATATTTGACTGGACACCCGATAGATTGTACAGGGCGTGGAGTGCATCAAGCTTGCATTGGGTTTCAACATCGGCTCGAAGAAACATGAAAGTAGATATCAAGCTGGGTTCTTCTATATCTCTATAACATGGGAACAACTCTGAGAGGTTGAGCTTTCTGTAAACTGAGGCCAAACTTCTGATCCATGTTCATGGTCTCTGGTGTAACTCCATCTTCAAGCTTCCATTTATCGAAGCAGTTAATAAGCGAACCCAACATCAAGTTCACCATTCTCATAGCCAATGGCCAGCCAGGACACATTCTCCTCCCACCACCAAACGGAATAAGCTCAAAGTTCTGGCCGGTTACATCAATTTCCGATCCTAGAAACCTCTCTGGCACAAATGAGTCCGGGTTTTCCCATATTCCAGGATCTCTTCCGATGGCCCATGCATTGACAAGCACTTGTGCACCCTTTGGTACAACGTACCCGCCGATTTCAACGTCTGTTTCGGCTTTTCGGGGAACTAGTAAAGGCGCTGCTGGGTGCAGACGGAATATCTCTTTTCTTGTAAGTAAGGAAGTCGAGCAACGTCGGATTCCTCAACCGGTTTTCCTTTTCCGATGATCTGCTTCAGCTCCGCTTGAGCTTTTGACAGTTTTTCCGGGTTGCAGAGTAGCTCAGCCATTGCCCATTCCAATGTGGATGATGTTGTATCTGTTCCGGCAGTAAATAAGTCCTGTAATGAAAGATTAAAGAGAAGTGGAAAGTCATTTGTCCCACATACATATTGAAGAAGCACTACAAGAAAAACGAGTATGTGACAAGTGACAAGCCTAAAGATCACTTAATTTGTATGTAACAAAATCAAAATCGTGACATTGTACACGGTATGATCAGCACATAGAGATATTCGCAAGATCTCCATCAAGGTGGATCCACTAAGGGGCAGAGGGGGTTATACCCTCTTAACTATGACAAATCACCGTGGAAGTCCTAAGTGCTACCCCTTTAAAGCTTAGAGTTGCCATTGAGACATTGTCCTCCAAATGCTTGATGAAATGCTCATTGAACTTTTGGTAGGACATGTTGTGTTCAACTCTTTTGTTGTCGATTCGCAGCTTTGCACGCAAGAAAACCAAGTCATTTTATATATTTTTTTTAAATAATAAGATTTGGCCACTGAAAAAGAAAAACTTAAGCTTTTAGTCCAGGCATGTATAAAACTCAAATCTTTAAAATTTCAAATTTTTTTTTTTAAATATGAATTGCGTCGTGAACGATTGTCACTTGTAATGAATAATTACAAACGTTATTTGTTTCATAAATTATGAATGATGAACTTATAATTTAATTGTTAAAACTATTTATTTTCCGAAGAAATATTTGTAAATTTTACAGGTGACAAACAATTTTTCTTCAATCTACCCCTGACCTTAGCTGAAATTGATGTGATGAATAGTAGTGTTGACGACATACAAGTTAAAAATAAAAAACTACTTATATTAGCTCAACTATATCTTTCTTGATGAAATTCATGTGTCTATTAGAGAAAGGTTAATGTTGAATGTGTTGGTTAACGTGTTTATTTCCTATCGGTGCGTATCATACAGTTTACAAATTTAATTTTAAAGGTTGGTCTATCTAATACACTAGATGACCAATTGTAGACGATGCACAACCCTAATACTTACCTAGTAACAACTCGCGAGTAATTATCAATTACCTCTAAGCAATTTTGAGTATAAACATATTATCAATTCAAAGAATCAGTTCATCAAGATCAAGAACAATGAAGGTAGAGAGTAGACAACTAACCAGGAGCAGATGTTGAATTTCATCCACGTCCACATCCTCATTTTTCTCCTCACTAATGTTTATCAGGGTATCTAACATATCATTAGTCATGATATAATCAAGCACTTTTCTTGACTCAAACCGTTGCATCATCAAGAGGTCAAAGAGGTCAAGCATCTTTCGGACGTGACCAGTCAAACGGCGTCGAATCCCCAGGGGATCAATCTTTTTCAGCACAGGAAAATAGTCAGCCAAGTTAGGTTTCCCGACCTCTTCAAAGATACCCCATACCAAGTCCTTGAACTCTCTCGCCCTCGCACTGTGTGGGTCCGCTAAATCCACAGAGAAGACTGTACGCGATAGCAAATTGAGCGAAGTTTTGAAAGCAGCCCTTCCGATATCAACCACCTCACCGTTTGCAGCGCTTTCATTGACGTCAGATATGAGCTCTTGCACTTTTAGGTGACGGTTGGCTTGGTTGGCATCGAGAATTTTGGTGGCGAACAATTGCGTGTTACATGTTTTGCGAAGGTTTCTCCAAGCAGGTGAAATCGGTATCCAAGCCATGCCATACTTGGAATGTTGACAAGCTCGGACCGCATCTGGGACGGTTCGGTTGCAGAAGAGTTGGTCGTGGGTTCGGAGGACTTCTTTGGCGACGGTTGATGAAGAAATTACCACCGTCGTTATTTGGCCGAGTTGCAAGGCCATTATGGGGCCGTAGCGATGTGAAAGCCTGGTGAGAGAGAGATGGGGTTTGTTGCCAAGCTCTAAGAGATTGCCAATGAAGGGAAGTGGGTTTGGTCCAGGTGGAAGCCTTGTGGTAACTGATGATCTTCTTCCAAGTGAATAATAGAGGGTATAAATTGAGATCCATGCAACCATTAGACCTAGTAGTATGCAACTCAAGATGTCCATCTCTGAGCTCTGTCTCCTCGTTCTCCTAAACCTTTAACACTGGTGCAATTGTTGAAAGAGACGATGAATGTTGCGTATATATCCAAATCGAGAAGTGATGGGCGTATGTGGACTTCATTATTCTTACCACTTTTTGTATTTTTATTTATTTATTTATTTTGAATGCACAAGTAAAATTTTATTTACTATTTTTATTTTGTAATAAATTCATAAAAAAAAAAGCCCACTAACTTCCTTACATGGGTGAGGTTGTTTCTTTTGAATTTTATTTGAAAATTATTTTACTATATTGCACTTATTTAATTATTATTTTTTCTTTTCTAAAAGTTATAAGAAGTGATAAGCATTTTTTACAATATGAAAGATCTATTAAAATTTGCGTTCTCCTTTATATAGAGATAAATTGTATGTCATCTAGAAAACGAAGTCATTTAACAAAAGGACACATATAAACGAAATAGTTTAAATCCTTACTGTTCTCTGATAAATAATTTTAGACAAATGATAAAGGACATGGAGATCATGTGGCACAAAAGTCTAGAAACAGCAATTGCAGATAAGAGAGGTGCGGTCGGTGGTGGCTAATAAGAGCAATTTTGGCAGAGGCAAAGGTAGAGGCAAGGCTGACAAATTGATCAAAACTCCAGAAAGTTGCTCTAGCGGCTCATTTTTTGAGGGTCGATTTGTGGGCTTTACCAAGCCCGTTAGACTACCTAGCCAACGTTTGTCAGGCCTTAAGCCTACTAATGATGGGCGATGCCAGCGCTTATGCGCACCAAAGAGCCCAATGACTTTTTCTTCCTCGTGCTTCAGCCGTTGGAAAATTCAACGTTTGGATGCTCTGAATTGTTGGTTTTGCAACAGTAGAAAAATTTTGAATTTTGATCGTTGTGCCACTGGCACAACCTGGTGCAATTGATTGCCAAATGTGAAACTCAAGGGTCATGATTAATCTAATGGTAAATATTTATAAAAAATGGAAAAATAATTTTTTTCTATAAATACCTAATCATCTCCGTCATTTCCCCCAGCACAACTCAATTTTATTTTTCCTACAATCTCCTATATTTGTTTTCTACTTTTCAAATCCTTTTTTTTTTTTACCAAAAAAAAAATGACTGAGAAGGCAAATTGGTTGATCACAAATGACGTTGCTTTGCTTGAGAGTATGGTGCGTGTTACTCATGACTCGGCCACAAGAAATGAGATGACGGAGCAATAAATGTGGAAGAAGATTCATGCACACCCCAGACCGAGTGATTTTTGTCGAGTAGGTACAAACATCTACATAAAAGTTAAAATCTTGGCAAGAAGCCCTTACAAAAGTGAAAGTAATTTATCAAAGTGGTAATAATCTAGCCAATAAGGTATATCATTTTATCCTTGATAAATTTGAACTGTAATTAACATTATTATGTAATTTATTATGTTGTTTCACACTTCTCTTTTCAGCAACTACAAGCACAAATGTGCTACAAGCAAAAATGTGGTTCAATCTTCATAACAACGATAGATCAATCACAAAGTACGAAGGTTGGAACATTGTGAAGCATATTCCAAAATACAAAACTTTGTCATACGTTAGATGCCCTAGATTGTAGGCTACTGAGCATAATTTGTTTTACCATAATACTAGGTTGTAATATATGCTTTACTTTGTATTTGAAATTACATTATTGGAGTTAAATATTGAGTTTTATTTTCAAACAACAAACTTATAAAGTTCACACTTAAACACATTTATCAGGTACTAAAAAATAAAATATATATATATATATATTTGTGATAGTAAACGCCATTGCCTCTGCCCTTACCCAAGCAAGGGTGGAGCCAAGATTTTTTTTCATGGGTGGACTATAAAATAATTACCAAGAAGTAACGTAATGTTTACATACCTACATAAAATTATTTAATAAATAACATGAAAATAAAACTCTACAATCTGAAATAATAATCCAAACAAAACAAAAGGATATAAAATAACATAACAAGTAATCCAAATTCATTTTTGTTAAAGAATTTTGCACTAATTACATATTAAATTATAGTTTTCATTAGAATTGGGTGGCTCTAATAGGTTAGAATAGGCTAATACATAGACTATATAAGTAAAACATGTAAAATTAGCAAAATATTTTTGTGTTAACAAAGAGAAAGAAAATTTGAACTTGAACCTCTCTCACCTTTTTAGTTACTATGAAAATAGAGCTATTTGGAACCCAAAAATTGAAAATAAAGGCTTCAATGTTTTTGGTTTAGGTCGAAGGGAAATCATATTTTTATGACTTTAAAGAACACATGTTGAAAACAAATGAGATGAGAAGAATTAAGGACACCTCAATTTTGCTCACATTACAATTTAATGTCGTTATTAGGACATTTGATCAGTTTTACATCTTTCGTTAGGTTAAACATTTGGTGCAGCACTCAAAATCTGTTTGACATCATTTAGGTTTAAACATAAACTTAGTGTTTCAACATTTAAGTTTAAACATGGGAGTGATAACCACACACTTTACTTTTTATATTCCTCTCATTTTTGATCGTTAAAATATAATATATTAGAAAACAACAACAATTAACAAGAAGTGCACTAAAAGTTAATACAGAAGTTTGGTAAAGTTTTTTAATTGTCTTCTAAATTTATTAGAAAGTTATATTTTCGAATTATTATTTGGACAAGGGCAGCGCGAATGCAGGCCCTCAAAGGATCAAATTATGATGTAGACTATACCACAGAGGCAGGAGAGATTTTTAACAGTGTGACCAGAATAAGAATATGAGATGGTACATCACGTGTCATTATGCAAATAATAAGATATGTGTGCTAAAAATTAAATTTTCTTACATGTCTGAACTATATAACATTGTAACTTACTTAAACCTGCCCCCTCTTACTCTTCTCCAATGTGGGACTTATATCTAAATACAAATATAAAATATCTCATTTGTAATACATAAGTTTCAACAATATTAATCACTTAGTTGGGAACAGCTCTTAGAGGTTGAGCTAGCCATCTGTAACGTGAGCCCAAAGTTCTCCATGTTCATGGTCTCTGGTTCAACTTCATCTTCAAGCTTCCAATCAAATGAGTTGATAAGTAACCCCAACATCAAGTGTAACATCTGCATTGCCAATGGCAGCCCAGGACATATTCTCCTCCCGCCACCAAAAGGAATAAGCTCAAGGTTCCGGCTTAAAACATCAATTTCCGAGCCCAAGAACCTCTCCGGCTCAAATGAGTTGGGACTGTCCCAAATGCTAGGGTCTCTGCCTATGGCCCATGCATTGACAAACACTTGTGCACCCTTTGGTACAGTGTACCTGCAGAATCTCTACGTCTTCTTCGGCCTTTCGAGGAAGTAGTAACGGCGCTGCTGGGTGCAACCGGAAGGTTTCTTTGATTATTACTTGTAAGTAAGGGAGTCCAGCAATGTCTGATTCTTCAGCTGGTTTTCCTTTGCCAATGACTTGATCCAGCTCTTCTTGAGATTTCAATAGTTTTTTCGAGCTGCGTAGTAGCTCAGCCATTGCCCATTCCAGTGTAGCTGAAGTTGTATCTGTGCCCGCAGCAAATATAACCTATATATTTTCAAGTTGTAGCAACACACCATTGTAATGAACAACCAAACACAAATGGTTATTGGCGTAGTTTACATGCCATTAGTCATAATGAACCCTCCTACACGACGTCAATAACCATTTGCTCCAGTGACCCTCGTTAGTCAGTGAGGGTTGGCTCATAATACTTAGTCTATTTTGTGAGATTAGAAAGTTCTGAGTTCAAATTTCATGAACAAAAATATTGTTGTGATGTTGAATAAATGAAAGAATCTACACTATTAGAGAACATTTTACAATAAATAATATAGAGTAGCTAGGGAAGGGGACTAACCAGAAACAGATGTTCCATTTTGTTCTTGTCCATTTCCTCACAATTCACTTCACTGATGCTTAAAAGGGTATCCAACATGTCATCCCTTTTGACATAATCATGAGCTTTCCTCGATTCCAACCTTTGTGCAATGATTTGGTCGAAGAGTTGTTCCATCTTGAGGAGGTGATTAATCATCCGCCGTTGAATGCCTTGGGGGTCAAGTTTTCCAAGCACAGGAAAGTAGTCCCCCAAATTTGGCTTCCTGGCCTCTTCCATTAAACCCCACACAATCTCCTTAAATTCTTTAGCTGTCTCACTCCTCGGATTTCGCTAAATCCATAGAGAACATCGTATGCGATAACAAATTCAGTGTTGTATTAAAAGTATTGGATATGTAAGACACCTAAGCAATTGCCACATCAGCAAGTGCTTAGTGTGAGGGTTGATTTTAACAGAGTATAGTATAAAGGACTTTTCCCTCTCTCATTACAACCGACTTTGTAAAAACAATTTCTGAGAAATATAAATGCTTGGGTTTTCGTCTTCATGAAGTTTCTTCATCTTCAGCTTTGATTTTGATTCTTTGGTATTAATATGGTATCAGAGCCACATAACAATCAATGCATCTAGTTCTGTTTCGTCTCCTATTCCACATAATTTTGGTTATGGATTCGCTGCTTTAGGCAATTCTAATGGTGGTTTTAACCAGCCATCTCCTAATCAGTTCAATGGTTTTTAGTCATCTAGGAATCATATGGGAAATCAAGGAAATAGATTATATGGGAACAATACCTACAGAGGAAAAGGTAATGGTGGATATAAGTCCAAGTTTAATGGTCCTAAATCTTCCAATGTTTGGTCTGGTAACACTTCAACTAGACAAGAGGTTATTTTAGAGTGCCAAATTTGTTTAAGGAAGGGTCATACTGCAGTTACTTTTTTATACAGGAGTGATAACAATCAAGCATCTCAGGAATGTCAAATTTGTGGTAAGAGGGGTCATATAGCTCTTGATTGCATACATAGGGGTAACTATGCCTATCAAGGTGCTCCACCTCCTCCATCACTTCACGCCAATTATGCTTCTCAAGATTTTTCCATGCCACTGCCATTTTCTTCTACTCCATCACAAGCTACTTTACATGGAAGTTTTGGTTATCAAGGTCCTCTATTCAATACTCCAAGTGCTCCTCCAGGTTATCCATCTCCTGCAGCCTTTATTCATCAAGGTCAACCTTCTAATGATTTCTCTGGTTTTCAAGGCAACATTATGTCCTCATCTATGAATGCTTTGGCTGCACAACCCTCTTCTGGTGGTCATTCATGGATAGTTGACACATAAGCCTCACATCATACGAGTCCCGATGTCACTATCTTGAATGCAACGGTGCCTTATGATGGAGATAAAAGGATTATGGTTGGCAATGGTGAAGGTTTGCTTTTCAAACATATTGGCATTGGCACATTACATAATAATTCTCATACTCTGCATCTTAAAAATATTTTGCATGTTCCGATGTTACAAGTTAATCTACTCTCTGTGAAGCAACTATGCAAGGACAATAATAGTTGGTTCATCTGTGATGATCTTCAATTTGTGCAGGAGAAGGCAACAGGGGTGGTTCTTTATCAAGGAAAGAGTAACAATGATGAGCTATTTAGAATACCTATACACATGTTTCCAAAGTTGCTCAATCAAGGTGTTTTTTCTACCACTGCTCTATTGGGAAAGGTTGTTAAATCCGCATTGTGGCATCTCAGATTGGGGCATCCATCTAATGAGATTTTAGCAGCTATGCTTAGAAATTCTAATATGCCTATTACTAGTGATGTAAATACTCACACTTGCAGACATTGTCTTAGTGGGAAGATGAGTAGACTTTCATTTCCTGAAAAGATAGACAGGGTTGATGTACCTTTTCACAAAATTCATAGTGATGTTTGGGGTCCTTCACCGGTTGTATCACTTGAGGGATTCAGATACTACATGTCTTTTGTTGACGAAGCTACCAGATTTGTATGGATTTTCCCTTTAATGAATAAATCAAAAGTTTTTGCTGCATTTGTAAGGTTTTTTGCCTATGTTGTCAATCAGTTTAATACACAAATTAAAGTTTTGCAGTCTATGATGGTGGTGGTGAATTTTTGAACAATAAATTTATGGATTATCTTGCAACCAATGGTATAGTACATTATGTTTCTTGTCCTTACACACCACAGCAAAATGGATTAGTGGAAAGGAAACATAGACATATTGCGGAGACTGCATTAACTATGTTATCAGCTGCCTTTTTACCACATAAGTTTTGGTATCATGTTGTTGCACATGCAGTATTTTTAATCAATAGGATGCCTACTAAGATTCTTGGGATGGATTCACCTTTTGAGAGGCTTTTTCATACGAAACGTGATATATCTTCTTTGAAAGTATTTGGTTCAGCCATATATCCCTATCTTAGGCCCTATAATGATCACAAACTTCAATCAAGAACTAGCCAGTGTGTGTTTTTGGGGTTTACTTTTGGATACAAAGGTGTTATTTGGTACAGGATTCTATTATAGTGGCTCCATCTTCCAGTTCAAATGCTACTTTTTCTCAAGCATTATCACAATCTTAAACTGGGATTTCCCAGTAAAGATTGAGGGGGGGGGGTATTGGATATGTAAGACACCTAAGCAATTGCCACATCAGCAAGTGCTTAGTGTGAGGGTTGATTTTAACAGAGTATAGTATAAAAGACTTTTCCCTCTCTCATTACAACCGACTTTGTAAAGACAATTTCTGAGAAATATAAAAGCTAGGGTTTTCGTCTTCATGAAGTTTCTTCATCTTCAGCTTTGATTTTGATCCAGGCCAAGTTGTGCTCTCCCACGTCGCAGGCTCGGACTGCATAGGGGATCGTTCGATTGCATAAGAATTGGTCATGCGTTCATAGAACTTCGTTCCCCGAGGTTGATGAAGAAACGACCACGGTGGTTACTTGGCCGAGTTGCAAAGTGATTACGGGGCCATAGATTTCGGAGAGCTTAGTGAGACAAAGATGGGGTTTGTTTCCAAGCTCTAGGAGATTTCCAATGATGGGAAATGGTTTTGGTCCCGGTGGAAGAACAAACCTTGTGGAGTTGGGATAGGGATTGGGAAGGTCACATTTTATTTTTGAGTCTCTCTATTAGATTCTGATGCATGGTATGCATCAAAGTTTAGACAGTTGATTAAAGAAAGAAAGAAAATATCTCGACGTTTTATTATTTAAAAAAAAACTATCTTGACGCCCTATTGTTTCAAAGAAAATATCTTCACGCTTTCTTGTGAAATGGAGATATGGACAAGTGCCAACTGACCAATCCAAGAGGCAAAGGACCACCCATTTTATCGTAATTACAGTGATCAATTTGCATATATTATTGAGCAAGTGGATGCTGAATCTTTGGACTTGCCTCCTACCGTGTTTGAAATGTGGGAGTTATTGCCTCAGGTGGCGCCAACCGTAATGAAGAGAACACTTGATGGCCCGCGAGGGGTATATACAACCATTGGTGGAGTGTTGTCAGACTCCGGGATATTTATATGGACCCGGCTTATCTGTCCTTCCACTTCCCATACACTCTCATCCCCTCCTATTTTGTGCAATCACTCTTAAGTCACGTCAATATTTTATATTAATTTTTTTATAAAGATAATAAGACAAAAAGCAATAGCAATATAAAATGTTGATATGGTTTAACCGTAACCGCACAAATAGAAAGGAATGGGAATGTATGAGAAGTGGGAGGGTAGAGAAGCTAGGTTCTATTTATATTTAGGGTAAAACAACTTGTCTTCTAGTTATTAAACTTTGATTTTTCTTTCAGATATTTTCTCAAAAATTACTTTCAATCGTTTAAACGTACTTGCCAAACGAGCATGTATTTCCAGTCACGTCAATTGGTGTGTGAGAATGTTAAGTGTTTTCCGACATCAAAAAAACTAAGTGACTTTATATGTACTTGAACCTCTTTCACTTTTTATTTACCATGAAAATAGAGCTATCTGGAGCCCAAAAAACGAAAATAGAGACTTCTATGTTTTTGGTTTAGGTCCAAAGAAATCATATTTTTAAGACTTTAATGAACACATGTTAAAGCTACTTAGTATTACAGTGTAGTGGTATTCTTCTTCACTTGTAAGTTAGAGATCTTAGGCTTGATTTTCGCCATGCAAGTTCAAATCATATTATTGCTAGTCCATTGTGAGGTTAAACCCACCTTCCTCCCCATAATGTAAATAATATGGTTTGTTAAAAATAAAAATAAAAAACAAAACAAAAAAACAAAAATACAAACAAACCCATGTTAGAAACAAATGAGACGAGAAGAATTAAGGATGCTCAATTTTCTCACATTACAATCCAATGTCGTTATTAGGACATTTGATCAGTTTTACATCTTTCGTTAGGTTAAACATTTGGTGTAGCACTCAAATCTGTTTGACATAATTAGGACATTCAAAACTTGGTTTTACATCATTTAGGTTTAAACATGGGAGTGATAGCCACACACTTAGTTTACCTTTCACATCCATCTCACTGAATATAATATATTAGAAAACAACGAACAAATTATGATGTAGGCACCCGTCCTAGTGTGCAAAGGAGGTCACTAACCCAGGCCATGAGCCTTCTTGATCGCTCATTGAGTCCATCCAGGTAATTATTTGTAGGATCCCACACGTTTCAATTATATAACTTAAACCTCCCCACTCTTACTCTTACCCGACGTAGGACTTATATCTAAATACAAATATAAAACATCTCATTCGTAATACATAGGTTTCAACAATATTAATCTTTTAGTTGGGAACAGCTCTTAGAGGTTGAACCATCTGTAAGGTGAGCCCAAACTTCTCCTCCATGTCATGGTCTCAGGTACAACTCCATCTTCAAGCTTCCAATCAAATGAGTTAATAAGTGACCCCAGCATCAAGTGTAACATCCGCATTGCCAACGGCTGCCCGGGACATATTCTCCTCCCGCCACCAAAAGGAATAAGCTCGAGGTTCCGGCCTAAAACATCAATTTCCGACCCCATGAACCTCTCCGGCTCAAATGAGTTGGGACTGTCCCAAATGCTAGGGTCTCTGCCTATGGCCCATGCATTGACAAACACTTGTGCACCCTTTGGTACTATGTACCCGCAGATCTCCACGTCTTCTTCGGCCTTCCGAGGAAGTAGTAACGGCGCTGGTGGGTGCAACCGGAAGGTTTCTTTGATTATTGCTTGTAAGTAAGGGAGTCCAGCAATGCTTGATTCTTCAACTAGTTTTCCTTTGCCAATGACTTGATCCAGCTCTTCTTGAGCTTTCGATAGTTTTTTCGGGTTGCGTAGTAGCTCAGCCATTGCCCATTCCAGTGTAGATGAAGTTGTATCTGTGCCCGCAGCAAATATAACCTATATTTTCACAAGTTATAGCAACACACCATTGTAATGAACAACCAAAAACAAATGGTCACTAGCGTAATTTACATGCCACTAGTCATAATGAACGTCAATAACCATTTGATCTAGTGACACTCGTTAGTCAGTGAGGGTTGGCTTGGAATACTTAGTAGCGCATGCTAGCTAGCTATTTTGTGAGATTAGATGGTTCTGATGAACGAAAATATTGTTGTGATGTTGAATAAATGAAAGAAACTACACTAGTAGAGAACATTTTACGGTAAATAATACAGAGTAGCTTGGGAGGGGGACTAACCAGAAACAGGTGTTCCATTTTGTTCTTGTCCATTTCCTCACAATTCACTTCACTGATGCTTAAAAGGGTATCCAACATGTCATCCCTTGTGACATAATCGTGAGCTTTCCTCGATTCCAACCTTTGCGCAATGATTTGGTCGAAGAGTCGTTCCATCTTGAGGAAGTGATTAGTCATCCGCCGCTGAATGCCTTGGGGGTCAAGTTTTCCAAGCACAGGAAAGTAGTCCCCCAAGTTTGGCTTCCCAGCCTCCTCCAACAAACCCGACACAGTCTGCTTAAACTCTTTAGTTGTCTCACTCCTCGGATCTGCTAAATCCATAGAGAATATCGTACGCGATAACAAATTCAGTGTCGTACTAAAAGCAGCCCTGCCAATCTCTACTGCCTTGCCCTTTACCTTACTTGCATTGACATCAGCTATGAGCTCCTGGACTTTTTTGTGCCGGTTGGCTTTGCTTGCGTCGAGAACTGTTACTGCGAACAATTGGGAGTTGCATATTTTTCGGAGGCTTCTCCATTTGGCTGAAGCCGGTATCCAGGCCAAGTTGTGCTCTCCCATGTCGCAGGCTCGAACAGCACTGGGGACCATTCGATTGCATAACAATTGGTCGTGCGTTCGTAGAACTTCTTTCGCCGCGGTTGATGAAGAAACGACCACGGTTGTTACTTGGCCGAGTTGCAAAGTGATTACGGGGCCATAGATTTGGGAGAGCTTAGTAAGAGAGAGATGGGGTTTGTTTCCAAGCTCTAAGAGATTTCCAATGATGGGAAATGGCTTCGGCCCCGGTGGAAGAACAGGCCTTGTGGAATTGGGATTGGATTTGCTTCTTTTTGCTAATGAATTGAAAGATTGGATTGATATCCAGAAGAAAAAGAGAAGACATAGTCCCATACAATAGAAATCCATCTCTCTCTCTCTCTGGGTGTTTGCGTAAAGTGCAAGGATGGGACTATATAGTCCGGTTGGAGTGGCGCCATACATGTCAATGACATTATCAGTCACGTAGACACATTTTAGGAATAGGATAATGAATATGAGGACACATTTTATTTTGAGTTTTTCTATTAGATTCTAATGCATGGTATGTCAATGACATTATCAGTCACGTAGACACATTTTAGGAATAGGATAATGAATATGAGGACACATTTTATTTTGAGTTTTTCTATTAGATTCTGACGCATGGTATGTATGAGAGATTAGACAATTGATTAAAAAAAATAAAGAAAATATATTAATGCTCTATTATTTCAGTACCTGTTGTACATCGAAATATAGTACAAGTTGCGTTTCTTTTCTTGTGAAATGGAGATATGTACAGGTGCCAACTGACCGATCCAAGAGACAAGGGTGATCAATTTGCATATATATTATTGAACAAGTGGATGCTGTATCTTTGTACTAGCCTAGTTGCCACTTGATGGCCTGTGAGGGGTACAGACAATTATTTGTCATACGGACGGGGGAGTTTTGTCCGACATCGGGTAAAACTTTGACTATTCTTTCATATATTAAACTTTAATTTTTCTTTTAGATATTTTTTTCTAAAAGAAATTATAATCGTTTAAAAGTACTTAATGAATAAGTATATGTTTCCAATCATGTAAATTGGTGTGTGAAAATGTTAAGTGTTTTTTTATATTAAAAAATTAAGTGACTTTATATGTGTTTATAAAGATTATATTATTTCCCTTATAATCAATTAATCTTGACTCTCCCAAGCTACTCTATATTATTTAACGTAAAATGACATGTTGGATACCCTTTTAAGTGATATGTTTTTGTTCATTTAATTGCATGGTGTTGTTTAGCTAGAAAGAATTAAGCTATTTCGAATTAATTTCTACGTCCTCGATTGCAAGTGCGACAATTTTGTTATTTGTACTGCATCTGTTGAAATTGTTTTGTGCACAAAAATCATGAATCCTTCACTTTAAAGACCATAACTTTACTTTAATTAGCTTCTGCAATCATTACCCAAGTTCTAAAATATGATGCTTACATTCGGTCAAAATGTTCCCGAGATTCAAAGAACAATTGGGTCTGTTGTAATATAAAATTTGAAACAAAGTGGAATTTTGTTATGTTAGAGATCGTTGTATGTCACAACTTTCGGACCAATTCTGAGAGTTTTGGTGCTGAATTTCAGAGATACCGGCAGCTGGAAAAACTAGGAACTGGATCCTCTCCTGAGTCAAGATGGGGATGTTCCTCAGCAGTCTATCCAGACGGATGAAATTAGATCCAAAGGCTCAAAATAGGAGGCTTTTCTAAAAGTTATAATAATTGCAGCCGTTAGATCAAGTTTGAACGGTCCGGATGAACTACTCATGAGGATCCCCATCCTGAGCTCAGGAGAGGATTCAATTCCGAAAAATTACACATGAAATTTTCCATCATTTAAAAAACCAAGTTGATTTCGATTGTGGTGGTGAAGAATTGAAAGCAGACTCCGCGTAAAACCCAGAGGAGTAGTGGAACCAAACTCCTCGTCAACTCCAATCATAATTTAAGCAGTTTTTTTTTTTTTTAATTATTGATTTTTTAAACTGATTTTAATTGAATAAAAGCTCTTATTAATTGAAATGACGTGAAGAGCCACATCAGACTGCCACCTAATATATAATTGCGGTACAATTACATGGTAAGAATAACATTATTGTAATTGTTATTTAACCAGTGCAAGGCCAAATTCTGAGTTCAATTAGCGAACGATCATGCTTTATAGCATGCAATAAAAAAGAGTGGTGTTATTCACACACCCTCTCACACACTCTTAATCTCTAACCGTCGAATCTAATGAGTTAAAAAAGATCAATGACAAAAAATTAACAAAAATATGCGGAAGTTTGCCACTTGAATTAATCATATTCATAAGACATATTTCCTACCTCAAAGGCAAATTCGAAACAAAATCCATAAATTACAAGGGGCCTGTACATTACATTCCGCTCTTTCAAAAGTAATAAAACAAAAAGAATAAAACGACGATACAACACTGAAATTTACAGCACCGTGGGAATTAACACTGATAAACAGAATAGCTTTTGCTCTTCCACAAAAACCTAAATGGTTTGCTCATCTTTCTTCTTGAGAAGGATTTGCATAGCGGCTTTGGTTCCGGAACAGACATGGGCTTGTCGCTATTTTCGACCGACAGATGCACCTCCGGCTCAGGAGGTGCTTGGTCTCTTTGTCTCTGCTCACGGAACAGCATTAACAGCTTCTGAGCCTTCTCTTTTCCTCTTGATGTGCCATTGACGGAAATAGACACCAATGCCGGAATCACCCCTTCCTTGAGGACCATCTGACTGCATTTCTCGCTCCCGTTACACAACATATACAGACATGAGACAGCTTGCTCCTGCTCAATGGGTTGTTCAGCCTCCAAAATTGTTGCTATGGCACTGATAAGACTCGAATTCGACATCATTTCATCTCTGGCAGAACTACTGGATCCCAAGTTTATCAAAACAGCTATACATTTTTCTGTCCACATTTGGTCACCAGAGTCCGCAAGAAGGGATTGGAGACCACTGATAATACCAGCCTGAAATAAGTTTCGGTATATTTGACTCAACACCCGATAGATTGTACAGGGCGTGGAGGGCATCAAGTTTGCATTGGGTTTCAACATCTGCTCGAAGGAGCTGGGTTAAGAAAGAGACAGCCGGGCTTGTTCCAATAATAGGCTTGGCTTCTTCAAGGCAGGAGAGATTCAGATAGAGGGCTGTCGCAGGTCCTTGAGAACTGGGATTGGAGATCATTTCCTCCAGCAACGAAATTACCCCTGATGCTAACATCGTTTCCTTGTTTCTGGAAAAGAAAAATCAACGAAATAGAAATTATTCTTAAGTTTCCAAGGTTTAGAGAAACATAAAAGAGAACCAAAAATTGTGACATGTTACTCAGAAATGTGGCATAGAAGACGCAGACTATTCAACACATTCCAAGTGATAAATGAAGAATCAACATCTAACACAGATCATTATAAGTCATCCAATATCTCCCCAATCTCAATAAAAAGTCCAAGCACCCATTACTGCAGGGACAAATCTACAATTTTCCGCTCTTCCACGAAGAAATCTAAGCAGATACTGCGTAACCCTGACTTAAATCTTCTCACTATTGCCAAGAAATAAAAAACTACCCATTAAACTGATTGTATTTAAATCCTTCAAGCCAGTTGCTACACTCAACGCAATAAAAGAAGCATTCAGGCTACTATATGAATCTATAACTATATTCAGCCAACAGAAGATTATATGAAAGAAAGAAAACTAATTGTGTCTGGTGAAGGATGTTATGAAGAATACTAGTCCAAGGAATAAGAGTTCAAAGCCAATGCATCATTCTCTACACCTATGATTCAAGGAAATATTAGCACATTGTAAACAATTACACACTTCACCCTTTCCCAGGCGCGTTTTTATTATTGAAGACACCACACATTGATGCTTAATAGACCTCTGAAGTTTTCAGTTTAAAATGGATAAAATATTATCAAAAAACTAGTCATCACATTTGATTCTTCTAAAATCTGTAATCATTAAGCTATACCTGTTATTGTTGACAGCAAGATTGAAGAGAGCCATGGCTCCACTTTCCTGAGCCAAAGAACTTGCTTCACGCAAAGCTGAGCTCAGAAAATGTAGAAGTGCTTCAACAAATCCATTAGCACCCATATACATTCTGGCTTCCTCATCATTCTTCAGCAAGAGCCTTATTTGCTCCACTACCTTGCACCTCTTCCTGAAGTCTTCCTCTTCATTCAAGGCAGTTAAAAGATCCTGATAACTTTCCAAAACATCAAGCTCGGACTCTTCCTCTAATGGAGACACATCTTCTGTTTCATTTCCAACATCCTCGTTTATAGTATGACTCTCCTCTAAAGGAACCACCTTGACACCCTTCAACTTGCAAGAGCCAATACTACCCATATATTTTGAATCAGTGGACTCACACACAAATGCAAGCCTCCAATAGTTGAGGTCCAGAGACTCTGGGGGACCATCTGGAACAGAAATTGCATTCTGTTCACACCAATTAGCAATGAGACCTTTTACACAATAATTGGGGGTTAAAGAAAGATGAGACAGCTTCTGTTGAGTCTTTGGGCATGTATTGTGCCCATCACTGAACCATTTCTCAATGCAAATCCTTTCATATGTCTGACCAGAAGCGATGATGACCGGATCATACATAAGTTGCAACGATATTGGACACCTCAATTCTTCAGGTGGAAGAGGCATCTGACCTGATTTCCGATTGTTTGGCTTGGAACTAAAAGAACTTTTGAAATTAAAAGAACTAAAATTTGACATTTGTCGATCAAATGCTTGACCATTGCCACCGGGCCCAGCATCCTCAATAGAACCCTGTACAGTGGGAGAACAAGGTGCAGAACCTTGTGAATCATTGTCATCTGAGATTTCACTTCTAAACAGCTTAGAGTACTTTCGCATAAGATGTAATATATAAGCTACAATTGACTCTTTCCGCTTATCTTCCTCAGCATGGGCTCTTTGGATGATTTTCTTTAAAGCTCTTCTCTCAGTAAGAGCTGCTCTGGAAGAGGTAATACCAAGTTTGGTAGCAGCCTGATGAAAAGATTCCAGCTCATTATTGTCATTACAGTTGTCGAACTTTTTCCCTTGCTGGAGTAGCGCAATTATTTCATCACCGACTTGCTTCTCTAAGGGATCAAGTGAGAACACAGTACCCTCAAGTTCACTAACAATGTCTTCAATCTGAAACAAGTTCAACAATAAACTGTGTTAAGAACACATCTAAGTGATGTACATAAAACATCATGACCAAGTAATGCAATTTCCACCAACCAGGAAAAGATACTGCAAAAGGGCCTTAAAGGATAATTACCTGACAACCAATAGATTGTGGAACAATGTCTTCAACACGCCTAAGACTATCCATGAGAGCACACCTTGCCTTTTCAAATTTTGAGAGCACAGAATCCCCAGTTATAGCCTGAATGATAAAAACAATTTGGCCATTATACAAAGAACACAATTTACACACAACCTCACCACAAATGAAACAAATTTAAACACCAAAAGAGAAATCTATTCCTCTATAGTAGAAGGGGGGAAATAATTGTTTAGTCGACATGTTGGAGTGGCAATAACTGCATAAACTACAAATACAAAATTGAGGGAATACCTACCAAGTAAAGTTTACTACATTCTGCGCAATGCTGAAGAACATTCTTAGATTTTTCAAGTGCTACATGCAATGAACATAAAGCTTGGATACCAGACTTGCTCCTAGGTCGCGCTGCTTCCAAAGAAGGAAATATTGACATTATTTTGCAATAAATAGCAGAGAGTGCCTTGCACAACTCTCCGTGCAACTGCAGAAGAAAACAAACAGTCAACCAATGATCTACGATGATAAACCATAAGACAAAATCAAAAGGTGATATTCAGAGGACCCATGGTGGCAGTTATCCAAAAAGAGACTAACTTCAAAAATAATATGCAAACATACAATTCTAGTTTGTTAGCAAATATAATTGTATTGATTGCTGCCCATATTTCATTCATACCTTGGCATCGCTGGCGGCAAATAAGCTTTCTTCAACCTCAGTAATATCCATGACTCAAACTCACTTGAAAAACTATGGTGCAACTTTAAACATCTGCATTGTTAAAAAAGATGGTAAACCAGAATTAGCCAAGGCATAAAGGAAGCCTCACAATTAAACATCTAGAGCCTTAAAACAGAAATATATTGAATCGCTACAACTAATATGCATATAGACTAAATAGTTAGTTTGTGCACTGTTGGGTTTCTTTGTAAACTGGGGATTAAGCATAAACAAAAATAAGCACATGAATAAAACATCCATGTTTCCACTGATTCCACAGAAAATCCAATCATAACCCGTATTCGAAACACTTATTTTCTCGGAAACCAAACAGAGCATTCGAAAATCAACACACCCCGGAAAAAAAAATAAAAAAAAAAAAAATGAATCAAATAGCCAAATAAAAATTCACAGTTGGTTCAAACAATAAATCTTCCTCTGAAGAACAAAAACAAAAGAAAAAACGAACTGATTTGGACGTTTCATCCAATGGAAAAGACACAGAATCTCAGACAAGAACGTCGATTAGTAAAAACACACAATTCTATTGGGACATTTCACCAATTTCTCCAAAAATTCCATTTCTTTTCAGACCCCGAATAAAGAAATGAATCGAAGAACGACCTTCTCAGAAACAACCATGGCCTATCCCAATACTCCAAACTTGGGCGCGCAGAGAGAGAGAGATGAGAAATGGAGGAGAACCCCGCAATTATAGAAGCTCCGTGCACTAAATTTGAAGAGTTTACAACCACAACGCGCCAATTGCTTACGATTCAGATGCGGAACAGAAGCACCCAAAAGGCGGGATTTAGGATACCAAATTGGGAATTTACAGCTCAATGCCGCTGACAAAATCGAAAAATTGGAAATCTTTTCGAGCAGCTAGGGTCTGTGGGAGGGAGCTGAGTACCGGAAAAACAAAGCGGAGAGGAACTATGGAGGTTTCATAAACGAGCATTTGGGAAAATTGCAGCAACCGAATGGGAAATTAGGGTTTCGTCGACGATATGTGCATTCCCATTTCATTACAGATTAGGTCTGTAAGATTCAAAAATAGAGGAGCGAATTCCTTGGATTTTTTTGGTTATTCTGAGCTGGGGTAATATGGTATTCCCCAATATTATAAGAAACTAGATATTTACTTTAAAATAAGAATTAATTAGAAATTGTTTGAAAAATTAATTGGAGTTTTATTAGGAGGAAAAAGTAAGATAAGTGGAGATTTGCAGAGCGGGAGATCGGCATAAGTAAACGAACTCGTGTTTGTTGTGTTCATATAGTTTTTTGTGTCATAAATTTTATCTTAATGTGTTATGTTATGTCAAAAATTTATCTTATCGAAATTTTAATAGGTGACACGACAACGACTTTATTTTGTAAACAGGTTGTGTAATATAGTAGCACATTAACGGGTCCAAAAAATTGTCTCTAATATCCAAATCTGGCAAAAATATTTTACTAAGTTCTTAATGGTAATCCGATAACAAATCAACTCATTAATAGGTTTTATTTTGTGTCAGGTAAGTGTTTCTTACAAAAAAACTAACTAGTTAATAGATTGTTATTTCGTGTCAGGTTAGCGGTTCTTGCAAAAAATTGTCCAACCTAGTGGAAGATGTTATAAACTATTTAGTTTATTCAATTTAATTATGCTTGAAATAAGAAAATACGTAAGAGGTTAACAGCTCGTTTATAGGTTCTTTTAAAATGATTGAAAGTGTTTTTGGTGAAATTGTTTATTGAATCAATTGTTAGTTAAAAAAGCAAATGAAATTTTGGAAAAACGAAAAAGTGTGTTTCGGACAAGAAACACATAACTTATGTTTTTTGCACGAAAAACTTTAAGTGCTTTTAAAAATCAAAATTATTTTCGTTAAAAAATATTTTTAATCATTTTAAAAGTACTCTCAAACGAACCTAAAATATTTATGTGAACTTCATATTAATATATAAGCTTCTAATGTTACCAATTTGCGGCATTGCCTCCCTGGTTCACCGGCCGACAGCGCCGACCTCCTTGTTTGTTGGTTTGCGGATCTGTCATAAATAAATGTGCGGGGAATGACCAAATTGCCTGGTCAGTTGAAAATATTGGTGGCAAATAGAAAACGGAGCGACTTGAGTCATTGATGCCACGCCGAGTTGGAACTATTGGCTCCCACTTCTCTAATGCATTTCTGTGACATTCCAGTTTCTAGATTATTATGCATATATTCGTAATCAAAGTTAGTTGCACTTTGTTAATCTAGATTATTAGGCATATATTCGTAATCAAAGTTAGTTACACTTTATACTCTAATCTAATCTAATGCTTAATCATATCCAACACTTCAATTCAACCAAATATGTACCTACACATGCAATACCTAATTTTTTAGACCAATAATACATCGAGTGACATGGATAACATTAAGATTTAACGAAAATGCATGCATCAACTAGTGCAAACAAACAGGACGACCACGGCTTTGAGATAAAGAGTTCAAAATGAAATTTCGTGTTGTCAGATGCAAGTGATAATTTTTTCTTTCTATACTTCAGGTGATGGATTATTCAAACTTCTAATTTCTTTCGTCAATGAGGCTTCGAGGTTGGAGAATGCTTTTTACTTTATAGCAATGAGATAGGTGTTTTATTTTAATTCTTGAGGAAAATTGAAATCTAATTAGAAATTCGTGTTATATTACATATTTATTCTTTTTACTTGACGTGTATTTGATTTAAATTTATATAGTATATTTTAATTTTTAGAAAATTGTTATTGACCTATCAAAAATCTCATTTGCATTCAAAATTTCCTATAATTAGAAATAAGAGTACCCTAGGAGTGCAAAATAAAATTTTTAAAGTGTTAGTAAATGTCCCCTTAAATATGAGAGAAAATTATAACAAGGGTTCCTCAGCTTTAATCAAAATTTTGAGCAATTATCCCTCAACTAAAAATCTATGACAATGGTCCCTTAACTCGTCAAAACGTGCGGCTATGGTCATTTTCGTCAACTCCATCAAAACTTTCGTCAAAATGAGTCGTATTGAAAGAATCATTGCTACAATTGGGTTAAAGTTGATGAACCATTGCTCCAATTAGGTTAAATCGGAGGGACTATTGCTCCAATTGGGTTAAAATTGAGTGACCATTTTTCAATTTTTTTCATTTAGTTTCCATATTTACCTCTTGATTCTGACCTGGGGTGTGTGGCACGAAACTCATTTTAATGGAAATTTTAACAGAGTTAATAAAAATGATCATAACTACACGTTTTTATAAGTTAAGGGACTAATTGTCATAGATTTTTAGTTAAGGGACAAATGCTTTAATTGTGTTAAAGTTGTGAGATCGTTGCTACAATATTTTCTAAATATAATAATCTACTAATTAATATACTTTTCTTGTTTTGGAGGGTGGTTTCGTCAGATTAGAACTGATTCCATTGGCAGCGATTGTCTCGTCTCTCCACGCAGGAGTCCGGGAACAGAAATCCTCAAATCCAAGTGTTATTATTAAAATGTGAGCTGAGCATATGTCCACGTGGTAGTGCTCTTCACCACCAACTTTGACAGTCTCTGTCTCTCCACGCTGTTCGCTCCTGTGGTAAATCCGTAATTCACGGATTTGTCTGTTGTCATTCCCCAGTAAATGATTAAAAAGGTTAAAAGTATTGGACAAGAATTGTCTGTCCTTCTTACCCTCATGTTTTGTGTTATTTTAAGTTACGTTAATATTTTATATTATTTTTATAAAGATAATAAGACAAAAATAAATAGTATTATAAAATGTTAACGTGTTTTAATCATGACCATACAAAAATGAGGCTATGAGAGGACACAGAAAATAGGAAGACAGACAATCCTTGTCCAAAAGTATTTCCTAACTCTGATCCTAGGATTCACGTGCATTGCACACATTTACTGTCATGTTTTCTTTCTTTTTTTTCTAGGATGGAGTGTATGGAAATTTGGACAAAAACGTAAAAATCTAAAATAAACTTTATAGAATATAATATGGAATTTTGTAGATATTTAATTGATAAGTCGGAAATATAAATAAAATATGTTAATATTAATTGAAATTTAAGATCATTTTCAAATGAGATATCAAATTTTAAACCTAAATTTAAATTTGAAGGCTTACATGTCACTTTGACATCTTTTAAACTTTTGTTCTCTAACTGATATGTCAAATTTTAAACATAAAATAATAATTCATGTACTTTCTTTGCATTGGAAATGAAAAGAAACAAAAAGATAATATTTTAAACTAATAAAAATTAATAACAAGCATTTAATAATAAATTAAAAATCTGAAGGTGCTGTCAAATTTGGCAGCAAGGGGGAGAGATGTCGATCAATGTCATGCCACATCAGATTTGGCTTTTTGGTTAGAAAACATTAATGCTACCTTTTGTTACCGTTATTGCTGATTTGAACAATTTGACATTTCCTTTAAAGATAATTTAATAACTTTTTCAGTATAATGTGACGTTTAAACTTCACTTTTATATATATATTTTTTTCTCTAGATTTTTTGATAGTCATACGAAAATATCAACCACCTCGAGAAATTTTTTTTTTTTTTTTTTTTTTTTTTTGGGTAAAACAACCTCGAGAAATTTCAACACAGGATGAGATTGTTTATTAGGACCGACGGAGTCTTAAGAAGTACTAACAAGTGTATCTTGGTTTATGCGAGTTACACGTAGCAACAATTTGCTAGACATTCTTGCTATTCTGCTTATGTCAATGCTGGTCGCATGGTTTGATTTTTGAGATAAAATCTATCGATATGAATGGAGGCATCCTTAAATAATAAAGTCATAAATTTAAAAAATTTAAGAATTTATTAAACAAAATATTTATAAATTATTTCATTATAATATCACTTAACGTATTTTCTTAATTACTAATACTATCAAATATTTCTCTCTATGAAAATAACCATATTATTATGCATCTATTGATCTATAACCTAATTTCTCAATTGAGAGTTAAAAAAAATCATAGCCGAAAAGGCTCTATCATGTAAGATGACTGTGGGGAAATTTTTTTGAGTGGGGGCATCTGCCCCCTTGGGGCTCAAGGTGGCTTCATCCATGCATGCATGATTCCCGAATGTGTAAAGCCAAAATTATGGCTTTATATTAAGCGAAAATGCTAAGAGAACTCTTTCAAAAGTAGAAATCTCCATGGCTCATTTTTTACATAATGTACATGAAATTGATACCAAGTGGATTAATCTGTACTTAAAAATTATGTATGTGTGCTTGTCTGACTAGTTAGCAACACCAGTCAACTAAGATGAAATGATTAGATTAACAATAGCAGAAACAATCAATTTAAGGACTTGAATTACTTAAAAGATCCCAGCTAACTTTGATCTACTACAGTACATATTCAAACGCTAATTAACTTAGTTGCAAGGGCAGGTTATGGTGATAGCATATCATATAAAATTATTGAAGTATAATACCCAAAAACACAATAATCAACACAAGATATTTTTGGCCAGAAAAACCACCTTTGGGTTAAAAAAAAACAAGGACTCACCGCTGAGTCTAATCCACTAGTGTAACACAAAAGTTCATACAAAGACCATACAAGCTCAACTCCTACATCCCTATCTATGGAGCAGCTTTACCTTTGTGCAACCTTACCTTACATGAGATGAACTCCTTCGGTCTTCATGAAGTGGTAGCTCCTCCTGAGCTCATCACCTTGTGGCACCGACAACCAACTCGATTAATGCAAATGATATGATAATGATGGATTTAAAAACCAGTCAGATTCTCCAATCAAACATTTGAAGGAAGAACTGACTATAATCTAAACTTGATCTAATTGAGAGAATCAATTCACAAACTAGATCAAGAACACAACACAAAACTAAAGAACTAATGCAACCTAGATGCACAATGATCTTGAGGTTAAATACATAAGAACAATTTTGTGGCTGGGCAACTAGCCGAGAAGGCACAAAGCTCAAACTCACTTTTTTAAGATTGTAAAATGTTCTATCCAAAGAGACAAGGAAGGCAGCTAGGGTTTTAACATGCGAACTGCCATATTTTCTGTCCAAACAAAGACAAAAGACATTTGTCAATGTAGAGCTCAATTTGAGCAAATCTAAGGTTGAGATTTCAACCTAGAACAAAGCTATCAGAAAGCCTATGTGGGCTGACTTAAAAAGCGTGTCCAAACAATTGGACACAGTGGCTTTCTAACTAAACAACAAGACTAGACAGAAGGAACTCATGTTTGTGCATGGAATGTATATGAATGATCAACCTTTTGTGATGACAAATTGTCTTCAATCAAACCCTTCGGACATAATATCCAGCAAGATAAACCCATACTTGAGTTGTAAAAACCAGAGACAATCTAAGAGCATGTGTGGTAGTATTTATAACTTTTGACAAAGAAAACCAAATAACTTAAAAGTAGACTTCATAGTACATAACGTTGACATGAGAATTGCAATGAAACTGTGAAGTGACAGAATTCAAAAAGAGTCTCACTTTTAAGAGAGTCTCTTTAGCGTTCGCTTATATTAAATATGTATTTATAGACAGTTTTATCATGTTTGGATTTGAAACGATTGAATGTGCATGTTGTTATTGTCGAATTGAATGCAGATCCAACGTCAGAGTCAATGAACTTGGAGACCGCTATACATTATTATTGATGAAACACATTTTTGGATTACCAAACTAGATAATGCTTTTTTGGAGTAGCTAATAAAAGATTTTATTGAGTTAGCTAATTAGTAAATACACGTTTACATATATAGAATAAGTATGCCATGACTAGTACGTTAGAGTTCTCAAAACCCTTTGTTTTCACATTTCTTGTATAATTGCATGTATTCACTTAAAAGATCAACTAAATAATTAATGAAGCTATATAATTATACACATACTTACATGTTTTGTCTAAAATATAAACAGTTAGGTTTGAACATTCTAATTGCTATAAAAAAAGAGATAGATTATACGATTATAAATCCAGAACTTACGATATCACGAGGCATATCATAGCCACGCCATATATGTTTAAGAGGTTTAAGGAGTCATTTTTATAGGGATTATCCAAAAATATATAGTTGTAAAGTAAACTATTTGTTGATAGGTTTTTCAATGTGACCATCACGTACATGCCACACAATTCACTCTTATTAAACATCACACATATTATTTACTACTATTATAGCCTACATCCTTCATATATAAATTAACATTGGCGACAGAGTCTGCACATATCATAATTTACGTAAATAATACTAAAAATATAATAAAGTACCCATCTTGTTTTAATACAAACGAATAACTGACAACATGACAGTCATACCACAGAAATTCAATGTAGCAATTAAGCTAGGATTTATTTGCTATTTGTTGATATTTTCCTATTGGCGATCTTTATTAAAATAGAAAATGGATACCCCATACTTAACGTACCATAAGGTACTATAAAATTGTCCAATAATAACAAGAATATCAAACTTGTAAGCAAACAAACAAGAATGTAGAGTATTTTGGTAGGGTGCTTAATACTGTAGTAATAATTAAATCATATAAAGAACAAAAAATGGAGTAAAATACTCGAGGAATGATTGAAATAATAGTCAAATAATGCACAAGGCTGAGGCAAATTGGACCAAAGGATATGGGGGAGATTTAGAAAGATCAAATTGTGGGACCAAAAACTGCTGAGCTTTGACCGAAATTGGAAGCCTGAAACCATTGCCAATGATAACAAACAACACTTAAGAAAGGAAAATAATACATGAACATCATTTTCATTGAACAAATTTACAAAAAAAAAAAAAAAAAATAACAAACTTAAATAAATAATGGTGCTCATAAAGAAAAAAAAACGTGTAAATTTTTTCCCTTAAAAAGTTGAATAGAGAATTCCTTATTAATTCTTGACACTGGAGAATTATATGATGATGGTTATGGAAAAATGAAATGTCTCTGTGAGTCTTTCTAGGCTTCTAGCCCCGAAAGAATGGACTGTCGTGGCTTCGCCACCAATTTGGTCGGAAAAAAAATGTGATTATAATATCATTGAAACAAAACAATTTCAATGTTTAAAACAATTTGAAGAAGTTCGAAGAAAATTTCCAACGTTGAAATAATCTACCTAAGTGGTTTTTTTTTCTTCTTGTTGTGAAGTGGTACACAATAAAAACAGAGGCTCAGTATAAGAGTAGATGAAGAACTATAAAGACTTGGAAACAAATTTAAGAAAATACACGGAGTACTTAAAACTAACGAAAAATTAACTTAAAAATCAAGTACAATGACGTTTTAAAATTCATATGACTAACCCTACCTAACCAGATAGAATTGTTGCTATTGTTGAAATAGCATTTCGAGCAACTTGTGTAACTTTGAAAAAAAAAAAACGGTTGTTTTACCTGAGAGGTAAAAGGCAAAACGAAAAGTGAGAAAATGCATGTCGCCTGTCGGCAAATGCCACTTGAAAAGCATGACATGCAGGTTACAATAACGAAGAGCCGAATTATAATTAATCATCACAACGATGCATATCTGTAGTACATCATCATTGGGGGTGGTCCTAACTAAAGCCATATTTTTGGCTGTCTCGGGTTGACCACGTTCGGTCACTTTCTTTTTGTTTTGAACTTCCATTTTTGCCATTAATTATTTTAGTACAAATTAATTAAAAAATGTGACTATCTTCGGGCTTGAACTCTGAACATGCATGCATAAGAAATGAATACTCACATTCATTAATTTGGTCCACGGTGTTGGATAATATTGTTTCTTTAATTAATTTGGTCCATGGTGTTGGATAATATTGTTCTTCCCATGCTGTACTTTCGAGCTACTTCATCAAAAATTGATTCAATAAATAGTTGAGGAAGATTTAGTCTGGATTGAATAACCACCTGATATAATTGTTGATCCTCTATTAGAAGATACTTTTGATATGTAATTAGTGTGGGACACTCGTTTCTCTTTGATTATGTTGAAATTTCCTACAAGATTTTATCAAGGTCTAAATAAAATGTACCAAATCCTCTTTCATGTACTTCTAGGAGAACATATTTACTTGGTTTTAGCCGTTTAGGATTTCATATTATGATTCAATGACATGAACCAACAATAATTTAACAAATGCTATAGCATTTTTAAAACTCGAGTTTTCATCTACTAAACATGTAAAATGACTCTTCTTAAGGTTTACAAACAAGAGAATATATGTTGCACTATTACTTCGTATATCATGTATATATGTCACTTACGAAGACCTAGTATTGTTCTTTTTTCTTTTGATCATTTGGTTGTGTGAATTAGATTAGACAAGACATGGAACTAACTTGTATTTATGGGCTTGTATTGGTGGGTCATACATTACATGTGATCTTCAAAGTGTTGGTACTCTCCACGTTCAATGCATGAAAACAACTACACAATAATGTAGAAAAACAAAAATCACAAAAATAAGATAATGATATATTTGGAAGTACACGAAACATACCACCGGCTGGTTTGCCCGAGAGGTTAAGGGGGAAGACTTAAGATCTTCTGCACATAAGTGCGCATGGGTTCGAACCCCATAGCCAGCAAAAAAGTTTAATATAAATTTTTTTTTTCTTGATATATCCGATTTTAAGCCCCAATTTTTTTGTTAGAAAAGGCCCATTAATTATATAAAAACCAATTGGGCCTACCGTTTCGACCCAAATTAAAGCCCAACACGTGGCTCTACTTTCTTTCCATATCATATAAGGTCTTGTAACGGATGAAGGGTTTTCACGAATGTTTATTGCTATGAAAATGGAAGTCATGAACGAGGATTAGGGATGGGTAAATACCTATTGGTTATGGGTAATCGCGATTATTTGTTCATTTAAATTTGACGGTTATGGTTATGGGTATTATCCGTGGTTATAAACGGGTACCCATTTAACCGTTTATTTTAATATATGTAAAATTAAAAAAAAAAAAAAAAAATTAGTTTCTAACTAGGTTTAGTATCCCGAGATATATTTGGTTATAAGTGGCCATATAATATATATATATGCCTCACTTGAGATAAATATATAGTTGATAGAATGGGCTAATGTTTAATATATGTGATTGAATGTGTTAAAGTATTAGAGTGTTTGACAGTTTTATTTTGGAGTCTTTTAAAGCTTTGACCAATTCAAGATAATGATTACCTTGAGCATTTAGAAACATGCTATTATCAGATGATGCGTACCTATATATATTATCAGAGTTGTTAGAGATTGAAGTGAAACGGGAGCTATATATTATTCTGTTTATTTTCTTCACTAGTATCAAATAAGAGAAATGAACGTAGAGAGGGACAAATGAGGAAAACATGATTATTACTTTATGCTTTTGATCTATTTGTACTACCCGTACGATATAAGCATACGTCTCCTTTAATGCATGTAAAACGCTTACACACCAAAACAATAAAAACCAAACTTCTACAATTTAAGCAATATAATTCTAACTTCTATTCTTCCACTTTCCACCCTTAGCCATATGTTGTTGTTTTCTTTATGTGGGCATTCACACCAATTTCACAACAGAAATCATTACTTGAGTATTTATAGTCTCAACAACTACTAATGTTAGTGAGAAACAATTCAAGAATTAATTACAAAAAACAAAAATGCACAACTTTGTATTACTTGTAGGGCAAGTAACCCCATTATTTTTCTTAAAAAAGGTACAAGGTATGGATAGATATCATCATAGTAATTCCTAAGCTTATCTTTTGTCTTTATGCAGCTCCACCCCTCTTTCTCCTTCAGTTAAATTTAGGCCACAACGCATTGTTAAACACGCTCCTGACACTGAGTTAAGGAACTGAATGTTTGTTTACTACAAAGCCATTCACAATATTCATCAAGCAATCCAAGTAATCTATAAACATGGTTTCAATTTCGATATTTTTTCAGTAATGATTGCATGAAACATTCACCATGAAGCATGAACTCTAATTTTCGTATTTTTTTTTTTTTTCAAATTATAGATTCAGCTTAAATTTATTGTTCTCATAATTGTGGTGAATTGAATATGTGTGAAGTGTGAATAAGAGAAGAAAAAAAATGGGATTTTTCAAACCCTACATGCATAGGAGCTGCAGCCTGAAGCCGCTCTACCCGAGCCACCAAGTCGTTCCTGCTCCAAAACTTTGAGGTCCAAAATAAAGCCGCTTAGAGTCGACCCGCAATCCAATTGGGCATATGCACCAAACCATCCCATCCCACTTGTTTTTTTTTTTTTTTGGCTTGCATGAAATAACAAGCCCATGGGTTAGGCCTTGTTTTTCAATCTTCCTTCTTAGCCCAATAATTGGGTATATAATCTGTTAACCCATTTACTTCTCCTTTTGTTGCCCAGCAACCCAACAACCACTCTTTTGGGCCTACAAGCCACAACAACACTATATTTTGGGTTGTCACTCATTCTTTTCACACATAGGTCCTGAAACTATTCTCATTCACTACATATGTATATTGTTTGCAGGTATCATGAACCTAGAGTTCGTACTTAAACTCGAACTTGAAGTTTTGAAAATAAGTGCCATAAAAATTTGAAGTTTCATAAAACAATACACCCGTAAAAATCCGGAGTTCTTGTAGGTGATTTGTTAGGATTACATGTAGATTATGCTTTTAAAAACAACTGTAAAATTTAGTTTGTGCAAATTACTTTATCGTCCATAATTTTATTTTATGATAGAAGACAAAAATGTTTTTTCACCCTCTTATAGTTCACAAAAAGAGTTTCATTAATATGTGGTTTAAATTAACTTCTTCCTTACAAATTTGTTATGTGTAAATAAACTAACTTGAAATAGGTCCAATTTTATGGAAATAGATCCTCTCCGGATCCTTTCCACCAAATTTACCCAATCAATCAATCCAGACCCTTGAAATTTGATCCAATGGCTACAAACAGGGGGCCTTTAAAAGTTATAAGAACTTTAGCCGTTGGACTAAATTTCAAGGGTCCGAATTAGGTGATTTGGTGGATTTGGTGGAAGAGATACGGAAATGATCCATTTCCCAATTTATGGCCTAACAATTAGATTAGTCCAATTTTTAGTTATTTTTTTATTTAGGTCCATGAATAGGACTCCATGTGTCAGCACTTTTTTTTGTTAAGTTGATACTTTGCATTGTGATTACTATTTTACTCTACCATAGCTATTCAATGGAAAAAGAAAAGAAAAAAAAAAGATACGATCGGTACTTTGCTAGCTATTCTCCTTGAGTATAATCGCTATAACGATAGCGATTATTACGCTTAAAAGTCGCTATATTATTACCGATCCCTCCCTTTTCAATTTTTTTTTTCAGTTTTTTATTTTTATTTTTTATTTTGTTAATGTTTCTTTTATTTCTCTTACCATAACAACAAACTATCATATTCGTATTTTTCCAAATTTTCCGTGCAAAATATATTATAATTCATTTTTAAACACTTGTAATCAATGATTTAAAACCTAAATTTAAAGATATTTTTCTATTTTCTCACTTTAAGAATCAATAAAAAATAGTTTCAGTACTTAATAATCGGTAGATCACATCCAAAGGTTTTGTAATATTTTCCTTAACTCCAGGGCAAAATATTTCTTAAAGCTAAAAATTTCAAATTCTTTTTTTTCACAAAAAACTGTGTGTTATAAGCCAAAGTTAGAGTAATTCTATTCGCACCACATATTTCCTAAAATTAATTTAGGACATTTCCAAAATTTCGGATACCTATAAATCTCTTGAGGGGCCTCGCTATTAGTTATATTATTTTTCTATTTTTTTTTTCAACTCAGGTATCCTATTAGTCGACATAAACCCAGATTTCAGCTGATTTTTTACAATCTAAACTATCTATCATATAAGTACTTTTACAATCTAAACTACATGTCATATAAGTACTTGTACAAGCTAAACTACCTATCATATTATAATATTAGTCGGCATAAACTTAGATTTCAACTGATATTTTATAATCTAAACTACCTATTATATAAGTACTTTTACAGTCTGAACTACCTGCCATATAAGTACTTGTACAAGCTAAACTACCTGTCCTATTGTAACTACCTATCATTGTGGAATAAGTAATTTTACATGATTCTAACAGTAAGATGTAGTCTTCCATCTTGGTAATGTTAAAAACCCCCAAAGCTAACACAACCAATGTCAAAAGCCTCTTGAGCAATTACTTATATAAGACAATCAATGTATAATGCTCGCAAATCATGTAGACTAGAATCATGTAACAAATACCAGCAAAAATGAAGCTTACTGTTGTAAATGACTCAACGAAAACATGTAAAATTACTTGTAGTTCTCATAGCTTCATGTGAATTCAAATTCAAATTTGGATACTAATCTGCAGGAATCACAAGGAAAATTCAAAATAGGAGTCGGATAGAGTTTTTGATGAAACAACGAGATTTGATGAGTAACTTTTTTTAATTTTTAATACAACAATATATTTTACACTAAAAATGATAAGAGTTTTTTTATGAAATGATGAGATTTGATGTGTAACTTAAAGTTCTATGTTAATTCAGGAAGAATCATGATAAAACATTCAACGACAGTCGGTGCAATTTTGTTTTCAAATTATGGACACTTTAATTGCTCTACTTATTAGACCCTACCTATGACTGTGCAATACATTAGACCTATATCAAAACATGCGGATCAAGATCCTTTCTTGAGCAAAGGGTGAGGATCCTCCTGACCAAGCTCGGGCCGTTGAAATTTTATCCAACGGCTACAAACAGGGGACCCCTCTAAAAGTTATAATAATTGTAGCCATTGGATAAAATTTCAACGGCTCGATGGGCTTGGTCTGGAGGATCCTCAGTGAGATATATTTGGTTATAAAGGGTACCCATTTAACCGTTTATTTTAATATATGTAAAACAAAACAAAAAAAAAAAAAAATTAAGCATTAGTGTTCGACAGTTTTGTTTTGGAGTCTTTTGTAGTTTTGACCAATTCAAGATAATGATTACCTTAAGCATTTAGAAACATGTTATTATTAGATGATGCATACTTATATATATTTAAATGGCCTCGAGTTTTCAATAAATATTTGACCCCAAAATTAGAAATCGATTAAATGGCTTGGATCAATGAACATATGTTTCTAAATAAAAATCCAAATATTTATCAAATTAGCCTATTAGCATACTAATGCATACTTACACACACACACACACACACACACACACACATATATACAAACACATGCCCTTTAAGGGAAGGGATCCTCATTTTTCAAAAAAAATGGGAATACCCTCTTGACCATTAGATTTGACTTTAATGAAATTCTGTGGCTGAGATTAAATCACAGGCTACAGAATCTCAACCACATGATTTCATTAAAGCAAAATCTAACGGTTAAGAGGATATCCCCTTTTTTTTTTTGAAAAATGGGGATCCCTTCCCTTAAAGGCTTCTTACACACACACACACACACACAAGAATATTAATTAACCTAAAACCATGCATGATTCTTGTAATAGATTGACCGTCAAATAATTATGAGACATCGCATATATTCATAAATAATATTGCCGTTAATATAAAAATACATGTTAAATGTACTTATAACGGTATTTAATAGTTAGAAGAAAAAAAAAATTATAACAAATTTCTTTTTAATTTTCAAGTTGTTAAAAAAATAGGTACACGGGTAAAAAAAAAAAAAAAAGTAAACGGGTACGCGGTTATGGGTATGGTTAACCGTTTATAAATGGTTATGAGCATGAGTATACCCGTTTATGTAAATATCCAACGGGTAAACGGTTAAGTGGGTAAAAACTTAAACGGTTATGGGTAAATAACCACGGTTACGGGTAAATAACCACGGTTACCCGCCCGCCATAACCGTTGCCCATCCCTAATCATGATCCCTTGTGAGGATGTGGAGTGTCGTATGACGTTCGTAAGTAAAGAGATCATGCATGTGAACATCGTTCCTCGATTCTAACAGAGTCACTGCATGAAGGACACAAAGGTGTTGACTAGAATGTTCTAAATTATTTAATACAAACAAACGATTCGGATTCATTTTCAATTGTTGCTGGTGGTGAAGCCAACATGGGGGCATTAGCTGCCACTGACCCCAATAACTTCAAATGTCTCCCCTTTGAATTTTTATATAACCCCTATAATAGCTAAGGCAAACAAAATAGAGACACCATTTATTTTTTTTAATTGAAACATATCAAAACAACCTTTCCAAAATAGGGAGAGGTTTGTCAGTGATCAATATTGTAAAGAATTAACATCATATGGAAAATCATTGGTTGAATGATGACTTGATTATATACAATGAAAAGTGAATGGAAATCAATGGTTTAATGATTACTTAGCCATATACAATAAAAAATGTATTTGATTCTATTGATAATGATGTTATGATAAGACGTTCTAAAATATGAGAACATGTAGTTACCAATTATAAATAAAACCAAAGTATATTATTTTTCGAAAGCTTCTTGTTCGTGACCCCATTAAGGTAAATTCATAGTTACGCCACTAATTGCTGCATATGATCTAAAATACTTGGTACAAACTTAATCTAAAATACGTTTTCGGGCTTCACCAAATTTAATATATTATTTAATTTTTCTAATTATTTATACTTATGTGCTGGTAGATTAATTTTTCATGCAATAAAAATACACTTGTATTCTATTTTCTTATGATGTAATATGAATTTCTTAATTAAAGATAGAAAAAATAAAAAATGAACGAGGCTATCTGAATTTGATGCTAATTGGATCTAGATTGATAAATCAAATTCGATAATCCAGACAAGTATCGAATTTGTTAATTCAATTATAAATGAAGCCAGATATAGATCAAGGCTAATCTAATTAGAATTTGACCCATTTAGAGCTCAAGATGTAACTACGCTTGAATACATATTTTTTTTTTAATTTAAAATAAATATGATAAATGAAGGGCAATGGGAGGTAACAGGTTACAACATTTTTCTTTTGTCTTAGTAAATTGGAGATGTTATAATTCGGATCCTCCAATTACATCTGTTCATTGTACATCATGCGATCATAAATTATTGTAATTTTTTTATATTTAAAATAGAATATAATAGTACCTAACCAAAATTGACTACATAAAATACGATAAATGAATGTGATTGAAGGATCAGGCGAGACGAATAATCCGACATGGGGCTATTTTATCGGCCCAACTTAAAGCCCATCATCGACCCCAAATCGTTAGTTTTCTTTTCCTCATGCACAAGAAAACCAAAACCCAATACAAATAAGCAGCATTCCTACCAGTATCTTTTTAGCTCGATCTCACTCTCGCTTCTTCCTCTTTGGTCTTCGTCTGCACGATCATCAACCTCTCAAGGTACTTTCACAATCCCTAATTTCTCCCAATTTTTTTCGATGTTCATTACCGAACCTACGAAATTTGACACAGATTGCACCATTTTTCGATTTCTAGGGTTTATTCTGGAAGACGATCACAAATTTATCTGCGATTTTAATTTTTCGTCTAATGTTGTGCTCCTCAGAGGATTTTAAGAGCTATGAGGCTTGACACTAGCGGTCTTGAGTCACACGCGCCGCTGTTCGGCGAGAGCAGTGGGTTTCTTGACGTCGTTTCGGCTCCTCCGTCGTTCGAGGTTCCGACGACGAATGATGTGAGTTTTTTTATGAGAGATTTGCAAAGTGGGTGTTGTCTAGTTGCCTGTATTTCTTGTGATAATCTGGAATTGGAATTTTATTTTCTTCCTCTGATTTCATGAACTGGGTGTTCAAATTTCTTCTGTTTTGTTAATTATGATTGACTGGGGTATCTGATATTTAATTAATTGATCTTTGATCTGTGAAGTGGATTATGGTATTTCTGATGGAGGTTTTGATTTATGGTTTCTCAGCAAATTTTATGATAATTTACTCGATATGATGATCTCTACGACTGTGCTGGGTGGTAGTGGACATTTTCTTGCTGCCGTCGTTTCTTTCGATGATGTTATTGTTTCTTGTTGTTCAATGATCGAAGTTGTATTGTTTTTGTATTTGATTAGTTGAGGATGTAAGATGTACTGTTTTGTATTTGATTAGTTGCTGAATATATTTTTAGAACTTCCTGGTTCATAGTTATTACTGCGTTTTCACGCTGTATACTTTGATTTTCGGGCCCTCTTCTTATTCTCTGTGGTTAAGTTATGTTTGTACTCACATGTCTATCTATCTAAATTTGTGGTTAATTTGCAGTACGAGATGGATCTAAGTATGGCTAAGGGGTACTTAGATGTTCATTTTACGCTCTCTTTCCGTAGTTTTTAGTCTCTGTGTGGTAGAATTTGGCTGAATATATGGGTTTTTTTTTTTCCTTTTTTTCCTGCTGTTTCAGTTTGATGGATTTCAGAAGGAAGCTATTCAGATGGTGAAGCCGGCTAAGGGGACAACCACACTTGCGTTCATCTTCAAGGATGGAGTCATGGTTGCTGCCGATTCCCGGGCCAGCATGGGCGGATATATCTGTAAGATGTTTTATTACTTTTTTCCTATTGCTTGCATATATGAGATAGTTGTATGCTTTGTACCATGAAGTTTGTAGGGGTAATTTGTAATGATGCTTAAACTATTTAGTGTTTGTGAAAATGTATCTATTTTACGTTTCCGAATGATTTTAATTAAGTGCTCCATTAATCGTATTGGCGTATTGACATATTCTATTAGTTTAGGAGTGCTAGAGAGTATCTCTTACGTCTGCATACCTGGTGTAGATTGTTCACAGTTTAGCGTTGTTTTGATTAAGTGCTTTGTTCACTGTGTTCACATTTCCTTATCGTGTTAGTTTAGGTGTCCTAGAGCATGTCTGTTATGGCTGCATACTGGTATACATTGTTCACATTTTAGAGTGATTTTGATTAAGTATTATTCGGATTGGCATATTCTATTAGTTTAGGTTTCCTGCCTCGTATCGGTTATGTCTGCATACCGGTTTACATTGTTCACATTTTAGAGTGATTTTGATTAAGTGCTCTATTCATCGCATTGACATATTCTTAATCATAATAGCTTAGGTGTCCTAGAGAGTATCAGCTATGCATGGGTTCACATTTACCATCTTGTTTCTTATCTTTTCAGCATCACAATCTGTGAAGAAGATTATTGAAATCAATCCTTACATGCTTGGTACAATGGCTGGAGGAGCTGCTGACTGCCAGTTTTGGCATAGGAATCTGGGGATTAAGGTAGTGCATCTATTCTATTTTGTTAATTTGCAGTTTAAAAACTTTAGACTTGTCAGCTATGATTCAATTAGAAGGGCTGGATTTATACTTTTTTGGTGCTGTATACGTGGATGACAAATATACTTAAGAATCTTTATCTGATGAAATTTTATAGGAGTGGTGCCATATTGACGTTCACAATGACAATTGTGCTATTTATTTTGACTTAGTATATGGTTATTGGTTACCAACAACCAATCTTTTGTTATGGCTCAGTGTCGGTTGCATGAGTTGGCAAATAAGCGGAGGATTTCAGTTACAGGAGCATCAAAGCTGCTGGCAAACATTCTTTACTCTTATCGTGGTATGGGTCTCTCAGTTGGGACCATGATTGCAGGCTGGGACGAAACGGTAAATGAGATACAAATCCTGTCACATTAGTTTTTGATGTCATTTATACTCATGTAATGTGTATCCTCGTTTTGAGTGCAGGGTCCTGGACTGTATTATGTAGACAGTGAGGGAGGCCGTTTGAAAGGAATGAGGTTTTCTGTTGGTTCGGGCTCGCCTTATGCTTATGGTGTTCTGGATAATGGGTGCGTACTTTCACTCCTCTAGTTTTTTTTCGTCTATCGTTGCAATAGTGTTGAACCGTTATTTCTGCAATGTCTTCTGTAGTTGTCTTTATTAATTGAACACGAGAGTAACAATGCATAGGATTTGGTTACGGATAAGAATCACAAGCATTATCTTACGTTATGCATACTGAGTTCTAGCTACTTAGTATAGCGGAGTTTTATTTGTATGTAAGCATTATCTTACTGTACAGTTATTTCTGCACCCGTCATTCTACTAACTCAAGTTGCTTATGTTAGGTACCGATATGATATGTCTGTAGAAGAAGCTGCTGAGTTGGCTAGAAGAGCAATATATCATGCAACATTCCGTGATGGAGCCAGCGGCGGTGTTGCGAGCGGTAAAAATCTCTCTCTCGGGTTTTATTTTCTGCACATACATATACATGACTTGTACTTTTTATGGATATATTTTGAGGGAGTTTTAACAAAACACTTTTGGTACTGTTCATTTTAACGAAAATAACATTTTTACTTTAAAAAGTCACTCTAGTACTATTCACTTACAACATCTTTTTATCCTTTTGATTAAAACTCAAAGTTTTCGAGCATTTTTCATTAGTTTTACTTTATTTTTATTAATCAGTATATCATGTGGGAGCAAATGGATGGAAGAAGCTTTCGGGAGATGACGTAGGGGAGCTTCACTACTCGTACTACCCTGTGGTCCCAGGGGCTGTGGAGCAGGAGATGGTTGAAGTAGCTGCACAGTGATGAACCCATTACAACTTTGTGATATATTTCTCTCCATTTTCATTTTATCTGCTGTTACTGATGCTTAAAGTTTCGGATTCAATTAATCCCTGACGCGGTGATACGGTATCACTCTATAATTTCTCCCACATGAGAAGTACATCAACGAGAACAAATTTTATTTGCGGGGATTGGGCCCCACCATTCTCATGAACATGTTGAACAACCAACGTTGATTATTTCATACCAAATCAATCTGATCCCTTAAGCCCAAAGCATGCAAGTATAATAATTAAGAATATATATATATATATATTTAGTTGTTGCCTGTAGGTGGATGTATTTTTGTTTTTTTTTTAAACAAATGATATTATTTACTCGAAGGGGAAGGTGGATGGACTTAGTGGGTTAAAAGCCAAATTTTTTAGCCCGGAAAATTTAGCTTTTAACTCAGAAATAGCTTTCTGCTCCAATCAGTCTAGTCTAAAATTTTAACCCGGAATTATTAAAGAATGAATTTAGGCTTTTTTTATTAAATTAAATTTAAAAATAAAAATAAATATGTAGACTATCGTAAATTAATTTTATGAACATTTTAATCTAAAAAAAATTTAAATTTCGATAAATATTGGGTGGAGTTCACTCCGATTTCTGGGCTAAATTTTGGGGGGAATTTGGCATTAGTTTAGTATTTACCCCAAAATTTCCCCTTGGATTGGAGTGGGTTTGAGGGGAAATTTTGGAGGGTAATTTGACTTTTAGCCCACTATTGGAGTTGGTCTTATGGAGTTAGCAATAATATGATTCAAATTCATCTTTAACGATAATTGAACTTAAGACTTCTCACTTGCAAGTGAAGAGAAATATCAATAGGTTGTAGTACTAAGTGGTAGGTGAATGTATATTTTAATGTTGCACCATGTCATCACTACTACTTGACATGGTCTTAAATATCGATATTATCGGCGATATTTCGTCGATAATATCGTTTTTTTTTTTAGAGGGGGATATTTTCACACGTATCCACCTTATTTTCGTCAATATATTGGGATAATATCGGTAATATCGGGATAATATCGATAAAATAAACATAATAATTCAGTGTGTGTGTGTGGTGGTGCGTGTGTGTGTTATGATAAGTTACATAATATAATATATAATATATATATATAATATAAAGCTCAAATTAGTTATTGCTACTACAACATGAAGCTCAAATTCGAGATAAGGAAGTAGAAATAGATCATGTCGACCAGTGTAACCCACTAGATGTCTTTTATATTGTTGTTGAAGGTGATGATGTTCAGAGGGTAACCCACTTTATCAATGGATTAGACCTCTTCATTAGATGATGATGAAAGGCAACCCAGCTCTAAGAGTTCTGAAGAAGCACGTAATGAAGGGATAAATGTAGAAAGAGTATTAAAGGAGGAGGTGGGATCTAGTAGCGCTGACTCTTTCGAAGAACTTTTCCAATCCTACACAACCACAAGATCATGCTGATACTAATGATAACTCTAGTACAAGATCAGGAGACTCACCTACCACCAGAGGTGGGAATGATGAAGGATATAGTGGAGCTGGAGGTAGTGGTGGATATGGAAAGTATGTTGGACCACCTCCCGGATTTATGAGCCCCTTCACTGGTGAGGCAAACTTCACCCATGCAACACAGGATGAGGACCATGGCAGTAGGCGGGCAGGACCAGGAATTGGTGCCATAGGGAATGACTATACTCGTAGAGAAGAGGCAAGCAGACTTTGTCAAGTCAAAAAGATGACTCGTTATCTATGACTTCAGACTCTGTTGGAGTGAGAAGTAGTAACTATGGTTATACTCATAACCAACCATTTCCCTACCTTTCATACCCCATCCATGTTGGGATGGAATCGAGCAACTCATGGAAAGAATCCGAGACTCAATCTTCAAATGATTTTGCTTATGGACAACGTCAACCAATCTTGGATCCATATAGATGGCATGTTAACAATTACATGCAAAACTATTTTGGGGATTTATCATTTGATGACTGCTCTTCACAATACACTTACTCTACACATAGAGATGATGAAGATAGTGAAAATTTTGAACCTCATAGGAATTCTATGTGGTACTAAGTCACTCATGTATCTTACCATGCAATATATAAAGTGTAAAATATTGTACTAATTCATTATATATAAATGATTATGGTGTGTTTAAACTTCTTTCATTAATTACTACATATTTTCTACACTCACAATGTTTGCCAACTCGCTATATAATCAACTTAAATCAGTTAAATCCATCATGCAACGCATTTCCTTCCAATTTTTTGTGATAAACTAATAGATAATTGACTAAATAAACATCCTGCAAAGTTTCAATAAAAATTTCCAAGTTTTTCTTACAAATTCCATGGTTTTTATTCAATTTTTATCGATATCGATAATATCCCGATATTTCCATCGAAATTTCCGTGTTTTTGGACTACCGATATTTCCGATATTAGCGATATTTTTGAGCATTGCTACTTGATAGAATCTTAATACAGCGTTTGGTAACATCTTAGAACCAACATTTTTTCACAGTTTTAAGTTAAAAAAGCTAAAAGTTCAAGGCAGCAAAATCCATCTTTTCAATTTCTGCGCAAACCTCTTTTCCAAGAGCCGTTGAGCCTTTAATGAAACTTTCACGTACCCAAAATGACCTTAAGCAATTAAATAATTTACAATCAAACATGCTTTTATCATCTTCCATTATTTTTGGTGAGCTGTTTCGGAATCAGTCGGAGTCGAAGCGGTGATGCAGCGAGCAAGATTACACCCTCTGTCCACGGTGGTGCCAGATGCCTTTCTCGATGGTGATATCCCATCTACCTCCGATGGTAATATCCCCATAACCCAATTAAACTAACAAAAACCCCAGATGGAATTACCAACAATTCGAAGATCGAACACTCACCTTCCATGTTAAGACTGGATATTTTTTTGAGGTTGTTCAAGAACATGAGGTTGTACTTCAAGACCTTGGAGCGGCGGACCTTGAGCTTTTAGACCAAGCAAAGCTATCCTAGGCCCCTCCTCCTTTATTATCGACCTAGTTTCGAGCTTGCAACCTAACCTGCCAATGAACCATCCAGCACAGAGGAAAAATTTTAGGATTTCAATTGAGATAGAAAGAGATCACATGGAGAAAGGAAGATTGAGAAAGCAAAATGTGAAATGGGAAGAAGGCGGAAACGATGATAAAGGGAAAGGAAAGAGAGACACGTGAGAGAGAGAGAGTTTGAGAGGTGCTTCTGGAAAGATAGTGGGATGATTCCCTTTTAATTATGATAATAAAACATAAAAAAGATGGGAATTTTAAATAATAAACTGTTCAAATTTTTATGTTAAAATAACCATTACTGTTGGACATGCTTACGATAAATTGATTAGTTATTGGAGTTTTTGTCATTTGGCTAGCTGAAATAGCAAAAAAATTAGTAGTGAAGATCTGATCATATTCAGTTTAAAAGATTTTGATATTTTTAAGTAATTTGTGGTACTAATTAGTATTTAGAATAGATTTAAATTAAGATATGAATATTTTTAAAAACAACAAAGCATGTTTAACAATTGATTTAGTACTATGCCCTTTTGATCATTTTACACAGTCACAACTGTTTTACATAAAGATTTACCAAACACTATAACATTGCTTTTTTTTGCCAAAAGTACATTTACAACTATAGTTTACCAAACACATTACTGCTTTATTTCATAGCTGCTTATTTCCACATCACAGCCAAAACAATTTTTTTTTCAAAGCACAACAATACCAAACTAGCCCTAAGAGGGATGGGGATGGACTTAGTCTCACAATAGGTTAGCAATAATGTGATTCAAATTTGTCTTTGGCAAAAATTGAACTTAAGACTTATCACTTATAAGTGAAGATAAATATCACTAGATTTTTGTACTAAGTGGCAGGTGAATGTATATTTTAATGTCGCACGATGTCATCACTACTACTTGATAGAATCTTAATCCAAGTAAGAAAAAGCGAATACAAAATGTATGCTTTCTTTGTATGTAAATTTAAGTACTGTTTTGGGTTTTGAGCATCTTTTTACGTCTCATTTTATATTTTATAAAAATATATAAATAAGAGTATTATTCTAATGCGAAAAATGAATTTTGAAATTTCATCTACTTTTTGAAAAGAAATATACATTGTCTATCCAAAGACATTTTTGCATCTCCCGTTAGAGATGCTTTGAGTCATGACTTGACAAGAGATTTTACATCCTTGTAATTTTGTGTTTATTAGTGAGCTCAACTTTTAACGAAATGCTTGAATTCTACTTATTTTCTTGAATTATCATAATTATTGCAGTAACTTAAATTTAATTTGTAAGTACTCTGGTGTTCAATTAGTAAAATGTCGAATTTTTTTTCTCAAAACTTCACAAAGAATCCTACCATTTTAATAGCCAATAAATTAGTGGATAAGTATATTAATTGTTCATTTAAAAAAAAGTAAAATGATTCATATGATAAATACATCATTATTCCCATTAAAAATACAATTATTATTTCAATTTCCACCCAAGACTGGACGGACGTTATATCTCTCTCTCTCTCTCTCTGTGTTTTGTTAGCTTCTAAGCATGTTTTGATGATTACTAGTAAGAGATAATCATTGTGCAAATTCCACTAAATAATAATTAAATTTTACTTTTACTTTTCACCAATTACCAATTCAATTTGCTCCCTCCGTACTTACTCCTAAAAGGGTACAAATATACGAAGTGATTAATTGCCTTCGTTAATTTGATCAAGAAAAATGCAAAGGACACTCTTTAAAAAATGAGACTTTCTATAAACTTTGTGATAATTTGTGAGAAATTTCATTTTAAAAAGTCCCCTTAATAATACTCTTTGGTCAACGCATATATTTAATTACCCTTAATTCCTTATTAATTCGAATCACGAATTTTTGCTAAACATTATTTTACGAGCGAGCTCATTACTTTAACCAATCTTGCACCTCATACCCAACACGTAATTTCGGCAATACAAACGCTACTTTTGTTGGAATGACCCATTGTCGTACGTCGGACAAACCGACAATTTAAGGGGGCTATGAGATTTTTTTCTTCTTGGGTCAAACATAAGTCAGACATTGAGTCGAAGATCCTTTCCTTATCAGCAAGTATTGCCTTTGCCTGCTTCATTTGTTGTTTGCTGACGCTGCCTCTTGCTGTGTATTTTGGCCAATGAAACCGCAACACAAGACTCTGTGAGTCTGTGACTGTGACTGACTGCGTGTGACAATATTATTTTTACTTATCCATTTAGTTAAGTTCCAATAATTTCCATACGTATAGTAAATATCGTTCAAACAGATTTGATTCGGTTGTTCGTACAAAAAACAAAGTGATTGGATTTTATAAACAAACGATTCTTCGCAGACGATCATCCCAAAAACATATGTGCTAATTAAGCATACAATACACCACCTACTCTATTAATTTAACCATAAAAAATAATTAAGAATGAGACTAAATTTCTTAAATGACACTAAATAATATCAGTTTAGCTTCTAACCGAAATGGTTTTTGAAATTGACCTAATTCATTACTTTGGTCACTAACGATAAGAGTCGAGAAAATGAGAAAATGTTAATCATAGATGTATTAGACCTGACCAACCTAATTCATTACTTTGGTCACTAACACCATCATGTACCTTAAAATGAGGAAATTGGCTTAATTTCTATATGACACTAAACAATAATAGTTGAGCTTTCTAACCGAAATAGTTTTTTAAATTGATCTAATTCAGTCACTTTGGTCGTCAACCATAAGAGTAGAAAATGAGGAAATAGTTAATCATAAGCGTATTAGACCTGTACCAACCTACACTACAACATCACCATCATGTGCCTTAAAATAATAAGAACACTGTAAAATGCCTCCACTTCCTCTCCTTTGCTTCTCTTCTACTCCCCTCCTCCTACCTCTCTCCTTTTGGCGGGAAGTGGACCCCGCCAATCAAATCTCCTCCTTCCTCCGGTCTCTTTCTCATAAATACCCGCAGCACCGCCTCACCCACACCTCCAACCACCCTCTCTCTCTCTCTCTCTCTCTCTCTCTCTCTCTAAACAACAACAACAACAATATGAACTTCAATTAAACGCACAAATCTCCATCTCCTCCCATTTCTCCGCCCAAATTATGGAACCTTCCATATTCTCCGCCCTCATCTTCCTCCTCTTCCTCGTCGACACCATACTCTCGCTCACCCCCGACGGCCTTTCCCTCCTCTCCCTCAAATCCGCCGTCGACCAGTCCTCCGACGGCTCCGCCTTCTCCGACTGGCTCGACACTGATCCCACACCCTGCCGCTGGACAGGCATTTCCTGCATGAACATCACCGGCTTTTCCGACCCCCGTGTTGTTGGAATCGCTCTCTCCGGAAAGAACCTCCGCGGATACATTCCCTCCGAACTTGGAACATTAGTATACCTTCGCCGCCTTAACCTCCACAGCAACAACTTCCATGGCTCAATCCCTTCCCAACTCTTCAACGCCACCTCACTCCACAGCCTCTTCCTCTATGGTAACAACCTCTCTGGTCCTCTCCCGCCGTCGACATGCAACCCCCCGCGCCTCCAGAACATCGACCTCTCCAACAACTCCCTCTCCGGTCCGCTCCAGAAGGACTACTTGAAGAACTGCCGCCAATTGCAGCGGCTGATCCTCGCGGGAAACCGATTCGAAGGCGAAATTCCGGCGGGAATTTGGTCCGACATGGAGAATCTAATCCAATTGGACCTCTCCTCCAACGAGTTAACCGGATCGGTGCCGGACGATTTCGGCAAGTTGAAGTCTCTCTCCGGCACGCTCAACTTATCGTTCAATCACTTATCGGGAAAGATTCCGAAATCCCTCGGCGAATTGCCTGTCACGGTGAGCTTTGATCTCCGAAACAATAATTTCAGCGGCGAGATTCCTCAAACGGGTTCGTTTTCGAACCAGGGTCCCACCGCGTTTCTGAACAATCCTCTGCTCTGCGGGTTTCCGCTTCAGAAAGCTTGTAAAAACCCGGGGCAGAGCTCCGCGGATAGTCCGAATTCGGGACCGGGATCGGAAAAAAGTCCGGGAAAGGGATTGAGTCCGGGTCTGATTGTCCTAATCTCGGTGGCGGACGCCGCCGGAGTGGCGTTTATCGGATTAGTCGTCGTTTACATTTACTGGAAAAAGAAGGACGACGAGGACGGATGCAGTTGTACCGGAAAGAGCAATTTTGGCGGCAACGAGAAGCGCCACCTCTGTAATCTGTGCCAGCTCTGCTCTTGCGCTTGCATCAACGGCGGGTTCGGGAACGAGGATTCGGATTCCGGCGACCCGGAAAAGGGAGAGAGGGGGAAAGGGGAGGGGGATCTCGTTGCGATCGACAAGGGTTTCACGTTTGAGCTCGACGAGCTGTTGAGAGCATCGGCTTACGTGCTGGGGAAGAGCGGATTGGGGATTGTGTACAAAGTGGTGCTCGGGAATGGAATCCCGGTGGCGGTGAGGAGGTTGGGGGAGGGCGGCGATCAGCGGTATAAGGAGTTCGCGGCGGAGATTCAGGCGATCGGGCGGGTGAAGCATCCGAATGTGGTGAAGCTGAGGGCGTACTATTGGGCGCCCGACGAGAAGCTTCTCATCAGTGACTTCATTTCTCACGGTAACTTGGCCTCTGCACTTCGCGGTAAGTTTTTTGCCTTTTTCTTTTTCTCTTTTTTTTTTTTTTTTTAATATGCAGTTGTGAATTACGTTATTATGTCTTTTTGTGAGAGTGGATGGGTCATATTTTTGGTTTGCGCCTTTTCATTAATTAGTGAATTTTTTTTTCATTTATAAATCAAAAGTTAAATTCGATCATCATCGAAGAGGAATTTGAACCACATTATTAGTAGCTCTGGTAAGGCGAGGTCAAACTCATCATCCTTAATGTAGATAATATCATTTGTTAAAAAATGCTATAATTTGGATATTGTTAGTGATGGAACTAGAAATTGATCATAGGAGGATCTTTAAGCCATACGAAAAAAATTAGGCAAAATATAGCAATATAATTAAAGGTGGTGTTATCTCCACATTTATTTTTACTTTCACACACCTTCTCAATTTTCTACCAATCAAATGAATTGAAGAATATTAATAGACAAAAATTAATAAATGTGCGTAAGAAGGAAAAGAGAATATAAATAGCATTGCTTTATAATTAATTGGAACAAAATTAAAATGTTTTATTTTTTATTGGCCTTTAAGCCATGCAAGTTTGCTCCTGTAGTGAAGGACATATAAGGCAGCTGGGCCACGACTAGCTTAAGGGGTGGTTTAGAAGTTTTAATTTAATTGGTACGGGGCCTGTTCCGCCTGGACCGGTTGGACTTTAAAAGTTGCAGGTTTTAATTATAAGAAAACTAATAAAAACAGTTTGAAAATTTTAAGTTTTAATAAGAATGATAAAATAAAAGGTAAAATAAATAGTATCAAGTTCGAATTTTTAGTGTAAAAATGTGATTTTTCATTAAAGTAAACAGTACCGCGGACTTTTCGTTAAAATTCTCAAATTAAAGTTCTAGGTTTTAATTAAAGGAAACTAATGAAAAATGCTTGAAATTTTTGAGTTTTAACGAGAAGGACAAAATGAAGGGTAAAGTAAATAGTACCAGGTTTGACTTTTTAGTGTAAAAATATGATTTTTTTTTTTTGTTAAAATAAATAGTACCACGGACTTTTCGTTAAAATTCCCTTTAATTATTAGGCAGCAAATTATCATCCTGCCTGGTACACAAATGATGATTTTGCATTATGTTTGTCCACCCTTATCATTAAAACTTGTAGTCCGACTATGAAACGGACGTCTGTCTCTTATTAAATTTGTAGTTCAACTATAAAACGGATATTCATTCTTTACAATAGAAGTTACAAACCATCGCAAAACATATGTTCTCGATGCACATCCGTTCTTTATATAAAGACGGAGGTTCTGGGAAGAGCAAATATGTTGAAAATTGTGGGAATATTTGCCAACTTGGCAAGAAAATGACATGCTTAGATATCACATTGTTTTTCGTATGTGGGCAAATAGTTGTATCCATGTTGTTTGGAAAATGACCACGTGTTTTTATGTAAGTGGTGAAAAATTTTATTTTTGAAGTTACTAATTTTTTAACGCACATATCCCACCATTTGTATGGTGACATGTAATGTACCATTTTATGTGTCGATCACACTAAAAAATCTCTCGTGATGTGAGGCTTGCGCATTTTGGAGAGCTCAACACAATTCACTACATGGTAGGTCAGGATAATCATATCATATTTGGTGCACACCATCACAGCTTTTTGGCCCCGCTAGTTGTAAGTATACTTCAATGGGAAATGATTTCCGCACCCATTTGTAGCTTTTTGGACACCCTTTTGTTTAAGCTACTCAATTGAACGTCAAAAGAGAAAATGGCTGAAATTAAGACAGGGTGTACAGAAAGTAAAAAAGAACGTGCGGAAACAATTTTCCTACGTTGATCAAATATTTGTTCGATGTTAATGAAATTGGAACTTTGGAAGCAGAAAAGTGAATCTGTGTTTGTGCAGGGGAAACGTAAAGGGTAGATTTTAATTCCTGTGTCATCTGCCTTTGTTTTCAAGTTTCCTTGGTGGCATGGAGCCACTACAACTACCATGTCATAATTCGAGTGGATAACGTCGATTCTAATGCAATTCTTCTGCATTTCCCTTTTCTGCAATTGTTATACAATTCCTTTACTTAAAAGCTATTGAAACTGAAAATTTTGAATTAAAAATGTGCAGGGAGAAACGGTCAGTCATCATCAAGCCTCTCGTGGACAACGAGGCTAAAGATCGCCAAGGGAACAGCCCGAGGCCTCGCCTACCTGCACGAATGCAGCCCCAGAAAGTTTGTCCACGGTGACATTAAACCCTCCAACATTCTTCTCGACAACGAATCTCAAGCCTACATTTCAGATTTCGGACTCAACAGGCTTATCGAAATCACAGGAAACAACCCCTCCTCGGGTGGCTTCATGGGCGGGGCTTTGCCTTACATGAAACCAGTACAAACAGAGCGATCAAACAATTACCGTGCCCCGGAGGCCCGTGTCACGGGAAGCAAAGTCACCCAAAAATGGGACGTGTACTCGTTCGGAGTTGTGTTGCTTGAATTGCTCACAGGGAAGTCCCCGGAGCTGTCTCCGACCACGTCAACTTCGGTCGAGGTCCCAGACCTAGTGAGGTGGGTGAGGAAAGGATTTGAGGATGAAAACCCTTTGTCGGATATGGTAGACCCTGTGTTGCTACAGGAAGTGCATGCCAAAAAGGAGGTACTTGCAGCTTTCCATGTAGCCCTTGCATGCACTGAGCCGGACCCTGAGGTTAGGCCAAGGATGAAATCCGTCTCTGAAAATCTTGAAAGGATTGGAACGTGAGGATCGATACGTATACACAGTTGGGAGATAATTTCCGCACATCCTTTTTCATTCCGCTGCACTCCTTCCTATTTTTTGAGCTTCTATATTGTTTAATATAAGTTAATGGATAATCAAGGAACAAAAACAAGAGGAATGCAGAGGGTGAAAACATGAGTGCGGAAATTATTTCTCTGAATATAGTCATGAAGTTCAACGTTCACTTGATGAATTTGAAGATTTAGTTTTTGTCAGATGGTGGATTTTGATAGGTTGTGGTAGGTTTATTTTGAAGAATCAATTTGTTGATGAAGAACCCCATTTAATTTTTGGAAGTCAAGCAAATCCCCATAGCATAATTTTATTACACATTATTTTGTTTTCCTTTTGTGTAAAAATGATAATTAAGAACTGGCTACATTTTGTAATTTGAAATGTCTAGTTTCTGCCAATTCTAGTTTGCTTGTAATAATAATGTAACTTTTCTCCCATTCCCCCCCCCCTCTCTCTCTCTTCTTTTCTCAATTTTTGCGTTGTATAATGGACATTCACAAATTCTTAATTCAATTTTTCCTACCGTCATTTTTTTTTCCTTGTTCACCACATGATTTAATTCAACCTAAAATATTAGATTAAGATAGCAAGCGGTAAATTGTCTTAGTGGCTTAGAATTTTTCTTTTTAACTCATTGTATTTCGAGTTTAAACTATTTTCCTACTCGTAGGGTAGGTTATCCTCTTCCAACCCACTGCGGGTACAAACTTCCTCCTAATTCTCTACGGAAACTACAAAAACTCAGCTCCTAATTTGTTGTGGTTTTAATGTACAAATGAATTTTGCTTTGTAATACATTAAAACCAAACCAAACCTAAATCGAATCGGAAAAAAACAAGCCGAAGAATACTTTAGGTTCGATTTTCAATTTTGGTGAAAAACCGAACCGATTGAATCCGACCTGTGGACTGTATAATATGTTGGAATAATGGCTGATACAAAACTCTTTATCCTTGCACCCAAAGGAGGGGACCATTGCACCAACGAGACGACTAGTACTACTAGAACGTCTCTACCAAACAGTAATAAGTGGCCTGAGCTCCAACTTGAACTGTCCGAGTTGATCTTGAAAATCCTTGATTCAACTAATTTCGTCGATGTCCATCGCTTTAAAGCTGTTTGTACATCTTGGGAAACCGCTGCAAAGTTATATGCCTCTGCAGCCGTGGCGTTGGCGTTGCCTCCACAATCCCCATGGCTGATGCACCGTGGCCACGAAGAGGTACTAGTAGTACTACTGATCAGTTCTGCATCTTTAGCCTTGCGGAGAAAGGTTTACACGATGAAGAATGTGTTTGAAGCCTTTGAATGCGCCCAATGGTGTGAGTTCATCGCAGGGGTGGCTGGTGGTCTGTGACAAGGATGTTTGCAAGAAATCATTCACGGCACCCTTTCTTATTGCAAAGTGTACGAAACAATAAAAACTCGTATGGAAATGCTTTACAAATAACGAAAAGCGCTTTTAGAGGAAATATATTTGAGTTATAAAAACACTTGAATTACTTCCTGCAAGAAGCATCAGTTATATGTTTATCGGAAGACACATATCAAATATGTAGTTTACCGTGTTTCTTCGACACAATCATTTTTGTGGGGAGCCTTTCTCTTCTTAGTGGCGATCTTGAGATTGTTGGAAGGCACTAGTAAGTCCACTATATACATTACCGGTGGAGAAAAAAGCCACATTTAGCTCAGTTGGCAAATATTTCGATCAAACTCCAGTCTTTATAACCACCATTTACATAGAAACATTAACCTTAATTTCTTATGCATAGAAATATCAACCTTAATTTCTTATGTTCAAGTTAAAACCGTTGCTTGTCAAAATTAAGTAATTTGTATCTGATCTACTAAGTAGTATGTTTCAATTCACTAGTTTATCCATCTCACATGGACGTATATCGTGGACGAAAGTTATACTTTTTGACAAATCATTTAAATTACGAAAAAAAGTATTTGAAAATCAGGATCCAATTGTACGTCACAGAAAATCCCTTGACAAATTAAAAAGTCACAAAAAGTCCAAATCATTTTGGAGGCCCATGTGTTTAAACTTCGGACTGGAGATTGGATCCTTCTCACAAACTAAAACCAAACCAAACCCGGAAACCCACATCTCGAAAAATATGAAAAATAAATTTAAAAATAAAAAATAAACGAAAAATAGGCACCCGTTTTGTCTCGCACGTAAAAAAAAAAAAAAAAAAAACCGTAGGGAGTTCCGGGACGAGTAGAACCTGAAACGAAAGTCGGTGGAGTCGCCGCCAGTTGTCTTCTTCTTTAAAACTACAGATTGAAACCCCTCCAAAAACTCCGACGGAACACTACTCTCGCAGGCCTCTTCTTCCACAGGTACGTACGTCCCTCTCTCTCTCTCTCTCTCTCTCTCTCTCTCTCCCCTCTCCAAAACTTCAATTGGGGAACGACTCGATTCACGGCGTCCGAATTCGAAGCTAGAAATTTCTAGGGTTTTGTTCGAATTCAGTTCAGTTCGCATTCTGGAATCATTCGCCATTGGTATTAAAATTTTCCGGGGATTTGAAATTGCAAAATCTTGTTTTTATGTGCCTTACGACTTGAAATTTGTTTCTGATTTCACTGTTGCTGTATTTGCAGGTGCCCTCATTGCTCGGCGGGTTCGATTTTAGTGTTTGTTCGGCTGATTATCATGGAGGTTAGTATCCGATTCGTGGGATTTAGCTAGAAAGTAGAGTCATTTTTGTATTTACTAACATTTTTATTCCCTAATTTTTGTGATGTTAATGTGTAGAAACGAGGTCACACTGAACCTATTGACCTGGACAAGACAACGGCGACGTTGGAACCTGAGGCGAATAGCGATGGGGGATTATTTGTACCTGGGAAGGATAGAGTTGTTTTTAGACCTCCAGAGAGGAAATCTCTCCTGGGTAAGATCTCGTCTTTAACTTGTTCCGTACTTTCGAGTTTCTATCCTTGTTCATGTGTTTTGTTATGTTTATGAAATTTTGTGGAATCAGTGCCCTGCCTCCCTCCAATGCAAGTGGTAGTATTGTTAGGGGCCTTCCTTCTAATTTTGATTTATGATGGAACAGGGTTAGATGTCCTAGCTATTGCCAAACGGGAAGGTTCTAAGGTCAACGGTGGATTCAAGACCCCAAGAGAAAGAGGTGCTAATGTTGTCTCATCAATGGAAGAAGACGAAAAATCAGAGTCTGTAATTTCGGATGAAAAAGGTACCGATGAACCCACTGCTATACGAAGTCACTCTAGGAGGCGATATCGGGAAATATCTGGGAGTGAGACACCACGGACAGGTACACTTTTCTTATAGTATCTTACTCCGTCCCATCTGCCTTTCTCTAAGTATACATTTCTTTACTTAAAAAGGCACTTTGTAATCCTTGTGTTGCAGAAAGTACTGTAACAGAAGAAGGAAAACTTGATGATATGCACGAGAATCGCCACTCTAGGGAACATCGGCGTGGAGATGTAAGCTTACTTCTAGCGGTCTATTTGTCTTTCTGTTTTAATGTCATTGTTTAGAAATTAGATCACAAGTGATATTATATTTGTTCAAGAAATTGCTCATCCAGAAATTTGGCCTTTAGGGTCTAAAGACATTACCAAATTGTTTATTTAGTACTTAGAAGCTGACTTGTGATTCTCTATATGGTAAGAACCATGATTACATGGCCAGTACTAGCACTACAGTGATAGATTTAAGAAAATGAAGAATCTCATGAGAGTGGCATTAAAAAAAGCTGAATTGACCTAAGGCATTTTTTTTCTTCTTATGTTGTGAAGGAGAGATATGTAGGAGGCAAGAGCATCTTATATTTAACTCTGCTCATATGAATGATATGGAGGAGGAAAATTGTAAATGAGAACTCAAAGTGCTTTTGATTGGTCAATTTGATTATATAAGTTATCTATCTTCTGCTCCCCTCTGTTGTTTTCTTGGGAGGTTTATGTTAGAATTTCGCACTTGTGACATGCTATTTCCTCTGTTGTGTATGCTTTTCTTAAATAAATTCTGCCATGCTTCTTACTGTGCATCTTAACTGAAGGATTCGTCTCCTAGTGGAAGTTCCCACAGCGTCAGGTCTCGGACCCCTAAGTATGACAGGGATGATCGTGGAAATGAGAGAAGAGATTACAAGAGTAGATACGACAGGGATGACCGTGGTAGTGAGAGAAGAGAGTATCAGGATGGTAGTAGGAGTGAAAGACAAAGATATAGTAGTAATGGTAATGATTATTATCGTCGAAGGGAAGGTAGCCGATACGAACAAGAATATAGTGGAGAATATGGAAGAAAGCGTAGTAGATATGAAGATTCAAAGAGGACACCTGGTATGCACTGTCTTCTTCTTTTCTTCTGTTAAATTATTTGATTCTTTTAATAAAGGAGGACAGACACGGAAATGACCATAACTATGCAACCCTATTCCTAATAGATTAACCCCAAAATAGCATATCCAAATTATAAGAAAGCCCTTTGAGGCCACAATTGCAGAATTTACACTTTCAACATTTTTATTTGTTAATAGTGTATGTACGGAAACTTTTATTTAGGTTTTCTTTTCAAGGAACCTATACTTTGAGCTTACAATTGGGTTCCTTATACTTATTGGAAACTGTAGAATAATGAGTTCTCATATGCTTCTTTTATTTAATTATTTGTCACAGGTACATGTGAGAGGTAGCTTATATAATAAGATATAGCTTAAGTTGTGTAACTACACGGATATTGCTGTCTCTAATGCCATATTTGCAAATGTTGCAGGCAGATCTGACTGGGATGATGGGAGATGGGAATGGGAGGAGTCACCACGACGTGATAACTACTCTAATACCAGTGGGCGACATCAACCATCACCGGCACCTATGCTGCTTGGTGCCTCACCTGATGCACGACTAGTATCCCCATGGTTAGGTGGCCATACACCTGGTATGATCTTTAAACATCAACCTTATTGGAGAAGAACAAATTTGGATTTATTTTTCCTTTATGATAGAGATGGTTTCATTTTATCTTCATTTTTAGATTTAACCAGGTTAGAATTACAACAGGTTCTGCTGCTTCTCCTTGGGATCATGTCTCTCCCTCTCCAGCTCCAATACGTGCTTCTGGATACTCAGTCAAATCTTCAAGTTCGAAATATGGTGCGAGGTCCCATCAACTTACTTTTTCTTCAGAAAGTTCACAATCATTCAAGGTATGTTTTCTTTGTGAATTTGTGGTTAATTTTTGTAGATTTTTGAATTAGGTTTTTTGCCTCTTTTTTCTGTGTCAATGATTCATGATAGTCCTGTTTGCAGGATGGGGAAGAAGATAATTTGGCCGAAGAGCACACATACGAGATTACTGAAAGCATGCGTCAAGAGATGGAATACAATTCTGATCGTGCATGGTAAGTTAATTCTGTTAAGTTTTTTTTTTTTTTTTTTTTTTAACTCAATGAACCTTAAATCATGTCCTCAAAAGCAAGTTTAGGGGATGATCAAATGTGATTGTCGTTTCCTGGGAAAAGAGATCCCCTGTAGAGCACCAATATGTCAATATTATTTTGCCTTGGCTCTGCTAAATTTTGCTTATCATTTGTACAAATTTTCACAATTGTTTTGTTAAACGGTAAAACATCTTAATAGCGTTATCATTAGAACAACCCTGCATTTCATGTCAGCTTTTAAGTGGTAGCTACCCACATAATGTTTTGTTGTTGCACGGTATATCCCTTGTGGACCTCATGTTATGATTTAGTAGGGCAGCTTAGTTTTGAACTTCATTTGACTCATATAAACTTGTTATACAGGTATGATAGAGAAGAAGGAAACACAATGTTTGATACGACTGATGACTCGTCCTTGTTTTATGCAAACGATGCTTCATTTCAAAAGAAGGAAGCAGAGTTGGCAAAAAGGCTGGTATGTTCATTGTTTTTTTTTTCCTTTAATTTGCAGAGTTTTATCTGAACCGTATTTTTGTTGATGAATGAGTATTACACAGTGCTTTTTATTTAAAAAGAGAGTGGACTAAAGGACTGGAAGTTTCTTCTTTATTCTTCTAATTGTGATGGCTTCCTAAGATGGAGGAGGCTAGTAAGTGAATATCCTATTGGTTGAGAATGTGAACTCGAGAGTGATGCAAAGTCATAGAAAAGAACCAATCATTGATGCTCTAACATTTATTTAGTAACATTTGTAAATATGATGAATATTGAATACTCACATCAGTTGTACTTAAATAAATTTTCAGTCATCTCTCTGATTGTTACCTGTCTGATTTGTTATCTCAGTCTAACTTGTTTAGTGGCCAAATTTATTCATTTATTATGTTAAGTCAGATTGTATATTGGCCGAGGTGTACTGGCTATGCTTGTATTTCTGTCATGGTCACTATATGTCTTGTTTTTCTTTTCAGGTCCGAAAAGATGGAACTAAGATGTCTCTTGCTCAGAGCAAAAAGTTGTCTCAACTCACTGCTGATAATGCTCAGTGGGAGGATCGTCAACTTTTAAGATCTGGTGCTGTTAGAGGTACCGAGGTGCAGACTGAGTTTGATGATGAAGAAGAACGGAGAGTCATTCTTCTTGTCCATGGTAAGAAAATAGCATAAGCGCATGACTAGCCATATCACATTATTGATGAACTATTTGCTTTTCTGTTTATGAATAGAAGATGGAAATCTCTGTTTGCTATAATATCTACTACTGTTATGATGTTATCCCAGATACAAAGCCTCCCTTCCTGGACGGCAGGGTTGTTTTTACCAAACAAGCAGAGCCCATAATGCCTATAAAGGATCCGACATCGGATATGGCCATAATTTCACGCAAAGGATCTACTCTGGTTAGGGAAATTCATGAGAAGCAAAGTCAGAACAAATCACGTCAACGTTTCTGGGAGCTTGCAGGTTCCAAACTGGGTGATATCCTTGGTGTTGAAAAAACGGCGGAGCAGGTATATTGAACTTATGAGAGGAAGTTCTGATTTTTGCTTTGCACTATTAAGGTTTGGGACTAAGCATTTCATTTTTTTAATGCTAGATTGATGCAGATACTGCTGCAGTAGGTGAAGATGGTGAAATTGATTTCAAAGAAGATGCGAAGTTCGCACAACATATGAAGAGCGGGGAGGCTGTGAGTGATTTTGCATTGTCAAAAACACTCTCACAGCAACGACAATATTTGCCCATATTTTCTGTGCGAGATGAGTTATTGCAGGTATAATGTTATCTGTTTGTGTCTAATGCTTTGTTTGGTTTGGAAAGAAATAATATCTAGCAGATCTCTCACTTCCATTGAGAATTCGAACTGTCATTATTAATTAGTTTCAGTGACCTGTGATGCTGATGTTTTGTTTACTGATCTCTCTCTTCCACTAGGTTAGGCCGTATATTTAAACATTATATTCTAACCCTGATTTAATATCCATTGGATAGGTAATTCGAGAAAATCAGGTTATTGTTGTTGTTGGAGAAACTGGTTCTGGAAAGACAACTCAATTGACACAGGTAAGTTTGCTTTTATAAATATCGTATCATCAAATTCTCTCTCATTTTTTGGATTTATGAGAGTGGATGCATATGAACGGTGTACTCCATTACCTGGCATTCATTATGTTGATTTTGTTGACAGTATCTTTATGAAGATGGATACACAGTAAATGGTATAGTGGGTTGCACCCAACCAAGGCGTGTAGCAGCCATGAGTGTTGCAAAAAGAGTAAGTGAAGAGATGGAGACTGAGCTTGGTGATAAAGTTGGCTATGCTATTCGTTTTGAGGATGTGACTGGGCCAAATACCATAATAAAGGTCATTTTTTTGTCTGCTTTTTAAACCAATATTTGCCCATATTTTATAGAGAAGTACAGCTTACCTATGGTCATAACCTTTACATCATTATATTAAATCTTGCCTTTTTAATCTTTTGCAGTACATGACTGATGGAGTACTTCTGCGTGAAACGCTCAGAGATTCTGATCTTGACAAATACCGGTATGAAAATTTCCAAATTTTGGAAAAGCTCTTTATCTCTGAATTTAACTGGTAATTTACCTTCAGCACAAAATTATTTACTGCCAAGGTTTTTGCTTTTGCAGTGTAGTTGTCATGGACGAAGCCCATGAAAGGTCACTAAACACAGATGTGCTGTTTGGAATTTTGAAAAAAGTGGTGGCCCAACGTCGTGATTTTAAGCTCATTGTGACATCTGCAACTCTAAATGCTCAGAAATTTTCAAATTTCTTTGGGAGGTAATTTTAGTTAAGTTGTACCATTGTCATGGTGTTCGCATCAACTTGCTCTGCTTGCTTAATATGACTATTTATTTTGTTGCAGTGTACCGATTTTTCACATTCCTGGGAGAACGTTTCCTGTAAATGTCTTGTTCAGCAAAACCCCATGTGAAGATTATGTTGAAGGTGCAGTGAAGCAGGCCATGACAATTCACATCACGAGCCCTCCAGGTGATATCCTCATCTTCATGACAGGCCAAGATGAGATTGAGGCAGCTTGTTATGCGCTTGCCGAGCGGATGGAACAACTTATCTCGTCCTCCAAAAAAGCAGTTCCAAAACTCTTGATACTCCCTATATATTCACAGTTGCCTGCTGATTTGCAAGCCAAGATATTCCAAAAAGCTGAGGATGGGGCACGTAAATGCATTGTAGCAACCAACATTGCTGAGACTTCTTTGACTGTGGATGGAATATATTACGTGATCGATACAGGCTATGGTAAGATGAAGGTATATAATCCTCGAATGGGTATGGATGCTCTTCAAGTGTTTCCTGTTAGTCGTGCAGCTGCTGACCAGCGTGCTGGGCGTGCTGGTAGAACTGGGCCTGGGACATGTTATCGGCTGTACACAGAGAATGCATATCTAAATGAATTACTGCCTAGTCCTGTGCCAGAGATTCAGAGGACTAACCTTGGTAATGTGGTGTTGTTGCTCAAGAGTCTTAAGGTCGAGAACTTGTTAGACTTTGATTTCATGGACCCACCTCCCCAGGACAATATTCTCAACTCTATGTACCAATTGTGGGTCTTAGGTGCCCTGAACAATGTCGGAGGCTTAACTGAACTAGGCTGGAAAATGGTGGAGTTCCCATTGGACCCCCCGCTTGCTAAGATGTTATTGATGGGTGACCAGCTTGGATGCTTGGATGAGGTTCTGACAATTGTGTCTATGCTTTCGGTGCCATCAGTGTTTTTTAGGCCTAAAGATAGGGCAGAGGAGAGCGATGCTGCAAGGGAGAAGTTCTCTGTTCCGGAATCTGACCACTTGACGCTGTATAATGTCTACCAGCAGTGGAAACAACATCAGTATCGGGGGGACTGGTGTGGAGATCATTTTTTGCATGTTAAAGGCTTACGAAAGGCTAGAGAGGTGAGGTCCCAACTGCTGGAGATCCTGAAGACGCTAAAAATTCCTTTAACATCCTGTTGGCCCGATACTGATCTTGTGAGAAAAGCCATATGCTCCTCGTACTTCCACAATTCTGCAAGATTGAAGGGAGTTGGCGAGTATGTGAACTGCAGGACCGGGATGCCATGCCATTTACATCCGAGCAGTGCTCTTTACGGTATGGGGTGCACTCCAGATTATGTGGTTTATCATGAACTGATTTTGACGGCAAAGGAGTACATGCAGTGTGCCACGGCGGTGGAGCCGCAGTGGTTGGCCGAGTTGGGGCCCATGTTCTTTTCTGTGAAGGATTCAGATACATCGATGCTGGAGCATAAGAAGAGACAAAAGGAGGAGAAAACAGCGATGGAGGAGGAAATGGAGAACCTGAGGAAGACTCAAGCGGAGGAAGAGAAAGAAAGCAAGCGGAAGGAGAGGGAAAAGAGATCAAAGCAGCAGCAGCAAGTCTCGATGCCAGGTTTGCACAAGGGATCTTCTACATATTTGAGGCCAAAGAAACTTGGCTTGTAAATGCCAATTGTTTATAGTACTGTTACTTGATTCTGCCCTAGTTTTGTGGTCGATCGTCAACCTTTAAACACAAACCACTAAACCGATTTGTGCTGTAACCACCCTGGATTCGGAACAATCCATAAGACCCGCGAACAATGTGTTACGCTCCAATCCACTCGAGATTTATAATACGACTTGAAAACTTTCTTTTCTAAGTTGTATATCCTATTCCAAGATCCTGGAAACCGAAATAATCAGGTTCATGTACACAGCAATGACAATCTGTGATATAAACTGCAAATAATGGCCATCACTCCCTACAACAAAGTGGTCTTTTAGCGAAAAAAGTTCAGTGAGAAGACATATTTCTCTCGCTATATGACACTCTGCAAGAATATCATTCTGTCATTTGCAATAACTGACCCAATTTTGATCACTATAGAAAAAGTGAAAAGTAAAGAAAAACATAACTACACGTGAAATATACGACCAATTTATTGTTATTAGACTTTGAGTAAAAGTGAAAAGTAAGATGCCTTGGCGCTCGGATTCATCCAAAATAAGCCCGTGTGGGATTCGAATGCAAGGAATCCGTTTGTGTGTGTCTTGGACGTGCAATTAACGTGGCATGAAAGCTCCCTACACAAGCAACTCAAACTTTAGGAAAGCACTACCTAGCACCTCCCACAATCGATGCCCTACAAGTAAACAAAAGCTTTCATTGATTGGAAAGTGACCGTTGCTCAAATGCTAACGATTTTACATGGTTGGACCCAACGACTGCATAAGCCAATGCTTAGCTTTCAAGACCAATAAACTTGTTCACCAGATTCTAGTTGAGCCAAACAAACCTTGTATCACTGCCTTAATGTACAAAACCAACCATGTAACAAACCCTCCACATCTTCTTGAAGAGATGGGAAATTGTGTTCCAGTTCATAAGACCCAAGACTCTGCTTCAAATCTCAAATGTTCAAGCGATTCCCGGACAGAATGCATCCTGATTGAACGCCCTGTTCGAGAAAACTCCATTGGTACCGCGATCTCCCATGCGAGCAGTTTTCAAGAACCAAGTATTTCTATACTAACTTGTCCTGCTAAATTCATGGCTATCATGTACTTGTAGCCCGAAAACTTTGATTTTATCGAATTTTACTGTTTTGAGTATATACTTGTTACTTTGTAGGTGGGAAAGAGTTAGAATCTGATCGTGAAGATTTCTTCAGTGTCAATGGTGGTAAGAACTAAGATCAAGTAAATTTCATCAATATTTTTACTGTCACCTCAGAAAATGTAATGTCGAGTTCGACGTTTGGTTATTTTATTTTATTTTATGCAGATCTTACCCCATCTGCAAGCAACACTCCGATCCATGAAATAAAAACTGATGCGAATAAGCAGCTGATTGAATTGTTCCATGAGAGCGACAGCGATGGATCAGAAGACGAACCTTCCATTTTCGACCTGCCACAAAATTCAGCAAATAAAAGTCTATCGTATGAGTCTGTAGCGGACATAGTTTTCAGAAGTGTGACAATTCCGAAAACGAATTTGAATCCCAGCAGGACAAGAAAAGTTACACAGTTTGCACAATATTGCTGTCTGCCTAAACTGGTGCGGAGCCTAAGCTGTAGTGAGAGGAAGAGACGCTACCGATGCCAATGAGTTCTGCTTCCAAAGATTCAAGAATGTCCAATTACTATTTGAATAGTGGGAAAATACCTTATTGTTGTTGTTGTTGTTGTTGGTGGATGTACAGGCGAAGCTATAGAGGGACAGGGAGGGGCGGTCGTCCCTCCCCTCGCCAGAAATAAAGCCTAGGAGAGACGGAAATCAAGCCTAGAAGCGAGATTCTGCCCCTCTGCTTACTGCTGCTACTTTGTTGCGGCTCTGTTGCGAGGCTGCGATGATTGTGTGATAGCATATTAGTTGTTTATATTGAGATAGATGTTTTTGCTTTTATTAATAATGAGTCTATTAAGCGATGTTTTCATGACATAAACTTTCGCCGTTAACAATTGTAACTTGTTTGTATTGATAAATTAAGAACGACATTAATATTATCTACTATCTAAAATGATTTGATTGTCTACATTTTCTTGGGACCATTTATCCTTTGAAATTTTGTCCCTCCTCTAGAAAAAATCCTAGCTTCGCCACTGGTTGGATGAATGGTAACTTTGCAGAATTCTATGAATATATATCTTGGTGTTTGGTAAGTTGATAGGTATGTGTTGAGAACATGTTTCAGGAATCTTGTACTGCATAAAGAAGCCCTCAATTTTAGTGGAAATTTTGAGTGTCATCGATCTAAAATGGTGTGAGAGTGTCTCATTCAGCATGTGGCTGAGGGGTACGACGTGTTTGGGATCAGGTAGAACATCTCCGGTTTTGGATTCATGAAAAGAAAGTGAGATGTGATGTGATGTGATGTGATCTAGTCCAAGTCATGTGAGCTGGCAGTAACCAAAACATGGTGTCTCGAGCATTATGCCTTTAGATACGTAATAGTTCGGCGTATATCAACGTACATGTGAGCGGATTAAACCAATATAAGTCAAATAAGTATAAACCACACAAGGGTATGGTGCGGCTTCTCAATCTAGACGAGAGTAATGTTAGGTAGAACAATTTTGAAAACAAATTTACAAATTATGTGATGTGTAATCAATAAAAATAAGCGCGAATCATCACTGTTTTTTTTTTTTTTAACAAACGACATTATATGCACTAAGAGATGGAGAAGTGAGATAAGTCTCACAATAGACTAGCAATAATATGATGTGAAGTGAAACAACATTGTTAAAGAGACTTGACCATAATTTCCGTCGATATTTTCATAAAATTTGCGCATCGATATTTCCACATATGTTGATATTTTAGTGGGTTGGTTTGAAATTGTGGTGCTTAAAAAAAAAAAAATGTGATTTTTAAAAAATCTGCTGTCAATGATGGTAGAAAAGCAGAAGCAAGGTCTACCATGCTTCTAAATTTTTTTTTAAAGCACAGGAATCAGTGTCCATTTAATGAAATTTTCAAAGGCAAGTATACCCCACATTTTCTAAGATTACAATCTTTGCTCCTACATTATTGTCTTTGACAATTATTTATCACATTAAATACCAATCCTTCTTAGTCATTCAACATATTCATATCAATTTATATAAAAATTTACCAAGCACTCACACACTGGTTTTTTATTTTTTATTTTTTTTGAAGCACTTTACAGTAAAATTTTAATAAATACTCAACAACTTTATGCTACAACAGTTTATTATTCTATCACATTAGAAACAATATTTTTTAAAAGAACACCAATGCCAAAGAAGACCTGGCCCAATTAGCTTAAGAAGATCATAATAATAAAATAAAAAGGAATTGTTATTAGCACTTCAAAAATCTCATTTTACATTCCAAATTTTCCATATTAGGAAAGAAAAATACACTTGTAAAGAGTGTAGAATGAAATTTTTGGAGTGCCAATAACACTTACTCAAATCAAATTATGATATAACAGGACACGTGGCTTAGTGGCGGTGCGTAAAAATTGGAGCGTAACCTTTTCAAATTCCCATGGTATTTGAGCATTGGTTTCCCAGATACGTACTCCGACTTAATCATACTGACACTGGATTCTTACGCTTATGCAATCAGACTTTTCAGTCTTTGAGTCAAGCAAAGTAAAATGTCAGGAAGTGAAAGAATTGCTCGAAGCAGAGCCAAATCCCACAGAGATCATGCCAAGGACGACGATGACTTGGACGGCGTTGATCTCCGTCAGACACAGCCTCCCAAATTGATGCCACCGTGCAGAGATTCCAGAACCAGAAACCACCACACCTCAGTCGGAACTTCCAACTCCGTCGGTCTCAAACGCACGCTAGGGCTTGGCGTGTTCGCCTTCTTCGTCGCCATGCTTTTGATCCTCGACCTCTTAAACCGTTTTCCAGGTCCTAGGGTTCTTACGCCCTTCACTGCTTCCTCAAAGCTCATGGAAACCCCTCACCCTCAGGTATTGTGCGATTCGAATTTTTGTTTTTGATGGTTGCGTGTGTTTATTGAGAGGTCAGGAATTGAGACTGAGATTGCATTTTGGGGTGGTGTGGCAGTTTTTTGAAGGTGATGAGGAGAATACCAAGGAGAGCTTGTATTGGGGAACGTATCGCCCTCGCGTTTATCTCGGAATCCGTGCCAGGTTTGTCCTTGTGGCTGCGATTCGTTGCGTATTTCAGCAGCGAATTTGAGCATATAAGTTTAAGTCGGAAGTAATTGTGTTACTCCAAGCAATAGAACTAGGCTGCTCTGTTAATTTTGACTTTGTGGGTGGCAAATGACTGTATGGTGGTGGTGCTGGTGGTGGTGGTCATTATAAACTGTTGTCCCTTGCAGGACTCGTCGATCTTTGATTGCCGGATTAATGTGGATTGGTATGAAGGACGGGCAATATTTGTTGCGCCATGTTTGCCAAGATTCTGATGAGCTGAGCATATATAGTTGGAAACATCGTAAAGACCAAAACTTGGGACATCAAGTCATTGTTGACCACGACATGAACTTGGCCACAAGTTTCTTCCAATCTAAGGGGGAAGACAGCGGCTATGGAGGAGATTGGGCAGTTCGAGTTGATGTGCGAAGCCAAAAGTAAACAGCCACAAGTTACTTTGTTCGGTAACATTTGCTTTAGTCACTCACTATTCGTGAGTCTTATATTGACACTTTCCATCATGCGTCAATCACAGGCCTAAGGGGAACGAGGAATTTCGGACAAATGCGGATCTTTTTTTTTATTTGGCTGATGAAGATGGAAATGCTCTAGCTTTAGGTGGAGATACATTGGGCGTTCATAAGAATTATTTCCTTGCATCTGGTTTACGTACAGATGTTGGAAGTTGGCAGCTACATTTAAAATCATTGGTAATGTTAGGAAGGAATCGTCATTGTAGTGTTCAAATGTTTTTTTTTTATTTATTTATTGAAAATGTCATATAACGGTGGAAACTAGGAAAATATCTGTTTCCATGAACCACCAAGTACACTTGGTCTACCTCCATGACATAAAAGTGAACTCCCATAGAGTACCATGGTCTCTGTACTAATTACTTTAAGGTTATAGCTAACACTAATGAATAATCTGACCAATTCGTCAGTTTTCTGGACAAAACCAAATGCTCTCTCTCACTGTCCAGTGTTTATGAAAAAAATTTCACCTTGTATCTATCATCTCTATGCCCAATTTCACCGTCAGTTCCATGCTCCATGTCCTTGATCATTTTTAAGTTGATGTGTGTTGTTAAGGCCTTCAGTACTGATATGTGGCATACTTCCTCTGTGTTTTCTCTCCAGGATGATTTGGAAGTTCATTATTTAGGTCTTAAGATGCCTCGTATTCACAATTTATCTGATCTTGTCCAGGAATATATTGGACCACAGGTATGTGACATTTTCATGCCATTATTTTGTTATATATCTAGGAAGAACTGTCAGCGTAAATATTTATGGTATTACCTACCTTGACCACTTGGAGTTTCACTGCCATGTTTCTAGCTAAGGAAGTTTGGTCGAGTGCAGCTACCTGACGTATCTGATGATTCTCCTAATATTCTAATTTTTCAGGTATGTAATCATGGTGGTAAAGCCTGTAGAGTAATGGTTATTTGGGGAAACATCTTAGTTTTCATAGATCATTAGTGAAATCTATCAATTGTACTTTCCCATCTACCTCCTTCTTTGGTTTCCCATTTCTTATGCAGATTTCCGCAAGGATACCCTTCAAGACTGATTTTGCATACATATCCGGAACTGATTTGGAAAGTTTAAGAGTAGAACAACGTGTCAGCGGCCTCACAGGTTCCTCTTCCATTTGATCGTGATAACGGTGATAGAAGCGCACAGGGATTCCAATGAGTTTATGAAACTGTACAAGAGACATTCATAAATGTGAAAGAGAAAATTATTTCAAAAAAATTAAAGAATTTATACTCTTTCCGTAAGGGATCTTTAGGACTGAATCAGAAACCGCTGATTCACAATCAGAAATCATTGATAACCTTACCATCAATTTTGGGTTTTTTCGAGTACCACAAATTGCAATCCTACTTTCTGCTTTTCTTGTGTTTGATTTACCCGATTTCATGGAAGTGACTCCCAATTGGGACATCATCCATGGCCTCCTTAACTTATTTTTCCTTTCTCTGTAATATGTAGGTACCTCACTGACCAGTCAACTGATGGCAAAACAAAGAGAATTCAACACAAAATTTGACAAGAGCTTTAATCTGTCTAACAAGGTATTTCAGAAATCATCTTCGTAGTATAATGCACCTGGTCGAATGTATTTTCACTGAAAGTGGGAATATCTACAGTAGTTACAGAATTACTGTTCTATAATCATTTTGATATTTTGGATAACATGGTGAAAACGTAAGCTATGTTTGTGCGAGGGACTTTAAAATTTCGAAGGATTGAGGAAGAAATAGACTACAAAGTGGGATTAGAAATGCTATATAATCATTACGAATAGCCTGTCAAAATTATCCATTGGGGTTCTTGATAGATCTCTATCTCGTTGGATTTTTTCATAGTATTCAAAAGCTGTAGAACTAAGTGATGTTTTTATTTATTAACACAGGTAGATCAAGTCACCAAGTTCGATCAGCATGCTCCTCCCAGTTTGGCTAAGCAGGTTATGAGCCAAGCTCGCAGTTTTATCCAGAAAAAATGGGAACAGACCCAAAGATTAGCAAAGGATGCTCAAACTGGGGACACACGCACGGTTATTCATTCTGCAGCTACCGAATATAAACAGCATCTCTTAAACCAATCTTCAAAGTTGTGGATGGACCACTACCCTAAAGTCCAGAGCGTGATGAAGAAGACTGCCTCAGCAGCTGCGTACTGGTCCACAAAATACAACCACATGGTAAAGAACTTGACCCTGATGGGTTATAACATATCAAGCTTTGGTTCCGATAGATGAGATGGGCTTTTCCAAAAGCCTATAAGCAGGACGAGGCACGAAGAAAGGAAATGCAGCTATGCTTTTCGAGCATAAACTCGTTCAGATTGAAATCTTCGCTTGTTTGAATTTCTTTTGCTACTTCTAAGTTCAATCTGTATGGTATAAGTTATTTTAGTATGGGGTTTGTGGGTGAGGACGAAGTGTGTGAATAGTTGTAACGAGAGAATCCAGAAATTCTAAGCTTTTCTTGCACGATAAGTATCAACATATGGTTCATCGATTACATTTTATCCTTTCAGGTTTGTAGTCAATTGCAACCTTATAAACATCTTCAAAACATTTCAATCTCATACACCTCTTAATATTTTATTTCAATTTTATATATCCGTTAGTCAAAACATTAGTTTGAATGTTAAATGATGATGTAGCAAATATATTACTTATATTTTTATTGATATGACAGTCAAATTTTGTACGTGAAAAAAACAGATCAGAAATAAAAAAAATTGGGGCACACTCCTCCAATCCTACGACATCAGCTTGACCTTCCAAGCCATCCCGATCTTCCTCGCCCAAAAGGGTTTTGCCACCTTCGTATTTTTAACATTCACATTTGGGCCGAGTTTTCAAAGTCCCTTGGAGTTTCGGCCCCAAATTAGTGGGCCAAGAAGTTGGGCCCATTAATTTCGGTTTACAACACCCCACAATTTTTCACACTTACTCTCTGAGTCAGTCGAGACTTGAAAGTTGAAACAGATAACGGATAGTGAAAGTCTAAAATGGCCGGAACTGGAAGAAGCTACCGGAGCAGAGTCAGCTCCTCCAGAGACGGCATTGACGGAGACGCTGTTCCTCTCCGCCCAACTCCCAATCTTCGGCCGCAGAGAGGTAGCAGAGGCAGAGGCAGAGGTAGAAATCAAACTTCAATCGGAATTTTCAACCTCGATCTCAAAGTCCTGCTAGGGCTCAGCGCGATCATCTTCTTCGCCGTCTTGTATTTTATCATCAACCTCATGAACCATGCCGAACAAGCTCAGACGCCGAGGGTCGTCACGCCCTTCCCGGCTCCAAAGCTCATGGACCTCCCTCAGGTATTCGATTTTTCTTCGTTGACTATCAGACTATGTAATGTGTGAATTCTGTGAGTTGATTGTGCATTTTACCGGTTGTGGCAGTTTCAAGGTGAGCACAAGGAAAGCTTGTATTGGGGAACATATCGCCCGAACGTCTATCTCGGAATCCGGGCTAGGTATGCCTTTTGCATTGCCGATCTTAAATTTCTTTTCTTGAATTGTTTGTTTAGAATTCATGTTCATTTAGTTGATATCGTAGGTTGTGTCGGGAATTTTGAGCATAAATTTATGTTTTGGAGTAAGTTTGTTACTCTTGTCACTAAAACTAGGCACTTGATCAAATTGTTGATCAACATTTGTTTCTTGATGTCCACGATCTTGCACTTTATCGCGTTTCACTATGTTGACGGATGCATTGCTTTTTCTTTTATGTATTTTAGACTTTGCGAATGATGTGGTGGTAATTATAGCTGTTGCACCTTGCAGGACTCCCCGGTCTTTGATAGCCGGGTTAATGTGGATTGGTATAAAGGATGGGAGGCATTTCATTCGGCATGTTTGCCAAGATTCTGATGATCTGAGTAAATATGGTTGGGCACAACATGATGGGCGCAGTTTTGGACATCAAGTCATTGTTGACCAGGACATGAACTTGGGAACAAGTTTCTTGAAATCCAAGGGTGAAGACAGTGGCTATGGCGGAGATTGGGCAGTTCAAATTGATGTGCAGAACCACAAGTAAATAGCCTGGCTTAATTCTGGAATGTTTGCTTTATTAAATGGACAGGGTATAGGCATAAGTGAGGTGACTTTATGATTGATTGGACGGTGTGAGGATAATACTTACCAGTATGCTGATGTAATGAAGAAAAATGCGTAGAGGGCTTTTTTTTTTTTTTTTAATTTCTCTGTTGGGCGTTGGGATCCTTCCCAGGTGGGGGCACGGTTGTGGCATTTTTATTTCTAACAATAGATGGAATTGGCCAGGCATTCTTTATACATGAATCTTCTATTGACTCTTTTCATTATGCTTCCAGATCTAGAGGGAATGAGGAAGCTTCAAGAAGTGCACATCTCTTTTTCTATTTGGCCGATGAAGATGGAAATACTCTAAATTTAGGTGGAGATACCTTGGACATTCATGAGAACCCTCTCCTTGCATCTGGTTCACGGATGGACATTGGAAGTTGGCAGCTACATTTAAAATCACTGGTAATGTTATGAAGAGACTCGGATAAAAAAAGTATATCTTTTATTTTGAAGGACAAAGTCATATGAATTATGATGAGGAAATATATTTCCATGAACGTATTCTTGGTCTACCTCATTAAGATAGGATCCATTGAATGCTGCCAGGGTATCATGCTCTTTGTGGTATTCGTGTTAATAGCTAAAAATAATTAATAATCTGGATAAATTTGTGGATAAAAATTCATATCCTTTCTTATAGCTGGAGTATTTATGATAAAATTCCACCTCATGTCTCTTGGAAAAATCAATGTTAGTTCCGGCTTGGGACAGAGCAATGATAGCTTCACATGTGCTAGACTAGAGCCAACGTGAAAATTAGGAACAAATTGGACTAAGTAGGAAAATCTTTAGAACATGAGGGGAAAAAATGGAAAACCCTCTAATAACTTACTCAACAAACCCACCCAGCCCACCCCATCCTAACTTACCCCCATCATTAGGTCACAGACACCCCAAAGTCATGGCTTGTCCATCACTGGTTCCACCTAATCTGCGTTGTTACTCATTTTTCAATTGCTGTATATTGTTGAAGGCTCCAATACTGATCCATTACTTCTCTGTGTTTCTTTTCAGGACGATTTGGAAGTTCATTATGCTGGTTTTAAGACGCCTCATATTCACAACTTATCAGATCTTGTTCAGGAGAATCTTGGACTACAAGTATATCAGAGTTTCATGACAAATTTTATTATATATCCAGAAATAAAAATCAGCTTTTTAATATCTACAATTCTTGCCTTGAATGCCTGGATTCGCTTCCATGTTTCTAGGTAAGGAAGTTTGGTCGACTGCAGCTACCTGATACATCTGTTGACTCTCCAAATATTCTAGTTTTTCAGGTACATGGTGGTAAAGAGTACTACTTTTTTAGTCTAACTAATCATTGATCATTATTTTTCACTCTTGATTTTTCTTTCTCATCTACCTTGTCCTGTGGTTTCTCATTGTTATGCAGATTTCTGCTAGGGCTCCTTTCAGGACAGATGTTGCATTCATATCTGGAACTCGTTTGGAAAGTTCAAGAGTAGAAGAACGTGTCAGCAGCCTTACAGGTTCGTCTTCCATATAATCATGATAAGTAACAATGATAGAAGCACAGGAGGGTTCCACTGAGTACACGAAAGCATCTAAGAGACTTGAAAATGTGAGAATCATTAAATAAATCGAGCTCTGTGTCAGGCTTCCATTAAGGGGTCATGAGGACTGAATAATTGATGTTTCACAGTCATGAACTCAAATGTTGATCCCAATGTTATTCGTCCAAGTCTTAATGCTATTCCTTCAAATTTGGGCTTTGTCAAGAACCAGAAATTAGTATCTTGCTTTCTGCTATTCTTTAATATCTGTGTGTGCATTTCATGATTTCATGATTGACTTCCAAGTTAATGTTTATTGCCCTTAACTTTTAGTTAGTTACTCTATAATCAAGGTACCTCACTGACCAATCAACTGAAGGAGAAACAAAGAGAATTTGACACAAAATTTGAGAAGAGCTTTAATCTGGTTGACAAGGTACTTTGGAAATCAGTTTCCTAGGACAGTGTATGTTGTTACAAACTATTGAACTGTGTCTGCTATTTGAATGTCATGTTGAAAGTGAAATATTAATATGTAATCACACAATTACATGAAACATTGAGTATTGTTTATTGATATACTTGTGATTTTGGATGACATGGTGAAAAAGAATAAGCCAGTCCATCCTGGTAGCTTAATCTGATGAGCTTGTCCGCCATTTTCAATTTTATATTGTATCTATAGGAGTTTGGGAGTCTTTACTGTCTTTTGGCCACACAAGGCAAAACCTTATGGCATTAGTGGGCATGTCTTGCATTTCAGTAGGACAGTTGAGGCTGGTGTTCTACATATGCAGTTACAAACACTGACGTTAAAAAATTTAACAAAACTGAGATAGTTATGTGCATCATGAGAATTGAATTTTCACATAATGTACTTAAATATAATTGTACAACAAAAGACTTCTAAACTCGTTGTTACTATGCTTTCAGCTTGATTCTGAATCTATTGTTGCTGGTAAGGCCGCTATAGCAAACTTGTTGGGTGGCATTGGCTACTTCTTTGGCCAGTCAAAAATTGCCGTCTCTGGGGATATGTTAGTAAGTTATTGGTTAACTCTATGTGCTATTGGTCTTCCTATTAAAACTTTTTACTTTTCCTCTGTTTTCACAATTTTGTTTCTTAAAGAAAAATACTTCATTTTCCAGTTTCCCTCTTTATTTCCATAATTTAGGAAAAAAAGCATCATATGACTAATTGCATGATCACACATGCTAATGGTTCCTGCTTAACTTAGTGTTAGTGAAATCCACCTCTTTTGCTTCCAAATATGAGCTAGTGCTGCAATGAAAAACCATGATGTTCACAACATTTTTAGAATATGATATCAGGGGGTTTTCATCACAATAACTATTTTCTGACAGAATAGTTAATTGAAAGTGACCAAATTATTTATTATGCCTGGTAATCACATCATTGTGGACATCTGACAAAATCATACAGTTGGCCGTTTCCTCTTGCAGCCGGGAAGTCATGATAATTCTATCTTATATTGGCCTGCTGAGCTTTACACAGCTGTTCCAAGTCGACCCTTTTTTCCAAGGGGATTTTTGTGGGATGAAGGTTTTCATCAACTTTTGATCTGGTGAGTTGTGTTTTTCAATATGCATGTTACTCCAATTTACTCAGTTAAGCTGCCGCCTTGTAATTTCCTGAAAAATTATAAAAATATGAAGTTAAGTACCTTATGACAGTGTACTATCTGCCTACTTCCTCGAAAATGGATACTTTTTCATATATGTATCCTTAATGTTGAGCAGGCGTTGGGATACACATATTTCCTTGGACATCATAGGACACTGGTTAGATCTGATGAATATTGATGGATGGATTCCACGTGAGCAAATTTTAGGTGTTGAAGCTCTAAGGTAAGATTCTTGTGACCTTGTCCAAATATGTGTATATGTCAGCTTAGATTTTGTCAGTGGAAGTAGAATTTAAGCTTTTTCTGGTGTACCTGCAGTAAAGTCCCAAGTGATTTTGTTACTCAGCTTCCAACAAATGGAAATCCACCAGCTCTGCTTTTGGCGTTGCGTGGTAACTGAATTTTTTTTCTTTTCCTTCTATTAAACCTTTCTGTCCATGCAAAATTGGAAATATAGTTTTGTGTAATATTATGCTAAGGAAAGACTATTTTGTTATCCACACCCCCAAAAGTAACTTTAGTTGTTCTAGAAACATTATGTCGTGAGACATATGTTTGAACTTTTGACTTCCTAGTTTCTTTCCATATCCCTCAAAATGTAAATTGTTTACTTGAAGATTTAGGTGGTTCGATGTATAGATTATTTATGATGTGGTCTGAAAGTTTGCTTCTTCCAGACCTAGTTCACGGCTTAAAGAAAAACAAGTTTACTGCTGCTGAAAGTGATGCGATATCTTCATTCGTAGAACGGGCTTTTGTTCGTCTAGAAGCATGGTTTCAATGGTTCAACACTACCCAGTCAGGTATATAAGGGTTTGTCAATCTTAAGTCTCTGCCACGGGTTTTTCTTTATAGGAGGACAAGGGCCATTCTGCATGTGTTGGTCTGTTGTTTTACTGAGTGATATGTTTACTCAAGGGCACATATTTGATAAGTCACAATTCTGGGAAATGGAATCAAACACCATGAGTCTGAAATGTGTATATGCATGCACATTTGTGCTTGTGCTTGTATGCGTGTGGTGGAGTGTGTGGCTGTGGCCACGTGTTTGTGTTACAAACTTGCTAAAGTCAACTTTCGTTTTTGACTTTTGAAATCTTTTATTTATTTGGAGTATGATTCGATGAACACAGGGAAGGAAGTGGGCAGCTACTATTGGCATGGGAGAGACAACATAACAAATAGGGAACTCAACCCGAAGGTTCTGTTTTGGAATTTCGGACTCTGTTAAAAACTCGATTTTAAACAAAAAACAGTCTCTGCTTTTGTTTTAACTTTACAAGAGTGTGGTATTATTTTTGTCATCATATACCTCAGCTGCTCAGGTTTGGATCAAATTAAGTAAAACTTCCTGTTTAAAGACACTGCTAATGAACCGAGATTGTATTATGGCATCTTCAGACGCTGACTTCTGGATTGGATGATTATCCACGTGCTTCCCATCCTAGTGAGGATGAGCGTCACGTAGATCTTAGATGCTGGATGCTACTTGCAGCAGATTGCTTGCATTCCATTGCAGAACTGTTTGAGAAGGAAAATAAGTCTGCAAAGGTATGTAAGGGAAACAAATGCATCTGGAGACTACTTGGATTTATCAAATACTTAACATAGAAAAAATTATGCAGGAATATGGTGCTACAGTTAAGTTACTCTCGGATTTTGAAGTACTGAATCAGGTTAGTTTGTCATTATTGTGTCTATAGTTTATTGTGGCATTTTCACCATGACACATTTGTGTGGAGATTATCATGTCCGACAACCACATCTTCATGGTGAATTACTTTTTTAGACTTTCAGTTCATTGTATTTATAGTTATATCTTATATGCTCCTGATGCTGAACAGATGCACTATGACGATGCATATGGAACATATCTTGATTTCGGAAATCATACAGAAAAGGTATGCTACTTGCATGTAGTAAATATAATTCCTTTTTTCTTCTTGGTTGTGAATGTCTACTATTGGATAGCCTTTTTGCTTTTTGGTTACAATAGTTCATGCTAAAATTGGGCATTCGTTTGATCGTACTAGGTTCGTTTAGTTTGGAAAGAAACGATGACAGGACACAATTATGCAACTCGAGAGCTTGTACGGGAGGTATTGGAAAGCCCCAAGCTGAGACTGGTTCCTCACATTGGCCCTGTTAGTCTTTTCCCCTTCATTGGAAGGATTATACCGGCTGTAAGTTTTCTTCATCTGGTAGAATATTTTACCAATTATCTAGTATTATTGTCATGTTACCATTCAGACCGCTCTTTCATGTTTGATCATAGGATTCAAAGATATTGGAAAAACAGCTAGACATTATATCGAATCGGAGTATCTTATGGACAGATTTTGGACTCCGCTCTCTTGCCAAAACAAGGTGATCAAGTATGCAGATATGTTAACCATATTCGTCTCTTGGTTGAGTTAATTTTCTCGGACTTCTGAAGACCATGTTAATTCGGGAGCACTAAATCTTTAATCTTTTATTTGACAGTTCCTTGTACATGAAATACAACACAGAGCATGATGCGCCTTACTGGAGGGGTCCAATATGGATGAACATGAATTACATGATTCTTTCGTCGCTCTATCATTACTCTCGAGGTACGCAGCTTAACGCCTCCCCTAATGTAGAACAAAGTTTTGTTTCTTCATGTATAACCGTCTTATTGTTTGAATCGTTGCAGTGGATGGACCGTACAGAGAAAAGCGAGAACTATCTATGATGACTTGAGAGGCAATTTGATTAGGTATTGTGAGACATTTTCTACCCATGTAATGCCCTATTTATTTTTTGTGCTTAACCTGCTATATTCACTGGATTTAAACGCGTTTCCACTGTTGCAGAAACGTGGTGAAAAATTATCACAAAACCAGGTTCTTCTGGGAACAATATGATCAGAGGAACGGCAAGGGAAAAGGCGCACGCGTATTCAACGGCTGGACATCTCTCGTGTTGTTAATCATGGCGGAAGCTTACTCTAGCTAGAGCGCACAGCGTAAGAACAAAAATTGATAGTTGGATTCTGAAATGTACAAGGGGCAAGGCTCCTTTTATAGCGCAACGTCGAAAATGCCAGAAAGAGCAAAATGTGGTGTAATCTAGCCCGAAGAGAATAGTATACCGATAGCGATCGGGTCTTCAGTCTAACTTCCCTTTCGTTCCTTGAATCGTAGTGTTATTACTAGTACTGATACAGGAGAGCCTCAGAAGCGATTTTGGTTGTCAGAAAACACTTTTAGCCGGTTCAGATTTTTCAGCGGCAGTCTCAAACTGTCAAACACTAACATTGATATATTTGTAGCGTGACGAGAGACCAACGAATGTAATTTACTTATTGCTGAATATTAATGGTTGTTTTAAAATGACTGAAAAAGCTTTTTCGGAAAAAAATGTCTTTGGGTTCCATAAACACGTGAAGTTCTTCCTGCAAAAAGCACCAATTACGTAATTTTTTTTAGGAAGAACTTCAAGTGCTTTTTCAAGATTCACTATATTTTCACAGGAAGTACTTTTAATCATTTTAAAAGCACTTTCAAATGAGTCTTAAGTCAATTAATAACTTGATAACATAATTATAAGAAGAAAAAATCTGTTAAATTTGTAACGGAAAATAACAAACAACCTAACAACTCAAACAGAAAACAAAAAACAATAACACGATTGAGAATCGAGATAATAAGAAATTTAGTTGACCGATTGACGTTGGTTATCCCTTGTTCATGGGCGGATGATGCGGCCATGCGTGCATGTAAGGACCGTAAGTTGGTGGCAACATATCATTCATATTTGCTGCTCTGTGTTGATAGATCATCACCGGCGACGGCGAGTACACGTAATAACCCCGATGTGCCTCGCGTCGTTCGTACTCCATCGCCAGTCATGTGTCGCTGTTGCTGTTGGTAACAAGGACACCAAGGCACCATCCTCCCTGATAATGGAGGAGCCATTGGATGACTGCCCATGGGGCCGGCGATATGATTCGGTCGATCGCTTTCCTCCGTTGCTTTGTCGTTGCATGTAAGTTCTCCTCTCTGTATCCTTTTTGCCTCCGATCTTTCCCTTACCACGTTGTTTTTTATTCCCTCCATTGCTATTCATTCGAATAGAGCTAGCCCCATCTCCCTCATCGCTATGAACATCGCAGTCATCAAACCCGTCACCCTCGTCACCGTCACATGCATCGAGTTCTTCCTCGTCGGACGAATTCGACTCGACGATCCTTTTGCCTTTTCCTCTACGACTTGCTTCAAATTCCTCCTCCTCGTCAGGCAAAACAAACTTGACTGTTTTCTTACCTTTGCGAGTACCTTTGCTACTCTCCCCAACACCAACAGTCATGTTCTTGAACTCGTTATTGAGTTGATCAGCTTGAGCGTTTTTTAAACCGTTTTGATCTTCCCAGAGCTCCACGTCCATAAGCATCTTTGTCTCTTTAAGCTTCCTGATGAGCTGGTCTGTATCCAATCTGCCAATCACCTCCAACTTCCCATGCTTCATATCCAGACTTATTTCATAGACTCCAATTTCTTCATCGTTTTCATTAATTTCTGATCATGGGCTCTGCAGGGACACTTGAAGGTCACTTTGAGAGCACATGTGTGAATCTTCTTCATGAACTCTCGATCGGCCATCCTTAACGAATAACGAGAGCTAGAGCGAGCGTGCGTGCGCGAATGCGATTGATCGAGCTACAAGAGCGACAATAAGTTTTAACAAACACACCTCAAATAACTGTTTATATAGTGAACATGATAGCGCTAATTGAAACAAGAATCCTAGTTGAAAAAAGAAACATAAAGTCCCAAGCCATCAGGATAACTTAAAATGTTGTCTTTTTATACACTTCAGCATGACTTTCCTATTTTGTGTGTTTCCTAATCCTCTTCTTTCTACCCACTTCAGCGTGTGTGTGTGTGTATATATTTTTTGTACTAAGCCCTTTTTTTATCCACTTCAGCATGACTTCTTCTGTGTTTCCTTAGAGCATCTTCAATGGGTCCTTTAGCCTCCATAAACCTACTATATTTCAAGTTTTAGTGAGAAATTTTATCCCCAATGAACCGGAAAATGAGGCTAGATCCACCGTTGGGGCCAACAACTTTCTTTCTTGGGTATCATAAAATTGGGTGACATCTAATCCCAAAAAATAATGGGTCTCACAAAAAAAGTAGTATTCCATGTGAGCAAAATTCTATGACTCCCTCCACTTGCAAATACATTTATACTCTCCTTTCTTTTCTTTTCTTTTTTTTACATATTTTTCTTTCAATTTGGCTGATTAATGATTGTTTTAAATTTCATAAAATTACAAATTTCAATTGATTTAACGTTCATGGCCATTAGTGGGTGAAATTTTCAAATAATTTTTTTCAAAATTGTATGATACTAATTTACCAATTGGTGCTAAGTAAATTGTTGTGTTGTATGAAAATCAAATTAATTCTGAGGGCGAAGTGGGAGTTTGTATCTTTCAATGGATGAGATTGAAATAAAAGACTCTAATCCAACAAACGGTTCATAAGTAATGAAATCAAACTTTGTCACAATTCGAACTTTTTTAGGTTGAAAGGTTCATAAAAATAAAAAATAAAAAAATTATCACATAATCAAATTACTTCATGAATAAATAAATAAATATAAATAAATATATATATATAACATCATATAAAACCTGAAAGAAATAGCCCTTCATTGGAAGAGATTCTTTTATAAAACCCTAAATATTCCTCAGAGCTTTAAAATAAGCTATATTCATCACTTTTCTAGCCCTATATATAACCCCTTACCGAGAATACTCTTAACATAATACGAAGCCACCTCTTTCAACTACCCTCAGGGCCGTCCCTAAACTTCGTAGATTCTATTGTATAAACGAATCATTGTCGGGTGGGGTCCACCAGCAAGAGGACTCCCAAGGAGACACTTGAAGGATTACACAAAAGAAAAAGGAAACTGGGTATATACCGGTTTCTTGCAACATCTCCTGCTTGCAACGACCATTGAAAATTTGTAAAATAAGAGCTAATGTTCATTGCAAATGATGCTGCAAGTATAACACTGAATCTCATCTCTGGTGGTCAGCTGAATTGATTTGCATAGTTTAACTCGACCTCTGTTAATGATTCAGGGGTTGCTGATGCTGAATCAAACGCGAAAATTTAAATCAAAATATTACAATTAACAAACCAACAATTTGTTTCATTTTCCCGTCTTAGCTCCCGTTCTGTGTTGTTTCCATATCCTCAGCCATTATAATCTCCATATCCCTAATATCTCGCTTCAAAACATTGCCGAGTCTCGCAATAGCTTCCGTCTGCTGCTGTAACACCTGCTCCACATAAAAAGTACACTCATTTACCCAATTCTGATGTTATTATATAAAGGAAGTGTTTCAAACTAGTCTGCTCTTACCTCTTGCATAGCAGCAAGACTCTGTTCGTGTATTTTGGTTGATCCTGGAAGATAACCTAAACCACCGACACCAATAGAATTCTCTTGGACACGGGATATGGTTAATAGGTTTTGTACCCTCCTAGAAAGTTCAGCTCCCGATCCTTTCAGCTGGAAATCCATCTGCTTGTTAGGTATCTTCACCCAATGACAGACAAAGAGTAGGATGCACATAAAAGGGATAAAGAGCATAATAATAAGCGTACCTGTCTTGTAACTGCAGCTAACTTCTCGGCCAATTCTACTTCACCTTTCATTAAAGGCAGTCGGAAACCCTTTCCCTCTAGTGCCTCCAGTATTCTCATCACCTTTTGGAATAACAAATGAGAACAAAGATGTCAAAAACACTTGGCAAAATACTAAATGCATAAGCTACCTGCACAAACATGATTTAAACCCTCCAAGCAAACAACAGTCATAAATCCGGCCTTCTAGATGTCGGTTAAGCACTGTAAGTAACAGGGCCAGATTGCAATGACGGTATTTTATTCTAAGCCAACTTCAAAATCAACACGGTCAATAAAGGACAATGAGGTCTGAACCTTATTTTACTTCATCACTATGTGAAGCTTTTAGCTTAACGTAGGCTAGAAAATTACAAGGTACTGATGAAACCCATCTTACTCACTATTTACAGTTTTTTAAATATATTGGAGAAAGTGTACCCACCCTCAAAAGGCGCCTTTGAAGACCTTGTTCTTTTTGTCTCATTCTTTCGATCCAAGGAAGAGTGTCAGCTTGAAAATGCCTTTGAAGCTGCAAATGGCAAAAGACGTGAGACCCATTTTCAAATTATGTGGTAATAGTAGATGGACATTTGAACAATAAAAGGTACCATCTTGACATTGCTTTGGGTCATTTGCAATCTCTCAGCATCTGAAAGAAGGACTTCATCTTGGAGCTGCATCAATTCAGTTTGACAACATTAGACATTAGTAAATGATAACGAATTTCTCCAAATATATACGTCAGTGTCACCAACTGGTTCTTGCAATTTTTTTCTACTCAAACCCCATATTAGTTTAATACTTGCATAATAGCAGTGATCCAATGACAAACATGGTGACAGCAACTCTGGTGGGTAACCAACAATTTTACAGAATGGTTTACCAAGTCTCAGTAACTGCCATCTCAGAACTCATAAATATCCCTGGTCAATAACATCTTAATCCAAAATTGGCATTCACGAACACCAACCAGTGAATTTAAGTTTTAGCAACAAAAAAACTCAAAATATTACTTAAATGTACTATTTCCAAGTAGCAACAACAGAAACAACACACAAAAATACTCTAAACAATATCTCTATGCTTCAAACTAACAACAATTACCTTCAGGCGTTGAGAGAGATCTTTAAAACCCTGAACAAGCTGAGGCCACAGGCCGTTCCCTGTCAGTACTTTCCAGACCTTCAAGCTTCGCCATAGCCTCTGCCCACATTATCTGGCAATGCAAACTATTCTCCAAACTTAGCCAGAAAAAAAAGCCAGATAATCCCACTGGCACCTAGGAAATAAAAGGGGAACAATAAACTCACATCCGATACACCAGCAGGCTTCACCCTGAACTGTGGATCAGTTACGCTAAACAGCAAATGCTGTAAAAATCAAGACAGTCATTCATTTCTCACACGAATCTCCGAAACTAGGTTTCTCAAAAGCAGAGGAAAATAATAAATTAGGGTTTTAAATCAAACATGAACTTAACCGATTCAGCACCTTCAAAATTCACAACCTTACTGTCATTTTCTCAGGAACCAAACAGACAGGTACAGATATCATGGGCGTGAAGCAAATGCATTCGAAAATCTAAAAAAAAAAAAAAAAAAAAAAAAAAATTAGAAAAGAACCTTAAAAGCATATTTAGGGTTTCCAGGCTCGTCCTTGTAAGCATCAACAATTGCCTAGCAGAGAAAACCAAAATAAGCATCAACGGTTTTGGCACTGAATCATCAATAAAATAAAAAATAAAATAAAAAAGGGAAATGCTTACTTGAATATCGCGATCGGCGAGAGAGAAAGGGAGAGGAGCGACAGGAGCCATCTGAGTCGTCAATTGAGAATTAGGGAAGGGCGTCGGCTGCTGCGGCGCAGAGAACGGAGCCTGAAACCCAAAGCCGCCAGCAGACTGAGGCTGCTGAAACGACGGCGTTTGCTGCTGTTGTTGTTGCTGCTGAGTTTGAGAAGAGAACGGAGTGTTGAATAAGGAGCCGCCGAAGCCACCGGCGGAAAATGCAGACGTCGACGGAGTTCCAAAGGCCGGGGTCGAAGGAGTAAAGAACGATGGCGTCGAAGATGGCGTCCCGAATGCCGGGGTCGACGACGGCGTTCCGAAAGCCGGGGTCGACGACGGCGTCCCGAAGGCTGGGGTCGACGACGGCGTGCCGAACGCTGGGGTTGACGAAGGCGTGCCGAAGGGGGACGACGAAGATTGAGCTCCGAACATTGTCGCCGCTGCGGCTGATCTCACTCGCTGTTGAATGTAGAGAGAGAGAGAGTGGTGTAGCTCCGCTGTTCGACGCTTTGCCTGTGCCTGCTTTTGGTTTCTTTGTCCCCGCTTTTTCTCCCAGTCTTTTTCCCTCTCCTTCACATTAGTCAAACGATTTTGGGGATCTTTTTAATTTCAAATTTTTTAGGGCTCCTTTTTATTAAAAATTTTATTTTTGGGGGTTATTTTTTATTAAAGATAATTTTTTGTTTAATGTTTTTTTCATATTTTTTTTAAGAGGACAATTGATGGTAAGACGGCGTTATTCACCCATTTCAGGCTTAGAGAGGCTATGAGAAATTTCACTCTACCCGTGCCACAGTCAAGCAGACTCATCAGTTCGAAACATCAAACCCGGTTCCTCTCACATTTTTTGTTTATTGGAGCCGCAATCCTGCGCCCTTACCACTGAGCCACCTGATGTGGTTAATTTTATGTTTAATGTTAGTTGAAGACAATTATGTATCAATGAGAGATTAACCAATGTAGATTTGTAAAATCCAATTGAGGGGGACGTAGAAAACCTAGGTGCAACAATCCTTTCTCCTTTGGTTCTTTGGAGGAGGGTTGGTGCCTCGACGAGACTATTGACGAATAGCTAATCTCGCCTAATACTTTTTTACAAAAAATTTATTAAAAAATAAATCTGATTCATTTGTAATCGAGTTATTGTAGTTGAACCGTATTTAGATCAAAATCGGAGTATCAGATTGAAAATCTCAAGAAGATAAAAAAGAGATGCCACAGAGTGATCCGACAGGAATATAATCGAATGCAATGAAGTTAATACACGATTAAAGTAGACTCAACTCCGAGCAATGCACGAAGCTGAACCCAAGAGTCCTAATCCGGGCAACGGAACAAACAAATACAGTTACACTAGAGTGTCCTAAAATCCAGTCAATACAAGAAGTTCACCAACTGATTTTCAGAGTCTTACGAACGTCCTCTAACCTTTGCCTTTCGGCACACCTTACAGTTTCACACCTTGATTGTAACACAGCACAAGCACGGACCAGACATCTTTACCTCAGAAGTCTGCCACTCTGATCCTGGTGCTGCATTTGGATCGTACAATAAAGTACGATAACCAGGCTCCTCCTCGAGCGACAACAACAAAAGTTTCTCGTCCAGTGTCCCAAATCGGAACTTAATGCTTGTGCTTCCTGTCAACGGAATCTGTACCATCTCCCAAGAATTGTCGTAGGGATTGTAAATCGAAAGTTTGCGCTGGTTCTTCCACTCCGAACAGAACAGCTTCTTTTCCAGCACAGCATGAGCAGTGACCATGACACAACCATTCTTCTTCATCTCACACCAGGTGCGACTCTCAGGGTCGTAGACATCAACAAACTTCGAATTACCAATGGTGAAGCTTGACCTTCCGCCCATAACATACAGCTTTCCTTCAAATCCACAGGCAAAGCAGCCATAGCGGGGGCGGCGAATACTGCTTATCAGGGTCCAAGTATCGGTGTCAGGATTGTACACCTCGGCACTGGATAGACTGCTGCCATCTATACCATATCCTCCAACTGCGTAAATCATACCACTTAGTTCCGCACAAGCAAAGTCATGTCGAGCAACATTCATGTTTGCCAATTTGCCCCACCTACAATTACGAACAAACAATAAGATTGGATTCTTATGAAGTTAAACTTGTGCAGAGAACCACATTTAACATACAACATTCGTTAGAGTCTAATATGTCGGCGAAAGAAGCCATGGTGAGGGAAAATACGGGGCATTCTTATACATTTATGAAGGTTTTGAAGAAAGGAAATTAGAGGAAGAGACTGATCACTGAAAATGGACACAAAACAAACCTGTTGAGGCAAGAATCATATTGGTAAACATCTTCTGATGCAACGGTGGTCTCGGTGATCACAGAATATCCACCAACTACAAGAAGCTTTCCATTGAGAACCACCACCCCAAACCCAGATCTCGTTGGACCAGGCATGGGAGGAAGAACATGGTGCTTATGTCCATGGCAATCTAAAACCTCCCAGTGGTTTTCCTTTCCTTCGGAATCAGTTGTCAACACATAGAGCCACTCCTCAAGCAACCCAGCTAATCGCCGCACAGTGATGAGTTCTTTGCTTTGAAGAAAATACCTCCATTTCTTACACACACCACCCATTGTAGGGAAGTCTGAACGAGGAACAAGCGCAAGGCAATATTTTGCTATGTCATCTGGCAATCCGGGCAGAATGGGGCTGTCAAAATCATCTACAACCAGAGAAGTCAAACTGCGATAGCTTTCTTTACGAATTGGTGTATCTTGCTTGACTGAATTGGATAGGCCCGTATTTGGATCTTTGAACCTCTTCTTTTCACTCACAAAAGCCGGCATCTTGTAGATTGAGAAGATAGGCATGTCAAACGAGATGCAGGTAATATCCCCTATGATCGGTTAAGTATCTCCCAACAATGCGTATTCTTTTTTTTTAAAGCAGACTTTTGATTAAAGGAGTTCATGATATCCGTCACCTATAGGAATTTTACAAGACCAAGGCATAAAATATGTCGCAAAACGCACAACACAAGCAGTAAACGCAGGAAATTTTCTGTGTCGACAGGGTTCAAATTCCATAACAAAAGTTCTGTTCCCAAAGTAGTTGCTCCTTAACTTCTTTCTTGCTCCACACATTGCCCAAGTACCTGCATATCGCGGAGCAAAATTAGCGGAATCTAGTTTCAAGAACAGGAACAAAACAATAAACATTTCATCTGCGGTCGAGGAGTAAGATAGGTCGAAGAAATCGTACCAGTCGATGCTATATACTTGGCAGGTTTTAGCCCCCAGTAACTTCCATAACATGTCCAAGTGGATAATCACCTGAATGAATCACAAATGAGTCAGAAGATTCAGCTCGAATATTGCCACAACACAATTTTAGCACTTCAAACAACAAGGCAGTGATCGGTGATTCAGACAGCAACAACCGAAATTCCAAAAAAAAAAAAAAAAAAACTATACTCCGCATTCAATTCGCGTATATTACTTGCGGGGGAAGTGTCTATATTTGTGACACTGACTTTGTAAAAACTTCAGAAACAAAGACATGAACACAAAAGATTGATACAAGCACCGGCGGCCTTTGTAGTCAAGGCCGGCAGCAGAACTAGTCCAGACGGGCTAAGGAAGAAACCTACCTACCCACTTTGTTTAGCTAATCAGATTGAAAAAAATCTTAATTTTAGTACCAGATCTAATCATCCTTTCAGGATACAATAAAAATGGAGCTCAAGACAACCAGATCCAATCACAATTAGATAATGATGCGATCACGAAACGTAATATCTCGATCAAAACCAATGCAGAAAATCATCAACCCAAATCCCAAACCGATAAAGAAGATACAGCCTCGAAACGTTTGCAAATATACACAAATTTCAGCTCCTGAGAGCTAAAACTGCTCTAATATTATCATTCAAACTAGCAGGCAAAGTTTTAATTCTCCGACGTGATTGACACTCTCGATAACAGAAAATTTGAATGATATCTGAACACGTAAAAATACCAATATCTTGAACAAATCAGAATGAAATGCAAATATGTCGATTTGGGTTAGCTTAGCTAAGATGGGATTAGTGAAACATAATAATTATGCATAATTAAAGCATAAACTATATCCAGACCTGGCCGTAGCCAAATTGGCTAAACCACTGTGCTCCCCTACTCAAGTTCAAATCTCCTCCCGTAATTTAGATTAGATTAGAATAACGCTCGAATTCAAAACAGCATAAACTTAATCAAAAAGAAAAAAAATGGAAGCTGAACCTGATTAGGAAATGTTGAAAACAAGAGCATATATATAAGCAAAAGCAGGAATGTAAATCTGAGATTAACAGAGAGGATTAATGAAGATTACCTAAAAAAGGAGATTATCCAGAAAAGTTTCACAGAATTTGGAGAGAGATTATAACGTGTGAAGGAGGAGGCTAAAATTAGAAACAATCGGAATGTTTGATGAGGTGCTTGAGAGAGCGGAACACGAGGAGTTTTATAGGACCCGAATTACATGGGAAGAGGATTAAACTGACGACAAAGCCCCCGACCACGTCAGAGTAAGGACCAGACGTATCGATATCCTCTCTCTGCAGATAAATTTTTAATTATAACAGCAACACGAGTAGTACATTACGTATTTTTATATAAGTGATGAGAAATTTTTATTTTTTAAGTTATTAACTTTTTAACACACATATCATACAATTTATATAATAACAAGTAATGTATCACTTCGTGTGCCAATGACACTGAAAAATCTTCTCTCTCCTTATCCAAAACCAAATGACGAGAGATTTGAGCCGTTAAAAAAATTGATTCAGATTCTTAATTGTGCTATATAAATAATAAGCATTGTATAATATAAAATAAACGGTCTGAATCTTTTAACTTCGTCAACTTTGAACATAAAAATTAGAAAACAAAAAAATCGATTCGAAACAGACGATCTTAGTTCTGTTTACGACATAATGGGAAAATAAAATTAACTTTTTATTTTTTATTTATCAAGTTATCTTTTTTGTTTTTATTTTCTTTGATTGTCAGAATGACAGGTGGGGATTATCCAGCGTGTAATGACTCGGAGATTGATTTTTGTGTGAATGATCTGCGCGGAGCAGAAGTGAGGTTAACCAAATCAGAACTCCCGGTCAACGCACTTGGTCGTCAAAACAAGCGATGAACGACTCAGAAGCACTTTTGGACGACTTAGGACTCAGAAGCACTTTTGGATTTATACGGGAAAAAGAAATAACGAGTACTATATATACATGTATAATACTGGTTTTTATGTATTTTCCTTTTTTTGTGAATTTATTTTCAGAAGATAAATGAGTTTGGACGGTTAAGTTGAAGAGGATAGATGGGGCATCGGGAAGTTCAATCAAACCTTGATGACATTGTGGACTTCTGCAAAGTTGGATCGACTGGTTTTTGGATTCACAGCAAAAGATTACAAAATAAATAATAATATTATCATTTATGAGCACTGTAATTAGAGAAGAACAACCATGCAACTGGAATTTATGGTGTAAGTAAGTTTTCTTTGTGTACTTGAGATACTGGTGTTGAATCTTAGATTGCACTTATGTTATAGGTAAGTTTCTCTCGTGTACGTATCAAGTGTTTTCGATGCAATATGCTGAGTGCTATAGAGATATAACTATAAAACATTACATAAAACACTTAGTGGACACAAAATAGACCCATTCCAAAAATTTGAAGAATCTTCGAAAGATGTTTACATGTATATTTTTCAAACTCTGAGTGATCCTAAAATCACCTTGACCTCGATGTGCATCACTGCATAGAATAGACAAAAAATTGTTACAATTGTACAATAATATTGTTAGTTATATAAAACCACCACTAATAAAAATATTGTCAATTCAAAATCTCACTCTCATTAACAAAAAAACAAAAAAAAAAAAGATATATGGTAGAGAACACATTACTCTCAAGATATTTTTCGTTGCTCGGGTGAAAACAAGAGATTCTAAAAATATCTGGTAGCCATTGCAATGCGAGTCATGCTCCAAGTACATGAATGCGATCACAAAATGCCACACAAGCATATCAATTCATCCCATGTTTTCTTCCAGTCCAAAATTTTGAGGAGGGCACGTGCCCCCTATTCTTTCATTGGCTTCACACTTCCCTTTTTTCAAAATAAGGGCTAATTGTGGGCTTGTATCACATCAAATTTCAATAATCTGAATTGTGTATTTTTTAAGATCCATCTTATAAATAATTCTCGCAAAATATTAGTCAAATTAGAAATATTTGAGACATCTAATTTATTTCAAAGAAAACTAATGAATATTATGTTCTAAGAAACATTAAGATTTCATCATCATAATTAAATGGACAAATGTTTGGGATTAAATTGAATTTTTGAAAGCATGATTTATGAATCGAGACTTACAAAATAGACAGTTCGGATCGTTTAAGTTCGTATGAAGTGAATCCCACAATTAATTCCTATCTATATGCGTGTGTGTGTGTGTGTGTGTGTGTGTGTGTGGATGGTGTCTAAGAAGAATTTATTGAAGATTCTTGATTTATAAGCATCTAGGTTGAAAATGGACCAAGAGATTCTCAGTGTCTAAGGCTGCTATCAACTCTCCAGAGCCAGAAGAAAATGTGTGGTCTTATCCATTAAACGGTCAATTTCAACATAATCTAACATTCCTTCAAATTACGCCACTTGGTAGGTTAATACTTCAACAATAATTCCCCCAATTTTTGTGATGCTCATGCAAAGCGGGGTGAAAATCGACATCTTCACAGTGATTTTTGAACTGCTTTCTTTTCTGTTTGTTCCTCTTTTTCCTTCATAAATTGGCACGACATGAATTTCTATCATTTGAGAAAATTTGCATAAAACGATTATCTCGTCAAACGTTGTTAACAATTCACATATTATACTATAATTAAATGATATAGTACTCTCTTAAACAACTTATAGCAACACAATTGATATATCATGAACTTAGTATTCTTACGCTAAAAGTAAAACAACATGACCATGTAAGAATCACATGTAAAATACTCCCTGGGATCGACGTAATTTATGTTTGGATTTGTGGTGTTCTGTTGCGGTGGGATAAAATCGTTGTGTACTGCCGTTGTGTGGGTGTGGTTGGATAGGTCGACTGACAGGCAAATATGGGTCGAAGTCGACGGCGGATTGGGCATTGGATGGGTGTGGTGGGCACACGTTGAAAGGGTCGGTGAAGTGGAGGGATGGGGGTAGCTTGGCCTTCCCGTAATGGGCAGAGCAGGCGGTCACATTCCTATATGATTTTGGCTACCACATCATCATTAGATTATAATCCGATATAAAAATCACGCATTCGTTAGTATTCCAATATAATTAAGCTCATTGATTGTTCGAAGAAAGCATTAAAAAAATTATTTGGTAGGTAATTGTGATTTAGTTCAGAATCTCATGCAACACGTCAGTATGGTTATCATCTGGTGGCTGTGGTTATGCCTACCTAAATGGCCAATGATCCTTGCGTGCAGGCCTCTAGGGGTTGGTTTTTTTTTTGGGTTGGTTTTGTTTTTGGTGTTTGTCTCAATTGAGATTTTGCTTTGCAAACGGGATGTTTATCTCTCATGCATGAAAATCAAGATACGTAATTGCGATGTAACTATAAGGAAAATACAATCGAAAATAGCGAAGACTTTTCTCCTAAAGGTCAATCCAATTGTGCAACAAAACAAAAGAATTTTACCTAATTAGATATTTTTAACAAAACCAAACATCTGATCCATCCTTAAGTTGAAATCAGTTTGGGAAAACCAAGAAAATATGTTTTGCTATTTTTTTGCAAATTTACAACCGACATCCCTAGTGTCCATCAAATAAACAACCAACATTTTTGACCTAAATGTTGAAAATACTAGTGGGTAATGAATGCCCACAGTATTGAATACCTGCCAAAGGGTTGAAAACATTGCCAAAGGGTTGAAAACCTTGGCAGAATATTGATATGCGGAGATCATTTGTCAAAGATGTGTGCTTGGAGTTGCTCTATAAATAGAGCACTCCGCATGTAGAAAGAGAGAGCAGAAAAAGAAAGAGAGGAAGAGGAGAGAAGAGAATACATAGAGTTTTCTTTGTACTCCTATTATTCCAAATTATAATGAAAGCATCACTGCTGCCCGAGGACGTACTCCAGTCACACTGACTGTAGAGGAACCTCGTAAATTTTGTGTCTTGTTTTATTTATTCCACTGTACACACATAGTCAATTTTACAACACGTTATCAGCACGAAAAGCTCTTATGTCAGTGGAAAGCACAACGCCATAAATCTGATGAAGCACTATCCACCTCTCACCTCCATCATCTAAAATCTCACAGAATAAAAGGTATGTCCATTTTTCGTCTCTCCCACTGCGCCAAAAGCGCCCCACCGAATTCCGGTGAGAATTGAAATTTACGACCTGAAGTCGTCACGAGATGAGAAAACTCGTACTTGACAACTGGTTTCCAGAGATCCAGAAGAATCTCATCAGACTTGGAAACCCAGATCACGTTGTTTTCAACAAATCTTGAGAACTCCCATGAATACTTGGTTGTTTGAGATGGTGATGGCAAGAATGAATCCACACAGGCCTCCCTCTCTTGTGCCTCTGTCAACCCCACTGTCATCTATGTCTCTGTAAGGAAGTTCTTGCTTAACGATGACATGTTCCCTGGGTCATGCAAGAACAACGCCAGTCTCTTGTAGCCTTTTGGATTGAATTGAATTTGGGCAACCTCCATAACTACCCAGTTGGCCCTGCGTTTTGAGACTGGCAGAGACAGAGAAAGAAGAAAAAAGGGATGTTGACTGCAACATAAGAAAAATTATATATATATATAAAGGATTTGAATGGTGCAGAATGGTGCATGACACCATTTAGTCAAAATCATTTAAATGGTTTCTGTTGGTGCATGGCACCATGCTACAGAAATAAGAAAAGTAAAGTTTGAATAAGTACTGACAAAAGAAAGAAAAATAATAAATAAAAGGAGGTATGATACTTCTTGTTATTTATGTGAATTTGTGTTGGTTTAAAACCCTTTCACAAGTTCTATTTACTTTAAAGTAATTTATTTATCATGGACGGTTTTACCGCCTACTGCTTTAAGTTTTGATTTATGTGAGTGGTGCTGAATTAAATCCCCTGTCACAAGCTTTATTTACTTAAATGCAATTTATTCATTATGGCTGGAATTACCGCCTATTGCTTTAATTTATTTATTGTACTTCTTTTTGTTATGATGAATACATACTGGACCCGAAGTTCCTTGATCAGATCAGAACCTGCAGTTTCTTGATCCTCATCATATAAAAATGATTGGACCTGAAGTTCCATCAAACAAAAAGATCGGGCATAAAGTCCCTTGATCCTCAAGATTAGAACATAAAGTTCCTTGATAAGTATCTTAAGTTTGAAGTGTCGCAGTGCCTCAACTTAATTGCAATAAAAAGCCATAAGAGTCTCGGTCTGTAAGACTATTAAATAAGGACCAGAAGTTCCTTATGTCCATACTCAAAAATGGTTTAGCAGAAGCATTTATTAAGCGGATGAAATAGATTACCCGCGCTCTGCTCACGAAAATAAAATTGCCCGTTTTTACATGGGTACATGTCATTTTACATGATGCATTATTGATTTGGTTGAGACCTGTTGACAACCATCAATACTTCTCAGTACAACTCGTGTTTGGGAACCAGCCAAACATTATATATTTACGAGTTTTTGGTTGTGTTATCTATGTGCCTATTGCACTGCCACAACATACTGAAATGAAGCATCATTGCGGATTAGGCATTGATGTTAAACATCATCTATCATTCAATATTTAAAACCCTTGACTGGGGATACATTTACCACGTGGTTTGTGGACTGTCATTTTGATAAGACAGTTTTCCTGCCGTTAGGGGGAGAAAATAACTTTGTTTCAGAAGAACGATGAGCAAATATCATTCCAGAAGAATGATGAGAAAAAAACCGTTCCAGAAGAACGAAGAGAATTTGTCGTATTTTGATTCATGAAGCAATCAATATACAAACAAAGTGAGAATAATTGAATGATGCAACGATATGCAAATCAAATGCCAGATGTATTTAATGATGCAACGAAAGTGATAAAATCACATATGCTTGCTGCAAATGTGCCTACAAGAATTAATGTCCCTATTGGACAAAATAATATGGCAGCAAATGATTTATCTGTTGCACGCCTGAAGCGTGGCAGATCCTCAAACTCAAAAGGTTTAGTCCTTCAAAAGAAGAAGAATATGGCACTACTAAATCTATTGCATTCCCGAAGCATAACTGTCGCATGCCAGACGCATGACAGTTGCCGCAAGGATACTTGTCCCGGAAAGATCAATCCGCGGACATGGGAATATTGATGTCTCATGCATGAAGCATGATAGACGTATAGATTCCAATGACTCAACTCCCGAAGTGGAGATTAAAATCCAAGATCTATAACGCTCAAAAGGAGGTTATGATCCGTATTCTCTAAATTATAACTATCCTGGAAGAGATAGTGTAATGCCCTTGAAGAGGCAATGGATATCCCAAAAGAAATGAAAAGCTTTTATGCATGCGCATGTACATGAGAATATGGGATCACAAATTGATGATAACCAATGGTAATTTTGGTTCTTACAAGTAGCTACTAAATTCATCAATGAGCTGTGGTGATATTGAGTCCCGTTCTTTTTCCATCAACAAAATTACGGGCCAAAATGGAAATAGGCAATTCCATTATAATTTTGTAAGAACGTGGAAAAATAGACCTATATACTTGGATACAATACAAATAGCCAAAAGATGTTGAACCTAGAAGGTTACATATGGGCATTTGTAATACTGTGAAATACACTCACATGATATGACACAAGGTTGTAAAGGAGTTCATATGAATGGAGAATTATATACAAAGGGTTATGAGTCGCCCACATCATATCTCCATGAGTAAATCCCTCAAATATACATGGAAGCGAATTGCTCTGTATAAATTCTAAAGGAAAATGTGTCATGAAATGTAGAAAATCCCTGAAGGATTCAAATTGCTTGAAGAAAACCCCATAAGGGTAAAGCATAAAATATGTACTCAATACCAATGGATGGTATAAATTGCCTTAGTGAGTACTTTCATTATGGTATTGTTGCAACATACTAAAATCTCTTGCAAGAGTTGATAATATTAAATTGGGACTCCTGAAGAGTCAAGAAAGATTATAAAGTGTTGAGAGAAATATTGTCTCAAACTGCAGAATCGAACAATATGCCAACACGAATCTTATCCATAATGTTTATGACATTAAAGAATCATATGGATTGAAGATTATGAGTTGAATACTCAAATGATTTAGACACTAAGAATAATCATTTATCTTCGCGAGGGTAAAGATAAATTGATATTTGGTCCAGAAGTACCACATCTTAGTGAAATATATGCTTTATTGTATTTAACACAATACACTGAATGAAATAAAGCTTATATATTAATATCTCCGAGAAATTACATACACATGAGTTAAAACAAACAAACAGAAGGGAACCTTCACAAAGGTTACTCATGTGAAGCCTCAGTACTCGGAAGTACCCCAGAAGGGGAAAACACCAGAAGTTGATTATTTGGAGTCTCAATACTTGGTGGAACTCCAGACAGCTAAGACAATGGATGTCTTTGGAATAAAGACTCGAACCCCCGATTGTCATTTTGAGTCCGACCTTCAGATTCCAGTAGCTGATCGAGCTTTCTTTTCATGCTCGTAGAGTAATTATTTGAAAGCATGTGTAACACTCTATTCTCATGCTTGAGCCCTCTAATCTCTTGTTTAAGACTTGCCACCTCAGCCATTAATGATTCAACTTGGTGAGTTCGAGCAAGTAGGCGCTGTCCCATATTGGATACAGAGCCCGCACATTGAACACTGAGAGCCAACGAGTCTTGAACGGCCGCCTCATCAGACCGGTTTGAAAGGATTCTGTTGTCCTTTGGAGTGAGAAGATTTCTGGCTACCACTGTAGCAGTTATGTTATTCTTCATCACAGAGTCCCCAACCGTAAGAGGACCATTAGAAGTTGAGAAGGACGGGCGCCATATGTTATCCTGACGCTGCTCGTCTGTATCAATCCTGAGACTCAAATCTAAACAAATGTTAGAGGGGCAAGCCATTTTAAGAAATGATGAAGGAAGTTAGATAAAATCTCAGAAGTGCAAGAAAGGGAAATTTCTGCAGGCAACAATTTTCTGAGTGTTTCTCAACAAAATTGATCTCTCTATAATAGGAGGGGCAACAGGACCACTTATTCAAAAATCGAAGAGACACCGATTTTCGAATTTCAAAAGCTGGATTTCCCTGCATGACGTCTGTCAACATCTCTCAGACGCAATCTCAGCTCTTGGATATCACGTGCAACTTTGTCAAAGATTTCTGATAAAGTTGAAAACGCGTGAATCTTACTGTTCTAATTACACCACAGTTGCTGACAAGAGTAAAGGCACAGCTTTACTACCTGCTATTGGAAAATCAATATATATGTCAACCTCTGTCCTCCATGGCAAGGCAGAACTGAAAAATATCTAACTCTTCCTCATCTCCGAGAATGCATCTTTCACAAAGTATCTCGAAATACTCAGTTTTCTTCCTCTCTGAGAATACCTCTACAAACAAGTCACACCAGAGTAAGAGTATCTCATATCATCAGGGACGAGAGCAAGAGTATCTCATATCATGCAATCTCCCTGTCCTTTCCTTTGTCCTTGTTCTTACCTGCCAAGACAAGGATAAAGAAAGCAATATGTCGGAACCTCCACTCAAACTTGCGCTGCCACCAAGAAGTGATGGTCCATTCAAATACAAGGTTTGCATTCCACTCCTGTATCAGATGACAAATACTACAAGAGAAGATGCCAAACCTGCATAAGGAAAATATCACTTCTGCAAGGGGAGCAACTAAGGCAAGTGAAAATGATACATTGAAGCATGTGGAGACAAGCACAACAAACACATTTCAGTTCATCCCCGACAAAGTCTAAGATCATTTGTCACATGAAGCTCCTCATGATCCAATTTCATTCAAGATCAAGTGTAGACGGCCTTTGAAGAAATCACAAGTCCGATTCAAGATCAAGTGTCCACCACCCTTGAATCAAATTCAGCTCCAGATAAAATAGGTAAATTCAGACCTTTGGAGGAAGTCTAGCAGAAAGGCCCTCCAACCCAGTTCAAGAACAAGTCTGTGGAAAGTTAACAACAAGTGAAACACCTCATTCGGCAACTATCACCGCTAAAAGACTAAAGCAGCAGAATCAATGATCAGCCTAAAGAATTTGAAATCAGGGGGAGATACTCATCAAGGGGGAGCATCCAAAAATAGATCAAGATTTTAACGAGGCAACTAATGTTGATATGTGGGCATCCAAGGGGGAGTGTTGAAAATACTAGTGGGTAATGAATGCCCACAGTATTGAATACCTGCCAAAGGGTTGAAAACATTGCCAAAGGGTTGAAAACCTTGGCAGAATATTGATATGCGGAGATCATTTGTCAAAGATGTGTGCTTGGAGTTGCTCTATAAATAGAGCACTCCGCATGTAGAAAGAGAGAGCAGAAAAAGAAAGAGAGGAAGAGGAGAGAAGAGAATACATAGAGTTTTCTTTGTACTCCTATTATTCCAAATTATAATGAAAGCATCACTGCTGCCCGAGGACGTACTCCAGTCACACTGACTGTAGAGGAACCTCGTAAATTTTGTGTCTTGTTTTATTTATTCCACTGTACACACATAGTCAATTTTACAACACTAAATTGATTTTAGGCTTTTATCAAATTGTAGCAAGTTGACTGCGAAAAGCATCGTTAATAAACATGGTGGTGTTCTGACCAAGAAGGATAATGTTAAGGAGGCTAAAATTTTAAATTAAGTTGGCAAATCAAATAATGTGTCATCAATAGGAAATAAACACATTAATCATTACTTAAATAATAATCCATTCATTAACATCCACATCATTTGATTTACAAATTAAGTTTGAAAAATTTATCCTCTCTAACATTACCCGACCGAGAATAAAGAAAGTAGTATCCTCTTATTTATCCGACATTCCAAAACGCTTTAGAGATATCATTACACGCACACTACTTACTATAAAAGTTGGGTAGGCAGAATTTGTATCTTTAATAAACATGGTGATGTTCTGTAGGAGGATTTGAATTAGTCATAAAATTGGTTTAGTGATTATCTCTGTGTTTGGACAAGTAAGCGGAAAATCTACAGATACTCTGATTAAAAATTGAGATATGAATAGAGGCTTAGGGCAAAAGAAGTAGAGGAAGACTTAGGAAACTTGGAAAAAAACTTTAAGAAAAGACATGGAGTACTTAGAGTTAATGAAAGACTTGACGCAAAACCAAGCGCAGTGACGTTATAGAATTCATAGAGCCGATTCCACTTAATAAAATAAAGCGTTGCTGCTGTAGATTATCTTTGAGTTTCATGTTTGTCATGAAACGTAAGTTGTTGCTGTATTGCATAGAAGAAGGGATAAGAATTTGTAAGTGTATGAAATGAGGTTATGTTCGTCATCCTATCCGGGATAATATAATACCATTGACTCCCATAGATTTGCCAGACACTAAGAAATAATGACCAAATCACAAGCTCTTATTATATGTAACTCACCTACAAATTTGACGTTTGCAAAAATTTTGACTAAAATGATCTCTTTCGTCACGTGTTTTGTGAAATTAAGAGTCATTTAATAACTCTTTCGTTTTTAATTTTTTACTTCTGATGTTAGTATAGAGGAGGAACATATATGAGAGTAACGAAGAATTGACAATAACCAACAACTGAGAATAAAAAAGGGAGGCAGTGGGTGGGATAGAAAAAAAAATAAATAAAGGAGAAAATAACAAAATGACAAAAGTGATTTCTATTTGTCTGTAATTCGATGCACATTCTTTTTATATTTCTTCTACCGTCATTCCTTCACCATTCTTTATTCCTCCTTTTCCCGTGCACGTTCTCCTCTATCTAAAATAGATTCGATGACATGGTTATCTTATCCATGGATGGCATCGGATAGGTGGTGAGACGAAGAAAAACAAAATAGTTATAAAAAAAAGTACCCTCTTTTAGCTGTTGACTTCGTTGCCAATTTTAGGGCATTTTCAATGGTCACCACTAACTTTGAAATCTCATTGAGAGACTTTAATGTAATATTCGAGTCCTTAAGGGAACGTTGTCTGCAATGGGAGGTTCTGATAGTAAAATTCTTAAATGTAGAGATTAAAATATTAAAAAATCATTGTTCATCTCGTTGTAGTATTGTGGTCGTTGATAAAAATTAAAAAACTATCTCTACTGTTAGTTTCTCAACGGTTAAAAAAAAAACAAGTTGCAGAAATCTTTCACGTGGGTTGGTTCCAAAAACAATAAACAATTAAAAAAAAAACCCATAATGAAGCTATGTTGTGCAGCATTCAAACATTGGTGGGTTTGGTTCCCACTCAAAATCAACAGGCGGGCCCACCTTTTAAATCCTATACAGTCCTTATATTTGAGAATTTCTTTGAGATATCTCGCAAGTTTTTTATATTGGAGTTTTATGTGACAAGCTAAAAGTTAGAAATAGAAGTCCTCAAAGTATCCTAATATATATCTCGCAAGTTCTCATATTTGAGAATTTCTTTGGTCATGGTTCATGAGTTACCATATTCTACATTATGCGATAACTTTTAGCTTGTCACATAAAAGTCTTGTCAATTTTGATTAACGGAGCAGTGGTTGTAGACTCGAAGTCATGATTAACGAACCAATAAACTCACAACAAAGTTACATCACAATCTTACATTAACTTTTTATCATTATAAGTAAATGTAAATATCGTTCTCGTATTCGAGTGAGCCGAATCAGTGACCCTAAGAAACAAAGAGAGGAGTACACTAAACCAAAAGGAAAACTCCGTGTTGCAAAGACCCAAAGAAAGGCTGCATTACATTTTATGAGGCCTAACTTTGGGCTAAATCGGGCTAAATCAAGTTATAAAGTCTACTTCACAAAATTGGGCCTAAATCCAGTGTTGGTCCAAACCATGAATTCTCCATACGACGTCGTTTTGTATACACCCATGAAGTCCCACCTGAGAAATGCAGAATGCCTGTGCACTGTGCAGTGCTCACTCCAATCTGCTGATGACGGAAATGAAGAATCTCTATGACCATAATCCCCTTTTCAACTGAACCAAATTCCCAAACAGATTATTCGCAGCCAAACCAAATTAATCTCTGTATCCAAACACCGCCACAATCTCCATGCCAATTTCCTCCATGTCCATCCTCCGCCACCGCACCATCATCCCCACCACCGCCCTTCTCCCAACCGTCGCCAAACTCATCCGCCAAATCTCAACCCTCCGGTGCGCCACGGTCGCTGTAGCCAAACAGCACCAGAACCCTAACGTCTCCAGGAAATCCCAGCCCCCGAACAAGAAGCTCCTCAGAGCCAAACACACCTTCAAGGACTACTCCTCCCTCGCCCCGGTCCTATCTCCCCAGGACAAGCCCCCTCTCTCCGAGTCCCAAACCGTCGGCACCGTCGCCGCCGCCCAGGCCAACTTCATGCGCGTCATCGTGGAGCCTCCCAGAAGCATCGAAGAGAGCAAAGTGGAGCTGCTGTGCGTCGTGAAGGCGGTGCTGAAGAAAATTAAGAGGAGAGTGCTGGTTGGGGACAAGGTGCTGGTAGGGTCGATTGATTGGGTGGACCGCCGGGGAATGATCGAGAATGTGTACCAGCGGAGCTCCGAGATTCTTGACCCTCCGGTTGCGAATGTGGACCATCTGCTCGTGCTCTTCTCCATGGAGCAGCCCAAGCTCGAGCCGTTCGCGCTCACCAGGTTCCTGATCGAGGCCGAGTCCACGGGAATTCCGCTCACACTCGGTCTCAACAAGTCTGAGCTGGTTGACGAAGAGGTTTGATCGGATTCTTAATTTTAATTTTGGTGCTTAGTTTGCTGCTTAGTTCTAATTATTGTTAATCTCTTGTGTTACGTGAGTAAACTTAGTATTCCGGATGAGAAATGGCCTCTGAGAAAAAGTAGAATAATCCAATGCAGCATCAAAATGTTTCTGAAATTTTGATCTGGTGCTCTGTGTTTTTCATATAATAGTTCAACGAAGCATCAAACTGGTTCTGAAATTTTGATCCTGTTGAAGACTCATTCGAATCTAATCTGTCATCGTACAGTAGCGCGCAACAGCGCCTACAATTAGTTATTGAGCTCGATCATATTTCTCCTTGTCATCGTACAGTAGCGCGCAACAGCGCCTACAATTAGTTATTGAGCTCGATCATATTTCTCCTCGTAATCTATTCTTATCCCGCATGCTAAATGTGGTTTACTTTTATGGATGCAATATAATTTGTCCGTCTTCTGTATACTCTGTTTTGGTAGTATTGATTCTTAAGCGTGCTAGCCTTCGATGAAATTTTCAGGCAAAGGTTGCATGGAAGTCTAGGCTACATAAGTGGGGCTACAACCCGGTTTTCTGCAGTGTTGAATCTAAACATGGCCTTGATTCTCTTGCATTCATATTGAGAGATCAGACAAGTGTTATTGTGGGTCCAAGTGGCGTCGGAAAGTCTAGTCTGATTAATGCTTTGAGGAGCAACCACCATGCTTCCGATGATGCAGAAGGGGAAAATTTGTTTGATCCGGTGGGTTTCATCACTCCCTTCGTTCTTTTTTCTTTTGTTTCGATCATTTTGTTCGTGTGAGTTTGGTGCTCATATATCCGTTGTTTCCTGTACTTATTTCAGATTTTAGGCAGCAAATGGTATGGGGATCAGCTTGTTGGACAGGTTTCAACAAGAAGTGGCAGAGGGAAGCACACTACTCGCAATGTCTCGTTGCTTCCTTTGTCTACCGGGGGTTATCTTGCTGACACTCCTGGCTTCAACCTGCCTAGTTTACTAAAAGTCACAAAGCAATCTCTAGCACAAACATTCCCAGAGGTTTGTGTACTTTTTATTTTATGCCCTTCACTTGACTCATGTCCTTTAAGTTCGTTTCCCTCACATTGTTGGCACATGTTAACTTTTGTTACTTTCTACTGCTACTTTCGCTTTTATCCTATCAGATCAGGAAGATGCTCAGTGACGGTGAGCCTGCTAAATGCTCATTCAATGATTGCCTGCATCTTGGTGAACCGGGGTGTGTCGTTAGTGCTGCCTGGGAAAGATATCCGTACTATTTCCAACTTCTTGATGAGATCCGAATCAGAGAGGAATTTCAGTTAAGGACGTATGGAACTAAAAAGGAGGGTGATGTCAGGTATGCTTGTGTTATATATATCAGGGTATTAACCTTGATTATGCATGCCTTTCGACTAAATACTTTAACTTCTGTGGTTTAAGTACTTGAATGCTGATAATCCGCACTACCATGGTTGTCACGGTGAAAAAGAAATCATATGCTCCACCGAAACATTGTGGTATGAAAGCAGCTAGTATTTCACCGTCTCTATGGCTTGAATCGTTTGACTATTCATAATTTTCTGCTGGTTTAACTTTGCCCTGGCATTCATCGTTGTGCTTATGCAGACTTAATTAGTATCTGCACAAATGTCGTATGTTTTGTTTGTCCTGCTAATGAGCCTGAATGGACAAATTGTTTGCAGGTACAAGGCGAGAGATAAGGGCGTTCAACAAGCTGAACCGCGGTTGGAGCTGAAGAAGCACAGGAGAGTATCTCGCAAGAGTACGAACCAATCTTTACTCGATGAATTAGACGAGCTGGATGATGACGACAACTTACTAGATGAGGAAAATGATGCCTTTCTGAGGGCAATGAGGGATGAAAACCAGTAGAAAGCTCACTCATTTCATACGTTGTAAATAGTTAAAGTTTGAGCCGTGATGTTGTAACAGTGTTTAGACTGACCTCAGCCGTACAGAACAGCGCGAGCGTAATCAGATTGCTAGATTCTTTTGTAGTGAAATGCAAGCAACGTTTATAATTGGCAACCGATTCAATCTCAGAGATCTTTACACTCTCAATGGATAGGGATTGCTTGAGGGTGCAACAAGTCAACAACATCAACAACAAATCCTACCAAGTAGGGTCGGCCGTGCGAATCCTAGACGCTCGGTTTTACCTAAAACACTATCAAAAGCAAATTGAAGGGTTTCCTATTTACGAATCCGAAACCAAACCTATTAAAACAAGATCGCACAAAACACAATGCTGCAAATACCATGAAATTCTCTTCTAGTCATTGTATAAGTGCTGGTAATGGAAGTTTGAGTACAATGTTAATATCTCATTGCTGTGATCAGTCTCAAGAAAACTGACCTACTTCTTACTTCTTGGAGGCTTTCTTCTTCGAGCTCACGGGCTGCTGCGGCTGCGGCTTGGGATGCTTCTCGGCTTCGCTCGGGTCCAGCCACTTGAGCGGGTGGCGATTGAAGAAGGGCCAATTGGGGACGGTGACCAATGTGGTGAGAACCACACCACCAGCATAAGTCAGAACCATCGTCTGGAAAGACCCAGTGATGTAACCGGCGGCGAATCCAACCACGGCGAACACCAGTAGCAGTATCTGCATCAGCTGCTCAGCTAGCCTTTGCCCTTGCCAATCCATCTGCAAATTATACCAAAAAATTAAAGAAGTGATCTTCCTCATTCGGATTAATTAACGGATCAAAACAAAATTAAGCAAATTCGCAACATTCGAAACTGTGCCACAAAAACCCTAGAAACAGTACCTTGTAATGAACTCTGAGGTAAGCACTTCCTCTGCAAGCTGAAAAATTAAACAAATTTGGAAGCATAAATTACATTACCATAATTTCACAGAAAAAGCAATAATAAAAGAGAAAATTGACGAGATCATGAAAATCATTTGGTTGGATATGAATTTATTCAGCTGCCAAAGAACAAAAAAGCACCAAATTCATAAAGGTCGATGACGGAATCGAAAAGAAAAATGTTCGAACAAAAATTGGGATCTAAATCCCTAGTAATTGAAATTCCACGAGAGAGAGAGAGGGAGTGAGTTTTTACCTGCGAACGGACCAACTGATGAAAGCACGGGCGAGCGATAAAGGGAGACAGTGATGATAAAGGGAGACGATGAGAATTTCTGAGGGGGCGAAATTAGAAAAAATAAAATTGATACGCTCGTTGAATCTCGGAAAGAGATCGTGGACGTTGATTTTGAATCTGACGGCTGATAAGCAAGGCGCATACGTGGTTTGCTCTGGTCGGTTTGATAAATTCCGGGTCGATTAAGTTCCGGGGTATATACCGGCCCAATTGAAAGGTCCCCAACTAGCTAGGCCTGCGATTTCTAACCCAGGGATGCCAACTCCTTTTCTTTTTATTTTCATTTTGTAATTATTATAATTATTAACGAAAGGGGAGAATTCGAAGTTGTTATATTAGTTTATAGAAAGACTTTCAAATGTTGAGTGTATGAGTAGAAATCCAACATCTTATTCATTTGATTAGATACAACTTTTACCAATGGCACGGCCTAAATTTTAGGCCAAAAAATTGTTATATATCGTTTTAGCCTAATATTTTTTCCCATTAACTTTTTGAAAATAATATTTTTTTTAGATTAATTTAGCTAAATTTGGGAATATTTTTACTTAAAAAGTATTTAAACTATAATCAATCTAATAATGCATTATCATATGTAAGTTTTTTTTTTTTCACCTGATGTCATATGACGCCGAACCCTTTCCATGTGAATTTCTTTTCCTAGACACATTGGTTTTCAGTTTGAATCGTGTTCTGCTTCTAACAAAAGCATTTCCAAGGAGCACATATAGAAGCATACAGAAAAGGATAAATGAAGAGGATAATCCTCCCTACATAATATCATGCTAGAACTGGAGTCTCGTTGGTATTAAAGGAATTGGATCCGCTCCGGACCTTAGTGTCCGGAGCCTAGGAATCAATTCATTTGGGCCGTTGATTGGTGGTTAAAAGAAATCAGAGTCGTTGGCTTTGTGTGGTGAGCCAGGAAAATGAGTTAACGGAGACTATTTTATTGAATTTGTGCGGTCTAGATGAATTGATCTCTAAACTCCTGACAGCAAGGTTCGAAACGGATTCAATTCCGGTATTAAATACCCCGTGACCGGTGAAATATGATCACCTAGTTCCAGGTTTGATATAAGTTTTTGAATCTTTTGATCTCAACCCTTTATATCCAAATTTCAAAACCAATGACAAGTGATCCTGACTTCCCAAGTCACCTTCGGATTAAAACTTCAAGTGCTTAACACATCATTACTACATCACTTAATATTATAATTTAATGATATTCTTCTTCAGTTGTAAATAAAATAACTTAAGTTTGATGCTTATCAAAAATAAATTTGTCACTTATTACCACAATTTAATGATATTCCAATGATGGTCTTAAATTCGATTCTAGCCAAAAATAAATTTAAACCACATTATTATTCACGCTTTACAAGGCTAAACCCATCCCCTCCCCCCTTAACGTGAATAATATCATTTGTTTAAAAAAAATATATAAATAACACCTCATTAATCCAAAATTTAAATTTCGGTTTTACAAAGATGACAGAATGCCATTGATTCAAGACCATTGACAAACAACAGCACCAGGGGCATGATAATGTGGGGCATGAGTATGAAATTATGTCTACCATTGGTTATCAAGCATATTACCCAAACAAAACATAATTTGGTACTAAAACAACAGGAGGCCCAAAAGTTGTCTACATAACATCTCAAACTATATAAAAAGCAGCAAAAAACCCTCATCAAAGGAAACCAGCAACCCTTCGATAGGACGAATGATACGCTCTAAGAGGAAGCACCGCTCCTAAGAGCAGCCTTCTTCGATTTGCTTGTTGCCAACTGGCTCTCGGGCTGCAATGATAACAGATAATCGAATTGGTTAACAATTTGCCTCGCGTATTTTCAACGACATAAAGTCATACTAAATGTACAATCTTCAAGTTACCTCTTTCTTGACGGGTTCTTCCTTCTCGGAAAGGATCAGCTCAATATGGCAGGGCGATGACATGTAGGCTGCAATTGGTTTAGCAATACAAATCAATATAAAAACAACAATTCTCAACAAGAAAATAAGATGAGAGGATGATTGGTTGGAACTTACGGTTGATTCTTCCGTGAGCCCTGTAGGTTCGGCGCCTTTGCTTCTGTGCTTGGTTGACCTGGATGTGAGATACGATTAGGGAATCAACATCCAAACCCTTCACCTGAAAAATTGATTAGAAATTATTAGTCTCGATAGCAGATAAAGATAACAACACCAAGTGATAAGCAGAATGTAAGATGATGTAACTTACTTCAGCATTGCTCTCAGCATTCTTAAGCAAATCTAATATGAACTTGGCAGACTTGACAGGCCAACGTCCTTGCCCATTGGAATGCCTGTTTTTTGCCTGGGCAGTACGCCCAACACCACGGCAGAAACGACGGAAGGGAATGGCCTGCTTGTGAGCCAGAACATCCTCCAAATAACTCTTTGCCTTGTCCAAGCGCATCTTTCTGATAGAAAACGCAGTTTCCCTTGTGTTCTGTTAAACACAATAGCAACGCAAGTCAAAACCTCAAAATTAGTAATTTAAAAAAATTCTAAAACACAAGCACAAAATTGTTTTTACAAGTGTCAACACTCCATGCAAGGCAGCAAAATCATGGTACTATCCACACACTACAGAAGTGATTCTAACAATGTCTTATAATTATTTATGAAAAAACGTCACAAGATCCTTAATTCGAATCAGGTTTGAAACAAAGAAAAATACACATTCATGAGAAAAATGTGGCGTCATTAACTGAACCTTCAGTCACAAAAATGCAACAGATGCAAAGTACAGAGGTTCACCCAAAAACAATGCAATTGATTTTCCTGAAGTTTACGGGAGCCCAGTTCACAGAAGGTAACTAAGCCCTGCTTTTTTAAATCAGGTTTGGAAAAATTGAAAAAAATTAAACATGACCAAATGTGGGGTCATCAACTGAACCTTCATTCACAAGAGTGCAAAAGAAGCAAAGTACAGAGGTTCACCCAAAAACAATGCAATAGATTTCCTGAAATTTACAGGGGACAATTTCGCAGAAGGTAAATAACCCTTCTTTTTTTTTTAAATCAGGTTTCAAAAATATGAAAAAAATCATACATGACAAAATGTGGCGTCATTAACTGAACCTTCAGTCACAAAATGCAACATATGCAAAGTACAGAGGTTCACCCAAAAACAATGCTAGTGATCTTCCTGAAGTATACGGGAGCTCGGTTCACAGAAGGCAACAGAGCCCTGCTTTTTTCATCAGGGTTTGACAAATTAATGCATGTATATATGCAAACCAAACCACCAGAGTTTGAGTCAGTGCTAAGTCAGTAAAGAGCATGAAATCACAACCTTTTTCTCACCTTCAGCTAATTGTACAAACTTCTAAAACTCGCTACCTCCTAACACCAGTTTTTCTAATCATAAAACTGGAAAGCAAACACCTTTAACTAGATTCGCAAAACACGTAAAACTAGAAACCCAGCCACCACACCAATTCAATTGTTCTCAGACAACAAATTTTAGTAAACTGAAAACACATCCCACAACAAGCGGACCGATATAACCAATTCAAAATATTACATTAACTACTGAATCTCCACCCAACAATAAAAAACAGAGCAGATTCATTGACATAGGCAAAAGAAACCGAATAGAAATCCCACATTTTACAACCAAATCATCACATGCTAAAACAAAAACCCAAAAGCATGCAACTCGAAACTTTTAACTCTACGAACAACAAAGAATAGTAACAATACCTTGAAATGAACCCTCAGGTCAGAACCTCTTGCTTTGCAAGCTGAAACAAACGAAACAAATCAAAACCCACAATCACATCAAAACAATTTTCCTGGAAAAACAAAACCAAGATTCGTATACAAAAACCCATTAGATCCGTAACAGTAAATCAATAAGAGTACATACACTTGGTGATATTGTCGGGCTCTCTGGAGTACTTCACCTGGAAAAAAAAATACAAAACAAAATCACTGTCAGTGCATTTGAAGGCGCAGAGATGCAGAAACAAACTGAATTTCCAACAGGAGGAAGAGAGAAAGAGAAGATTGAGGGGAAGGAAGTGAGAAGGATTACCATGGCGGCCGATGGAGCTTCTGCCTCAGTGAAGGGTTTACGCTTTTGCTTAGACGCAGAAGAGGCGAGTTCTTGTGGGACTTGTGCTTTTATAAACAAATGGAATGAAACCCTAGTAATAACCAGGCCTCTAATATGCTAATGGACCCTCAATTGGGCTTGTTTGGGCTTCATGCTAGCAACCACGTAATGTTTGTTATGTGGGCTCTATTCAAAGCCCAATACCAATTCAAAAATATTATTAAAAAATTAAGCCGAAATTAGGAATTAAAAACTTAAAAAGTTGAGAAGTGATTCAGAGCATAATTTTGTGCATGTAGTCCCAAAAACAATGGTCGACAAAGCAGTAAAACTTCGTCGTCTTGGTCGCATCAACACTACTACAAGAGTGTTGTCTAACCTATAACCTAAACCGTCACATTTTGTTTGAATGAAAAAATTAAATATTATTAAGGGATTTTAAAATAACCGAAATTGAAATGATGGAATTTTATTTTTTATAATTTGTGAATTTTAATGTATGGTTAATTTAAAAGAACAATAGAATTTGAATACGGAATTTGTTATTTTTAAACTTTAACTCATACAAATTTAGAATTGACACATGTTTACATGGAACTTAAAACTTGAAAATTGGAGGTCCCAAATTCAAGTTTTTTTCTACATGAAAATTCTAAATTTATTTATTTATGAATCCACACGAAGGATCGATACATGTCATTTTGTAAATCCTGACTTTTGTCAAAATTTCAAATTTATTTTCTTCTTCCAATTAATTTTGTGGACGTTCGGTTATTTGCATTAAGGGTGGATGACTCGGTGGAGGTATGGGACTTCAGTGGCGAAAGCTATTGTCCCAGGTTATGGACATTGTCGTCCGTGACATGCAGCCCGCGTCTATCTATTTGGTGGAGTCAGTGGATGAACTTGCCTTGGTGGTGAAATATGAGAAGTGGGAGAACGTGGAACGCTTGTGCTGTGCCCATGAAGAGCCTGCGGAGCAACCCTCGTTCCCCACTCCTACCGTTTGTTCCTAACCCATGGCGATAGCTATAGCAGTGCAAGTGGAACTACCATATTTTTCATGTCTCATTCCCAAAAATGCAAGTAAACATGCTCTTATTTCGCACCTGCACAAGGAAGATCTGGGGGTATAGCAGTGATACGGAACACAAAACAAATCTCAGTTACTGAATCTTTGGTTGGAGTATTCTCAGTCTCCATAAAAATTAAAGCATTGAATGGGTTGGACTGGTGGCTATCAGGGGTCTATGGTCCCTGTAAAAATAAAGAGAGAAGGGAGTTTTGGGAAGAAATGGCAAGCCTTTACGGGCTTTGTGGACCAAGATGGTGTGTAGGAGGAGATTTTAACGTGGTGAGATATGTAAATGAGAAATCAAATGGGGGAAGGACGACTACAAGCATGAGGACTTTTAACAAGTTTATCCAAGATATAGAACTCAAAGATCTAGAGTTGCTCAATGCTCAATTTACTTGGTCAAATATTAGAGAAGAAGCAGTGTGTCGGAGGTTAGACAGATTCTTGTTCTCTATTGGATGGGAAGAGATCTTTTCAAATGTAAGACAAAAGGCTTTGGCAAGGGTAATTTCAAATCATTGTCCAATCGAGTTGGATACTAACAAGGTGAAATGGGGGCCAAGTCCTTTCAGGTTCGAAAACATGTGGCTAGAACACCTAGATTTCAAGAACAAATTCAAACAATGGTGGCAATCTAAGCAGGTTGAGGGTTAGGAGGGTTATAAATTTTTGAGCAAGTTAAAAGCTCTCAAAAGGAAGTTGCAAAGATGGAGTAAGGAGGTTTTTGGTGATGTCAAGAAAGATATTAAGGAAGCTGAGGCTAGTTTAGAGGAATTAGATATGAGAGAAGGAATGGAAGGGTTAGATGTTGCTTCAAAAAGAAAGAGGGAAAAGTTACTTTTCCTTGTGGAAGATTTGGCTTTCAAGGAAGAAGCGAAGTGGAGGCAAAGAAGTAAAGTGGAGTGGGCTAAAGATGGGGACGGTAACACCAAATTTTTCCATAAAATAGCTAATGGGAGAAGGAAGAGAAATTATATAGAAAGATTGGAAGTGGAAGATGGTGGCGTGGTAGAGGATGTAGAAGAGATAGAAAACAAATCGTTAACTTTTTCAAGTCCCTATTTAGTAACAATGAAGAGATGTGTTAGGGTTTGGAAGACATTAACTGGTGCTCAATAAGTCAATCTAAGGCAGCTTGGCTTGAGAGGCCTTTTGAGGAATTGGAAGTTCAAAGAGCAATTTTTTATTGTGGAAGGGATAAGTCGCCAGGTCCAGATGGGTTCTCTTTGCTAATGTTTCAAAATTGTTGGGATATCTTGAAAGTGGATATTTTGAAGGTGATGGAGGAGTTCTTTGAGAAAGGGATAATAAATGCAGTGACAAATGAAACATTCATCTGTCTTAGTCCGAAAAAGTCAGATTCTTTGAAAGTGACAGACTACATGCCTATAAGCCTAGTTACTAGTTTATACAAATTGTGGCGAAAGTGCTTGCATCAAGGCTAAGGGAGGTTATGGGTAGCACAATCTCTCTATATCAAGGAGCTTTTATTTAAGGTAGACAATGGAGGGATTGGTGTTCAAAATTGATTTTGAAAAGGCTTATGATCATGTGGAGTGGAGATTTTTGGATGAAGTCTTACAAAGAAAAGGCTTTGGCGATAGATGGAGGAAATGGGTCAGGGTTGTCTAAGTTTTGCAAATTTCTCAATTTTGATCAATGGGATGCCTATAGGAAAATTTAAAGCTTCAAGAGGTTTGAGATAAGGTGATCCATTGTCACCTTTTCTTTTCACCTTATTAGTTGATGTCTTGAGTAGATTGTTGGATAAGGCACAAGAGAATCATTTGATTAAAGGTTTGTACATTGGGCAAGAAAAGGTGGAGATTTCGCATCTTCAATTTGCTGATGACACCAATTTTTTTCTTGGCGAAGGCTGAGGAAGTTTGGAACAATTTATTAGAGTTGCTCAATTTATTTTGTACTATTTCAGGTTTGAAAATTAACAAAGCAAAGTGCTCTTTGGCTGGAATAAACTCAGATTGTGAGAAAATTAAAAGGATGGCAGATTCCTGGGGTTGTGAGGTGGGTAGCTGGCCAATAAAGTATTTGGGTCTCCCTCTTGGGGGAAGGCCAAGAACACTTACGTTTTGGGATCCGGTTGTAGAAAATATGGAAAAAAAAACTTCAAAGTTGGAAGAAGGCTTTCTTATCTAGAGGTGGTAGATTAACTTGGATTCAATTTGTTTTGGGATGTTTGCCAATTTATTACATGTCCTTGTTCAAAATTCCTTGCAGGGTGATTGGACGGCTAGAAAAACTATTGAAAGGGTTTCTTTGGGAAGGGGTAGAGGAAGGAAAGAAAAACCATTTGGTGAAATGGGAGGTAGTTATTAAAAGTAAGGAGGAAGGGGGTTTAGGTGTGGGGAATTTGAGGAAACGGAATGAAGCGTTATTGGCTAAGTGGTTGTGGAGATTCCCAAAGGAATCAAATTCTTTCTGGCACAAGGTAATCAGAAGCAAGTACAGGTTGCAGGATAATGGGTGGGATGCAAATCCTTCGTTGCGTGTTTCAAGTCGTAGCCCTTGGAAAGATATTTCGTCTGGTCTTCAATCGTTCCTAGAGTGTTGCAAGTTTGAGGTGGGCAACAGGAAAAGGGTGAGGTTTTGGAAGGATGATTGGTTGGAAGGTGGACCATTGAAAGAGCCATATCCTAGATTATTCTTGTTATCGAGAATGCACAACCAGAGCATTTCAAGTTTTGTAGATTCTTCTGTTCATTCTTTGAGTTGGACTATGGGGTAGAGTAAGACACTGGGCAACCCTCTACGCATCAGTTTCGAATGAGTTCAAGGATTATTCTTTTTCTCATATAGTGCAGGATATGTTAGCAGCCGTAAAATGATTATGGTTGAGGTTATGTTACTTGTAATCAGATTTATTTAAGAGGTCTTGGCTAGCTTTGCTACATGGTGGATTTCTTATCCACTATTCTGTAATCCTTGTTAAAGTGTTATCGTTTCTACTAAAAAAAAAAAAAAAAAAAAAAAATTTATGGCTTTGTCTTTTGCATTTCTGGACTTGCCGGGTAAAGTAAAACTAAACTAGAAGATGTAACTTGACAAGAAGCTCGAATACGCAACGACATCCACCCACTCTGGAAAAAGGCCTCTCAGCTTCTTTGTTTCGTCAACCATATATTGGTCTATGACAGCTACGTCAACCCTCAAACCGTCGGATCCCCTAGCCTGCAATTATCGCAAGCAAACTTGAGCGGCTGACGGAGAGATTTGCAATATGAGCAGCTAAAGAAAATAAACTGAAGTGGCTGACGGAGAGATTTGCGATATGAGCAGTAAAGAAAATAAACCAACACCAGGTAAAAGAGCTTTACCTCTAACCAGAAGTTCCAATTCTCAGAGCTAGCTCCACTAAGCCGGCATATGTATGATGGTGGACCTCCGTCATTCGTTACAGTAGCTGTTTCAAATTTTCTCAAGCATAAGCATACACCATGTGAAAAGGTAAATGTGTGTAAGAAACTCAAAACGCAAAAAACTTTCCGTTACCTGGAAGTGTATTGTCTGCAAATGACCAACTGGATAAAGGGCCTGTTATGTTGAGGACGGTAACCCAAACCTCCTTTAAGGAACTGAAAGAAAGGTATCACACAGTAAACTTTAAAACTTGCAACTGAAATTAATAAAAAAATCCAAAAAAACGGTGTTGAAAGCCTATTCAGTATCCAATAGTAGGTCATGTATGTGGTGGTTTGTTCTACTCACCCTAAAGACAGTTGCAAGTATACTCTCCGAGATCCCTCAATGAAAACCGTATGCGGCTCATAAGTAGACAGATGGGGGAACTGCCTGTATTGCTTCAAAATACTGTCACTTTTTGCAGGGAACTTCAAGCTTCTTGAGAACAAAAAAGACACAGGAAAAATTCCCTGCACATACATACAAAAAGGCCATCAGATAATCTTTCATCGCAATTAATGTTGAACAATTAACTGAACATAGCAATTGACCTGCACGAACAAGTTATCCATGGATTACAGTAAGACTAAAGTGTAGGTCTGCTCTTGAATCTCGAGTACATCTCAGGCTCATCAGTAAAAAAATCATTCAGGTGATTAATCAGACACAGAGAACAATGACTAAGTGCAGGACACGAGGACCATGGATAATACTTAGGATAAGTGATCCAATCTCAAGGATAAGAACTAGAGTTTAAAGAAAAAAAAAGGTCATGGAAGGCTGTCTTTAATAGTTAATTGACGTAAACTCATTACAATCTTACATACCATAAAATTTTCCAGCTGAGATAACTTTGCAGTTTCAAAAGAAAACTCTGAACTAATGTGCAGTTCCTTTGCCACCTCCGGTGCATGTTTGAATACAAAAAGTAAAGAATTGGAATCTACAACAGAAAAATCATAGCTGGAGTCCATAACCTGATTTGCATCTGCCACGCAAGAAAAACTGTTTGCATAGGATCTAGGATAAATCTGATCAAAAGGAAAGCATTTTGGAATTATACTTAATCATTTTGCTAGCTTGAATACCTGCAGTAAGAAACGTATGCTGGAAAAGAATCCGCTTAGGAGCGTCCACACTGTATGGAAAGAACTGAGACGACAAAGCCAAGCCTAGCACACTAATGTGCAGCAAAACCTGCAAAATGGATGACCTAGCTAACCAGCGACCACAGATTGGTATCAGAGGGCCTACACACAAACCAGTCACAGCTCCCACTGTTGTTGCCATCACAACATCAGGAACAAAATAACCTGCAAGAATGCAACTGATGATTAAAAGAAGATTTTGTGAATTCTTGAATAACGGGAATCCAAAGTACTTGCAGCATAATTCAAAGTTTCAGAATGAACCATATTTAACAACAAAATCTTAATAATCTTGCTCTATTGCAAGCACAACGTATCCATAGAGAACTGAATCTCCCAACTATGATAAACATGGGAAACCACCATATATTGATTCAATAAAAAAACTGACTTGAAGAACATAATAACTCATATGTGAAGGTAACACATAACAGCAGTAATGAAGGAAAGTTCAAAAATACTAACCATATGGAGGTGGCAAAGCACCCATCATACCCAGCTTTTCAACCACAAATTGTACAAGAAATCCACCAAAATATACAGAGTATGCAAGGCATGGAAGTACAGGTAACACGTAGAATAATGTTGACCTGAGAGAAATGATATATATTCTGTTAAAGAACTGTAATTTCTTTTCGAACTATGAGAACAGGACTAAAATGTTACTGAGAACTGTAAGACAGGAAACACACAAAAACACCCATTAAATTATAACTTTAATAACTCTGGAAACGGGTACCTGAGTGACTGGTGACCAAATAATTTGACTGATAAGCAGTATGAAATCCATCCAGGAAGCATAGAGGTAGATATTGAAAAAGTTAAGAAGCCTCCGCTAAGCCCAGCCAAAAGGTAAGCCTGCTTTCACTAAAATAGTTTTAGCTGTCTCAGGTTTAACTAAACAAATATGAGTTACGCATCTTAAGTTCATGATTCATCCTTTTAAGTGATTAATAAAACTTTTAAGTGAAACTATGAAAAAAGTAACTATGCCACTTACCAAAGTTGATATAGCGTATAATCCAAACGCTCCCCAAAACCTCGCTTCATCAGATAAAGCCTGCAAGATTCACACGTATGATGATTGATTTGCTAACTTAACATGCTGGGATTACTACACAGACATTAGACAATAGGTATACAGACTGAAAAAGAGACATGATGCCACCAAATTAATTTCTAAGGCAGAAATATAAGCCCACACTAAACTTAGTAGGTCATAGTTTCAAAACATTTTCTTATTATATGCAAGCTGATTGACAAACCAGATAATGTAATCAATGAGATTTTAAAGAAATCTATAACTTTTCAACCAATAAATGAAAAAAAAATGCATTTCTCCATAATTGTCTTCTATTGGGGGAAAAAGATAAACTTGGTCTTGTCTGGTGCATAAGAGTACCTCCTTTAAAGACTTGAGAGCTGATGCATCTTGAGAGAGGGGAAAGCTACTCCAAATAATTCTAGGAATCAACATACCAACAAGTGAGCAGGGGACGAACATCAAGTAAGCCAAATATGGATGAGCAAACCTGCATTTGAACACAAAAGGTAAGTGAGAGTTTCAAGGAACAAAGCTCCATCTTCAAAATACACATATCAGGAGCTTAGATAGATTTCTTTTCTCTTCTTTTTTGTAGGAGCTAGAACTAGTGGACTAGAAATTATACATTTAACTTGATTTTTTTAATACAAATGATCCAGAACTTCAACCAAGCGAGACACACCATTTCAGTGAAAAGAAATTTATCTGTTATCACTATAAACCATACAAACTAAAACGGGCAGCCCTTTCATCAATGATATGAAGCTTAACTGCTGAAATAAAGTGTCTGATCAATGAGCGTAATTAAATTCTACTGAAAAGTTTTCAATATTGATTAAAAGCTAGACTCATAATCTTGTAAAAGCACAATGCTAACAGGACTATAAATTATAAAGGAAGAACTCAACAAACATGAACCAACCAATTCATAGCACAACTAGTGAACAGCAATCTCAGGATGGCAAAGATAATTGGAAATACAATTGCCAGAAAAATCCCAGTAGCATGGAAAATCATTCCTGCAAAATTAACAAATTGGACAACAATGTTGAAAATTCTTGATAAGATGTCAAATATTTCAATACGAAGACAAACGCAAGTTACATAATGAATTCTGCCCACGAAGTAGAGAACAAAATTTGTCGGGTGCAAAAGTAGGACTCTTAGCAATAAGGAACGTATTTACATTGAAAAGTAGCGGATTTACCTTTCGTAAAATCGCAGAAAGTTGAAAACCAAGAAACGAGCCCACGATTCTGCTTGTGTGAAAAAAATGGCATAGCTAAGAAAATGGCAATTGGAATACTGTGAAGTAGCCTGGCTACCTTCCGCGTATAGTAAATCTGTAATACTCATCATGAGAGAGAAAGCATGAGTATCATATATCATATATCAGCCTGAGAACATACTTGTCAAATCAACAGTATCATGAAAATACTACAAATCACCAGCTTGGTACCGTACCATAAACAATGATAAATAATCAAAGAAAACAGCATGTTCTCCGTCATAGTGATATGCATTCGACTCTCTTTCATGTTTAACTTGTAGCTTAGAAGAATTGGTGAAGGCCTTAATTACGCTAACCAAATTCTCTCCCCGAGCTTGCATACTTCCAGGTCTGGAGGCATTGGAATGTATCAGAGGAAGTGCTTAGGGACGAAGTGGTTTGAAAAATCAAATTAAGTAAATATGTACCAAAATAGCAGATGTAATGCATACAATAATCTCTCCATTGTATCATAGGATGTATGATAAAAATAACCACCAAGGAGAAAGATAATATCCAAGCCTGGAATGTTGCCATAATCTTGAGAAAATATCCGGAAATCTGTATCTCCAGGAATGACAGGAAAAACATCCTGCAGATGGCACATAAATCAATCCAGAAGTAAGCCAGTTTATAAAATGAGACAAACTAAAAAAATATATATTATCTGAATTAGTATCGCCACTAAAGATTCTAAGGTACTAGAAGATCGTAACAGTTGTAATGGGTAGAATCAATAGCGTAAAAATATCCCGTTTATCCAATTGCATTATTAATATGAAACTGGAGTTACGAAAAAAGTTAGCTGATGCATTTTGCAGTAGGAAAAACTAAACACTTACAAAACACAACATCAAAATCAAAATTGATAATTAGTAGTGGAAAAGGCAAAACATTAACCTGAGCTGCGCTATGTGCCATAGGATATACGGCTGATTGAGCATAGACCTGAGAGGGCCAAGAACCAGGTCCTGATTGACAAACTAAATCTGCAAAACTCAAGAGTACAGAAATCAACAAAGAATGCTGCGGCACAAAAAAAATCCGGTTTACTAAGCAATAAAACTGGAAATGAAATTCATTGCTATCCACACACCCCCTTTTACCTTCCACACACCCTTTGTTAATTTTTGTCCTTTGATCCTCTCAATTCATTCAATCCGACGGCCAGAAATTGAGGGGGGGTGTGTGGAAGGTAAAAAGGGGTGTGTGGATAGCACCACCCTCTCAAAATGTAATGAATACTTATGCCAATAAAGGTCACATCAAGAGATCATCTGGAAAAGATGTTTTGTAAAGCAAATGCATCCTATCTCTTCAAGACAACTTAAATTATAACTCGGTCATCCAAGCAAGGTAGTTTGAGTATTCTAGCTGACATACTACTCCCAAATTATCATGGGAAATGAAAAGCAATAACAAACACCTAGATGCACTCTGGAGTAGCATTACCAAGTTAAACAAACAACTTAAACATCTTGAAGAAGGTAATATTGACAAGTGATGATATCCTACCAGGACCGCGGGTCCCTGATGCCTCCACATTTATAAAAGCCCCAATAGTCTCACGCCATTGATGTGTCTTCATGAAGCCATGAGAACCCTAATAACATAAGAAATCACCTCCAATGAGCTTAAACATATCAGATGCCAATAGCAAGCTAAAAAATATATATATTAATTTTTGAGACTATATAAAACCTGGATTGGTAGCAAATGATGCAATAACTTCCAGAATAAATATTATGGAAATAACTTACCAACAAGAAAAGCTCTTCAGCCCCATTAAAAAGAAAAATAACAGGCCGAGGAGGAACCCATCCAGAATCCACCATTAGCCTTGCTATTTCCAGCATTGATGCTGCAAAAGAATAGAAAAATAAAGAAAATGACATGAACATGCAAGAAATGGTTAAAATCAAGTGAAAGTTTGTTTCCACACACCTACACATGAACCGCAATCAGCAGCACCTGGGGAAGCAAGTGGACTGTCAAAATGTCCATTTAACAAAACTGATGGTTCATTGTCTTGTGAATGTATTGACGATATCCTGCCATTGAATACAATGTAATGTGAAGTGAAATTTACTAAACTGCAGCAAGATGAAAACATCAATGCCACTGCATTACTCATAATATTCTTAAAACTTTGACCAAAACAATAGATATAGCGACGGCAATAAGTAGTGACAAAACTGAGACCGGCAGGCGGCAGCATATTGACAAGAAATTAAAGTAATCTAAAATGTGTATAGTTTACCTCATCACAATATTTGTGTGGTTTCTGTAACCAAGAGAAATGCCATGGCCCAAAAACATCATATTAAAGGTGCCATTAACAACGGACTCTTCTATCTCAATTCTGCAAGTATAAAAATTTTGGCACCATTGCCACACGAAACTCGGATAAACAATGAATAAATAAAAAAGAAACAATCTTTATAGTGTATTACAGACCTAACATTGGACCCAGCTCGCTCCTTTATCATTTCCAACTGCCCTGTAATGTACCGAGCAGCTTCGGTCAAGCCAGGACGCCCTTCCTATCAACAAATTAGGAAATTACAAATAAGTACCTCAACCCAAAACGTGTCCCCAATCTCTCCAATAGAAATTACAATAGCGAATTCAAATCAAACCCAGGAAAAATCCCAAATTGTTTTTCTTTTCAATTTGAACAAAAAATGGAGAAAAAACAGTGAGGGCATTGAAAAATGAGCTCACCTGGCGGCCGTCGATCTCATGGGCCAACACTCGAACGTGCTCGACGGCTCTGGCTTCGGAGAAGCGATCGAGAGGGGCGTCGATGTCGAGCGGCTTGATGAAGCGCATGTAGAGTACGGAGTGAACCAGCGCCGCCATGAGGCCGTACGTCGCTACCAGAATGAGCAGCAACTTGAAGCCAGGCGCGTCGCCGGAGCTAAATCCCAACGCCATTTTTTTCCGATCTCTATGCAGTTGGTGGGTGTGCGGATTTGTGAAGAGACGATTGGAAATGGTGGCTTTTGAATCGGAGAGGTGAAGGAAGTCGGAGAGAGGGGAAGTGCGTACGCAAAGAACTACCTTCCCCAGATACGGGACGTTGGGAACTTGTGATCGTTGCGGTGGCTTTTGGTTCGGAGAGGTGAAGGAAGTCGGAGAGTTGGGGTAGTGCGTACGCAAAGAACTACCTTCCCCAGATACGGGACGTTGGGAACTTGTGATCGTTGCGGTGGCTTTTGGTTCGGAGCGGTGAAGGAAGTCGGAAAGTGGGGAATTGCGTACGCAAAGAGCCACCTTTCCCAGATAAGGGAACCGGATCCCCTCCGGATCCAAGCCCATTAATCAATGAATCGGTCATTAAAATTTGATTCAACAACTATAATTATTATAACTTTTAAAAGATTCTCTATTTGTAATCATTAGATTAAATTTCAATGATCTAGATTCATTAATTAGTGGACTCAGGATGGTTGGATCTAGAGGGGATCCGATTCCCAAATAAGGAACGTTGGGAAGAAAATTTTTATTCTGACGGAAACATAAGTGGTACACTACGTGTTTTAATAGAAGTGGTGAAAAATTTTATTTTTTAAGTTATTAATTTTTTAACACACATATTACTCAATATATATGAGCTACGAGCCTGCTGTCACCTATTTCGTGTCTCTCTTGTGTCCCTCTTTCTAATTTTTTAACACGTATTCCTTGACTTAACTCAAATTTAACATTGTTAACTTTTTATAAAATTAAATTAAAAAAAAAACCAAAAATTAAAGTAATACAAAAACCAAGAATAAACTTTTGAGTTCCACCCTTTACAACCCATTGCCGCCAATCGGCATACTACAGAACTAGCAAACATTCTTTCAAGTTATTAGGATTTGGGGATTGAAGGAAGATATCTAATCAACTGAATATTGGTGAAATCTGTAAGGATTGAACCGACGACGAACATCGAGATTTAAACCGACGCAAATACAACTCTAATATCTAATTCGTCGTCGCCGACAAGAGGGAGGAAGAGAGATAAATGCAAAGAAAGATAACCCCACCGATGGTGAAATCTGTAAGGATTGAACAAACGTTGAGATTTGAACCGACACGAAGACGACTCTAAGCACTAACGGAGCCAAGGTGGGGGCAATGGGATTCCTTGACCCCAATAACCTTGTGGCCAAACAAGAAGAAGAAGAAGGAGCTGATAAAGTTAGTTTGTGTTTGTTTGATTAGTTTCATGGGGTTTCGAACTGTACAGAAAAATGGAACAAATAATGCAGAGATGTTGGACGACTACAAGGCTGTGCAAATTGCATCTGCCATCACTTCATTTAATGAGGAATGTTTGTAGGGTTTGCTGCATTGCCAACTCCCAAAACATTTTTTAAGAGTGGGGGACGAGAACTTAAACAAATATTACACCCATTCTCCTCCAGATTTGATTCTAGCCCTTCATTGAGGTTTTAACTGATCTAATCTGGAGTGTACACTTGTCACTCTCACATACACATACAAAGCATTTAAACTGAAAACTAGCCGTTGGGACTAAACCCTTATTTTCTTCTCTTCTTCTTCGATGCAGCAACAATTCATCCATTGGAGCTCCACTTGCTGCCGTCGATCCTTGGAACCAGAAGCAGTTTAGGGTCCAATACGAGCTGCTGCTTCATTTGTTAGCCATCACTCCATCAGCGCCTCTTCTCCCCCTGCTAAATCTTCCCACCATCATAAATCTACCGTATGGCAGCCTACAGATCGTCAGACCTGCGTTTTTGTCCTGCCCTGTCTAATAATGGAAGCTCAACTTTTGACCCTATTGTCTTAAATTTCTAGCTCCGCCATTGACTCTAAGATCCGATTTGGTTTCGCTGACGAGAGAGAGGAAGAGAGATAAATAGAAAGAAAGGATGCTTGGACTATAATTGGATCATATATCCCCAACAAAAGAAACCTTGCCGATGGTGAGAAAATGCAGCTGACAAGCATGGTGGGGAGGAGATTGGGGGTTGGTGGTTGCGAAACAATGTTGGTTGGGAAGGGTTGCTGTTGGGTTTTTGGTTTTTTTGTTTAACTTCAAATTTTTTTTTTTAATTAAACTTAATTGAAAGTTTAACAGTGTTAGATATGAAGTTAAATAGAGGGACAAGTGTTAAAAAATTAGAAAATGGACACAAAAGAGACACAAAATATAAGACATCAGACTCGTGGCCTGCCTCATGTGCCAATTATAGATTGGCTTTCTAGTCTAAAATGATAGCTCTTCACTTCCATACAAGTGGTCCTAATTCTCCACCATTAATTATTTTGATTATTAAAATATTTGTTAAATAAGAACCAAAATAATAAAATTATCCTTAATTTAATAAACAATAGTTAAAATAATTTGACAAAATTTGAGGGTATTTTGTCATTTTATCTTATTTAATGAAAGTTTTTTCACAAAAGAACAAAAATGATGGATGGTGGTCAAAATCAGGGATCACTCTTATCGATTTCAAATCTCGGAGACCAAAGGGAAAAGTTATGTCAATTTTCACGATCATTTTGCCTAAAAAGCCTCTATAATCTACCTTAAATTTTATGTTTTTGTAACTCAATTGTTTTTTTTTTTTTTATAGTGTAAAGCTTTAAATGATTGTATTTATTAGCAAAATTGTTGAAACCAAATTTCTATTGTTTGAAATGCTAGTGGAAGAAGGGATCCGTCATTAAACTAATCCAAAATAAAATTGGCGTTAATGTCAATTTGACTCCTAATCACAAAAACTTCTTTGACAAAAAAAATACAAAGGTTTCAAATTGAGTCAGTAAATAATACTTTGTTTGTAATGATTTTTTATGTCAAATATGCATAGTGGCGTCTCCATTTAGAATTTGACATTCTCTTTAAAGATGCTTTAATAAGATTTTTTGGGTAACTTTAACAAGAAATTGTAGAAAAATCAAGGTCCAACAAACTAGCTAAATCCCTAACTATCTTAACTTTGTGAACAATAACTAGCTAGATTTAACTAGGAGGAGAGAGAAAGTTAAAAACTATAAAATTGCATTGTTTATAAACTTCAAGAGAAGAAAAAGGGCTTGGATTGTTATTTTTATGAAAAAATAATATTAAAGTATTTTAACTTAACATAAATAGCTAGTGTGTCACATCCCGGTCCGGACGGATCACTTCCCGGGCCCGACTCCACTACCGTAGCACGATATTGTCCGCTTTGGGCTTAGCATTCCCTCACGGTTTTGTTTTTGAGAACTCACGAGCAACTTCCCAGTGGATCACCCATCATGGGATTGCTCTAGCCCCCTTTCTCGCTTAACTTCGGAATTCCTACGGAACCCGAAGCCAGTGAACTTCCAAAAGGCCTCGTGCTAGGTAGAGATGAGAATATATATATATATATATATAAGGCTCACTCCCCTGGGCGATGTGGGATGTCACAATCCACCCCTCTTAGGGGTCCGACGTCCTCGTTGGTACACCACGGCCAGGGCTAGGCTCTGATACCAAATGTCACTTCCCGGGCCCGACTCCACTACCGTAGCACGATATTGTCTGCTTTGGGCTTAGCATTCCCTCACGGTTTTGTTTTTGGGAACTCACGAGCAACTTCCCAGTGGGTCACCCATCATGGAATTGCTCTAGCCCCCTTTCTCGCTTAACTTCAGAGTTTCAACGGAACTCGAAGCCAGTGAGCTCCCAAAAGGCCTCGTGCTAGGTAGAGATGAGAATATATATATAAGGCTCACTCCCCTGGACGATGTGGGATGTCACATAATGTTGTTGGAATTGATGAACAACTAAATTAATATTTGAATCATTTGGCTAGCTACAATAAAATAAAAGGAAACCTAATGAAAATGACTTGAAAACTTTAAGTTGTAACGATAAGGACAAAATAAACGCTAAAATGAATAATACCAGTATTGACTTTTTAGTGTAAAAATGTGGTTTTTCGTTAAAGTGAACAATACCAAGAGCTTTTCGTTAAAGTTCCCTAAAATAAACTTGGCCAATATTGTTGGAGATGCTTTAATACAAATTCTAGAAATAGGATTGGGTTGTTTGGAAGTTTCAAAGTTTTTTAAAAATTTAAGGATTTGGAGGAATTTTATTGTATTTTTTTATGTTAAATCCACGTAATTATATTTGAACATTCGATTTTAAATGATTTTAAAAAGTCGAGGATTCGTAAGTAGTCAATTGGCTTGATGGTTGGGTTTTTCTCTTTATAGTAATATCACTTATGACGGAAATTGTTAATTAGAAATATTCTAAAAACCGCATGGCACTAGTAGAACGGCATAAGAGCCTAGCGCCAAATAAAGAATAAAATAAAGGGGCTTTTGGATTTAGGTCCAAAAACATAGGTTGTTTTTGGGACTGAGTCCAGTTATCCAATTACATATTTTGATATCAATTTTGTCCCTTCAGATAAAAATATTTAAATTCTTTAATTTTTTATCATTTATTCAGTTTTTAAATTTTGAATATTTAAATACTCAAACTAAAATATTATCTAGTAACTACCTACTATTTATGAAGAAAACAAAACTAATATAATTTAGTAACTACCTACCTATTGTATAGGAAGAAAAATGCTTTATACCTACAAAGTATATATAATCTACCTGCAAAACAAAAATAAACTACATATTGTATTGGAAGAAAAATGCTGGGAACCTATAGAAATATAAATATGATATAATATACCTCCATTAAATGAACGAATTTGGAGGGAAGAACACAAAAATATCACCCATGAAAAGAAGAGACAAAAAAGAGGAGGATTGATAGAGGGAATTGTTTGGAAGAAGGAAAAAAGGAGGGATGAAACGGATTGGGGGTTGAGGTGATTATATGGCTATAACTAATCCTACAATTAAGGGATTAGTTAAACGACAAATAATCCTATAATTAAGAAATTTTGTGTATTTACAACAATTCGTAAGCCTAAGGGGTAAATATGGTACAAACCACAAATAAACATACGTAGAATCTCAATTATTGGACCTATTTCAATGAAGTGGACTAATTCTACTAATGACTCACAAAATTGGATCTATATTAAGTTATCCCTAAAATAAAATAGAGTAAAATTGATCTTCGGATTTTAAAATTTTGCTTATTTTTTCCAATAATTCAATCACTTGTATTGTGATAATTGATGTACCAGTTCGTGTCTTCAGAGAAAGAAATCTCTCTCCTGAGTGCTGACTAGAAAATTCTTTTCTTTTGTTCCTCCCAAGTCCCAAATGAATGCTTGAAGCAAAGTAATGGCCCAAGGCGTGAAAAGTGCATCGATTTTGCCTCCCTAACCAAATCAAACGGACAGTTGAGTCCCAGTACTATTATACTGCCCGCGCACCCGGTAATGCCAAACGCCAGATCTCACAAAATGTACGGAAAAGCCGCCTTCGCCCTCATCATCGCCTTCCTCCTCCTCCTCACCTACTCAATCTTCATCGGCACCGTCGACATCCGATCCTACTTCCTCCCGCTCCTCCCCTCATCGCCGCCGCCGGTTGTCCAGTCCCTCTGCGCCACCACCTCCCCGCCTCTCAAGGTCTACATGTACGATCTCCCGCGCCGCTTCAACGTCGCAATTATGAACCGCCGGGGCACCGACCAGACTCCTGTCACCGCCCGGACTTGGCCTCCGTGGCCAAAGAACTCCGGGCTCAAGAGGCAGCACAGTATTGAGTACTGGATGATGGGCTCGCTTTTGTTCGACGGTAATGGCGGTGACGGGAGAGAGGCGGTTAGGGTTTCTGATCCGGAATTGGCCGATGCGTTCTTTGTGCCGTTTTTCTCTTCGTTGAGCTTCAATACTCATGGGCACAACATGACAGACCCGGCTACTCGGATTGATCACCAATTGCAGGTAAACATTGGGTTTTGACTGTTGATTTTTAAATTTGATAGTTGGGTGTTGAATTGGGTCGTTGAAAACATCGAATTCCGGTGGCTTGATTGAGTTTGTTTACCCTATTTGTATTGGACATGAAAGTTTCATTTCTAAGTTGTAGTTTTGTAGGCAATTGAACAGAGTCTTCTGCTGAAATTGAGATTAAAGTGGTTAGCTGAGCTTAGATGCGATGTAAAAACTGGGATTTTCTTGTGTAGCTGACATATCGAATTCGAGACCCGGGCCTTGTTTGATTTCTTTATTTATACAAGAAATTGTAGAGCAATTTTTAGTAAGTTAGAATGTGTCTCCACTTGTTATCTTTACTTGGTCTTTGTCAACAGGCTTCTCAAAGTTTAAGTCCTCTCTCTAGCGCTACCGATTTTTCAAATCACTGTCAAATAGATCCTTGTGGTGTTTCCAATTGACCTTTTTCTGTGTGCAATTCCATAGTCTTGTTATGACTAAACTTTCTTTTTTTTTCTGATTTCAGATAGATTTATTGAAAATCTTGGGAGAATCAAAGTACTGGCAAAGATCTGGAGGGCGAGACCATGTTATCCCTTTGACACATCCCAATGCTTTCAGATTTCTTCGGCCACAGGTCAATGCGTCAATTCAGATCGTTGTAGATTTTGGCAGGTATCCTCATGTAATGTCAAATCTGAGCAAAGATGTGGTCACCCCATACGTACATGTTGTGGATTCCTTTACAGATGATGACCGTCCAGATCCATTTGAGTCCCGTACTACGCTTCTATTCTTCCAGGGAAGGACATACAGGAAAGATGTACGTTAGCTTCAAAGTTGCTTGAAATAACAGTATCCTATCTTGAAACCTTGTACTTCGATCTACAATTGATTATCTACGGTCTTGTTATATGCAGGAAGGCATTGTTCGTGTTAAACTGGCAAAAGTCTTAGCTGGTTATGATGATGTTCACTATGAGCGAAGTGTTGCAACAGGAGAGAACATAAAATCGGTATGCATTGAGTATGGAGTTTTATAATGGGTCATAGGTGATATTGTTTCGTGCATATTCTTTATCCTGGAAAACATGGTTTTAAACACTAGTCACTGGAAATGATTCTTTGTCGTCCTTGGCATCATTTACATTTCTTTATGATCTTTAGCCTTCTTATTAAAACTATTTCTGTGCATACCGTAGTCCCCCTACTTCTTGTTTCTATCTGAACATCTAATACAATGATCGCAAGAATAAATTCCTTACTTTTAAGTTTATTCAAGAAGGTTTTTAATATATGTCCTCACATAAAGAAGACGGGAAGGTTGAGGGTGCATGGAAGGTTGGAAACTTACATTTATGTGATCTGCTTTTTCCTTCGGATGGATAACTTTCCCTTGGCATAGGAGGATTTTTTTGGTAGCCATCAGAAGTTTGAGGAATGATTCATTTATTAATATATAAATATAACTTCTAATGTTTCTCGTTCGTTTGTCTTTCTGTTATCTCAGTCTACGCAACGGATGCGTTTATCAAAATTCTGTCTGCATCCTGCTGGAGACACTCCTTCATCTTGTCGCCTATTTGATGCTATTGTGAGCCACTGTGTTCCTGTCATCGTGAGTGATGAAATTGAGCTCCCGTTTGAGGATGAAATTGACTACACCAAATTCTCACTATTCTTCTCATTCAAAGAGGCTTTGAAACCTGATTACATGGTTAATCAGCTCCGTAATGTTTCAAAGGAGAGATGGATTGAAATGTGGAGGACACTTAAGAATATCTCCCACCATTTTGAATTCAATTACCCCCCAGAGAAAGAGGATGCAGTCAATATGCTATGGAGACAGGTGAAGCACAAGCTCTCTGCTGTCAAACTCTCTGTACATAGAATCCAAAGGTTGAAAATACCAGACTGGTGGCGGAGGAGAAAGTGATTTCAGGAGCTTGCGTTTGTTGTATATTCAAGATCCTTTTTTCCAGCATAGTAACAACCCTTAACGGGGTAAAGAAATATAGGCACCACAACACCCACAGATTCTGCGGGTGATGTTTGAGAGATTCAATAGCGTTCTTCATAGCTTGCGGCTTGTCTATTCATTGACCCTGCCAATTCTCTGTGTCATTTGAGAGGTTCAGTACCGTTCTTCAAGTCACATATTGGGAGGTACTTTCTCTTGATGATCAGTTGCATCGGGTCACTAATTTTTTAACAATTGCTAGTTGTCGGACTTCCGAGCACTGTAAATTTATTTGAGTTCTAATGTTGTAATAACACGACTGTCCGCATTGCTGCTGATTTTGGCTATCGTGGTATATTTTCTAGCTTGTCCAATGCAGAAAAATGGTGTGTAGTATCCTTGGGTAGTCGTCCAGTTGATTTTCGACGAGATGGCTAAACAAATTAGCGGCCCTTCCCAAGAAATGTGGTTTCCAATTAGGCTATTCAGATCGATGTCTATGTAATATTTGCTTAGTGAAAGTAGATTGCTGAAGGCAGCATCTAAATTGGTATCAGACCGAGAGTTTTCTAACTTTGAATTTCATATGATTCGAAACACCACTCGGGCGATAAATCAGTATGAATCTTACATATCTTATAGAGAATGATTGCATATTTATGAACGAACATGTCAAACTGGAAACAAAGTGATATGGTGCCAACTGAAATCCCCAGGTTGTTTAGTAGGCTTAGAATCCTGGCTGCTTGAATTGCATACAGTGCTTACCTTTGAAACACCGAGCAACTCTCGAAGAGCGTACAATGTGTACATCAGAAAATATTCGAACGAAAAAGAATCACAAATCGGTGTGTTCAACGTGAATTCGAACCCTATGCCACGATGTGTTCAGTATTCCTCTCAGGTTCCAGATGGCGTCCACATTTTCGGGTTGGACGTTTGCAGCTATATCGATCTGTTCAACAAGATTCATGTGTAAGATAACATGAGCAGAGAAGTAGTTGAATTATAAGCAACGGTTACTTACTGCTTTAGCGACGATTTCAGTGCTGCGAGAGACACTCGCCTCAGCCTTAAAAAGCACCCATCCCCACTTGTCACTACTCGTATCATCTGCAACATATGGAGCTCCACTCTTTTGGTATCGGGTTGCTTCCACCCACGTCTTGCCACCATCGAACGATACATCTACTCGCTCAATCCCCCGCCCACCTCCAGACACGGCATATCCATGAACTACTACCTGCACAGAAACACGCGCTTGTGTGCATAATTACATCAATGTAAGTAAATTGTGCAGGGCAGTGTGACAAAATATAATGACTAATTGTATACAGATAACCTACTTTTCCAGGCTTTACAGCGTTTTCTTCCTCCAAAGAACAAATTACAGACTGCAGAAACCATCAAACACAATATCCATTATTTCATCAAGAATCATATCAGTAAAGTTAGATACTGAAGCTGCATTAAGCAGTAACGACGTGCAAAGAGTCGTAGCAGGAGGCTAGGAGCAGACTATCGGTATCTAGAAGTACCTGAACAGGAAAATCCATCTGAGGCCGCCGGGTTGACCAATCGATATTTTCCCAGTTCACAGTAGGAGGAAACATTTTGTAGTCCCTTTGCATAAAGAATCCCTGTTCAACCACAAAACACAATTATTATATCCATCTCAGGAGTCACAAGCATTAAGAGCAGGCCACGCAATTGGAACTGGGAAAACCAACCTGGCATTCGTTTTCGATTATGTTGATGGAACTCAGCCATTTGACAGAACGCGCACCTATAACACCCGGAACAACTACACGCAGCGGATATCCGTGATCCCGGTTTAGAGGCTTTAAGATAGCAACATGGTCGGAGAGTATAAGAACAATTCAAGAAATTTGATCCAAAAGAAAAAGAGTTTCACACAAGCTATTCCTTTACCTCTCCATTCATTTCATATGCTAGTAAAACTTCAGCATCCGAGTTTGTTGCTTGAATCAACGGTATTGACGCCTTGTAGGGTCCTCCTTTTTCCTCCTTAAGAAATCATTGTACCATATAAAACATTCCCGAGTAAAGCGATTAACATGTCGCACAAAAATTGAAGCTCACCTTGCACATGTCAACGCTTACAAACTCAACGTGCTTTCCTCCCAACGGGGAAACTGATGCTAACTTAGCGATTCCCACAAGTTGGAGAACATCAGCGAGTTTAGCCCCACCCCAAACGGCTGAAAGAAGACATAAGACAAACAAACACGATGAAGTTTAAACACTCGCATTTTAACAGTGAAAGAAATTAATGACAGATAGTAGCAAATTTACCGTTTCCAATGGCAGAAACGTCCCAGCCAACGCCTTTCACTGTTTTCACTTTGCTCATTGCAGTCCTTCTGTTACCTGCACACTGCTTAGCTTGAAACAAACCAAATCGAATTACTATCGAGCTGCTGTAACTAAATTATACAATGTTCAGCATCACAGTTAACAAACTTACTTGTAGAGTGGCTGTCACAACGTGCTTCGGCAGATTCCTGTTTTCGCAAAACCGAAATGTTACTGTTTAAGCAGATTAACTAATGATTAGGTCTCCCTCCGATATACTAAGTACTTACACAATGTCAGCCATTGATATCTCCAAGGGTTTCTCCACCAAACCGCATATAGACAATCGATACCTGCTCCGCCAAATATATTGTAGCCGTCAATGAACGGGTTCTTCACAAACAAGCCCGCAAAAACTCCATTGCCGTAGTCAATAACACCCAAAACACCGTTTTGAAGAACAATAGAAACTTTGAACCCAATTGTTGTTGCAACAAACATGAACAGTTGACGTCTTTCTCTTTAGTTCGATTCTCGAAGTATTTCTCACTAAGTCGTCACGAGGACTACACTAATTAAGTAATATAAAAGGGCATAACATTGCTTTGGAGGAGACAATTGAAGATTCATGAAATTGAACAAAAGAGTAAAGAAAAAATTGGTTTGAAGTCTTTTCTCCTCCTAATCTATTCTAAAATACGAAGAGTGAGAATCAAACTCGAGCTTTGAGAAGAGCACATTGCTACAGTCAACTTAGCAAACTTATGTTTTTTGAAATTATTAGGCTTTTTTGCCAAAATGATCCATGAGATTTGCGTAACTCATCATTTTGTTCCCTAAGATTTGAAATCAATAGAAGTGATCTTTGAGATTGTCCACCATTAATCATTTTGAACCTTCGGTGAAAAATTATGTTAAATAAGGATCAAAATGACAAAATTACCTTCAATATAATCAACAATAGCCAAACTGATTTAACAAAAATTGATGGTATTTTTGTCATTTTATTCTTATTTTATGGAGATTTTTCATTGAAGAACCAAAATGATTGATTGTGAATAAACTCAGGGACCAATTCTATCGATTTCAAATCTTAGGGACCAAAGTGAGAAGTTAAACAAATATCAGAGATTATTTTGACTAAAAAGCCAAATTATTATAAATAAATTATTCTAAAAATGGTAAGATGTTTTTAACCTTTCAATGTCATCCACGACAGGGATAGGGCCATGGTTTCGTTTGTAGAACAAATCCACCGGTGTCACGTACGACTCTATTAACGCCGCACGTGGTGGTTCTGCATTAAAAGGTTCCTGCACGACGCAAAACAGATACATAGACAAGAAAATGGATAAATAAAATAATGACATTAATATTCATGTGATGACCCGACCTGGGAATTAACAAGGAGACTTGGATGACGAGGTGGCTCCGCAGAATAATCAGAAGGGGCTCTTAGACCTGACATTTTACTTACAAATGCAACGAACAGGAAACACAGAGAAAAGCAGGGGGTTTTGTTTCGTTAAAGTTAACCAAATGCTGAAAATAAAAGAGACCACAAGTTTGAAGTTTCTATTTATATGTGGTGGTGGTGGCGGCGGCGCTTGTGAGGTTCTTATACTTTAGATATTTAATTGTTAGATTGTAATAACACATTCTTAATTTTACGATTTTATCAATTTTTAAAGTGTGAATTGACAAAAATGCCCTTAGAGGCGAGATTGATCTTCGTTGGCCGTCGTATCATAACACGTATGAACCATTCTCAGCATATTATCATAGTACTCGTCACTACGAACGCGTGGGCGCAAGCATAATTGAAATTAGAGTTACGACGAAGATTTTACGAAACTACTAATCCAAAAGATATTTTTGTAAAATTACTATTTTAATTATTTTATTATTTTGAGGCCCACTCATCTTTGTTTTTCGCCTCTCCAGGTTTTAGTGGCCAAGCTTTCGTGTCGACGAGGATTATTGGCAAATGTTGGTATAGGAGAGTACCTTCGATGGTATAATTCTTATCCTACTTTTACTGTACTGTACTTATGCTCTGACATTACGTGTGAATTGGGTTCAATCCCGCTCACATGCGCACTCTTGCATTTAGTCACTTATAGGTTTAAATTTACTCACGTTTTCCACATCACTACATTTTATGACTTCATCACCTTCTTGGTGTTGGCCAACACAGCTCGATTCGGAGTCTAGTTGGATATTCCGGGTCGAGGTATGCCATAAATTGTGGTCAAAGATACGATGACTAGAATTTAACGGTTAAAAATTCAAGATAATAGATACATGGAGCACAAAAGAAATTTTGCATATTCAGTGCTGATTTGGTTCGATCGGTTTTTTAACGTTCAGATTATTTTTTGCCCATAGCATGTTGGCTCGGGCCTTTATTAATGGGGAGCAGAAAGCAACATGTATGGTACGCTAAACTACATGATGATGTCTCGTGTGGTCGTGTGGTGTCAATTTGACTTTTAGAGTATGTTGTATTTTCATGTTCGGACAAAGATGATGACTTGTGGTGAAGATGCACCTGGATGTTATTTGGGATAATCTTAGTGTTTTTTTTTTTTTGGGGGGGGGGGGGGGCGGGAGGGTGGGTGGTGGTGAGGGGATGGTGGGGTTGGTTGTTGTGTGTGGTTTGGTGTACCACTAACACTAAATTCCGCAACCCAACTATAATATTCATGCGAGTAATCTCCATTGATAGGCTAACGGCACAATCAGATCAGTACCCATTAAGTTATTCCTCCATTAAAGTACCCAACTTCCTCAATAAGTTTTCAAGTTGCAATGGTCCCTATCAACAAAGTAAAGTAGACATGGAGAACGGTTTCGAAGAAAAGTTGGATGGATTAATGGCTAATGATGATGGATGGTAACTGCAAATAAAATAGTATAGGTGACAAGGCACTGTTATGTGATATTATTAAGACACTCGTAATACCATTATCTTAATAGAATTTTATATATTGACTTGAATTTTTTAATGACCATTTAATAAATGTTGATATCTCAATTTTATTCTGTGATGGGAGTACCTATTAACAACCCAATGAGTTAATTTGCCACCTTTAATCGTTGATGAAGGAGATAAGAGTAAGGGTGATTAGATTGTGGTTGCAGCCTAGTGTTGGGGTGATGGAGGAGTGGGGGTGGGTACGGTCTTGATGAGGTGGTGATAATGGTGGTAAAGCTAGTGGTCATGGTGGGGGTGGCGGCCATAAGATAGTCGTAGAAGGTTATGGTAGTTGTAAAGATGGTGGTGACGATGGGTAAGGTATATAAGATGGTGGTAGTAGAGATGGCAGTCGTGGTAGTAGAGATGGCAGTCATGGTAGTGATGACATTGGCGAGTGATCGTAAGAGGTTATGGTACGATGGTGGTGGTATTGATAAGGTGATGGTGGGGGTGATAGGGTCATGGTGATGGTCATGGCTAGATGATAGTAGTTGTGGTGGTGTAGTGGCGGTGAGGTGACATTGTTGGCAGTAGAGGTAACATAGATGCTCATGGTGGTGGTGGTAGCCAGAGATAATCATTGTATTAATTATGATGAGTGGTGGAATATATTAGAAGTGGGAAAAGTAAAATTCAGCAAAACCTTATGGGTGGTGATTGGATTCACAATTACAAAATATTTATTATAAAGCACTCAAAGTTTATAAAATCCTTTAAAATCAACGAATTTTTTAATACACATATATCTATGTGAGACTCACAAAAATCTTAATTGAATACCACAAAATTATATTGTATACGCTTGAATTTGAGAGTCAAACAGAACTCTATGAAGTCCATCAAATTTTATATACAATAAGAGCTCCAAAATTCATGATAAAAATCTTACAAACTTCGTTAAGATCTACGTAAAATTCAAATCAAATCCACATGAACTTATTAAAGGCAACTAAACTCCCTCAAAATCTTTATGTTCATAACTCTGTGAAAATCCATTGAACGTTATATACAATGCACCCCTTAATAATTATCTTTTATTTACTAATATTATATCATAAACGTTAAACCAAAACACTGTTCAACAATAAACTTGTTACATATAAATCATTCTCCACTGAACCATAAATGTAAAACAGCCCAACCAGCCACACGGCCCACACCTATCAAATAAAAAGTGAAGCCCAGTCCAAAAGTCTGGCACGACCTTTCCTTTTAGGCCATGTTATTGCCGCGTACCCCTTTACTCCCAAATTCCCAATATAAAACACACAATGCACCCAACTGCTTATTTCACAGAAAATTAGAAATTGAAGAAAATAAACATTTGCTCTTTTGTTGTTCACTCAGCCATGGCAGACGACAGACCGGAGAAGATAATCCTCAAAACCCCAGCACTTCTCAAGGTACACTCTCGTTTTCTTTTCCCTAATGTGACCCGTCACTTCTACGGATCATATGTGCTTTTTATAAAAGAGAGATTTATATTAAACTAGACCGTCATAATAACGTTCTTCCAAACTTATCAGGCATTTTAATTTTCTTACACGGTATCCCATGATTAGTTTGTAACACCACCGTCTTGACCTCCTGTTTCATATGAGTGATTTTCTATCCCTAGTTATTGCCTAGTTCTTTCTCGTTTTCCAGATTTCTTTCTTTTAGATTCGGATTGGAGTTTTCAACATTTTCGTTCTAATTTTTTTTAATAAAAATTTCTCGTACCGTGGAAATAAGAAATAAAAAAAATCAACATTTATAATCTTTAGTCTTTTCAGCTAAAAGTGAGATACTTTTTTATTATTAAATTTTTCAATGAGGGAATCAGATTCTTTTTTTTTTTTTTTTAATTATGAGATGGCCATATATCATGATGAACAAGTATATCATGCATGATGTACAAGTGTCCCTGTTTATACGTTCAGTTACAACTCAGAAGCTGCGTGATGCACAAATGTCTATCTTCTGCATTAAACTATTTCCTTTGTCATTTTTTTTTTTTTAAGAAAACAGTTTGGAATGACGAGTTTGCAATCAATTCGAAAATATATCGTTGTATCAAAAATTCTTGAAATTCAGGCTTACGTGTCCGCATTTTGTTGTTGTTGAAATATTTACAAACTAAAGGAACAGAATGTGCTAATTATATTTTGCGTTAATTAATGGTCTTATCCTCAAACAACGCAGTCAATTAACGGCCTTAATTTCTGATATTACAGTACATCTTCGAAACAAGCTGCTTTCCAAGAGAACACGAGCAACTGAAGCAACTAAGGGAGGCCACCATCGAGAAATATGCGGTCTGGTAGGGTTTGATATTTGTAGTTCTCTTTTTCCATCGTACTGGGCTTAAATCCCCGCCAAGGTTTTAAGGAGGCCACATTTTGCACCCAATCCTATTGTACGCTTCTTCATAAATGAATATAATTACTTGAGCCTGAAGGATTACATTTCGAACACGCAGGAGTCTTATGAATGTGCCTGTAGATGAAGGTCTGCTTCTATCGATGCTTCTGAAGGTGATGAATGCCAAGAAGACGTTGGAGCTCGGTGTCTTCACTGGTTATTCTCTTCTCACTACTGCTCTTGCACTGCCTGCTGATGGCAAAGTATGTAATACTCGTTTATTAATATTATTCATGTTTTTTTTTTTTAATTTTCTTTGAAATAGTTAGATTAATTTCATCCTTTTACGTGTAGTAGCTAGCTAGATTAATATTTCAAATTTCAGATAACAGCAATCGATGTAGATAAAGAAGCCTATGACGTTGGACTGCCATTTATTCAGAAGGCTGGGGTGGAACATAAGATTAACTTCTGCCAGTCAGATGCCTTCACAGTCCTAAATGATCTCATTACCAAAGTAAGTTAATGTTTGTGATTTATGTTGGGAGAAAGTAGATTAGGCCATTATAATTTATAACGCCGGGTGGCCTGTCTGCATTCGAAATTGTACTTGTGTGTGGTTGGAAGGAACCCATATACAGTGGAGCTCTTTCCTTTGGTAAAGTGCATGACCGTTAAGCTGGTCGAGCTGGCCCACCTAAGTTTGTCTCTAGATTTTAAGCAATTTTAAAAGGAGAAGGTGTGCGCGAGGCGTTTGATGGATAATCTGCCTAGGCGAAAGCCTTAAAGTTTAAGGCGAAAGTCTTAAAGCTTGAGGCGAAGCCTCAAGAGACCTAATTTTTTAATACATATTTCATACATATAAAAATATAATAGTCACAGACAAGTTTAACTCACATAACCAAGTTTAATCAAGCAATCAAATTAATCAATTTCAAACATCTACTTAAGTAAGTGCCTATTTATATGAGAGTTTTGGATAATATTTGGATGGGATAGGTAGTCTTAAAAAAAAAAAAGAAATAAGGAAAAAAATATAACGAATTTAAAAAAAAAAGAATAATCTCTACTAATTAATGAAACCCTCTTTGTCAACCAAAAAAATGTTGAAAAGACAAATCAGTCTTCTATCACACCAAAAAAAAATGATGGGCAATGATGTGATTTCACAAGTTCAAATTTTACTATTTTTTATTGAAGCCTCACATATAGTGATGTTAAAATACCTTCAATATTAAAAATAAATAAAAAAACCAAAAACAAAAACCTTCCACTCCCCCACGTTCTCTCTCTCCCTCTCTCCTTCTTATTTTCTAAAAAAATGTGTTCATACACACAAAGTGTGTAGGCAATATTAGTATAACATTAAGAAAATAATAATCCAAATAAAAAGATGTTTTCTTTTATACAGCCATCATGAGAATATTCAGGAAAATAATAAAAACAAAAACAAAACAATGCTTATGTAATATATATCTAGTATATGAGAAAATAAATATTAGAAATAAAAAGTGAAGAGAAAAGAGATAGTGAGGTAATAAATGTCTTTATAGTGGGATTACTTTTAAAAATGTGAAGATAATGGGATAATAAATGTGACAAAGTGGGGTCAGTTTAAGCATTAAAAAAAGAAACAAAAAAATTAAAAACACCAAGTTAGCCTAAAAACCTAGCTGTCTTCTTCATCTCCTTCGCTGGTGTTCATGGCCTGCAACTCAAAACAACTCTACAACGCTAAAAAATTTCCAAATTTTTGAAACTTAAAAAAGAAAAAGGGATGCCCAATCGACACCTCAGACTCCTAGGCGCGCCCCAAGAAGCCTAGGCGTGTATTTCGCCAACTCCCTTAAAACAGAGGCAAAAATGGTGCAGGCCCTGACTCAAGGCCGCCTAGGCGCGCTCCGAGCCGAGTCTTTTAAAACACTGATTTCAAGTAACAAATTGGTAAATATGAATAGCATTTGTCTTTAAAACAAAGAGAAAGCTACATTGTTATGAAGAATGTTATCTGCACTCTCAAATTAGCATGTTAAACCTCTTCTATGAGTGTTTAATAATATAATGTTGATTCTGAGTAAATAATGATGAATTTGGGATGTAATATATCATCACGATACTTAGCTTAAGTAATAAGTAGTAGTAGTTAGTATATTATTTGATTTGGAGAATTAAACGTGCAATCAATTAAGCAGGGGGAGGAAGAAGGGAGCTTTGATTTTGCATTTGTGGATGCCGACAAGGACTCCTACATGGGATATCACAAGCTGCTGATGAAGCTTGTGAAGGTTGGAGGAATCATAGCTTATGATAACACATTGTGGTTTGGGACAGTGGCGGAGCCTGAGGAGAATGTGCAAGAATTTGCAAGGAAAGGCAGAAAACATTTGCTGGAACTCAACAGCTTTCTCGCCGCGGATGACCGTCTTGAGCTAGCCGTTGTTTCCATCGGAGATGGACTCACCCTCTGCAGGCGTCTCTGTTAGCTTGCTGAGCAAGAAACAACTCTCATTTTGAAGTTTTCTAATAAATAATTAAGACAGTTTTATCTGTGGTAATTAAAATGGTTATGAACATCATCTTGGTTGCCTTCTTAATGAACTTCATTTAATCTTGGGAGATTTTCTATTCCAAATTTTAAACATAAAATTAATGTGGGTTTTATTTCATTTTGATTTTTTTTTTTAAATTGTCCATTTAGTGTTACGGTCTGATGGTATTTCTCTTCACTTGGAAGTGAGAGGTGTTAGGTTTGAATCCTATTGATGGCAAAATCGATACTAAATTAGGTTGTCCATTGTATGGTTTAATCGAACTCCTTATCCTCTTAGTATAAAAATATCGATATACTTAAAAAAATATATTTTGCTTTTATTTTTTTTGGAAACAAGGAAATTCTGTGTTAATTACATTTGGGAAATGCTTGTGATTTGCTACCGGCCACCGATTGGGGATGTGTCCGACTAACGTAATGGTTTATGGTGTGCTTAACGTGACCTTAGCATTTGGGCTTTGCTTCTACCCCGTTTTTTGAATGATCATTTTCTCCTAGCATATAAGCCCAAATGAATATCAACTTGAAAAATACCCTAAAATTTAACGTAGATACTTATTTTTGAACTTCCTTTTGTAGTACGTGATTAGTAAGATACTTAAATGATGATATATTTTCAATAATACGGTAATATCTCTTCAGAGTAAAAAAGAGTTAAATAAAACATGTTTATCATCATCGTGGCATCCCGAACCACTAATACAAGGTCATGTATAAGACTCTCAACATGACCTTATAAAAATGGTCCGCGACGTCACAATAATTGTAGACCTGTTTCATTTAAGTTCTTTCCTAGAATAGAGATCGTAATGTGCTATTTTGTAGGTTTTCCCACTTACTTGTCAACCGCAAAGAAAACCAATTCTCATGTGGAGTAGAACAAAATACTCCTCAAGTTTGATTTCCCAAACTCTCGTGGTTGAAAGCTGACAAGTCCAGTTTGCGTAATATGAAGAGAGATTGGGTTGCTCAACTTTTCTTTTTCTTTCCTTCTTGGCAGATCTTGAGCTCGGTTTCAATTTCTACTTTATGTCTCCTTTGGGTGACAGCCACAGCCACTCTTGGTATCTTATCCTCTTTACAAGCCAACAGACTGTCACATTATGATTTTGCTAATTAGCTCTAAGTGTGGTGCTAATCATCTTATTAAGATTTTAATCCCACACCTAATGCAGGTTAGTGAAGTTGCATTTTCTCATCCACATTTTATTAGAGAGACAAATGTTATTAGTGTGATTATTAATGAATCAACCACAACCAACTAGCAATTAATAGCTTGTTTGGATGTACTTTTAAACTAACTGAAAGCGCTTTTAGAAAAAATAGTTTTAGGTTCCAAAAGCACTTGAAGCACCAGTTATGTGCTTCTTCAAGGAAGCACTTTAAGTGATTTTCAAGAATTCACTTGCATTTTTAGTAAATATTGGTTCTAAAAACATTTTCACCAAAAACAATTTCAGTCATTTTAAAAGCATATTCAAACGAGCTCTAAGACTTGTTGCGAATGGTTAAGCGCTTTCATATAATAAAAAACATATGTGATAACATTTTGTAGAAAAAATTGAAAATAATCCTTGATTCAAAGACCTTGTAACTTTCTTACAAAAAGCGTTTATAAGTGATTTTTACATAAGCATTTTGAATTGGATCTTAAAGTCTGTTTAAGACGGTTTCTAGAAGGGCTAAACAACGATTTCTACCAACTAAACACACATGTGCATACTAACAAAAAAAAAAAACACTTGTGCGTTGTAATGATTTCCATACAAGTATTTTCAAATGAATTTGTGGCACACTCTCCCAAATATCAGAAAAGTCTTAAGTTCGAGTTACCTTCACGTAAAAAAAAAAATGAAAAAGGCTAATGATCAATCAAAATGTTAATGGGCTAATCCATAGCTGAAGATTTTCCAAATAAAGTAACGAAGGGCCCAACCTGGAATGCTGCTAATCAAATGTTACTAATACAAATTAGAACCTAAAAAAAGCAAGGAAAACAGACTATAACAGTTAACAGTGAAGGCAGAACTACATTCTTGTTTGCTTAGGAATTAAGTCAAAGCATGGTCAGTGCGGTACGGTGCGGTGCATAAACAGGTGTGCACCTGTGAATAAGAAACCATAACTACAACATTTCTCCTCAAGTTTTTATTCAAATAATAAAAGAGGGAAAAAAAAAGAAAGACCGACCAAAAGCGACAAAAGCTCAAGGGTTGTAAAAACAAAAAACTGCAGAGATCCTTGAACTCAAAGCTTGGACATTACCTACCTTTTGGCACACTTGTCTTTTAAGCAAAACTCATACCCAAAGAGGTCCACCGTAACACATCTGCCTTATCAAGGAACATCCCACGTTCTTTCTCTTTCCGCACTGCCTCTACTTGGCTGCACTGCATGCCAGGTTTGCCTAGATCACTGGAGAAACAAAGAAAAACGTCAGATGGGTTCGTTTCAGACGCCGATGGGAATGCGAAGCTCCACGCTTTTGGAAACTTCGTGCGGATACTTGCTTCAGGAATTGCAGGCAAGGTTTCGTTCTACATTATCGGAAGAAGCTCCTTAACTAATGCCTTTGAATGATTCTCGTTCTGAGACTTTTAAATTTCTGTTTTGTTTAACTTACATGAAAGCAGATGATTTGGAATGAAGTTGGGCAAGATCAGTTTGAAAGGGAGAAGGTGCTGCTGGATTTAGAGCAAGAATGTCTGGAGGTTTATAGGAAGAAGGTTGATGCTGCAAATACCTCGAGAGCTCGCTTGCACCAGGAGTTGGCTGAAGCTGAGGCTGAGTTTACCCATCTTCTTCTGTCGCTGGGCGAACCGTCTCTCCCTGGACGGGTACATCATTTAGCAATACCTGTTAACTCTGTAAAATTAGTATGACTATTAACATTGCATGCATGTTAATATAGAACTCATATACATATGTGAACTTTGAGGAAATATAAGAAATTCTTACTTTCTTGGGGTGATTCTTATTTTATCTCATCAGCCAGAAAAAATGGTGGGAACGCTGAAAGAGCAGCTGGATTCACTCACGCCGGCATTGAGGGAGATGAGATTGAGGAAAAAAGATAGGGTGAATAAGTTTCGAGCAGTACAAGGGCAAATTCAGAAAATTTCTGCAGAAATAGCAGGTCAGTCAGAGTACGGAGACTTATCATCAAATATTGTGGTGAATGAGAATGATCTTTCGTTGAAGAAACTAGAGGAGTGTCAGACGGAACTACAAACACTCCACAACGAGAAGGTACCATAATGTAGTTCAGAAATTGTTTCATGGACAACGAATAATATGTCCTTCTACATGATAAGTTCAAATCTCCTTCTTTGGTTTGTCTTGCAGAATGAAAGGCTCATGAGAGTCGAAAAATATATAGATGCAGTCCACAATTTGTCTTCGATATTAGGAACAGAAGCCTCAATGGTTATCACCAAGGTTCATCCAAGCTTGAATGAATTATGTGGGTTGGCCAAAAACATAAGCAACAATATTTTGGCTAAACTTAACAGCACAGTTGAATCCCTAGAGGAAGAAAAGCAAAAGCGACTCGAAAAGGTGACAATTACCTACGCAGTTGTACCAGTTCTCACTAAATATATCTTAGTTGTGAGAGATATAATTACAGAAAGAAATTCATAGAACTGACTAAGTAGCCTAAGTTATGGTAAACTCAAGCATAAATTCCATGGTTTTGGTATTTCAACTTCTCTCATTTTTCCTATTTTCGCATATTTTTCCATTTCAATATACAACTCTATTCTTCTGGGATTTTCAAGATACAATCTCACTTGTCAGATAAAGCATCAGTATCATATCTTTCTGTATATATTTTTTCAGCTTCACTATCTTGGCAAAGCATTGACGAACTTATGGGATCTCATGGACACACCCTATAAGGATCGTCAATCGTTTTCCCATGTCACTGGCTTATTATCACTCTCATCGGCAGAAGTATCAGATCCAGGAAGCCTGACCCTAAATATAATACAACAGGCAAGTATAAATTTTGATGGTAATTCGTTGTATCGGAAAAGAGTAATAACATCATTCAAATTCGTTTTAAAAGGCCGAAGCTGAAGTCAAGAGACTGGATCACTTAAAAGCAAGCAAGATGAAAGAACTATTTTTCAAGAAACAGAATGAGCTCAAGGAGATATGCAATAAATCACACATGGAGATTCCTTTGCAATCAGAGATTGATAATCTTATTAACCTCATCAACTCTGGTGTGACTCAGTGATTTTCATTTCTTTCGTAAGAAATAAGATGGTTTACTTTGTTTTATGGATAAAGTAGACTGTAAACTTAACTTGATGTACAACAGGGGAGATTGACCATGCAGATCTCCTAATGAGCTTGGATCAACAGATATCAAGAGCAAAAGAAGAAGCTTCTAGCAGAATGACTATCATGGAAAAGGTGGAGAAGTGGATGCTAGCACGTGACGAGGAGCGTTGGTTGGAAGAATACAGTAGAGTCAGTATATGGATCTTCATTTATAGTAGGCTCATACCTTTATATGTACACACATAGACTCCAGTTTTACTAATGAAGAGCACCTCTTTTAGGATGAGAACCGGTACTCAGTCAGCAGAGGTGCACACAAGAACCTGAGACGTGCAGAACGTGCCCGAGTATTAGTCAAAAAAATCCCAGGTAAATCCAAAAACTGTTTGTTAGCTATACGCATTCACATACAACAGAAGCAGGATTGTCATATGTAATAGGTCCAATCAAAGTTTACATACAAACACTAAACTTTGATGCCATACGTAACGCTAATAAGAATATCTTAGCCAGATGAGTTGCAGTTTCTCCCTAGGTATCAATCAAAGAAGAACGGAAATCTTTAATGTATGTGCCATGTTTTTGCATCACACCATTACTGAGATCCAATACAGATAAGTTTTCTCACAATATCATAAATGCAGCTTTGGTGGATTTGCTAATAACAAATACTAAGAGTTGGGAAGAAGAAAGAAAGAAAACTTTCTTGTATGATGAGGTACGTAAAGAATTGCTATGCCATACATACAATATGCTATACCGTATTGAAACGAAGTTTGTGTTCAACAAATTTCCACAATCAAAGAAAATCACTCAGAACAAGGAATAAATTGAAATTTCAGAACCTGAATTCAAGAGATTGGTGTTTTTGTTAGACTTTTTCTCCACTCAAACATAAAATCTTTTCTTTGTCGCTTGGTTCAGTGGACCTCAAACGTTAGTTGAATGCACATATATATGTTAAATGCAACCTCTTGTTTCATGAATATTACTGAAAATAGCCACGTACACATTAATCGATCTGATAGAAGATACAAAAGCTGAATGTAATATGGTTTAAGCCTTTAAGGATGACAAGAAATTATGGACCTAAGTGTCCCAGGGTTCTATGAATGTTGTAAGTTTTGTACTTCCACGGAATATCACAGTAGCTTCCATCTTTACACTGTATTTATTTGTCTTCAAAATTTCCATGCTTTCTCTCTCTGGTAGACTGGTAGTCCAAGTCAACTACAATTTCAGGGAAAACATGTCATGCAGGTACCACTCCTAGAAATGTTGGAAGAGTATAATGTGCTAAGGCAGGAAAAGGAGGAGGATAAGCAAAGACAACGGGTTAGTTTTATTTGACAATGCAATTAAAGGTTTATCAGACTGCAGAAACTGTTTTATGTTTGCAGTTTTCCAGTTAGACCTCCTAGATATTTGCATGTAACTCGATAGAATAATTTCTCATTCAATAATGGTCTATTGGCCTATGTATTACTTACCAATGTGATGAGGCAAGTTCTCCCTCACAGGAAGTGAAGAAGGTCCAAAGCCAAGTAGTAGTTGAGCAAGAAAATCTGTTCATAACCAGGCCAAGCACCAGTACAAGGCGAACTTCAAGCAGGACTTTGAACGGAGGTTTTAGCAACGCCATGCCTCTAAACAGAAGGCTTTCACTAGGCCTTCAGCAATTGGGACCAAACAGTGTAAACTCAGCCCCTCAAGGAATTTCCTTTATAAAGGAAGGCAAGAAGGTACACAGACAAAAGATGTTTGCTCGACCTGGCCTTGTTTCTCATCTTAGAGATGAAACAGCTTCAGTTATGTCAACGGTTTCTGGTCCACAATCTCCCTGAATTATGTCTGATTTGCCAATTGCCATGTCCTACGGGGAGGGACATAGAGGAGAAAGGCATGAGAGCTAGTAGCGCGGAAAGACCTAATAGATCATCCAGAAGAATAAGTTTAGTAGTTCAGCTAAAGAGACAGTATTTTAAGAATTACCCCTGTACCGGCAGAAGAGTCTAGAATTTTTAGACAACTGTAATTGCAAATAAAAATAAATAAGTTCTAAGATTGTTTTCTTATTACTACCCTGCACTGCAGGTTAGAAAAAGTAAAACATTAAGCAGCTTGCAAATCATGGGTTTCAGACTGTAATATTGCAAGGATTGTTGTGATTCTCATTTAAGCTATTCAATCAAGATTGGTAATACATACAATGTGTTTATCTCAACAGGACAAGAAAAAATTGCATAAAAAGACCAATCTAATTCAAAAATAAGAAATAAATGGAAAACAGAAAGCACAGAAAAAGGGTTGTCGGAATTTAGAACAATATAAAGCAATAATTGGGATATGAACACAAGCCAGAAAGTAAAGAACTTCTGTTTTGAACAACACAAAACATACATGGAAGCAGAATGGTAGAGTTTTTCCCCATTTCCTTTGAACAAGATTGGCTGTTATAAGTATGTAAGAAATGTAAGGACATGCCTTCTGCTTTTCGTCTCTTCGACTGTCATCAACAAAAGGTTTGTTCCTGTTGCTCATGCACTAATCTAATGCATTTGCTCCATTTACTATATCATGTACGTAGAAAAACAACAGGAAGCTCAATCACTTCTCATGAACAAAACTAAAAGATGAAATACCTCCTTCCTGTTTTGATACCCCACTTCTCGACGATGATCATGACAAGAAGCGAGCAGATTCAAATATCATACAAGACAATGAGAACAAAACTTGCATACACAACATTGTAATCAGTAACCACCAAGATCAAAATATCAAATGCATTCGATAATTAGATAAATAATTACAAAAGTTGTAATCAGTCTCCTGGTCCATTGATTTCTCACCATTACAACCTGACCAAACAAAATGTTTCTTTTTTCAACCTACAAAGACCGAAGATTTATGACTAGTTGATCTCAATTGGGGCTTCGTGGGCCTCAATTAGGGGTTCTTCATTCTCAATTGAAGCTTCGTCACTCTCGATTGGAACATCATCAACCTCAATTGGGGCATCGTCGGTCTCAATTGAGGCTTCGTCGATCTCAATCGGGGCTTCTTCTGTCTGGATCGGGGATTTTTTTGCCAGCTTGTGAAAGAAACCATCGATCCGACGAGTACCAGCTGGAGCTGGTCTATCGGCAGCGGTGCGGCTCCGGTCTCGTTTAGCTGGAGCTGAACTACTGACGACAGAGCGACCTTGACTCCGGTCGGTTGCCGGATGATCGGACGGCTGAGAGGGCACAGTAAGCTCATCGATTAGGAAATCACATGTCGGGCGGTGCCTCTTGACTGCGACTCGCATATGCTCGAGCTTCACGACCTTGCGCTTCCTCTCCGTCGCGACCTCCGCCGACCGCTCCGCTAGGAATTCGAGGAAAAGCTGGGCGGAGCACGAGACGAGTAGTAAGGCTTCCGAGTTTATCTTGTTAATGTCCCTGTCCAGCTTCATTATCCTCTTGACCCGACCGTTCGGAAATTCGGGTCGGATCCGATTCGCGTTCCGTTCTTCTGCTACTGCCTTCCCTTTTCCTTTTGCTGCCTTCTCTTTTTCCCGTGCTGGGTTCTCTTCTTCTTCTTCTGGTACTGGGTTCTCTTCTCCTTCTGGTACTGGGTTCTCTTCTTCTTGTTCTCCTGCTGGGTTCTCTTCCTCTTCTCCTGGTACCGGGTTCTCTTCTTCCTGTGCTGGGTTCTCTTCTTCTTCTGGTACTGGGTTCTCTTCTCCTTCTGGTACTGGGTTCTCTTCTCCTTCCGGTACTGGGTTCTCTTCTCCTTCTTGTGCTGGGTTTTCTTCTTCTCCTGCTGGGTTCTCTTCCTCTCGAGCTGCGATCTCTTCTTCTGCCATTGATGGCAGCGAAGCTCTGGTCCGGAATGAGTGGTGGAAAAGGGGAAATACGATGTTTAGGTTTTTGAATTGGCGGGAAATATTCAGTTGATAAGTTTCGGATGGACAATTTTGTCGTGACAGTTGATAGATCTTTGCAACTTTAATCAAAGGCTACTTGGGCAAAAACGTTTTCTACCCGCCATGCGAAATGTCGTTCCCGCCAAAAGAGAGTTTTTTTTTTTATTAGATGTGGTGGAACCCCCACCTGTTAGCCCACGAATGAGCCCACTTCACCACCAAGAAGGCTCAAGAAACATCGGTTTGAGATGGTGAGCTTAGGAAGAGGGCCCATATAAGGAGGAGGAGCAACCCAAAGAGGGGGGGCCCTAAAAAGAGACAAAAGGGCTTGTGAATTGCCCTTAACCTCAACAAGGTATTCGGATTTTAACACTATGTTTAGACGAGGGAAATAAACATGGAATTTTGGTAAAAGTTAGGATTTATAAATTGACAGACACTAATTCTCTTGTTTGGATTCATAAACATAGAAATTTAGGATTTATGCGTGGAAAAAAAACTTGGAATTTGGGACCTCCAAATCCCAAGTTTAAATTCTATGTAAATAAGTGTCATTTCTCAATTTTTATGATTGAGAGTTTAAAAATAACAAATTCCATATTCAATTTCATTATTCTTTTAGGTTAACCAAACAAGAAAATTTACAAATTATAGAAAATAAAATTTCATCATTTCAATTTCCGTCATTTTTAAATTCCTTAATAATCTTAAATTTCTTCACCCAAACATAGTGCACTTGAAGTGAATTTTGTAAGAAGCACTAGTTATGTGCTTCTAGTAAGAACAACTTTCAAGTGCTTCTTAGGAGAAACTTGCATTTTTACTAAGTGGTTTCAAAAACATTTTCTCTGAAAACGCTTTTAGTCATTTAAAAGTATTTCCAAACGAATCGTAAATGCTCTTGTTTCACTTCAAGTGCTTATTAGGAGAAACTTGCATTTTTACTGAGTGATTTCAAAAGCATTTTCTCTAAAAACGCTTAAAATCATTTAAAAGTATTTCCAAGGGGACCGTAAATACTCTTGTTCTCCCGCAAGGCTTGAAATTGCTGTAAGACGGGTCACATGACCCGCGAGGCCAAGTGATAGATAACACACGTGTCAACCGCGAAATCCTGCCGTGGTGTGTCGCGCTCGCGAAAGCTCAAAGTTGTATAGTGTATACTATTCTTCCTCCTCCCATCCAAAAAAAAAGTACAAACCCTAACTCTCTGCTCTGAGCCAGAGAGTGAGTCATACTAACCTATTTTGCACCAAAAATCGCCGTCAGCCGCCATGCAGTTCTCCCAGGAAGACTTCGATCGCCTCTTGCTCTTCGAGCACACTCGCAAAACCGCCGAAGTTAACTACGCCAAGAACCCTCGCGACGCCGATGTTCGGACTCTCTCCTCCTCTCTCTCTCTCTCTCTCTCTCTCTCCATCTTTCTCTCTCTCTCTCTCCATCTTTCTCTCTCTCTCTCTCTCTCTCTCCATCTTTCTCTCTCTCTCTCTCTTTCAATTTTCACCTGGCTTGGATTAACCGTGGTGTTTTTTACCGCAGAATTTGACGAAATGGGGAGGAGCGCTGCTCGAATTGTCGCAGTTTCAGAGCATTGCGGATTCGAAGAGCATGATTACTGGTAATTTTTTATTATTTTGTTTTCATAAACCCTAATTATTAGTTGTTATGGTGTTTTTTTCCCATTCAATTTTCTATTTTCGATTGCAATTTGTGTTCTGTAATGAGTATTCAATTGAACGTGAAATTTTGGTTAGATTGCATCTCGAAGCTGGAGGAGGCTTTGCAGATAATTCCCACGAAGCACGATGCTCTGTGGTGCCTAGGAAATGCCCACACCTCTTTTGCATTTCTGACCCCTGATCTCGACGAGGCAAGGCCTTATTTCGATAAGGCCACTGAGTTTTTCCAGAGGGCGGCCGATGAGGTTATATATTGGATATCCGAGTTTTTATATTATATTATACTTGAGCATTCTAGAGTCAGAGAGAGGATTGACAGCGGGTTTGATTTTGTAGGACCCCGGTAACGAGCTTTATCAGAAGTCCTTAGAAGTTACATCTAAGGTATTGCTATTGTTATTCCACTTGGCAGGGTATTCTGTTAGTGATTTATAGTATTGTATTGTGTAACTTTCGTAGATTGACCTCGTACATTGCTTGGCTACCTTAGAGATACTTGAATTTAACGTTAATATTTTGGTTGATTGGAATGTTAAATATTTGGTGGCCTAGTATGTAATACAACGGCATGACAAATTTAGTAGGTAATAAAGTTAAAAGGAGGGGGCTTTGTAGACTTATGATAATTCAAACTTTAAAACTATTCATAAATGGTCCACTTTGGGCTATGACAATGTTTAGAAAGGGTCACGGATGCTAAATTGCACCCATACATGGATATATTTAGTTGGTTACGGGTATGGCTGGGCAGAAGTTTCATTTTACTTTAAAAGTATATATGTATATCTAGTTGGTTATGGGTATATGGCTGGGCAGAAGCAATCATGTTTTGTAAATTTGATAACTTTAGGACCTTCTATCCAGCTGAGTACCAACAACTTACTTTAGGAGATTGTTGTCGTAGTTGGTTTAATACACATTTTTATGTATTGAATTTACATTGCAAGTGCAACAGAGGTAATTGTTGATCATGTATCCATAGGCACCAGAATTGCATATGGAAATCCATAAGCATGGACTGGGACCGTTGGGTCAGCAAACTCTGGGTGGGGGACCTGCTCCTTCATCATCCAGTACAAAGGTTAGATTCTCAATTTATTTCTTTATTCTAAGTGCAATACGTTCCAACATCAACATGTTGTTTGTCGCAAATGTTTTTGTGTTTGGTTTTTAGCTGTCCGTCATGTAATTGATATTGAATCATTGATATTAAATTTCCTTGTATTGAGATGTTTAACAACTCTCTTATATTGTCATTCAACTTATTATTTGGTTAGGAACCTGCTGCTCAATTACTACTACAATTCTATTTAAAGGTTGTAATATGTATATTTCTGGTTGATTGCGAACTATCGTGCTTCCAGATATGTATATGTTATAGAATGGTTGAAGTCTACATATGTTACGTTCAAATAGTAACCGTCGGTTAACACTGCTGCCCCATTTAGAAGTGTGATTGACAAGTATATTGCTCTTCTTTTTGTATCAAATTACACTGTATTTGCCTTGTCACCAGTCATATGGGATCTGATTGGTTTAACAAATTATAAGTTCCGAAACTACTGTTGGATTTTTTTGTTAATTCAGTTATGTCATACTGTATTCTCGTGATATGAATACGTTACTGCTACCATAAAAGACATAAAGGTTATGGAGCATGGCACATGGCTTTCAATTTTGACTGGATGTGGTTAGGGTTAGAATCACACACACACACACACACACAAAGACCATTAGATAAATCGTGTCTAACTATAGATAGCACACATGAATGAGCACATAATATCACTATAATATTAGCTTCTTTATTTGGTTTCGGTTACTTGTAGCATCTTTTCCATATTTTGAAACTAGCTTGAAGGCATATTTATTAGTGCATATATAAGTTTCTTTAGGATAGTTTACATTTCTCAGTGTGCAGATGCAAGAATGCTTCAGTTTTCTCATAGGAACTTCTAATTAAATTGTTTATTTATCCCAGAGTTCTAAGACCAAGAAGAGCAGTGATCTGAAGTATGACATATTTGGATGGGTTATCCTTGCTGTTGGCATTGTTGCATGGGTTGGAATGGCAAAATCCCACATGCCGCCACCACCCCCAAGATAAGCTTTATTTAGAATAAGACGGAAGTAACCCTGCCAGTGCATTTGGTTGAAGGGTAATATTTTCTTTAAGATATCCATCTGGTTGAGCTGTAGTAATTCAAGTAAATCATGTGGTATGTTGACTACATGTTGATTTTGACCATAACTTTTTTATGTTGCTATGATAATTAGAACATCATTTTTTATATGAATTATTGTTTGCTCTTGCAAATATTGGATAGTCTGTTCATTGGTTTGCTTATGTTCCCATCGACCTACTTATTTTACCTTGCTCTTTAGTACTCTTTATAGGTTTTCTCAGGGTTTGTAATTTTTTTTTTGGTGGTGTAATATATCCGTAAGCTAGGGAGGTCTGGTCTAGAATTTTGTCTTTTATTATTAGTTCTGAATTAGCCAACCTTTTAAAACATGTAATTCTAGCCAGCTTCACTGAAGAATAACAGAATACCCTTAATCTGATAACTCACCATCTCTCATAAGTCAGAACCCACACACAAACAAGTCAAAAGAACCTCAATCTTTGGAATGTGTGCTGAAGGCCCTTCACTGACATAATCTCTGCCTAAAAATTTGAATTGAGTTTGTATGAAAATTGGCAGCATGTTTCAAGGATATACTCAGCAGCATGACGAGTTTTCCACAATCAACGCTCTTCCCCTCCCTCCATTTGTCTTATTTTTTTTGGCATTAGTGTCGTGGTCATTGTACTAGTGGAACAGCACCAAAGTTAACGGGTAGTAACGGAGTTTGCTCTCCTCTTTTTATGGGTCATCTGGCTAGCAAAAAGTTTTGAAGCAATTGGTGAATGATGTCAATGGAGTTTTCAGTCCCCCCTCTCTCTCTTGCATGAGACAAGGGGAGAGAGAATTTGGGGTTTGGTTTTGGTTCTTTTGGAGATTTAGGAAATTTAGACTTAAATGCAGTTTTTTTTACCTTCTCCAGGTAATCCAGGATGGTTTAGTTCCCAATTGGTAAAAGTTGGTTATTCTTTAAACTGTTAAGGGACGTAGCTATTTTCTCTTTAAATAAGTGGAGTTCAGGCCTTTTGTATATAACTCTTTCGTTTAACTTGTAGTAATGTTTCACCTCAGGTTAATAAGGAAACAAGCTTATATTTGTCAAGCTATTGTTTGAAGCTACCAGTCGTCTTCTTAGGTTCAGACTTCAGACATACATAAAAGTTGAGTGAAAACCTGGGAATGAAGAGTTGTCTTTCATTATTACTTTCCATTTAAAAGAAAATATAAACTACTCCACTTGAATTTTCTGCTGCTAATGTAATTTTAGTATTTTACTAAGATGGCTCAAACAATCTGGTGTTGCACATTTTGATTTTCCACTAATGGATCAATTATTAACCCGGAAACTAATTATTAATATATCATCATTGTTAAGTGTCTAAAGCATATAATTTGGTAAAATACTAAGTTACTTTTTTATGATGAGCTTGATGCAATCATGATAGAACTAAGTCTTATTTTAAAAGAAGTTGGAATTAATGGAAATCATGTTTTGTGCAATATGATTTATTCATGAAAGATAATAATTATAATGCACTCTGACATATTCATTATAATCTTTCAAGATGAGATGTTCCTCTACATGAATGATTAGATGTTTTCTTAGAAAGAAAATTGAGCATGTGAAAAAAGTAATCTTGTTATTCTTTTTGGAAATACATGGACTACACAAATAAACAGGTGCGCTAAACCATAAGTGGTAAATATAATATACACGTAGGGAGGCTGCCACTTGCTAGTGGTAAATATAAAACTAGGGATTCAGTTGTTAAACATCTTTAATGAGGGGAAGTATAATATTGGTCGGATATATTATCTCAAGGCCATTATTTTGTTCTGAACGTCCTCTTATAGGCTAAGAGTACGCCTCTCATGTTTTACATTGTAAACTCTTATACAGGCACATACTAGCATGTTCACTTTGATCATTGGACCATTAGAAATCTCCCACTTCCATGGAAATAGGGTTCTTATGCTTTTCTTACCAGTTATTTGACTCATCATGTGTAAGACCAAGCCCTGGAAGCTAAAATTACAGGTAGAAATATGTTGTGTGCTTGAAAACTTAAAGTTAGCTTCGTAAACAGTTCTTTTTACTTGCAAATCTCAATCATTTTTTAGCTATAAATCTATTGTCTCAACAGTCAACACTCAAGTATCCTCAATAATTGAGTTGACTACAATGCGGACCGAGTTAATGATAACTTCTACTCGGGATAAGACTTATTAGGGCATATCTAGTACAGGAAATGATGTCTGAGAAAAGTAGTGAGGCCAAATCCTTTGAAATAAAGCAGTGGATAATCTATTGAGACCTATTTTATTTCTGATTCTCTTTCTTTTGGTTCTTGGTTTGGTCACTGTGGAACCAATTTTGTTGGGAACACAGCTTTTTTCAGTAAATATCTTATTTTTGTACATTCAGTTTTTTATATTAACAATCATTGACCTTCAAAGTAATGATTCTCTTAGTTTAAACTATAATAAGAACATTTTGAGCCCCAATCTTTATGAACTTTGATGTTCTTGTCCTCATAAATTTGCAGTTCTCCGACAATGTTCTAGGCTTGGGAAATTGTAACTCTTTGTTAGGCAAAGTGTAAAACTCTTTGTAAACCTAACACCGTCCTTTATTTATTTTGTCATATCTAATTCTGGTTCGTGTTTTGTGGCCCTAAAGTTGTTTATAGAGGTAATTGGAGCAATGGTCCCTAGACTTTAGCTCACTTGAGGTTTTGGCTAACTCCGTTAGAACTTCCATTCAAAATAAAAGGTTTAAAGGGACAAAAAATGAATGGAAGTTCTAATAGAGTTAGCCAAAAGGACCATTGCTCCTCATTATAACAAGTTCATGGACCACTACTCACAGATTTTTAGTTTACAGACCAAAGCTCCAATTGGGCCAAAGTTCAGGGACTATTGCTCCAATTTTCTCCTGTTCATATTGTTTATCAAATGTCAATGTCATCTAATATTTTGAAGGAGGCCATTTGCTTGCAGTTCTGATGACAGAGATGAAATTGTTTTCTTTTTGTGCGAGAAAAATTAACTAGGGTCAAACTCTCTGAGCCAAACGTTTTATCATAGAGATAGGAGTAGACTATCCCTTTTACCTCACTCGAAAAATAGTCATGTTGGGAAGCCTAATAGATTAACTGGTAAAAAGTCTTTGAAAGAACTGGGTTGAGTGATTGAAGCGGGGTGCCTGTAGGGATGATTTGCAGAATCCAGGATGCATTATCGTGTTTAATTATTAAAAAAAACTTCACCCCTTGTCGGTATCAAGGTTGTTTCCTTCTTCTGTATGACCTGCTGCCACATTCTATTATTGGTATGTAGTAGTGCTACCACATTCCATTATTGGTATGTAGTAGTGGGTAAGGTGTCATATACGCATTGGACACCTTGCCATTAGTGGAAACAAAAGATGCTCTCTAGACTATAATATGCTTTTAGTCCTTAATATATCTTGGCTGGTTGTTGCGTAGATGCTAGGAAAATACTTTGATAATGTTAAAAAGCAGCAATGGTTAGCTAAGTGTTCCACTTTGGTTGCATTTTTTAAGGGTTTATTCTAAGAGATCCTCCCAGAAGAGTCTGGCTAGTACTGGGGAGAGCCCTACAGGACTATGGAAAATATAGTTTCTGTCGCAAAGACTCCCTACTTCTTGTGTCCTCTTTGATTGATCCCCATTGGTTGAATACCAATTGGTGGTCTGTGTCTGAGATTTAATTCTTTTAAAACACTGCTCATAGTTCAATATATTTTTCTCTTTTCACCTATAAGGGAGTTATTAGGTTGCTCAAGTTGTATTGATTTGTTTATCATCGGCCTGTCGTGCTTTGAGCAAAGTAGAGTCCTCATGATCATTAATAATTCATAGTTTAATGAGACTTTGATGGAGGAGAGGCTTCCACGCCCCTTCCCTCGGTGTTGTGGGATTTTAATTTTACTATCTTTATGGTCATTTGCTTTGCCTCCTTTATAGTTTATTGTTGATAGGCCCCAGTGATATCGGGTGCTTTTGGATTGAGAGCAACCTTTAATCTGATTGGTAAATCAAGTATTGGATGCTAGCGTCGGCTAAATTCTCTTGAAAGTCGGTTGAGATAGTACATTTTCGTATATATTTTGATGCAAATGGGTTGTATGCTTTCTGTATTTGGTTGAGGGAGGGCTTGTCTTTCTGGCTTTGGATTTTAAATACTAAAGCTGGTTTTGATATGTGATTAGTTTACTTAGTATGTGGTTTGGAAGCCTTTATATTGCGCGTGCAGGAATTTGGGAATTAAATTAAGGGGGGAATATCTCTTTTGTGTGTACTTTGTGAATCTTTTACAAAATGATCTGTGAAAACTTGCTCTTTCTGCATCCGTATTCCACGGGAACTTATCATGCTTGTATTGTACTGAATGGTTAGGCTGCAACGGAATTGAAATTGCATCAATTTGTTGTGAGGTTTTGTTATAGATTTTGCGAGACATTGTGCATACTTTTTAGCCGTGGTTTTTAGATTGTCAATCTGGATCATTGATTTTGCGAGTTTTCCCGTAATGGTGAGACTTATTAACAGTCTGAACGACATAACATGCTTCGGAAATTGTGCGTTGCATGCTTGTATCGATACTGGGTCGGATAGTTGGAATGGTCATCTGTATCAGGTTGAATGCTGGGCTCCGACTAAGAAAGGGTTAAAATCCTGCTTGAATTACCAATCCATTTCCCTACCATCTTTCACTGCCCACAATTTTATGTTCGTCCCAAAACATAATTTTGGTCTCAATTGAGTTTTTTTTATTGTAATTATATGTAATACTTAGGAATGTTGCTTTCTATGTAAACATCATAGCACACGCGTAGCCCCCAATGAGAGAAACATTGGTAGAGCTGCCTTAGTTTCCAACGGAATCAGAATTTTGGTATTGCTTGCAAGGAGTAGGCGCTACTCATGGATATAGGGAGCGGCGTGGGATTAACCAGGATCAAAATACAAGCAATGTTTTGTAAGAGGTGTCTTGTAAATAACGTGGTTGGAAACGATTCGGTGGTGGCATGTGCATCGAGCTGCAAAGAATCATCCGGAAAGCCTCGGTGGTTCGCAATTACTTGGGTAATTTAGAGTTGAGGCGTAAAATTTTAGATTTGGTCTCAGAAATCAGAATCAGCCGGAAGCACACGGGCTCTTTGCGATTTTTAACTATTCTAATATGAGTGGCAAATCTAACGTATAACGGGAACGCAGCAATTGGGCTCACTAAGACTTGGTTTGGTACTGAGATGATTCTGAAAAAAGCTGGTATCAAAAAAAGCTGGGAGCTGTTTTTGTGTTTGGTAAACATTCAGCTTCAGCTTTTTTTCACAATTTTGGATGAAAAAAAAGTCAAAAACAAGAAGCTGCAAAACCCAGCTTTGAAAAACCAGTTTTTTTCACATTTGTTTTACATAAAAGTTTACCAAATACTATAATACTATTTTTTTTTTTTTTCAAAAGCACTTTTACAAAAAAATTTACCAAACACTCTGCTACTTATTCTCACAGCACAGCAGAATTAGCTTTTTTTCAAAGCACAACAATACCAAACCAGGCCTAAACAGGATCCGGCTTCTCTCCTCCCACTTCCCGTACACTTTCATCCCTTCTTATTTTGTGCGGTCACGGTCAAGCCACGTCAATATTTTATATTGATTTTTTTTTATAGAGATAATAAGACAAAAAGCAATAGTAATATAAAATATTGACGTAACTTAATCGTGATCACACAAATAGGAGGAAATGGAAGTGTATGGGATGTAGGAGGGCAGAGAAGCCAGATCCCACTAAACAACATTAAAGAAGGTCAAGAGTTATAAAATTAATATACAAAATATTAGTATTATTTTTTAATACATACGATATTATCAACATAAAGGGGTGAGAGAGTGCATTAAATCTTATAATGAGCTAGCCATGATAATTTAGTTCGAATTTGCTTTTGGCAGAATTGAACTAAAAATCTCTCACTTACAAATAAAGAGGAATAATATTAAACTGTAGTACTAAGTAGCGGTATAAAAAGTATTTTTAAATGTGTGGCCCACGCCTACCGACACAGCCGTCGAATCGAAGGTTGAATTTAGTAATTTAATTTAGCTGGGTTTTAAGTTTAAACAAAGCTGAATATTGTTAACCACAAGTGTGGATAATTAGATATGTCGGAGTTAATGCATTCCAGCTGCTTTGAATAGATTATGGACCGTTGGCTTTTATTTTCACAAGCTAAAATATTGTCCAAGCCTCCAAGGTGACAACCCGGCAGTTTCATGGTGGGCACTCGCTGTTGTGTTTCATACTTTCATGATAAGTTTTCAGCGTGACCGTCACACTGTTAATAACATCTATCATTGTATTTGTGTTATGATATATACAGTTATTCAGTAATCTTATATGCTTTTGTAAAAATAGTATCGGAGAAAATTAATTGTGAAAACTTCCGAACAAGGGAAAAAACACCACGCTCTTTTTACAATTGCAAAACTAATTATCAAAAAGAAAAAAACCTCTCGCACGCACCGCATAACAAGCGTCTTGTATGCCACCATATTCGACTCTTTTGACATAACACTTACAATATACCAATACACCATCAAATTTCGAATATCGTACACCAATATACCATCAACAGTCAATGCTAGTGAGTTCACTAACTGAATCGCTTCCAAACAATTTGTTTCAGTTGCTATAAGGGAGAAAATCTTCATGAGTTGGAAACAATCCAACCTTGAGCGCGTACAACTCTATAACAAAAACTGATAATTGCTCACCATGAGCAAGCGTATCGATAATATTGTACACCTATATTATAACTTATAACACGGAAATAATTATCATTATACCACTATGTATTTGTCACATTCAAAATTTTCTCATGTTTGATGAGAACAAATATATCTTCAAACACATGCCATTATCAACCTACGATATACACATCATGTGGTCGTTGCCCTTAATGGGTATGAGGCAAAAATAATACATTGAACAGGGTCGTTAATGGTCTTCTTGGATTTTTTTTTTTTTTAATTTATTATTAATATGGAAGGGTTCGAAACTATTAAAATAATTTAAAAGATATAGAGTTTCGAACCCAAGAAGCATGAATGAAAAGTTAGAAACCCAACGCCTATTCACTAAGATATTGAACAATATGCATCTTCTTGTATCTTCAAACGTGAAGTTGTTTTCGGGAAATCTACAAAAAAAACAAAAGGCTAGGATTCGTGATTGTGATTTTGATTTGAGGTGGGATATAATTCCAAATTGTGGGTTCGACGTGAAACCCATGTGAAACCTATTTGGCCTTACTCCAAAATACAGATTCTGTAACTATTAATTATAAATATAACGTAAAATTTTTATGTGCACTCGATATATTACTACACAATATTATTATTCTACGTGTTATATATGTTAGTGAACAACATTCAATAAGATCGAGTAACATTTTTAAAGATGAATAATATATATTAACTGTTAACAAGATGGAAATGGTCCTTAGCTTGGGTATGCTTAACCATGGTTAACAAACTGACCTAGGCCCTTAACCCTAATCAACTTCCCACGTACTATATATTCAAATGAACCCACACTCCATCCTCATGACAAATGTCCGTTTCTAGGCAATTCCACTAGCTTTTAGAGTTTCCCCGCTTAACTTCAAATAGTTATAGTTATGAAACTCTTCGTGCTAGCCAACCTTTCAATCTTAGTCTTTTGGTTTGGGGGTACGACGTCGTACTCGAACTCTCTCACTCTCACTCTCTTCCTCCTCTCATTCTTATACCTTTTCCTTGTCTCTCTATGCCACTGTCTCGTCCCCGGAGGTTTTGCATGGTCATGTTACAGTCATGCCCAAAACTCTCAAAACGGTTCCAGCCTCCGGGGACCAGCTGGGTGGCCCATACTAGGATTCCTACCCCATCATATGGGTTCTCTTGCCCACCAAAAACTCTCCACTATGGCAACTTCACTCAAGGCAACCAGGCTCATGGCATTCAGCTTAGGTACTACTCGTGTCATCATCAGCAGCCATCCTGACACTGCTAGGCAAATCCTAGGAGGCTCGTCATTTTCCGACCGTCCGATCAAGCAATCAGCTAAGTTGCTAATGTTTGAGCGCGCCATAGGGTTTGCTCCTTCAGGAACATATTGGCGCCACCTGCGCAGGATAGCAGCCGTCCATATGTTTTCACCAAAGAGAATCGGAGGCCTAGAAATCCTAAGGCAAAAAGTGGCTGATGAAATGGTGTTGACAATTTGGGATGAGATGAAGGAAAATAGGGTTGTGGGATTAAAAGCAATATTGCAAAAGGGTTCTTTGGATAACATAATCCAGAGTGTTTTTGGCACTAATTATTTAGGTTTAGAGAAGGAGGTTGGTACTAATCTAACGTTAATGTTGCTAGTTAAACAAGGGTACGACTTGATTTCTAGGTTTAATCTGGAGGATTATTTTCCCTTGAGGTTTTTGGACTTTTATGGTGTGAAGAGGGAGTGTCACAAATTGGCGGCTGAGGTGAAGTGTGTGGTGGGGCAAATTGTGAGGGAAAGAATAAGAGCAGGAGATTTCGGTGGCGGCAGTGACTTTCTCAGTGCTTTGCTAGCTTTGCCGGAAGAAGATAAACTAAGTGATTCAGACATGGTGGCTGTTTTGTGGGTGAGCAATCAAAAATCTCTCAACTTTAAATTGTTCTTGATATAATTCACTATATTTGCTCAATATATATGTATATGTATATATACATGTCATTTTATATATTTTTGCATGCATCAAATAATAATGATCATATCTTTAATAAATGTACAGATTCATAAAATCGGATATATATTGCTTCGATAACAAATGTGATTAACATTTCGAATAAGATTTTTATATGACCCTTACAGATGTGAATAACTACCAGTTATTAATTTACATATACTAAAACTTATCAACTTACAAATTAACGATCATCTATATACATGTGAATAATTGTTGTTAAGTTTATTATAGTTCGTTTGACAGATCATTAATTATGGGGGATATTTTTCCCTATAGTTCCTAGGACTTTATAAAAAGTGACAATCCATGATCCTGCTGCAAAAGCTATCTAGAGTCATGATTGAATAACACCATACCCTAGCTGCTAACTTGGTATTTGACCATAAGATTCTAAATTATAATATAGTTCCATTTAGAGTCGGTTTTTCTTGAATGTATGTTTGAATTCAATTTCAGCACGTATTTAAGTATTAAATTTGATTCGGCAGTCTTTTATCACTCTTTTTAAATCATTGAATCAAATACTATTGTCAAATATATCAACGCTAAATGCTGCTAAGTAATCAAGAAGATTGATTTAGACTCCGTCATCATTAAGTTAAGATTAGAAATTGCCACAATAAGATGATGGAGAACCTTTCACATGCTATTTTTGTTCTTGGGGATTAATTATTGATATTTTTATCCCTTATCCACTAGGAATAAATCATACTCCGTACGAATTCTATCTAAATATGGCCTATATTATTAAATATCTCTTTTATGCTATCCACGTTGATCTCTTTCCTGTTTACCATTTTTTTCATGGGACTTTAAGATTCTTGGTGGAACATGCACATTGCACTAATTTAGATTAAATTAACATATATACTAAGATTTGTTTCCCTAATAATTTTGATCTCCTAGCTCCTAGTACAACCATAAGATCTTCTGTGCTTAAATTAACCAAGCCTTTTTGTCTTTTGGTTTTGTGACATTATCCAGGAAATGATATTTCGAGGGACGGACACGGTTGCAATACTTCTGGAGTGGATTATGGCAAGGATAGTCTTACACCAAGACATCCAAGCCAAAGCACAACAAGAACTTGACACACACGTGGGGAACAAGAGGCACGTGCGAGACTCCGACCTTCCAAACCTGCCTTATCTGCAAGCCATAGTCAAGGAAGTTCTCAGAATGCACCCTCCGGGCCCATTGCTATCATGGGCCCGTCTTGCGGTCCATGATGTCCATGTGGACAAGGTCTTTATCCCAGCTGGCACAACTGCGATGGTCAATATGTGGGCCATAACCCATGACCCATCCATCTGGAAGGACCCGATGGTGTTTAGGCCTGAGAGGTTCATCGAGGAGGACGTGTCAATAATGGGCTCGGATCTCAGGCTCGCACCATTTGGGTCTGGCCGGAGAGTATGCCCAGGCAAAGCGTTGGGTTTAGCTACCGTGCATTTGTGGCTTGCTAGGCTTTTGCACCAATTCAAGTGGTTACCGGCAAAGCCTGTAGACCTTTCAGAGTGTTTGAGGCTCTCTCTCGAAATGAAGAAACCACTCGCATGCCGCGTCGCCCCACGCAGTGCATTACGAGTTAATGAAGCTAGCTAAGCTAGTGGTTATGAATAATTAGGGGAAATATAATGCAGTGCACTGATTGAAAATTGTACGATGGTGTGAGTAGTGATCGAAGTAGCTAGGGCGTGGTTTGCATAATGTATCTGAGGCTAGTAAAATGGGGTTAGGAAAGGACACTCAAAACCTCTACACAAAAATGTATGTAAGGAATCCTTGGCTCATGAACACTGTAAAATATTGTTTTGACTATTTTATAAAAGCTAGTGGTTTGAACTTTTGCATTAATGTTCAACGTCTTACTTTATGACTGCCAATATATTTACGGTGCTTTATAAACCATATGATGTGGTTCAATATAAAATAAGCTCATTAATGAAGTATTTAAGTAATAATTTAATCATCAATATTCACGTTATGTAGTTTATAAATATGGTTAAATATATGGTCTCTCTAGTATTATTCTTAATAGTTTATTAATTTATTGGCTAATTAATACCTTATTAATTTATCAAGGTATTCAGTGTTTCCCTAAGTATAATAATCGTACTTAGCTTCTCGTTTTATAAACTAATAATTCTATGTATTTTTTTAACCAAGTAAAATTCATGAATCAACTTATTTTTCCCCAAGATAGTTTGTACATTGCTCAAAGTACTACATTATTTTATTTTATGAACATTTAACTAAACAAAAACCCTATTTAAATAAACAAAACAACACATCATACATACAACAATGATTTCTCATCTCAAAGGTGTAAAGAAATCAGGAAACTATTAATTTATATATTACGTGAGACCTATACAAATTTTTTGTAATGTATTATCTTTTAAATTTAGCCAATTATTAATTTATCAGATATTAAATTATCGAGATTCTACTGTATACCACTAAATAACTAGATATGTTACAGCTTTCAACCAAAGTAAAAGAGATAAACCGAATCTTGGTTTTTAAAGATTAAATAGGATTAACAATCACACATTGACCTCATACAGGTCAAAGCCGCCATAACCACTAAACATTGTCAAATTAATTAAGCCAGAGTAGGTAAGTAATTCACATGTGGATGATACGATCTAGACTGTAAAGCCATGCATGGCTTTGGTTCAGTAGTCTAGTCATTTATTTTAACTCGAAATAATTATAATTAACCCTTTATATGACAATTAATTAGTATGAAAAGCAGATCGCGAATCCTTACTTTCACATAATTATATCTCACAAAAACTTAAAGTTGAATAACTAATTAAAGCCTCCACTTAATTAAATATCATCCATAATTATTTATTTATTTTTTTATTTGACCAAATGATATTATATACCTACATTAAAAGGGAGGGGGGTTGACTTAGCCTCACAATGAGCTAGCAATAATGTGGTTCAAATTTGTTTTTGACGAAAATCAAACCTAAGACCCCCCACTTACAAGTGAGGAGAAATACCACTAGACCGTAGTACTAAGTAGCAGGTAATTAATCTTTATCTTTAAGGCTTTGACTTTTCCCAAAAGAACATTTGCAAGTAAATTGTTTTCAAGAACAGATTAACATCAAAATCGTTTTCAAAACAGTTCATAGTGGAGTGAGGAAAGAGTCTTTAAAATCCATCAACTTAAAAGGAAGGCACAGCTAAGTGATGAGTTTTTTGAGTTGTGGTTGTAGCAAGTTATTGTCCCACCAACATCTACACCATCCCATTCTTAATTTGGTGTGACTAATTATATTGCACAACAACATAGACCATATATATTTACCGAACGTGCTCATTTTGCTTGTCCTTATCAATTGCAATTGGAAACAAACCATGCATCTGGTGACATGGATGGAACTCTCACATTTATATATGGCTTATTTATAGTCATGGTCTCTAGAACTCGATTTTTATTTCACTTTGCTCGTTGTAGCTTAAAAGTTGTCAATTTACTTTCTGAAATTCAAAATTTGTTCCACTTTACCCTCTGGAACTCGATTTTGTTCCCGTTTTGCCTCCTGAAACTTGAAAATCATCTATGTAAAACTCAAAATTCGCTTCATGTGCCTTAGATATGTTAATTTCTTATGTGGGTTTTGATTTGGGTGCACCATGCTAATCAATTTCTTTTTTATCTTTTTCAACTCTTCAATTTCTTTTAAACTTAATATTCTATGATTGTTGAATGTTAACTCATAATGGAGATTTATAATCAAATTTATTGCACATGTGGCATGGTCTTATTGGTTGTTGGGTCTCACATATGTTTCAGGAGGCGACCTATAAGTTTGAGGGAGTAGAGAGAGTCCACAAATCAAAGTGAAATGAAATTTGAGTTTCATGGAGTAAAAATATAACTTTTGAGCTATATGGGCAAAATAAGATCAAAATGGAGCTTCAGGAGACGTAGCTAAAAATAAGCCATTATACATATATATTTTTTGAGATTTTCAATAATATTATTAAACAAATGTATGTTGTTAATTAATCATGCATAAAATTAATGTAAAAAGTCTCTCGTCGAAAACATGACAGAATAAAATATAACTTATATTGAGTGTTTCAATTTTCTAATTGCGCTTAAGTTTTTTGTGATAAAAAACATCATACACATGTTTGGTTAGCATATGATTAAGTTGAGAACAACATTAACGTGTGACCAATTAGTAGTTGATCGTTGGACCTCCTCTATAAAATCTTGAGAATTATGACATCAGTTAAAATCATGCCTATGAATTTAATTATGGAAATAATGTTGTGCAAGGGAGACTAATAGTGGAATTTACAAAATTATAAAGAAAAAAAAAAAAAATATATATATATATATATGTGTGTGTGTGTGTGTGTGTGTGTGTATCTCAAATCTTAGCCCCAAAGGCATCTATTTTTGCTAATAATCAAGCCTTAATCTGCTTAATTTGTACGGATTGATTACTAAAGATTGAAAACCACTAGCTGATCACAACTAACAAGTCATTAGGCGTTTCCAAGTGGTATGCATTTAGTTGATGGATAGAGATGGATCATGAAGAGAATATTAATGTGGACCAACCCATATACCTTAAACTTGTACACAATGGCAAAGATATTTTAAGGCATGTCCTAAAGTTTAGGCTTTTTCAGATCCAAATCTTTAGCTTTTGTCCAAAGGCAAATCACTTTAACTCACCTTTGCTTCCCACATATATATTGCATATATGACTTGAAATTGCCATGTTGATGCGCCACAAGTTCAATTGGGACCCCCCCATACATGTACTGTCTGTTGAAGTTCACATATTTTTCTTTTTGGTTAAGCTTCTTCTACATGTAGATATTGCTAAATTAGTTCAACGTTTAAAGGTGTTCCCAAATGTGGTTTTGAGTTATAATGACATATTTCTTACTTTCTCATTATCTTTTTAGGGTTTGAAACACAAGGTACTTGTCCACGATCTTAAGCACCACAACTTATTTTTTATATGATTTGTAGACAGTGAGAACGCTGATAAGGTCTTGAGTAGGCCTATCATACGAGGCAGCTTACTAATCACAAGAGGATGGGACTCAATGTCAGAGGTTCCACCCCATGCGAGTAACTTGCCCTATGCCACAACCATACTTTAAATACTCTCTTATTGATCCATCAATAAATGTAAATAAACTATACAAGACTATTGAACTCATAAGTAGGGGCATATCCACTTTGGGGCAAGGTAGGTGATCAGCTGATCTTTTCAAGCTCAGAAATTATCTGTGAAAGAGTTGGGTGCTACCCTTTAAAAATCTAAGATGATCTTGAAAGATGCCTTTCAACTGCTCCATGAATTACATCTATGGACACTAGGTTGGGTAGTTGTTACTTTCATGCCTTTGTATGCATTACTATGGTCATCTGTCGGAGGCTCACTCGGCATACGTTAGTATATGTCGGCATTTTCGCTCAAAACTATTGACATCAATCGATATACTCACTCGTAAATTGTTGGCCCGCATCTACCAACAAGTGTGCATGACTTGGAAAACAACCTCAGGCCTACTAAGACTCAATAAAATGCCAATTTACATGTTAATTTGTCCAAAAAAATTTACGCACCACAAGCACTATTCTTACTGATTCCCTAAATATATTTCCTAGATCTGTCACGTGCTTCAGAAGTTTACTCAGCATAGTTATATTCGTCAAGTTGATTTCCACTGCTCATGTGTAAGGAATTAACTAACTAATTAAGGATATGTATATCTAAGGCAATCATCCATGCGTGCGCGCATTACACCAGTAAAGTTTGAGTGTAAAGGAGCAAGTGGCTTATACTCTTAATAAATATATATATATATATATATATATACTTGCTTGGCTGTATCAGTATATTGGTTCGTTCCATAGAAGGAACTAATTAATAATTTGTGTCGAACAGATTACAGTCATGAATATTCATTAATTACGACAAGGCTTTTGTTAAGTTGTAATTAACCAAGGATTAGGAGTACCTAATGATCACTTACTTGCAATTGTATTGTAGCATTTTAGTGCGTACGTGGGGTTGTTTTTCAAGCATTAACAGAACAGAAAGACAACAATAATTGAAGAAAAAGTTCATCAATATCTGCATGCAAAATAACAAATAATACTTTATTATATCTTAGGAGAGTGCATTTTACAGTCCCCAAAATACTACCTAACACTGTAATATGGTGGTCCTAGTGTGTTAACTAATTTGATAGGCCGACTTGGATAAATATTTAGAGATTTTTTATTCATTCGTTGTCAAACCAATCGACAATTTTGGTAGTAAGTAGCATTATCATGACAAACTGTTCATTTGTTTGATGCATGTGAATGGTTATAAGATCTCCAAATTGAATGATTTTTTCACATAAGAAATTGTTATTGGCACTCCAAAATTCTTATTTTGCACTTCAAAGTTTCTATACTTAGAAAGAAAAATACACTTGTGGGGAGTGTAAAATGAGATTTTTGGAGCATCAATAACAGTTTCTTTTCACATATATGATCTTTAGACAATGATAAAAAAAATGAACGGTTCCTATTACGATTTCGTATGGCTAATATATATTAATCGTAAGTGTTGGGGAAGTGGGGGTGGACAAGTGGGTTTCCCGATTGGGAGAACACAATGTTTACATTATATAATTCATGTGAATTTATATAAATTAAGAGGTCATATCAAACCGTTAAGATATTAATTATATGAAATGAATATAAGTATTTTAGCCAAGTCTTAAAATAAACCAAAAGTCAACATTTTATTTAGAACTTTCATGATCATGTTCACAAAATTAATAGGAAAAAAAATTGTGACTAAATCCGATTTGGGCCTTAACTCTAAACTAGAGCCCAAATATGAAAGTGGGTCACCGTTTGATGGGCCCTTCATTGCATGTCGTGGTTAACACGTGGAAACACACCGATTTAATTTGAGGGTAGGTGGAGGCTGCTTCCGTGGCCCTCGCAGATGAGGTTCAACTTTCAAAATTTCGAAAAGATTCTCTCAACGAAGCACTTTATAAAACACAATTGTTCAGTCCTCCAACTTTTGAATTCTCAACAAGTCGCCCAAAATAAATACGGCTTAATTGTATTAAAACCTTTACTTATTATTCTTTCTTCTCCCTTTGGCCAATTGGTCATAAACATACAATCTGTGCTCAGTTGTTCGCAATTGATATGTATATACTCTAAACCTCTATACAGTTAATAATATTGGGACCAAATAAATTTTGTGCTCGTTTGGAAAGTACTTTTAAATGACTAAAAGCGTTGTTAGATAACATATTTTTGGATTCCAAAAGCACTTGAAGTGTTTGCTGCAAGAAGTCTCGGTTATGTGCTTCATGCAAGAAACCTCAGTTATATGCTTCTTGCAATAAGCACTTAACGTGCTTTTTCAGAATTGACTTCAATTTTGTGGTAGGGATTGGTTTCAAACTACTTTCTGTAAAACTGCTTTCAGTCATTTAAAAAGACTTTTAAACAAGTCATTTGTAACTTTAGGAAAGTTATTGCTTAATAGTGGTATGACACCTGATCTTCAAAATTTGATGCATGTATACATGTAGTGCTCTCTTTAGTACTTCTATGTAAACATGCTTGAGAAGCTAGAAACGTTATAGCTTCACCAAGATGATGTACATGTTGACGAGGTATTACGTACTTATAAGCTCGAAGATATGGTATCAACTCTTAAAAATAAAACAATCTCAAACAATTATATATATATATATATATATATTAGGAGAATTGTTATTAGCACCCTCAAATCCTTATTTTAACTCCAAACTTTATATATTTAGAAAGAGAAATACACTTGCAAGGAGTGCATAATGAGATTTTTGGAATGCAAATCATAGTTCCCATCTTTTAGTTCATCTTTGTTTGTGACATTACATATTTTTGTATTTATTGACAATTTTTGCCATATGGATGTGAGTTCCTTTAATATGGGATCTAGAAAAAGCATAACTTATTATAATATGGAGTTTACTCTCATACATAACTGACCCAAATTGAAAGTGAAATTTTTTTATAATGATTATCCTTTATTTTTGATACAGATGCCTATTATCATTGATAACCTTTTATAATGTTATAAACTACGACTAAATTAATAATTGTTAAATGGTTGTGTTTGGTTAAGTTTGAGTCAATGGTGGAGTTAGGAATTTAACTACAAGATGGCTAATTTATTGGGAGCTGACTTCTCCGCCCTCTCACTTCTCATACACTCTCATCCTCTCCTATTTTGTGCGGTCACGGTTAAGCCACGTCAACGTTTTATATTGATTTTTTTTATAAAGATAATAAGACAAAAAACAACAGTAATATAAAATATTGATGTGACTTAACTGTGACCGCACAAATAGAAGGGGATGGGAGTGTATGGGAAATGCGAGGGCAGCGAAGCCAACTCCAATTTATTTTCCTTGTACTACGAGTGATTTAGGTGTTGGAGTAGACTAAATTTCTGTTTTGTACGATATTAGACTTAAGTTTTTATAAGAGAGAGGATCCTCGCCGAATCCTTCAATTACATCTGTTTATCGTACATTGTGCGATCAGTTTTTGTCAGGTACTGTTTATATTCAATTTGAAATAAACAAATTTACAATGATTTCTGACCGTATAATATATGATGCACGATTTGAGAATCTCCAAAATCTTCACAAAGAGGATCTCGGCGAAGATCCTCACTCTTTCCATAACATTCTTACTTTATGGATGTATGTATGTACTATAGTGTTCATTGTGAATATTTAACTCTTATTAATTCATTTATTAACAATTAATTCGTCCTTATCGCAATTAGAACGTGGGTTATCCAACAAAATCAAACCAATATTGATGGTTTAACCGTCTAAGTCTAATATCATGTGATATGAATATAACAAATTATATTATATATATACTAAAAGAGAAAATAGACTGAAACACTTTTCATTCTATAATGCGATTCACTCGCTTCTTTGTTGTTGTTTCAACTTTACCAATTTGCTGTCAAATGGAGAACAAGATGGTGACACGTGTGTCTTCACCGACTCAATTTCTTAGCTTCTTTCTCACTCTACTCTCACCAACTCGCTTAAATCTCTCAGCTTTGTGATCTGAAAGGCTACTACAGAAGCTTGATTTGTTCAAATCGGCAACAACTGTAGAGGTAAGCTCTCTACTAATTAGTATATATATGTAAATAGGATTGTAAATATGTTGTACATATATGTATAAACATAGTTGTAAAAATGTGTAAATAAAGTTGTAAACCCGTAAAGAGGATTGTAAATATTATTGGACATATATGTAAATAAAGTTGGAAACATAGCTGTAAGCATGTGTATATATAGAATTGTAAACCCGCAACATTGCGCGGACACTTTTGCTTGTATACTTTAAAGTTTGATGCCTACCTAGACTTCTTCATCTGGTTCTGGTCCTTATGGTTTGATTTCGTCTCTCACGTTTTGCCTGATTATCATGTTTTGTATCATTTCCTTCATTAAGTGCACTAAAAATAATATTTTAAATCAATGATTCAGGTATGAGTTTATAGATTGTTAGCTTATCCTTTTACTGTTCATGAATAGTTGGTCTAACGATACTATATTTTGTTTGGTTATCAAAGTGCAAAGTAGGGGAAAACGAATATAAGATCTCAAATGAAAATAAATGTTTTTAAGCAACCGAGTTACAATTTTAAATGATGTTAGATAGTGTCCAAATTTCAATTGAAAGATCATAGAAATACAGGGCCATGGTGGAATATCCAAAAGTCAAGGGTAAAGTTTAGAAATTCCGGAAATTGACGTACCTTTGTAAATGAAATTAAGACAAATACCTAGCAACAATATGTCACCCTTATCGAAATTTCAGCAAGAAAAGGAAAAAAACAATCTCTCCCACCTTCACATCCCTCGTTACATTCCAAAACGAACCAACAACCTCCATCTGCACCGTCGAAACTGAAAAACCCACCACGCGTCAATCATCCAAAAGCGAGTACGCTCCACACCCACACCAGCGAGTACAAAACCTTCCTCTGTACACCTCCATAAGAAATTGCTCAACCGATCAAAATTTTTCAAAACATTTCAAAAATATTCAGAGAAAATTTCGGTGAAATTTATTTATCATCACATCCCTCTGTTCAGACAAAATAAAAAATTCGATCCCTTCCGACTTTTCCCTCTCTTTTCCCTTGGAGGGAAAACCCTTCCAAATCCAAAACCCCCTGCTTTTCAACGAGCAGAGCAAAATTAGGGTTTTCGCAAATGCTCAAGCTTCACTGACGGCGATCGTTCTCTCTGCTGATTCGCTGTTTGTTTACTGTTTGGTTACAGGAATAGCGGCGGCAGCTTCCGGCGTCTTGTATTCCGGTTTGATTTTAGCTCAGGTACAAATGGTGGAGTGAGAATATTTGGTTTTTGGCTTAGCTGGAGTTTGTAGCTCTGGTTTTTGTGAGGTGCATTTTTTTTAGCTGAATTTTTAGGGTTTGTTTGGTTTTGATGTTTTGCATGTTGGGTTTGTGGGGAAATTTGTGTTATTTTGCTCGTGAGAAATGAATGGAGTGAGATAATTGATTTGATTTAGGTATGTTTTGGGCTTCAGTCAGTGATATTGGTTAATGGGTTTCTAGGGTTTAATCTTTACTTCGAACTGTTATTAATTGCATAATTTTCTACTAATTCAGCTTAGTTTTGGGGGTACTCTAGCTACTGATTGATTTTTCGGTTCGTGGTGAATTTTTCCCGAACCAATTGCTGCAACTAAATGTACAAAACTTAGAAAGGCTGCATTTTTCATTTACCCCAAGTTTTGAAATCTTGATTTGTTTGAATTAGAAATAGTTGATTCGCCCGTATGGAATGATTGATTCTTAAATTGGATGTTATTATGCATGTAGGATGCTTAACTGATTTCTGAAATTTGAATCCTTTCTTCTGAAGTCAAGTAGGCACACCTGCAGCTTCTCAAAGCTAAGTTGTTTAATTCAAGTCAAAATGCAAACGAAGAAAAGAAGTTCTGGAAGAACTGCTGTGCGAGAGCATGCTAGCCCCAAGGTCACAAGAGCTCAGAGGAAAGCGTATGAAAGTGTGCAAGTTGTGGAAAAGAAAGTTGCAGACCTAATTACATCTTCAGCAAGGAAGCAGAGAATCGGTAGGTTACCTTCTTACTTGTTGCACAATAACCTCGGGAAATGTTCCTCGTGCTTGCGTGGAATATATTAGTACACGTTTACTTCTAAGTGTTGAGTGTCGACATCCCCTGGACAAATTTCTTTTGGTATAGGGTGGTAGTATACTGTTATCAATATTGGCAATTTTGAAACTTTTGCTCTTCGTTTTGTTTGTCGTCAAGATTTTATCTTTATGATTATATTCTTATGTAGAACATGTCCAATTACTGTTTCTAAAACGTCATCTTCCTACCGCAACTTTCAGGTGGCACTCATAAAAAGAACGGGGGTGCTGTTACTGCAACCAATTCGGATTTGAATTATGATTCAATGCGTGATGAGACTGCTGACACTTGTTTGGGGCATGATGCTATGAGTGATGATTGCATAGAGATTAAGGTAATTAACTAGCTATGCCATGGCTGGCTCATTTAAGTTTGCTTATAAAGTCGTGTAAGGCATTTTATGTGTTATGCTCCCACCCTATTACCTCTTCCTCCCCCCCCCCCCCCCCCCCCCCCCCAAAAAAAAAAAAAAAAAGGAAAGAAAAGAAACAGAACATTGCCTGAGCATTCAGTATTTAGAAATGTCTCAAATTGTACATATCATATCATACTGCAGGATTGTATAGAGGGAACTGCTGATTGCACAGCGGAAACAATATTTTCTCCTGCCTTTCAAATATCTAAACATGCCGAAGTTGAATCTGATAATGGAGGTAGATGAACAAACATTTTTATATTTTATATATGTATTTCACGTCAATGATTTTGTAATTGTTTCTCTTTCCTTCTCTATTAATGGTTAGAAAGATCTCATAAAAAAGTTTTGTGGGTTTCTTAGGAATGTTGTGACCTTACAGTTCTCTTTTTCCTAGTTGATTTTGTTAACTTCTTTAGAAATGAAGACCACAATTTTCATCAAGATTGTGAAATAATGTACTCAAGGGTTGATGTGCTGAATGGTCATGTTGTTCAAGAGACTTCCGAATCCATTGTTAGAGGCGAAAGGAGTTACTGTGAGAACTCATTTTCTTCAGTAAATATAACATATCCTGGTAATACAAATGAAATGAAACAAAAATGCATGAGCAAAATAGAAGGCACAACACTATGTGGTATGTGGCACAATTAATGTGTATCCTCATTGTAATGCAGTTGTGGAGCCAGCCATCATCTCTTCTGAAGTCTCAGCCATATATCTTGCCATGAGAAATTCCAAGTTGGAATGTGTGGATGAGCATGGTCAGGAGCCCATGTCAACTGATTTATACACAGATGATGACGAGAATGAGGAAGTTGATGACTTTGATCCTTACTTCTTTATCAAGAACTTACCTGACTTGTCAGCAGTTGTTCCAACTTTTCGGCCGATGCTTTTACCTAAACAGACACGGCGTTGCCCTCCTACTAGTCTTGTTTTGGACTTGGATGGTGAGAATAATGACAAACTGTTGTATCATTTTTTTATCAACTTAGGAACGATTGGTAACTACACATCTCATTGCATTGAGCTTGATCTTTGCCTGCTTTCTTCTGCCAAAATAATCTGGATGTGTCTTCCTTTTAGCATTTTTTCTTTTGTCGTCTTTATGATGAGAGTCAAATAGAACATTTGTTGATAATGTTTCAGGTCATGTGCCATTTATCTTCATTTCAATTGTTTATTGCATGATAATTGTAGCTGTATGGTAGGACAGGGACCCGTGCATGAGCATTTTCTCATTGCTGGTTCTAGTCTGATGGAAGATCTGATTTTAAATTGTAGTCCAAATTTTTGCATTTGTTTTTCTTTGTAAGGAGTGCCAAATGTGTCTTTTTCTAGGACATAGGCATGCATTTTTATCTCACTGTATTGTTTAATATGATGCAACATTTAGTCCTTGATTTATCATCCCTCGTTTGTTGATGATTTGTTTGAACTATGGGTCGGACTTGCATGCTAAGACTGACTTTGATCTGGCAGAAACTTTGGTACACTCCACACTAGAACCTTGTGATGATGCAGACTTCACTTTCCCTGTTAATTTTAACCTCCAAGAGCACACAGTATATGTCCGATGCCGTCCTCATCTCAGAGATTTTTTGGACAGAGTGTCCAGTCTTTTTGAGATCATAATATTTACAGCTAGTCAAAGTATTTATGCAGAGCAACTTCTAAATGTGCTGGACCCAAAAAGGAAGATATTTCGCCATCGTGTTTTTCGGGATTCGTGTGTTTTTGTGGAGGGGAATTACCTCAAAGATTTGTCAGTTCTTGGTCGTGATTTGGCACACACTATCATAATTGACAACTCTCCACAGGTATGCTATTCCAACCTTCCCTTCTCTGCCATTAGCAGTTATCTGTGCACTAAGACCTTGAAGGTGATTTATTGAATTTATTGTCTCTAGGAGAATATTTTGGCATAGGTTTTGGAATGTATTTGTTTGTTCTTGGATCAGTGAGTTTCTGGATAAGCCTAATATGGTGATGAATAAAAGTGAGTTGAAAGAAGCTCCTTCTAGTCTTGGTGAAATTTATCAGCATTGTATATTTCCAGTTACTGGTCGATCTTTCTGCGGTTGTTGCTTGTAATGTACATCATTAGTCAGTTCCCTTGCCTGCTCTGAAATCAAAATGTAGTCAGTCCTTTCTAAGCTTTCGGTCAAGGCATGTTTGGATTAGTGTCAACGGGATATCTCCAATTTCATTTAATGAACATTTACGACATGGGATCGCAGACTTTATTGGATCTCTTTGTCAGGGACATCGAGTGAAATATGAAATATGAAACACGAATACAACTTTAATTTATGCCAATCTCAGGAGGAAACCCCTAGGATTATGTTTGTCCCTTCTTCAATATTATTAACTTTGTTTTTTTTCTAGATATAACATTTTTGAGTGCGTTGGCTTTGTTTCAGGCATTCGGGTTCCAAGTAGACAATGGAATACCAATCGAGAGCTGGTTTGATGATCGTTCTGATAAAGAGTTACTCTCCTTACTTCCTTTTTTGGAGAGCCTGGTCGGAGTAGAAGATGTTCGTCCACTAATTGCAAGCAAATTCAACCTTAGGGAGAAAATAGCTGCTGCTGTTTATCCTTTAAGCTCAAACAGAGGCGATCCCTTCGAAAGGTGAGCCTACAACCAGTTTCACAGTTTGAAATCTCTTCGGGTGTATTTCCTGTACGTTTAGATTTTTTCCTACCACAAACGCTGTTCTGTTTGTTATGAAGTTATGTGCTTTCATTGAGAAAGACGGGGATACAATTGGGGTGTAACATGGGTCAAAGACTCAATACGTACGCATAAAATTCTTGATAGAAAATTTGCTTACAAATAAGTTTCCTACCAATTTAATGGTCTTATAAAGTGTTAGGAAGTGGAAGACTGTTTGCTCTTTTTATTGATGGTTAAATTTTTATTTACGAAGTGCCACTTCAGTTTTGCTGTATATAACACATTTAAACCTGATTATTTTCGAAAATCTACGCAATACCCGAGTTCAGATGGCGAGTGTTAATTTATCAGCTGCCTGGCTTTTGACATTATGCTCAACAACAAGTGCATCATCAGGCAGAGGCTCAGCTTTTGTTAAGAATCGCAGTTCGTCTCGTGGTTATGTGACGAACAATTTTTAAAGCGTTTGGGGTGAAATCTTCTTCTTTCTGTGTATCTGCAATGGCGGTATACAAAGTGAAACTGTTGGGATCAAATGGTGAGGAGAATGAGTTTGAAGCTCCAGATGATGTTCACATGATTGAGTCAGCTGAAAGCGCAGGTCTGAAGTTGCCTTACTTATGCCGGTCCGGTGCCTGATCTACTTTTACCGGGTTGTTGGTTTGGGGATCAGGTGGATCAATCGGAGGCGGTGATCTTGGATGAGACGCAGATGGAGCAAGGATATGTGGTCACCTGCGTCTCATAAGGTCATACCCGACCTCCGATTGTGTGATTCACGCCCACAAAGAAAGTGATCTCTATTTACTAAAAATCTACAATGAGTGAAGGAAGAACTTCATTTGCATTATTTGAAATGTTATAGCAAAAGAAGAAAAAACTATAGTAATTACCATATAATAAGTTTAATTTGACACTAAAAAGTTGGGTTTTTAGAATTTTGTGATTTTATCATCTGAGTTAAAATGTTGAAAGAAGTTATGAATTTACGTACTCTCTCATTTGACAAAAAAGGAAATTAAATGCCTGTTGGGGGTTGATTATGTGGTACAGCTTCTGCCCCTTCAAAATTTTTATAGTATGCTAAGTTGCTTGGTTAGAAAGTTGTTCGACAAAATTAATTTAAAGGTAACTTCAAAAGTAGTTACGATAATGTTTTAATTTCGGTTCACGCTTGTTTACAATTTCACACACATAAAAGTAGTTAAGAAGCAAAAAGAAAACGAAGGCGTTTTCGAGCAACCTCGAAAGTGATTTATACATGAGTAATTTAGGCAGCCTTGGGTCACACACGAACCTACCCATAATTCTTGGAGTAGTTAAATCAAGACGAGCATAGAGAACTGATGTCTAATTAACTGCCAGCTAATCAGGTGTTACCGTTGGAGTTGGCGCGCTGATTATCAAATTGCAACTGATTAATCACTAAGTGATTAGCGACTAATACAGGCACGGCCTCCGTGCACCGCTCCCGGAATAAAAAACCGAGGCCGTAACAAACCGTAACAAACTTTTCGATTTCCGTTTTGGGACACGTGTACAGCAACTGACTCTCTATCTCAACTCGACGCGTTCCGCATGCTCTGCAATTCGTGAACCGTCTCAACTCTCAAGTAACTTTCATATTTCACCGCCTCCCGCCATTTGTAACAATTCAAATTTTCGTCCAGCTAGCAAGCTCTTCATAAGAAAACCCAGAGCTCTCATTCGCTACCTCTCTCTCTCTAAATTCCGACTGTCATTTTTCTCTCTGAGAAAATTGCAACAATGGTGAGCTTCTCAGCTATCTGAGCAATTCCTTTATACTCGACGATCTTCGTCAATCTGCTAGTACCGATTGTTGAATCTCTCTGAATCTCACTGCAACTTCTTCGTTTTCCTCAGGTCGTCGCACAGAAGGTGAAGGAAGCGGAGATCACCGAGCAGGACTCGCTTCTTCTGGTAATCAACGATCGCTCATCTATTAACAACAATCTCAGCGATAATTTGAAGTAGTTGTTAGTGATTCTTTTGAATTTCAGAGTTGATACTTTTCGTTTACTAAATCTGATCGGTTTTCATTTCATTCAAATTTTTTTCTCACCTTCGATTGAATCTCTTTGGCTTTCTCTCTCGGTGAAATTTGATGTGATATATTGCAAAACTCTGAAATATTTATGATGGAAGAGTTGTGCATTTTCAAAATATAGATCATACGAGTTTTTGGCGAGTAATTGACGATTAGTATTTGAATATTAGTAGTGTTATGTCTTAGCATGATTAAGTTTGATTGAAGAAACGCGTTAAATTCATAGATCGTAATTATTATACGATTGTGACGACGAAGTTCTCGATACTTGTATGAAGTGATTCTGAGCATTGAATTTCGTTTGACCTGAGATCAGACGAGGAACCTGCTTCGTATTGCTATATTCAATATCAGTTACATCAGAGGCCTCTTTCCGGAGAAGTACTTCAACGATAAGTCTGTTCCTGCTTTAGGTAAATTTGTTTAATGATCACAATTTCTTGTAGTTTAGTTCAAAAGTCGGTTTGTGATTTTGTTGAAATTTTGAAATCTTCGACAGAGATGAAGATATAAAAACTAATGCCAATGGATGCCGAGTCTCGCAGGCTTATTGATTGGATGGAGAAAGGTATAGATCGTTGTACTCGTCGATCATTAATTTGAAATTTTTGAATGAGGTTTCGGTTTCAATTCCTTGTTTGGCTAAAAATTCTATGTTATTTTCAGGTGTATACGATGCATTGCAGAAGAAATACCTGAAAACACTTTTATTCTGCGTGTGCGAAGCAGTTGAAGGACCAATGATTGAGGAATACACTTGTAAGCCATTCACGAAATTAGTCATCTAAATCACTTTTCTAAATTTGATTAGGTTCAATGCTGGTTGATTTTGGAGTGTGAATTTTTTAGTCTAATTTTGATTTTGCCTCAGTTTTGGAGAATTGACTTGTTCTAATTCCTCAGTTTTAGAGAGTTGACTTGTTCTTATTGACCTTCACCTTCAGTTTCTTTTAGTTACTCAAATTCTGAAAGCCAGGAGGTTTCAATGAATATAAGTCGATCTGGGAACAAGAAAGGGGGTGGAACATTCAAGTGCAACTCCACAGCAGAAATTACTCCCAACCAGATGAGGTAACTTTGATCGAAACTCGTTCCAGATTGTATTCCCATCCTGTTTGGCAAATTTGTGAATTGGTGCAACTATGTTAATTTCCAGGAGTTCTGCTTGCAAAATGGTTCGCACATTGGTTCAATTGATGAGAACTCTTGATAAAATGCCTGAAGAGGTAAACCTATAATTCGCCTTAGTTTCTGATGAGCTACCTGCAAATTTTAATGCATTCTACAATGTCCTGGAAGAGTTTTTCTGTGTTGGTATGGTACTTAAAGATGTTTGAATCTCTCTGTTTCAGCGAACAATACTGATGAAGCTCCTGTATTATGATGATGTGACGGTACACCATTTTTAATTGCTTTCTAGTGGTTCAGTTTCATGTGTTGTTTGATTACTTTCTTTCTCGTTTTGTCAAATATGCTTTGTTTGCCACAAGATGACACAGTTATTTCACATTGCAGCCAGCGGAGTATGAGCCTCCATTCTTCAGGAGCTGCTCTGAGGAAGAAGCTCGTAATGCATGGGCCAAGAATCCTTTGAGAATGGAGGTTGGGAATGTAAACAGCAAGCATCTTGTATTAGCGCTGAAGGTAGGGGATTGAGAATGTTTTTTGAATGTGTGATATTCAAATTCATGATTTGCGTTCCAGATTTAACTTTGTTTCTCTCATTACGTGTACAGGTAAAGAGCATCCTTGATCCTTGTGAGGACGAAAATGACGATATTCAAGATGATGAAGTGAGCTTAGGAGCTGATTCTATGCAAGGGGATGATTATTCGGAATCTGATTCTGACAGTGAGGTGATATTTTATATCTTCTTTGGATATAGAGCTTCCAATGAGCTTAATGGTGTTAATTAATGTCAGTATTTTCTTTAGAAAATAGTTTACACATGAAACATGATATGTTTTGATACTACTTTCAGCTTAACCAATCACAAAATGATCGTTATATAGTTGCTCCAGTAGGTGAGGGTTCTGAATCTGTTGTATGGTTTGGCTTTGTATTGTAATTCCCACCTGATTATCTGTTGGCCTGCGTTGTTACTTGTTAGCTAAAGAAACAATGGTTTTCTTGACAGATAAGCAACAACTACAGAAAGATAACAGCGCACCGCAGGAAGATAACAGCATGGTTGATGAAGGTAATAAAGCAATTACACTTTACTAAGTTAGCAGACCAATTTCGATACCACAGTGAGAGTGATACAAACTAGTTTGAACTTAAAAACCGTGCTGAATGACAGCTATTTCTTGGCTTTAGTTCTAAACTACCTTTTCTTTTAATTTTCGAGTTTCCTTTGTGATTTTCCCGCACAGTTCAACTAATGATTTTTTCTATGATGTGTAGATAATACTCAGGATTCAGTGCAAGACGAACAACAACTGGCTCGGATAAAAGACTGGATCAGTAGCCTCCACCCTGACACTGTTGAACTTACTGATGTTCTCTCAAATTTCCCAGACATCTCAGTGGTAAGTAATTCAACTTCTCAAGTCACTGCTGAAAAAACTGTGTTGAAACCTTGCTCTGTTGGCATATTGTAGTGTACTTTTTTACTCCATCTCTCCCTTTTTATATGCTGCAGGTTTTGATTGAAGGTAAACTGAAGAATGCCCTTAGAGCTGCTGGTTTTGTTTAACTTATTTTGTGAGACTTGGTAACAAGATTTGCTACTTTCCAACCCTATTTGGCTGGATCACAGAGATTATGGACAAGCTTGTCATAGAAGGTCTTCTATCGAAATCTGCAGGGGACACTTACACTTTCAACAGGCCGAAGGTTTGCTTTATGTTTTCTCCTTTGTGTTTCAATTCTGAGGCCATATTTTATTGCTTTTGAGTCAAACTCTTTCTCCTCGATGCAGAAGTCTGATTATGAGTTCACTGTGGTGAAAGAAGAAATGGATGGTCAAGTACCAGTTGCTGACAAAACTCTAATGGTTAACGATCTCATGTACATGAAGGTGATTGTGTTTCCTGTCTCGAAACTTTCTATTCTCTGTAGAGTCCTCAAATCTCTTAATATCCCCAAGTACTGTACTTTTGAAAATTTACTTCTAATTCATAAGACTGTTTCAGTTGTCACATTTTATTTAACCTGACTCTATTGTCTATCTCAGGTTACTTTATCATGCTCTTCCAATGCAGTATGTGGCAGTCTACAAAGCTTCAGAACAAGCTCGGTGGAGAGGTGAATCAGACTACTGTGCGCAAGTTCATTGATAAAATGGCACGAGAGGGTTTTCTTGAAGCCAAAGACAACCGAAGGCTAGGTGTGTGCGATTAATCCAGTTTAAAATCCTTGTATTTAGGTACTTATGCATGATCAAGTTATATCTAACTTACCATTTTCATTTGTTTTCTAAACCAGGGAAGCGTGTTATCCGTTCTGAGATCACCGAGAAAAAGCTGGCTGAAGTGAAGAAAGCTCTGAACAATGATGCAATGGTATCTTTTATCAATTTAGTATTTCCATAGTTTTTTTCTCTTCTATTACATATTTGCTTGGATTTCTTACAATGCACAGGATGTGGACAACACTGAACCAAATAACAATAACAAGTCCAATCATCTGGATTTCCATACAAGGGGTAAAAGCCTCAAGTGCTTTCAGTACATTAAAATGAATTCAAGTCTCTAGTTACTTTCTTAATAAGCATTTTTAAGGCCTAAGAACTGCTTTTGTTAACAGGAAGCAACATCAGGGACACATCCACATGCGGCGTCCTCCACTCCATCAGATCAGATCTCACACGAATGAGAATAAAATCGAACGGACCTCATTACAGTCCAATAAGGAGTGAGCAGACTACTTCAAAGACAAAGGAGCATCCAAACACTCCCACAAGCAGGGCTCAGGTGCATCGATTAATTTAGATCCTCCACCCCTTCACTTCATGTCATTTTTTCTCTTCCTCCAACTTAACTGTTTACACTAAGTTTAAATTTTGTTTGGATATTCTGCAGCCAGTTACTTCAAGGGAGAGCTTCGTGCCGGGAAATGATAACGGCAGAGCAAATGGCAACACTGATTACTGTGACGATGGGGACAGAGTGATTTGCAGTGGAAGGTCAAGCCAAGACAAGCGGTCGAGGAAAACAAGCACGGTGCGTATGATTCGAAATCTGTAGTTTTTGTGACCAGCAAAACGCTAGTAAAAAAGTGCTATGGTCCTTAATATGTTGCACTTTGGGACTTTTTAACTTTTGTATAGGTGAAGGAGCCAATTCTTCAGTACTTGAAGCGCCAAAAGTCTCAAGCCGTCTGAAAATTTCCAGCATTTCCTGTCCGTCTGCCGGACTCGATTTTCCTATACTTGCGGAAATTTATTATCTAAGTCTTTACGGTGATTACTTAGGAGTATAATGTGGTAAACTGGGGATGGTTTTGCCCATTGTAAATAGCACACGCAATGCTGCCGTGCGTTTTGGTGCTGAATACAGGTTTAGTGGTTGATCATTTGACTGCACAGATAGTAAGTTCTAAACTAGTTTGGAAAAATGTTTTATTCAAGGGTGGTGCTATACACACTCTATTTACTTCTCAAACGTTTTTTAATTTTCGACCGACTAATCAAATGAATTGAAGAAAATTAATGAATAAAAATTAATAAAAATATGTTAAAGGTAAAAAATTATGTGTGAACAACACCACACTTATTAAAACACACATAAAAAAGAAGTTTTGAAGAAAGTTCTTCATGAAAGACAATTTTTATGATTATCTCATCCTTTGAAAGCAATGACATAAGCCAACAGATTTGACGATTACGTTTTAAAAGAATTAATGCTTTGGTGACGGGGCAGCCCACAGATTATTCAAAATCAATCGTACTTAGTGGATTACTATCAACAGAAGTATATAATTACAACAACAGATGACTTCTTATCTTGCAACTTGCAAGTTCATGTCAAAATCACTTTTGCTATTTAGTATTTAGGATAATGATACGGAATATTAAATTTATAAATTAAAGAATATGTCATTAATAAGAATATAAAATATTAATTAATACTTTTTTTAAGTAATAATTCAATCATCAATTCTTTTATGTCAAAATCACAAACTCGCCATTTACTAGAATTAAATTAAAACTTATCAATTATAAATGAAGGTAAATATCAAATTTATAATGATAAATAGCAATGTAATTAGTATTAAGAAAACTATCAAATTTATAATAATAAATAGCCACTTAGCAGTATAATCTAGTGATATTCATCTTCATTTGTAAGTGTGAGGTTTTAGGTTCGATTCTTACTTTGAATCACATTATTACTAACCAATTGTGAGATTAAGTCTTTCCCCTCCCCCTCTTCTTTAGTATAAATAATTTCGTTTGTTCAAAAAAAAAAAATCTTCTTTAACTTATTATGTCTCGAATTCTAACTCAAGTGTAAGTTGAAATAATAATATCATTTTATTATAAAAAGAAACTTCTTTACATTGCGCTGTATAATAAATTAATTGAGGACTTTAACGTTTCTTAGATCTCTCCCCTAAAATGCGTCCGTTTAGTTTTAGACTTAGAACGAGTGGTTTCTTAGTGGGACCCACGTACGATGTAATGACAAGGCCCACAGAATACATTTCAGCCTCACACTCGATCATGATGGAGGCAAAGCTACCGGGTACCCGCCACGAGACTCCTTATGTCAAGCTCGTTTCCCGAAACTTCCATAAACCTCCCTTTTTAGGAGAAGAGATCCGGAGGCCATCAGATCAGATGATCTTGGTCTTTAAAATTTTATCCAACGATTTAAAATTATGATAACTTTTAAAAGTTTAAAACAAATGAACCGTTGAATGAAATTTTAATTGAGGACTTTAACGTTCCTTCTCCTTGTTTTGGCACCCTAGTCGACCTACTTTGGGCCCCACTCACTACAAAACAGATCCGACATCCACCGTCCATCGTACGAACGCACCAGACTCCTCTCGTAACTCCTGCCGCTATAAATAAAACCATTTCTCTATTTTCCGACCTCCCAACACAATTTGCTCTTTCAGTCGCGACTTCCCGGAGCCTCAAAAACCAGAAAAACAATCTGCAAACAATGGCAACCGTTGATGTAATTGAATTTCCGATCATCTGAATTGTCGTTTTATCTATATATTTTGGATTTGTTTTTGCGTTTTGTTTGCGTAGATCTTTGCCAACTATCTGATTTTCTTGATTTTTTGTGTGTGCAGGATGGGGTAGAGATCAACAGCAAGGAGAAGGAACTGAAGCATCTACGGTTTCTGAGGGTGGCGGCGATTCAGACGCTGGTGTTCGTTTCGAGTCTGTACGATTACGCTAAGCAGAACTCTGGGCCGCTCAGATCAACTGTCGGGACTGTGGAGGGCGCTGTCACCGCCGTCGTCGGTCCTGTTTACCGGAAGTTCAAGGGCGTTCCTGACGATGTCCTCGCTTTTCTCGACACCAAGGTATTCTCTTCTCTTCTTTTCCTGACTCGAAAGAAAGAAACAAACTGAAACTGTTAATTTTTGAAATGAGAAAGATGTGTGGTTGTTATGCATGTTTAATTAGATTATGCAAAATTACAAGGTCGAAATGTAAGATTGGTTCGGATTGTCGAAGGAATAGTGAAGTGCTAAATTATGGTTTTTTTTGGTGTCCTTTGTGAACAGATGGTAGAAATTGTATGAGGTTGTGCTTGATCGGTTGGTTTGCTTATGAATTGTGAAGGGGGGTTTTTACTTGTGTAGTTGTTGTATTTTGTGTCTGGGATTGTATCCTGATGCCGAAAAGTCCCATTGTAATAAGAGTGAAGGATCATCGGTGAACTGCGATTTCGACATCTTCATGGATAACTGATGCTTCTGATCCAACTAGTTTACTTTTGTGTATTTGCTAACTTGATTTTTGAGCTACGTATTTAGTGAGTTTTAGTTTATATGTTCTGCGGTTTTATGATGCTCTGTGCATGCTTACATATATGATCAACGTTGATTGAGATTTATTAGATGTTGATATGTATCATGTATGAGCAAAGATTTGTACAGTACAACATTCTTGAAGAACTAATCACATTTTCAACAGGTAGACGAAGCTACAGACAAGTTCGATAAGCATGCTCCACCTGTGGCTAAGCAGGTTGCGAGCCAAGCGCATTGTTTGATCCAGAAAGCAGCGGAGAAGGGACAGAAATTTGTAAGGGAGGCTCATACTGGCGGTCCACGCTCAGCTATTCACTATGCAGCTACTGAGTACAAGAACTTTGTCTTGAACCAATCTGTGAAGCTGTGGGTCGGACTCAACAAGTACCCTTCCATCCACACAGTGGCACAGAAGGCTGCACCAACCGCTGCTCGCTGGTCTGACAAATACAACCACACCGTAAAGCACATGACCCGCAAAGGCTATGCCATCTTCCGCTATCTACCCCTTGTTCCGATCGATGAGATATCCAATGCCGTTAAAAAGGGAGAGGTGGAGAAGAAAGAAGATGCAGCTGCACACGTCGAGCACAAATCTGAATCTGATTCTTCCGATTCTGATTGAAGAATCGGAAGAATCAGATTTGTTTTGAGTTTTGTGTTTAGGGTTGGCGGGTTGTGGATGAACTGAAGATATGTGGATAGCTACTTAGCTTAGCTAGCGACTTCTGTAAATTTACTTCTAGACCCTTTCAACTTGTGTCTCAGTTTGTTAAAGGTCGTTTACCCTTCTCTTGGCGTGCGATTGTTTAGATACCGACTGATTTTGGTGCCGATTCTGGTTGAAAGGAAATGTCTGGTTCTGATGGATATTGAGGCCTCCGTTGGATGGGTTACTATCTGTCGGAACTCGGAACTCGAAGTTTATTCGGCGATGTTGCTTTGCTTCTTACATCTTCACAAATATGTAAGGGGCGAGCAAGTCCTGTTGGATTACTATTTCGACAGCATGCATTGCTACCGTTTTCGTTTAAGTTCCTACTCCCATGGATACAAGGGAGTAGGATTCTCTCTTTCTATTTCCTCTCCTGTTATCTTTCCTTTTATTTAAACGGTTATAATTAAGCTGCGTCAACTGTCTTGTTTTGAAAATTTTATATGGAGAAAAAGATAAAAAGAAAAGTGTGAGAGGAAGGGAGGGAAGGGGATCATAATGGAAAAAGAGTCTTACACCGGATTCAAGTCCAAACTATTTAATTACAAAAGGAGTTAGCTGTATTCACACTCATTTTTATGTCTCAATCTTTTTAATTTTCGATCATCGAATCAAATAAATTGAAAATTAACAACAAAAAATTAACGATGATGTGTGAAAGATAAAAATAAGTGTGAATAGCACTTTCTTTATGAAAGTAACGTTTTTAGTTTACAGAGATTAAGGTATCAAAACTCAACAAAAAAACTAATTCGAACTTTTATTTCGTGTTGTCTGCATAATCCCAAACTAAAGCAAATGGAAACCAAAGATTGTACGATAATAGAAAACTTGTAGAACTAACACATTAAATGTTTTGTTCCGCAACACCGAAGATACATGGGACTCTTATTCAAACAGAGACCAATCTTGAATAAACATTAAAACCGAACAACGTTTTACGACCACCAAATTCCCAACTGCAACAGAAGCCTCAACTTGAATTATGCAGATGGCTTGACCTGCAACAAGGAAAGAGAGCATCAAATATCATTCAACTCGTCAACCCGAGATCTTAAGCACTATTCTTAAAGGTTGCGGAAGCCCAAAAAACACAATTACGGTGAGCTTATCCCGCAATAGAATCCAACGTAAAAGATAGCACTTCTAGTTTCAACTCGAAAGGACATATTTGAACTTCGATGATGCCCTTCGCCAAAATCTAAGGCGGATGTAATCCTTTGCTCTCGTCTATAAAATGTACGTAGTGGATAGTTCAAATACAAAATACTTACTGACTGTTTCTCTCACGTACCAAAAAGTGACAAGCAGATAAGCGTAAAGATAAAACCATGAATTTGCATAAACAGATGAAATGTTGGTGCCTAACCTATGAAAAGATTCAATCCAACAGAACTAGGGCTTACCTAAAAGAGAAGGGTCATAGAAATCAAAAGACATGCAAGACCAGCAATGTCCCATGCCAATACAAACAATGAGTTTATTGAAAGATTCTCACCGGAAATATTTAGACTAATTAACATGAAACTTGTAGCAATGACCCACACATATAGCACAAAGCTACTGCTAAAGCCAATACACACTCTCCTGGGTGCATGCGTTGGAGCAATTAGCATGAAGACGTATTTGGCTTCCATTCTCTTGGAGGCCACTGAAAGCAAATGCAGAACATCCACACATTCCAAACAATGCAATAGAAACACAGAATGCCTTTAAAACTGAAAAAGCATACCTTATGCACTCATTTAGTTTTGGGGGTGACGAGATCATTGCTGTGTTCGAGGAGATCATCATAGGGATCCCTCCGGCCTTCAACCTGGCTAATCTGAGCATCCCAACGGAGCTGTGAATTGTGGCGCTCAAAGGTCCAAAATCCGTAGGGACGGAGGGGTAGCGCCCACATGTCCTTGGTCTTTTGGCACCGGTCCTTCACCGCATACACGTGCTCCCTGAACTTCCTATCCCTCTCCTTAGGGTCCTCCATTAGCCTCAATACCAAATTCTCAGCAAACTCCATTATAAACGCCATCTCTCAGTCCTTGAACAACGTTAACCTAAAAATCTCATCTCTGTTTAGAGTTCCACAAACCCTAGCTTATACAAATCCAAAATATTCATACAAAACACGATTCAGCTACTATATATTATTCGATTGGCATTCAATAGGGGAAATTTACGTTCAGATACACTGAGAATTTTAAGATTTTCGTTTCCTTTCTAGCATTTTCTCGGCAACCAAACTGATCGGATAGTCGCGGAATGGGAATTTTAGATGTGGGAAGAAATTGATTCATTAAACGACCTAAGCAGCGATTAGTCTGAATCATATAGAAAATTAAACAAAAATATCAACAAATTTGAAGAGGAGAATCGATTGGGAAGCTTACCTGTTCGTTGATTCGAGCTTTCCTGCTCAGCTCACGGTGTGTGGCAAACGACTTTTGGGGTCGAACTGGCAAAGCAGCGGATTAAAAGTATTTTGTTTGGATCAGGCCTTATCAACTTCTATTTATTATCTAATTAAGGCCCAATTTTGATGATTTTGGACTTGGCTTCAATTGGGCCAAACACTTTAAACAAGCGTATGGACCCATTTCAAGTGCTTATCCCAAATTTCGAATTCATGATTTTTTTGAGTGATCAATCAACGTACTAATTTGCTCAAAGTGGCAAATCAACATAAGAAATATTATTGCTCGCCACTTTATTGATTATTGTTGAATGAGTTTGTTTTAATCTATCTGCTACACAAATTTTGAGACTTAACTGCTTCTAACGGTAATTGATAGAGTGGTGAGCATTATCACCACTTAAGAATGATGAGCAAAAATGCACTCATCAACACATCTTAAAACAATATGTGTCAAAATCGAATTCACAGTCAGAGGGGACAAAACGAAAGACAGTCATAATTTCACAAACCCATTTCAAGTGTTTATTGAAAGTATTGATCTCAAACTACTTTTTTACAAGTACAAAGGAGGGAGAATGATAGTCGTATTCTTTCTATCAGTGGTAAAGTGGTCTACCACTAAAGCTATCAATCAAACACTCGTAAGACTAATAGGATATCACATATGTTGTGTAATATGATTTTTTTTTTAATACACACAACGTTGAAAGAGGAGAAATCGAATTTAGGATTTCTTAGTGTAAGAGGAACGCTCTTTATCAATTGAACTCCAAACTCTATTAGTGAGTTAGTTTTTCCACATATTGAGTAATTGACATATCCTTTTTCCACATATTCAGTGATTGATAGGTCTTTCATTCAATCAAAACATAACCAAAGTTGAAGTTTTGGTGCTTACCACACAAACAACTTTATTTTGTTGTATTTTGAAAAGTAGTTAGAATGTAGTATTTGTTGGGTTGTGAAATACAGCTGGCCATTCCCAATTCAACTAAGCACTAGAAGAATTTTTGCTGAGCTTCTCAAGTGTATACCCAGAAATTATCTGATAGCTGCCTACTGCTATACAATACAAAAGCACTTATTTAGCCAACAACACAGCCTTCAAAAACTGCTTCTGCGGTTTGCTTGTTTGGGCAGTCAAAACTCAAAAGAATGAGTTGGAGTAGCAAGGCATTGAATGCGCACTGTCTTTTGAAGAAACTTTAGCCCCCTGCATGGAGAAAATTTTGAATGTGCGAAAACATAACTGGTACATTAAGGGCTGGTTTGGTATTGCTGTGCTTTGAAAAAAAGTTGCTTCTGCTGTGCTGTGAGAATAAGCAGCTGTGAAATAAAGCAGCAGAGTGTTTGGTAAACTTTTTTGTAAAAGTGCTTTGAAAAAAAAAAAAAAAGCAGTATTAGAGTGTTTGGTAAACTTTTATGTAAAACAGATGTGAAAAAAAGCCGGTTTTTCAAAGCTAGGTTTTGCAGCTTCTTGTTTTTGGCTTTTTTTCATCCAAAACTGTGAAAAAAAGCTGAAGCTGAGTGTTTACCAAACACAAAAACAGCTCCCAGCTTTTTTTGATAGCAGCTTTTTTCAGAATCACCTCAGTACCAAACCAGGTCTAAGTATCATAGTACAAGTAGTTAAAATTTTTTTTTTTTAAAGCATTCAATAATTTGTATTATAACACTTGATGTACCGAACTATGTTCCCCGTATGTTGAAAAATCTCCCACTGCATCATTAAACTTTGTTTCATATTACTAAAAAAAAACAAAGACAGATTTAACTCCAACCAAAATATTAATTAATTAATATAAAAAAAACAGAAGAGAAAACAAAAATGCAAACAATAAACATGGTGACGTTTTATGCATGATCCATTTGAGACAAAAGTATTTTCACAATCTGACATTTACATAGAGATAGAAGTTAAGTTGCAAAACCTTTGTCTTTTTTCTTAATTTATTTGCATTTATTTGGATTTTCCAAATTAGGATGCAAAATATTCAAATTTAAGATCTGATTTTGTGCAGTGATTCGTCGTCGTCGTCATCATTTTGTACTTGTTTTGTAGACCAAAATTTAAGTTAATTCAAAATATCAAACCTAAAACCTCTTTCCTTGTAAATACAGAGAAATATCACAATATTATAATTCTATTGATTTTTTTTTATTTTAATCTAATAGCTTTTGTGAATTTATTTTCTTAGAGCATCTCCAAAGGAGATGTCAAAATATCCAAATCAGCAATAACGGTAACAAAAGATTGCATTAATATTTTTCAACCGAGAAGCCAAATATGATGTGGCATGATATGAATTGACATCTCTCCCCCTGCCAAATTTGACACCACCTTCAGATTTTTTAATTAATTATTAAATGCTTTTTATTATTTTTTTAATGGTTTAAATCATTATCCTTTTGTTTCTTTTCATTCCCAATGCAAAAAAAATACATATGAATTTTTATTTTATGTTTAAAATTTGATATATCGGTTGGAGATCAAAAGTTTAAAAGATCCCAAAGTGCTACGTTCAAATTTAAATGTGTTTTCTGACCCCTTTTGACCGGAGGAGGATTCTCTATCCTCCTATTTCATCCCCATCCATCCCTTCCTCTCACATATTGTTTTTTGTCTTATTATCTCTATAAAAAACATCAATATAAGATATTGACACCGTTCAAATACGAGGGTATAGAAGGGTAGAGAATCTCCCTCCCCCCCTAAACACTTGATGTACCGAACTATGTTCCCCGTATGTTGAAAAATCTCCCACTGCATCACTAAACTTTGTTTCATATTACTAAAAAAAAACAAAGACAGATTTAACTCCAACCAAAATATTAATTAATTAATATAAAAAAACAGAAGAGAAAACAAAAATGCAAACAATAAACATGGTGACGTTTTATGCATGATCCATTTGTGACAAAAGTATTTTCACAATCTGACATTTACATAGAGATAGAAGTTAAGTTGCAAAACCTTTGTCTTTTTTCTTAATTTATTTGCATTTATTTGGATTTTCCAAATTAGGATGCAAAATATTCAAATTTAAGATCTGATTTTGTGCAGTGATTCGTCGTCGTCGTCATCATTTTGTACTTGTTTTGTAGACCAAAATTTAAGTTAATTCAAAATATCAAACCTAAAACCTCTTTCCTTGTAAATACAGAGAAATATCACAATATTATAATTCTATTGATTTTTTTTTTTTAATCTAATAGCTTTTGTGAATTTATTTTCTTAGAGCATCTCCAAAGGAGATGTCAAAATGTCCAAATCAGCAATAACGGTAACAAAAGACTGCATTAATGTTTTTCAACCGAGAAGCCAAATCTGATGTGGCATGACATGAATTGACATCTCTCCCCTGCCAAATTTGACACCACCTTCAGATTTTTTTATTTAATTATTAAATGCTTTTTATTATTTTTTTAATGGTTTAAATCATTATCCTTTTGTTTTTTTTCATTCCCAATGCAAAAAAAATACATATGAATTATTATTTTATGTTTAAAATTTGATATATCGGTTGGAGATCAAAAGTGTAAAAGATCCCAAAGTGCTACGTTCAAATTTAAATGTGTGTTCTGACCCCTTTTGATCGGAGGAGGATTCTCTATCCTCCTATTTCATCCTCTTCCATCCCTTCCTCTCACATATTGTTTTTTGTCTTATTATCTCTATAAAAAAATCAATATAAGATATTGACACTATTCAAATACGAGGGTATGGAAGGGTAGAGAATCCCCCTCCCCGCCCCCCCCCCCCCAAAAAAAAAAATTTGACACCTAAAAGCAAGTGTGATCATTAACACATCCTTTTGGTGTCTGCATCACAACTTGCTCGTTGTTTCATTGCTTGTGCTCTTTCTTTCTTCTGCATGCACTCATTTTGCATAAAAAGTATTTCTACACTTCTGAGCTGTAAATTCGAATTTCGAATCTAATTTCCTTTATTTCACATCCAAGATAAGGAACATCTTAACTTTACCCTACAAAATAGCACTTTAAGATATATATTCTAGGAAAGAACTTAGATGAAACATGTCCACAACTATTGTGACGTCACAAGCTATTTTTACAAGGTCATGTTAAGAGTTTTACACATAACTTTGTATTAGTGGTTCAGGACACCACGATAATAGTAAACATGTTTTATATAACTCTTACTTATTCTGAAGAGATATTACCGTATTATTAGAAATATGACATCAATTTTTTTATATTAGTACATTGATATTTTTACACTAAGGTGAGGAGGAGTTCAGCAAAGCCATACAATGGGCGGCCTAATTTGGTATCGAATTCGCCACCCACTAAATTCGAATTTAAAACCTCTCACTTGCAAGTGAAGAGGAATACTACCAGACCGTAGTACTGAGTGATGAAATATAATTTCATTTGAGTGTCTCATTGATCACGTGCTACAAAGAAAATTCAAAAACAGGTGTCTCTGTTAATTTTAACAAAGGAGGTATTTTTCAAGATGATGTTCATTTTGGCTATGCTAGGAGAAAATGATCATTTAAAAAACAGGGCAGAAGCAAAGCTCAAATGCTACGTCACATTAAGTACACCATAAACCATTAGGTTAGTCGGGCGCATCCCCAATAGGTGGCCGGTAGCAAATTACAAGCATTTCCCAAATTTAATTAATACAGAATTCCTTGTTTCCAAAAAAATAAAAACAAAAACTTTCTTAAAATCAAAATAAAATAAAACCCACATTAATTTTATGTTTTAAATTTGGAATAGAAAATCTCCCAAGATTAAATGAAGTTCATTAAGAAGGCAACCAAGATAATGTTCATAACCATTTTAATTACCACAGATAAAACTATTTTAATTATTTATTAGACAACTTCAAAATGAGAGTTGTTTCTTGCTCAGTAAGCTAACAAAGACGCCTGCAGAGGGTGAGTCCATCTCCGGTGGAAACAACAGCTAGCTCAACGCGGTCATCCGCAGCGAGAAAGCTGTTGAGTTCCAGCAACTGTTTTCTGCCTTTCCTGCAAATTCTTGCACATTCTCCTTAGGCTCCGCCCCTGTACCAAACCACAATGTGTTATCATAAGCTTTGACTCCTCCAACCTTCACAAGCTTCATCAGCTGCTTGTGACACTCCATGTAAGTTCTTGCCGGCATTTACAAATGCAAAATCGAAGCTCCCTTCTTCCTCCCCCTGCTTAATTGATTGCACGTTTAATTCTCCAAATCAAATAATATAGTATTAACTACTACTACTTATTACTTAAGCTAAGTATCGTGATGATATATTACATCCCAAATTCACCATTATTTATTATTTACTCAGGATCAACATTATATTATTAAACACTCATAGAAGAGGATTATCATGCTAATTTGAATGTGCAGATAACATTCTCCATAACTGTGTAGCCTTCTCTTTGTTTTAAAGACAAATACTATTCATATTTACCAATTTGTTACTCGAAATCTAGAGACAAACTTAGGTGGGCCAGCTTGACCAGCTTAACAGTCATGCACTCTACCGAAGGAAAGAGCTCCACTGTATATGGGTTCCTTCCAAGCACAACGGCACAAGTACAATTTCCAATGCACACAGGCCACCCCGTGTTATAAATTATAATGGCCTAACCTACTTTCTCCAACTTAAATCACCAACATTAACTTACTTTGGTAGTGAGATCATCTAGGACCGTGAAGGCATTTGACTGGCAGAAGTTAATCTTATGTTCCACCCCAGCCTTCTGAATAAATGGCAGTCCAACCTCATAGGCTTCTTTATCTACATTAATTTCTGTTATCTGAAATTTGAAATATTAATCTAGCTAGCTACTACACGTAAAAGGATGAAAATCTAACTATTTCAAAGAAAATTAAAAAAAAAAAAAACACATGAATAATATTAATAAACGAGTATTACATACTTTGCTATCAGCGAGCAGTGCAAGAGCAATAGTGAGAAGAGAATAACCAGTGAAGACACCGAGCTCCAACGTCTTCTTCGCATTCATCACCTTCAGAAGCATCGATAGGAGCAGACCTTCGTCTACAGGCACATTCATAAGACTCCTGCGTGTTCAAAATGTAATCCTTCAGGCTCAAGTAATTATGTTTAAAGTAATGGCAAACGATTAATCCGAATCATATAGAAAATTAAACAAATATATCAACAGATTTGAAGAGGAGAATCGATTGGGAAGCTTACCTGTTCGTTGATTCGAGCTTTCCCGCTCAGCTCAGAGTGTATGGCAAACGATTTTTGGGGTCGAACTGGCAAAGCAGCGGATTAAAAGTATTTTGTTTGGACCAAGCCTTATCAACTTCTATTTATTATCTAATTAAGGCCCAATTATGATGATTTTGGACTTGTACAAGATTTGAAGCCTACAACTTCAATTGGGCCAAACACTTTAAACAAGCGTATGGACCCATTTCAAGTGCTTATCCCAAATTTCGAATTCATGATTTTTTTGAGTGATGAATCAACATACTAATTTGCTCAAAGTGGCAAATCAACATAAGAAATATTATTGCTCGCCACTTTATTGATTATTGTTGAATGAGTTTGTTTTAATCTATGTGCTACACAAACTTTGAGACTTAACTGCTTCTAATAGTAATTGATGGAGTGATAAGTATTACTACAACTTAAGGATGATGAGCGAAACTGCACTCTTCAACACATTTTAAAAAACGTTACATGTGTCAAAATCGAATTCACAGTCAGAGGGGACAAAACAAAAGACAGTCATAATTTCACAAGCCCATTTCAATTGTTTAATAAAAGCGTTGATCTCAAACTACTTTTTTACAAGTACAAAGGAGGGAGAATGATTGTCGTATTCATTCCATCAATGGTAAAGTGGTCTACCACTGAAGCTATCAATCAAACACTAGTAGACTAATAGGATAACACATATGTTGTGTAATATGATTTTTTTTTTTTTTTTTTAATACATACAACATTGAAAGAGGAGAAATCAAATTCAGGATTTCTTAGTGTAAGATGAACGTTCTTCGTCAACTGAACTCCAAACTCCATCAGTAAGGTAGTTTTTTTCTTCATATATTGAGTGATTGCCAGGGGATTTTTCCATATATTCAATGATTGATAGGTCTTTCGTTCAATCAAAACATAACCAAAGTTGAAGTTTTGATGCTTACCACACAAACAACTTTATTTTGTTGTATTTTGAAAAGTATTAGAATGTAGGGTCTGTTGGGTTGTGAAATACAGCTGGCCATTCCCAATTCAACTAAGCACTAGAAGAATTTGAGCTAAGCTTCTCTAGTGTATACCCAGAAGTTATCTGCTAGCTGCCTACTTCTATACAATACAAAAGCACTTAATCTTCTTCTGCGGTTTCCTTGTTTAGGCAGTCAAAACTCAAAAGGAGTTGGAGTAGGCAGAAGGGCAATGAATGTGCACCATCTTTTGAAGAAACTTTAGGCCCCTGCATGGAGAAAATTTTCAATGTACCGAAAACACGGTTGGTACATTAAGTGTCATAATACAAGTAGTTAAATATTATTTTTTTTTTAATATTCAACCACTTATATTATAACATTTAGGCGCATCGAACCATGTTCCCAGTATTTAAAAAAAAATCCCACTAGCATCACTAAACTTTGTTTCATATTACTAAAAAATGCAAATACAGATTTAACTCCAACCAAAATATTAATTAATTAATAAAAATAAATAAATAAAAAAACACAGAAGAGAAAGCAAAAATGCAAACAACAAACATGGTGACGTTTTACGCATGATCCATTTGACACAAAAGTATTTTCACAATCTGACATGTACATAGAGATAGAAGTTAAGTTGCTAAACCTTTGTCTTTTTTCTTAATTTGTTTGTATTTATGTGGATTTTCCAAATAAAGATGCAAAATATTCAGATTTACGGTCTGGTTTTGTGCAGTGATTTGTCGTCGTCATCATCATTTTGTACTTGGTTTTGTAGACCAAAATTCAGAGATGGAAACCATGAATTCCGTGGGTTTTGCTCACACTTAGGAAAGCAACAAACTGGGTCATCTCTATGCCCTCTGGTTTTCAACGTGTTTTGTAAATTACTTGTACCTCAAGTACCATGATCCTTAGGTATCAAACTCGTTACTTATAGATGGAGTCGGAATTCTTTCTAAAAGAGGGTCTTTTATATACGTATTGAGGAAATTTTGAACTCATAACATGACGTATTGAATAAATCTTTCACAAAACTGTAAGAACCATTAAATTTAATAGAGAGAATCAAAAGAAGTGTATAACACAACTAAGTGGGAGGTAACCAGTAAAAATTTTGAAATTATAGGAACAAAATACAAAGAAATCTGATTTGAATTGTAGACAGAAAAAAGGAGGGCAAAGAATAGGGCTGCAAGGAGTACTTGATTAGGTTGTTTTAGAACCTCATTCTTGAGTTTCACTAAACCACAACGACTAAACAAACAAAACGTTAGGAGAAAATTAGACACGACGTCTTTCAACTTAACTTCTTCACGAGAACAATTCATCTTCTTCCTCATGTCTCACGGTTCTACAACTACAGGCTTGAGGCCGTTAGAATTTTCTACTGTGGTTAGAATGGGCCTGGAGTTGGGTTTTGTAAAGAGTAAATGGAGAGCAATAATTTCACGCCCATCAGATCTCAATTAATGTGTTTTAATGTTCTGGGCCTGGACCACCATAGCTCAACATCATATGTTGTTTTTGGGCATGCAATCACCAACAATCATTTTAATTTCTAGCCTAAAAGAAAATAGGCAATATATATGTATATATATAAAATAAATAAAAGTGCTCTCCCACCAGGAGAGATGCTGTTTTGATTTTCTTTTCTTTTTTTCTCCACTTGATTTGGTTTTGTGAACATAAACGACTAATCCCTAAAACAACAATGCCCACCACTTGCAAATTGCACATCTTTTTTGCCCACTCCCACTACTTTCAATTCCCCTTTTAGTTTTTTTTTTTTTTTAATTAAGTTTTTTGTATAACGATATTTCCACTATATGGTAAAATAATTTGGGGTGAGCTTTGACGCAACGAAAATATTGTTGTTTTGTGACGAAGGTCACGGGTTCGAGTTTCCCACCGACCTTCGCAAAGTAGGGAGCTTTGTTGGCTTAAGATCGCCTAAGTAAAATAATTTAAGTTAATTCAGAATATCAAACATAAAACATCTCCTCTTATAAATACAGAGAAATATCACAACATCGTAATTCTAATGATTTTTTTTTTTAATTCTAATAGCTTTTATGAATTTATTTTCTTAGTTTTTAACTCTTGGTTCTTATTGTTCTTGGTCAATAACTAAATGCGTGTTCTGATCCCTTTTGACCACCTAAAAGCAAGTGCGATAATTAACACATCCTTTTGGTGTCTGCCTCACAACTTGCTCATCGCTTCATTGCTTGTGCTCTTTCTTTCTTCTGCATGCACTCATATTTGCATAAAAAGTATTTCTACCCTTCTGAGCTGTAAATTCGAATTTCGAATCTAATTTCCTTTATTACACATCCAAGATAAGGAACATCTTAACTTTACCCTAAAGTCAAGCCATTTTCTCAGCCCATAAAACTATCAAATGGTATTATTTGGCATGACAAGTTCGATTTCGTTGATAAGAGTTTAGTCAAGTTGACTTGAAAATATGCATCCAAATTTGAATGTACATTTCCCTAATCTAGATAAATTTAGTATAAATTATTTTTCTTTCGTAAAATATACAGAGTGGCCAATCCAACACCTACCTAAAAGACAGTTGTGTATTGTTATTTAGAAAAAAGAACAATAAGAATAACGTCTGGAGCATACGTAATTTAGGTCAGTTGGTTTCGATTGTGGCCCAGTTGGTCTCGATTGTGGCCGCCACCTTGCATCCGAAACCGAAACATTTGAATTTTAGAGCGAAAAAAGAAAAAACGTATGGAGAAAAGAATAAGAGAGGAAAGAACATTTGAATTTTCATGAGTTTGGAAATTTGCTTTACCGAAATTAAGGCTAAAGTTGCTCTATAGTACAAAAAAAGAACCAAAAAGGAAAAAAAAAACAGAAAAGAAAATACTTCCTTCGAGAGATCCCCCTCTGTGTAACAAAGGGTGAACAAAATTTCCAACGGCCATGATTATCTTAACATATATATTTCCACAAAAACGGCCCGTTTCCCTTTTTTGCCCTTTCCGTTCCCGTCTTCAATTCACATTTTCCTGCCGTTACCGTCACGTTCTAATCTTTAACTCTCAGCCATAACGTCATCGCCACCATTGACAGCTCCGTCACCGTCAGCACCCTCACCTTCCTCATCAACCCACCGCTCAACGGCGGTACACTCCGCCTTGTGGCGCAGCTTCCAATCAAGTGCCTGGCAGGCGCGGGAGCAGTAGTTGACGGCCCCACACACCGAACACCGACGAAACTCGTGCCTCCTAGTCTCAGGCCTCCCGCACCCCACGTGCGAGCAAAGCCTCAAACCCGGTCCGGGCGAACCGTTCCGAGCAGCGAACCACTCTCCCAAAAACCCGTTCGCCGGATGCACCTCCGGGGCCGGAACGTTGCACCCGAAGTCACTGAGCAAGGGGCAGCCCGACCCGGTCAGGTGCCGCAGCTGCGGATGAGGATGAGGGTGCGGATGAGGGAGTGGAGTCCACGTCAGTAACTGGCGCATGGGGACTCCCGAAACTGCCGCAGAGGACAAAACCGCCGCGAGTTCACGTGCGTTGGCCTGCACGAGAAACCGTCGCCCTTCCGTTATGTTCTGACGAACTCCGTAACCGTCCTGGAGACAGTGCCCGAGCTCTCGCAGCGCGTCGATGTGGCCGAGAAACGCGGCACGCGCGCATAGCGCCACTCCGGCCCGGAGGTCCTTGTCGTTTTTGGAGCCTCCGCTGCCGTTGAATTGAATGACGGCGAGCGAATAGAGGGCCGGCGCGTGAGAGCCAATCGCCGCCTTGGCCATGAGCGAGGCTCCGCTTCCTCTGTTTTGCAAACAATAGAAGCGAATCTGCAGAGATAAATGAACAAAAATAATTAATAAATAATAATGCCGCGAAATGTTCATAAAAGGCGATTAAACAAGTAATTAAATGAAATTGAATGAGAATTTGGAGGGTTACGGAGTGAACTGACCATGCCGAGAGTGTAGCAGGCCTCGGTGTTGCCGGCGTCGGCGCAGAGCTTGAGGAATCGGTGAGCCGACTCGGACCAGTTCTTGGCCTTGAGGATAAACGCCTTGGGATTAGCCCTGGAGAGTACTAGAGAATGGAGAGATAAGCCGTTCAACCGCTTGCATCTGTCATCCAATCAAATCGTCAGTTCCGTTAATTCAAAACACACTCCCACCACGTTTCTCTAACTAACCGATATTAACCTCCAAGCTTATACAAATTAATCGAATTAAAATTTATACAAAGTAGACCGTACGTTATCAAGACGTTGATGAAATCGGCGGGCGTGTTAGCGGTGGCGCTGAGTTTCGAGAGGATAAGAATGAGGAGGTCGTCAGGCAAAGCATCGAACGAATCGGGAGCCGACGAGCTCGTCGTCGTCTCCGGCGAGAATCTATTCCTTTTCCGGCAGACCGTCCGCTCTCCTCCGGGGAATTCCTTCTTCCTCTTCCTCTGACAACACACATCTCCGCCGCCGCTGCCTCCAACTCTCGGATAACAAACGCCGCCCCTGGTCCTCATATTTTCTCTTAGAAATGAATAAAAAGCCGAGTGAGGGTCTTATATACAAAGAGAGGGAAAGGCGAGGAGAAAGAAACACACAGCCGAATGCTCTCCAACAAATAAGTATATATATTTTCAAGCGACTCCTAAATTACACATTTAATAAACATAACGACCTTTTTACAACTTCTCGCCCCTGGAGTTTATCGTATTTACGGTCAAACGGAGTTGACCCAGATCCGTTCGTCTGTCCCTCGTCGGTTCGTTTTGGCTTTTCACTCCCTCTCCTCTACTAAAACCCGACAAATTCAAGTATTTAAACCCGACCCGAACCCAATTAGAGGAGAGAGATAGAGAGAGAAGGGTGAAGGAGGTGAGAGAGACCCTTCTTCCCTCTTATCTCTATTTTAACTGTTTGTTGGCTGTAATTTTATTTCACTCCTACAAATACATATTTATCTTCCGAGTCGTTACGGAGGCAGTTACTTCTGTTACCGGTAAAAACACCTAATCTTGGGTTAATCTTCTGTCTTTCCAAATTTCACCCACGGTTAAAAACACTGAACTCGCGCGTGGGATTTGCTCTTTCACCCCGACACAACCGCGCCCCTTTGTTTCTGGGAGCGTTACGGGGACGCGTTGGGTGAGAGAGTGGGGAGATAAACGTGGTCGTTTCAACAAACTCAGGTGGCAAAATCAGCCAAATGAAGGTCAAACGAATGAATCAGCACTAGCACAGGTTCAGTTACTCTTCTTTTGTTTGGAAGATCCATTAAAGCCATCTAATCATCTAATCTGGATTCTTGAAATTTTGCACATTGTTGCTGACATGGTGCAAAATTTTGCTTGTTTATACATCTTATGGTGGTTTTTTTGGCAAATGGTATTGATCCGATTACCCAAAAGCGATGCAGTAGAAAAGAAAAGCCAAATTCACACTTCTAGGAATTTTAGTATACATATTTCACATGCAATTTTCAAGCGTATTTTTATCATTTTAAGATTTCTGGATTATATGATAATTATGTTGGATTTGGTTGAGTTTCAAAAAATATGATATTTGAATGAAAACTAACAAATCTGATAATAGAATGAAATTATAGAATGCACCTATAAGCAAGTAGTTAACAACGTATTAAACTAGCTAGTGCTTACAACGTATCTTTTTACTTTTACTAGTCCATACTAGCATAATACAAGTTCTACTTTACTAAACGAAGAATTAGGTGATGCCAATTTCTATATCCAAAACTGTAGTACCATTATATGATGAAGCTAGAGAAAGACTTCAAGCCGAATTCGTGTACACAAAGATCTTCCAAGTTCAACCTAAGCTAATAGCATCTTAAACATTTCAATGCATTAACAAAAAAAAAAAAATACATGATATTAATGTTACGAGATTGAGATCTCAATACATTTTAATGCCCAAAAAAATGAAATCTTCCGTTTTAATTGAAGTACAAAACTCAATAATTAGGTTACAACTTACACATTTATGGTCTCTGTTAACCTCAATGATCGAGAAGATAAATATCGTACTTTTAATGATTATGAGCGTTTATCTGTACATACAAAGTTATTCCCCTCTTCTCAAATAAGTTTTCTTGGGTCAAGTTGTAAATTGAAGACTTCAATCACAAGCTAGCCCCAACAGTCCCCCGACAACCTACGGAAACAGCAACGGCGCCGTAAAACTGCAACAAAACTAAATTGCCACGGCAAAAATCGGAGACACGATCCCCATTCCTCCGTGCACAGCCATATCCATAATGACACTGCTGCTATTCTCAAGTCAAGTCAATGCCCATGTTTTCGCACTTTCACCGTGCACGCACAACAATTTCACATTTATTTTTACTCGTGAATTAAAAACTTACTTATATAAAAAAAACAGAACGGATGCGTAAAGTTTTTGTCTAATAATATAATACCATGTTTAAATTTTAATTTACACTGCATTGATTGACCAAGACGATTTGAATAGGTTTATACAAGTTGCCCTCGTTTTTGCACACAAAAAATCAGAAAAAATCAAAGGTTTTTTTTATCCAAAATGATCATGAGATTAACATAACTCCTTATTTATGGTCTATAAGATTTAAAATCGAAAGATGTGGGCCCTGAAATTGTCTACAGTCAATCATTTTGGTTATTTCATGAAAATTTCCGTTAAATTGAGGGGTTTTTTGTCAAAGCAACCCCTTCACTTGAACTGGTGGTTTTTTCAATTTAACTGAGATGTTTTACAAAATGATCAAAATGATTGATGATGGACAATATTAGAAACCACTCCTATCGATTTTAAATCTTAAAAAAAAAAAAAAAAAATTAAAAAGGTATGACAATCTTAGAAACTAGTTTATTAAAAAGTTAAAATAAAAATAAAACTGGAGTCGTATCGTATTTTTACTTGGTGGCTTTCTAGTAACAACACCCAGGAATAATCACGTACGTAATTTGGATAATTTAAGGAAGCATTCTAATGGTTTAGTTCTATGAATCCCAAATGCAAAGTCAAGATTTTGGCACTCTCTTTTGGACATTTTTGTATTGACCGTACCATTAGACAAGTGATTAAACAGATAACTAAGCAGAACTTAATCATAACTCCTTAGAAAACATACTAGGGAAAGAATCTTGAAAAACGGAGATTTGTGGTCGCATAAGGAACGAAACGTCCAGATCGAACCAAAAGAAAACAGAAATAACAACGTAAAAACTTCAGCAACGTCGGCCTGCTGTTACATCGTCCTCTAATTACTTATTCTAATTTCTCTCGTAATCTCTAATTCTGACGTTGATAAGTATAATCTCAAAACCATAAACTACAAAGGACATAGCCGATAAGCCAATGGGTTTTGTTTTCTTGACAGGAAAGCTAGTTAATCACACCTGCTGTAATTTTCATAGAAACTTAATGAAACAAGAAACTCAAAATACCTATTGATTAACCACGCCTAAATAGAATTTATTCATTTCTTTTTCATCAACTAAAATATTTTAGAGTTCATGAAAGTTGATGTAGTATAATTAATTATTCGCATCCAAACATGAACTTGTACACTTGCATTCTTTCTAATCTATTTTATTAAGAGTATGAGCAAAGAACTAAATTTGGTTTTCTTTTTTATAAATATGGATTGAATGTGTAAACTATATATGTCATTATCTCTCATTAGATATCTGACACGTTATAATAGTAGGTTACGAATTAAAATGTTACAGTCTAATAAGGGTGGGTTTAAAACACAGAAAATCGAAAGAAAAATAAATTGAATCGAACACCAAACTGAAACCGGAAAGAAACAAACTGAATCAAACCGAATTCTATTGGTTCAATTTTGGTTTTAGGGGATTGAAAATCGAATCTAAACCCGCTTAAAACGACGTGGTTTCATGTTAACCTTGACCCTAACCAATACACGGTATACACCACTCCAAACTCGATACCATGATACTCTGTCCTCTCAGCCCGTGACGCCGTCTCTCTCTTCGCGTCTCTGCCCTTCTCTCATCCTCGCTTAGACGCGCTATCTCTTAGCATTACTTGATGTTCGAAAGAAAGGTATATATGAGTTTAATTAGGATAAAATTAGGGTTTATTCAAATTGAATTGGGGTTTTAGTGGAAATTAGGGATTAGGGTTGCTGGTAGGTTGTTCTGTGGATTTGTTCTTTTTACATATGTAATTAGCTTAAAGATTTGTAATTGATTTTTATTTCCATTTGCTTAAGATGAAATGGATTTTTGCGGGAGCCTTCTGATTCGATTTTCCATTAGGAACCTGCAGCTATTGGACTTCATGAAATCAATCAGAAATAATCCTTGTGAACACTTATCTAGCACTATCTATATTCTGCAGATTAAAAAAACACAAAATTCTGATCTCTCTGTGAAAAGAAACAAAAAGGAAAATTTTATTTGAACTCATGTAACTTTTTTTTACACCCAACTTACTCTCGTCACCCATATTATTTTTTATTAAAAAATTAATCTCTCTTTAAACCCAAATTTATTACCAAAACTACCCTCTCAAACCCAATTCAAAATGTTAAGTTATCTTTACACATATTCCCTTTATAAAATAACATTTGTAATTGATTAAAAAAAAAAAAAAAAAAAAAAGAAGAGGCGTCCTTGCCCCACCCCCTCTTCCCAATAGCATTTCCATGGCTACTTTTTTTCTTTCTGCTAACAAACCCAAACATTTGTCTTTTTTATTTCTACTGATGTGCATAAGCAACAAATCCAACAATTCATCCCTTTATATTTATCAACAAGCAAGGAAGTTTATAATAAAAGAATATTGGTAAGAAGTTTTTCCTTAGAATTTTCCAATTGCAGAAAGTTTAACAAACCATTCGGGATTGATGAAAAAAATTGAATTAGACAAAAGTACAGGTCTAAAAGGTTGCCATTTGGATTTAGAAATCCAATTCAGCTAAGTGCCAAATCCAAAACTATTGTCAATTTTCAGGTTTAAAAAAATATTGAACAGAATCTAAATTTGAATATAAAAAAAAATAAACTGAACCAAACAAAAACTGAAGAAAGCAGAACCAAATAATAATCTCGGTTTGACTTTTATTAGAAAAAAATAAACCGCATGAAACATAAATCACTCTACAATCTAACGTGATCTCACTATATAAAAAGTCTTAATTCACAACTCGAATAGCGTAATGTATCTATATATTTGACATATCTCCTCATAAAATAAAATAAAAAGAAAAAAATGAACAAGATGAAAAATTAAAACTAAAATATGTGAAAGTCTTGGCAGCGTGACATTTTCGTGAAGTTGACTCTTCGAAGAGGCAATGGCAATACAATCAATATGAATATGTTGTAGTTGTATTTGTAGTTGTGGACTTATATGGTATGTGGGGCGTAGTGGGGTGGTACCAGTAATCTTTCCAAACCCTGAGAGGATGAGGCCGTAGTTCATTAGTCACGCCCTACTCTTAATTAATAAATTTCAATCAGAAGAAAAGGGCAGTTTTAAAGAGGTGGAGTAAGTTGGGCACTGACGTGGATCTGAAGGAGTGATGTCGAGCACTCATGTCCTACTTTCATACCACGGTAGGACCCACGTGTCTCCTCCTCCTGCTAGGGTTCCTTCTGGAAGTAGAATGTTGGGAAGGCTTTTCGGATCCTTTCCTCCTAATCCACCAAATTAGAGAATTCGTGTCGTTGAAAATTGATCTAATGGTTACAAATAGGGGCTCATTTTATAAGTTATAATAACTTCAGCCCTTAAATCAAATTTCAATTACACAGATTTCATGATTTGGTGGATTACGAGACTTTCTTAGAAAGTTGAAAACTGCCACAAGACATGCACAAGTGGGGACATGGGACCCTAATTTTAGCATATTAAAATAATTTATGTGAAAGCAGCCCGTTACATTAAGTGTAATGATACAATTAGCAAAAACTTGAAAAAAAAAAGTTTAACTAACTGTATTAGTTGATGTATCGAGTCGTGTTTTCAGGATACTGAAAATTTTTCTTAGCGTAGGTGTGGGGTGGGGTCCGTGCACCGTAGGGACAAAGGGTGGGCCGTGATGTTGTGGCCAACCAGCTGAAGTTGATTGTGCAGCTAGGGTTGTCGGTGGCACCCGCGATCAACGAAGCCGATTTCGTTCGAGAGTTAGGGTTAACTTGGAATATTGGTCAAGACTCAAAAGGCTAATCCAATTCACTCACTTACAACTGCAGCCACATGGAAGTGAGTGAACTTTTACTCATTCTCTGCTCTTTCACTTGCACCAATTCTTGCGTGAATTGAGATCGATAATTATCCTCTCCTTTTCTTTTATCTTTATTTAAAAAAATAAATAAAACTTGTTGGTCTTTTCTTTTTAATTTAATGTTCATGACAATCGAAAGAAACCCTGACTGATTTGTGATTAGTGTAAGACTTAATGGTTTTATGTAGTCCGATTTGGCCGGTGTTTTTTGGGGTTTGAATTTCCAAAGAGTGTCTAACTCGAGTCCATTACTAAGAGATTATGGATCAATGGAGTATTATTGCTTAACACTTATAAAATAAACCTACTAATTAACTAAAATCTGACCAAGTATGTTCGTAATATGCAAGAAAATAGCTAGCAATATTTTTCCCTTGTAAGGTGGTGGGTTGAGATTTACGTACGATAAGAATCTATACGCGACTGAGATAGACAACTTCAAGCCAACAAAAACAGCCAAATAAAATTAAAAAGAAACGATTAGCAACTATAGTACCACTAGAATATTTGAATTTAAAATTAAAGGCAAGCAAATCCAATATTTATATATAGTAGATTTACAAAATTTTAATTCGAAAGAAGCTAATGAGTTTGGAGGTGGCCGGCAGGATATGATTAGCAAAAACGATTTGAGGCAGTTAAATAGTTTAGTTAAATAGTTTTTGGTAGGCACAAATATCATCAAGTAGTTGACCAAGCTTATATATCGTTCTAGGTGATAAGCAATATCTCCAAATTAATGCTGGGAATGAAATTAGTTGATTTCTTTACCTACAAATAGGGGTGCTGTGCGTACGTTAAGTGATTAATTAAAATTAATTCTGTAAAAATTCAATTCCTTCAACTTGAAGTAGTCAAAGACAAGAGCCATCAGTGTTACATTTTTTTTCTCCTCGAGTCTTTTTCTTGCAGTCCTTAAAGAAGATTTATCTGTGGATTTTGTTCTAGTTTTTTGTCTCGAGTGGGATGGCCAGGTCCTTGTTCCATGATTTCTCAATTATTTTCCATCTCGTATCTTACTTTGCCACCTCCCTCTCTCTCTCTCTCTCTCTCTCTAGATTGCTAATCAATCATTTAAAATGAAGAAGTGGCTTTGACTAACATAGCTTCTGCAGTTTTAAATTACAGAAACAGTAAGTCGGATTACGTAAGGGATTTCCTCATATGCCATGCCCAGTAGTATATAGGATCAATGTGCCTGTCAACAGTAGTAAATTGGTCCCACCGATAGAAGAACCAAAGATTTCCATATCACAATGTCCTATTTGAAAACAATATAGTGTTATAAGTATCTATCCAAAGAAATTAACAATTTATATATATAAGTGTCATTTATTAACTCATTTGACACTCTCATACCGTTGCAAAGAGACTTTAAGAAAAATCATTGAGTACTTAGAGTTAATGGAAGACTTGACACAAAACCAAGTATAGTAGCGTTTTAAGATTCATACAGCCGACCACACTCAATAGGATAAGGCTGCTGCTCCTTCTTCAATTTGCTAATTGGGTTGCTACCTTCATTGGAGATGTGTTTTTTCTCATTGGCATACCAAATCTAACTTTGCTGCCCAATTGCTACCTCCCTTAAAGATGCTCTTTACTCACGAAATCTGTTTCTATTTGCTAACCATTGGTTAAGAGGTTTCTCTCATTGCTTAAATTAAGTAACTAAACAAAATTAGAAAAGCACATGATCAGTTGGTGTAATGACACTTGATCTCTAGCTACTTGTCGTCCTAGATTTCAGGTTTAACTCGCAAGATTACGAGAATGATAAATACAATTTTCATGGTTTTAAATGTCTTCAAAGACTAATTAAGCATACATTTTTGTTTGTATCTTACTTTGGATAATATTGTGATGTTTTTCTTTACAATCTGATCCACTGTCTTAATCTGGTTGCTACCTAACTTAGTGATGTAGCATGAACGGCAATGAGTGCTTCTTATTAGGATCTTAATATATTCCCAAAATGAACGTCAAAGATAATATAGTTGCACTATTTTGCTTGCATGCAAGTTGTTTGACGTCGACTCCTTTCGTATGGCACGACAGATCTTTTCATTCGATACACTTTGGATTCGGATTAGGCTTTTTGGGCAAACGACACGTGGTCGGTAGCAGTGAGAAATTCCTCTCTTTTGTTAAGATAACACTAAGTAATTGGATTTGAAAGCAAGGGTGGAGAGCTGTGTGAGGTGGCCTCCTTCCCTCCTCCCTGGTTTGTGATACCTTTTCCACACTAGGGATATAGAGTGAATGAATATGAATGCTTCTTTATCAATAATATTATTTATACACTTAAAATAACACGTTTGCTCATACATTCTTAAAAAAATAACGAGTCTACCATTCTACACGTCAAATTTATCAAAAACTATGTTAACAAGTATATTAATTTTGTGTCCAAATTAATAGCATTATTCTTTTGACTTTTTATCTAAAATGGTCATTGAAATTGTCATAACTCTTCACTTTGGTCCCTAAGATTTTCACAGAATGACCAAAATGATTGACAATAGACAGTCTAATGAACCACATCTATCAACTTTAAAACTCAGGGGCCATAATCAAGAGTTATAACAATCTCATGAACCATTTTAGCTAAAAAAACTCTTACCTTTTTTTTCCAAGAATATTAAAAAATGTTGTATTCTATCTGCAATTAATTAGTCAATCACCAAACCCTTTGAGTTTTTAAATGTTTTGGGAAACGTATTGAGATGGTTTGAGAAGCAAGTAAATGGAAAAGATGTAGTAAAATAAAATTTACTACACGTATATGTGAGACATGCAAAAGGCAAAAGCAAAGGCTCTCCTCTAAACTCTCCAAGCATGCATCACGTGATAGCTTTGTCTCGCAGTGTGATGAAGTAAGTAAACCGACGCAAAGCACACTTGATCAGCTGGCGTGCAAATTAAACCACACAACAAATTAACCCCCTCCCACATCCCACTACAGCCGGTGATTTCGTTTTCACTCCTAACTCACGTTCATCGTTTCATGTTACTTTACCTTAGAGTGCATTTCAAGTGTGATTCCACGTGGCACCACAAGGTCCATCCCTATATTTGATTGAAAAGTTGGTTAATATTATCAATGGGAGAAAATCTTTTTGATGAAAAATAACTTTATTAAAGAGAAAAGCTTCTAGTACAATCAATTTCAATACAATTAAAATTCAAAGTAACTAAAGTCGAATCAGGGAGACAGTAATCTCAAACTTGAGGTTTAGCCATATCAATAGGAGAACATAATAACGTACATAATTGTTACTAGTCCACTCATGCGATAAGAACATGAAAATACAACGTATCACAATGTAAATGTACGTAACGAACCCTTCAATATTAAAAACATATTGTATTGACCGCTTACATTGAGTACTTTTTAGTGCCCAGCCAAAATATTGTCAAGTGGTGTTATTATTACAGACTATAATGCACTTAGAATTATTATTTATGTATTTGTTTTATCAAATTAATAACATACAAGTGACACATGTTAATTCTGTTGTTGACTCTTAAAAATTTTGTGAGTACCTTTCAGTGGGTTTTGATTAGGAAAACACTTAATTTGGTGAACTTACTGGCTTTATATAGTTTATGAAGAATCAGCGAGAGAAGAAGTTATGTGTTGATGATACTGGATGAACCCTAAACTCAAGATCTTAAGAGTTAGTCTTAGATGAGATCTGTACAGGGAAAGAGGGTAAGAGATAAGGATATGACCACCAGTGGCTTGAAGTCGGGTTGGAGCCGTGGAGGCAGTGGACTGAGATGGGGACTTGTCGGCAACGGAGGGGTAGGGTCGCCGTCGCTGGGTATTTTTTTCAGGTATTTAACATATTTTTAATTTCTTAAAATAAATTATAAGTCCAGCCGTGATAAAAATAGTACACATGTTAAATTTTAAATGGAAGTATCACAGATAACGTCGTAACACAATACTACTTAATAATTTCTCAAGAATAAGAGCGTACCTTTCTCTGTTAAATTTGGACAGAATCTGTTAAAGGGAAATTGTTACGGTGGGACCCATTTTGTTGGGAGTTATGAGACAGCTGATTGTTCCCTCTAGGCTGACGCAAGACTCTTCTCTCCACTGGACACGTGGAAGTCCTTTGGGCCATCGGCGGCAAAGTGTTGGCGCGTCCTTCAGTTGCCACGCAAGACAAAGCATGAGTGTCGCAATTCGATCATGACAGTAGTTTGTTCTGCTTGCGTGGAAATGTGATGGACAATAAAATAATATAGTCAACTGGTCCACGTATTTAACGAAACGTTAACTAACACCGTTTGTATTAGGCCGTGGTGAATACTTGTCAAAGCACGGCAGAGAAGCCGGCCCCGCCCAGGTTTTCGGGTCTCGCACCACCTCCTGGCTCCGTGATGAGATTTTACTTTCGTGATGAGAATTTACTTTCAACTCTTTACTCGAAACAAATGTTTTACCTAACAGCAAAATAAAAAAATAAAAACGGCTCTTCGATTAAGTATATTTATTTCTGCATCTTTATATGAAGTTTTAGTTCAATTCTCGTCTCACTCAATATTTATTTTATAAAAATCCGTAAAGAACAAACAAATTGTTACATATTTAATCTCAGAGTTGAAATTAAAAATGAGAAACTGAATGCATCTGAATTTAATTTGTATATTCAATTAGAGATGAAATGATATTTAATTAATTTGACAATGATATTTAACCACTATTTGATTCCGCAACAAGAAGGTTTAAGTATATATTGTGGACAAATACTGATTAAATTAATTAAACGAATGCATTCTTAAATATTTATACCAGTATTATTAATTTGTATATATGGGACCACAAGAAGCTCCCGACTAATATAGCTGAAAAAAAAAACCCAATAAGTACACTTGCTGGCTTGTATAAACACCACACTCTTGTGGCACAATTTTGTGGCTAAAACCCTCTTTTCATGGCAACCTTATCATATATGGAGATAAAGGCATTAGCTTTTGGCTGCAAAATCAAATGCAATGATTTCCAAGTTATCCATTTCTTGTGATATTTTCTTTTGCCAATTGTGACTCACTTTTGGTACCACCAAAAAACATGAGTTGTTGTGACAAACTTTAGTACACGTAGAGGGAACTGAAGTGGTTGTGGCACAGCTTGCCGTGTAGGTATTAAGTATGAAAAAGAAGAAAAACAAATTCTAAATTTGGTTGGAAGAAAAGAATATAACTAAGAGACAAACTTAATACCTAAAATGAATCTCTTTATATGATAACAAAGAAATTCTTTTTTTGTATATACGAAATTTGTCACGCAATGAATTTGTTTTACCTGTTATAATATGAGTATGTGACATACATATAGTTAATACATTCTACTTCTAAGTGTATTAACAAAATAAATATACATATTATAATTAAGTAAAATATTCAAAACATGTGGCTGTGTTTTACGAGAAATATTTTCAATACGACTCGGGCACGGGGCAATACGTCATATATTGTTATACAAGTGCCCAGGAAGTTTTTTCTCAAGTATCCATCCACTTATATAATGACATAGTATTAACAAAATAAATATACATATTATAATTAAGTAAAATATTCAAAACATGTGGCTGTGTTTCATGAGAAATATTTCAATACGACTCGAGCACAAGACAATACGCCATATATTGTTATACAAGTGGCCGGAAAGTTTATTTTCAAGTATCCATCCACTTATATAATGACATATAATTATATAACGTACGTGTTTATGTTCTGAACACACTGAAAAATCTCTTTATAATAATGATAAGATTATCTAGAGTCACACAAGCCAGGTCATGACATGCACTTTCGTTATATGGCGATATGTTAGAGAGGAGGGGGTTTGACGTAGAGAAATGTCAATCTTATTCTTCTTTCCGTACATCGGAACGTGCAAAAACTCAACCAACTTGATTAATTAAACTAGAAATCTTAAAAAAGAAAGAAATCTAATTAATTTATGTGTAAAATAAAAACATAAAAGAATGCAAAGCACGCACTGACTAAACAGAGGAGTTTGAAGGAGACAATGCAGAGGATGTTGCTTAACGCATTTGCCAGAAGTTAGGGACCCTCGTAATCGTAAATGGTGTTGAGTGAGAAGAAATGAAATGAATTGAAATATTGAAATGCAAGGCATGGGCACGTGACAGTTGAGTTTTGGCACGGTTGAGTATGGATCAAGCTAGCATTGGCTTGTTTAACATGTGTACTGGTTGTGGAGAAAATTTTTAATGGAGCGATTATTATGTCGTTGAAGAAGGTTTGATATTTAATCTTACAATTAATTAGTAATGTAGAAACTAGCTCAATTTTAAGTATACACATACAATGATTCTTATTTTTTCGATGGGCAATTTACTATCAACACGTCCTATCTCCATCGAAATAGGCTAGTAAATAACTGACGTGGGTAACTAGCTCTCGACTATTACGTGGCGTTATATACTGATGTGTTTTATTAATGAACGGGTGAGATGATTTACACTAACGAATTTAAATTTTAATATAATCAAGAGGTATTATGATATGAATAAATTAACAAGAAGTGAAGTTATGGTTGAATATTAATAGATTTTTCGGGGGGTGCCCTCGAAATTTGCCCACCAATATTTATTATACGGATGACTGTGATTGAAGAATAAGATTGTGTACAAGAGTCGCATCGTAGTCAAGTCCTTCAATCGTGGGCTGGTCGGGCATTCTCATGCATTCCTAGTTTTGAATCTGAAGCATATGATTACGCACGGTGGAAAACCCTCTCTCTTACGTTCCAAAAGACAAAAACGCCCTCAGTGGTTCGAGTAGATTTGCATGTTGACCGAAGCCCTAGCTGGAAGCTGCAGTGGATTTGCCATGCACGTGTAATGTGAGCCGTAGATGTAATCATGTAACTTGCACTTGATTGTTACACGTCAATGCATATTTTCCCAAAAGTCAAGACTGACAGGCTTTGACCGGGCCTTTAGACCATGTGACTATGTGAGTGAGTAGAGTAATGGTCTTGCTTTTTATTCTTCTTCCCCACAAGTGACACAAGTTGGAAGCCAAATTTAATAAAACGTATATGTGGATTCACACGCCACCTCACTCACACCTATCCTGAGGTGCAACTCTTTTTACGTTGCCTCCACCTTCTGCCACTTCGTGTGACAATCCATCACACTACCATGACTAAGCTTTCTTTCTCTCTCAGTCTCTGTTTTGACAACCTTTTATGAGAAATTAGGTCCTTGAAATGACATAGACATCCGTGGATGGATGTTCATACGGGTGAGTGACCACGTAATTCAGATGACATTTATTACAAAATTATGATATTATCTGGCATTTTGGTTCCACATGATTCTACGTTAATTTAACTCAATGTGGAAGGTTTGTGAAATGACATAAATATCCGTGGATGGATGTTAATGTTTGCAGTTGAGGGTAAAAACTTAAGTACGAGTGTTCAACTATGTAGTATATAATTAACAAAAAAACACAAAAACACAAAATATTTTGTACACGATCTCATACTGATTTCACCACGAGTGAGAGATGTCCTAGTCGTGCAGTCTTATTGAAAGTTCTCTCGCGGATAAACAGCAGGGGTTGTACTGTAATTTTCAGAGGGGTTGTATTGGAATTTTCAGAAAAGGATAGTATTCAAGAATCATGCAAGTCCATCGGCTCACTGCTTCGCCGTGCAAGCAAGGAGTAACTGGTTGCTTTATGCTTCCTAGTTCTGGGACAAGTACAATTACGCCTTTACGTGCATGGTAAGTGAACTCCAACACCAAAAAAGAAAAAGGAAAATGAAGGAAAAAACCGAACCAAAAGAAAAGGAAAAGAGGGTGCACAATAGTTATAATGTTCCCACACACACCTTAATATCCTAAGGCTATTCTTTTTGGTTAAGTATAGTAATTACTGTCTCTCCTGGGGTCGACTGGGCTCACTCAAACTATACCTGTAAGTTATCTTCGATGCTTGAATCAGCCAATTGAATAACTCCACGTGGGGAGAGATTAGAATTAATTGGATAGAAAGCTTTTCACTCTTCCACTTCAAGAATTTGGTACTCTACTTCCTGTTTGGTTTGCTTATAGATCAGATAAGATTGAGGATGTGTGGAGTGGGTGGAAGCACAGATATAGTGATCTATCCATTTCTCATCCTAGGGTAGAGAAGGTGTTTCATGTTTGTGTATATCAAAATTATGTATTTGCCTAATTAAAATTAAACTTGTACAAATCTTAAATACTTTAAGCTTATTACAATTTATCTAAAAACAATGAAACTATTTATGCAATATTTGATGGGAGATGGTATTTTTACACCGTACACGATGACTTATTTAGGGTTATTTTTCCCAGAAAACGTAAGGGAAAATTGTAACTTATGTCAATAATAAACCGAGATGACATGCCACCCTCTTAACCACTGTAATATCTGATTGTTCACGTTTTTATTCTCTTGAGGCCTAAGTATATTTCCACGCTTCCAGCTAAGAAACTTGCTTAAATAACCAAACCAAACAAATCAGAATTTATCCTTTTCCATCATAACCTTTGTAACAAAAGAAAAGGGATTAAAACGTAGGGTTTTTATAAAATTATAAGTAGCTGCATGCATGTGACCGCAACAAAAACCCCATGCATGCATTAAAGTTTACAATAATGGTTTAAAAAGTGGAACTTTCTATAGATCTTTTGGTAACGTCAATTTTCATGTCAATAATATAAACATGATAAAAATTATGACGTAAGAGAAAGCTTATTAAGACCGAAAGAGTCCCTTTTACATTTTTCTTCCTAATTTAAAAAACAAGATGGCAGCTCAAGGTGGCGTAAAATTCCATCATTCTCTCATTCCTAAGATAATTAATATTGGGGAATATATATTTTAGTAAACTTGGGGATTTGTGAGAATTTAGCGTAACGAACTATAAATGGGATTAGACTGAGAAGAAACTTAAGGATGTTGCTTGACGCATTTGGCATCTCTCTCTCTCTCTCTCTCTCTCTCTCTCTTAAGCTTCTTCTTCCTCACAGCTGCTTTGGGTTTGGGGTCCCTTAATTCCTTTCCTTCCATGATTCCATCCACCCTCTCCCTCCCTCCCTCGTGCCTCGTTTGCTGTGCAATATCTCAGTCGTGAGCCACCACACGTGCTGCATGCCCTAATATACATATGATATATATGTTGGAGTCATTTTTAAGCCATGTAACATTCTCTGTTCCATTAGATATTCATTAGTTATTGTTTAAAAAATCAAGATTAGTTACTTTATTAGCATCAACAAGTTTAATTAAAGTATGTAAAAGGTTGCTACCTTGCCCATGCACTGAACGCGACCTATTATATTCTTTTGTTACCTTTGTGGAGCACTCTTGTTTGGTCAAACTCAAGCAGACAAACCTAGATTTTGGGGTCCCTTTGGCCAACAGCACCCACTAAACTAAGTTTATCAAATAATTCTATAAGAGGGCCAATAATTTCTCAAACCGTCCAATAATATCTAATAATCTGTTAATTTAAATGGTTAAAAGTGTTAGGATTATAGGATGATGTGATGGACTGCTGAGATTGTGACAATCAGTTTTGTTAGAGTAGATGTTGTTAAGGTGTTAAGTACGAGAGTAATAGACTCTATATGTCTCAATGTACAATTCAACAACCTATTCAATGAAAGCTTTCATTTTTCTTTCTTAACATGGTATTAGAGCAGTTTTCTTATGTATGAAGTCCAATAGCCACATGTGCTCCACGTCATCCAATTTGTATGTCACATGTAAGGCTTAAAAATTAGGGTTCTTTAGATATAGACCCTTGAAACTCCTATTTTCCAAATAAAAACCCATCTAAATTTAAACATTCAAATAAAACCCAAATTTCAAATAGCCTACCATGTAGACAAATATATGACCAACTATTACAATACAATTACAACTTATGCCATAGAATCCTAATTTGGTCAATAAATGTTATTACTCATCCTAATTATGATGAGCAATTAAATCCATATGGATATTTTACCTTTCTTGTATCATAAATATTAGCAACATATATAAATTAATTTCCCAAATTTAAAAGAGAAAGACAATCTTGTACGGAAAAAATAATATTGTTTGAATTATGTAATTACCTACATACAAATTAATTTACCTACTTATAAAATATTATACTAATAAACCTGCATTTTGAATCATGTAATTACCTACATATAAATATTATACTAATTTACCAACGTTTAAATTAATTTACCTACTTATAAAATATTATACTAATTTACCTACATTTAAATTAATTTACCTATTCCAAAAAAAAAAAAAATTAGTGATATTAGATAATGTTCGAATGTTGTGGGTTTGTGCTTGTAGGCAATTAAATAAACTTTTAATCTAATGCACATAAATCATGTAGGTAAATTAGACCATTTTGAAGGTAAACTAGACCCTTTAAATTTTGGTTTGATGTAATAGGTAATTAGACTATTTTGTAGGTAAGAATTGTGCGGAACATATAGCTTTTGTTTTATGTATTAGGGATTGGAATATTAGCCGAAGCTGTTTTAGGTTTATTGTTGTGTTGGTAGGTAAATTAACTTATATATGTAATGCACAAAATTATGAAATTAGTATTATTATTTTTCAATTGGCACGTTATAACAATTTGAAAGTTAATACATTGAATATAAAACGAATGGCATGAATTATTTTGTAAAATATATAAAATTAATTAAATGAATATAACAAGTAACTGATCCAAAAACCCATCCAAGTATTAATAGGGGTAGTTTAGGCATTCAAAAAATACACAATTTGAAAAGTCAAACTTAATTAAAGAATTTGTTTAATTGAAGGCTAGTCAATGGGCTTTATTCAAGAAAACAAAAGGAGATGGGTTTTAGTAGAGGAAAATATAGTTTCAAGGGGTAATATCAAATTTTCAGTAAAAATTACTACACACTTCAAATTATGTGTTCCATATCCCCCTTTCCATGCATGGCTTGTAAAACCAACGCAATAATATGAGCTCAAATAACATGTAGTTACTAGAATTTTAGGAAACCATATCTTACTTGTTTTGTTACAAATCTCTTTCCTTACCTTATTACTTTTTCAATATTTTATAACACTCAAATATGCAATCAGAGCACACTAAATCTTGCTTCTTGAAGTTAGTTTATGGAAAATTTCTAGGATGGCATCTTTTAATCACTACAAGGAGAAGGAAACAAAACCGTTTAGGATGTGACACTATATATATATATATATAGTACTGATGATCGTGAAGAATTTCTAAATACATGCCCCACCTTTCTCATTTTTTTCTTTTCCATGATATAAAGCGCAACAGCATGAGGAGCGTGGATATGGATTACATCAATTGAATCAACTTTCAAAGTTTGAAAAATATACAACGTGAAGAACAGTGGTGATGAAGTGGTAACGTCGCCTGTTGCTGGCTATTCGTTGGACACCCTTTATGACCCTAAACCTTAAAAATGCCCCAAATAATTAAGTGAAGTTGACCTCAACTCCTGTCATCCACCTCAAGTACTCCTTCGTTGAATTAGAGTGTAAGGCAGTAGAGAATTTTTCAGTGAACAGGGAATACGTTCAGATACATTAAAAATTTTCTCTTAAGACAGCAATGCAGTTTTTGCGAATGTAAGGTTTGGGATGATATCAAAATGTGTTCTTTTTAATTTTTATTTTATTTTATCAAGTTAAACACATTTTGTTGCAAATGTAGGCCAAACTACTTTTGTATTACTTTTTTCTACTAGTTATCAATCATTATACGTATTATGTATTCCCTAACTAAGATCTCCGCACTGGTCTGAAAAAATCAGGAAATCTGTAATAATAACGTACTTGAAGATAAAAAAAGAAAGAAAGAAAGAAGCTAGTTAGCATATCATCACATCCAAAAGAATTAATACATTTTGATATTTTGTTCAAATTCAACCCAAAAAGTAGGTCATTATTTACCAATATTTTTTTTTTCTCATTGAACTTATTTTTTTATTCTCTCCCCACCTCTCCTTTCTCCCAATTTAGGATTGAGGACACACACACACACACACACACACACACACACACATATCTCTCTAAGATTCTAAAAGATGTTAGGCGCTAGGCGGGTTTAAGTAAATCTATTATATTTCGTGTAAATAAGTGTTTGTTTATACTTAAAATATATGTAATTTCATTATAAACTACAAAATAGAATGACATATATATTATGAAGTATTGGAATATAATGAAAACATGGGGAACAAGCACATAGTGTGTGTTCATTTAAGTATTCAACAAGTCTCTTACAATTTATTAAAAAAATAAAATACAAAATGAAAGTCATCTATTTTCTGTCTAAGTGAGTCGCAACCTAGGCTGGTCTGGGCGAGCTAGGCAAGTGCTTAGGCGGTCTAGCTGGGCGCCTCAGCAGGTCTAGGCGCCATTTCTTAATTTTCAAACACCTAGGCATTAATCGGGATGGTGACCAGCCGCCTAACGCTTAGAACATTGTATATATCCGAGTAAAAAGTTTGAGAGAAAGAAGTTCCCCCACTACAACAAATTTGGGGACCGCAACACAAGTACTCGCTTGTGGGGATTTCTCAATTAGAAATGGGGGCTTTTGAACTTTAATCATCGAAAAATTGAAATTAAATTAAAATATAGTGTTAGATTACATATGGTTTATAGTCCTTTGACGTGTATTTTAATTCAAAATCTCATATTCTAGTTTTGTTTTAATACTTAATGACACATACGAAACATATGTAAATACATAAGATCCTGAAATATATTAAATTGAATTGATGTACCTAACATTTGTACTGAAATGTATGTATCGTAATAATATTAAAATAAACTATTAATGTACTTGAGTGTATGTACCAAAAAGTATATTGAATGTCTGATATAAATATATCAAGATATATTAAATGAATTAATGTACCTAAATGAAGAACACAAAGTATATCATAATATCTTACAAAAAAATTAGTTTACCTAAATGTCTACAACAAAATATATTATGATAAATCGTAAATGCGGATGAGCAAGATAAGCGGAAGATGGGGTGGCTTGCCTCCTCGTTCCCTTTTACCTATGCCATGAAGCTCATGGGCAGGTTATCTCTAATTGGATTTCCTTTTCTAACTGGGAAATGAAATAAAGACTAAATGTAATTAATAGATTGAAATTAGGAAGAAAAAACAGAAATAAAATATCAAAATATAAAGTAATATGAGGTGATTAAATGTATGCTGACATGCATGGACATTCAGTTAAGGACTAAAATTAAGTTTTAATCTTACATAAGATTTTATTTTAACAGTAATATTTTTTTAAGAATTTTAACGAAAAGCTTCTGGTACTGATCATTTATCGAAAAATCACATTTTTACACTAAAAAATCAATCTTAGTACTATTCACTTTACCTTTTATTTTGTCTTTATCGTTAAAACTCAAAGTTTTCAAGCTCTTTTAATTAGTTTTCGTTATTTTTTTAAGGAATAGAATGAAGTTTTCTATTGAAAATGTCTAGAGGAATGTCGTGATTTGGTTTTAAATGAAATTTTCTCAATAAACTTGGGGAAGAGCTTAGATGAGGAGAGTATTGGACGACGTGATAAACTCAAAACGAGGAGCTCAACAATATTGTTGAGTTCTTGCTGAATTTAGATAGCTAGGTAGAGTTTCCAAGTGATTTTTTTTTTTTTTTTTTTTATAGAAAATTGATGATTTATTAATGACTAGTAGTATTAAAAGCGAAAGGAAGACAACTTGATCCCTATCATGAAGGATTAGGCAAGCTAGATTACATATTAGGGTTCGATCGGCCGATCTAACTATGCAACTTACTCCTTCCCTCCCCTGGCTCTAAATTATATTAAAAATTTAATATTATTCTGATGTAACAGCTTCTAGAAGTGAATTAGCATATAACATCAACATTCATTCCAAATTGTGACTCGATAGGAATAAATATGTATATATATGCACGTCTCTATCTGAAAATTGTTTGTGTGTTAGCATAAAACCCCACGTCATTTTACATAAATCAATTAAATAGGCAGACTTTCTAATCCAAACTCGAAAGCAAAGTTTAAAGAATGATTAGAAAAATAGTTAACCTCAAAGATCAAACATAAGGCATGCACCTAAAACACACAAATCCCATATAAAAATAAGAAGAAAAGCACGATAACACTGGTAAAGTGGCCTTTCGGGTTGTAAGATATGCATGCACCTGTACGGAGTTCCGGCTGCTACGTCACGGTTGAGAGCTCCGTTTTAGCTAACAAGTTTGTTTGCTTCATTTTTCTTGTAATTGACTTGGTTACAATATAACGTACTCACACCAATTATTATCTAATGAGTGTGATTAGTTTGTTATAATATAAGGTTGACTCTTGACTACGGTGATCGATCGATCGATCGGCCGTCCAAAGAGCCCACAATGTGATCGTCTATTCTCATCAGCTTAATAGATATAAAGAGGCAGAGATTAGGTGGTGTACAAGAAGCAATGGTTGCATCACTACAGATAATGCATACAAAACCCTGATGTTTTGGTCGGCATCTAATTATCTTAAGTTCCTTGACAAAAAAAAAAAATGGTTGTCAATTTGTGTTTATTACCTTATTTGCTAAGGGTGATAGTAATCCTATAATTAGTAGCATTTTATCCATCATCCCACTAGCAAGTTCCTCAACTATAATTATTCTTCATTCCTCCATTTTTTCTATTTTTATTTACCGGACAAAGAAGGGCCTTTGTGTGGTGTAGCTTTGGACTCTTCCTTTTTGTGCAGATAAGTTTGAGTCGCACAACGATTCAGTTGGGCTGTTATATCCTAGAAGAGACATGTCAAGAGATATACTGTTGCACCGGTTTGTAGACTTTTGTCAAACCATAATGACTTGAATCTCCTTAAAGAGAATGAGATATACGCATCTCAACCTAATTATCTACACGCTTCTTAGAAAAATATCATTTTTTCCCAATAATTTTCCCGAACATATCTTAAGTTAACATCACTAACGGATTACTAATAGATTATGACGTGACCCCAAAACCACAAGTCCTTCTGGTTTAGTTCATTTCGTCCTGTACGTACATATGTCTTTTCGATTAATCGACCCATAGCAATATTTGAATCGACAAGTCAGTCACTTCTCAGTCCCTTGGCTTTATAGGACGGTTTCTAGCTAACTTTTTAGATTTTCTTTCTTGAAGCTTCTTTGGGATAATTTTATTAATTTCAAGTGTATATATTGTGTGTGTGTGTGTGTGTCTATATATATATATATAAACGACTTTCTTCGTAAATTTTTTTTTTAATCGGCATTAAGGCATGCTAAGCACCTATTCATTATTTAATTACAATGTCACTGGCTAAAACTTAATCATATAGGCAGATATATTAGTAAAATAAGTGTTGACATAGCTAGTCATGTTTATATTTCAGGCTCAACCCACCTACTTACAAGTTTTAAAGTTGACAGAATCATGCAGTTAGTTTACAAGAAAGGCTACTAATGATCATGATTTGTTTTCCATTAAATTTGTGAAGCACTCTGCATGGGATTATCATTCATAAGCTCAATAATGTGACACTGTGCTTTCGATATGGTAGATTTATACTTAAAAACAAAAAATTATATCTAACTAGTTGTATTCAATTATGTGTCTTTTTTTAATCTAAAACAACATAAATTTCTTTGAATGTGCGAAGATTAACCAATACACAATACATAGCTTAACAAAAATTGGGGATAACCAATAAGCCCATTCAACAGAAAGATGCAAAACAAAAAAGAGAACCCTAATCCTTATCTTGCTAAGGCAGAATGCAACTGGTGTCGCTGCCCCCGCCACTTCCACCTTGCCAACAACTATAAGGGTAGCTTCCCTAAGAAAATTAACACCGCGTTGAATTCAACGAAGGCATTGCAGCAAAAAAATTTCAAACCCGCAACAACAGAACGTCACCAACCAGATTCGCCACAACAAACGACGCACCGTAAAAGAACCACTAGATCCAAACCACAGTCACAAACCCCTACAAAAAGAACCAAAAACGCAAAAATGGAGAAGGAGATGGGGTTAAGAGGCATCTTAAACACCCCCTTGCTTTGGGCTAAGCCGCAACACGCTTGGCCCCATATTCCGGCATGCCGGTCATGTGAGGGATGGTACGGGGAGGATTGAGATATGATGACGGCCAAAAGAGATTTGCCACTTGTAGCTTTGAGCGAAGGATGTGGGAGTGCGGTGTGAGAAGGGGGATCTTATGAAGTAGATGGAAGATGGAGGCTGTTAGGGGTTGAAGAAAGGCAATTACAAGACAAGAATTGGGTTTACCGAAGATAAAACACGGTAATAAACACCAAAAATTTGACGAAGAACACCGAAAAAATGGTGAAGCACGCTAGGAAACCAAGCCATCCACGAAGAGCATGGCTGGACAATCATGAGTCGAAAGGGAAAGAGAGAAAGAGAGGGGAAGCGGCGTTGTATTTAATTATGTGTCTATACCGATAATGATAGAGAATTTTTTTCCCGAAAATATCAGAAATTAACCCTAAAGTAGTCCCATTTTCTGGTGAAACCCTAGAGTAGTGTTGATCTAGCAAAAAACAAGGATAATAATATTTACGCACTAATTTTTACCTCCCACACATTTTTGTAAATTTGTGATCATTGATCTTTATAAGTTCATTAGATCAAACAAGCAAAAATTAAAAAATATGTGTAAGAAGACAAAATAGGTGTGAATAGCACTGGCAGTGATTACCGCCATGAGAATGATGTTATTTACCGCTTTCAAATCTATAAATCCCAATTCCTTTGCAAATCTGCGATGTGCACTCCAACTACAAACTCTTTGTTGGCATCAGATTTGCCCCCACCACTAAATCACAATCTTGAACCTAAATTCACCACCGATATCATGTGACCATATCATGACTGGTGTGGACATAAATACAGAAGCACCATCATAAAAAAGAAGAAAAACTGACATAATAATATAATTAGCTTTTCAAGATGTGCATGATTTAGTACTTTCAGAACAATAAACTCGCTGGGACTTGTTCTTCTTTACGTTCTATCTCGCATGTCACGCAATGATTCATAGGACTGCGTCGTCGCTTGTTGACTCCGCAATTAAGAAACAATGAAAAGGAGAGATTAGAAAATATAGAATTGTATGCTAATCAAACTTTAGGAATCGGCCCTACTTGTCTGTCACGGAGACAATTATTTTTTCGGTGTAACCGGAAAGTTTGAGGAAAGCAATCACACAAATTTGACAAAACAAATTACACTTGATGAGATTGGTTACAATACTTACATATATTTAATACAAAATTATAATATGAGGGTCAGTTATATTCATGTGAATATATGTATTTAATGCAACTACCTCTTAACTGTCGAGATGGTGATTGTATTGAATACATATAAATATTGTAGTCAACCCCACAATTTGTATTGAATAGTTACATTTCTAATTGTATTAGGACATTTTGTGATAAAATTAACACATGTCAGTTTGTGCTACAATTTGTATTGAATGGTTAAGTTGAGACAATATCAGTCTTATTAGTAGTACTTGTAAGTTGTTGGTCCAACTTTGAAATTTTAACATAGAACACATAATCGGACCAGTGACGTTACTAATTCACTCAAATTAGAACATGCAGATTTGTTCTTTATTTATATTATGGTATTACCTTAAAGCATATCAACCTCGTCATTCACCCTTAATACCCAACACGTAAAATAATACACTACGTGATTTTGTTCTAATACTTATGAAGATTTCTCCCAGGGGAGAGAGTTGTAATTTTGTAATACTGTAATGCTCAATGACTGCTCAGTGAGACATGATTAGGACACCGTTTTTGTGCTGTAATTTCCTTGGCAGACATAATTGCAATACTAATAGCGAGCACATGGTTGCATGGCAAAATGATAGATAAGGAATCCAAAGGAAATGATATGAAGTAAAGGAGAAGAAGATCAAGATTATTGCGATGCCTTTATATGTATCAAACATGGTTTGATGTTGTTGGTAGACCTCAAAACAATCACTAATTACGTTTTTCAAATCTTCCAACCACCATTTGCTTCCTTAAAAGGACCATTTTCTACCAACCTAGATTTCTTGGTTGGTTGCTTTATCTTATGGGGTAAATTTGGGATAATTATGCCTCAGTAATCCTAATATATACATGGTTATTTTAACTTTTACCGTTTTTGTTAATTACAAGAAATATTATTCCTCTGAATAAAATTAAGAAAATGAGGATGGTTTCTCTTCTAGTAAATAACCTTCGGAAAGAAAGCATTCCTCCCTCTTGCCTGCATCTGAGGGATTGGGCGCTCTAGTAGGGACATTTTATGGTGTTAATTAATAAGAGGAGGTAGAGTGAATGATTTGCCAGGTGGGTTTTTACCAACTTAAGTTTTTTTAGAGAAGTCAGAAAACGCGAGCGCCCCATCATAATTCTGTTTTTTATGACCTACGGGTCTTCAGTCATACTACCGGATTTGCCAATAATTTAGGTAGCGAAGTCTAAGATGAAATGACTGATTGGTTTACTGGTTTGTGACTTAGGTTAAGCTCTGTCTCGGAACCTTGCAGAGTTAGGAGTAAAGCATCCGGAGGTTGGCGTATCTTGTTCGTTCAAGATAGAGAAAAGAGGGGTTTAAACCAAGATGCAATGAGTGAAGAGAAAATCCTCACCTTAACTTTTGATCCTTTGCATCATTGAAAAGTTTTCATCATTGCGAAGCCATTTTCCAGAGCTACTCCTTCCTTTCACATATGGGTCAAAAGTCAAAACTTTTGTGCTTTAATCCACATCATATTGACTTGTATGCAGAAATTATTGAATGTTTGGGTTTGATCTAGCTGGAGTTGTATTTAGTTTTTCCTCTTTTGTTTCCCAAATGATTTCCCACAGCTGCTGCTTTCTGCTGATTACTTTGAGTAACCAACACTCTTTCCCTTATTATTTTTACAGCTGCGTCATGATAACAAGGCTATCAAATTTGTAGAAGTAGCTCCTCTTCTAGTATTTAAAGTCCTTCCAAAGTTATGATTGGGCTTTTTTCTTTAAATAGCCCAGGAAGCCCACTTGAACTGTGAATAAGTTCCTCCTGACCCAATAAAATTCAATTGGGCTTCATGTGATAGAATGTCTCAAGCTAATAAGTTTCTCTCTTAAATGAGTCCATACAGTTAAGCCCAATTCAAGCTGGGCCTCCTTAAATGACCCGATTTGGTTATGGCAATCTGACTTCGACCTATCCTGATTCTGAATCATTACCCTAACCTTCCCTCACTGCTTGGCTAACACCGGAAGCAAAGACTATCACAAACCCTAACATTAGACTCATAGAAATCATTACAAATTCTAAACTCCGAAATGTAATTGTGGTGGAGAGCTATAAAAACTCGGCACGTGATGTAGTGCACTAAGCTTTTGGACACCCTCCCGTTAGTCTATGGATAGAACTCACTCCCAAAAACCGGCTTGTAAGAGGGATGTGCTTCAAATCTCAATGAACTACATCAAGAATTTGCCAAGAAGAAAACCAACGATAACTTCTCCAACACATTACAATACAAGTCAATGTATTTGAGTACAATCTAGTCTGGTGAAATATGGCCTAATACGGCTACCAAATGAGGCTTTAACGTTACAAATAAGACGTGATTGTTATGTCTGTTCGAGAACTTTGGATAATCATTGGATTCAAGCTTGTGTTGATGTTGTGTTATACGTGCTTCATACACATTGAATTGGGTAATAAACATTACCTTATGTGAGAATATCAGATATCTACTTGGCCTCCTTATACGATGCCCTCATTGGTTGCAATCAGTTCTCAGATATATTGGTGACTCTGACTTGTAATGTAAACCACCAGTTTGTGATTTTTCCAGGTAAGCTCAACAACTGGAGGTGGAGGGAATGAAGGGGCCCACTTTCAGATTCTGCATGCCACATGGCAATCCAAAAGCCAATCGGACACCACTCTCCTATCCTACAAGATAAGCCCTTCAATTCTTTACATTAACTCTCTCTCCCCAAACACTCCAAACCCCCCATCCAATTTCACAGATCAAACAAGCAGCAAGGTTTGGTTGAAGTCTCACAAAATGGCCTCCGCTTGGGCTTCCTCTTCCGCCATTGCAACCGTTGCCGTATCTTCACGGTAATTAGTAATTAATTAACTTAATGTTGTGGTTAATTACTTGCTCTTGCATGGTTTAGTGGAAATTTGGAGCTTTGTTTTTAGTCACGTTTGCTTAATTGATACAACAAGGATATGGATTATACTGCAGCTCCCAGAAGGGTGGGGCTACTTTGGCAGCGACCAAGGCTTCTTTCTTTGGTGGAAGGAAGCTGAGAGTGAGAAGCTTCACAGCACCCACCGGATCATCGTCATCTTTTACAGTACGTGCTGCTGCTGCTGACCCTGATAGACCTCTGTGGTTTCCGGGAAGCACCCCTCCACCATGGCTCGATGGAAGGTCGGTCCAAAATGTTTCGTATACCTACATATAAATGTTCTCTTATCGGACTGTCTAGCAACATTTAGTCTTTTTTGTTACTAACATGTGAACTCTAAAAATAATACTCTATATTCTATATGTTTCTTTATATAGTCTACATCTTCTTTGCTAGTTTCTGATTACGTGTTTATTATGCCACAATAATGCAGCCTCCCAGGAGACTTTGGCTTTGATCCGCTTGGTCTTTGTAAGTTCAACACCAGTGTTACTAAACCCTAACCCTAATTCTCACATGATCTCTAAATGCTGATGAAATCTGTAACTAATAATGTTTATTAAATTGTAAGTACAGCATCTGACCCAGACAGCCTGAAATGGAACCAGCAAGCGGAGCTTGTACACTGCAGATGGGCAATGCTCGGCGCAGCCGGAATCTTCATCCCCGAATTCTTGACCAAAATTGGCATTCTAAACACCCCATCATGGTACACAGCCGGAGAGCAAGAGTACTTCACAGACACCACCACTCTCTTCGTCGTTGAACTTGTTTTGATCGGGTGGGCCGAGGGAAGGAGATGGGCGGACATCCTCAAGCCCGGGTCTGTTAACACAGACCCAATCTTCCCCAACAACAAGCTCACCGGGACAGATGTTGGGTACCCCGGAGGGCTCTGGTTTGACCCACTTGGATGGGGAAGCGGCTCGCCTGAGAAGATCAAGGAGTTGAGGACAAAGGAGATCAAGAACGGAAGGCTAGCTATGTTGGCTGTGATGGGAGCTTGGTTCCAGCACATTTACACTGGGACTGGCCCCATTGACAACCTCTTCGCTCACCTCGCTGATCCCGGCCATGCCACCATTTTTGCTGTAAGTGCAATTAGTACAGTTTAAATTGATTTACACTAATTTGAGAACATGTTTAGGGTTTTCTTAATAGGGTTAACATGTATTTGTTTTGGTTGGTTTTTGACAGTCTTTTTCCCCCAAGTGAGGAAGGAAGGAGAATTATAATTGGGACTCAAGTGCGTGAGGAGAAGGGGCAACGTTGGTAGGACTTAAAACTTGTAATTTGATTTGCTTGCCTTGTGTACAAAAATATATTTGGAACCTTCGTTCCAATATGTATGAAATCAGCTGGTGACCTACAAAATCGGAACTTATAAATATGTAGACTACTGTTTTGCGATATTGGAGGGAACTATCGAACCTAGAACTACAAATGTATTAACAAGTGTTCTAAATCACTCGAGTTACAAATCCACTTCAAAACGATTTCTTTTTTTCGTGGAAAGAACTCAACTTGGGATTTATTTGGACCACAATATTCATTACGAAAAGGTTAAACAACATGAACTTCTAAAAAATCCAAATCCTGGTTTGTGTAGACAGGGAGAAGATGCTCAAAGCCTCAAACATACAGTCAGATTGCAGTCTTATTTATTAAAATTAAGCGATTTCGAAGTTTCAATCATGTGAACCGATGTTCTTATCTAATAGCTTGGGAATTATATACAATAAAACCGGTTACAAGGTTTTACTCAAAATTAAACGTGCGGATCTAATAAACTGATATAAGCTGTATATTAATCACGATTTAATATCATTTTTAACAAGCTTTAATTGTGCATATGGAATGAGGATCCTCTTTGGATTCTCTTTGTGAGGATTTTGGGGATCCATAAATCATGTATGTTTATCATATATCGTGTGATCAAAAATTATTTTAAATTTTTTATTTAAAATTGAATACAAATAGTATCTGACAAAAACTGACCACACACTATACAAAATACGATGAACGGACATGATTTATAAATTTTCAAGATTCTCATAAAAAGAAGGGAGCTTTAATGAAAAGGATCTAGGCCAACAAATATTTAACCAAAAATCATCCCAAAATGTTATTTAACCAAAAGGGCTCAAAGTTTAATAAAAAATCATCCAAAACTATTGTCAACGGGTCAAACTTACAAGCCCAAGCCGCTACAAATCTACGCTTTCGTAAATATCCTTAAATGATTTAATATTGTCATGACTCTTCACTAACCTCAACCCATAACGAAACCGCCGTAATAACTCTTTGTCTTCATATCAAATCGAATTCCCCCATTTAAAAAACAACCAAATCAAAGTTGAAAAATGAAGCATTCATCGGAACAAAGCTGCCTAAACAAGTTCAAAGAAGTTTAATGGCAGAAATCGACGAAAAAGTGTCTGGAAAAAAAGAAAGAACCGAAACATAAATTGTTTCTGGAGAACCCAAAACATAACACTGATTCTGGAAAAAAAAAAAATCAGATTTAGTGTTTGATTTATCTGTGCACAAACAAACACTGTATTTGGAAAGAAAAGAACCAAAATCTAGAAACAGTAACTTAAATTTCAGAAACAATGACTTAGATTCCAGAAACAATCTATGTTTTAACCTTTGACTGTTTCTTTTCTTTCATGCATCAGTTGATTATATTTAAGAAACAGAGTGCTTATTTTGCTTTGAATCCAAATACAATGAATTTCACTATTTCTTTTCTAGCTTACATTTAAGAAACAGTATGTCTATTTTATTTGGATTCCGAAACAGTGACTTAAATCCAAAAAACAGCAACTTAGATTCCAGAAACAGTGTTACTTAAAATTCAGAAACAGTGACCCGTCGTTATTATTGAATAGCATGCAGATCTCAAATTTATTTTATGGAGAAACAAACAATGAACTTCACTGACGAAAAAAAAATTGAAAAACAGTACCTCGAATACACTATGAATAATAACGACGATCACATTTCAACGAAATAATACAAAATATAAATTAAATAGCATGAGGATCTATAATTTTGTTTCAAAGAAAAAGAAGGTCTTTCAAACAACAATGACCTCCATTAACGACAAAAATCTGGAACTCAACCTAAAAAAATTAGGGGTAAAATTGATAAATCATAATTTATTATAGTTTGGTCACTTTTAGTTAGACTACTTTAATATGGACCTTGTACTAATCATTAAACAAAACTTATAACATAGGTTTTTATTAAAACTAAAATTTTTCAAATTATTTTCATTAGTTTTCCTTATAAAGAATCCGAAAACGATTATCGTTCGTGTATATGTAATCAGAATCTCCTCCCCTTTCATCTGAAAGTTGTACAAGGTACTTAATCATCCACTTGGATGCCAAGTTGCCAACTAACATCCACAAGGCTCTCAGCCTCAACATAATTTAATCAGGAAGGTGAGCTCCAGATGGAGTGGAGGCACTCCCAGATTTAACCATCAAATCATGCATATTATATTCAAAATCTAATTTATCAATCATTTCCTTTGACCAAGACATTGAAATTTAATCCAATGTTATATCAAATTTCAATAGTCCGGATCCCCATACTTAATGAATTAGAAAGAAATGATTCGAAAATGATTCATTTCCATTCCCCACAAGTTGAAAACAAAAGGACAATTATTTGTTTTGGAAGCATTCAGCTTTTATGAAGCTAAGGCTCATGGAAGCCAAATTCATGTTAGTTGGTTTGGAGATAAAAAAAAAAAAAAAAAAAAAAAGTGATTTCCGCCCATTCTTTCCGTTACCACACATTTCTGAAGAATTACAGGATAAAAATAAACACTAGAGAACTGAAAAAGAGACATGTACGGAAATCATTTCTCGAAGAGAAACTGTTCGGACCAAAGTCCTGAAATCAACACCAGATTAGTTAGTTAACTAAACACAAGGATTGGACGGTAAGATTTCTGTTCACTCGTTAAATTGCCAAACTCTGGTTCTTGCTTTGTAGTTTGCACAAAAGCCCAAGTTACAGATACGAAAATAAACCCAAAAAAATGAATAAACACAAACTTTGTGGCCACAAGCAATAAATTAAGCAGCAAATACTAAAATTCTAATTAAACTTGAGTAAACTAAATTGTGAAATTCAGTGGAACCCAATACAATTTACACTTAAAGGTAACTAATTTATCAATTAAGCAGACAAATTTAGTTATAAAAATATATTAATTTGAAGGAAAGTCACCTCATTACAGCCGAATGATGAACTCTCACCTCCTCTCCTTCTCTCAAAATATCATTAACTTACTATAATACAAGATCTAGTTTTTTGTAGTTTCTACAATTTTTTTTTTTTTTTTTTTGGAAAAAAATTGTGAGGAAAGAGAGAAATTCTCTGACTTTCTAATAAGAAGCAGAACTGACCCAGCTAAGACGGAGGGTTGGGACGCTGTACGGAGATCTGAACCGGAAGTGGCCGACCCGTACCCGACCCACCACAGCTGCTACATAACGTACGACCCGACCCGGCACAACTCCGACACCCAACATCGCCGTCGGACCAGCGGGAGCAGAAGCACGAGACCCGACCCGTTCCGTTACACCTGGGACACCGCGGGAACGGGCCGGCCATGGTGTTCCGGTCCATGATCGTTTTGACCAAGACCGCGCCCGCCAAGACGCCGAGACCGGTGGCCAGCTGAGTCAGCACGATCGGACCTCCCATTGTTGCTGATGTGGCAGATAACGAGGAGAGAGCAGAAAGAGGGAGGAAAATAAGCGAAAGGTGTAGAATGAAGAATTTTATTATTTAATTTTTGGGGTTTTATTGCAAAAAAATTGAAAAATTAAAGTGGTGAAGGGAATGAACACGTAAACGCCGCTGGGTGGGATTTTTAAGCACGTCGAAGATTTGGAATTTTGCGGACGTGTTTTGTATTTTATTGATTTTTCTTCCTTCCACGCTACTGGTAGGATTGTACCACTTGGTTTTTTTTTTCTTTTTCTTGCACACCGCTGGAAGATTTTCTGGTGTGATAGGCCTGAAAAACATATTGTGTTTGTCACGTTTGTTGAGAGTTTATATTATCTTAACAAGATATATCGTGTTAAATTTATTATCTTAACAAATTTTTAGGAGGCGATTCGATTGATTAATGGGTTGTGTGTTTCGTCTCAGACTAACAAGGTTATTTTAGTGTCCTTTCGCGTTGTGTTAGTAGATCGGTTAAAAAATTGTCAAACTTAGGTGTGATGTTAATTAGTTTTGAAATTTTTATGGATGTTAATTAGTTGTCAATTCATTCCAGTAGGGAGACAAGTCCTAATATAATTATCAGACTTATCCTTCCCGTGGATGAGAGCACTTATATAGATCATTTTAACCATTACTGTGACATTCAGATCCAATAATACAATGTCACATATAGAAAAACCTAAATATGACGACATTGTCTTGTTGAGTAATTTTCCCGCTTCATAATTTCCTACTTGAAAATTCACGTCTTTGCATCCTTTTTTATCACATTTTATGAATTAGTTGGCTAAACTCTAAAAGTAAGTAGTGAACTGGATCTTTCTGAAATAGATTTCACTATTTGCTTTAGAGTTAACCAATCCACATTGGGAAAGGACCCCCAAAAATCACCTTACGAACTATATAACATAATACCTAGAGATTCCCATCATCGCCATCGTATGCCGCTCACACCTCAACATTTCCAAGCCACTTTTCTGTTCGATCCGGAACAAAAATAAAAGAAATGAAAATTTATCATAAATCTATTAAATGCCGATGTAAGAAAAATATCGAAAATGAAGATAAAGAAAGAAAATTAAAAAAAAATATTATGAAGTTAAATTGTGAAAAAACCATAAGAAAATTTTAAGTATCTAAATAAAACATCATTAAAATATTGAATTTAATAACGATACTCCTGAAGAAAAATGAAAATATCAAAAAAGTCTTGATGATATTCTCAAACTTTTAAACCATGTTCATAACTTAGCTTCAACAAGTATGTGGATCTAGAAAGTGATTAGAATTCAGCTTCAAACAATGAAATTTCAGCTTGAACAATCTTGATCCTTGAACTTAATACTTGGAAGTCATAAATGAATATCTAGAATAGCGATTTTGATCAAATCTAAAATGAATATTAGTATATGAAAAAATTCAAATCGAGATATGAGTAATTACTTTGTTATACGAACTATGTTGGTTGATGAACTTCAAGCACAAAGAGCTATCTTGGGCAGACCTTTGTCTCTAATTTTCATCCCCAAAACTAGATTGTTTCTCTGAAAATTTCTCACAATCATGCTGTTAAATACTGATTTTGACGGTCTTATTGAGGAATGAAGATAAGAACATATCAACATAAACATTGCCAAAAATCTCAATTGAGATACGTTACCAAAAAGTGGGGATATTGAGGAAATTTCAGCGAAATTGTAGGCACACTCACAACTTTGACAATAGTACACGAACATTAGATCTTTCCTAGCCCGACATATAATTATATAAAATACTGATTTTGACTTTTCTCAAAAAAAATTTCACAACCAAGTTGTTAAATACTAATTTTGACAGTCTTATTGAGAAATAAAGATAAGAACATATCAACATAAGCATCTACAAAAAATCTCAATTGAGATACAATACCAAAAATGGAGATATGGAGAAAATTTTGCAAAACTTAGACATGCTCACAACTTGGAAAATAAAATAAAATATTTCACTCCTAATTCAGGAACAAAAAAAAAGAATGCAATGTAGGATGAGGGGTGAGGTCAAGCATCACGCTAGGCAAATTATTGTCCATCTGTGGGACTAGTGCCTGAAAGGCAAAATGGATGTCATGATATGTTCAGGGCGTGTCAAGCCTTGTAAAATGTATGTCATGACATGTCAAGTCTCACAAAATGTAAATAATTATCTTGACGTGGATCGTTGCTCTACTAACTCAAGTAGTTTAAGGCGTGGTAAGTGACCCCACACGTATAAGAAGATGGTGACCAAAATTAAAACACTTTTACTCTCATCATACATCAATCACATTATTGCTTTGCTTAGTTACAAGTTCACACTATCAGGCTTGGTGATATCCAATTTAAGTGTAAATCTTTATGAATATTTTGCTCCAATCAATGTTTCCTAAAGTTGAACAACTTATTTTGTGATTGGCGCGGTGTATTCTATTACGTTATTTAAGTGAAAATAGCATATTGTAACAAGTAGTTGATATGGCCGAGTTGGTCTAAGGCGCCAGATTAAGGTTCTGGTCCGAAAGGGCGTGGGTTCAAATCCCACTGTCAACATTTCTTTTTCTTTCTGGTTTTATGATTTTAATTTTAATTTTTTTGGGGGCTAAAGTTAGTTTGAATTTTAATTTGCATTTAAAACGGAGAATATTGAGCATAAAAAAACAATTAGCATCCATTAGCTTCAATTTTTTTCCAAAGATGGTACAAATATTTTCTTAGGCCCCAGCACAACCTACAAAATCGAGTTGTGGAAAAACTACAAATTTGCACGGCAAGAGCATATGTACTATGAATTAGGCCCAGTTTGATATTGTTTTTTTCACTAAAAATTGCTTCACTTTAAAGTTAAGCAGTAAAAAAAGTGTTTATTCTGCTTATTTTAAAAGCTACGAGCTCCAAACAACAGCTTTTAAAAGCAGTTTGTAGGTTACTTTTAAAAGCTGCTTTAATAAAAAGCAGATTTAGGTCTTTAATAAATATTTTCAATTGTTGTATACCTTGATTAATTTTTTTTTAAGTGACATTATTTAGCTTTCCACACGCATTTTATTCTTTAGAGAAAAAGGTAAACACTACCATTGTTACCACCATCATTACCTCCACCGCCACCATCGCTACCACCACCACTACCATCACTGCCACCATTGTTACCACCATCGATGTCGCCATCGCCACCACCACCACCACCATGCATCATTACCACAACTGTCATCGCTGCCACTACCACCATCATTGCCGCAACCACCACCACTATTGTCGTCACCCCCACTCCTACTATTATGAACATTTGTTATTGTATACATTTATATCACTTTTACATTAAATTTTACCAAACGCTTTTACGTTGCTTTTTATACTCACAACACTTTTAAAATTCAGTTAGCCAAATGCTCATTAGCTTTATTTTACATCTGATCATTCTTAAAACACAGCAAAAACAATTTTTTTTAAAAAGCACAACAATCCCAAACTGACCCTTATTACAAAAAATAACAAACCACTCCCAATGATATTATCACACACGTTAGATTCAATTTCACAATCAAATGACCGATGCCACTTGCATTGCTCCATTTCCTTTTTCTTTTGGATAATCAATGATGCCTGCATTCATACTTATTTTCTCTTGTTTCTTCTTAACTTGTAATGAGCCACACATTCACGGGTGCAAACCCACGTCGTTGTAACTCTCCCACGTCCTTGTGTAGCACCACCTCCTACAATTCTGTATCGCCAAAAATTCTTTCGGAAACCGAAAATTCAATGAGAAGGAATTTAACTGTATCGTCAGAGAAATGCTTCTCAAGAGGCACAATTTCAGCATTTTCTCCATCAGTGAATACCCGAGGCACGCATCTACCATGAAAGCATTCCCTCGATTCCTGGCCATAAGTAGAACATCACCGCTTCGAAGGAACATTGCTGTTGGAGGATCCTCCCTAAGCTTTCCGCCCAAAAGGAAAATTGCTTTGCAGCCTGAACCGAGGAAAGTGAGACATTTGTTGATGAACAACCAGGATCGAAAAACAAAAATGAAATGGCTACCTCATGCTTACGGTAGGCTTACTCCAATCAGCTTCTATGTCATCAAGATGTCCCCAAGCATATCACCTAGACAAAAAACCAGAAGACACAACAAATGTAAATTCCATGTCATCAAGGTGGCCAAAGTAATTGACTATTGCACCTTCAGGCTGGAACTCTTCACCCAGAGGCATTGCAGGTTTTGCCAGTCTTTTAGCCAGGGACAAAGCGTATCAGGGATTTTGTTATGTGGAAGAGAAACATCATAGTTCCCTTGCACCGTGAACATAAATTTATTAGTTAGGTATGTGTTGTGCGGCAACTCGAATGCATCAAACATAACCTCAAAGTGAACTGATTTACCAACAAATATTAGAAACTATTCATTTCCTACGAAGGGTAACAATTATTTCTAGCATGAAAGCGTAGTTTCTGTTTATTCTCGCCTAAATCAGGGTAGCGTCCAAGTGGTGTGCAACGTTTGTTTAGTGAAAATGCACAATGCGCGATATGCTTTCTAGATTGAAAAGAAAAATTGGACCAACGCCTACCTTGGACCATTCAAATTGCAGGCCAAGGGTGCTCCAACGCAGTTTCTGCAATAAAATTGAAGCTGAAACTGATTTTCCTGAGTTTCCCTTTGGTGACACTAGATGTTCTTCAAAGAACTTCCACCCGTGGCAGTTGGCACCCCCTTTGCTGACAGCAGAATTACATTCAGAATCTGAACTCCCTTCTGCAGCCAAGACTTTTCCCTCGTTCGCCGCAGATAATAAATCATTAATTGACCCCGTAATATCCATACATCTCAATCGGAAAAGAATCAATAGAAAAGAAAGAATCTGAATTGATCGAAATGCATTGTCATTGGTTCTATTAGAGGCTGCGGGAAGCTGGTTAAACCCTCCTCTGTCCATTGGCATTTTTCCTCTACACTCAGTGCTCCAGGAATGAAATAAAATCCTGTAAGGTTTCCAAAAGGAAGGATGTATATGTTACAACATTGGTGACTCATATACCAGGACTTCACATTGCAGCATTAACTAATTTATGAATTCAAATCCATAAAACTATTTATTTTTTGTTCAAGCGATATTTAAATTAATTTAATCTAAAAATACAAAACAACGAATTAAAATGAACGCCAACTTTACTACGCCCGGATCCGCATTCTCAAATCCGTCAATTCAAATTCCCATAAATAGTTGAGTTCATAAAATAAAAAGACTTTTATACCCTCGTAAGCGGTAAACCAACCACAATCACTCCAAATGACTTTTATACCCTTCGTGATCCCCTCACCAACGCCAATTTCAAAGGATAACTTCGTCCTTCTAAATTTCAAAGAATGTCCTTTATTTATCTTTTGGGACAGAAAAAGAAAAAAAAACACACACACACACACACACGAAACAGTCTGTTCTCGGAATCGAAAAAGGACCAGAAATGGCGTGCAGGACTGCGCTCCGCTCCGCTCTGCTTATAGAAGCGTGGCGACCCGTTCATCTCGCTCGGAGCTCCGCCTCCGCCTCGTTCAGGACCCGCGGATTCTCCTCCCCCAGGCTGAGCCGCCACTTCAGGACCCGAGACATCCACTTGGCGCGACGGACTCACCCCAACTGCTCCCACAACGAAAACTCGCCGGCTTTGTCGGAGGACGACCAGGGCCCGCCGCAAGAGGCCATCTTGAAAGCAATTTCAGGTTTCGCTCGCCGCATAGCCTCCGAAATTTATTTTATTTTACCTTAATTTTTTCTATTTGTGTGTTTTTGACTCGTTGGTGTTGGAATTGGATGCAGAGGTGTCGAAAACAGAAGGTAGGGTTGGGCAGACGACGAATGTGGTTATCGGAGGCACGGTGGCGGATGATTCTACGAATGAATGGGTCGACTTGGATCAAAAGGTATTGGGAAGGCCATTGTCTTAATTTTGACTTAAAAGCTCATTAATTAAGTTTTAAGATTTTTTATGAGCTTGTGTATATAAATGGTATGATTTTGCGCGCGCGCGCGTGTGTTTTAAGGTAAATTCGTACCCGACTGTTAGAGGGTTCACAGCAATTGGAACTGGAGGGGATGATTTTGTGCAAGCTATGGTTGTTGCTGTCGAGTCCGTAATTCAGCAACCTGTTCCAGAGGTATGCATACTTACGGTGTATATATATATATATATATATGTGTGTATGTATTCCTTGTTGTGGATGGCTGTCATTTCAATTCGTCGATAGATATATTTATGAATTGGTTGTCGAATGCATGTTGCAAGCATTATGCGTACCAGTACCTTGCTGAAAGCAAGCCATTAAGTGGACATACACTTCTGGAGGAAGTTGTTTCCCTTTTGGGTGAAATTTTTGTAAGTAGTATTTCATTGGGTGTATCAATGTTCATGAATACGTAGGAACTCAGGTGCATGAGTAAATGCTTTTAACCACTTGAGCTACAATCCCCGTTCTTTATTACTTGTGTACTGAGTGGTTCAATAGGAGATGAATAAAGTAGGCAACTAGCAGTTAAATTGGAGTTGACTTCTCAAGCGTGTAAATTTATGGACTGATACAAGTGAATCATGATAGCCAGGGAGGTGCTTGTTGTCATAAAGCATGTGAGGACATATTGTTGCAATGTTTAGTATGTGCCAAACTATACGCAAAGATGTGGTGCATTTGAGTTGTTTCTTAGACTTCTGTGTGAATCCTTGAAATTACTATCAGTAGGCTTAAGGTAATTTTATTATTCATTGGGGTCAAGGGGAGACCTTATAGCGATGTATTTTACCTTGCCCTTTGTGTGCTCTATTTTGTACAGAACTTTATGATTCCAACCAAAGTGTCACTGTAGCTCGGGGACAATAAGATGTACTGATGGACAGCCTGAGGAATATGGCATGTGAAGCAGTTATGAGAAACTAGGAACAGCTTTGACCAGTGATCATGATGGAAAACTAATCATGGTTTATGCAGTTATCCACTGAGAAATATCTTATTGCAAGCTCAAAGCTCCTAAAGAGGAGTGAGAAATGTGCTCAAAAACGATGTTGAGCGTTATTAGGTTTGAATTGAAAATGCTGTGCAAAGAGTTCAGCAAGGCTGCTATGTGGTAAAAGGAACTATTCAACTCCTCTATTGAGTGTAGTAGGTACTTTGCCAACATCTATTAAGAAAGAGGGACCTGTTGGCTAGAAAAATGTGGTATACATCCTGCCCTTAGTGCTCATAACTGAAAAAGGCTCTTGAAGTGAACTTATTGAGGGTTACATGGAACCAATCATAGGGATACCTACCAATAGTTGAATTGACCATAGGGCTATCAGAATGCGCTTTGAAGTTTAGATTGTTGAGTGTAAAATGAAGTTATGAACATGGCCAATTAAGATCAATGGATGCCAAATTATTATCTTTTTTTGAGTTCCATCATATGGGTATTTTTTACCGATAAGATAATTGTCAATGGAAGGAACATTATACAAAGTACTGGGAGTCTTTGTCTTCTCGGCTTGGTCACAATTCATGCAGTAATCATGAATTGGTATTGGTTTTAATTTAAACCTACTATACGATAAAATTCATTTCATCCAAAAGGTGTTGAACTATAAGCCATGAGCTGATTAGTATTTGAGAATAATCCTGTTTTTAATTGTGTATTCACTTGTGCTTAGAAATTGCCAAGTGTAAGATCTAAATATGTAAGGCCATGAGTGCCATGTGTGATGATCCTAGCTATTGCTAGATGAGTGGCTGTGATCGTTTTATCTAGAAGGAAAAGATCCAGCTAAGCATTGTTAACAGAATTATTCCTTTTGCACGATTGTGTGTGCAGAGTGAGAAATATACTTTACAGAAAAGAAGAAAGCTTCCTCTGTGACTTGCAGAGAGCATAGCAATCATTTTCATTCTCAGTGCCTTCTTTTCTTCTTCTTCCATTCATACAAAACACTAACATGGCCTCAGAGCCAGGTTGGATTTAACAATCTGGGCGTAAATCTGTGAAGCTATCGAGCTCAATCGGAGCTCCCCTGAAAATCTGTGAAGGTTGTCGATTCAGATCAAAATTATGTCTGGATCTAGAGGCTCGGAAGTGAGGACTCCAATCTTCTCCGGTGAGAACTACGAGTTCTGGAGAATCAAAATGGTTACAATCTTCAAATCTCTCGGGTTATGGAACCTGGTAGAAAAGGGAGTGTCAACACCTGACTCGAAGACGAAGAAGAAGGAAGCTGAAGGGTCATCGGAAGTCGATCGCGATGATGAAATGATGACCGTGCTAATGAGAGATGCAAAGGCTCTGGGAATCATACAAAACGCAGTCTCTGATCAGATTTTTCCTCGGATTGCAAACGCAGACTCAGCCAAGATGGCGTGGGATCTACTGTATGGAGAATATCATGGAGGTGATCAGGTTAGATCTGTAAAACTTCAGAATCTTAGAAGAGAATTTGAGTATGCTAGAATGCGAGATGATGAATCCTTATCTAGTTATCTTACAAGATTGAATGATTTAATTAATCAGATGAGAACATTTGGTGAATCCCTTTCTAATGAGAGACTTGTGCAGAAGGTTCTGATTAGTCTAAGTAAACCTTATGATTCCATCTGTTTAGTTATAGAAAACACAAAGTGTCTAGAGTCTGTTGAGCTGCAAGAAGTGGTTGCCATTCTGAAGAGTCAAGAGCAACGATTTGACTTGCATAATGTTGATACCACTGAGAAGGCTTTTGCATCATTCTCAGTGAGTCCAAAGGGGCAAAATAGAAGTGGAGTCCAATCTGGCTCATCAAAATTCCAAAAGAATTGGAATGCTAAGGGAAAGAAATGGGATTCGAAATCTCGATTCCAACAGAAACCTTTCACTAGTCCTGCACCAAATTCATATCAGTCACAGTCAATGAGTCAAGAGACTGTCAAACCACTGTGTAGAGTGTGTTCTAAGTATCATTTTGGTGAATGTCGATATAAGGGGAAGCCTAAGTGTTATAATTGTGATAGGTTTGGTCACTGGGCTAGAGAATGCACTGTAGGGAAGAGTGTACAAAAGGCAAATTCTGCAAATCAGGTGGAAGTGACAGGAAATCTGTTCTATGCTAATAGTGCAATCTCAGAGAAAAATGTCAATGGAAATTGGTACATTGACAGTGGTTGTAGTAACCACATGACAGGGAATGCTGATCTCCTTGTCGATATAAGAACAAATGTTGCTGGAAAGGTGCAAATGCCTACTGGGGTGTTAGTAGATGTTGCTGGAATGGGTTCATTGGAAATTGATACTAACAAAGGGAAGAAGTACATCAGAGAGGTCATGCACTTGCCAGGATTGAAGGAGAATTTGTTGAGTGTAGGTCAAATGGATGAGCATGGCTACTATCTAGTGTTTGGAGGAGGTTTGTGTAGTGTATTTGATGGACCTTCACTTGACAATCTTGTCATCAAGGTCAAGAAGAAAGAAAATCGTTGCTATCCTCTTTCCCTATTGCCTGACAATCAGCTGGTTCTGAAAGCAAGCATAGAACACTCTACTCGGACTTGGCACAGAAGACTAGGTCATTTGAACTTCAGAGGGTTGCAACAACTCAGTGAGAAAAATATGGTGCATGGTCTTCCATATCTAGAAGAAATCAAAGATGTATGTCAAGGATGTCAGTTTGGAAAGCAACATAGAGACTGGTTTCCAAAGAAACAATCCTGGAGGGCAAACTGTCCCCTGGAACTTATCCATGTTGATCTGTGTGGTCCTATGCAGAATCCATCCCTGGCTGGAAACAAATATTTCATGCTATTCATTGATGATTGTACAAGGATGATTTGGGTGTACTTTCTCAGATACAAATCTGATGCATTCAATTATTTCAAAAAATTCAAGTCAATGGTAGAGCTGCAAAGTGGTTTCAAAATTAAAAGTCTAAAGAGTGACAGGGGTGGGGAATTCCTATCTTCTGAGTTTACTAAATTTTGTGAAACTGAAGGCATTCAAAGGCAACTCACCATGGCTTATACTCCTCAACAGAATGGAGTGGTGGAGAGAAAAAATCGAACTGTGGTTGAAATGGCAAAGACTATGCTTCATGATAGAGGTATGCCATATGTTCTTTGGGCTGAAGCTGTACACACAGCTGTATATATTCTAAATAGGTGTCCTACGAAGGCACTTGGAAATACAACTCCTTTTGAAGCCTATAGTGGCAGAAAACCAGGTCTTGCACATCTCAAGATTTTTGGTTCCCTGTGCTATGTTCATATACCTACTGAGACAAGACAGAAGCTAGATGCTAAAAGTGTTAAAGGCGTATTTGTGGGTTATGCTACATGTGAGAAGGGATATAGAATATTTGATCCGTGTACTAACAAGTTAATCTTGTCAAGAGATGTGATTTTTGATGAATCTATGACCTGGAATTGGAAAGAAAGTTCACAAAGTTCAGCTGCTGCAACTTACATTCAGGATCAACCTGAGAATGTAGTTGGTGTGAATTCATATGAGATGAGTGTGATTGAAGGAAGTTCTCACAGTTCTAGTTCTTCTTCTCATACACAAGAACAAGTAAGTTGCACTCCTGAAATTGGAAAGCTGTCAGAAACTTTTGACCACACACCTCTGAAATGGAGAAATCTTGATGATATTTTTGCTCAATGTAATCTGTGTGTTATGGAGCCTGAAAGATATGCAGATGCAGCTCAAGATGAATCATGGTTAAAAGCAATGCAGGATGAGTTGACTATGATTGAGAAGAATGGTACATGGGAATTAGTAGATAGACCAACAATGCAGCCTGTCATTGGGGTTAAATGGGTCTATAAAACTAAATTGGATCTGGATGGCACAGTCTTGAAAAATAAGGCAAGGTTGGTTGCCAAAGGTTATGCTCAGAAACCTGGTTTTGACTATAACGAAACCTATGCTCCAGTGGCTAGACTGGACACTATCAGAACTCTCATTGCATTAGCTGCCCAAAAGAGCTGGAGATTGTACCAACTCGATGTTAAATCGGCTTTCCTGAATGGTGTACTGCAGGAAGAAGTATATGTAGACCAACCAGAAGGATTCACAGTGCAAGGCAAGGAAGATAAAGTGTATAGGCTTCATAAAGCTCTCTATGGACTGAAACAGGCACCTCGAGCCTGGTATGGAGAAATTGATGCATACTTCTCCCAGTGTGGTTTTCAAAGAAGTCTTGGTGAACCAACACTATATATCAAGTCAAGGGGAGAAAAGGATATTATAATTGTGTCTATCTATGTAGATGATATTGTCTACACAGGTAGCAGCAATGAAATGTTGGACGAATTCAAAGAGGATATGATGATGAAATATGAGATGACTGATCTGGGTCTACTCCATCATTTTCTGGGAATGGGTGTCATTCAAACTAATTCCAGCATTTTTATTCATCAAAAGAAGTATGCTTCTTCTTTGTTGAATAAATTTGGGTTGAATGAATGCAAGCCTGTGTCTACACCACTGATTTCAGCTGAAAAACTCAGTAAGAATGATGGAAGTGGTCCAGCAAATGAAGAACAGTACAGAAAGATTGTGGGGAGCTTACTGTATCTTACAGCTACAAGACCTGACATAATGTATGCAGCAAGTTTACTTGCCAGGTTTATGCATTCTCCCACAAACAAACACTATGGAACTGCCAAAAGGGTGCTCAGATACATTAAGGGCACATTAGACTATGGTCTGGAGTATGTGAAAGGTACAAACTCTATGGTGATTGGCTTCTGTGACAGTGACTGGGGAGGATCAGTGGATGATAGCAAGAGCACTTCAGGATATGCCTTCTCTTTTGGCAGTGGGATTTTCTCTTGGGCATCAGTTAAACAAACATGTGTAGCACTTTCAACTGCTGAAGCAGAATACATCAGTGCTTCAGAGGCAACTGCACAAGCAATCTGGCTGAGGTTCGTACTGGAAGACTTTGGGGAACTTCAAACTGAAGCCACTCCATTACAGTGTGACAACACATCTGCAATTGCTATCACAAAGAATCCAGTGTTTCACCAGAAGACTAAACATATTGATCGAAGATATCATTTTATCAAAGATGCTCTGCAAGAAGGAATCATTGATCTAGTTTACTGTCCTACAAAAGAGCAGTTAGCCGATATCTTCACAAAACCACTGGCAAAGGATCGATTCAGCTATCTCAGAGGTTTGCTTGGAGTCAAATCAGCTCAAAGCTTAAAGGGGAGTGTTGAACTATAAGCCATGAGCTGATTAGTATTTGAGAATAATCCTGTTTTTAATTGTGTATTCACTTGTGCTTAGAAATTGCCAAGTGTAAGATCTAAATATGTAAGGCCATGAGTGCCATGTGTGATGATCCTAGCTATTGCTAGATGAGTGGCTGTGATCGTTTTATCTAGAAGGAAAAGATCCAGCTAAGCATTGTTAACAGAATTATTCCTTTTGCACGATTGTGTGTGCAGAGTGAGAAATATACTTTACAGAAAAGAAGAAAGCTTCCTCTGTGACTTGCAGAGAGCATAGCAATCATTTTCATTCTCAGTGCCTTCTTTTCTTCTTCTTCCATTCATACAAAACACTAACAAAAGGATCATGTGGCGAGTGGTAGGATGGTGTAACATGTAACAACAATCTTTGCTCTTCAATCCTTTTTGTTGCCCCTGTTGAATTAAGAATCACTTTCGAAAATGTGATTGTTGATATGTTTATCGATGTCTAATCAATCAAGTGCACGAGTTCAATCCACTCTCAAATAATTGTGTTTTATGGCAGGGTCGTGTGAGGCAGAAGGTATCATCAAGGGGAAAATATGTATCTGTAAACATTGGACCTGTTCAAGTAATTTCTAGCGAACAGGTTTTCCCCCCTCTCCCCAGCACAACCGCCACGAATTTGCTAATGTTTTTTCTCTATATCCATGATGTAAACAAATTTTCATGTAGTAAAATGGTAAAATTTGTAATTCAATGACATGGAATATTACTGTGATTTCCAGGTCCAAGCTGTGTACAATGCCATGAGAAGAGATGATCGGATGAAATACTTTTTGTAGCGGGGATAATCCTTTTTTACCGTACTTTTGTACAGAGTGCCAATTTATAGCGGCCTTCCCAGTGCCCTCCTCTTGTCTGGTTCAGATTTGGGCTAATTCATGATACCAGTGAGCACAGCAGTCGTGGCTCAGAATCTATCCATATACTCGCTCGGTATGTAATTAGGTATAACTCAGAAAGTAGGCATTCATTGGCCTGTATTATTCGGTTGTGAATTTTATGCTTTGTTTACTGATTTTATGAAAGGCCAGATTAGTTTCCTACTATTTTAGAATCATCTGTCCGAAGATCGTATCCAATACAATTAGGGCTCTTTGAAGTGCTTTTAAAATGACTGAAGGCGCTTTAGATAAGAGTGTTTTCAGAACTAATCCTGGGTAAAAATGCAAGTGCTTTGGAACTCAGAAACACTTTCACCAAAAGCGTTTTCAATTATTTTAAAAGCACTTCCAAACGAGCCCTTAACTTCTATTGGGGGCATATTTTTCTTTAATGTTGGTTTCGAAGTCTGCGAAATGAGTCGATTTTAGTCGTAGTTTTCTTTGGGGTAATTTGTTTGAGGTCACAAAATACTTTCAGCATATTTCAATAATCAAACCAAGTATTATTATCATCATACTAATCGAGTCCGTCCAATATTCGTGAAGAAATAATGTGTTTGGTTGGGAGATGAGATGCTGCCGACGTATCAATTTAGCAAAATTCCAATCATGTAATGCAAACATATGAAGCGTTTTGCTTCAAGGCTTTGGCTCAAGGGAGCAACCAAATTGCTGCCATGCGGCGTCTCGTACGCAATAAGACCTTCTGTGCATCAACTAACGTTTGGAACTTGGAAGGGGGATTGCACTAAAGGGATCAAACCAATCCAACACAACTATCATTTTTAAAGAACGATAGCGTAACTAATATTAGTTTTATCTGACGGCACGTACTTTCATTTTGTTAAACGAGATTTTGAGTTCAAATTTCTTGATCGACAATTGTAGACAAATGAGCTAAAACAATGCAGAACTTGCAAGATGAACAAATAGTGTTTTGATTCCAAGCAGTATGCGTGTAATGGTTGATGGATGTGAATGTTTAGGACCGCATCTATTTTGAATTGTTGTTGTGACTAAATTAAAGCATTATATTGATAATCCCTGGTTTGGGGAACCATATAAACTAATCCCTGGTTTGGGGAAACATATTGACTTTAAATACATCTACACTACAAAGAGTAACATTCAAACTCGAATGCAGAGAAAAAAGCACGCTACTTTGAATAAACTGACACATGATTCCCTACACCACCTTCCGAACAAGTAGAAAATAGGAAGTTTTAACGAAAAGCCCACGGTACTGTTCACTTTAATGAAAAACCACATTTTTACACTAAAAAATCAATTCTGGTATTATTCACTTTACTCTTTATTTTGTCCTTATTATTTAAACTCAAAATTTTCAGACTATTTTCATTAGTTTTCCTTAGAAAATAAACCCTAGAAGGCTAGACCAATTGGTTGTACGTGAATATTCAAAGGCAATCGCACAATTTTATTTCACAAATCAAATCCCACCTAAAATTATTATTAACTTCGGTTCAAATCTACTAATTTATCAAGGCGTAGGGCTGAGTTCATCAAAATTACGAGTCCCTATCGTTTTTCTAAAGATTCCTGAATGCATATGCCCTCCTCAACGAGTCGCCATCTCTCCCAATAATTTAATTAATCTTTGATGACCAAATACTTGGCATCTTTATTAAAAAAAACTTTGCTAGTTGTTGACATTTCGTCGTCTCCGACTTTTTGTAATCTTTTATTTTGTGTAAGTTAGATTGATTGACGGTGTCACGCATGCATTTCTCTATAAAATATATAAACTTACGGGTGACACAAGTTAAAAATCCAAAAATTAAACCATCAACTAGATGCCCTACTTAGTTTTCGTTTAGGGTTGAGGAAAGGCTACGAGATCAACTACTTCTATAATCAACGCAATTGATTCTTGACTTTTCAAGTATTGGATTGCATGTTGTAATGTTAGACTAACATGCTTTTAAATTTTGTACGTGTTAGTAAAAGCTAAGAAAGTCACTCATTTCCAATAAGTAAACATGTCACGAACGTTTGAAAATAAAGATTTGAAGTTGTAGACATAATGTGTACACTTGGGTTAATTAACCTGAATAATTATAGTTTGCTGAGCTAATCAAGGGGATTATATAATTGAATAAACTCTGATTAATGTCCTAAATGCTGTGTGTGGGTGTTGCTTTCATCACTTGCTGGCATTGCTCTCTTTGTCTTGAAGATATATGGTTTTAATTTAATATTTCAACTTGATTCCCCAACCCCAACCCTGCACCTACATCATATAATCTTCATGTAACAGAGGACTAGTCTCAGCTTCTTGTTCAACATTTCTATTTCCTCTCCCAATTTTCTATGTTCTCCTGCTTCTGAAGGAGGGAGCAGCAGCATGGGAAGAAACATACAAGAAAAAGACATCATGAATTGCAAACTCAAGGTACATATACATATGTCCATAAACTTTCCTCTGTAACTTAATTACTTCAAAATTGCTCCTAATTGGTACAAGGAAATGATTTCCGTCCATTCATTCTCTCCATTTGCCCCTTAGTTCTCCTTAGTAATAAAACTGAAAGGCCAGGAATAAATAGGGTGTGCATCGAGAGAAAATGAGTATTTGGAAATCACTTCCCATTGACATATCTTGGCATAGTGAAGTTGGGTAGAGCACTATGCTCTTCTTCTACACCCAAATTCAAATTCTTCTCATCGTAGTTGAGATAATAAGAATAAGAAGAAATATTGTTGCTAAGTTTGAGCTGTAAATTTCCAATTCTCTGCTCTTTAGGATAGAGTAAAAAGTGAACTCCAAGAATTGGCTTCAGGTTCTTCACCAAACTCACCAACTCAAGATGGAAGTCCAAGAAAAGATGGGAGACCAAGCAGCATGATAATTAAGGTCGTTGAATTCTGTTCTTGGACTAATTAGCCCAATACTTTTTTCCCTTTTTTTGTAAGTGTGACGGTCGCACCACCTTGTGGTATTACTAATTCACGTGTTAATTTAATTCCGCTATACTTGTTTCAATTACAGAAGGCAAACACCATGTTTCCTGCTCACTTGATAGCAGAAGCCATATCCTCACTCAGAGGCCTTGATCTGAGATGGTCAGGTCCAATCACACCAAGTGAGATGCAATATGTTCAGCAATACATCTTCGCAAAGTACCCAGAATACTGCAATGGATTAGTGGAAGATGTCGAAAAACTAGACATTGATAATCTTTCGATCAACGAAGAATCATCAGGAACTCCACCCCATGACAATAAGCTCAAGTCACCCAAGAGTGTGGCACCAAAAGAGTTGTCCCCATTCAGCAGCACTCACTCAGACCTGGACAGGACTCAGATGGAACCCTCAAGACTTTTAGACATCTTGACCAAGAAATCTTCGTTCCAAGGGAACTTTGTATCCATTCCTGAGGTCCAAGCAAGGAATAGGGCATTGAAGCACTGTGGGTTACAGGAGGAGGATTATTTAGTCCTTTTCATGGCAAATTACAAAGATGCTATGGTGATGATTGGTGAGAGCTACCCTTTCTTCAGAGGAAATTACTATATGACCATTGTGGGTGAGGAGACTGATTCCATAAGGGAATTTGCAAGTACCAAAGAATCTAGGGTTATTTCAGCACCAGAAACTTGGTTGGATTTGAGGATAAAAGGGTCACAACTTAGCCAGTACTTTAGGAGAAAGTGCAAGTATAGTCCCAAGGGACTGTTTTCCTATCCGGCCACTGTCAATGGGGCTAAATACTCCATGCATTGGATCTCGGAGGCACACAGGAACTCTTGGCATGTCTTGCTTGACGCAACCGGCTTGGTTTTGGGGGAGGACCGGTTAGCACTGGCGCTGTACCGGCCAGATTTTGTGCTGTGCACCCTCAACAATACACACACTCAGACCCAGCCATCCAACATCACTTGCCTCTTGGTCAGGAGAAAAACATTTGATACTATGACTAACCCAGCCTAGGGTTTCATCATGATATTGCTTTTAGTAACAATAAACATGTGTAATTTCATGGACCTGATTGTACTTGTTCCTGTTATAAATGGAGCATAGTAAGTCTTTATTTTTCTTTTTCCTAATCTTATTTTTTGAAAACCTAATAGTCTTGACATAAGGCATGTTTTACTTTCTTGGTCAATAAGCATTAAGCAAAGAATTTGTGGTTAGAGCTTTTACTTTCGAGTATTTCGCTGATATTTTCTTGGAACTTGTAGCAACTGCTGATTTTTCCATTGAACTTCATTTGGGCCTATTATTCCCTACCCTCAAACCCCAAGTCATTGTAAACAGTTAAATTTCAACTTACTGGTCATGTTTACATGCATTTCATTCAACTTCATTAGCTGTTATTTGGTATTATTTTAGGAGAAACTAGTTAAAATAAAAGTTTAGAGGGAAATCAGCAATGCAGACAAGTTATGGTGAGAAGTCACAGAAATATTCTTACCATTAATTACACCGAAGTTTTATGTTCCAAAAATGTGCGAAAGACAATACACATTGGCCATTGGAGTGTTCACTCACTGTCTCTTGACCTTCACAAAGAAGATTATGGAGTCGAAGATTAAGGCCTCATCTACATGCAGAGACCAAGAGGATCAAACAATCAGAAGCATCAATAGTTTAAATCTGAACGAGGGTAAGTAGCAATTCATAACCTCTAAACAGTAACAAATGAAGGATAATAATGTCTGCCTTGCAACCCTAACCTAACCTAACCTTACTAAATAAATAAAAGCAAGTGGCCCTTTACGAACGAGGATCCTTTTCGGATCCTCAAATTGTGTCCATTCATCATACATCGTGCGGTCAGAAATCATTTTAAATATTTTTATTTTAAATTAAATATGAATAGTACCTGACGAAAATTGATCGCAATATATACAATGAACGGACACGATTTGAGAATCCTCATGATTCTCACAAAGAAGATTCGGAGAGGATCCTTCTAGGTCCTTTACCACGATGATGGAAAGAAGTTGAGCCCTTCCATGAAGGTGTGGGTTCAAACCCGTTGGTGGCTAATCGAACATCTAATCTAACAAAATATATCGTTTGACAAAAAAAAAAAAAAAACCCTAAATAAAAACAAGAGAACTTTAACAAAAAAAACTCATTGTACTGTTCACTTTAACAAAAAACTACATTTTTACACTAAAAAGTCAATTATGATACTATTTAATTACGGGGGAATGCCACTTTGGGGCCGAAGTTCAAGTTACAATTAGCCAAGCCTATTAGCATGGGTGTATAAGTTCTTTTTATTCTTAAAACAAGCGGGATTTGAAGAGAATATCGAACGCAAGATTTTGAGTGTAAAAATGAATATTTTTAATCAATTAAACTAATAAATAAACATGCAATTCAATAATTAGATTAAATTAATGATGATATGATCGGTCAAGCATATGCCCCAAGTCCTCGGATTGTTCCGCGGTGTAACCCACACACCGCGAGTTACATTCCAGTTGACAAGGTCTTTACAACTAACTCACAAGCCTTACAAAAAAAAAAATTAAAGTCGGAAAGTACCTATAAAATTCGAACTTGCCATTATTGTTCTGTTGAGAGGTCAATTACTTTCGAATCGAGATCCTTTTTGTAAGAATTTCAGATATTTGTAAATCGTGTCCATTTATCGTACATCGTGCGATTAAAAATTATGTTAAATATTTTTATTTAAAATTAAACACAAACATTACCTGATAAAAATTGACCGCACGATGTACGATGAACGGATACGATTCACGAATCCTCAAAATCCAAAAAGAATCTTATTGGATTACTTTCCACCATTATCATTAATTAATTTAAATTATCTTTCTTTTTGCCGATTATTCCGGATTTGGATCCTTTCCTGAGCTAATGGAGAGGATCTTCCTGACCCATCATCGTGGACCGTTGGATAAAAATCCAACGGCTACAAACAGAGAGGTCTCTTTAAAGTTATAATAATTGTAACTGTTGGATAAAAATCCAACGGTCCACGATGATGGGTCAGGAGGATCCTTTATATTAGCTTAGGAGAGGATCCAAATCCGATTATTCCAGGCCCACTAATCATTCCGTCAACTTATTAATATTTAAAAAAGAACAACCAAAAAACTAATAGGAATGAGTTTTTTCTAAATCGTGCGGTTATAAATTATTGTAAATTTTTTATTAAAAATTAAATATAAACAGTACTTAACAAAAATTAACCGCACGATTTACGATAAACAGACGTGATTGGAGGATCTTCGGAGATCCTCACAAAGAGAATCCTCATTCAACTAATGGTGAACTATCACATTTCATACATTATCATATTGTAAAAGCACTTCATGTTATTAATAAAATCTAATAGTGGAGATGGATGGGGGATTTTCTAAGTGCAACGGTCTTTTTTTTAAATTAAAGAAAAGCTAATTTCAACTAATCGTTTTATAATAATTAAAAAAATACATAAAAATACTGTAAAAACAATTCATAATTAAATAAAATTAAAATAATTCCTCAATAAAAAATAAAAAAAAAGAGAGAGAGAAAGCAGCGAGTAGTAATGCGTAACGCTTCTCCACCTATCCAAGCTCGCCGTTACGACCGCCGCGGGATTTAGCAAAAACGCGAGCCGTCACCGTGCGTCGCGTTTGCGGCGGAGGGGATCTCGAAGTGCCACAGCCTCCCCACCGCCTTAACCAAAAACTTCCTGCACAAGAACTCATTCGCGAACGCCTTCTCCACCTTCCGATCCACATCGTGCAGGAACACGTGCGTCACACCGGATCCCTGCCTCCTCCTCGCCATGACAGCCGCAGAGAAAATAGCCCCCATCCGGCCCGGCGCCTCCGGGAAATACCCGCGCGGCGCGTCGATCATGATCAGGTCCCACTCTTTGTCGTACACCTCGTCCGGCAGGTTGTCCAGCGCCAGCCTGCACTCCGTATTTCCACGCAGGACCGCCTCGGACGGGGAGCACGACCGTTTGGAGCGGTACGAGGAAAGGAGTTGGTCCGCCTCCTTGAGATGCGTGCGGTAGCGCACCGTCTGGGCCCGCAGCTGGGGGGCGTCCTTGAGGACGCTTTGGACCCACTTGGGATCCTCCTCCAGGAACAGCGTCGTGCCGCGTGGATTCAGGGAGGCCCACATGAGGGAGTCGAAGCCGAGGCCGAACACCAGGAAGTTGCAGGGGGCGCGGGACTTGAGGACCTGGAAGGACACGCCGATCTCCTTTCGCGACTGCTGCGGGGTCTGGCGCGACGTGGCGTAGTGGAGGATGGCCTGGATCTGGATCGCCACCGGCGAGTAGTTATTGTCGACGGCGCGTAGAAATGTGGGGCCGGCGATGGAGTAGAAGACGGAGGTGCCACCCTGGCAGAAGCTGGAGATGGCCAGCGCCGCGCCGATCAATAGAACCAGAGTCACCGCGAGAAACCCAGGTCTCTCGGAAAATGGACTCCGATTCTTCATGTTAAACTTTTTAATAATATCACCAACAATAAAGATCCAAAATAAAAAAGTGAAATGTAAAAGGGTAAATCTGCAGATGTCGGTTGCGATTCTAGGTTCCGGTGTGCGGTGGTTTATATAAAGGTGGAGAGATTGGAAGGGGAGGGGAGGGGCGAAGGGGAGGGGGGAGTTTCGATGGGGACATTAATACGATTATTAGTGCAGCAAAAATCCTGTCTGCGGTTGCCTGGTCTGGTTTTTGTGGGTGCGCAACTCTCGTCGCGGGGTGGACGAGATGGGAATGCTTCACATTTTTTTAATCTCCACAATTTTCTAATGGTGCTCACTCGACTGACGACACGTGGACTTACTTACTGTTGCGGAACTTTTCTAAGTGCCGGGTACTCAGGTACTGACCCTCTACTCATTTTTTTCATTTGGCTTAAAAAAAAATCAAAATTTTCTTTGTTTTTTAAGTTCAAGAAAAATTAAATAATGTGTTTATTATTATTTAAATAATAAAAAAGTATTTAAAGTATTATTGGACAAAGTGTGTGTCCTTTGCTGTGTATTGATTTGGCGATGTCTTGATAAAAGTGGACCACGATAGATAAATTTCATCGGCTAGATAGTGCGGATGGATGAGAATCTTACCAATAATCTGAACGGATGTTAGAGCACTCCCACCGTTGCAATTTGCTCGGGGGACCGGCTCCAGAACAAAGGCCCGAGGGCCGGTGGAAGGCGTCCAGCATGACGCAGGCCGGGGGACGGGGGAGGCCCGAGGCCCAGGCCCGTGAGGAATCGACAGGCCTTGAGCCCGGGGTGGGAGTGACGTCATGCTGACGCCAGGGTGGCGTCAGCGTATTATTTTATTTTTTTTGTGTCAGGCGCGTGCACCCCACCCGCGCGTGGGGGCGCGTCCTGACAGTTTAATCAGAAAAAAAAAAACTTTTGTCTGTTACCGTTGGGAAGCCACGTGGCTTCCCACGGTACGTTAGATCTTAACGGTCACTTAATGTGGACCGTTAGATCTCAACGGTAAAAAATTTTAAAACTGTCAGATTTAATATCCACCGTTCGATCTGAGATCAACGGTGGATATTAAAATGCTTTATAAATTAAAAAATAAATGAAAAAATAGTTTAAAAAATCTGAAAAGTTACCGTTGTGACACGTGGCACAATCTGGAGCGTTGGAATTCAAATTTTTTTATATCCAACGGCAGAGATTAATTAATTGAATAAAAATTCAAAAAAAAATGTAAAAAATTCAAAAAAATTCAAAAAAAAATGTAAAAAATTCAAAAAAATTCAAAAAAAAATCTGAAAAAAATTGTAAAAAAAATTGTTTTTACTTTTCTATAAATACCTTCTCATTATCATCTACCTTCACAACAATTTCATATTTTCTCAACCACTTTCAATCACATTCCTTTCTTTGTCTCAAAGTTTGAATCCATTTTTTTTCAACAAAATGACCACTGGTGCAGGTACGAATTGGTCGCTTATTGAAGATGTTGCGTTGTGTACTAGCTGGGTTGAAGTTACTCATAGTTCGCTTACGGGTAATGAGATGCAGTTGCGAGAAATGTGGAGTCTTATTCATACCAATTATCTTGAGAAAATTGGTGGGAAAAGAACCAAAGAATCGATGTCCAGTCGTTGGAAATTACTTAGCCAATCGTTTAGTACGTGGAGAGACGCTTTGGCACAAGCTAGTAATAATATTCGAAGTGGGGAAAATTACTCGGATATGGTAACAAGATATTATTATTTATTGTTTGTATTCTTTATTTGTTACGTACAAAATTTATTATTTATTGTTACTTATTTGTTACATTATAATTATGTTGTTTGTTACATTATAATTATGTTATTGTTACTTATTTGTTACATTTATTTGTTACATTATAATTATGTTGTTTGTATTATTTATTTGTTACTTATTTTCATTAAAATTAATGTATATATATATATATATATATATTTGTTAATTATTTTCATTATTTACTAAACTTGAAGCCTTCTTATTTGCTTTGTTACTTATTTTCATTATCTTTGTTACTTATATATATATATATATGTATATATTTGCTAGTTACTTATTTTCATTATAATTATTTATTTGTATTATTTATTTGTTACTTATTTTTATTGTGTAGGAACTTCAAGCACAAGCTTGGTATGCTGCCAAAACCAAAGGCAAAAATAAATCATTCAACCGGTGGGAATGTTGGAATATTGTCAAAGATTGTCCTAAATTTAGAGTTGTGCCAGTTGGTCCAGAAGTGCACATGAACAGCACCCCTCTAAACTCTACACCCGATCATGTTCATGAAGATGATGCAGAAGAAGTGCCCGAAACGCCCCTCCCTGAACAAGCGTCGGGTTCGACCCGTTTTCCAATTAGGCCTCAAGGTAAGAAGGCTACAAAGAGAAAAGGCAGTGCTTCCAAGAACGATTATGCAAAGTTCATGGAAGAACTTACTCGCCAAGGTGAATTGACTTTGGCGAGGGAACTGGCGAAAGATGAGGCTGATAAGGCTGATAAGGCATCAAAAGCAGCAGCTGTTGAGAGAGAATTTTATGCTAATGAGAGAGAAAGAGAACTACTTAGGCAAGAAAGGGAACATGTTAGAGAAGAAAGACGAGCTCAACAAGATCGTGAGATTATGAACATGTCTTTAGAAGGGAAGTCTCCAAATTCTAAATTTTTTTGGAAGTCAGAGAAAGCGGACGTGGTGCGAAGGAGGCGTGCAAGAGAAACAATAGCAAGCCAAGGTGGTTCTAGCACCGCAAGAGAAGATCATCCTAGCAGCACAAATTGGTTAAGTGATGATGAATAGAGTACTTTTTGTAATCGGAGCCCATAATTTTCCAATCACTTTGGGTTGTAATTTATTATTTATTGTTTGTATTATTTATGTTGTTTCCATGTTCATGAATATTTATTCAAATTAATTTGGTAAGTTATTTATATTAAGAATTAATTTGGTAAGTTATTTAATTTGGTAAGTTATTTATGTTGTTAAAAGTCCATTAAACATAAACATAAACATAAACATAAACATACTAAGAATTACATAAACATAAACATAACAAAATTACATAAACATAAACATAAACATACTAAGAATTACATAAACATAAACATAAAAAAATTACATAAAAAAATTACATAAACATAAACATAAAAAAATTACATAAACATAAACATAAACATATACTAAGAATTACATAAACATAAACATAAAAAAATTACATAAACATACCAAATAATAAAACACACCAAATAAAATAACATAAACATACCAAATTCAAAATAACACACTAAAATGAACTTAATTATCCTCAGCTTGTTTCAATGCCCACTGGTGCTCTATCAAGTCAATTTGTCGGGCATTGTGCATGTCTGGCATTTGAAATGCAGTATATCGTTGAATGAGCCTTTCATTGTAACGTCCATCCCTTTGTAATGGCTCATGTTGCACGGGGTCATCGGTGGCGTCATGAGCACAATATATACGTGTTCTTGAATTGTTCATCGGGTCTGGCTCATATTCATCAACAGCTTCATAATCGTACTCATCTTCCACAATCATGTTGTGAAGAATGATGCACGTCATCATGATGGATCGAAGCGACTCTACATCAAACAATCTGGCCGCACCCCTGACGATCGCCCAGCGAGCTTGGAGGATACCAAAACAACGCTCCACATCCTTCCTGCACCCCTCTTGACAGCTTGCAAAGTGTTTTTCCTTCGCACTCCGCGGACGTGGCACGGTTTTGACAAATGTTGACCAGCGCGGGTAGATGCCGTCAGCTAGGTAGTATGGCCCGTCGTACATACGTCCGTTGACCTCATATGTAACTTTTGGTGCCTTTCCTTGCAGGACATCGTTGAACACTGGGGATTGGGCAAGGACGTTGATGTCATTTTGAGCTCCCGGGACCCCGAAAAAGGCGTGCCAAATCCATGTATCAAAAGATGCCACCGCCTCCAGAATGATACTTTTTGCCCCTTTTCTGTCCCCGTAAGCGCCTTGCCATGCACTTGGACAGTTTTTCCACGTCCAGTGCATACAATCAATGCTTCCAATCATCCCAGGAAAGCCACGCATCTCCGCCTTCTTCAACAGCCGCTCCAAGTCCATGTGTGTGGGTTTGCGGAGGTACTCAGCGGTGTAGATAGATTCGATTGCTCCGCAAAACCTCATCAGGGACTCAAGAATGGTTGATTGCCCCATCCTCGTTATCTCATCCACTTGGTCTGCAGATGCTCCATATGCAAGCATCCGCAAGGCAGCAGTAATTTTTTGCTCCGGCAGTAGACCCATAGCACCAAAAGCATCTTTTTTTTGCACAAAATAAGAATCATGGTTGCAAACAGCAATCATGATTTTGTTGAACAAATGTCGTTCCATTCTAAAACGACGTCTAAAGTACGTATCAGGGAATGCACTATTAGAAACAAAATAATCATCCAAGAGTTCCATACCTCGTCGTTGCCTGTTTCTATCAATGTTTCCGGAACGCCTGGGCCTGCAGATCTGAGCCGCAGCTTGGATGACTCGACGGGAATGTGAGGCTCTGCCCCTTCTTACGTCGTCATCTCTCATTTGACGCTCCTCATCTTCTTCCCTCTCATTTCTTACCCCCTGCTGATTGAACATTGATTCTGATTGGTTAAACAAGTCTTCCTCTTCCTGATTCAATTCCCACATCATCCTTGAGGAAGAAGAAGAAGACATTGAAAGAAAGAAACAGAAACTATGAATATTGAAACTGATTTTTGTGAATAAGGAAGCAGAAATTTTGAGATCAATGATAGAGATCTTGAGAATTTTGGTGTGAGATTTGTGAAGATGGATGGTGGATTATATAGAGGATTCAGAAAGGATTAGGTTCTGCATAATGCCACGTGGCATGCCGTCATTCGTTAAAAATCTGATGGAAATCTATCATCCAAGATTGTTAACAGATTATGACACGTGGCATGTCGTCATTCGTTTAAAATCTGATGGAAATCTATCCTCAAAGATTGTGAACCGATTATGACACGTGGCGCGACGTGATTGGTTAATAATCTTATCAGAAATCCATATTATAATTATTTATTTTGTATTATTTAATAATACTTAGGATAATGACACGTGGCGCACCGACAACGATTAAAAATCTTATCCGATATTACATTTAAAATTCTTTTGTATTAATTTTATAAATAAAAAAAATACTAATATTTTATTGCCTATTGCCAGGGCTATAGAAGTGTAACGGTGGAGATGCAAAATCTATTGCCAGGGCTACTTACTGTTCATTAAGGGCAATTACTGTTCATTAGGTGGATTGAATAGTGAATTGCCAGGGGGGAGGGCTCCAACGCTGGAGTTGCTCTTATGAATGGATAATGACACATGATATTATAGGAAAGGTCGAGAATTTTAGCAAAAATCTATGACGATAATAACACATGCAAGATAAGACGAAGAGAACATTTAAAAATTAAAAAAGATATATTTGTGAATAGTAATCGCACTTGTCCTTACCCTTCATTTTTCGAAACTAGTGAACTTGCCCAAAGACAATACTTGTTTGGAGTGAATAGTAAGAGCAATTTTGTTGACCTTGCCCTCCAATTGTCATTGCCCTTCACCAACTAATAAATGTGCTCTTAGTCTACAGATTTACACTAATATCTATGAATGACAATTTGATTAGTAATGCTTTGGAGACTAAAATTTTAAGGGTAATGCTAGAGAGACTAAATTTGTATCCAGAATTTTATAAACTAAATGACATGAAAATTGATGATTGAAATATTATTCAAGCGTTGATAACGTGTTCATTTCTATTGATGACACATTATTTAGTTTACAAATTGTCTACAAATTTAGTACCTCTAGCATTATCCAAATTTGAAATCAAATTTGCAAACCAAATGATGTATCACTAATAGGAAATAAGCACGTTAATCAACGCTTAACGCTTAAGTAATAATTCAATCATTAACAACGATTTGATTAGATCCAATTTAATGAAACTGTTGGCTACAAATTTAAATTTAAGGAACCTTTTTTTTTCCCTGTTGGGACTGTAGGCTTAGCACAAAGTTGAATGGAAAAATTTATAAACCTATCGGCTAGGTTTGCTTACCCCACTGATTTTTTTTTTCGAAGGTTTTGGTAAATTAGACCGATGAAACATAAGGGTACAGTCGAAGTGATTAGCTACAATACAGTATGCAATTCAAATAGCATGAACGACAAATATTAGTACAGAGTATTTTTGTTATACTAAAATAACGAGAAAATACAAATTTCATGTAAAAAATGAATACTTGTATTTTCTCAAAACTAAACGATGAAATCCAACTAACCTCTTTCGAGCACTAAAAAAATAATTAATTGTAGCTCGTCACCAATCATCTTTTTAAAATACTCTTGGCCACGGGCGTGGAGACTTTTTTGCCGTGGATGCAGTCTGGCTGATTTGTCTCAACCAGTGCTGAAATTATAACCGCAATTATTGTTGGTGCATGATTGGCAGGCAAAAACTTAGCAAGAAAAAAAGATATCAAAAGGTAACAAACATGCAATGTGGGGGTAGTGGTTGCCGGTTGGCATGTTATATCACAAACTTTTGTCGTAAAAAAAAAAAAAAAAAAAAGATGTGGAGTATTGCCTTGGAAGAGTCCGGTAGTCCATGAATAGTAGTGTCATGAGAATCTAAACATAATAGCAATTTTCTTTTACGATTTATACCAACCAAATATATATATATATATATATATATAGACACACACAAACATATATATATAGGAGGTACCTAAGGGAAGGAATTCCATTTTTCAAGGTGTGGGTCCACATTACATCGAATTTTAACGATCCTAACCGTTTATTTTTCAATTTGCATCTTTTAGAATTATTCTTACAAAATATTAGTCAAATCAAAAATATTTGAGATATCTAATTGAGTTTAAAGAAATTGATGAACACTTTGTTTTATAATAAACGATGAAATTTCATTGTGATAATTAAATAGATAAATGTTTCAGATTGAACTGAATTTTTGTAAGAATGATCTATGAATCGAGCAAACTAAACGGTTCAAATAGTTGAAATTCGATGTGGAGTGAATTTTACAACTAATTCTCATTTATTGAATAGAGATCCTTTTGCATAAAATTTAATTTCTACCCTCCGAACATGCAAAAAATAAAATATGTAAGCATGGCTCGGTATAGTTCAATTCATATACTTTTTTTTTTTTTTTTTTTTTTTTGGTATAAAATGAACGGAACCGATCCATTTTCAATTTGAGAGGAAAGCGGACATAATTATTGCGATGTTCCGACTTTCATGTGAACATGGGCTTAGCTTAGGCCCCACCAATAGCCTAACATTTCTTGGGCCCTTAGGGGCCCATCATCGATCATTGTTGTTGTCGTATTTTAGTCTGAGCCGTTGGATCATTGAACGACTCCCGAGAAGGAAAGCATTTGAACCCTCGAATCTCGCACATCACGGAGCTTCCACGTGGTCAAAGGCTACAGCTCACTTCACCAAAAGCAAAACCTCATCTCGTCAAGTGCACATTCCTACAGCTCACTTCATTGGAAGCTATTAAATGCGGCCCAACTACCCCAATGGGCCTCCGTTCATAACGTCTTAAAGTCCATCTGAAAAACAAGAGAGATCTAACTTATATGATAGGAGGAAATAGTAAAAATAGAATTTTAACGAAAAGTTTATTGTTTATTTTAACGAAAAATCATATTTTTACATTGAAAAGTCAATCCTGGTATTATTCACTTTACCTTTTATTTTGTCCTTATTGTTAAAACTCAAAGTTTTCAAGCCATTTTCATTAATTTTTCTTAAAAATAAGTGTGTAAAACTTGTCTCCCTATAGATCTTTAATTGTCTTCGTTGCATGCAAATCTCTTTTATCATAAAGGAGTAATGCTAGAAATATTACATTTGCGTACCATATGATGCTGTAAATAATGCACACAACCAACATTCTATTATTATTAGATAGATTCATTAATCGATATAAAGCATATACAACACTTATTATTTTAAGTAGTATGCATGTGATATCAAAATATGGTCTATCTAACATTTTTCCTCGTAAAACAAAATTGGCCATTGTATAAACATCACAATGGTCGATGCCACCCCAAGCTGACGTGGACGGTCCAGATTGAAAGTACTCAACACCCAACTCCCCTTCATTAAATGAGCTACTTATACAAGACCTACTCTAAGATTTCCCTTTTATATATATCGTTACCTCTTACCAGCCAATTTGTTATTCCACAGTATCAAATCTCATACGCAAAGAAGAAAATACAAAATTCTTGAAATAGCTCGTTGAGAAGATGACGAGGAAAATGATTGCGGTGTTGTTCTCCGTTTTCGTCGCCTGCGCTTCTGTTGGGGACGTCAGAGCGGCAGCGCCAACGGTGGCGGAGAAGTGCAGCGACAAGTTCCAGAAGGTTGCGGTGTGCTTGAGCTACGCGACAGGGAAGGCGGAGATGCCGACGAAGGAGTGCTGTGATTCGGTGAAGGGGATAAGGGAGACTCAGCCGGAGTGCCTGTGTTACGTCATGCAGCAGGCGAACAGCGGGAGCGAGGAGATTAAGAAGATGGGGGTTCAGGTGGCCAAGTTGCTTCAGCTCCCCACTGCATGCAGCTTAAAAAACGCCACTGTCTCCGATTGCCCTAGTAAGTTTTAGAACGGTATCATTTTAGGTTTACATGCCTGTCTTGATATATTACTTTTCTTTAATACAAATCTTGAGTTGGATTTGGACTAAGTTAAATCACAAATAGTTTGTAACTAGGTATTAAACTTGTCAGCGAGTTAAATTTAGGACATTTCACTTTCAATTGGGAGGGATACTCATAGACAGTAGTTCCAAGGGCTTGTCCTAATATACTTCGTTAAATAAGGCGCATGCAGTACTTGGAAGGACCAAATCTATATAGTAACTAGTAAGTGTAGATTTGTGTTTAGTTAATGATGGTGGGATATTGCATATTACCTCTTAACGTCTTAAATGAACATAACAACAAAAATTGCAAACGGAAAGGAGGAAAAAGAAAAAGGAAAACAAGCAACCCCATCAGTGATCATTTTATCTATGAAATTCAGTTTTCTTCTCTTAAATAATCAAACTAGTCGTTTCATTTGTTAAAAGCGATGCAAATTAGTTTTGCGTATCAAAATAATATGATTGATAAAGTAGGTGATGCTAGAACATAAACCGTGTTCAATTTTTTTTATTTCAAGTCTCTGACAGGAGTCCCATATTCTTAGAGATTGTTCAGTGTAACCGAAACACAGGATGATACATTACATATCATTATGTAAGTGGTAGGATATGTGTGTTAAAAGTTAATAACTTACAAAATAAATTTTTTACCACTTATATAAAAACATGTTATAAACCATCCGTGTTCCGTTCATAATGAAAATTTTCTCCGCAATATGAACTCATTTGGTAATATGTGACATGGGGGAAAATGTTGAGTGGATCCTACCACTTGAGAGTGTGAAGAAAAAATTGGGAAATTTGAAGTTTGGATTTTTAAAAATTTTCCTTTTCGAGTAATATTAAAGAGATTATCTTTACAAAACATAAGATTAGTATTACACTTATTTCTATTTCTATTTCTATTGCTTTGCAACCCTTCTCAACAATTACAACAAATTCAATCATTATTTATTTTTCATCCAACATATCTCATCCAAAAATTAAGTATATATTTTAAATGGTCATTTATCACAAAGGGTAGTGCTATCCACATGCAATTTTTTATCTTCCACACACCCATGTTAATTTATGTCATTTGAACTTCTTCAGTTCATTCGACGGTCAAAAATTGAGAGAGGTGTGTGATAGCACTACCCTATCACAAATCAATAACATTTAAATTAAAATTCATCATTCACTTTTAATTAAAAACAAATTGTCTTTCACTTATGCACAGGCATATTTATTCCCTATTCTTCTTGAATTTCGTATATTTAGCCATTCCAAATCCCAAATTTATTGAATAAAGAGCAAGAAGGTTTGTAATACTCTATAAAACATTTGTTTCTATTCTATCCCACCTCGTACTTGAGTTTTAGGGTTTCCAAAATTTTTATTAGTTCTCTCTATTGAGTTTAATCATTCTTTCAATAGAAGTATTGATGATATCATACAACGGTTTCGAAATATGAAATTCGTCAAGAATAATTATGATTACTATGAATAGATAAAATTATCTAAGGAAAATTAATGAAAATGACTTGAAAACTTTGAGTTTTAACGATAAGGACAAAATAGAGGGTAAAATGAATAGAATCAGGATTGACTTTTTAGTGTAAAAATGTGGTTTTTCGTTAAAGTGAACAGTATTGTGAGCTTTTCGTTAAAGTTCCCAATTATCTATGCATATGTTAATTTTGACTACTTAATTATTCGGATATATATTTATATATTATGATGTTTTGCATTATTAATTTTATTTATGATGTTTTACATTAGTAACTTTATAACCACTATTCAAATTTTCTTCTCTGTGTGAGGCCTATTCTCACGATAAATCCTGGCTCCACCACCACTCCAACCACCAACCAGAAATATGGCTCACATATATACGGCCACTGGCACCAGTAGATAGCCATTAATTAGGTTAAAAAGTTGATTGGCTCTTTATTAGGTTGAGAAATGCTCAAAAGTGAAATTTTTCATAGACTCTCTGCTACGAGAAATTTTTAATTATGATAAGAACAAAAGTGGTATACTATGTGTTTTAATAGGAGTGGTGGGAAATTTTATTTTTTAAGTTATTAATTTTTAAGCACACATATCCCATAATTTGTATAATAACACGTGATGTACCATCCCGTGTACCGATCACATTGAAAGACACGTGATGTACCATCCTGTATACCGATCACACTGAAAAATCTCTGCTCTGCCATTTCACAATTTAACTTTAATTTCCGTGCCAACATTATAAAACATTACGCCAAAAACATGAAGTAACTGAGAGTCCGAGAGTCTCGCTTTTGTGAAAGTTTTCTTAGCATTTCTCTATTAGATTAGGGTATCCTAATTAACCTTACTTAATGTGTGACACAAAGATCTTAATCCTACCTCATTAATGACTTTGCAATATTGTGGTTTGAATGGCCAGGGCTTTTAGGCATACCCGCGGGCTCACCTGAGGCTGCTGTCTTCACCAATAATGCATCATCAACAGCAACTCCCACTACTGGAGCTGGCGGACAACAATCGGCACCGGAAAAGGCCCGCAATTCCAACGGAGTTACAAAGCTTGGACCCCAGCATGCTGGTCTGAGGGCAATGGCTGTGGCCATCGTTTTCTTTGCATTCCCTGCTTTCTATGTTTAGCTAGCATCTGATCAGAAGATGAAGGTTCTCTTGTGAGGAATATTTTACGTCCTTTTTGTTGGTCGTTTCTGTGTGATCTTTTTAGGGTTGTTAACATTTGATTGCCTTTGCGGTAATTTGTTGTTTCCTTGGACTCGGTATCTACGTTTTGTGAACTGCATGCTGTAGTTGCCCACTTTGGCAAACTTCTAAGTTTAATGTTCATTTGTTGTGGTGGGAGCAGATTAGTATTTATCTGAATCATCAAACATTTGAAGCAGTAAATATTTGAATCATCAAAAAGGTTTCTTTATCTAAATTGCGGAAAGAAAATACGACGAACTCAGGTGCATAGGAGAGCATCTTCTTTTGCTAATTTTGGCTATGCTCACATGTACATAGAAAATCACAGGAGGAGAAAACTGTATGCAGAAACAACTTTTGAAAACGCCAATAGGAGTCGTGCTGTATATGCAGGGAACAATGAACTTTTAAATAAATTTGTGCCTTGGAATTCAATTCTATGAGTAAATGGTCCTCTGGTAGCTCAACTGCTCAAGCCAAAGAGAAAGTAAAGGCACCAAAATATACTGTTTCTCACACCGCGGCAGCTGACAAAGAACAGAAGTGTCAAAGGGTTTTTGGCACTTCACAATAATTTTCACAGCCAAGAGTTAATCTTTACCTCTGTAAATTGAGTTTCTCTACTGTTTAACTTGCTTGTGGTCATTATTTTGACTGATGGGAAGTGGGGAGCATGTACGTCGCTTGGCTGGGAACGGCGCCACCAGTAATTGCCATTAGTCCAAACTCCCTGCAGTCAAAAGTCAATAGGACTGCCTGTGATACCATGTCAGCCTGTCCACAGAGCAGGACTGTGCGCTGGCATTAACCTCTGTCCAATTGTAACGTTGCAAAGACAGAAAAATGCATGTACTTCTCTTGTATAAACTGGGATAAAAACACTTCAAACTCAATATTTCGAAAAAAGTTTGGTTTACTATACATTCATCGATGGCACCTAACCTATACGGATTTTGACAGACCGTGCTCCACCCGATGAGCTAATTCCAACGTGTCCAAATGCCAGAGGTGAATCCGTTCACGATATGTAGGACCGACACCATTCGAAGGTTAGTGTTCCGTCTTGTTTAGAACAATCATGTTCGACTTTACACATATTTACTCACTCACTAATCAATTATAGTTTCGCTTGCTATTCTTAATAACGAAGAGCGGCTCTCTTCAAATCATCACAATGTTGCAAGACCTATCTTACAATGTGTCTCGTGTAGACATATTGTGGAGGACGTGAAAGCTATGTTGCGTATGATCATCGGAGCTACTATCATCCATGTGCGTCGCCAAGCCAACAGTGTTGCTCGTGGCCTCATGCACACTAGGTCAAGGTCTTTAAAGTGTCCCATGGTTAAAGTGAACATATACGCTTACTTAAGAAAAAGATAAAAAAAAAACACCTAATAGTCTTCGATTCGGTTCCATCTGGACCGTCCATCCTAACCGAACTTGCAATCTGAGAGGGGAAGGGGAAACACGAAACGCTGCGCTGCGATCGACCGGCCAATCAAATCCACATAATCGTATAGAAGAACCCTCACAATATCTTCGTCGAGTCCTCCAGCCAGACAGCCAGCGCTACCGTTGTTTCTGTTGGGGCAAATTGCGTTCCTCTCTGATATTCGAACCGGAATCTGATATCTCGCCGTTGATATGTCTCAGGTAATCGCCTCCCACTTCATTCAATTTCAATTTTTGCCTTTGCATTTTTCCAAATCACCGCGACGGAAGCCAAAATTAGGGATTTTGGCGCGCCGGACGAAAGTTCCAATTTTTTTAGCCGCGAATAAATTTGATATCTTTGTGTTCAGGTTGATAACAGAATTTCTTCAGCAGCCAAGCGTGCTAGAACCGATGGTATGCCTTTTTTCAAATTTTCAATTTTTTAATTGAGGTCCTTTGATTCCTTTTTTTGTATTTTTTTTTTTTTTTTTTTTAACAAACGATATTATTTACACTAAGGGGAGGGGGTGGGCTTAGCCTCACAATATGCTAGCAATAATGTAGTTTAAACTCGCATTTGGCGAGAACTAAGACCTCTTACTTACAAGTGAAGAGAAATACTACTAGACCGTAGTAGTAAGTGACGTTTTTTTTATGTTATTAGCTACAGATGATTTTATTTTTTTTGTTTTATTTTAGTTCATTTATTTGGAAAATCTAATATCTGTAATTGTATATAATGTGCATGTATTGATTCATAAAGTTTTGATTGTGGATTTAGGGTTTAATGAATTTGTATGATTTTTGGTGTTATGATTTCGGAGTTCATTATACGTACATATGGTGTTTGTAGGTAGTCGAAGGGAAGATGATTGGACCTGCCCTAGCTGTGGGAATGATAATTTTTCATTTAGAACGACTTGCAATATGCGTAATTGCACTCAGCCAAGGCCTGCGGATCATAACTCAGTAAGACACCGACCACGATTACACTAAATACTTATGTTAATTGGATGAGTGTGATGCTTATAATGCATATTTGAAATTTTGAAGTCGCTTTCTCAATCCCGTTTGCTATTTTTGTTGTTGAAACTTTGCATGATTTGTCCGTTGGTTTTCGCTTTTTTGTTTAAAAGACAAAAGAGAGATGGAGGTCAAGCGGCAAAGGGGATTTATGTTGCCAAACTTCGCTTTTTATAATGAACACTTGTATATTTGGGCTGATTATATTTTTGATAATTGTGTTTGACTTGGAATCTTTGTTGGGTTAATTATGTTAGATATAGATATTAAGATCCGAGCTTTGTACATTTCAGAAACCCGCTGCTAAGCCTTTCCCTGCCCCACAAGGTTACACGTCTGCTGCTCCTTATCTGGGCTCTGCTGCACCCTCCTCAATGTATCTTGGTGTGCCACCCTATGGTTCTTCTATCTTCAATGGATCATCCGTTCCTCCGTATGATGTTCCATTTTCAGGGGGGTCAGCATATCATTACAACTACAGCAGCCGCCTATCTACAGGCAGCCCCTACAGACCTCTGCATTTGTCTGGACCAACACCATATTCTAGTGGATCCATGATTGGAAATGGTACGCTTTCTTGATTTATCCTATGATGATTTTGTTTTTTCTTACTTGGGTAATGGATTAGTTAAGTACATTGATTTTTATACGCTGTTTAAGCAAGTTTTTCTTTTCCCGTATACAATGTTGTGGTTTTCCCATGTTGCTGTAACCTTTGCTTATGGAAGTTCCATGTGAGACTGTTATTGCTAGATGATTTAGTGTCTTATGGTTTCTCTTTTGATTTTCTAATTTTGCAGGTGGAATGTATGGTATGCCCCCTCCTATGATGGATCGGTTTGGCCTGGGTCTGCCCATGGGCCCTGGCCCTATGGTATGTGCAAAAGCTACTGTTATTGTTGCATTCTTCACATTTAGTCATCTTCGTTCCCTAGAACAATCTGCTTGATACATGTTTTCTATTGCTATTTTATAATTTAATCCAATTTTTGCTCAGTCATTTAATTACATTTGATGCTATTTGGGCTCTCAAATTTTCCTATATATTTCTTTCCAAAGTTCAGAGGAAACATTTCTTTTCTTTTGTTGAACTTGCAACAGAATTCCTTGATCTTGGATGTGGTAAAATTTATGTATTATTTTCTGTGCAGGGACCAAGGCCAGGATTCCTTCCAGATGATAAAGCTCAAAAGAAGGGCACAGGTGAGTCATCTAGTCTCCTTTCGAATCACTAGTCGTTGTTGGACATCATGTAAACAATATATATAGAAATGATCATTGAATTTTCAACTTTATTGCACATTTAGATGCTACACGTGACAATGACTGGGCATGCCCAAAATGTGGAAATGTCAACTTCTCATTTAGAACTGTTTGTAACATGAGGAAGTGCAATACGCCAAAGCCTGGATCTCAGGTCTCTCTCTCTCTCACTCAATCTCTCTCACACATGCATTTATGTATCTCTTTTCTCTGAATATTTTACATATAAGTTTCTCTTGGGGATCAATTTTTCTGACATGCAATGTTCTTTTCTATAGCAGCCTGCAAAGAGTGACAAAACTTCTAGTAAGTCATCCCAGGCGTTGTTCTCACCGAATTAATTCCTTTCTCCTTTCATTGTTCTTGACTCTATTAACTTTGTTGTCCTCTTTTTTAACGTCAATAACTATTTTTGTTTACAGAACAAAAAATGCCAGAAGGTAGCTGGAAGTGTGAGAAATGTAATAATATAAACTATCCATTTAGAACCAAGTGTAACAGACAGAACTGTGGAGCGGACAAACCAGCCGAGTCAAAGAAGTCCCCTTCACCTGCTCCGAATGAAAATAATCAGGTTTGTTGCATTAGATATTTTCTCTGGATTTCTATTGGTTGCTTGGAATCCTTGTTTTTGGTGATGTGTATACACATTTCAAACATAATATACATCTTATGCTGTGAACTATTAATGGATCAATTTAAAAGCTTTTCTTCTGCACTTGATTTTTGTTTCTAAACTGTAGTGAATTTTGATTCTAGCTGTTTAATTTTCCTTGTGTATTTTTCAAGTGCATCTGTTAATTTATAATTGTCTACTGTTCCAGTGAGTACTAGACATAATTGAGGGTTGAGAAGGTCCAGAGTTGTCATCCAGCATTGCTCAATATGGGTGTCTGAAAGTCAGTCTTGTCGTCGTGTTGCAGCGGTTATCGAGTTACTCTACTTTATCATGATCTGTGTCAAGTTGTATTAACTGCTATGGTATTTATGGTCTTTGTGGATTGTACAATGCATCTTGTGTCCGCCAGTACCATCTGGCATGCGTTTTACAGGTTGATTCTGGTTTCTATTAGCTAGACCCTTTGCTTTTGGAATCAATTCATCTTTTCTAGTCAGTACGTTACCACGTATGATATGGTACCAGTTGGCTATAAAGGTTACTGTAGTCCGTATGTTTCTGGTTTTCATTTGATTCAAATTGTCCGTCTTTTAAGTATCTATGGTTTGACCGGTACTTCTGTTAGAAGCGTATGAACCCCCCAAGTTTGATTGTCTTACTGTTAAAGAGTTGGGGACAGAAAGGTTTCTTTTTTAGTCAGTTGCTTATAGTTCAGTTTCGAGTTGCCCATTTGCCTTGTTTCCACGTTGTGGCTGTTGAAATTCTGTCAGGACTTTGGCTCTGGTATATGGTGGTTCCACGTCTTATGGCCGTCGTTAATCCTGTGGCCTTTTTAAAATTATGTTTACTGTTTGACAGGCCGTTCAGTGTCATGATATACATCCTTCCCCGTGTTTGTTGTGTAGAGTGACATAATACACCTCATATGCAGCAAAGAAATTGGGGGTTCATATGACAGGTCTCGGGATCTAAGTTAAGTTTCGACTGAACAAACTGCATCATGTTTGTGCCAAGGGTCTCAATCTAATTCTACTTTGTAACGTTTTTCAAATAAAAAAAAACAAATACGTTTTCATCGCTGAGTTTTTATGTTTCTGTCAGGTCAAATTGGGTCTCTGTTTGAAAGTTTGAGATTTTGTGCTAGCTGAGTGGTGAGTTTAATAAATGCGAAATTGAAAAAAAGTGGCCCTTGAGTTGTTTTTATTTTATTTCAATAGAATTTAAGGTCTGGTTTTCTTCTTCATTTAGTCAAATTTGTAGAGTGAGGATCCTCGCTGGATTCTCCAATCACATTCGTTTATCGTACATCGTGTGGTTAGTTTTGTCAAGTACTGTTTATGTTCAATTTTAATTTAAAAAATTTACATGATTTTTAACCGCACGATGAACAATGAACGGATATGATTGGAAGATTCTCGCCGGATCCTCTCCTGAAAATTTGTAGAGGTAAAAAAATTGTCAGAAAGCCGTGGTTGGTCAAAATAATCTTTTGCGTCAATATGTACAATCCTTCTGGCTCCCCATTGTTATATAGGGAGCAACGAGCCCATTTTTCAGGTTTACAATTTCCCACAACCAGTTGAAGGCGGCGTTTCGAAGGCGAACGTTGGTGGCCTGGCCTTGTGAACGGTGCAGGCGACCTGGCTGCATGGAGGTACGAGTTGCGGCCAAGGCATTGTGATTGCGGTTGGGCGCTAAGAATCGGCTGGCGGAAATTGGTTTTGTTTTTTCCATTTGGTAGAAGTATTTATTAAGAGAGAAGAATAGATAGTGTTGTCAAATGTATATATGCGAAATTTAAATGATGACGGCAGCTCATGAAATACGTACAGGTTCGAATGGTATTCTCGGTAAGGGATCTATCTCTTAAGTTCCTTGACCACCGGAAAACAAAAAGTCCGGTGGATTCCTTCAAGGTTCACAGCACCCTGTTAAAAGTTGCAAGAAATCTGAGCTTTGGGAGGGGCATGTTAACATCCCCTTTCAATTTGACGTACAAGTCGCAACAAATGAAAGAAAATGCATGTGTAAAGCAATGTAACAGTGAACCAATTTGCTACAATTTGTCAAATTATACAAGCCATAACAAAGGAGATATGGTAGCACCAGATTAAACGCATACACAGCTCTTGCATTCGCAACCGATAATATGCCTAATCCCCGGAATTTCGTCCTTGAAAAACCAAAGCAGTGCCCAGTTTCTGGAAGACAATGACAGATTTTTATCAGCAGCGTCTACCAAAAAGGTACTCAAAACAGAGATTCAGGTCTCACAATTTTTTCAACACAAAACTTCATCAGTGTAGTAATCAAGAGGCGAAGAAAAAGCAAATATAGCGGTAAGATCAGATACGCAATGCACAAAAAAAACTCCGCCAAAGGAACCAACCTTAACATGATAAGTTATGCGGGTGAAAGGACAGTACCCCAGGTGGAGTCAACTGAATTGGTTTGGGTTATAGCCAAACTCGTACGGCGCTTTGAACTGATGAAGATCCTGAAATTGGTTGCCAACATTACTGTGTGAGTGGGAAACGTGTGCTTGGGAATCTAGGGATGGATGCTGAGTTTGCCAGTACTCTGAAGAGGCTGGCACACCTTGAGTCATCGCATGCATCCCCTGTTGAGGTGAGTTGTTATGATAACTTTGATTGGTATCAAGTGGAACAGATTTCCCCTCGCCTGAGACCCAAGGACTCGTTGACAGAAGAGAGAGAGCACGATGAATATCCTGCGTTGCATCCAGGTTGAAAGAGATCATAGATTCTTCAGCACCTGCAAACATCACCAATTAAAACTTACACACCACCTACAATGATGTGACACTACCCAAATCGGGATTAGCAAGATCTTTTTTTCTGTGAGGTTCAACAAATATCAAACAGGAATCATAACAAAAATTGATTGTTGGTCATGAATCATAAGGCAGTCTGCATTTTGAAGTAAAACAGACCTCGGTTAACAACCTCAGCCGCAGTGCCCTTAGATGGTGACAGCCTACTGGAATCCTGATAAAGCACATTTATCGAGCCTGGACTTCCATTGTTAGGAAAATTTAGCTGCCTGGCAGTGCCTCCTGCTTTTGCAGGATTTGGAAAATACTCTTTCGTTTGTGCAAACTTGAGGTTGCACGAGCCATCCCATGTTAAATTTGAAGCATGCTTTGTGTAAACATAGGGACCTGGGTCCAAAGAAAGGCTCATGGCATCTGCATCGGAACAGAAACCCAGCTCAACTTTAATGGATAAGCAACGGGGCAGCACAAATATGATTTCAAGTATTTAACATTAGCTTTAATCTAAAAGCATGCCTGATGACCAGTATTGCAGTTGGCTAATTTCTCAGTAAAATTCATTACTTGAATCGTACTAGATGGGTGAATGTCGAAGAACACTCAAAAGATTAAATTATTAGATGGGTGAATTAAACCCTGGTAGGTTTATTTGCATTCTTGACAACTCTAAAAAGAAACAGAAACATACCGTTTAAACTAAGATTTCAACAAAATGGTCTACATCATGATTTGATGTATGTCAGTAAATAGCAAGAATTTAAGTGAGTCCAATACCTGTGCTGAACAGTGATGAAGACAGCCTTGCTGGGTGTCTCACTACTTCTGTCTGTGGCTTGCGGCGCCTTGCATTGTGATCAGAAAGTCGCCTGCGACAGCTTCGCTTGTTTTCATCAAATTCAGAAAGGCCATGGAACCTGGTACAAAGGATTTATGCATATCAAGATCTATGTTAGAAAAGAACTAAAGCTCATTCTGATTTAACTGCTAAAGAAACAAAACATCCTTGTAATTCAGAAAACAAGTAATTGCGGGGTTGCTGCATCACCCAAAGAATCTCTACCAAGCTTTACCTGCTACACTGTTGACAAAACCGAAGCTCCACACCATCTACAACAACCTTCGGAGATTTGGAATGATTTGCGCAAATTCTATGTTTGCGATGGTAATCTTTGGCTGATGAAAGATCAAGATTGCAGCCTTCAACTTGGCAGTGTGATGCAAATGCACTCTGAGCAGCAGACTTAAACCTCTTTGTCTTTGTTGCCATAGATGTGGAAATAACAGAAAGAGAAGAGGTCTCATGATTATTTCCAGCACAAACGTCTTCGAAGTACATCCGCTTACCAAGCTTTAGACTTAGCAATGGCTCGCCAGAGCCAGCCGAAACATCATGAGTTGGAGAAGATCCAAGGGCCTCGGCTGCAGCTGAATCCTTTTTATCAAAGAAATCCTTCGGGAAACCTTCAAAAGCCTCTAAGTTGAAATTGGATTTCTTACTTTCCTCAACTGAAGAATTGACAGAAGCTGATTTCGAACTCTTTGATGAACCATCTCCCAAATCAGAGCCAGAAACCCCACTACCCCCATCACCCCCAGTCGAATAGAAAGATTCAGAGTTCATTCCTCGTTCCCCTTCAATTCCCCAGTCTGCTGGTTGTAACTTCCTAGGATTTTCAGTAACTTTTGTACCATACATGAAAAGGTTATCCAAATCCCACAGTGAAGGAGGTTTTTCATTCCACTCCATCATCAGCACCGAATTCATAAAACTACTCCAAAATCGTGTCTTCAAATAACACAAAAGCACCCAGTCACCAGACTCTGCAAACGTATAAATATCAGATAAAAATATATATAAGCACATATGTAGCAAAGTACATGGGAGGATCAATACAGTACAATGTCAACTAACTAATCAATAAACACTATAAAAACAAGAAAGCAAACATAGTAAATCTTTGCAGACTGAAGAACAATGTGGAACTACTTGAGCTCAGATCCGAACAACCACAAAGTTCAAAAAATGCAGATCAAACAATTCAATACATAAGCGAAAGAAGTATATCGCAGCAGATAAACAGCTTTCCAACTCCTGTAAATATTTTCGCAGCTATAACTAGTACCTATAAATCACCATCCTTCTAAAGCTAATAAATTTTGCCAGATTTTTAAGGCACACAGCCACACACAGCTGCAATAATCCCCATTTACTCCATTCGACCGAAGACAAAAGGCACCGAATACATAAATCCAGAACCCTACCTATTGTATTCCACACGTCCAAGTCATTTCTTCTCAGTCAAGTACTTTTAACAAGCCCCACCGATTCACAAACTTACTACAAAACCTGAACCTCCAGTAAGTTTGTCAACCGTTCCCCATTCCCCTGCAAATATTTTGAGGTAAATTTCATGCTAACCTGGATTTTTATCCTCTGACCACATATAAAATTTACCACCTTTATAAAAGATTATACATGGACATTACCTCTGCATCTCTCCCACTCTCTTCAATTATTTCAAATAATTGTTTTCTTTCTTCAACTGTAACTTGTTACCGTCACCTATACATGCATACCTTGTACTTTCCAGACCCTTAGCTCAATCATTCATATATACAATACGGTTACAATCTAAAGTCGGCCATTAAATAAGCCCCACCCACTACACCCTATCAACTATCAACCAATATTTCACACTTCAACCTCCATTGCTCTGCAATTCACACATTCCTCCAACAAACCTCAAAGCCTCTCGCAGAGGCCTCGTAGCTCAGTTGCTTAAGAGCATTGTCCATGGCACCCGAGGTCTCGAAACTTGAATCCTCCTACCCTAATATCAATCGTATCAAAAATATTAAAAGTAAAAGCTCAAAGCCTCTTCCTTTCTGGTCATTAAGAAATTGGCACCAGCCAACAACCATGATCACCCATCAAACTAAGCCGCTCAATATCTTAATCAAATGGGGTTTTAATCCTAACAAGAAAGATTAATTCTTTATGATTTTCCTAAAATCTTGTTTACTAAATACCCAATAATTTTTTTATTTTAATTATAAAAAATCTGGAACCAGACCCCCCAAAGAAATTGCTTTTAGGCATATTACCAAAGAAGCTCAATAATTTTCCAGTACAATACATATGAGAAAATACAAAATAAAATTTCAGTTCCCAATAAAGTTGGACCTCTTATTATTGGAAACAGATTAATACAGGGAGAAAGAAAGAAATAAAAATCTAAAACTGATAATTCCAAAATTAGAAATTCCAGCAGCTTCGATCGTCATAATTGCTCTCTTGTTTCCCCCAAAATACATACCAATCTAAAATCGGCACAACCACAACCGCAGCTACTGATCGTTTCCCAAAACTTCCAACATATAACATACAACATACATATTGATTCCATTCAGCACAAAAATAAAAAACAAAAAAACCCAACTTTTATACCATGAAATGCTGCAAGTGCAGAGGGAAAAAGGAGAAAAGTGAAAAAATGGAAAATGATTGCGAGCTGAGGTTGTAATCAGTAAAACTTACATGGTGATTTGGGGAGGTTGCAGAGGAGATTGCTTTTGGTGTATTAAAGAAGGAAAAGCTTTTGTTAGCATCAATCGTCCGTTCCCTTTCCAAAGTTTCAATCTTTGGTCCTAAAAATTGACCCCAGAGAGAGAGAGAGAGAGAAAGAGAGAGAGAGAGAGAGGAAGTACCGCCACTTGCTCCCTCACTCGGTCTCACACTTATATTGTGTGATTTTTGTTTTTGTGCGTGAGATCAAAAATGCTATTTCTACCGTTTAATTGTATAATGGGCTCTATCAATATCATAAAGATGGTGCAAATAGATAGTACAGTGTAGCATTACATAAGTGAGATATCAAACTTTTTGGCACAGTCTCACACCCGCTCCCCTCACTCATGTTTGTCACCTTATGTTTTTTTATAATATTAACATACAAATTAACGTGAAGTTATAAAATGACAAAATAATCGTAAAAATTTCACTTTGATCCAGTTTCTTTAGCATTTCTCTTGTTTTATCATTCCCTTTTTCGTTTTGGGATTTAGCGAGACTCTTTATTATTGATTCATGACTGAAAAAGCAGCTCAAATTGATGAGCTTTAGTGCGAATAGTATTCTTAACTTATAACTTTTAGACTTTTTAGCTAAAATAATTCATAAGATTATCATAACTTTTTATTTTGGTTCTTGAGAGTTAAGATTGATAAAAGTGGTCAATGAGATTCTCCATTGTCAATTATTTTAGTTATTCTGTAAAAAAGTTTTTGTTAGATTGAAAAAACTACCCGTTCAAAGGAATTGGTTGATTTGACAAAAATACCTTCAATTTAATAGAGATTTCTCACAAAATGATTGACAGTAGACAATCTCATGGACCACTTTTATCGATTTTAAATCTTTCGGATGAAAATGAGAAATTATATCAATTTCAATGATCATTTTGAATGAAAAAACCTAGCTTTTATTGTGTCAATTTATGACTTCATGAAGTTGACTGTTATGGTCAATCTAAATCACACACTACATTATTTTACTTGTATTTTATTATTGATAGTATTGAAATGGTAGATAATCTAAAACTTACCACCCCATACATGTTTTTATGGTTGGAGACTTGGAGTGTGGTTATATAATAATCTACCACAAAAGACGTTACCAATGTCATGTGAAGCCTTCTTTAATTGGGAATTTTGGTTAGATTAAGGAAAGTAAACTTAGGAATGTGTCTTGTACTAACAACTTGGACTAATTTACAATATGACTGCTAATACTAAAATAAAATTAGAGATCGTCTCCATGTTAGGGACTCGAGATCCACTCTAGATGTCTGTGTTTGAAGCATGCAAATCAAAAGATCTGAACCACTCAATTTTAATTGTACATTTTCTATTAGTTCATTTTACTAGCCCACTTTACAAAGACTCAAAAACTTAAACAGCTTAGATCTCTTTCTCTCTTTTGAACGGTATAGAATATCTTAATTTGCGTGTTTCGGACACAAAGAATCGAGTACATCTCCACCCCATGTTAGGACTTGGGCCAAATCATAATTTAACTTAAGATACTCATAATTAATAATTTAGTTTAAGATACATAAAATCAACATAGGATGGGATTGAAAGTAAGAATAATCTATTGGTTGGAGAGAGAGAGAGAGTGAGAGTTGGGTTTGGTTTTGTTTGCACAAGTATGTGTTTAAATATTCATGCGATATAATTAATTAATTTTGGCTAAACCTAGTTGTGTGTAATAAACAGTAAGTTCGTGTGGATTGAGGTTGGCAAATGGAAACAATTAGTTAACTAATCCGATAAATTAATTAAATCGAATTTCAAGATCTCATGCTGAGAAGGGCACATGTTGTTCATTACTTTCTGCCATTTGGGATTCATTGTTTTCAAAATATCAAATCAACGGACGCCGCGTACGCATTGGAATAATAAAAAGAGTGGCAATTAGTTCATTCAAATGGAACTACTTACACTGCGAGCAGTGAGGAATCTAGGATTTGAAGTGAGGTGCATAAAAAAAAATATATAGTTTATTCAATAAGGTATTTCGCCGAACACTTGGCAAACTTATTATAGTTAACCAAATTATGTTGTCCACAAGTCAACATATATAGACTTAACACTCTAGCATGCATTATATTAAACACTTGTTGGTTGTAAAAGAATCTGTATTAAACATTCGGAAGATCCTCAGAAGACCTTTTTATGTATATTTTTCGAACTCTGATTAGTTCTAAAACCACCTTGGTCCCAATGTACATCCTCCAAGAGTGCGAATAATCTTTGCACAATCATTTTCGAGTCATCAAGAACTCATATTCAAGGACAAAATAAAAATTTATAACATTGTTGAAATATTTTCTCCATCTAATATGTGTGGAGAAGTCAGGATTCTATGTGAGGGAGGGCAAAAAGGAGGTTTGTAAATATAGATGATTAGGTTGCTTTAGAAGTATTATTAAAATCTATTTTAAACCCCCATTTACAAATTTACTATTTCATTAAACTACAAAGACAAAACAACAAAACTGTTAGAATTTGAAGACCACGACATGATGAGGAACAATCCATCTTCTTTCTCATGTCTTGCGGCAATTGCAAGAATGGGCCCGGAACCATTGGAGTCCCTTAGTGGCTCTGCTCATATGTGAGTGATTGATTAAATTTGTCTTGTGAGTTATCCAGAGTGAATTATTTTTTGGTATGATTGGCCTATATTCCACCGAGTGGGATGAACTTCATGCATGACACCGTTTATAATATAATTATTCATTTTTAATAAATTATTTTTGCTTGTATATCATGCATAATATCATGCTGTGCAAGAGAAAGTTGCCAAGATGTGTTCATTTTTTAAGTAGGAACTTTTCTTTGGGGAGCAAATATGTGTGATCCTGCAACAGGGTACGTGTGCTCGTGCAGACCAAGTGTAACCTCATTTGCTTTATACCCCCACTGTCCTCGACTTCCTTGTTCCATGGCCTGGTCGGTGGCCACCCTCTCACTAGTGTCTGGTCACTTGTGAAAAGAGACGTATCATAACAAGAGTAAATTTATGATACCACGTGATCGTATGATAGCGTTTGACTTAATTATTTTAAACCGGTTAAATAATCTTAATAGTGATTGATTTGCTAATCACATCTCAACAGCAATCGACCTAAATTAAACCATGATCTGTGTAATTAATTATTAATTTGGACATGCAATTAAATTGTGGAATATTAGTTAAGGCAGTGGAGCTTGGATGCCTTGCTCTTTTCTATCATGCTCTCTTTGACAAGCCTTCTCATGACCTTCGCGGAGAGTGATTTTGGTATTGTGACCACAAAGTGCGCCACTCTCACTTTCTTGTATTGTGCAACTTTCGAGGCCACATAGTTGATTATTTCTTCCTCACTCTCTTTTGCACCAGCTGTTATCACAACACATGCTGCTGGAATCTCCCCTGTCTCTTCATCCGGCAGCCTGAAAAAAGTGCCGATAACATAAGTAGATAACGCAGTCCATAGCAAAGCATATCGATATGTTATTCATGCATTGTGGATACAAAGTCCATTGTTTGACAAAGGAAGACCGTTGTGCACAAAAAATTTCTACCAATGAATCTAAACAAGAACAACAAAACTTTTTGTTTTGATTCATCGAAATCAACTTACGGGACTACTGCTACATCTTCAACTGAGGCATGACATAGAAGAATGGCCTCAAGTTCAGCAGGAGCCACCTTCAGATGTTGCACACATAATTAGTCAAGCAATTACATTGCAATGTGGATTAGTGTAATTAATCTGGAGTAGTTATAAGTATTCCATCTTACTTGGAAACCTTTGTACTTGATTAATTCCTTGATCCGTTCGACAATAAAGACGTTGTCATCATCATCTATATAGCCAATATCTCCAGTGTGAAGCTATCCATTGTGTCGATAGTCAGTTTGGAACCGTACAGAAACTATTTGCGATAAAAAAGCCTTATTCATTTTGATGTAAATCTCTATCCTTTACCTTGCATTACGCATTGACTCAAAACACAAAGTTCACCGGGAGTGTTTCTCGGTAGGGATTGACTGGTGTTGGGGTCAATGAATTTGACTACCAAATTTGGAAGAATAAACCCTACTGAGTTTTTCTTTGCTACAAGACCTGGTCCTGCATGTTCAGTGAGTGTGATGCAGCTATGCTCCGTCAGTCCATATGCCTGCATTTAATTTAAAACAACTAATCAACACAAACATAATTTTTTGTTACAAATGAAGTGTCTTGTCACAATGTGTCACCTCTTGGACTTGGACGCGGGGAAACTTGTTTTCGAAAGCGTTGAGGACTTCCGGAGCAAGAGGGAGCTGCTGCAGTCATAATAGCTTGGAGTTTGAGCTTACTAAGATCAAACTCATCAATAATTGGATTCTTAACCAAGTTCAAAATGATCGGTGGCACAATGGGTGCATACGTGACCTTGTGTGAGATCAACGCGTTAAGAAATGTGCGAAGTTCAAATCTTCCCATCACTACCACTTTCCCCTTGTTTTGAAGTGTGGCACAACATATTCCAGTGATCCCATAGATGTGGAAGAATGGAATTAGGCATAGCACGGTTACTTTACCAATCATGTCTGGCGTTACTCCAAAAAGCGTGGAGCTGAGGTTCGCTACTAGGTTTAGGCTGAGTCAGCATTACACCCTTAGACAATCCTGTTGTGCCTGATGAGAAGGGAAGGGCACATAGATCAGTCTGCTGCAGCTCCTCATCAATTATGTTTCCGGCACGGTCTGCTGCTTCAAGTAGGTTTTCCCAGTTCATAGCACCTTCAATAACTTCTTCTCCAAGCAGAATTACTGGCACCCCAAAAGCTTTTACCTGATCATCTCAAATTCTCAACTTAAAAGGCTTAGAATTATGATCATAAATGCCTGCATTATTCAAAATAAAAGAATTAATGTGATTACGATCTGAAAGCGTTACCTTTTCATAAGTTGCACCATTTGTTACAATTATCTTGACATCAGCAACCTCAACCTGCTTCTTAATTTCAGATGCGTGCCCAGACGGATTTGCACCCGAAAATACACCACCAGCAGCCATTATTCCCAAGGCAACAATGGCATACTCTGCTACATTTGGGAGAACAACCACCTCCACTTGCCCCTTTTTAAGGCCAAGAGACCATAAGGCCTTAGCAAACCACCTTGCCGTGGGTAATTTTCTTTCCGGTCACAGCCTCCATGAATGCAACATTTCCAGCGTATAATTCCGCATTTTGGAGCAAAAATTCAGCAACGTGATGTTATCAGGCACTCGGACATCTGGGGACCGGCTTCTGAAAATATGTTCATCCTCCTGGGCTGAGTTCTGCACAAAAGTTCCCATGATGGATATCTGCCGGGAGCTAGTGGTAGTGAAATTGGTGAAGTTATGAGATTTGCAATTGGATTAGTGACTCTAAAGGAAAATTAAGATGGGATTTGTGAGTTAAATAAGGAAATGTTGTTGGAAAACAAGTGAGGGTGAGAATTTCCATGGTCTTTTGGTTGGTAAGAACTTGTTAAATCATGTTTCTGTCACAAGCTATTTGCAAGCTGTTCAACTTCAAGTGGCAAATTCTGTTGGCATGTGAAAAAAGAAATTAAATTTTATGTTTGCGAAAATTGAATGGATCGGAATGCTCTTAGGGAAATTGTACATTACAATGATTGATGATTTCAGATTTGGTTTGAGCCGAATTTAATGACGTTTGGAGTTACATTATTAGGATACAGTTGTTGTAGCCTTTGCTATACATAATTGTATACAACACGGTTGTATCAGCCTTCCATTTGGCTTTCTGTGACATAGAGCAACATAACATAACGTCTCTTCAGCTCCTTAGCAATGGAATCAGGTACGCTTTCGTGGTAATTCAATGTTTATATGGTTGGTCTTTATTTTTTGAAGTTGGGATAGAGCAAAAATAAGGCAGCTGACTAGCTATTATATATATATATATATATAAACAGCCTAGTATCTATTTTTCTATATTTTTTGTGCTCATTTATCATCTAAATTTTTTTATCTATGGCTGATGGATTCTGCAGAAAACATTGGAGTCTTTACATCTGCGGACTTGAAAGCATGCACCAATGATTTCAAAACCAGAACAACTTGATTGGATTTACTCAGTTTTTAAATCATATCGAAGACGGATTAAGCAAGGGTTACGGGAACAGATGAAGCTCGAGATGGAAAAATATGGGATGAAAAATCAGCAGGCTGCAGCAAACTCATGCATGCATGATGAGATTTTGATGATTAAGGTAATTGTAAAAGTTAATTAACTTTTTGGGTTTTGGAGGTTTACCGAATTGATGATTTAGTTTGTGTTGCCGGAAGAAGTTGAGTTTTTGACACATCCGACTGTGAATGGTCATCCAAACTTGGTGAAATTGTTTGGTTACTGCTGTGAAAAGGAAGTTGAAGGTGTTGTCTATGACCTCAATCCATGGGACACTCTGCATAATTTGACAGTCAAAGGTAAATTCAGTTTGTGTTTCGAACATTCTATTTCTTGTGGGTTATATATATGCAGTTTGGTGAAAAGTTTTTGTTATTATTAAGGGCATGTTTGACTCCTTTTCATAGGAACGAGCTGAAATTTGATAATCATAGGCGTTCCTGACAGTATTTGACCAAAAAGGTTTAAGTTTTGTGGGTTACAAAACCGCTGTTTTTTGAAGAAGGTTAAATTTTTAATAAAAGCGCCCTAGGAATATAAAGTCATCTCCAACCGAGGGTTGGTCAGAGGGCTTGTTTTAGCCCTCTGGCCCTCTAAGATTCTTTAAGTATTAACATTTTAATGAACAGTACAATGTCATATTTGCCTCCGTCTCCAACCGAGGGTCAAAGGGTCAGAGGGCTCGTTTTAGCCCTGACACAAAAAACCTTCTCCAACCGAGGGCCAAAGGGTCATAGGGCCAAACATAATTTATTATTTAAATTTAAAAACTACAACAACTTAAATTCAAATCCAACAACTTAAATTTAAAAATTACTATGATAACTGGCCCAAAAAACCAAAAAAAATTAGAATTTAAATATAATGAATGGTTTAGGTATTTATAAGAAAAAAAAATTAGAATTTTTAAGAATTTAAAAAAAAAAAAATTGAATACAACAATCCTATCGGTTATAACCGAAAGGAAAACTTTATTTTCTGGCCAGCCCTCTAGCCCTCTCCGATTTCGTGGGCCCTCTCAGATTCTACAGCTCTTTGGCCTAGCCCTCAGTTGGAGATGGTTTTCGGACTATTTTCGACCATCTGGCCCTCTGGACCCATCGGTTGGAGATGGCCTAAGCTTATATAGAAGTGTTTCCTGCATTAGCAATTCCGAACATATTATCTCAAGTGGGTTCAGAGCGTGAATGTGCTTGTGCAATAAGCAGGCCTGCTTGAATGTCTACACAACAAGGGGAAAGCCATATTTGGTGTTGGATTTGAATGCATCTCACAAAATGCTGGATTGGGTTTGGACCTCATGCCCTTCATCTATTTGAAATCTACCCTTCAATCTTGTTATCTATTTGAAATCCTCATCGAATTTAATAAATCTTCACAATTTTTTTAGGAGTGCAAGCTAAAATTATTTGAATTTGGACTCATTAGAGGAGGAATCATCGGTGAAATGACTACACTAAAAAGCAGATACCAATTTCCATTGGCTTTGTTGATCCATTTTTCGCTGCAAAGGGTTCTTTTCTCTAAAGCCAAATTCTACCATTGCTGTTTTGCACACTTTGAAGTTTCAACATCATAGAAATTCTCGTAGATAGCACTTTACCATAGTGGAGAAAAATAATAATATTTATGCACTCGGATGCAGATTTGATCACTACCGATTACTATTCTCTCTAATATTTAACAATTTAAGTAAGTGGCCTTTTACCACAATGGTGGAAAGGAGTTAAGCCCTTGAATGATAGCGTGAGTTCGAACCCCGTCGATGACTAATCTAACATCTAATCTAACAAAACTTATCGTTTGACAAAAAAAAAACATTTAACAATTTAACACCGTGATGTGTGTTCATTAGTTGTGATTCTTCTGGGCTATAGAGTGATGTGTATTCATTGGTTGGTGATTCTTCTGGACTCGATGCATTTCGAGACTTGGGTCTCGTTTGGAGCCCAATCGTACGATGGACCCCCGCCCCAACTTATTTAGAGGCCCAAATGACCAAAATGACCCCAAAGCTGAGGAATGAGCTTAGCTAATAGCTAAATACAAATTAGAAAATTGAAAGTGTTGACTGAAGATTCAAAAAAAAAGAAAAATCTGAGACCGGGGAAAGGGAGGAATGAGGATCATCTCCGGATCCTCTTTATGAGGATTTTGGAGATCCTTTAATTATGTTCGTTTATCGTTTATCGTGCGATCAGTTTTTTTCATATACTGTTTATATTTAATTTTAAATAAAAAATTTATAATAATTTTTTACCACATAATTTACGATGAACAGACGTGATTAGAGAATTCTCAAAATTCCCATAAAAAGAATCCGAAAAATATACTCATTCGAAGGGGAGGCAATAAAGGAACGGAATTATGGAATGCACTAATTCCGTTGTGCACACGTAAAAGAAGGGAATCCATCATGAATGTGATAATGACCAATTATACCATTCATACCCACCAGTCAGCCACCCAAATTACCAAAACAACCCTCACCGCCAAAAACTACCGAGTCTTCTTTCTTCCTTCCCTAGGAGGGAAGAAGAAGAGAAGTGTATGTGAAATGATTACCCACCGCATCCGCATCTCTCAGTCACTCATTCCCCTTGGTTTTGCCGAACCTAATCATTATTTTTCAAAACCTTCCATCTTACCTTAACTTTATCCTCCCCATTTTAATCATCACTTCCTCCCTTACCAAATTCTCCACCCTCTTCCCTCATACATAATTACCTTCCACACCATTTTCCCACTTTTTCCTTCTTCTTTTGTGTAGTTGTGTAGTTGAGGAAGAAATTACAATGGCGGATCTCTTTTTGCAGAAGTGAGACAGTCGGATGATTCACATTATCCTATTTTATCCAAAATGTAAGACAATCGGAAAGTGGTTGTCTCACGTTTTGCAAAATGAAATCTTATGTTGATGGTTATGATTGCCTCACATTTTAATTTTTGAAGCTTCTGGAGAAGAAGATGAGTGTTATATAGGAAGACAAGTTAATTAGGCAAGGTTCAAGTGCTCCATTGAAGCAACTTTTTAGCTTTAGCCTAGTTATGATGTGATTTAAGCAAATGTTACTTATTGCATCAATTGGGCTCCTTTGAGGTTGAGCTTGAGGGTGTCGGAAGTAAGCAATATCGATAAAAAATATTGATGTGAAAACGTACGAAAATATTGATATCGATTGTATTCAACGAAAATGATAGAAATTTGTTAAAAATTAAAACTTAAAATGAAGCCTTAAAAAATGTTAGATAAAACCATAATACATTTATTAATTTAAAAAGTGTTTAAATAATATGTAGTTGAAAATTTGGTCTACAACTTTGGAGAAATTTCTTAAACAAATTTCACAGTTCCGAAATTTTTAATTTGCTTTTTCGAAATTTTTGTTGAAAATCAGTAAATATCATTCATATTCACCAATTTTCAGATATCTTGCAAATAAAGGATGAAAATTTGGTCTGCATTTCACCCCTTCCCCCCTCTCTGTTTCCATATTGATTTTTTTTTTTCCCGACGAAAATATCGACAATTTCATCCATGTATTAAACACTGAAAGTAAGTAACGGGGGTGGTGGCAATCAAAATGGCATATGACAGTCCATTTTGTAACAAATTTATTAGGTAAAAGGAAAGTGCCACAAGTTTTAGGGGAAAGAAAAAGGAAAACACTAACACATGTGGTTGATACATTTAAATCAATCTTTCTTGGCTAGATTTAGGTTAATCTAATTTAAACTTTAGTATACGATTTTTAAGATGTGATTTGGCAAAAAAGAAAAGGGAAAACATCCCACTCACTTATTAGTCACTTGATGATGTGTGATTGAATGAGTATATTGGCCATTTGCTTAGGGAATGAATTGTATGATTGCTTAAGACAAGCCTTGCGGCCATCACTCATTTCATCGAATGTTGTGGAGGGAACGTATGCCATTCTTTAACTTCTCTTTTTGTTCATGTCTTTTAGCGGTAGATATCATCAATTTCGCATGTATAAAAAAAGTTGAACCAGTTCTAGAGAAATATTTAAATTAGGTATTTAAGATAAAAAGTAATTGGGCGCAAAAATGAAAAAGAAAAAGTAACTTTCAAATGTATCATTCGAAAAAGTTAACTTTTTGACGAATTTTATGTCTGATCTAGGTTATAGTGTTCTAGTTTCTCAATTGTGGATTCGTGACCTTCCTTTACCGATGTTGAACGCCTTTTATTTCAATCAGTCGTGCCCTAGGATTTTCGTTTATAATCTCCTTTTTCTCTAGTGTAAAAGAGAAAAAGGGCAAAAAAAAAAAAAAAAAGAATAATGATAAGTAGGGGTACTTGGGGCAATTATGGCAAATGAGTAGAAGAAAGAAAGATTGAACGGCATCAAGTAGGAAGTAGGTACTTCCGTAAGTTTAACAAAATTCATCATGAAATGGGATAAAGTGTTGGGAGGGACAATCATGCCGTCTGCGTGGAATAAGAGATATTTTCAATATGGTCGGAATACGATATAGTACATCATATATTACTATGTAAATAATATGATATGTGTGTTCAAAAAATTAATAACTTAAAAAGTAAAATTTCACACCATCCATATAAAAATACGTGATGTAGCATCCGTCGTAGTATAAATTTCTGGTGGAACCGGGGCAAGAAAGAGAGAGCTTCCCAGATCTAATAGCAACCGTTGATTTTCTGAAAGCCAAGCTATTAATTGGTGCTTCAAAAGCTCTCTCTCTTCCGTTGTCTCCTTGACCATCGTCAAGTTATAATCTTGCGTTCACAGTTCACACGCTTGGACTGCAAAATCCTCTAAATATTTAGACTTGTGAATTTACTCGTATACCCATTACTTAAAATTTATAATTTGAAATAATTACAAATCAAGTTTAGGATTTAAGATGAGATGATAAATTGAAAAAGGTGTACAAATTCATACGATATTTCAAAAAAAATTTTGAAGATCATCTCAGAATTTATAACAGTTACAAAATATTTTTTTAGTTTAAGTTCACGATTTGAAAAAAAAAGGAAAACAAATAAAATTACCTAATACCTTTTTAGCAATAAATTTTTAGTTTTTTTGTTATCATCCGACAAAATTCACAACATAAAGTTTTACCAATTCATTGTGTTTACTCTTTTTTTGGGTCAAATTCACTTGTGTTATATAATGTGTATATATTTTTACAATTGTTATAGGTACATGACATATCAATTAAATCGTCTGCAAATATTATAACAAGTGAATAGTAATTATTACCCAAATAAAATAAAACAATGGGGAAGGGTAAAGTTGGAAAAGGAGAAGACATTGTTATTCAAAACATGAAAGGGAGTAATAAGGAGTGGTAACAGTACAAGGTAAATGGTATGGGCGCGCTGGCGTGGTAAAGGAAGAGTGGGTCAGAGAGAGAGAGAGAGCAGAGAGGAGCGAAAGAAAAGGGGTAGAGAGAGAGTGGAGGTGGGGGTTGGGTTTTTTGGGGGTTGGGGATGGAGGAAGAAGAGAAGGGAAAGGGGCAGCTCTGGTTTTTCTGGGGTTCTCCTCTTATTTAATTAATTATTCACAAATAAGTCAAATAAAATTAAAATAATAAGAAGAAGAATAAAAGCTCTGGTTTTTGTGTGTTTTGTTGGGATTTTGGGTCGTCAGTCGCAGAGAGGAGAGAGAGAGATAGCCTGTGAGGGGCATGGAAGGGCTGGCCATGCTGAGACAGCTCATCGGTCAGCTTCAGGAGCTCGTCGGCTCTCACCCGCCTCCTCCTCATTACCATCACCATCTTCAACTTCAGTTTCAACCTCCTCTGCTCCGCCATCATCACTCTCAGCAACAACCGCAGGACCACCACCACCACCTCAGGTTCGCTCCCTCCCTCGTCTGGATCTCTCCCACCTTCTCAAATTCCATTTCTTTCCGACCCATCTCTTCGATTTCTTCTCTTTCCTTCGTTTCATGGTTTGTTGGTGGCATTCTGATTTTTCTTCGACGTGCTTGCCTGCTTTGTTTGGTTTCTTTTCTTCCTCCGAAGTGTAAATTACATGGCTTTCTTTGATTTTCTTGCTGAATTTGGTTGCTTTGCTTTGTTTGCTTGTTGCCATTTACGATTGAGAAATTGGGTCCGATTGCTTTCAGAAATGGTTTTGCCATTCTGGAGATGGGTCTTACATATTTGAGGAATTTGTTACTTAATCTCTGCCTTTTACTCTATGTGCTTTGCACATCTCTTCCTTTTGTGTTTAGCTTATTTCTTTGACACAAATTTGATGAGCACTAGTGATAGACAGTATCAATGATGCAAATGTTTGATATTTTTGTTTCTTTCTTCCCTCTCTGGTTTGTGTTCATGACTGTCCAGCCGGGGTTGCGTTTCCGGGTTCACGGTGTTCTTAGGAGGGTCATGGCCAACTCTGAACCTTGTCACGGTTGCCCATTTCTGTTTTAGTACCATTTGATTGCGTGTACCACAGCAAACCAGAAAAGGGAAGGAGCAAAAGAACAGTTAGGCCCGGGAAGTTGAATAATCTGATAAACATATGAAAAAAAGTTGGAAGAGGGGTTTTCAGAAACTTAGACCGCCAATTAAACCGTCCTCCTTGAATTGGTTAGACCAAGCTGGGTTAATTGGTAGGCGACATTAATTACATTAGGTACTGAATAGACAATTAGTTTCTGGTTAGATATGACACATGAACTTCGCCTTTGGTTTCTTGTACTGTATGCTAACGTATAATGCATTCACCCGTAGACCTCTTCATATTTATTATTTAGTGTTCAACAAACTTCCTACATTTTCTATATCTCTTTCTTATTCGGTGTAGGTTGTTGGTTAGCATTATATGTTCTGCTTGGTTGTCTTCACTTCTTGACTGGTAAACTGGCTAACTTGGATTCCAGCCTTCAACAATTTGTTGCTTGAAGTTGCATTATTTGGCGATATATTGCTTAATTTCCATGAAAAATACAAGCTAACTGTACAAGATAATCCTGCACACTGGGAGAAGCATTGTTTCATAAAATAATTCTAAGTACAAAATGTTATCTTAATTTGTTCACTTGTTCTCCGAGTTTGTTCACCTGATGTCTGTTGAATTGAACTTATCCTTGGTGTTTGATTTCAGTTTTTTTGGGGTGGAACCTTCAAAATTTAAGCGTCATAGGTCTTGCGTACTACTACATCCATGACCCTTCCTTTCTCTTTAAGTTAGGACCTTAATATTCAATATCTTTCATTTCTTGTCAATTCCATATTCTAGTATTAGCTTTCTTCTTTTGATAAGTTATTGCAAATTACTTAAACTAATATTTAAGGCTAAGTGAAGTTCTTTTCCAAGGGATCTATTAGAGTTTCAGTAAAGCTTGTAGCCTGTATGCACGGAGTTGGCTTGAATCAGTTCTTTAAGAAAAAAATGTAATAAAATCATGGATAAGGCCTTGCGGTGGCCTCATAGATGTGCCTAATTCATTTTTCGGTTAAGAACCCCAGATTGGGTTTTGTTTTACATCTTTGTACTCAATAGTTCAGAACTTGTTATTGTTTCTCATGTCGTTATGTTAATGTACTTTGTTGACCTTTACGTGGGTACATTTCATTTTTTTTTTTTCCTGTTTAATTTCGAACTACAGTAAAGTTCCTCAATTAGGGAGCATAGAATTAACTTCATCATTACTTGTATTTACACAGGTGGTGCCCAATTAACGTTGATGAAGGTGCTGCAGATGATTACTACAGTCTTATGATGGCAGCTGGAAAATCTAGAAGTTTTAAGATGTTGGAACCGTGCAAGCCTCCTCCTACCAAGAGATCTCGTAAGGAGCAAACCCGGGGTAAATCATCTGGAACTACCAATACCACTGAGCCTATGGAACAGCATATTTGGAAAGATTTCCCGGAAGACCTTTATGAAGCCGTCATTGCTAGGCTTCCCATTGCTACATTTTTTCGATTTCGTACTGTGTGCAGGAAATGGAATTCCTTGCTGGATTCTGAAACTTTCTCTCAACATTGTGCGGAGGTCCCACAAGCTACTCCATGGTTTTACACCATCACTCATGAAAACGTGAATTCTGGAGCCATGTATGACCCTTCCTTGAAGAAGTGGCACCATCCCACCATTTTTTCTCTGCCAACAAAGTTAATTGTTTTACCGGTGGCTTCAGCAGGGGGACTGGTGTGTTTTCTTGATATCGGTAATAGGAACTTCTATGTTTGCAACCCTCTGAATCAATCTTTTAAAGAGTTGCCGGCCAGGTCAGTTAAGGTCTGGTCTCGCATTGCTGTGGGGATGACCCTGAATAGGAGTTCAGCCAGTGGCGGCTACAAGATCCTTTGGGTGGTTTGTGATGGCGAGTATGAAGTTTATGATTCAGTGACGAATTCCTGGACCCGTCCAGGAATCATGCCATCAGGTGTTAAGCTGCCACTATCACTGAATTTCCGGTCGCAGGCTGTTTCAATCGATGGCACACTCTACTTCATGCGTTCAGACCCTGAAGGGATTGTGTCATATGATATGGCCACTGGGATTTGGAAGCAGTTTATAATTCCCACCCCGCTGCATCTGACTGACCACACACTTGCTGAATGTGGAGGTCGGATCATGCTCGTGGGATTGTTATCAAAGAATGCTGTCACATGCGTTTGCATTTGGGAGCTTCAGAAAATGACACTTCTATGGAAGGAGGTTGACAGAATGCCAAATATATGGTGCTTGGAGTTTTACGGAAAGCACGTGAGGATGACTTGCCTGGGTAACAAAGGCTTGCTCATGCTGTCCTTGAGGTCGAGACAAATGAACCGGTTGGTTACATATAACGTGTCGAGCAGGGAATGGCTGAAGGTCCCTGGTTGCGTGGTGCCACATGGGAAGAAGCGGCAATGGATTGCATGTGGCACTGCATTTTATCCAAGCCTGACTGCTGTTGCTTGAATCAGGTTTCTGTTTCTGGTGGGCTTCAGCATGGCCAGAATGGAAGTTTTCCTCAACCATCGGTTCGGCATGGTTGGTTGCAAGCTTTCCCGGCCAATTTGTTTTAGACAATTTTCGTTGCTTGTTTTATGGAGTGGACAATTCCATCGGTTGTATGACGGCCGGAGTTTTACTCTTTTGTGTACGAACTTGACATACTGCTTTGAATCCAGAAGGCAGGTTTGAATCCTATTTTTCAGTCACCTGGATGAATGTACTCATATCCGTTTTGTACTCAAATAAACCGTCCGTCTACCATTACGTTGTTTGCAGGTGGTATTTTATGAGATTTTTTTCTTGCAACTGCTGTGTCTGGCTGCGAATTGTTTCTGTTAATCCTTGAGTAAATCACCTCGTTTCCGGAGTGAGTTATGCAAAATCAAAGGTGCACACGAATTTCTTCAAATTCGACAAAGTAGAAATGGTAATCAAACGAGCGCAAATTCACAAATCCAACCTCGTCCAATGGTTATCAAACGAGCCCCAAATTTAACCTTGAGGGTGAAGGATTGCCAGGGCAAAGGGCAATATAGTTGCTTTCACAACCCTGAATTCTTGCACAATATCTTATATCAGGCAAACTCAACCACAAGAGAGATGGTTGCCGGAGACACGATCATGTCTCAGACCCACGAGATACGATTGTCGGAGATGAGTTAATCCAGCCATTGAAAATGAAGCAACGTATATGGAGAGAACAATAAAAGGTAGAATTTAAGCGAAGCAGAGGAGGGGGTCCTTTATTCAAACTTCTTTTACTTCACAAGATAGAAACACCGCAGTTTTAGTTCTTACTACATCACATTTGTATATCATCAGTTTCCTATTCGCTAACAAAACAGTAAACGGCACGACAGGTTGACGCCATCTCTCATAACTTAGAAAGCAGCAGCAGCATCAGTAGGGTCAACTTGATCAGGCCATGCCTCCGCTTGTAGCAGTCCTGATTATCTGAAAGAGAGCTGTTCCACACAAAGTAAAAAAATATGTCAGAATCACAAAACCACCAAAAACCCTTCATGCAATGCAGTTCAATTACGCAAGGGACACAAAATGAACCAAAACTACAGACACCAGCTTGATCTTTTCGATCAAGGCAATGCCACATGTTCAAACACCGCTTTAGGCTACAACCCAGATGAGCATTGCCAAATAGATGGTTTAGGTTTCAATTTTCATCTTCTTCAAATATGGCAATGTAACAAATTTGGAAGCCCTCTTCGGCTTCAAACCAGATGAGCATTGCGGAACGGGCGCTTAAAGTATCAATCTTTGTATAAATTTCCTAAGGGAAGTGTTATTGACACTTCAAAAATCTCATTCTACACTGTATTTTTCTTTCCTAATATAGAAAGTTCGGATTGTAGAATGAGATTTTTGGAGTGCTAATAACAATTCCCTTTCCTAATCCCAATTGAAGTTTTGCGATTTCCAGGGCATGCAGCCACAATACAATGCAAGTCAAGCAAAATCAGAATCACAGCGGCGGATAAAACCCAGATACAATTACCAATTCTACGGACTATTCAAATGATATCAATTAAGCAAATTCTAGATTTTGATATAATCACGTCAGATTTGAAATTAGCGAAATTGAGTGAGATGGACATACATGATCCGATGACAACAAAGATGAAGAAGCCAAGGAGAATAGGGCCCACTGGATAATCCTTGGCCTTCTTGGCGGTCGTCTCAGGCACCGCCCCTCTCTTCGTTATGTTCTTCTCGAACTTCTCCACCTTCCTGTCAGCCAAACGCCTTGAAGTCGTCTGCAAAAAATCCCCAATTCAAATTTAAATACACACACACATAAACACAAACCCAAATTCACATGCAGCTACCGAAACAATTCATTCAATCTAATTCAATTTCATAGCTGAATCTAATCGTACAATTACAGATCTGGATCAAAGCATAAGATTTCAGAAAACCCAAATGATTTCATCTACATCTACAGATCGGAGCAATGATCGAGAATTACCATGGTTGTGGGTGTAGATCCGGTATCTGAGTTTGCGTCTCGGGTGATTAGTTCTCGTGCAGGCTTTTCCCCTTCCTCGTCGAATTCTCTCTTGCAGGCGAGTTCCGACTCTCGCCCTTATTTTCTCTTTCGCCAAAAACAGTCGTGTTTTCAGACGCTTTTATATTTAGCAAACGGATGATAGGCTCCCCGACCGCAGCGCTACGGAGTCACCGCCTTCGCTGCCATTGGCCGAACCACATAATTCGGGACACGCGTCGGGTGGGGATTGGGAGTAAGTACGCGCTTGAGACCGTGTGCGTTAGAATTAGAGTCTAGGTGGAACAGGTGGACTTGTGAAGAGAGAGAAAGTAACGCGTAGAGGGACCGGGTCACGTATCCGGAAATTCGACAATGGATCCATTACGTACGCGGTATATGCAAACACGATCCAATTGACCGTACAAATAGAAAGTGATCCGGACTAATGAAAATGATTTGAAAATTTTAAATTTAACAATAAGGTCAAAATAAATGGTAGAGTGGATAATACTAGAATTAACTTTTTAGTGTAAAAATGTGATTTTTCATTAAAATAAACACTACTGAAAGCTTTTCATTAAAGTTCTCAATTTTTTTTAGTTTTTTTGTCATAAGGTACCAACACACTTCACATACAAAGTTAGAGGCTCGCACACACATAATATACAAAGCAACATATAAGCCTCCAAAAATATAACAAAAGAAAGGTCCAACCCGAAAGTTGAGCCTAATATAGAAAAACACACAAGAAACCCTAAACTCCTGGATCCTATATTTTCCTTCTTTGGTTGTTCAATTTCATTATACGTGTCGCTTCATACGTTTCATATTCACATTTCTTTCACTAGTATTCATACATTTTCGTTTCTCCTTTCTAAAACATTATCTTCCTATGCTCTATAACATAAAAATGAATTGTAAAACAAAAAACAAAATGGTTATTAAAACGACCATAAACTAACTTTGCAGAAGATATGAACAAAAGAGTAAATCTAAAATAAAAATTTGTGATATGACCTAGCTGAAGTGACATTTTCTTACCTAATCAAAGCCAAAAGAGTTGGAACAAGTATAAGTAGACTTTTGAATTATTATTGACTTTATATTAAAACCAAAAACTTGTTTAAACTCGTGAATATTACTAAATATTTGTTGAGAATTAAAGTCGAAGTAAAACGCGGTGATCAAAACTAAAACTTAAGCTCTTAATAGACTAAAATTTCATATTCTCTAAATATAAGTTGAGTGGGTCACCAACTCATGCTTTTCATTTGTCCTATGTAAGTCCCAAGTCATATCATAAACAAATTAATGGACAATTGCATGCATGGGCTCTATGGACATGAACTGCTTGGCAATGTCGGTGTCGCGCGATCCATGACGACATACTGTGTCAATGATTTCGGTACAAGAAAAAAAGAGAGAGGAGAATATGACAAAACTTCTAGTAAGTCTCCGTAGAAAGACAAATTAAGAGTGCTAGCTACATTTAGAAACTAAAACCTGCATTAAAATGTTAAATTAAGCGAGAAATTGGTTTTAATTTTAATTTATGTGGGTAGGGCTATTAGTGTTAAATTATGAGTGGTGAATGAATGTAGTGGAACGCAATTGAGAATATTAGGCAACATTTTGTTCTAAATTAAGCGGGATATTGGTTTTAATTTAGGATTTAATCTGATATACATGTATTGGTGTGTGTGATTCATGCATTAAAAAATTGTGTCATGTTGAGAATATTGAATAAATGAATGGTGAATGAATCAGGTGGATCACAATTGAGAGTGTTAGATAACATTGTTTCTAAAATAAGCGAGATATTGGTTTTAATTTAGATTTTAGTGTGATCCATGTATTGGTGTGTGTGGTTTATGCATCAACAAATTAGGAACATCAACAAATTGGTGTGTGTGGTTTATGCATCAACATTATTTTTTAAATTAAGCAAGATATTGGTTTTAATTTAGAACTTAATCTGATGTATGTATCAGAGTGTGTGATTCGTGTATCAAAAAATTATGCGAGTTAGGTTAAGAGTATTGAATTAATGAGTGGCGAATGAATCTAGTAGATTATTAACAGCGAGTGTTAGACAACATTATTTTCTAAATAAGCCCGATATTGTTTTTAATTTAGAATTTAATGTCATAGGTGGTTTATGAATAAAGAAAATTATACATGGGTGGTGTATAAAAGCTATGGTTGAATGCATGTAAAATGAAGAACAAATGTTTCTTGCTAAGAGTTCTGTACGGGAGGGAGCTCGTACATCTCCATCCCTTACACAAATATAATTTGCTATTGCAGTCAAACAAATATTCAACCAATCTATAAGTCAAAAAATTACATTCCCTTCAAACCAAGTAATCCAAAACCTAAACCCTACCAAGTTCTTCATAGTTAATTTCTTCATCCGTTGATATCAATTACGACCAGAAGAAGTTCTGGAGGAAGAGCTGCGGGATCCAGTGCCCAGTGAACCGTTTGCTCTTTTGGAGATTCTTCACCTGTAAGCAAGTACCCCGGAACCTGGTGGGAGAACCGAAACATCTGTTGTCTACGATACGCCCACAAGCCATTCGTGCGATCCTGACGAAACACGGTTCTAAAAGCAGCTATACTTTCGCTAGGGGAATGACCCTTATGCCGAGCTTTTTGTCAAACTCGTCAACTTCCACTGTATCATACTTGCGGATCACTTCCTCAGCTGTCGACCGATTCTAGTCTGGGGACCAAGTTTTATAGAGGGCCCAAGCATCGCCCCTTTTGTGGATATATGCAAATTACACTGCGTGTCTCGGGTGGTACTTTTGTCCACCTATCTTTGTCATCACATACCGCCCAGACCTGTTCTTCTCCAAAAGACTCTTCGGTTCTCTCCCTGTCAAAACCGGAATCTGGATCTGGTACACTCAATGTCGACGATGTTTGGTCTAAAGGTTCTGCTGCTGAGGTGGAGCAAGAACCATGGAAAATGTTCCTATTATATTTACCATATGACCTCGTGCACAAGAGAGAATGCTCGTCAGCACGCCTCTTTCCCAACGATTTTTTAGTAGCACTCCTCACTGCAGTAGATGATTCCCCACATCTCTTCCGGAGCTGCTCGTGCTACCGTAACCCGTGCACGTTCTGGAGGGAAGCATTATGCGGTGGCGGAGCAATTTCCGCCGCAATTGTGGCATATAAGTCTACAGTGAAGATAAAAGATTTGGTATTGGAACTGCATCTTGCACCTCTCGCACCTCGTCCAAAACAATCTGGAAGTTGGCTGAGTAGATGAAGATGCCGAATCCTTGTTGCCGTCCATATTCCTACACAAAGATAAAACATAAATTTAAAAAATTCCATGTAGCTATTTTATTATATCAAATTATTGTAAAACAAAAGTTACCACTGGGATGGAAATTTTCTCAAAACAAAATAGCTTAAACAAGGCTTGTAAATGTATCCTTGATTTGATATTCTTTTTGGAAATGAAACTCATTGATCCTTTATTTAATATTAACACTTGAGAAATTTGAGCAAAAATCACATACATTAGTTGAGCAAAAAAATTAATCAAACACTTTAAACTAACCAAACCAAATTTAAATTTAAAGAAGCATTTCGAGTAAGTTGTTACAAGAAAGTTGATTGAGCCATTTTCAGGAAAAAAAAACAAGAAAGTTGTCACAAATGATAAATCTATTGGTCCATTGGACACGGACACTGATGAAAATATTAAATTATGAAAATAAAGATAATTGTAAGTGGGGAAATCAATGGCAAACAAATTGAAGTTGTTTAAAATCCGCTAACATTTTTAGCCTTACGGATGCCAACTTTTAATCTTGTTCAAATTGAAGATAGAAGAGATAACTCACCGGAAACCCGGAAACTTTTCTTCTAATCATACCAATAGGGGAAGGGGTAAGCTTTCTTCATGACTCTTGCGTATCTTCTACCTTCGACTTAGACAAGATCTGACATCGACCTCCATTTTTTGTTTCAATACATTGAATTATTAAATTATCTATTCAACAATGCATGTCATATTCTAAAATTCAATATCGGTCCGAGAAATGCTCCATTAACCTTCATGAGTTTTAATTATTTCATCTAACCCAGTTTCATAGGCCTTCATAACACCGGAAGAGATTTAACAGAAACAAAGAAAATAAATCGGAAAAGAACATAACTCGCGAACTGAAATGAAATGGGGTATCAGCTTCCACTAGTATTTGATAACGAATCAGAGGACTAACAGCAACACTAGAGTTTTAACAACTTCATCGAGGAAATGGAGTAATGGAGCATCAGCTCATGGACAACCAATAGTTAGAGATATATCTTTCACAGGAAACAAAAAATGGCTGTTGGAAAATGTAAATTTATGGGCTTTCACGGTTTCACCTTCTATTGCCTCGAACAAAATCTCGGATTCAGCTGCAGTGAGGGGGACCTTCAGGGTTTCCTGCTTCAACCCCCCGGGCACATGGATGAGATGTTCACCTATCAAACTTTCCACAAAAATTCACCAACTCATGCTGCATAGCCCCAAAATTTATAAGTCAGCAAATTCTATCTGCATATATCACAAATTAGCCCCTTTTCGCTTCTTCCGTGACAGGACTAGAATTCGCTGCTGTATCTAGATGCCAGTATTATTCTCAACATCCTCTGCTACATCGCCTTGCTGGCACTTGTAATCAATCTCCATCATATCTTCCTCTTTAATGTCATTTATTACTTTAAGAAGCTCCAACGGAGTAGCAGCTGGATCCAGCTCCCGACAACCCTTTGGAGCATTTGCAGCTTCCTGACCCGTGATCAAGCATGAAGGGATTTGATGAGAGAACCGAAACAGCTCTTCTCTAGGGATCCTCCTGGCCTCTCTGGGATCCAAGTGCCGGTGAAATACTGTCTTGAAGCCAGCCACTTTCACCAAGGGTGTCACAAGTACACCTTGCTCCTCACTAAAGTCTTCAACAACTTCGACCATATCATACTTGTGAATGACATTGTCAGCTGTCAGTTCGTTCCAGTCTGGAGACCAATTCCGGTATAGTGCCCAAACATCCCCCTTCCTGGGATATATGCAGATAGCCCCTCGTGGACCTTTTGTTGACCGAACTCTGTGAGAAAAAGAATTAAGTGAATTACTCACTTCATATTTCCCTACTCGGAACTCCCCACACGTCTTTGAGAAGCCAGAGGATACCCAGTTAAGAGGACCCAGTTCACTATTTGTTTTCGAGTTCAGCCAGCTGATCCGCACTGTGAAAGGATCCACAGAAATCACCTTTTGAACTAACGCATAAAACCTTGGCATGCCATCATCATTATCATATGCAGCCCAGACCTGATTATCTTCAAAACACTTCTCTGTTCGATCCTTGTCAAAATCATGAAAATCAGAATCCGGAACATTTATCGACAATATGTCTGCATCTGAACGGACACCAGAAATGCCAGAACCTTTCATGTCAGAAGAGCCATTCTTTGTGTCCACTGGTTCACCAGACTGCTTTTGATTTCTATGCACATCAATGTTTCCCAAAGATTTTTCTCTCTCATTTCCATTGACCGTCTCTTTGGCTGCAGTCTTGGATACAGTGAATTCATTTAGTTTCTTCCGAATTTCTTTTCTAGCCTTCTCCCTTAGTAAATTTGGAATATCAATCTGGGAGATATCCCTTGTGATACTAGGCCTGGCGCTTCCATTTGGTCCAGAAAAATTGGTTGTTCCAGCTCCTCCAGCTCCCACACCCATTTGATTTGTGACATCCCTTCCATAGCTGCTGACACCAAAATCTTCCATTCCTCTTCTTCTCTTGGCAGCATTAGGGTACCCTGTAGATGAAGCACCGCTTGCCTTCCTGGAGGATTGATGTTTCCTCCGCAACTCCTCTCTTTTTAATGCTGCTTGAGCCTGCTCGCGCTCTCTCTTGGCTTTCTCATATGCCTGGCTAACCACGCTTGCGGCTTGGGTAGCCGTGGAAGCACCTGATGCTTTAGAGAATGAACCCCATTGGAAGCTGTTTTGGTTGTACGATTGATTACCATTGAAACCAGCAGATCCAACACCCATTCTATCAGCTGTTTCATGCTTTGGTGGAGCTGACTTGGCACCATTTGTAGGTGGTGGAGCTATTTCTACTGCTAGAAATGGTTCATGGCAATTCGGGCAAAGAAGATTATGATTAAGATAAATCCTGAGATACTCATACTGCATCTTGCATTTATGACACACTGTCCAAAAGGTATTAGCTCTTGGTTTTTGAGATGAAGCAGAAGCTGAAGAGCGGCTGGCCCATGAGGTACCCTTCTGATTCTGTGAGGTACCCTTCTGAGCCTGTGTGGTACTCTTCTGAGTCTGTGTATTAACCTTCTGCGTCTGTGCGCCTGACGTTGCACCTTTTGTGAAATTGTAGAAACCATTGGCCCCTGGAGGAGCCTGTGAACTCCCACTTGCAGTCGCTACCCTTTGGTGTACTCTCCTCTTCTGGTCATAGGCTACTCTCTTAGATTTATCAGACAACAAACTCCATGCTTCTGATAGTAGCTTAAACGCTCCATCAGCTCCTATAGACTTGTTCTTATCAGGGTGAAGCATAAGAGCTAGTTTCCTATATTGTTTCCTCACTGCCTCATCATCTGCTTTTGGATCCGCACCAAGTATCCCGTACCAATCAGCCTCCCCATTTATTTTGTTCTCCGCCGCAATATGCACGTCGAGGGTTGCCAACATCTGGGGCATCCCCTCTAACCCCGGAAACAAATTTTGAGCCTTCAAGGCAAACTTCTTTGCCCCCATAAGATCCTTTGCTGTGAACTTTCTTTCCGCAATCTCTTTTGCCCTAGCCGCCTCATCTTTGTTGCACTCCATATTCCTATTCTATCTTCGTCCTCTCTAATGTTTGCTTACTGTTTTTACAGCACTTGAGCTTGAAGCCTTTTTTTAATCCTAAAGCAGTATAAAAAAATCCCCAAAGCTACAAGAAAGCCAAGACTACAACCGCTACTTGCCCATGCTCCCAAATTACTCTAGCAATTCAGCAACCTTATTGTTCAAATTAGATAAAATTCAGTTAGAAAATTGTCATGAAAGTTGTATGCAAACACAAGAATCCAACAACAAATGCATATCGAGATAGATATCCAAAAAAACAACTCTTTTTCGAGCTTCTTCGAGACCCTCGTTCTCACCACGCAACCACAACATAACCAAAATATTAATTCATACTCAATTCATGACGATATATGAGTCTAATTTAACTCTGAGGTTCAAAATTGACCAGTGAAGTGATAATTAGCTCAAACAAACATTCAGCACATAATTACACAGATGCAAAATCCATGAAACTAAAAAGCACAATCCAAATCAGAGAATTGAAATCAGAAATCACAGCCATGGATCTAACTCAATCAGTTCCAATTCGGCTCCAAAAAAAATCGTATTTGATAAATTAAAGTCGGAAATGAAACCCTAGAATCAGTGATTCAGTGCACGAAATTCACTAAATTTTAGTAAAACCCTAGATTCAGAGATAAGTTTAATCACCTTATTATGTGAGCTACGCTGGTTGCTGGCTGAGGAATTTGAATCGCAGAGAGACACCATGGACGGACCTCCTTCACCAATTTTTTTTTTATTTTTTCTGCCCCTCCTTCTTAGCCCAAATCTAAAAAATCCCCAAAACTGGCCCCTTTTCTCAAAAACAAAACTTCTCACAACCTACAATGGTATCCCAAATACCAAAAATTATAAAATAGAACAAGGGCATGGGCCTTTCCTCTCCTAAGTATTTATTCCCAACGTAACCCTAACCCAACATTTTTTCCCACCCTAACCATGGTTAAATTTTAACTCTTGAATTGCATATTATAGAAATTTTATTGGTGGATAGGGGTGTGTGTTTGTGGCGGCGTCATAAATGTTGCATCGTGAAATAACATGGCAATGTGTGATTGGTTTAAATTTGGGTTCACTTATAAAAATAAATGATGACACATCGTTTAGTGTGCAAATTCAATGATTCTAGAAATTCCAATGAGATAAATACAAAAGTGGATCTAAGTATTTCTAAGGTAAAAAACTTTATTTACGGTAGAATGTAGAGTTTGTAAACATCATATGCTTAGAATATTCTCTTTACGAAATAGCATATTTTGAGAATATTACAACTTTCAGTTATCTTGTTGAATTTTATAATATTTGGTCTCGTGATACTCAGTATTCATTTTTTACCTAAATATTGAATTCAAATATTATAGACGACAATCGTTGCTTTACTTTCTTATTCAAATTTCTTTCTTTTTCTTTATCCTTTTTAAATTAAAAATAGAAGGAACCTACTACATAGTACTATAGTCTAGTGGTATTCCTCTTCCCTTGTAAGTGAGAGGTTTTAGGTTCGATTCTCGTCAAATACGAATTTGAACCACATTATTACTAGCCGATTGTGAGGCTAAGGCCTACCCCCTCTTCCTCAATGTAGATAATATCGTTTGTTTAAAAAAAAAATACATAGAAGGAACCCATAAGAGGACTACCCACGTTCTCTCGTCGGTGACTCTTCCTCCTCCTACCATCCATCCATTCTTTTTTTTTTTTTTTCCTTCCTCTTCTTTATATTTCTGTTTATACCAAATTTTGCATTATCAGTCCGTTTAAATGGAAGTTGTTGAATGAATTAATATTTTCTTAGATATTACTATCAGTCTTAATTATGATAGTAATTATCTGGGAGTAATACATTGTGAGCTTAGAGATGAGGACAAAACCTAGAAGGGGTGTCAAACAAGTAGATTGAATCCATGCCATATTGGAGAAACAACAAGGATGATTAGCATGTATAATTATTCAGGTTGGGATAATTACCAAGCAAGTATAATTATTTAGGTTGGGATTACTATCACGACTCGATTTCGAGATACATTCAAGATCGACACGTGACGTTATCTGTTACCTGTTATATTTAAAGTTTAGCATTCAGACGGTTGGACCATTTTTACCATAAAGATGCTTATATCTTTTGAGTATTTTTGCCTCTATAGTTTGATACCTATTCAGTGGACCTATATTTTCACCAATATAGTTGAGGCTGCAAACCTGGTGTGGATGATCTAGAACTTCGCAGTGATTTGCATAGCTTTGTCTTCGGGTTTTAGAACTTAGGCTGAGAGTGTTCCTTCCTTAGTCAAGGTTGCCTAATTCAGAAGTCAAAAGCGCATTCCATCACACCACCACACCCAGAAGTATTCGTTCAGTTGAACTCGATAGCGAATTAATACGCCCACATCAATATTCAAGGACACAGAAAGATGTTGTTAACTTTTTGTACTCAGCTTATACACCACGTAGGCTATATAGTTTTTAGGGTCAATATCATTTATCTTCTTTAATCTATTTTTGTTTATCTTTCCTCTATTTATCTACCTCATCATGTTAACCCAAATCTAATACCGACGAAATAAAAAACAATCATATTAGATGTAGGCCGATATAATTTGGTGGTAGCCAACCTCACTAGGATTACATGAGAGTCAACCTTGAGATAGTGAGGAAGAAAAAAAATGAGGAGAAAAAAATGAGACGTTAAAGAGAAAGATGAAAAGAGATTGAATTAGATAACTTACTAATGACTGGTTTACTAATATGTAATCAAATTAAAGAAATTGAATTGAGGAGAAATTGAATTACGAAGGAGTTAGAATAAGAAGGAATCATAATCAAAATCCTATCAAATTTGTTTACTAAACTATCTGAAATTGGAATAAAAATGAGATTGATTTCTTATAAGTTGTTTACTAATGCACTAGATTTGGATCGGTGGTGATTTGCGAAGAGAGAAATACGGCTATCATTTGGGGTTGGGAGGTGAAGTGAAAAGGGTATACTAGAATTACCAAAAAAATTAGGGGAACTTTAACGAAAAACCACATTTTTATACTAAAAAGTCAATTCTTGTACTATTCACTTTACCTTTTATTTTATCCTTATTGTTAAAATTCAAAGTTTTCAAATTATTTCTATTAGTTTTCCTAAAAATTAAAGCAATTTTAGTACTAAAGCTGGATTCCGGAAAGTCATCAATCCCAAGAATCCGAATGACACATATATATATATTACGAATTCAATTATGGGAATTTCAGGATTGGGACTCCTGATTTCGAATGGGTCCCACTTGTTTGTTGATTCCTAGAGCATTGGCAAACGCTTAAATCATTTGAAATGAGTACAATTCTCATTCCTCTGATTTCATTTTCCTTACGTAAACATGCAATAAATTCATAGCATGCTGAAGCAAAAAAAAATATCATAGGAGAAAAATTGAGTTGACATCTATTTATTGTCTCGGACATACATTAAATCTATTGAATTATTCATCTCAATCTAATCATAGTCACTTAATAGACCTATTAATTAATCCATTATAATCATAATCACTAAATAGACCTATTAATTATTTATATGGGTAGTACTTTAGTTGGCGGTATGGTAATCTTAATGGGGCTTCATAAATGGAGAAATCTCATTTCGATAGCTTCAACTAAACTATAATTCTAATTGTCCTAAAATGAGTTTTTGAGAGATGAGGAATGGATGCTTGCTTTTAGGCACTATCACTTCCCTAGCAAAATGGTATCGATGCAAACCATACAAAAGTGGTCTCCTCCCGACACATATTTCTTAAGTGTAATTTCGATGGTGCTTGGGATGAGAGATCTAGGGAAGGTGGCGTTTGGGTGATTATTTGCAACTGTAGTGGTGAATTTTTGACCGGTCTTGCGGCTGTTGAGGAAGATGTCGGTTCGACGCTGCAAGTAGAGCTCTTGGCAGCTCGGCGAGCCTTGCAATTTACTCAGGAAATAGTTTCATGCAGCTCAGGGATTTTTTCGAAGGGGATTCCAACTTGACCCTTGCGGCAATGAGTGGGGAGGGCGATGATCACTCAATTTTGGGTCCTATCATCAATGATAATCGTATTCTCCTGTGAAGTTTTGTTCATGCAATGACAAGTTTCATTCGACATGAAGGGAACAGTGCTACCCATGGTTTGGCACGGGCGAGTTTGCGAGGAACATGGGAGTCGATTCGGCTGAGAACCCTCTAATATGCTTGCTGATGTCCTGATTGAGGAGAGTTCTCATCGCAACCTTAGTTGATGTTGATGTTGTCACGCCCCAATCCTGACATACGTCCAGGATCAACACGTGACGTCACCAAGTATCCGTATATCTAACATACCCCGCTTCCAGGATATGGGCAAAGCATAACTCGAGATCCAAATGCGTAATAATTTTTCGTATACTTTATGGTTGCATCTAACCTCCTCGTTATACTGTCTACGTATCCTAAACAGGGATTAAGTCATTCGTAGTTCGTCTTTCATTACCCTCTAACAATCATCACATAAATCACTATGTCTCAACATAATACCACACAACAGGCATGCAACATCATGAGGAACATTCGATGAAGCGCAACATAATCTCTAGCCACATTGGTCAATGAGTCTAATCATAATGACAACAACCACAACCAACATTATTCCACAATCACATCAATCATTAACACGTATCATACACCGAAATGCAGGGCTAGAGCGACACAGTTCGGCCGAAGCTTACATCTCTAAAGCTGAAATCGAATCTAAGGAACCAACAAGTCAAATGATGCGATTTCGGACTGCTTAACGAAATCCATACCAAAAGGGATTCCGAACCACTCAATGGAATCTAGACCAGGATAAAATTCCAGACCACTCAACAGAATCGCGGAGTTGAAGGGATTTCGTATCTCTCAACAGAATTCGAGAAGATACGATTTCGGACCACTTAACGGAATAGCAGAGTACAATGCATATTGAACCACTCAATGAAATTCAAGCTGGATAAGATTCTGGATCACTCAACGGAATCCAGACGGAGCAAGGAACCATACCACTCAACGGAACCCCAGTGGAAACCCAGTTTCAGATCACTAACGGAATCGAGTGGAAGTCCAAGAAATATAGCAACGCTCGAAGAAGAAGACATGAAACAAGTACTGAAAATACAAAAGCTTAACGAAACAAGAAATGGAACAAAGCACAATGTACAAAATTAGAACGGTTCAACGAAGCGAGAAATGAAATAATGATACAATATGTGAAACAAGTTTCGAAGCAACAAACCCCATGACAATGGGTTCATAGTCCACTATTAGCCCTCACATTTCATCACATCATGCCAAACATACAAATCAAACCACATTTCAAATATGCACGTCAAATCACCTTTCATAAATATTTCCAATTCACAATCAAATCACATAAATCGATGCCTAAAAATAAAAACAACAATTCAATAGAAATCACATTTAATAACCAAGTATACACAATATGGCACCACTAGTATGTAAATCGAGGCACGTGTCAAACAAGGACACGTCATCACGCTGAGCCCAATAAGCTCCATAGAATGTCAACAACACTCTAAGATCAGTAACATGCTAGAAGAACTCAGGCTAGTTAACTAAAAAGTCAACCGTCGATCAAGATCAAGAGTAGGGTCCACAACCTTAGAAATCTAAACCGAAAGATCCACTTATCAGACTTCTGATCCGTAACTTCCTAAAGTCCACATTGTGCTTCTAGAACAACATACTAAAACTTCATTATGATCCATCGGTTGGATCTCCGCTAATCGCTAAGATTAAGTGGTGGTCAATGTTTGATTTTACAAACTTAGAAATCCAATTCAGAAAGATTCGTACATCGGATTCTCGATCCATAAGTTCATATTATTTTCAAATATTATGTACTATTACATATTTAAGTTTGGTGTCGATACAATGGTCGGATCGTCAATTTATATAATAACCCTGTGACGGCCAAATACGAAACTATATTAAAACATTGGAATTTCACTAAACGGATGTCAAATATGGAATCGGGGCATCAAAATTAGCCTATAAAGGTCAGGTGAGGTTTTGACCCACAAGCTGCCCCGACTCACCAGAAAATTCAACTATTTCAAAAAATTACCAACATTTACAGATTTGTAGATCTCAATGAGGGATAAATTTTCATACCTGGGCCAAAGTCCAATTCACCAGAGAAACGCCTGAAATCATCCTTGGACCGTCAGAAACCATAGACAAAGGTGTGCTTCGATTCGGCTTCCAAACGAGCTCCGACGCCTCCACCACTGCTTGGGCTTTGTTCCTGGGGTTGAGAGAAGCCTTTTTGTGGTGGTGGTGGTCGGGACCTTCGGAATTAAGCCCAAGCACCACGGGTTCAGTTCTCCTCAAATCGGGATTCAATCGAGGTGGGTTTTGGGTGGAAATGAATGAGGCAAGGCTAGGGAGTTGTTTGGTAGGGGTGGACGGTTATGAATCGCCGGAAAAATGGACGGAAAACCCATCGAAAATTGTTGTAGACATGGGTCGGGTCGAAGAAGAAAACCGGACAAAGTGATCTGGTATGTCTGTCCCCTATCTCCCTTCCCCTCATTTCCTCCATTTCTAATTGGTCCTCCCCCTCACTTTATAATATTGGTTAAAGTGATGAGTTTATTTAACATTTATTAGCTCTTATTTTCCTTAAAAGTAGCCTTAAGATTCAAAATTTTCATTTGTTAAGTGGAATATGACAATTAAAATCATAAAATAGGCCAAAAGATTAATATTTTGAAGCTTAAAGATTCAAAACACTCCCTATGTTATAGCCTAGAGGAGCCTTGTACTTGGCTTCTCTAGGGCTCCTATCAGGATAGTGCTGGCTGTGGTAGGTGGGTTATATGCATATTTGTCCTACTTAAGATGATAAAACGTGGGCGCACTAAGTTTAAGTAGAGATTCTCTTTTGATTGAGTTTAGGTAGGTCGTTTAATAATCATTTTGTGTTTATTTTTATTTTTTGTTTTTGTTTCTTTTTAAATGAAGACGCTTTGGCACATCACATCACCTCACAAGATTTTAGTTTTTCATTTTTTGTGAAAAGGAAAAGTGAAAGCCAAAAACTAATATAGGTATCAAACGGCCTCCTTTAACATTTATCTTTTATAAATGAAAATTTGAAGGATTAGGAAAGAAAATAGTCATTTAGACATTTCTCCTTCATAATGTATGCTGGGGAACAAAATTTAGGTAACTTTCTAGTCAAAGAATGAAGATGAATAAGCCATGAACAGATCGTTTTCTTTCCAAATTCCAAAAAAATGATAGGTTTTGGAGAAATAAGTTTCTTTATGAATCATCCCTATTCTACAAGACATTTAATACATTTGATGTACACTTATATTTTGACACTTGATGTACAAGAAATTTAATGTACACAAGAAAATTTCTCCCCCCCCCTTATATTATGACATTTAATTTGGAAAAAAAAAAAATCTTATAACATTTAATGTACCAAACATGTTTCTGATACACTAAAAAATCTTTCAACAATTGCATTAACTATTGATTTCAAGGTAATTTATGATGATAGATTCATAACTACGTGCTTCACATCGATGAGATATGTTAATGCGTATGATAAAGGAAAAAGAGGGTTTCATGAAAGTAATTTAAAAAAAATATATCAAATTGTAAATTTTACATTAATAAAAACACTTCAAGTGTTCAATTAGAGAAAATCCTCCATTAGTTAGCCATTTGTCATGTGTAATTGATTCTTAGTTATAATTTATTTAGTGTATTTTTTTTCTTCTAAAATATTAAGGTCAAAGTGTTTCTTTTTTCTTTTTGGTTAATGAACGTGACTAAACAACCCAAAACAAACAACGCTCTGTCTGAAACTTCACAAATATCGTCTAACAAAAACGAGTGGATTTTAGGAGGAGGATACCATCAGACTCCACAATCAAATTCCTAACACCCTTACCTAAAGCCATCTTCAATCACCTGACCAACGCCAAGATTAGCAATACACCTAGCCTTCCAAGAAGAACTATCACATATACACATTAAAGAGAAAAATTAAATGTGAAATAGTAATGACACCCCTGATTATTTATGTCCTTTAACAGTTTTCCGATTTAATTCAAAGATTAGAAATAAATTCAGTGAAGAATTGTCATAGTAAATAAGGTCTCTTTCTCCAGTACAGTGCGTTACAAGTTCAAACATTTATGATTCTGTTAATATAGCTTAAAGTAGTAATATCGTTTGCAATAAAAAAAAATTTCAAAAAATAAACGAAGTTCGTGATTGTAAAGTTTTCCTCACATAAATATCTTCGAGGGGAAGTTTGTACATTAATATTTGAATTTTGAACTTTGTCCCATTTGCTTGCAATACTGGGACAAGCAGTCAAATTTTAGGGGCTTCAAATTTTGACGATTTTAACTGGAGATGATTTGCCATTGTGGGTCAATCATGAGATGCCTTATTTGTTATTTGGGTGAGTGTGAGATGGAAAGTTGCTCTCATTGTTTTGCACTTTTGCTGGATACAAACAACCTATTAGGATCCATTCAATGAACCTTAAACACTTGGGGAATCCTCTGCCGTTGGATTTTTACCATTTTACAAATATCTACGGTTAGTATGTGTGGAGTTTCTGACACATATAGCATATGTATACTTTGCATGTTGCATGTAATTATGTGACTGGTAAGGAATGATTGAAGCAAGCAACCATTTTGCCATGCCTGCGTGCTGATCGTGACCGGCTTCTGCCCGGCGGACCCATTCATCTACACCCGCCCACTATGCATTTCCATTCTTCATGATTTTAGAAGGGCTTTCTTTTTTACTCGAACTTATTAGTAAATACTGTCGATTAAGGATTCGAGAAAGTACTTTCATGCAACGAAAATGTTACAGTTGTACGATTCTTTCTCATAAAACAAACCCAAATGTGCCCTTCATTGTTGTGGCAAAAGATTACAATGTACTAGTAGTCTGGCATTTTGACATCCTAAAAGCATCTTTAATGAAGATGTTAAATTCTAAGTTGAATGTTACATAAGATTTAATAGAAGCTCTAATCGATAAGTGAATTTGATTGGCATAGAAATTTTATGCTCTAATTTTGACATATGAAACAAATTGATTTCTTTTTATTTTTTAAATATTTTGTTGTGTGGGTTCTAGTAGGGCATCAATCATATATCATAAAACCGAGGTTTGATTGATTTGTTTTGAAAAGTGGGTCCTACAAATATTAATTAAATAAGAAAAATTGGCCGCAGTCATGCTAGTCTCCTTCACGTCTCATCTTCGTTTGATCAACCGGTGTCCTCTTACTTAACGGAGCTTTTAACTATGTTAAGTCTTACTATTTTGTGTTGCAAATGAATAAAAAATGACAGAGCCAAAACTCTCCAGTAACGCAGCCGCAACCAGCACCCTCGTCGCCACTGACGAATCTCATTCTCCCTCTCTCTCTCTCTCCCCTCTCTTCAACCTTGTCAACGGAAACAAAGCAACTTTGGTTTAATGGGATTCCCACTGTTGGCTATATTTGAATTGGAAATTCGTGTTCGATTCAATTCGTCAACTCCAATTTTATTTGATTGATTGACCGATAATAACTAAAATGCTAAGAATCAATGTGTATACTCGCCGACAACGACCATGTGCATATTTACCGATGACGATCTTGATTTTTAGATTTGTTGTGCGAGTTTGAAGAGAGAGAGGCTTGGCGGTACCAACTATACAATACGAGTATGTAGATAGTTTATTGTATTCCAGGCCGATAAATTAAGGGAAGAGATCATCTTTAGATCTATGCATTTAGAGGCCAAGGATCAAAGGATCCGGGATTTTAAAATTTGATCATACGACAAAAAATTACTGTAACTTTTAAAAGTTTTTACTAACTTATCTGCTTTTAGCCGTTGTTCAAATTTTAAAGATCAAGATTATTTTATCTCTGGGCTCCAGATGTATAGATTCGGAGAGGATCCCTTTTCGAGTTGATTTTTTTTTTTAATAGCAACGATATGATAGATTTCATTGATAAGGAAGCCAGTTACAAAATTGAGAAGAGGCCACCTTACAGACAATCAACAACTAGCAAATTTACAATAAACTGGGTGGGGGCGGGCGGGGGGGGCATGAATAGGAGCTTTCATCCATACTAAGGGCAGAGCGGGCAGGGCGATGAGCGGTACCATTGCCTTGATGACAGATATGGGCAACCGAAGCTCCAGTGTTCATGGAAGGAGAAGCCTTAGAGTCTTCGATAATATGTCTCAAGAAGCCTTAGAGTCTTCGATAATATGTCTCAAGTTGGGCATATTTAGAGAGTTCTCAAGAAGGGTTTTCACGATCTGGAGAGAATCACACTCAAAAATGAAATCATTAAAACCACTTTTCCATTGCCAACGACAAGTCTTCCCGAGCAGCCAAAGCTTCCGCTTGGAGGGGAGAGAACACGAAGCGAAATCGAATGACATGAGCAGCCACAAACGAGCCCCTATCATCACGAAAAATGATGCCCACACCCCCCGTCCTGCTATCTTCACACCATGCGCCATCTACATTGATTTTCAAAGAGCCAAAGGGAGGTTTGATCCAATTCACAACTGGCGAGACAGCAGAAGAATGGGTACGTGGAGCATGTAGCTATATCTTATGGGACCAAACCCATTGAATTCGACTACATAATGGTTTTGTAATTCGTACACTTGGGACAATAATTTTTTTGTTCTTTTTCTCCTTGGAAAACGGTTTCCAAGTATTCCAGAAAGTAATTGCACTCAAAATTTAATGGAGGCAGATTCTCTGCCCTCTCATTTTCGTGTCCTTCCGTGTCTTCCTGTTTTATGTGATCACGGTTAAGCTACGTTAACATTTTATATTGTTTTTTTACAGAGATAATAAGACAAAAAAGAATAGTAATATAAAATGTTGATGTGGCTTAACCGTGACCACACAAATAGAGGGCACTAGAAGTGGGAGGGCAGAGAATCTGCCTCCAAATTTAATATGCAGTTGTGGACAAGTGTCGCTTGCACGATTGTGTTAATTGTGGAGAAAAAATAATTTCAAAAATTTTGGAGACAAGAAGTGTATTTTTCTCCAAACAAAACAAGATTGTCCTCATTAAATGGACAAGGTTCATAAATATCCCAACACGCAATTCAACATCCCTGAAAGCTTGAGCAGCTAACGATGATATCTCCAAGCTTTTATGCTCGTGGCATGGAAAATGATACTTAAACAAGTAAAGAATCTCATCAATCAATCAAGAATACTTACCTCATCATCTCAAGATATTATTCTAGCTAATATCTTTGGGATTATTCTTTCCTCATCCATCATACGGAAGATACACCTTGGTCAATAGGAAGCCGCCACGTATAGAGTATAAACCTAGGGGAAACTTAATATGAGTCCAATTTTATGAGCCATTATTAGTTATAGTCCAATTTTGTTTAATTTTTAGGTTAGGTCCAGTGATTCATTGTCCACATAAACTTATTTGTATTCTTTTGCCAATTTACCCTTAAATTGACCAATTAAGTAATTACTGTTTTTTTTTAAGTTTATGATTAATGTTAATTTTATCCTTAATTATAGGATTAGGGATTTAAATCTCGTTTTTTTCTTCTCCTTCCCCAAATCGTTCATTTCTCTTTTCTTGTTTCTCCCTCACAATATCTTTCTCTTCCTCCGTTATTTTTCCCAGTAGTCTTCTACCATAATATTCTTCTTCTGCTCCTCCTTTCATAAGGATGATTTGATTGGTTTTAAAAAAAAAAAAATTGTATTTGTCAATCTTGTGCTTTAGGTTCTTCGTCTCCTTTTTTTTTTTTTGGCTTCATTCTCCTTTTTATATATATATTTTTAACTTTGAAGTTCTATCGAATTAGCATTTTCTCTAGTGTTTCCTCCCTCAATATCATTTTTCTTCACGATTTTGTTTTTGTTTTTATCTACCTATATCACTTGTCCTTTTTTAATTTTTTAATTTTATCTTTTTATATTATATTGTGCATGTATCATGAATAATTGTATTTATCTACCTATATATTACATATTTTGTTGATAATCTATCTAAGATTAATTGTGTTTATCTACCTATATATCACAAATTAACTGAGTTATCTACCTATACAATAAGTTTTTGTTCATAGTCTATCTGTATCATAGATTATTTTGTATTATCTATCTATACAATAGGTTTTTGTTCGTAGGCTACCTCTATTATAGATTACCTACATCACAAATTTTTTATCTACCTCTAGCAATGTTTCTTTTAATTTTTGATAAACTTATAAAATTTGTAATAATGTCTTTTTAATTAGAAAACAGGTAGATAAAGGTATTTGAAGATTCAAATTTTAAAAATTCAAATTTTAAAAATTCAAATTTAAAGAATTTTAAAAAAAAATTTTGAGGGGCAAAACAGGTGCAATAGAAAATCAAATAAAATTGGACCCAATTCAAAAACAGCTGAATTTTTTGGACCTGAATCAAAATGGCCCATAAACGTACTATGGCTGGCCACCTTCCTATAAATACCTCATCTCTACTAGTTTTTGGTAAGCTTTATGTTACGCATACACTCACTCTTTTCAGAGATACTGACTTAAGCATCAGAGATCCATTGGTCAATCCCCCACCTAGCATTTGTGGCTTAGTCATTGATTGAATGTGTTTATTATTTTGTAAGTGCAAATTCGTCAAGATTGAAGACGGTGGATTTTTACTACCACACATTAATGGTATTCAAGAAGTAGTGCTAAATATACTTACATTCACGATTAATCAACTTTAATTCTCATATTTTCGTTGAATATTGCGTGCTTAATTATTGCACTATCTGCACTTCCATGCTTAAATAAACTTATAACTTTTTAGTGACAATTTATTCTTTTGGTCCGACGAGTGTTGAGCTGTTAGGTTGGAAGCAAGTTAAGAGAAAAGCAATACAATGTGGCAAATTTCCACCGTCGAGCATGTAGCCACATATCTATCACGCAGACACTAAATTAATAGGGCTTTGTTGATCCACCTTCAACAATAATTCTCAATTATTCTAATCTCATTCATTAATTAATGCGATGTTTAATTTAAAACTCGAAAAATCCACACATGCCATTTTCCATCAATCACCACCCTTCTACGTTTATACAATTTAAGGGTCCACAACGTGCCGCCGAATGAAATTGAGGCTTTAATTCAAAATTAATTAGTAATGTAGGAAATAATCTAACAAATTAATGAGTAATTTTATTGGATTACGTGAAGCATATGTGATTTTCAAACTTTATACGTAGATAAATTAATTATGATACCGTAAATAGCGTTGAGATTCTATTCCAAAATCAAGTGACAATAAAATATCGTACCGCTTAACTTGTAAATGTGGTACAACTCCTCACAACCCGCTAAGTGCAAGAACACTTCAAAGTTGTAATACAGGTATTCTCCCTTGCAAGTTGCAATCAAAGCATAGTTAATAGTTTCAATGATATCACTCGTCCGACAAATATTTATCGCTTATTAAAAAAATATATTATATGTTCAATAAATGTTTGTCGTGTAATGTCTTCAATTACACGAGAGCATCTTTCATTGGTGGCAGCCAGCAAGCAGCATCGTAACATGGCTTGCAAGAATCAAACAAGTATATATTAAATATCGAAACGTAAATGAACTCAAGTTACTTTATTTTCTTGATCATTAGATTAATAATTAGGTTAAGTAGGATTAAGAGAGATGCTTCATTTCATAGACAACTTTAACTCTTTATTCTCTTTTTGTTGATGACGTGGAGTCGTGTTCGTCCTTTGGGCGGGTAGGATGCCGTAATCTCTGACGCCTAGTTTGTTTGTTAATGAAAAACAAGGATTCAAAGGGAGCTTTGTTGAGAGTGACCTAATTATGTTTTATTAATCATTATTATTATTGTTTGTAAATCAATTATTATTATTTTAATTTTTAAAAATTAGGTGGGTTATTGAAAATTTGTTCTGTCTTTGACCTTTCCTGTTGAAAACCCTATCAAGGCTCTATGTTATAATTTAAAGTTTTAAACTCCATCTCTATGTCTTTTGCTGACCGAAGCTTCCAACTATATTCGTCAAAGTATTTCTTGTGGATTAATATATCATTAATCTTAATCATATGCTTCTTAATTTTCGGGTCGAGGGCTCCGCTAGCGTTAATCACCCGCCAAAAACTCATAGCAAATAATCCAATGGGTAGGAATCAAGGAATTAAACCTAGATAAAGCCTAATCACGACTACTACCGAAAAGTTCTAACGAAGAAATTTACATTGATCAACAACTGTAATACCCTACGCGTTTATGAAAGAGTTAGGTGGTTATTAATTTTGTCCTTTGTTTGGGCAAATATACGAAGCTTGTGATGGTGATGTTAATTGTGTGTATGGTACGGGTTGCAAGCATTTGGATTTTTGAGTTGAAGAATACCAAACCAGCACAAATATGAAAAGGAAAAGAGAAAAGAGATTTGGACAGCCACCATTTTTGGCGGAGGCTGCTTGTACGGTTGTACCAGATGAAGAAGTAAGCTGCCCGGTTTCCTTCTCTGGGGATAATTATATATTTGTTTAATTAATTTCCTCGTAATTTATTTATTATTACGATTTTGTGTCATTTATTTAACATAAAAAGCAGTTTTTTAATAAATTAGAAAGTAAAATAAGGAAGTTTAATTAGACCTAGTCTTAGCATCTCCAGAATAAATTTGTTTTGAGGTATCCATCATCGCAACCATGTTCAATGTCCAGGTACGACGAAGTAAAATATATAATTTTAAGAGTAATTTTTTCGATGGATATTAAAAATTGTCACATGTTGTTATTATTTTTTTTTCAGCAAACAAGTGTTATTATTTTATTCAAATTATATATATATATATATATATATATTATTTTTTTGCTAATAGGCCCCTCGAAATGACTCACACATTGTTGTTATCCTAGGAAAAGGATCCTTGCCGGATTCTCTTTGTGGAGATCTGGGGTATCAATCAATCAAATACGTTCATTGTACATCATGCGGTTATAAAATATTTAAAATTTAAAATTGAATATAAATAGTATTTAACAAAAAATGATCACACGATGTACGATAAACAAACGTGATTGATTGATCCCCGGATCCCCACAAAGAGAATCCAGAGAAGATCCTTTTCCGTTAGTGTATTCGAATTATATATTATTATTATTATTGTTAGGGAATTGTTATTAGCACTCCAAAAATCTCATTCTACACTCCTCACAAGTGTATTTTTCTTTCTAATTATGGAAAATTTGAAGTGCGAAATGAGATTTTTTGAATGCTAATAACAATTCCTTATTATTATTATTATTATTTTATTAATAGGACCTAGAAATGGTACTAATAACTAAGTGGGTTCCATTTATATACCCAAATTTATTCTACACCATATATAAGACAAATTAATTCATTTTAACTATTTGGAAGTTCATGTAGTAATTTTGCATATGCATAGGTGTCACTTGAATAAAATTCACTATTTACTATTAATTAATGAAGTAACGACATGTGTGAGTTAAGAATAATTTGTCTGATTTATTTGCACTCAAATTTAAATACTTCTTATGAATTAAAATAAATTATAATATCATTTTATAAAAAAATTCAAACTTTTAGTAGGTTGTGGTACTTTTTGTAGGGAGACCCTCAGTGCACTCTTTCATATTTATATGCAATTAGACCCTTCTATACTCTATCTAATTGGTTTAGAAAATGCCTCACTTAGGGAAATAATCATGTGATGTACAGAGCACGACACCTGCTCGGTGCTGAAAAGTTAGAACGAGAAGTGCTATGAGCTATGAATGGCTGCAATGGAAAATAATGTTTACATCTTTACTAAGGTCAAATTAAGCACGACTTAAGTCCTTAAAAGACAATTTTAGAACCAAGAACAGTCTATGGAAGTTGATCGAAAAGTAATAAATCAAGCATGAAAATAGATTGTAAAATGAAAGAAATGATCCAATATTCTACAAGGAAAAAACATATTAAATTATCTGAGGAAAAAGATTAAAAGTTACCAGTCAATAAAAGCTGCGATGAAGAGGCAATTTTTTCAGTTTTACAGAGTTGATTATATACGAACACAATGCTGAGCTGGACTCCGACAAATTTAGCCCGAAACGAAGCGCAGAGAGGGGAGAGAGAGAGATGCTCACATTTCCAATCGTCTCCCCCCACACGTGACACGTAGCAAGCAAGGCCATTACGCACATTACATTTTGGACATTCTGATTGGCCAGCGGCATAGAACCGGTGCGCTGACGTGGGACGGGTCGCTTTCACAAGGAGCTCACCAGAAAAAAGTAAGTGGGTAGTAGTGATGGCCTAATCACTTCGTGACAAGCCTTGATTAAAGTGCCCTTTTGTTCTCGCCCCTGCTTTCTCACACTTTTACGCTTCTGCCACATGTTGTCGTCTAACCACCTCCCCTAGCTTATCTTCTTCGTTGACAATTTAGCCCTTACATTTTGGTTGTATTTGCTTCCATGCCTGGTTCCTTGTCCAACTTTTGTTTCTTGTTTGTTTGTTGCTTCCTACTAGACCTGGAGGGATTGGTAACATCAACACATGTACACAAAACTCTCTTTGTCATTGGTGGGGTTGGTTTTAACTTTACTTTTAACATTTTCTTTCAACTTATTAGCTTTTTTATGGATAAAAGTTTAAGATGAGATTGGTTACTCACCATCATCGCCAATGCATGCCCATAATTTCAAGCCAAACGGATTTACATGTGACACTTAATTGTCAGCTGTCATCGGTACGAATTTATGTAGAAATTTACAGATTGCACACCAACGAGACTGCTGATAGCATGACTCAAACCTTGGTGGAGCGACACATAAGACAAAGACCTTATTAGCTTTGCCTTCAATGTAACGAGCTTGAGTTTTTGAGTTGAGGCACCATACAAATCATAATTAAGGTGGATCCTAAACCGGTTAACTAGTGAACTAGTCGAAATCGAGTTGAAAAAAAAACTAAAGATTGGTTTTTCTCTAGATAAGCTTAATTATTGGATTTTGTCACGTACCAAACCAAACTAACTCAGTTATATTATATAGTTGAAATTAGAGGTGGAGTTAGCCGAATCAGACATTTGCCCACTCCAAGTTTTGGTTACAAATCAATGTGTTCTTGTATGCCACCAAAAAAATTACAGACATGAAGCAAATGAAACACGGCTTTGTCTGTTGTCTTCTACACTTTTTTCTTTTGTATTTTCATGATTTTCGTTCCAAATTCTTATAGTATAAAATTAGAATAAAGAACCAATCAATGCCAATCCATAATCCGAAAACAGAGAATAAAAAAAACCCTAAGCCTGCAACCAAACATTGGTTTAGATTCCAGAACAAAAACAGGGATAGGAATCGGATAGAAGATAGCACAATGGCACCTCCCACAAGTTCCTATCATTGGCCCTTCTATCTTTTACCAACTCTTTTGACTATTGGTCCTCCAAATGCAATTTTGGAAAAGTATGGGGCATCTAATGCCATTCGGTACAAAGCACCGAGGCAAAGATGTCAAAGAAAGAAATTAGACCCCCATGCAAAGGGTACTTTTGTCATCGAAAAGTACAGCCTTACAAACGCATAGAGCTAACGAATTGGCACCCATAGCGTGTAGAATTTGTCAACTGGGGCATTTGATGGATATGGATGTGAAGTTGTGAACGCCATAGGAAAGTTGGAGAAATAATGCAGCTACTTCTGCTTCAGTGGGAGTGTGTACCTTTACTGCCCTTCATTTCTAAACATCGAGTAGTTTTCTGAGGCACCGAAACACGTTTACGTGATATTATTATTCAACTTAAATCAACATGTAGATTTGATTTTTACTATAAGTAAGTATTATCGATCAATCTTATTACAACATGTGTATCAACGGTCGTCCAACATTTCTTCTAAATATATTTATCCATCTTTCCATGTAAACAAATTTATATAATTATTTGGTTTTGTTTTTGTTTAATTAATTTTTTTATTTTCTCCTGGGTGGATGTTTTGGATGGAGATAATGGGCTGCGCTAGCAGACATTTCTACCACCATATTCTTCCAATATTTTCTCTCTCACGGATTCTTCTTCCTAATTCTTAATGTCCATGAATCATCCAAACCTGCTGGCTTCTTGTTCTTCTTCCACTCCCAAAGTTGCTACTTCCACCATTATCTTCATTCCTTATTGTACTGTCAGTGCTTCTTCTCTGCATAGATCTTTGCAGCTGGGTGTGCTCAATAGTCAAACGTTAACAAACAAAACACACATGCTCGAACTGGGTTTGGTTTGAATTCAGGAATTTAAGTACTCACTCCTTAACTAGGATTTTCCTGTCAGATTCTCTGTTGGTTTGATTACCAAAGTTGGAATCTTTGCTGTCGCATTTGCTTGTTTTGGGTTTTGGTTGGTGGCTGAAGAGGATAATCAAATCAAACTCTTGTTAGAATTTAGAAAAAAACAGACAGAATCTTGGGATTCTCTTGTTCTTTGGAGTGCTGTTAGTAAATTTATTGTCTTTTCCTGATTTTGGGTGTCCTGTTTTTGGTTCCTGCGCACCCAAAGTTGAAGTTATTTGGTTGTGGATAAGATAACTTCTTCCCACACCCACCACACCACACACATCGTCCCCAGAATCCCAAAATCTTCCTGGTTGCAGTGAATTCAAGGTCGGTGGGTTTGTTCTTCCAAGCTTGGAATTTTTTACTTCTAAATGTTGGGTTTTGCTGGACAGTTCCTGTTGATTTGATAGCTGGTGTCTCCTTCTCCCTCCCTCTCTCTCTCTCTCTCTCTCTCTCTCTCTCTTCATTCTTTCTCTCTCTAGAATTCATTTGACCTCTTGGCACTGTTTGTGGTTAACTTGCTTGGTTCACTGCTGTGGTGGATGAGTTTATTCCATGTATTTGAGTTCGGTTTAAAGGTGGGGCATCTGCTTTGGATGCTATGTTGCTGGATTGTATCTGTAATTTCCATGAACTGGTACCTCACTGGTGGGATTGTGACAGACACCAAGGTAGGTTTGCTTGGTGAAGCTGCTAATATGTGCCTCAAATGGTGGGAGAAAATCCCAATGAACATCAGCAAGATCCGCCACCATTACTACCAGTATATCGGGTCGAAGAGAGTCCGAAAAACGTGGTGGAGGAGGCTTTTGTTTTCGTGGGTGGTTGGGTGGACAATTGGGAGCCTCTGGATCTTGTGGTACATGAGCTCACAGGCCAGTGAGAAGAGGAAGGAGACTCTTGCAAGTATGTGTGATGAGAGGGCGAGGATGTTGCAGGATCAGTTTAATGTCAGCATGAACCATATCCAGGCCATGTCGATACTGATCTCGACATTCCACCACGGAAAGTATCCGTCGGCCATTGATCAGGTAAAGAGATCATCTGTCAACGTGGAGCAATTTAGGATGGTAAATATGTTTTAATTGATTGTGTCATTGATGCTTTTGATGTGTATAGGCTAATTGGTGTTTCATGTCACTCGGATTGATATTAATTGAGGGTACTTAATGAGTACCTACCCCTGTCTGTTAATTAACTGGTTTGCTAGTTGATGCATTTTGTTCATGTGGGGATTTGCTTTAAATTCGAAGAATTTTGTACCGGTTTCTCAACCGGTGTTAATTTGATATGTTTAGCTTAATTTAGTTTCAGATATTCAGATCTGAGCATTCTGTAGCTATGATGCTTGTTATCTAGTTGATGGAACATCCTAACTTTCGAGCCTGCAGAAAACTTTTGCGCGGTACACTGAAAGAACTGCTTTCGAGAGACCCCTCACAAGTGGCGTGGCATATGCTGTAAGGGTGCTCCACTCGGAAAAAGAACAATTTGAGAAGCAACAGGGCTGGACTATCAAGAGAATGGATACCCTCGAACAGAACCAGGTTCATAAGAATGACTATGCCCCAGAAGCCTTGGAACCTTCCCCAATTCAGGAAGAATATGCTCCTGTTATCTTTGCACAGGATACCGTTAGACATGTCATCTCTTTTGATATGCTGACCGGGAAGGTATTTCCTTATCTAGTTTCTTTCGTCAACTTGTCACGATTCATTTAACAACTATACTGGTAGATCCAGTCGAATTCTATTATCTTAATTAAGCAGCATGTTAATTGGTAGTTGTCTAGGATCTTTTACTTTTACTTTGCAGTCCTGATGTATCCAAAATTTAGATGATAGTACCTTTATATTAGAAATTTAGAAAGCTCTTGACATTGTCTCATGCTATGTAGAAAAATTTGGTTTCCTGATTTGCAATCCTCAATCGTGAAGTTTCGTTCATTTGCGTTTCAACAGGAAGATCGACAAAACGTGTTGCGTGCAAGAGAATCGGGAAAGGGGGTTCTTACTGCTCCTTTTCGGCTGCTTAAAACAAACAGACTTGGAGTAATACTGACATTTGCTGTCTACAAAAGAGATCTGCCCTCAAATGCAACTCCAAACGAAAGAATTCAAGCGACTGATGGGTATGCTTTCTTTGAATGAGAACATGTTATTAATAAAAGCATAATACAAGTCTTCCGCCAATAAAAAGCATGTCCACATTCCTTTATGGTATCATCAAGGCCTTGAAGGGATATCAGCAGACAGAATTGCTTTGCTGGACTCAGAACACTCAAAGTGGTTATACTTTAGAAGAAGGTTTTGTAATCCTGTTGTTTCTGCCAACCAGGTATCTCGGTGGAATCTTTCATATTGAGTCACTGGTGGAGAAGTTACTTCAACAACTTGCTAGCAAGCAAACCATCCTTGTGAACGTGTATGATACTACCAATCAGTCGCATCCAATCAGCATGTACGGTTCAAATGTTTCAGATGATGGATTGCAGCGCATCAGCTCCTTAAGTTTTGGAGATCCCTTAAGGAACCATGAAATGCGGTGCAGGTAACTACTAAGTCTTGTGCCTTATACTTTTTAGGGTTGAGCTTCTATGTTATATAGGCCTCTCCTTGGTCTCTGGTAATGGGACTGAGACTAGGAAATGTTATGTTTGTGTTTCTTATTCTGATCACACTGTTTCTGAGGGACCTAGGCATCTAGAAAGTCTTGTAGAACTGTATTCAGAAGCTGAGTTTCTTCTTTATGCAGGTTCAAACATAAGCCACCTTGGCCGTGGTTAGCCATTACAACTTCTATTGGGATCCTCGTGATTGCATTGCTTGTTGGCTACATTTTCCATGCAACTGTAAATAGGATTGCCAAAGTGGAGGATGATTTCCATAAGATGATGGAGCTCAAAAAACAGGCTGAGGCAGCTGATGTTGCCAAATCTCAGGTACTTTCTGACTTTAGTTAATGCAGGAAAATTTTGTTTGGAATTGTACTATGCTTGTGCCTAATCAGATCTTAATCCTCTGTAGTTTCTTGCAACTGTTTCACACGAGATCAGAACCCCAATGAATGGTGTCCTAGGTGAGTTCGCGAGACTGCTGCTGTTATTTGTTTAAAATCATGTCCCAGCATTGCTCAAGATTTTAGAGCAAAACTACAGCCAAAAGAAAGCTTGCTGAACTTTGAGTATTTGACAATCCTGTCCCTTTTCAGGAATGTTACACATGCTAATGGACACAAACCTGGATGTTACTCAACTAGATTATGTCCGAACTGCCCAGGGAAGTGGAAAAGCTCTAGTCTCACTTATAAATGAGGTATTGGACCAGGCAAAGATTGAATCTGGTAAGCTGGAGCTTGAGGCGGTGCGTTTTGATCTGCGAGCTATTCTGGATGATGTTTTGTCACTCTTTTCGGGGAAGTCTCAAGAAAAAGGAGTAGAGGTAAATAATGTTTCCACCCCCACTACTTCCCCAGAACAAAAAACATTTTCCACTGTTTTATGTATGGTTTTCTGATCTAAGTTTTCATTGTCTAATAACTGAACTTTTGAAATTTTCATGACCAAATTTTTGGGGAGAGCAGTTGGCAGTATACATCTCAGATCAGGTTCCTGATATGCTTATTGGTGATCCTGGACGGTTTCGGCAGATTATCACTAATCTCATGGGGAATTCAATCAAAGTAAGTGTCTAGTGGGTTCTCAACTATTTGTTAAACAGAGTAAAATCATGAGAGTGGATAAATGTACCCCTGCATATCTTTATGTATCAAACCGTATATTAGGCTTTGTTAAATACGGGAAATTAATTCTATTTAAGCCATGTTGGCCGCATTCTGTATAAAATGGCAATGACATTGTTTATTTTATATACAGTTCACAGAGAAAGGACACATCTTTGTGACGGTTCATCTTGTCGAGGAGCTGATCGGCTCAATAGGCGTTGAGACTGAATCATCATCGAAGAACACTTTGAGTGGTTTCCCCGTTGCAGATAAACGCCGCAGTTGGGGAGGATTTCGGTGTTTTGGTCAAGATGGATCTGCGAGCCGTTTTTCATCCTCATCTGACCTCATCAATATTATTGTATCTGTTGAGGACACAGGAGTAGGAATCCCTCCAGAAGCCCAACCTCGTGTTTTCACTCCTTTTATGCAGGTGGGACCATCCATCTCACGTACACATGGAGGCACAGGAATTGGACTAAGCATAAGCAAGTGTTTGGTTGGCCTCATGGAAGGGGAAATCGGGTTTGTTAGCATTCCGAAGATTGGTTCCACATTTACATTTACTGCTGTTTTCACCAATGCCAGCTCCAGTTCAAATGAGTTAACCATCGAGCAAATCAACAGCCAGTCAAATGCTGCATCCTCAGAATTTAATGGCATGACGGCATTAGTAGTGGACCAAAGACCTGTTAGGGCCAAGATGTCAAGTTATCATATCCAACGGCTTGGAATTTGTGTTGAAGTAGTTTCTGATTTGAATCAGGGTTTAGCTAGCATAAGCTGTGGGAGTACAACTATCAATATGGTCCTTGTTGAACAGGAAGTCTGGAATAAAGATTCAGGAACTTCAGCTCTCTTTGTCAGTAATTTACGGAAAATTGATGGACGGGTTCCTCCAAAACTGTTCATTCTTGCCAATTCTAGTAGCTCATGCAGAATAAGCTCTGCAACTTCAGGTGTCTCTACCCCAACCGTCATCATGAAACCTCTCAGGGCAAGCATGCTCGCTGCCTCACTGCAAAGAGCCATGGGAGTTGGTAACAAGGGAAATCTCCGGAACGGGGAGCTCCCAAGTTTGTCTCTCCGCAATCTTCTGCTCGGAAGGAAAATTCTTATTATAGATGATAATAATGTGAATCTCAGAGTAGCTGCCGGTGCTTTGAAAAAGTATGGGGCAGAGGTGATCTGTGCAGACAGTGGTAAAAAGGCAATCTCACTGCTTACACCACCCCACCATTTCGATGCCTGCTTCATGGATATCCAGATGCCAGAGATGGATGGGTGAGTGATGCTTTTAGTTTTGAAAGCTTTCAATTTGAAAACCTCACTGAAATGTCAGATAACTTAAGATTTAAAAATAATATTTAACCTGCGAGGCTTACTTCTTAGCAAGTTCAGTTTTTGCAAGTCGTCTTATATTGAAGGTAGCCATGTAAAATCTCTATTTCGGTTGTATACTTGGCCATTTTTTGGTAATTTTGATCCATTTGAGCTATCCTGGATTAATTTTGTCACGACATTTATAAGTTCCATTTCTTCCCCCCACAGGTTTGAAGCTACAAGGAGAATACGTGACGTGGAATGCAATATCAGCAACAGTATTCAACATGGCGAAGTTTCTGTGGAGGATTATGAAAATATTCAAGCATGGCATGTACCCATTCTGGCCATGACTGCTGATGTAATTCAGGCAACCCATGAGGAATGCACAAGGTGCGGAATGGATGGATATGTTTCAAAACCATTCGAAGCTGAACAGCTTTATCGCGAAGTTTCACGTTTTTTCCAATCTACTACAACTGGAAACGCGTAGTGAGGACTTGAACTGATGAGTTGCTGATGGCATCAGCACACCGTTTCTCCAAGACACTGTAAATGCATTCAGAATTTTCCTCGGAGTAAGTTTTTATTGACGAAGATTTAGTTTGCGCGCTCCAATGCTCCATATATTTTCATTGTGGAACATTAGAAGAAAATGTACGAAAATTTGATGAAATCATCGCGCGTGCCGTCAGGAACTGACAACACACTGCCCATTGGCTAATTTTTTCAGGAGAACATTTCTTTTGTCACAGAGAGTGTATATAGGAGCCCTGCTCGATCACTTGTGATCCAAGTCAGTTTTCTTTTCCCTTGTATTTATTTTTGTGAGCCAGATATCAAAGCCGGTTCATTCTCCTTGTAAAGTTGATCCATCTCCAAGCTTCTTCCACTGAAATCGGTAGCCTGGAATTTTGAGTTCCGGTTAAAGTTCAAGAGAACCGACGACGTTAAAGCTCTGGGTTTGGATTCCGATTCTGATTCTGATTCTGAATGTAATAATAGAAGCTCGCATCGTTGAAGATCTGTCACACTTTACTTAGCATCTGTGTATTATGTAGAGATTGATTTGGCAGGAAGGAGGATGTTGTAGCCTTTCCTGGGAAGCTGTTGGAGAATGCACATTGTAAATTACAACCTCAATAAAGATATGTAGTCGGCCATTTTTTTCCTTTTAGATTTGATGTAACCATACAATGTTGATAATTTGAGAAAGTCGATTTTTATTGTCCGAGTCTATTGCAGATATCGAACTTTTGACATGTGGATATTCGATGCCAAGCCCTAATAACATACTCTGTTTTTTAAAAGTACCTAGTTTGTCGAAATAGAATTATTTTCTTATCAAACAATGGTGAGCCCCGATAACATGCTCTTTTTTGTAATAGTACGTAGTTAGAATGATTAGTTTTTAATGGTTGATTGTAGAAGTGAACGTTGCTAGAACGACTACACAATGATGATACAATGACAATTTGATAAAAACTAATCATATATCGATGACTGAACGATGACATAATGACCACACAATATTGTAAAAACTGATTGTTTCTGCAATCAAATGTCGAAACCTAATTATTCCAGATAATTGCACCAAAACAACATTGATTCGTATATGAAATCGTATTAAAATCCTACTTCTCTTTCACTTTTATATTTCTCAAGATCAAGTTGCACGTTTATTCATGCACCGAAACACAAAAATTCTCTCTTCTTCAATATCGCTGGTACGAAAGAACAAAAAAATTATAGAATTATCATAAAAACTAGTAATGCGGATCACTACAAAACTTGCTCCAAAGTCTAGAATAAAAAACAAAAATAATAATAACAACCAGCGTTATAGTCACGCGGCAATACTTTTGGATTAGGATTGATAATTCAAAATTTATGATAATTATAATTTGACCCCGCAAAACTCAAATAATTGAAATATAAATATATATATAAAAACTGCCCACTCGGTCACAAGTTGTCCCTACTCGCTCCGTCTCCTCCCATCGCTTTGTTTTGCAGCAGTCCCTTCTAACAAATTTCACAGTCGAGTCTCCTCTGCGGCGTGGCGTTCAGGTGCGACGGCGATGGATCCAGACGCACTTTCCAAGGCCTTCGTTGAGCACTACTACACGTTGTTCGACGCCAACCGCGCGGCCTTGGCGAATCTGTACCAGGAAAGCTCGATGTTGACCTTCGAAGGTCAGAAGATCCAAGGGTCACAAAACATCGTGGCCAAGCTCACCAGCCTCCCTTTCCAGCAGTGTCAGCACAGCATCACCACCGTCGATTGCCAGCCCTCTGGCCCCGTCGGCGGCATGCTCGTCTTCGTCAGCGGCAATCTGCAGCTCTCCGGTGAACAGCACGCTCTCAAGTTCAGCCAGGTATAATATTGCTTACCTCGTCTTTGTTTAAATCTTTTGCGGCGATTTTAGGGTTTTAGATGTGACTCATTTGCTGATCTGCTGCTAAACCGGCGTGCGATTGGTGGTTGTTGTGACGATTTGATTGTCGTTGCGTTTCTGCTGTTGCTATAAGTAGGATTATGAGTTTTCTTGGGTATGATTTTAGTGATTTTAGCCTCTGTGATCGAGGTTTAGTTCCCGATCTACTCGAAACTCGAGTATGCAAATCCGATATTGGAACTGCAATCATTGATTGACTGTATTTGGTATGATTTACCAGGTGTTTGTCTGTATGTGATTTGATTTGTGGACCTTATGATTAGATGCATGCGTTTTTAGCTTGTGTGATTGCAATTTCATTCGGATTCATCATTCACCCGTGTGTGCTTATGCAGGTTTCACTCACTCAGCGGATTACTCGCGGAGACGGACATTTGTAGCTTTGAATATTCTGATTTTGTTTCTTTTATATTTGAGTTTGATTGGAGCTCACATGTTTCAATGCTGTGGATTTTGTGCTCGTTTGGTGTTTCTTTTTATTTATACACATCAATTGAAGATTCTTAGTCGATTTAACGATGCCTTTTGTTGTTAATTAGATATTGGCTTCTTCTTATGTTGAACCGTGTGCATAAAAGTACTGTTTTCTCTATGTTGCAAAGGAATTCTCTATTGAATTCTCAGTTTTACTAAATAGTTGTTTCATTTTCCTGTGGCCTAAATTATGGCATATAGGTCCACGAAATTCGTCGTCTTCTAGTTTCACGTCATAGAAAGTTTTACGTTGTTGTTATGTATTTTTGATTTCATTGATTGGTATTTATTGTTTGGAATTCTATTTATGTCTATCCGTTATCTCTCTTGACTCTAATTGCTTTGTAGGTATTATGAAGGGTTTTGTATCACCTTTTGCTTAATGGCCACCCGTTTTACAGGGATCTTGGACAACGTGTAGTGATTAACGATTTGAAACTGCTTGATTTGCTATTCTTGTCAAGAAAGTTAACTGATAGATAAAAACTCGGCAAACCTAAGTATGCTAATTATATTGGTTCCCTTGGTTTTCTGCTTCCGTCATGATGTGTGATGCACTGACTGAGTGACAGTTCGTGATTGTTGTTGGTATATATGCATTTCTTTGGCATGTGACTGTGGCTACTTTTTGCTTGCACTCAGCCATCAAACACATGATAGAATTCCAGCATTAGTTTTATCGCCCTCCCCTCCCTCCTGCTTTGGGATATGACATTGTGTGTTTTCAGGTGCCCCATAAGGGATAAGCGCTCCATTCTGCGTCTTGTTGTTGTCTTGCATCCCTGTTTATCATTATACCATGTTCTTTGCTCCCTGCTTCTTGTATTAACATTAAGAGCCATCTCATGGTGTTGTCATTATCGCTTTGCTTCATCAGGACCTCAACAGCTGTTCACTTATACATGAAAATTTTATGCGGATGTATGTGTTTCAGATAAATAATTCCAAGATTCCCGAAAAATTGTTCTTAAACCTGTTGCAAATGAGTGTTCTACTATGTTTACTTATTTTAAATAATAGGGTGCTGGCATGTGTCTTCCTTTATCGAATCCAATATGCATGTGATTTACCATTTACGCAGGATTGTGAACATCTTGAAATATTTATCTTTACATTGTAGTTTACTAGTTTTTGTTTCCATCTTCAGCTGGCTTCTACCTAATCATAGTTTTGTATTTCATTTCCAGATGTTCCATCTGATGCCGACTCAACAGGGAAGCTTCTACGTTCTCAATGACATTTTCCGGTTGAACTATGCGTGAAGATGAGATTACGAAACACATTTCTCTCTATTGCAGGTTGAACTTTCGGTCTTTGGGTTGGTGGTGTGTTTAGTGTTGTTGAATGTGGTTTTTTTCTCTAAATTTAGAGAAAATTTCAGAGATTATTATTGGTTAAATGGATGATGCTTACCTTGCTGGGTAATTGTCTAAATGAATACAGTTATTGGAGGTTTGAAGACTAATCCTCATATAAATTTTCTGTTTTGCTGTAATATCTAGTGATTGCTTGGTGGGAATTTGCTATCAAACCACATGTGCATGAACGGCTGATAGTAGTATCGATAACGCAGCTGTTTTCACTCAAATAAATTTTGCAACGGCAAGGGAGATTTTCTTTGGTTTTTTCTTTCTAGCTCTCTTTTCCAACAAGTTACGTTTAGTAGGAATGGCAAAAATTCTGGATAACTGACCAAAGTGCCTGGATTGGATTGGTTTGGCTGGTTTGTTTCAGTTTTCCCAACTGTGCAAGAGAAGTTCAATCGTGTCGTGCTGAATGTACACGCACATAATCGGCACCATTGTTCGGGAGAGTTGGGTCCCGGCCAGCGGCGTTCTTGCCTTATCGTTCATTTTCTTTATCAACCAAGATGTATTTCTGAAAAATGATTTGAAAACCATATGTGTCGAACTGATCAACAGTTATAGTGATAAGTAGCATCTTCACAGTGAACCATGAATTTTTTTAATTCATACGAATGACCAAACGGTCTCTGCATGAGGAGGTAAAGGATTTTCTTCCGCACTGCCTGCTGGGAAGGATGAAAGTTCCATCTAAACATCCCCTTGTCAAGAAAAAAGAAGAGAACCTATTATTGCAGTGTTGGGCCGTGTCTTCTTTTGTTGGCATATTCATCTTTATGCTTGTAATCTCTGTTTCCATATGCTAATCATACTTGTTTTTACGGTTTTCGTTTTCAGATTTTCGACGTGATGCCGATGGCAGACGGAAGCTCCGGCGTTATAATGACATTTTCCGGTTGAACTACAGAGAAAGACAAGATTATCACTCACATTTCAACAAAGGGTGGTATTATGTGCCACACTTGAACAAAATTTCCAAGTGATCCCATCCTTTGGATAACTTTCAATTATCTATTTAATCAACCAATCTTACGGTCCATCGACAATATCCATCAAGACAATCCCAAACATACTCATATGTTATGTTCGGTAATACACAAGTTGACGCATATACTGAAGTGACTTATAAAATCACCGCAAGAAGGAAAAAAAACTAAAAAGAGACAAACATTAATAATAATATTCACAGTTTTGTTGAAAAATTCAATGCTTTTCACTTAGACTAATATCTGGCAAGGGGAACTCAGGTATTTGGAGTGAAGGAAGAGAAGGAGACTCACCCCGGTGGCGCTCTTCCGAGTCCTTCCCGTTCCCCGTCAGCATCCCTCCGATGCATCGAAAGGGGTGTCTGAATCCCTCGTTGAGTTTCCAAAGGAAAGTCGCCTCAGAGGCTTGCCAGGCGACAGTGAGCACAATCATGATAGAAAGCAGCCAGTGAGTGATGCTGTTCTGTTTCTTCACCTTGTTTACTTCTCTCACAATTTTTTCCGTATCAATTTCAGCCCCACCGCCATCTGCTTTGCCACAACTCTCATTTTCCGGCTTCAATTCGCCGTCTTTAGAGGACGTTTCCTCTTCCGTTTTGGTTGAAGTTTCCGAGTTCCGAAGCTCGCCATTGCCTTTTAATGATTCCAACTGTCAATAGAAATGAGACTGAATTGAAATACCTCAAAATATTCATCATGCAACCTATCGTAACGAAAATCGACAAAAATTTGAAGTATTTTGGAGTCTCAATGGCAATTCGTTAATATGTTTATGCATTTGAGGCGCGCAAATGACACGATGATATGTGTAAGTTTGGCTTTAAATAATTGTATCATGATATCATCTGGCGTGGTAATATTGTAACGTGTCATGAAAGTTACTCCCTTATCAGAAAAGAAACGATACGAGGGGAAATAGATAGAGAACTAGTTGAGATGGCCGGTGATCTGACCTGGGAGAGCAATCGGTGGAGGAGGAGGCGGTCCTCATCTTTATCACCATCATCGTCATCACCACCACCTTGGGAAACGCCCTCGCCGGCGGAGGATTTACTGTTTTTCCTCTCCTCTAAGAGCCTCTTGATTGCCTCATTTATCAGCTCCATGTTCTCATCTTTCGAATCCATAGGTTACGTTGTAATATCTCACCTGGAGAGAGAGATGAGAGAGAGATGAGAGAGAGAAAACTCAAAGTCTCGAACCCTTTTCGTTAATTCTAGATTCCACCCGCAGCGCACTAAGGCGCCTCACGGAAGCCACGCGACAAAGCGTCAGCCGCTGGGTCCAGCGCTCGCCACTTGATACGAGCCCCACGACTCTCTTCTTCGATCAAGGTTGGCCATTTTTTTCCTAACTATATTAAATCAAACGGCCGAAATTGAATAGGAGTAAATTTGACGGTAAAATAAAAATGGGTAAATTACATTTTATCTTTTAGTTTGGGATTGATTTTAATTTCTTATAACATCTTTAAAACATTTTAATTTCATACATTAACTTATCATTTTAGGATTTGAATCCTCGCCGGATCCCTCTCTAGGAATTAACGCACGTGGACCGTTGATAAAAAATCGTGTGACCACAATTTTTGCCTTTTTTATATTTTTTACTTAAAACGAGGTTACTTTACTTTTAAAAATATAAAAAATATTTAATTGTGACCGCACGATTTTTGATCAACTGGTGCACGTGTGTTAATCCTTAGGATCCAAATCCATCATTTTATTTCAATTTTATATGTCTGTTAGAAAATTCATTAAGTGGTGACTGCCAAATTTGTGCGCAAAAAAAATATTTTTTTATACTTTTAGAATATTATAATAATTTACCCTATTAAAAAAATAAATAAAACATAACACAAACCCAGAAAACCCATCCCCCCGACCACCTCCCTTCCCCAACCTAAACCCCCCATCCCACCACCCCCCCACCTCCCCCGAGAAGACGTACGACAGCACGACGACAGGGCCCGCGTGATTTTTGACCTCCAGTCCGGTGAGCATGAATATTCCCGCACCGATGACAACGCCAAGTCCAAACCAAATGAGGTCCCATCAGTTGAGCGTCTTCTTAATCTCGTTATGACTTCGCGCCTCATCTCCACCAGCTTCGTGCTGTCTGCCGACCGAGTCAGGACCTGATCCAAGAACCAGCCCGGCGTCTGCCTTAGCGTACTGACGTAATTACTGCAGCTTTGGAACGACTCCTCGAAAAAAAAATCGTCCCTTCAGTACGTGCAGTCCTCTCCGCTATATCCCCTCATCGTCTCCTCCGCCGCGCGCCACCATCTGTAAAAATTCAAACTCGCGTGGGGGACTTGCGAGAGAGGTGGGGATGGGGTGGGGTGGGTTGCGGGGGAGGTGGAGGTGGGGGTGAGGTGGGATGGGGGGTTGGGGTTGTAGGGAAGGGAAGGGATGTGGGTCGGGAGGGGGGATGGGTTTTCTAGGTTTGTGTTTTGTTTTGGTTTTTTATTTTTATATAGGATAAATTATTATAATATTTTAAATACATAAAAAATTATTTTTTTTACCACGTGGTACAAATTTGATAGCCATGTCAGCACCATATCATCACTTAACGGATTTTCTAACAGATGTATGAAATTGAAATAAAATGATAAGTCAATATATGAAATTAAAATGTTTTAAAGATGTTGTAAGGAATTGAAATCGACTTCAAATCTGAAAGGGTAAAATGTAATTTACCCAATAAAAATTAATGATCCAAAATTAAATCTAACAGCTAAACCAATTAAATAAAATATTTAAATCAATTTTTATCCAAAAAATCTATAAATACTTATGTATAGTTGAAACTAACAAATGAGTTGAACCCAATTTTCATTTTCATGACTTTAATGTTTTATGCGGTGCATATGTGCGTGAAATTGTGTTTAAGAATGATTTATGCTGTGTAATTTTTTATTGTTTTTTAAAATTTAAATATTTATAAATTAAAAAGTTCATAAAATATAAATAATGAAAATCTACGTAAAATTTATTTTTAAAAAATTTACTGAGAAGTAAATTAGACTAAAGCACTCTGTAACAACTTGGGATTTAACAATTTCTAAATTATGGCTTAAATTTCTCTGGATTAAATTTTTAAGCTTTAATCTACATCATTGCGCAAGGTCTTAAACCTCATAGTAAAAAATGCTCACAACTATGCACACGTGTCACGATAGTATTGTTTAGGTATTTGGCTCGAGTGACTATAGGCTAACAGTTTAACATCGAATTATTCCGACGCATGTAAGTTTTCCTCTCAAGAGAGAGGAGCGTAGGCCGAATCAACAACTGACAAATGTCGGTCGGAGCATTTACATCAACAACATATATTTCAAAACATATGCTCATGATTCATCAAACAAACATCCCTTTACATAACCCAGGTCAGATCGGATCATCATGTACAAACTCAGAAGTCAGAACCCATAAAACGTCTACCATTTATCAGCAAGATTTTCATCAACCAAATAAAGTTACTTAAGTTGGAATCATCAGATACTGCTTGCTTCTATGTGAATAGGTACATATCAGTGTCGTCTACGTTCAAGTTATTGCCACCGGAATTTGGTGCATCTGCTTCAGCACCTTCGCCGCTAGTGCCTCCTAGTTCAGCCTGCAAGTGAAACATATGTTCTTCTGCGATTAGCTAAATTCAAGTCCACGGAATGTTCCCTCACCAACGATTTGTTGCTTGTTTTCTTACCTTAGCTTGATGGTGCCGTGTCAGCATACGATGATATTGCTGGCGTGCCTCTGGAGACTCGACCATGGACAGCACACGCGAGACAGCCTCGTCAACGGCTACATTGACTTTCTGTTTGCGGAACACCTTGAGAATATCTTCATCTTCACTGTCTCTCGACTTTGTCTCCTGCCGAAAGCCACGCAAACCAACTCCTTTCCTTCGCCACCTAAGTACAACCTTGTCCAAAATTCCAACAGCCCAGCAAATTACCTTGTAGTGCTTCCTCACCTGATAACCTCGCACATACGCCTGCCAAGAGAAAAAAGTAATTCATTTTACTAACTAGAAAAACATCAACATTCTGAACTTATATGCGTGTGTTGCATTTCGTTAAAATGAAAAAGGTAAAAAAGACGACGACTTCTTTTGCATATGAATTGTATTCCTGAGTCCAAAAGGTGAGGTACCTGTATCTTCACGACTTTCTGGCGGAGAGTGAGGAAATCTTTTCGGCTTTTGTACCCTCGATATTTCTTTTGAATAGATATTGCAGCTGAATTGTAATCACGCGGATTGCGAAAGGTTAGCTTTGACAACGCTGAAAGCCCTTGAATGTCATCTGAACTGATACCATAGTCATCTATACTAACACCAGCTTCTTTATGTTGCCGTTTTCTGAAAGAATGCGCCCGGAAAGCAGACTGTATGCGTGCTGCAGCCTGAGCTGCATTCCGGACTGCAGCCAAGGTGTTTTTAAGTGACACCTGATCCTCACTGCCCTCAAGGCTTCTATTTGAGATGCTGTTTACTGTTAATTCTGCTTCAAACTCAGCTGAACCTTTGGAAAATTCACTTTCTTCCAGCATAAGGGATGACAGATGGCTAGTCAGTGACAGCTCTGAAAGATAACCTGCAAGTCCCTTATGCCCATTGGTTGCTGCAATAGATGCCGCAGTTTTGCCAACTGGATCTTGGGAACTGGGATCTGTCACCGCTCCAGCTGATGCACCAGAAGCTAAAAGTACGGCAGCCATCTTTTCCCTGTTAAGAATAAGAAAGTTTCAATGATCCACAACAAGAGCTAGCCTCTATGAGATTAGACAAATCCAAAAGTTAAGCTTAGTAATCAACCTTAATCTTAAACAAAAACAAATCCAAACTAATAATACCGATGACAACCCATGTGCATCACCCCTTTGCTAACACTCAGAGAAAAGGAAAGTTTCATTACCTTCCAAAACGAGCAGTCCAATGTAGAGCAGTCCATCCATTTATGTCGCGGAAGTTTATATTGACTCCACAATTTAGTATCGGGTTTAAGGCCCATGCAAACCCCAAACCAGCAACCATGTGTATTATCACTTGCTCTTTCTTGGACAAGGAACAACCATTCTGGTCAAATTCATGGGATCTGGAAGAAAGCCATTGCTGCAACTTGTCTTTCAGTAGCTCTTCCAGAAGCCAATATATGGTACTAGATGAACTTCCACTGCCGAGTAACAAGGCTTCAATGATACTACTCCATGAATCATCATCAGCTTTCAATTTCCTCAGGGACTCAGATCCGACACTTTCCCTTTTCTGTATTGATGAATCATCCATGAGCAACTGAACAAATCTGACTAGTAATAACAGCTCTTCAGCACTCTTAGCAGCTTCTTGTGGAGGTGAATTATTGTGAGTACAGCTACTGCTCTTAACTCGATAATCAAATTCCCTGACTTCACTGCAAGACACCCGATTTCCAGCAGTAATGCAGACAGTCACCTTCCTAGGAAGGTGAGGAGGAGCTTCACAACGGATTACACCTTCCTGAATGATCTGAGCAGGGACTTCGATATCACCAAACATACAAGTCCATGCAGATTCTGATGGATCACACAGAAAAGATCCAATAATGACGACCTGCATCTAGCAAAGTTGGTTTTAAGTAATTTGAAAAGAAATAAAACATCCAAAGGAGAATGTATGATGTTAGAACTTTGTTATAAAATAGAAAACTGAAACCTAGTGGGTTATGCACTGTTGGAAACTTAGCACCATAACAACTGAACAAAACAAAGATCACAGTGACTGGCTGTTTAGATGGGATGCATTTAAAATCCAAATTAACAGTATACGAACTCTTTATTTTCTTTGGAAAATGTAAGATTAAAATGTCAAGTTAAGTTTATAGAGTTGAGGATATTTGGTGTTTGAAAGGGCTTTCATAGACACTTGTATTGATAACTTGGATAATGGGTCATCGAGTTCTGGGCCTATACTCAAACTTTAGTTTTGAAGCATTAGATGCACCTGGTAGAAAGTATTTGCTAGCTGGTATGACAAAACCGAGAACAATCATACCTTTGTAGCTTCAGTGGCATAACCCCACTCTGGAGATATTTCCCGAATAGTGAACTTTTGATTTTGTGCAACAGTCAAACTGATATCAGAATCAAGAGATCCTATCTGGCCTTGCTCAAATAACTGTGTATAATAGTCTGGATGTGTTCCAGACACAAAATCATACGGATACAGCTTGGATCTGTCAACTTCTAGAGGCAGTGGCAAAGAATCTGGTTACATGTGAAGCTTGTTAGAGTCTGAAAAATACTCAATACGCGCTAAATGAAGTGTTAAAGCAATTTTCATAACGAGAAAAGGATATCATACCATCGTCAACAATATTTTCATTGGAATTTAGCCATTGATGATGCTCCTGCACTGCAGTTGGTCCACTCCTCAAGGAAGACAGCGAGTTTTCCTGTTTCGATTGGGAAAAAAACAATGAATTGATGGCTCAGTAGCTTAAAGGTACAACTAACATAAAAAGGTCATTGCCATCTTAGACAAAAGGGACCAGTGTATGCATAAAAGACAATCAAAGTGGCCAAAAGCTATCAGCAAATTCATCCGAGCAAAGGTGTAATAACAGTGGGCAGTAAAAAAGGTTTTAGCAACACTCACATTGCTGTCCAATGTATATAAAGATTTCTCCTCCGACTTGAGGACTGATGAATTCTTCCGTGGATCCAGAAACTCTTTCCAAGTAGCAGATTCTTTGTTTCCATCTCTGAATTCATGGTCAATGATTTTACAGTTCTCACCACTATAGTCTGCATTACCTTGCATCTGAGCAGGTTCACTGTAGAACTGATCGTGCACAACATATCTGGGTTCATTGAAGGCAGCAAACTGATCCTTATTGGTGATATCAGTATAATCCAGGATATCTGAAGTATTTGGATTGTCGTCCATAAATCCTTCAAAGCTGTCCTCATTTAAGCTTAACTGCTCTTCAAGCTGTCGCAAAGCTTGATTAACATCAAACTTAGTCGAACTATCCAACTCCCCCATTCCATATAAATTTTCTAGGTTCCCCCTTCGATTTTTGTTGACTATATCTGAACTAACTTCTAGTGAACCTGGACTGGATAGATTCTGATTAGGTTCATGTAAATCACTAACTGTGGGAGTAGTATTAGAGCTTGGACTGTGGCTAAAGGAAGAAGATACTGGTGATTGTACGAAAGATCCAGTACTCGGATTGCCCTGAAATGCATCATTGTATAAAAAATTAACACAACCCGGTGGGAAAGGGGTGGTGAGGAGAGGGAGAGAGAGCGAATTCATGTGAAAAGGAGTAGTGAGATATGCCTGGTTTATAATCAGGTTCTGAAGACTCACCTCATTAGTTTCTCTATAATGCACAAGTACAATATGCTCATATGCCCTGCCAAAGAAATTCTAATTTGTGAAATATATCTCTTCAGGGAAATGCACTCGACAATAATTGCAAGGGTACTCACGGATCTAGCATCCAATAGCTACGTCTTTGAAAACTTGGGTTGTCCTCTCCATGTGCGTAATAACAATTTAACGTTTCAACATTTCCAACCTATGCATACAAAACTTGGTTACTCAAGCTGAAATATAGGACTACACTGGCCTCAGTAGTACAAACAACATTAGCTTAGTGCAACAATACAAACAGAGCAAAATTAAGCACGAAGTTTTGCAGACTAGAAAACTATTTCCATCGGAACGCTGAACCATCCAAAGATTTCAAACAGATAAAGTTTATCATTTTATAAATACCCGAGAAAACAAATAACTGTCATGTGTTATAAGGACAGACCTTTTCACAAAAGAAAGCTTCAATGTAACTGAATAGATTGCTTTAACGAACCTTAAGTCGCTCATGTGCTTCACCTACGGTTCTTCCATCCTTCTTTTTACGCCAATTGTGCCCGTCTCTACGAAAGAAACGAAGGATCCTCTTGTTAAAAAGGAATAAAGATCCACCTGTCGCAAAATCCAAAAGAAAAAGACGTAAGAATAAATGGGATTCCAAATCTAGTGGAAGCAACAATGCCAATAAGCCATGACATTACAATACAATAAGAAGAGCAAACAGGAGACATACTACTAGGCTGTTGCGGGGGTTGGGGTGCGATCTTGTACTTTTCATGGTTCTGCAATATGAAGAGCACTTCAGCTGGCTTCAGCCAACGGGTTTGCGCTTCTTGAAACAGATCATTTATGTTATATCCTGAGACATCAAATGACATAGAAAATATCAAACAGTTTTCAATTGACAAGACAAATACAAATTTGAGATCACTGATATTGTTATGAAATTGTTGTTTGCAGCAGGAAAGACTTAAAATTGTTATAAAATAGATTAACAAATCAGAGATAAATCAATCACGGTCGCATAACGTTGGAATTACTTCATGCAGGGAGAAATTCACCAACAAAAAGTTCAAATTTTGATGCATAAGAAAACTTTAAACAAACTGCAAGCAGAACCAAATGTCCCTGATTAGAACCCAAATAAACACGAAGGGGATCAGAAAATTTTCGATCTTTTACATGATCTAGCATTTTCGTACTCAAAATTCGATAAAAATTATAAAAATTGTAGTTTAGTTTTTTGTTTCTGGGTATTTGCGAACAAGCTCAGTGGCCTACGTACCTGATTGCATCGTGCTCAGCTACCGAAAAATAAAAAATTGACTAACTGCAGAGAAAGCGGTTTACTTGCGGGCATTTGAACCGGAGGCGGTCGACGGAGCAAATTCGAGAGCCGAAGTTTGGAGGCGGAGAGACCGGAATCTCGGTCGTGAACCGGATCTCAGGTGAGCAGAGTACCGTTGGCCTTGTAGAAAATAACCGACAGAGAGCACGACCAAAGACTTCGAGGTCTTCAAAAAAAAATAAAAGAAAAGACTTCGAGGAGGTCGATAGAGAGGACAAAGGGTTGCAAGTCAACCGTAAGCAGGAGCGAATTATCTCCTGCGCCCGGTGGCTAGGAAGCGTCGCGTCCCGATGGGCTGGCGCAAGATTGGCAATGATTGATTGATTGATGCAAAGTTGGAAGCTTCACGGTACGCTCATGAGTGCTGAGGTCTGCACCGGCCGCGAAGCAGAGGAAGAAAATACGGGTCGGTGGAGGCGCCAAACGTTCTAGCTGCCCGGAGGGTATTGTGGTCATTTTGAAGCCTGCAATTTTAGCTGACCACAATATTGTTTAAATAATAATAAAATAGAAAACGTGGGACAGGTGCCGAGTGCCGTTAGATTCCTTGTTTGGATGGAAATATCCAAGATCCGATATCCCCACAGCCACAGAATCACAGATGCAACCCAGAGCTACAGGAATACATGCAACAGTATTAAGATGAAGTTTAAAACTCGATTGTTATTCAATGCTACGGTCTGGTAGTATTTATTTTTACTAAAAAGTAAGAGGTTTTAGGTTCGAATCTCGTGAATGGCGAATTCGATATCAAATTAAGTTATCCATTGTGTTGTTTAACCGAACTTCCCCTCCCTCTTAGTTAAAAATAGCGATGTATTACACACAAAAAAAAAAAGAAGTTTATAACTCAATTTGAAGTGCTTTTAAAATGACACACTTGAAGTGTTTATTACAAGAAGTACCCACTTCATATACATTTGTAGCCCAAAAATAGTTTTCTTAAAAGCCTCTTGTCATTCTCAAAACACCTACAGACAAGCCTTGAGTCTTGTCATTCTCAAAACAGTTACAGACAAGCTTTTGTGACACGCCAAAAATGAGAAGCTGTTTAGGAAAATTCAATTATGCTACGTAATGTTTGGGTGTAAACATAACCATCCCTTATCCAAAGGCTAAAAACGTGGAAAGGCCCAAAAAGGGACTCTTGGCGATTAGCCCAGTAATAATCAACCCCAACTTCCAATGATGAAAATTGGACTTGGCCGTATGAATTTGGTCCATGTCTTCCCAATGCAATAAGAAAACATAAATACAAAAACGAATCTCTCAGCTGATTAGGAACATTTATGAATAAATTGTATAAAACTATCTTAATTATGGATCGCACTATAATCTTGTACCTCATGTTTTAAACATTACAATATCATACCTTATCTTATAAATTTGTTGCAATGTCAAACCTTCGTAAAATTTTCTGTCAATTTAATTGTTAAGTGATGATATGACAAGCGTGTGGCCCACTCTCTGAATTAAAAATTAGTTAAATATTAATAAATGTTTTTTTTTTGTCTACACAAAATTAAAATTAATTAAACAAAAAGAAACTCTCTCCCTCTCGTTCTGGTTACGATTGGGCACCATCAGATCCTGCAGCCCAAACCCATCCCAAGGACAAATCCATGGACGGCAAACCCATATTCCAGTTTTGGAGCTGCGGGTCGGGTCGAGCTGGTAGAGAACGAGATGGGAGACAGAGCTGCCATTGTGGGCATCCCATCCCGTTCACATTTCTGGCAGAGAACGAGGTTGTCGATAGAGCAACGGACAACGACGACCTTGGAGACACAATATTAAGAGATCTGAGAGCTCACATGCTTCGAAAGAACAAGTTAGGGGAGTGCACGTGTTGGTCGCTGAACAAGCAAAGCTTGGCGGAGTCTGCTCGACGGTAGAGAACTGACGGTTGGTTGCTACAAAAATTGCAGGCACCCCTCTACACCTCCAGATTTGGGGGTCACCATTTTCAAATCCCTAATTTCCTATCTACCGGTATTAAACTACCCCAAATTTTGTAGAAAATTCAGGGCCTGTGTTGATATCCCATTTGAAATTTTTTATCATTTCTCAAAACATTTCTTGAAAAAAATTTCTTTAAGACTCAAAAACTTGATTGGTTTGCTATGTAAAAATTTTAAATCTTACGAATTAAACTAGACAAAGAGATCTAAAAAGAGGAGATCGTAGGAGAGGGAGAAAAAGGAGAAATTAGGGTCGGGTTCTCTAGACGGTGGTGGGGGTGCAAACAACCAAAGTTTAATTTTTTAGAGCTTGTTTGATATCCTACTTAAGTTTAACTTTTTTAACTAAAAAACACTTTTTGAGTTTTAGACGTTGAATTCTTGTTGGGTATGACTCTTTTTTAAAATTGGATTCAAAAACTAACTTAAAAAATAAGCTATTTCTTAAAAACACTAAAAGTGAGTTTTTAGAGTTTTTTTCTACTTTCTCCTCAACATCTTTTTATTGCTCTCTCCTAACCCTTTCTTTTTTCTCTCTTGACCCTCTCTTTCCTCTCTCCCCACGTCACACCCTGTCTTCTCTCTCTCTCTCCTCAGCCTTTGTCTCATCACTCTCTCTTTCTTCTCACTCCTCACCTTCTCACCGTATTTTTTTACTCTCTCCCTCACCTCCTCGCCCTCTCCCTGCCTTTCTCTCTCCTCGCCAACTATTTCTTCTCTCCTCCAATTTCTAATCAAGGTAGTTTTAAGAGAGTTTTAACGAAAGACTCCTGGTACTGTTCACTTTAATAAAAAATGACATTTTACTCTAAAAAGTCACTCCTGTTACTATTCATTTACAAAACATTTTTGTACTTTTGATTAAGGTTTTCAATCTCTTTTCATTAGTTTTCCTTATTTTGAATTCAAACTAAAAAAAATTATTTTTAAAATCTCAACCAAACATAGGTTTTTGAAATTTTGAGATTTAAAAGAAAACTGTTTTTAAGTGATGTTATTTGAAAATTATTTTTAGGAACAATAAAAGTTTTTGGCTAGGATACCAAAAGGGCCCTTAATTTTTTTTTTTTTTTTTTTTTTTTTTTTGGTTTTTCAGATTTCTTTTTAAATTTGTTCTTAATTCTACTTGTCAATCAATGGGATGGCCCACGTGGTTAATAAAGTCAGCTTGGAATTCTAGTTGGGCAAGAAGTAGCCACATGTTTGATACGATAACATTTAATAGAAAAGCTGACAGAGGTATGACAGTGAAACAAATTCATAAAATGAGGTATGATATTGCAATGTTTAAAATAAGAAGTATGAAATTGTGGCGTGACTCATATTTAGATAGTTTTGTGTAATTAATGCATAAATTACATAATAAACAGAAACGAATGACATTCAAGATTCCGTATTCGAATTCCTCTTAATGTAGGTGAATTTAGTGTAGATCTCATTCGGCAAATTGGGTTTATATACCATTTGTTGGCATATTTGGTACAATCATTCGTGACGTTCGCCATTTTCCTATTTCATTAATGAATATGCTCTTCAACCGCATCCTTTTATCGCACAACCATATATTTTAGATCTAAACTCTTCATTTATCATATTTAAATACAAGACTTTTTGCAAGTGAGAAAAATATCATTAAACTGTAATTCTAAGTGACTATTCAAGCTCATCTTTAGAAACGCAAATTTCACAACATATGGATTGCTTTTTGTTGGTTACTCTGCAATCATTTTGTGTGCGCGATAACGGATTGTGACGGACTTCTCTTTCAACCTTTAATGTTGATCATTTTAGTTTTGATTGTAGCCGTGGTTTTGTGTTATATTTTGTTTTCTTAGGAGGGGAAATGAAATAGGAGGCCATAGTATAATCGAATATTTAAAACAACTAACTCTACTCTACACTTCACAATAAACTAATTAGCAAGCTTAATTAGTATATATTTTAATATTTTTCAGGCCGTAGTACATTTTGTAGCCGTGGTTTTGTGTTGTCACTCTACTCTAAGGAGGGAAATTAGCTAGGTTAAGCAAATAGATATTAAAATTATCATATACGGGAATCGAATTTAAAATATCTGATTTACTACTTATTTGTGATGTAAATGACTTGAAATTCATATGACAATGCAGCACTCCATGTCTCAAGTCCCTCCTCTAATATCGCTACACACACACGTATGTGTGTGTGTGTGTAAAGTCAAGACCCTAGCGCCACTCCCTCTCTCCCAAAGTCAAGATCTCCCAAACCCAATTTTACATTCAGCAGCGGGCCCTTTCTCTTGGGTGGAGTCGATGGCAACCCAATCTCCTTCTAATCCCATTCTTCTTTTTCCTTAACCTCCATCTTCTTCCTTTTATTTTTCTTTGGCCCTTGATTTCTGGTAGTTTTGCTCTGAACTTGTCTCAGTGTTTTTGAGTTTTGCCTCAATTTCCTTGAGTTTTGTCTCAATTGTTGACAAACCTTGTCACAAATCAAAGTTTCATGCCTTTTTCTTTCCAAATTGTTGTTCTTAGCTGCGAGCTATTGCCCACCTGGTTCGGCTTTTTAGCTCCTTGAATTCCTCCTCCATGGACTTCGGTTGGAGCCGTGCCTTGGGTTTCAGTAGCTGCTAAAGTGCAATTTGCACCATTTTGTAGGATTATGGGAGCGCTTTTTAGAGCAAGTGGCTTGTCCATCCTTATTTTCTGTTCATCCTTTCGGTTTGTTAGCTCTTCTTCCTGCCTTTCTGGTGTCGGCAGCTTGGCGATGGTGGTGTGACTATTTTGGTGGAGGAGACTGGTTCTCGTTTCCCAATCTAGGGTTTTCGACTCAGGCAATGTTATGAGCTCACTTTTGGGGCTTATTTTCTTATTTTACTTTTGTAATGAGCTGCACTCTTACTTTAGTGTTGTGGATTGTTTTCAGGCTTGTCTCACTTTTTATTGGTGTGTTTTATTTTTAATGAAATAAGTTGGTGGACAAAATATATACATAAGTATTTGTGATGGGCCATCATGAAGATTAATGTTAGGGTAATTCTAGGGAAACAAAATTTTGAAAACTAAAGGACATGGAAGTTGATGATTGGTTTATTACTTAAGCGTTGATAAACGTGTTTATTCATATTGGTGACACATCATTTAATTTGTAAATTTAGTCTCCAGGATTTAGTCTCCCTAGCATTACCCTGGAGACTAAATTTAGAAACTAAATATTGTAAACTAAATGACATAGAAGTTAATGATTTGATTATTATTTAAGCGTTAATAAATGCGCTTATTTCTATTAGTGACATATTATTTAATTAGTTTGCAATTTTGTATCTAAATTTAGTCTTATTAGCATTACCCTAAATTAATGAGAAAGAAGCCTAACAAGCAACCTCTGGCTCTTATTCGTTGTCACATGCAAGCAAAAACACAGAGAGAGATCTTAATGGGACGGCGGGAGTGAATCCAAGTGACTTGTTTCCCCAACCCTCCGCCCCACAAACTCTCCTCTCTCCCTTTATCGTGTTTCAGTCAGTCAGTCAGTCAGTGTTTCCTTCCCATCAAAGTCTTCTCGATATATATATACAACCCCAAATCCAGTCCTACCATAACTCTCACTGGAGCATTACTATTATTATTACCAACCGATACTTCCTCGATTCCTTATTCCGCATGCAAATGATCTTTGCGAGAACTCTAAATCAGTAGTACAAATACAGTGAGCTTAAGGATGTTGGATTGGGGCCCGGTTTGCGTGGCAGTGGTGCTGTTCGTTTTGTTATCTCCGGGCTTACTGTTCCAGCTGCCCGGCCGCCATCGCTGTGTGGAGTTTGGCAGCTTCCACACAAGTGGTGCAGCCATCATGGTTCACTCCCTCCTCTACTTTGGTCTCATTTGCGTCTTCTTGTTGGCCATCAAGGTCCATTTTTATCTCGGTTAACTAAAACTCTTGTGTTGCTCCACCTCCTGCGTTACTGATTGAGGTAAAAAGGGACACCATTAGTGAACAATATGTGATCAACTTTTGTTTCATCAATATTATTGTTGCTTCATTTGAAACCTTCGATTACAATGTTATCGGATTATCTAGTAATAATAAGTTTGGACTTGATTATAATTTAATTGATGTTGGTTTGTATTATTTTTGTTGTGTTTTTGGTTGTGAAATTAAAATAATGGTAACGGGTGATATTAGGGATACTACATTTAAATCATTTCTCTAATGAAGTAGGGGTTCAAAATACAAGTAGGTCTCACCTCTATTAGATAGATGGTTTAAATGTGGTCTCCCTAACGTTTTTCAATTGTAAAATATTGGACGGTTGAAGTTTTAATTTCGATGTGCCTGTTTCATACTTTTATTTCTGATTGACTTAGCTCTCTCTCACTAGAGAGATTTTTCAATACCAGAACACGGGACAGTACGTGTCACATCCCGGCCCGGGCGGGACGACTTCCCGGGCCCGCTCCACCACCGTAGCACGATATTGTCCGCTTTGGGCTTACCATTCCCTCACGGTTTTGTTTTTGGGAACTCACGAGCAACTTCTCAGTGGGTCACCCATCATGGGATTGCTCTAACCCCCTTCTCGCTTAACTTCGGAGTTCCTACGGAACCCGAAGCCAGTGAGCTCCCAAAAGGCCTCGTGCTAGGTAGGGATGAGAATATACATTTAAGGATCACTCCCTTGGGCGATGTGGGATGTCACAATCCACCCCCCTTAGGGGCCCGACGTCCTCGTCGGCACACCACGACCAGGGTTAGGCTCTGATACCAAATTGTCACATCCCGGCCCGGGCGGGACGACTTCCCGGGCCCGCTCCACCACCGTAGCACGATATTGTCCGCTTTGGGCTTACCATTCCCTCACGGTTTTGTTTTTGGGAACTCACGAGCAACTTCCCAGTGGGTCACCCATCATGGGATTGCTCTAGCCCCCTTCTCGCTTAACTTCGGAGTTCCTACGGAACCCGAAGCCAGTGAGCTCCCAAAAGGCCTCGTGCTAGGTAGGGATGAAAATATACATTTAAGGATCACTCCCCTGGGCGATGTGGGATGTCACAGTACGCCATATGTTATTATGTAAGTTGAGGAAAAAAAATTTTATTAAATATCCTTCACTTGTATAATAACATATAACGTAGACAAACCGAAAAATCTTTCTCATTCATGGTCATGAATAAAGCAGCCTTAAACGAAATAGTGGATGTGGTCCATGTAATACTGCAACCGGCCAGCTGATACTTCCATCAACTGCAAGTATATATAGCAGCACAACGGATGTTTAGTAAGAAGAATATAAGGTCAATGTGAATGCTGAGGGCCGAAGTAGAATTTTTTCACTTATTTGGATGGACAGAATTAATCTGAACTAAGGAATACAAGCTGAAAATACTAATCTACGGTCAATGTGGTTTTAATTAAAACGAGCGGGTCTCAATTGTTTTATAATAGCCTTAAGTTTCATCGCTTATAGCAAACGTTTCCCAAAAATAGGCTTTATGACTTCTTTTGTTCATTTTGTTGGTATTTTTCTAAATTAAACCCCTGTGGTGAAAATGCAATTGGTTTTATTACATTTTGTGGAACTAATTAAAGGTGTAATCAAAACGAAGTTCCGTCAGACAGAGCATATGTGTAATGACCTGTTGGTTTTGAACATATAAGACTTAGATATATGTTCATCATATAGTATGGACGCATGGGTCACAATGGTCCGTTGCAAAACATATTAAACTTGAATTGACTATGGTGTCATCGTCCATCAAGATTAAAAAGGAGTAAGCAGAATGAGCATTAAATAACAGCTGTTTAAAGGGTTTCCCTCATGACGTTGCTGCTTTTCCATGCGTCTAATTAGCATCCTCCACAAGGCACCGACCATTCTAATCCAAATACGATGATAAACAATAAACAAGTTATAATAAAAAGTAGGGCTCTTATTAAACATTTTCATATATATATATATATATATATATATATATAAGGAGGTGGCAGAAGATTTCTTGATCCACAATCAACACTGATGCTCCTCCTTTTCAACATTGATTCCTTTCTTCCGTTGCTTAGTTACTAACACTCTTTGATTCTCTTCTTCTTCTTCTTCCCTTTTATACCACACAGGTGAACTCTTTGTGACGGTCTCCACTTAGACACAAACAAGTAAAAAAACAGCAGGAAGATCATCTCAGATATCGTGAAGAATGGCGGATTGGGGGCCCGTGGTGATAGCGGTGGTGCTGTTCGTGCTGCTGAGTCCGGGGCTGCTGTTCCAACTGCCGGGGAAGGGCAGGGTGGTGGAGTTTGGGAACATGCATACGAGCGGGATATCGATCCTCGTGCACACCATCATCTTCTTCGGCCTCCTCACCATCTTCCTCATCGCTATTGGTGTTCATATCTACACTGGATGACCATTACCTTAATTTCCTTTTTAGAGATTTGCTTATCATATCTTTTAATTTCAATATGCATGTTAGGCAATTTATTTGAAACCCTGTTCAGATTGTTTGTTTTGAATTTGAGCAGGACTGTTAGATTTTCTAAGTTTTTCCTTATGATCGATAAAAAAAATTGGTGAGGATGTGTTTCTTAACCTGGGGAAAGCATGTACTTCTCTCGACTTCTTTTTTATGTGTGGAGTTTCTTGTATTTTCCAATTTTCGTTCAACGTTATTGGTTTTTTACATTTAAAGAGTCATTCTTTGTTATTTATGAATTATAACATGATGACAAATATACAAAGTAACTCGTTAAAATCACAAAAGAAAATGTTTTGCTCATTTCTTAAACTGTAATTTTTAAAACTGTAGGCCCAAAAAAGAGATTATTTTTTATAGTTACATGACGAATGAATAAATAATCATTTATTTTTAAATTTGATATTAAAAATCAGAATTAATGTATGTATATGCTTCTAATGTTTTGCATTGATATCAAATTTAAAACTGAATGATTATAAATTCTTAATCACTATGTAATCAAGAAAACGAAATTATATTCCAGCGTGTGAAGCACTATTTGCCCCTTTCCCTGCTTGCTTTCAAGCTGAACTGAGTCGATTGACCCATGCCAATGAGATCTAGACAAAACCACCCCATTGCCGGTTTTAGAACACTTGGCAGTTTGATATCATTTTCCTTTGGGCTTTTGACATCTTCACAAGCTTCCTTCGTTGTAACTTGTACACTTGTATCGCTTCCATTTTAATGCACTCCTACTGACTTGTTCATTCAATCATTCGTTCAATCAATTTCTACTTGTGTGCATCTCCTCTCGTTCATCAACTTCATGGCCCCTTCACCGTTTTCCTCCTAATACCTGGGAGTATTTTAGACATTTCGAGTAACTGGAGATGAGAGAGATTTTCTCAAAAATTGACATAAAACGATCCTAAACCATACAAAACAAATATACCAAGCCTCTCGCTCCCACCGGGCAACTAATGGAAATAGACTAAACTACCGGACCAACTTAAAAAGAAAATAAATTGCAGCAGTCAACCTCTTTCAGTTTTTTAAAAAACTTACATGACACAAGTACATAATAACTATAACGTCCTGTAAAATTGATACAGTACCAAGTAAAAATAAATTTAGTACTACGTTGTATCATTGACACGAAACCTGCCTTTGCAACAATACACACGCCATTAAATTTCTCTCATCTACATTACCGAAAAGGCTAATAAAACGACAGCTGACCAAATAAATTCGTTATGGGAACGATTCGGTCCCCATCCCGTGCCTCCTTCATCTCCAACCGGATGGATTGCGTTGCGTACATTTAAGGCGATGCCCTTAAATTCCCCAAACACAATTGCCATCCCTCCCCTGCCCCCCACAAAGTCACAACCAAGAAGCAACCTTGTCGTTGACAAACCACTCCCATTGATCGACCAAAAATACAACGACAAAGCAGTCCCAACACGCAAATATGCACCCAAAAAGACAATGTGAAAGATCATCTGTTACTCCATTTCTTACTAAGAAAAACCAGAAAACGAATAGATGTGAGCTGAGCTATAAACTTTTACAGATTTGAGAACAAGAGATATATTGAGATGTATATGTACTGAAAAACAGAGAGATCAGAACAACGAAGAGGCTAAGCGACTTCCCCCGCTGTCTCCTCCCAACTAGGAATTTCATTGGATGCAACTACTTAGAATTATCATCATCATCATCCTTCAACAATTCACTATTTTAGAAGCCATTTCCACATATGCAGTAGAGTATTAATAAAACATTTATCCACTGTTCATGCATCAATTACTTCAAGAAGCTCTCGATTTAATTTACGGCCTCAGCTGCCTATACAACATTCCCTTCCCTATATACAGCACCACTCTCACAAGAACATCATCTGTGCTGCTGCTCCGTCCTTCCGTACGACATTTCAACTCTCTTGAACCACCTCCTCCCTCTCCTTCACAACAGCTTCCATGCTGCACCAATAGAAAATTTATACAGAATTACTAACAATCTTCCAGAGAAGTACCAACCAAGGCAGCAGATAATATTTCCAGTTCATATAGAATGGACGGGGAAAGAGCAGGGACGATGACCCAAAAAACAAACAAATGTCAAACATGTAATCACAGGCCTTACCTTCCCAGAAAACCTCCTTAATTATCAAATATAAAATAAACCCAACTAAATATGCTTCATTTATCATTTTCTATATCTACATTCAATGTCAACAAGCCAAAACTCTTCGTGAACAGTTCTATCTTAAATTCTCTTCACGGCGTTTCTGATCCAGGAACAACAAGATTGTAGGACTACCAAATTAACAGATTGGAAATTTAGAAAACCTAAAGTATTCCTCGGATACCAATAGATAAAGCAACTCAATTTTCTTCACGGCGTTTTCATATTCAAAGATCATTTTTTGAATCAAAGAGGACAAACGAAATTTAGTAATTTTTCATCAATGATCGTTTACACAGAAGAGACGTTTTATATGGTGGATCAAGGTTGGAAATTTGACACAACCGCGACAGCAATCAAAGCGAAATTTGATATACAGATGAGGGGCCGAGGGTAAAGCCAAATACTAATGCATATGCAGAACACGGCTCCGTGCTCTAACAGACCAAATGGTTTGAGATTAAATTTCTACCTGGTTCTATAATCCTTCCCAAATCACGCGATAATCGAATTCCGACCAAAGTCATTACATTTTAACACCAAAATTAAATCAACACGTTTCCAAATATTACCCCCTTCTAGTTCTACATAAAGAATATATAATCTTCCAAATCAATATATTTAGCAGATGGAAACAAATGATAGCATACAAAACGAAAACCATACAAATTTGATACCAATATTTCAGACAACAACAAGAACAACAACGAGAGACATAAACCATGTAAAGGAAAACAGAAGCAGATTATTATTAATCCAACAAAAGACAAAAACAAACATTAAACGCTCAGAGCTAAAGTAAAAAAGGCATAAAATTTACCAGGAATGTCCTTCCGCGGCGTCGACGGGGCGGAAGCGTAGCAAAGAATCGACTTCCCCAAGACGGAGAGGCTCGACAGGATCCCCGCCACGTACAACACCATCACCAATCCCAGCACCCACGGCATCAATATGAACCCAATGAAGAAAGTCACCGTTCCGCACAGCATCAGAGCCATCGAAATCCCCAGCATCAACGACGCGAATCCCGCCGGCGAGATCTGCGCCATCGACGCCGCCGCCGGCCGCCTCAACGACGACGCAGACGTAGTCGGGGGCATCACCACCGTGGAGTTATCGGAGAATTGAATCGGCGTGGGAGGAGATCGGAGGAGGTTGAGAACAAGAGCCGACAGCTCGTAGAAAACCCTGGATTGCTGGTCTTGTTGCTGCTGCTGCTGCCTCCGCATCATCTTTCTATCTTATTTTCTCGGGAAAATTAGGAAAATTGAGGTCTGAGGTCAACAATTCTTAAGAACCCAAATTCCTGAGAAATCCAAATCGAAATTTCGGCGAAATTTTGCTATAATCGAGGCAATCGGATAAAGAAGTGGGATTGGATTGGAGAGGGTTCTTTGTCTTCTGGATTGAGGTGCTTTTGTAATAATTTAAAAACTTTTTAAGATCAGTTTAAGCCCTTTCGTTTGAACTATCCCTATTAAATCTTTACTCATGCCATTTTTCCAAATTCCTAAATTTATGCCAAATTAAAAGTAGTAGAAAAAGTGAAATAAAATGAAAAAAGTGTTTGCATTAACCGTATCTATGTCAAACTAGAAAAGTAGTTTTTTTTTTCGTGATATATTTTGTAGCAATTTTATCCATATTAATTGGTAGGTAAATTAGTTTGTTCCAATTATTTAAAAAAAAAAATACTACACCTATATTATATATTTTGAATCAAATAACATTCCTCTAACTTGTAGGTAAATTATTTTCTATGTATTGTTATATATGTTAGACACGTTTTGTTGTTGTATAAACATAAGTGGAACATAATATTGTTGATTTTATACATCAAACTGCATTTCTTTTGTTATAGGTAAATTATTTTCCATGTACAAGTACTTATGTTAGGCAAGTTTTGTTGTTGTTACATACAATATTTTGTATCATTGTAAAGAAAGATGTTACATTACACCCATGGTATAATTGTTGTAGGTAAATTATTGGAAATTAATTTGTAGTTAGGTAATGAACATTTTGCATCATTGGAAATGAACATTTCAAAGAGTAGGTAGGTAAATTAATTTGTTTTAATTATATAAAAAAAAATTACACTACACCTAGCTATATTTAATTTTTCCAATTATTGAAAAAATTTATACTACAAGCAACCAAATAACATTTCTCTCACTTGTAGGTAAATTAGTTTTCATGTATTGTTAGATATGTTAGGCACGTTTTATTGTTGTATAAACATGGGTGTAACATAGTATTTTTAATACTATACATCGAACTACATTTCTTCTTAATATAGGTAAATTATTTCTTCTTTTTAATATACATCGAACTACATTTCTTCTTAATATACATCGAATTACACCCATGGTATAATTGTTCGTAGGTAAATTAATGTGCATGTAGATAATGAAATACAATGTTCTAATATATTAATAAAAAAAGGATAAATTCAAAAGTATTCAAGAGTAGGGTGAAAAAACTGAATCGAATAGTTTTATGAAAATTCAATACCTTTCTAAAAAATTAATATGCAATAAATTTTTAACATTAATGTCGTTTTTTTTTCTTGTTGCAAAATCATTTACTATTTTCTTACAATTAATTGTCTACATCAAGTATGTAATAGGGTATTTTAGGCATGTGAAAAATGTAAAATGTGTGAATTAATACGAAGTTAATGAATTTGCTTATGTGGATCCTAGTCATTGGGTTTTCTTTGAGTAAAAAAGTTAGGTAGGGTTTTATATAAAGAAAATTGAGTTTGAAAGGCTAAAGTCATATTTTCACTAATTTAAAATCCAAGTGGTGAGTTTTGAGAGGCGGATGTTTGTTTCTTTCTTTCTTCTATCAAAATCTCTGAGATAGGAAGCCGGATTTTCTTTCCTCGCCCTTTCCCTTTTATTTCCTCGGAAAACCGGCTGTTTGGATTGGAAGAAAATAAGAGAGAGAAAAGAAAGAAAGAGAGAGAAAGTCAGCTTAATGCGGAGGCTATCCGGAAAAAGCAAAAAATAAAAATACAACGGAGGTCGTTTGGGATAGGGCGACACGTAAGCTGTGAGCACGTGGCGAATGCGATATGGATTGGAGTGGAGTAGCAGCCAGTGATGATGAGCGCGCGGGACCCAGGTGACGTGGGACCTTATCCTCTCCCGCAAACAACCGCCTTCGTATTTTACAGCTTACTCTTCTTTCGCTTGGGCAATTAGCTAGTTTATATTTTGTTCTTTACTTAATTACAACTTTTTATCGGTGGACAGTTTTGTTCTATTCCATTGGTTTGGAATTCCCTTAAAATAGAGGGAATTTTAATAAAAAATTCACGTTACTGTTTACCTTAACATCATATTTTTACACTAAAAAGTTTACTATTCACTTTACCTTTTATTTTGTCTTTATCATTAAAACTTAAAGTTTTCAAACCATTTTCATTAGTTTTCCTTGAAATTAAATTAGTTTACTTTAAATTTAATTAGAAATGTGTAATTTTGAAATTACGAGTGATTCATTTTATTTGCCTCGGACTTTATATGTATTGTAAATTTTAAAATATTTTTATAGGTGGGTAGTTTTGTTCTATTTTTACCAGTGAGCTTCCAAAAAGCATCGTGCTAGGTAGAGATGAGAATATACACATAAGGCCTAGAGGATCCACTCTCATGGGCGATGTGGGATCTAACAATCCACCCCCCTTAGAAGCCCGATGTCCTCGTCAGCACACATCCGGGCAGGATGTGACACTATTTGTTTAGAATTTTGTTAAAATTAAATTAATTTATTCTAAAATCTTAATTAGAAGTGGGTAATTTTGAAATTATAAATGATTCACTCTTTTGTACTTCTGGTTTTGTACATATAGATATTCAGCGCACTCATAATTTTAAATATTTCTTCAGTAAAAAATATTGTTACAGGTAATATTAAAATTGGATTAGTTGTGGAAGTTGGTTTGATGCGTAAATAAAAATGAGGTGGACGATGCATAATTAGGAGACGGTTTGCATACTAATAATAAAAATTACAGCCAAAATATGGTACAAGCCTTTTCTTTTCTTGTTGTTAAAAGAAAATCAAAACCAATACCACTTAGTACTACGGTCTAATGATATTCTTTTTCACTTGTAAGTGAGATATTTTAAATTTGATTTTCGCCAAAGACGAATTTGAACTATATTATTACTAGTCTATTGTGAGATTTAGCATCTACCTCTCCCTTTAATGTATATAATATCGTTTGTTATAAAATAAACCAAAACCAATGGTTAAGGTGTTTTGTGAGTTTGTTGGACTATCCTTTGATGACTTGTCACTTTGCTATTATTTCTGGATTTGAATTTTATTGGAAGTTTCTGCTCTAGAGCTAGAAAAGGGCAAGTATTGGGCCCACTAATTATGGTAAATTGGAAGACATTATTATTGTTTAAAATTTCATTTTTAATGTGATTCATGCGATATATTATTATTGCATATTTATTTACGTTAGTATTTTTTAATAAAATAATTAGTTGATGGTTTTATTATAACAATTTACTTTTTTGAGAGCTAGAAAAACTCACAAAAGTAAAATGTTTAAACAAAAATTGAGATATTATATGCGTTTATTTTGGCTTTAAGAGAAAAAATTATGAATTTGCCATTAGTATTTGTTTATAATACTTTATCCTGGAGCTAATGAAGCTATTGTTTGTGATATTTGTTAATATATTGATTTTTTAGTATAAATTATATATTTATATTGAATATATGTAGAGAGATAAAAGAGTTTAAACTGGAGACACCATGAGTTATATCTTTGTTTATAATTTTAGAAATCTTGTAATCAAATGGAGCCAAATTTCGCTAAGTGCGTGGTGGTTGAAGCTAGATCACTGAAGTTGATGCACAAAATTACTGAACACCTAAAAAGTGGATGGGACGTTTGAGGTCTCAATCCATATTCGCGGCATTCTATATGTATATAAAAAAATAATATATATTAACTTATCATGATAGTACATGCACGATGCATGTATCTGTAAAATCATTGGGGTTGTCACGTTTGAATAGACTTAAAAAATAACAAGAAAATTGTTTTTGTGCAATCACGTGAAAAATGTGACACATATTTATATACAATATGGATTTTTCAGTGTGTGGAAAATATACATTAAATATTATAATATAAGTGGTTAGACATTGAAACAAAAAAAATTTAACCACTTGTATTATAAAACTTGGTATAACGTGTTGTATTTTCAGCACACTTAATTTCTCCATGTCTAGAATGTAGCTTAATTAATTACTTGATTGTTGTCCTAATCAGGAGGGAAAAGAGAGCCATTTCAAGTTGCAACTAGCTCTTAATCTAATTGCCTATGAGATTAGAGCCCCTACCAACTAGCAAGGGACTTCTTCTTTGTACAACGCTTGCTTAAATTGTTAAAACTCTAAATCAACAATTCATTAAAACTCATTAAACTAATAGATGAATTAAATATTAAAATTAATTGATAATACCGAGAGTAAATTCAAATAATATATAAAGTGAATTCAAATAAGAATACTCACGAGCACTAATATAGTTGACGGAGAAAATTATTGTGTAATTTCTAAGTGTGTGTTGGACTATCCTGTGATGACTTGTCACTATGCTATTATTTCTGGATTTGAATTTTATTGGAAGTTTCTGATCTTAGAGCTAGAAAAGGGCACGTACTGGGCCCACTAATTATGGCAAATTGGAAGACATTATTATTGTTCGAAATTTCACTTTTAATGTGATTCACGTGATATTGTATTATTGCATATTTATTTACTGCTAGTTTTTTTTTTAATAAAAAGATTAGTCGGTGGTTTTATTATAACAATTTACTTTTTTGAAGGTCAGAAAAACTCATAAAAGTAAAATGTTTAAACAAAAATTGAGATATTGTATGCGTTTATGTTGGCTTTAAAAGAAAAAATTATGAATTTGCCACTTGTATTTATTTATAATACTTTATCCTAGAGCTAATGAAGCTATGGGTGTGCTATTCACACATTTTATTTTACTTCTCATATATCCCTTGATAATTTATGTCCGTTGATCTTCTTCAATTCATCCAATCCGACGGTCCGAAAATTCAAAAGGTGTGATGAGAAGTAAAATGGGGTGTGTGGATATCACACCCCATGAAACTATTGTTTGTGAGATTTGTTTATATGTTGATTTTTTTTAGTATAAATTATATTTTTATATTGAATATATGCATAAAGAAAAAAGAGTTTAAACTGAAGACACAATGAGCTATATTTTTGTGTGTTGGCTTATGATTTTAGAAATCATGTAACCAAATGGAGCCAAATTTCGCTAAGTGTGTGGCGGTTGAAGCTAGATCACTGAAGTTGATCCACAAATTACTAAACTCCTAAAAAGTGGATGGCACATTTGAGGTCTCAATCCACATACGTGGCATTCTATATGTATATGAATACATAATATATATATTAACTTATCATAACAGTACACGCACGATGCAAATTTAGAAATAGGCAACGGTTATGGCGAGCGGGAACCATGATTATTTACCCATAATCGTTTATGTTTGTATACGCATAATCGTTTACCCGTTGGGTAATTGCATAAATAGTTATACTTATAACCATAACCGTTTATAAATGATTATCCATATCTATAACCGTGTACCTATTTAACTATAACCATTTACCCATTTACCCGTTTACTCGTTTTTGAACCCGTTTATCCTTTTTTTACCCCTTTACTCCTTTTTCACCCGTCTACATTTTTTTTTAACAACTTGAAAATTACAAAAAAAAAAAAATTCGAAACTAAACACTTTCGAACACATTCAATGACAAACTATCATCGACTCGTTATAACCGCGGGTAATACTTATATAACCGTATAAATGTTTTGATGTATTAAAAGCCATATAAAAAAAAACTGAATTAAAAGCCCAACTAACAGTAAATATTTTTTTTTCCAAATTACCCTGACAGAACCTAACAAAGCTCGTTCACTGTCTTTGCCTCTTTCTGTCGCATATGGGGCTTTTGGTGTTGCCTCATTTTCCACACCCACCACTGTCAGTTAGTTTTTTTATTTTTCATTTTTTTATTTTTATTTTTGTTGTTTTATGTATGCGTCTGTGTCTGTGTTTTTCAAAGTCGTTGAGTAATTGTAGGTTCAATCAGGGGTAAATTTGGAAGAAAAAAAAACATTTAAGCTATCAAGTCCCTTTTTTTTTTTTTTTTTTTTTATTTTATAATTTCGAACACTTGCGATCATTTTTTTTTAATTTTCACATATATTAAGTTAAATGGGTAAATGAATACTCGTATAACCGTGGGTAATACCCATAACCGATGGATACTCGTTATAACCATGAATAATACCTATAACCGTCCATTTAAATTTCACGGATAAACGGTTATACCTATAATCGTTTATTTGTCTAAACGGTTACCCATAACTGTAACCGTAAATTTTAAATGAGCGGATAATCACGGTTACCCAAGCCCATGGTTATTTTGCCCATCGCTAGAAGCAATAATCTGTAAAATCATTGGGGTTGTCACCTTTGAATAGACTTAAAAAATAACAAGAAAATTGTTTTTTAGCATTCACGTGAAAAATGTGACTTATATTTATAAACAATATAGATTTTTCAATGTGTGAAAAACAGTCTGGTACATCAAATATTATAATATAAGTGGTTAAACATTGAAACAAAAAAAATTTAACCACTTATATTATAATACTTGGTATAACGTGTTGTGTTTTCAACACACTTAATTTCTCCATGTCTAGAATGTAGCTTAATTAATTACTTGATTGTTGTCTTAATCAGAGGGGAAAAGAGAGCAATTTCGAGTTGCAACTAGCTCTTAATCTAATTGCCTATGAGATTAGAGCCCCTACCAACTAGCAAGGGCCTTTTTCTTTGTACAATGCTTGCTTAAATTGTTAAAACTCTAAATCAGCAATTCATTAACTCATTAACGACAATTTGGTATCAGAGCCTAACCCTAGCCGCGTGTGTACCGACGAGGACGTCGGGCCCCTAAGGGGGGTGGATTGTAACATCCCACATCGCCCAGGGGTGATCCTTAAATGTATATTCTCATCCTTACCTAGCACGAGGCCTTTTGGGAGCTCACTGGCTTCGGGTTCCATGGGAACTCCGAAGTTAAGCAAGTAGTGCACGAGAGCACTCCCAGGATGGGTGATCCATCGGGAAGTTCTCGTGTGAGTTCCCAAAAACAAAACCGTGAGGGCGTGGTCGGGGCCCAAAGCGGACAATATCGTGCTACGGTGGTGGAGCGGGCCGGGGAAGTGATCCGCCCCGGGTCGGGATGTGACAATTTGGTATCAGAGCCTAACCCTGGTTGCGTGTGTGCCGACGAGGACGTCGGGCCCCTAAGGGGGGTGGATTGTAACATCCCACATCGCCCAGGGGTGATCCTTAAATGTATATTCTCATCCTTACCTAGCACGAGGCCTTAAACTCATTTTAAACAATAGATGAATTAAATTACTAACATTCCATGATTAATACATAGAGTAGATTCAAATAATATATAGAGTGGATTCAAATAAGAATACTCACGAGCACTAATATAGTTGATGGAGAAAACTGTTGTGTAATTTCTAAGTGAGTTTGATTCTATTTCCCAAATCATAAGCCAAACACACAAAAAAAACCTCACTACATTTCTGCGTTCAAACTCTTCTCTCTCTTTCTAATGTATACATTTAATATAAGAATATAATTTTACATTAAATGTATAAAAATACGAAATGTTTATTTGATGTTCATTTCGGGGTTGGACAAAATGCTTGGAAAGAAATTGAGATATGGTGTGCAGATAACGTACATGCTTTATTTTGGTATTTGGTATTAAGAAAAATTTATAAATTCGCCACTAATATCTACTGGTAATACTTTATCATGGAGCTAATGAAACAACTTGTAAGGTTTACTTATTTTTTGTATTTATTTTTTAGTATAAATCATAATTTTTTATATTTAATGTGCGCACGAAAGGGAGACGATATATATTTTTTTGAACAAATGATATTATCTACATTAAAAGAATAATATTTACTCATAATACTTTATCATGGAGCTAATGAAACAACTTGTAAGGTTTACTTATTTTTCGTATTTATTTTTTAGTAGAAATCATAATTTTTATATTAAATGTGCGCACGAAAGGGAGACAATATATTTTTTTTTGAATAAATACTATTATCTATACTAAAAGAATTTAGGGGTGGACCTAACCACAGAACGGGCTAGTAATAATGTGGTTTGAATTCTTCTTTTACAAGAATTGAATTTGATACCTCTCACTTATAAGTGAAAATGAATATCACTAAACCGATAATTGAATTCGGAGTGAGTTATCATTTTTGTGTGTTTGGCTTATGATTTGAGAAATCTAGTAAACCAAATGGTGCCAAATTTGGGTTGCGTGGTGGTTGAAGGCAGATCATTGAAGTTGATCCACAAAATTATTAAACTCTTAAAAATTGGATGCCATTGTTGAGGAGAGATTTTTCAACGTGACTGTCACACGAGGTGATACATCACGTGTCCTTATATAAATTGTAGGATATATGTGTTAAAAGATTAATAACTTAAAAAATAAAATTTCCCACCACTTACATAAAAACACGAAGTGTACCATCAGTGTTCTCCTTACAACTAAAAATTTCTCATTATTGAGGCCTCAGTCCCATACACGTGGCATTTCATATCCCTCAAAGATTCTATATGTAAATGAATATATAAAATACATATTAATAATATATATAACCGGCAGTGGTTACCTAATGTTGCTTGTTCTAATTCATTATTTTAGCTTATATCGTACTAGAATGTGCACAATACAAGAATCTGTGAAATCATTCGGGTTGTCACGTTTGAATACATTTTAAACAAAACAAAAAAGAAGAAGCAGCTTGTTTGAATGCGTTCACATGATAAGGGTGGCTTATATTAATATACAATATCTTAATAATTTATTTAGATAGTGCATAGAATGTAGCTGATCTCAAATTAATTATTTTAATATTTTTTAAAACTTTTTATTAAAAGTCCAGCGACGGCAAAAGTTGCAGTTTGACAAATGGTAACAAAACGAGAGCGTTTATGTAATAATTCAATAATCAATTTTCACGTTATTTTTTTACAAATTTAATTTTCTTAGCATTTCTTTTTTCTCAAAAATGAGCCTCACTATTAATTTTCTACCGCCGCATACTTTTAGCAAAATGTTTTCTAATGTTGGTACGAAAAGTAACATTAAATTGTAAAATGATAGAAAATTCATAGAGGGTTCCACGTTAAAAGATTTTTCTTAGCATTTATCTTGTAGTTTAATTAACTTTGATTGTTGCCCTAATTATCATCTAATTGCCTAGAAGATTAGACGACCTACCAACTAGCAAATGCCTTTTTCTTTGGTCAAGACTCAAAACGAGAACTATTACAATGCTTGCTTAAATTAGTAAACTCCAACTAAAAAATTCATTGAAACTAATAGATTAATAAACACGAAAACCTATTGTTTGCCAAACATAAAAAATAACTAAAATATAGTTGCATGTGATTAGTTGGCAGGGTTTCTAATATAAAATCAATTGATAATATAGAGAATAGTCCACCTATTATAAACACATGCAAAGTCCGTTATTTTTCTGATGTAGAATTGATACCACCAAGAGTTGGTTTAGCGAACCTGATTCATATTTGGCCGTGGGAGGCCTCAAGCGGCTCACCTGGTGCAACGACGATATCTATAATTGAAGGAGAAAATTCTAGTGTAATTTTTGAGTGAGTTTGGTTCTATTTCCTTCTTCCACGTGAATTTGGTGGCTAATATGAACCACCCTTCACCAGTTATAGTTTCTAAAACTTTTCTTGTTTAGCTGAACAGACATATATTGTTAAATTAACATCAATGATTAAGTGATAAGATTTCATGGTCGCTTGCTTTGGCTACACATATATTCACAAATCTTCGATATGGATATGATATGAAACGTCTTCCTTATGTCTTAGATTCCCAATATCCACCTTCCCATTGTTTATGAATTATATCCCTTTTGTCAATACAACGATTGACATTTGTGGCTATAAAGTTGGGAAAAAGATCATTTCCGAATCCCTTTTTCTTAATCTACCAAATTAAAGAATTCGTGCCATTGAAATTTGATCAAACGGCTGAAGTTATTATAACTTTTAAAGTGGATTCCTGTTTGTAACTATTAGATCAAATTTCAATGGTACAAATTTTCTAATTTGATGAATTAGAAAGAAAGGACCAAGAGAGAATCCCTTTCCATAAAGTTGTGCTCTCGGAATTTGGATCCTCGCGTGATCCCCTCCCTGGGGATCCTAAGGATCAAAGCACACGGACTGTTGATAAAAAATTGTGCAGCTCTAATTAAATGTTTTATATTTTTAAAAGTAAAGAAGCCTCATTTTACGTGAAAAATATAAAAAAGGAAAAAATTATGACTACACGATTTTTGATCAACCATCCGTATTCCTTGATCCCTAGGATCCCAAGAGAGGGGATCCGGCGAGGATCCAAATCTGTGCTCTCGAATCTGGATCTTTTTTGCCTTGTATCGTGCCAAGAAAATTGACACGCAACGTCGTCATCTTTTTCAAGTTTGAAAAAAAAAAAAAAAGGGAGTTTTAACGAAAAGCCAACGGTACTATTTACTTTAACGAAAAACCATATTTTTACACTAAAAACTAAAAAGTCAATTTTGGTACTATTCATTTTACCCTTTATTTTGTCCTTATCATTAAAACTAAAAAATTTTCAAACCATTTTCATTCGTTTTCTTGAAAAAAAAATCCAAATCCTATTTTCCCAAACGTTGCGGAAGTACGAGGCCGCTCTACTGCATGGGACTCAAATTTGGTCAGGCTCTCCAGCCCAGTCAGTCCGGGCCGCAGTTAACTCTTGTGCTTCTACGCTTCTACCTCATAAATACTAATAGAGTCAAATTCCTCCAAAAGTAACAAATCTTTGATATCTGAGCGTCCTCAACGTGCAACAGTAATGACCGAATAAAAAACCAAGCATCGGCAGATTGCCCCAAAGTATTTGAGGCAGATCCGATCTTTATGGGAGAGATTTTTCTATGTAACCGTCACATGATGTGGTACATCACGTGTCATTATATAAATGATGAAATATATGTGTTAAAAAGTTAATAACTTACCGCTCGTCTTCCCATCACAATTAAAAATTTCTCTCTCTATGGAGCCAAAAAACAGGGCTAAGACCAACAAAACTCGGCCGAAAGACCGAGATTACACCCCTAGAACAAATTGGTTAGACAACCTTGCACAACTTAAAAAAAAATGCCCAGACGATATGACACAAACAGAAACCTCATTGTCATATGCAAAGCGATATACTTTTATATGTAGTGATTATTCCAAAGGAAGTCAAGCTAAGAAAAAAAGGCACGCGCGCACAATTGTTGGCAACTCTTAAAGGTCCAGAGTTAATTATGGCATAAATCCATACAATTACAGAGAATTGATCATCATCGTTGATCCGTTTTGGTCAAATAAAAGTCAAACATAAAAAACAGACATGCATAAATTGTATCTTGCTTATCAATATTAATTGTAAATACCATGCATGGCTAGGTGCTGCTGCTGTTGTTGATGACCATGCATGCATGCATACACTTATTATCATGGCAACCATCCTCCCATGTAATTACTCACGCTTGGACCTGCTGTCACCACGGATATTGGATCATTCTGATATCTGCAAAAATTTTACAGATATATTAATTCAATTAGAAAGATGACTCAACCCAACCCACAAAGAGAGAGAGAGAGAGAGAGAGAGAGAGAGAATATATTATCCATAATTTGGATCTTAAACGTACAATAGTCATTGACATTAGTTGTACAAAATTGGGTGCGTAAAAGGCCCATTAGTTGCCTAATTCAAACCCTAAACCCCAGAGAGAGAATATTATCCATAATCTGGATCTTAAATGTACAATAGTCGCTGACATTAGTTGTACAAAATTAGGTGTGTAAAAGGTCCATTAGTTGCCTAATTCAAACCCTAAACCCCCAGTTGTAGTCATGTTCACCTTAACTACAATGCTAATTAACTGGGTTTAGCGTAGACGCTAATTAAATCCAAAAAACCCAGACCTGCATATATAATAATTAAAAAAATACTTGTATTTTCTTGGCATCCACCTTCTTGGTTCATACAAGAGGAGATTTTTATAAACTTAATCAGGTTTGGAGGCCAAAATGGTTTCCTTAATTATGTAACTTAGGGAGTTTATTTATATTATAAAAATGCAGTACAAGTACATACCCAATCTGTAAAGTGGGCTCGCAGTCTAAGGGATGGAAGAAGCCATCGCCCTGCGCCGCCTGAGCTTGTTGGCGGCCGTACTCGTCGGCAGCTTGTTGGTGGCCGTACTCGTCGGCATTTGCATTCAGTTGCAGTGAATTTACATGGTATCCCTCAAACAACTGCAAAGCATGATCACCCAAAAAGTCAGGTACATGCAACGTCTGAAAACAAAATCAACTTAATTACCCCGCCCTGCAACTCGGAATTGCTGAAAGTTATTCATAATCTTTCAAAACCAAATTGCTGAAAATTATTGTCGTTTGCCTACCCTTTGTTTCAGTGTCTTGTTTGCTTCGTTTAGCACGTGTTCCTGTGCAAAAATCAAAACCATAAATAAATAAATGTACAGGATGAGGAGAATATGCATTGCGAAAAGCACAAAAACTTTCAGTTGGCTAAGATGGGAAGAGTAAACTCAAATGAATATACATAAGGATATATGTGTTCTCATACATTTCGCTGAAGGTCTGTGAGCTTATCCAGCATGCATTGGGTCTGTAACATAAGAATACCAAGATATATCAGTTTAAGTCATTCATGCTTCACTTGGAGCCAAATCGGAAAATCTGTTTCGTGTTCTTGGTTTTGGATTCCCAGTCTCTATATACACTAGGTAACTTTTTTTTTTTCTTTCTTTTTTTTAGCAATAAAGGATGATTTTTCATGGATTTTATGCACACGTCTCATTCACTTCATAGTTTTCAAAATACAACATGATGCAAGCAGTGTCACATATCACAAAAAGTTAGAACAGTAATTTATGGAGTACCTGACAATACATGAAAATCTAGCGCACAATAATAAAAACCTTGAAACAGCCAAATGTTCAAGGAATCATTGAGAAAAAGACTATATGTTAAATCAGTTTAAACTGTAAGGTGGTGATGAGGTAAGGTACCCGTGTCGATCTGATCTGCTTCAGCGATATGTCCAGCTGCCTTTCAAGTGATTCAAGCTCTTTGCTGCTTAAATGGCCAAGATCTTCTCCAAGGAGATTCCTAAGGTAGTAACAAGAAAGTTAGTACTTAGTAAACCTAATTTTTAGCCTTTAACGTTTATATAACTGAAGGTCGGAAAGACAATAACCTTTGGTTTCGTTGTAGGGCTTCAAAATGTGCCTTGAGCTTCAAATACTCCTGCTGGCTACTCAATTCCTGCATATGGTCCAGGAGAAGTAGGATGTATTCAGGTCAAAGATAAACAATATAAAGATATACAGATATATGAATTAGGAGGTTGTCATACATATATTTGATCTAAAACCTCTCCTACAACATACCTTAATCAGATTTTTGGTCTAATACCTACACTAAGATTCTTTAATAGCAAGAAAAAAAGTTAAGCTTCTTTGAATCGCAAACAGTGAAGTATTTGTATAAGTAAATACATTGATACAGAGAAAAATGTTGGGACTGTCTTTTACTAACATCAAGCTATGAAATAACAATAAGATAGGGAGAGAGAAACAAGTAGTAGTTAGAAAATAACCAAACCCCTAATTAGAAAATGAGTCAACTATGTATATCAATTAACACCCTCCTTTACGTGCATCTATCTTACATGAGAAGAGGTAGACAAATGTAAATAACATATAAGTGCAGTGCCACCTTATCGGTTAACAAAGTACTGAGGTCTGGGATGGGTGCCGTTTAGAAGTTTCGAACTCAATATGGACTCCATAGAACCATTTATAACTCAAAATTCATGTTAGACAATATTACTAGACTTCAAAAACTAAGGGTCGTATGATAATCATTTCGTTTTCAATTTTTGAAAACTAAAACCTATAAATGAAATGATTATCAAACAACTCCCAAGCTGTTATTAGTCAATAGGCCAACAACGCATATACAGTTAGTACCAATAAGATCTTACTTGAAAAGTAAAAAACCACTAATAAATAGTATCAATTTTCATTTGTACTCTCTTGATAACATTCTATATATCCATAGGTTTGAAATTAATCCTTGTCATGATGCAATGTTCTCTTGCCAGTAGTTTGGTTTCTTTTGTATCCCCTCAATATTCCTTGTTACGTAGGGTAACAAGCAAGAAACTTCATCTAAACTAATTAACTGAGTTGAATGTATTACCAAGGCCTCCCTTGTAGATACATTTGTCTCCGGTACTCCATAGTTGCACTTCTGGTACCTGTCAAGAGTTTTGAGCATGCTGTACAACAACATAAACACACATGCAAATTAGCCTTTCCTTGATACATTATTTGAAGGGCATAAATCAAACAAAATATGAATTGATGGACCACAAGCCAGGTAATTATATTTGTATGCGTGTAGGAAAACATATAACACCAACAACAATGCCTCATTCAACTAAGTAGGGTCGGTTGCATGAATCCTAGAACGTCACTACTTCACTTTGTGTAGGAAAACATATAATTAGCAAAAGCAAGTGGGAAATTCCTCGCCCATATACAAGACTCTATAGGATTATTCAAAAGATTAAGATGTGAATTTAGTCTTACCCTGAAAATTTATCGTTAGCTGAATAAGATGAATGTTTATGGAGAGCCTACTTTTAATACCTTTAAACCTTATACAATAAATAAGTAAATATTGCTTATAAAGCTCTACTTCTCAAGCTTACATATTTCATATTATCTAACATAATGTACAAATTTACTTAAAACATTTCAATAATTACGTAATTAAGACAAACACTTTATTATTTAGTTGGTACTACAAGATCTAAGAAGGTTTTACATTACCATGCATTTGAGAAACCAAAAAACAAAAATCAAAAATTGAAAAAAGGGACAAAATCAAGCCAATCTCATAGAAATTAAACTTAAATAATGAACTTATAATTAATACAGTATACGAGAAAATATTAAGCCCTAAAAATACGTGCAAGTACAAAGAGATATTTTACTGAGATAAGATAGAGCACTGGTAATAATTAAGCAAGTCGAAAATTCAGAAGTTAGTTTTGACGTAAAGTCAGATCCAAGGCAGAAATTGCAGATATTTAGTACTAATTACCCGATGTCAAAATGTGATTGAAAACCATCTGTCTTTCAGAGAGAGGAAGAAATTAATCCAGTGGAAAACAAGGGAAATCTTGTATATTTAATGTACCCAAATGAGGAACTGGAAAAACCGGGTAATTAAGTTCTTGCTTTTGGATTAATATTTCCAGGAAACTCAATTTAATTTTTTTTAAATAGAAAGATTTCTCGCCCTAAATTTTCAGTGTAAGAACAGAGATGAGAACCAGCTGAGACCTGAAATAGAATAGTTAATTAAGTTGAAAATTCCCCAAAGTATAACAATTTGTTAATAGAAAAAAAAAGAAGGGAATTTGGTAAAACAAAACCCTAGCTAGGCATTAAGCAGCTAGGTTTTTGGAGAGAGAAGAGAGGGCCTGGTGAAGAACAAAACGGAGTCGAAAACCTGATACTAATTAACTAAACTGGCTGATCAGAAAGCTTCAAATGCTGATCCAAAGGCTTTTGGATCGATCAGATGGCTCTTATGATAAAAAAAAAAAAATCACGAAAAAAATAAAAGAAAAATGGGATGATTGAGTGAAGCTAAAGCTAGGGTGAGCAAATTAAGAAGAGGAAAAAGGCAAGGGCTTCGGGAAAACCCAGTTCACAGAAGTTAAGGCACATATAGAGAGAGAGAGAGAGAGAGAGAGAGAGAGAGAGAGAGAGAGAGAGAATTAAGAAAAGGAAATAGGCAAGGGCTTCGGGAAAACCCAGTTCACAGAGGTTAAAGCATAGAGAGAGCTAGCTAGGATTTAATCGATGGAGAGCAGTGAAAAAAAAACAGTGAGTGATGAGAAATGAGAGATCTTCTTTTGATGGGGTTTATCTTTATTTCCTGTTGCAGATCTAACAGCAATGCCGAAGCAGAAACACTCAACCTGCTAAAAACACCGAGACATTCACCAAAACGGCAACAAAAAAACCGCCGCTAAAAGTCATCAAATTTCAACAATTTAACACAAAAGGCGACATTTTTAAATTTTTAAACCAAAAAAAAAAAACTTCACGAGGGAGCTTTTGTCAAAGCGCTGCTCCTGATGATGAAGATTCATGATTCAGCAAGAGAAAACTGAAAACAGCAAAAAATGTTCACACAAGCAAACGCCTTGGAGATCCAAAAAAGCACTCCAGAAATCATAGAAGAAGAAACAAACAAAAAAACAAGCAATTGAAATTAAATCAAATAAATAAATAGTTAATTAATAAGTTTTGTAGGAATAAGAGAGAAAGAGAGTGTATATATGTATGCGTGTGGGAGAAATTGCGATAGCCGAAATGGTATAGAAATGGAGGGAGGGAAAAAGCGGGGGTTTAGTTGTTTCGGTGAAATAACTAAAAAAAAAAAAGAGAGAGAACCTTGAACTACTGCAAAACTCGTACAGCTTTCCTCTATTGGAGAAGATGATGAGAGCAACCTCGGCATCGCAAAGAACGGAAAGCTCGTAGGCTTTCTTCAAAAGTCCGTTCCTTCTCTTCGCAAAGGTCACCTGTCTGTTGATCTTGTTCTCTATCCTCTTCAATTCCACCCTCCCTCTTCCCATCTCTCCTTCTCTCTCTCTCTCTCTCTCTCTCTCTCTCTAGAATTCCTTATCTATTCCCCAATCAAATTATCTGACTCTCTCTCTCTCTAGCAAAAACAACTACAACAACAATGGGTGCAAAAAGCTTCCTCTTTTGCTTTTTATATATAGTTTTATTTTTCTAATTTTCCTATTTCTACATAATTCTATGTATTTTCATAGTTATGAGCTCAACTTATTACCATCTTCAATAATCTCAGTCTCTCGCTCTCTCTCGCCTTCTATTTCTCACTCTAATTGGGTTAACAATGATAAGACAGTAATTGAGCAGAAGGAATCAAATTAATAGTTCAACTAATTAAATGGTGACTCTGAGAGAGAGGTGGAATCCGACGATTAAGTGTATAAATTTTTATGTACACCGAAACATTATATTACTACGTACGATATGAGAACAATTAACATGAAATGAATTCACCGCTATTTATGTAACATCTAGTTTTAATAATGGAATGTCATGTATGTGAAGATAAACTTACACAATATTGGATTAGAACGTCATCATGGTAATGAACTCATCCTTTATATGTTCTCCTTTTGCAATATTGGTATGTCCGATTTTTAAAGTTTATTTAATTAAAAAAAATCACAAGTGTTATAATTTAGAATGGGTACTTTGATTCAAGACCAAAAATTTGAGATGTTGTTAGATTTAGTCCAGTTTTTCTATTTTTTAAATTTAATTAAATTTCTTGATTTATGCATCTTTACTCAAAATTTAAACTAGTATATGTCCGCATACAATTGAATGAGAGAGGAAGAGAGTGAGAGAGAACGTGAGAGTGGAAGAGAGAGAGAGAAGTTTATTTTTTTTTATTTTTTATTTTTTAAATATGAGAAATCGCATGTAGATGAGGCTTAAATAAAGAACAACAAAATTTTGCTTTGTGAAATTACGTTACTGTTCTTAACTTTTTTGTTATGATAGAAGATAAAATAGTTTTTTCATCATCTTTTGGTTGATAAAGAGGGTTCTGTTAATATGTAGTTTAGATATAACCACTTTCATGAAAATAGTTAAAAGAAAATTCATATGACATATATGATACATATACAATATGTTGATAAAATACATTTAACATGTGATAAAGGTATCTACAAAAATAAATAAAAATTAATCTACCTATCATCCATGAAAATAGTTCAATGACATTTATCACAATCTAATAAAAAGCTAGAAAAAAACAATCTAATAAAAAGATAATAAAAAACAGTTGATGTGTTTTTTTTTTTTTTGAACAAACGATATTATTTACACTAAGGAGGTGGAAAAGTGGGCTAAGTCTTACAATGAGGTATCAATAATGCGGTTCAATTTCTCTTTTGACGAGAATCGAACCTAAGACCTTTCACTAACAAATGAAGAGGAATACTATTAGACCATAATATTAAGTAGCCCAACTAAATGCAATAATAATTCACAAAATTAAACTTATATTAAGTTTACACTTAAAATACGTATTAAGAGGGAGGAGGATTTTGGCACGTGAGAGGGGAGGTGGTGACTGGGAGAGAGACAGACCAATAGGAGAAAAGCGAGCGAAATGGGAGAAAACCTTAAAATGGCTGGCAAACTGGGGCACTCAATGCAGAGGACCCGAAAAACGCTACGTGTCGAAATATTAAGTCAACAACGTCTGATATCCACCTGACCATTTTTGGCCACGAGCAATCATGTGACCTAACCTTAAGAAGGCGAGCCTTCGTATGTTCCCCCATTTTTACCGTAATACCCTTCATTTTGTCCACACCCCATTGCCCTCATTCACCTTTGTAGATACAAGGGCGATATACACGGTAGATTTATTGGTAGTTGTCTTTATTTTGTTCGAGTTAATCTTAAGTTTAACTTCATAGATACAAGGGCGATAGGCTTCGTAGATACGAGAACCATATAATGTTTATCAGTTGAAGTTTTAATTATGACAAGTTCAATTGTGACAACGTATGTAATTTTAGTGTGGGTGTTGAAACTAGTTGTAAATTTATTTTGTAAAGATCCCATTGTTTTTGGAAGGTAAAGATCCCATTGTTTGTGTAAAAAAGATAACTTGTAAAATTAAGTACATTTGATTAGTCGGTAGCTTAAAGTTGGTTTGGTATTGTTGTGTTTTTTTTCTTTTCAAAAAACTACTTATGTTGTATTTTAAGAATAATCAGCTGTAAAATAAAGTAGTTGAGAGTTTGATAAACTGTATTCTTAAAAGTGTTATAAGTATGAAAAACAGTGCAAAAACATTTGGTATATCATGATGTAAAAGTGGTATAATTGTATATAATAACAAAAAATAGACATATTAGGGGTGGCGGCAACGACAATAGTCGTAGGGGTAGTGGCGGTGATGGCAACGTCAATGGTGAATATGTGGTGGTGGTGCCACTAATAGGGTGTGGTGGTTGGGTGCAAAGGTAACGGTTGTGGCAGCAGTAGTGGTGGCGATTGCAGCGTTGTTGGTGGTGGCAGTGGCAATGATGGTGATGGTGATGGAAACAGTGGTGTAAGGTTGGTGGTTGCAGTCATAGGTGGTGGCGACAGCTGTGGCTGTGGCTGTGGGGCCAGAGATGGTGATGGTGGTGACAGCAACAATAGTAAGGGTACAATAGTGATGCGAATAGTGGCGTGTGGTGATTGGGGTGCAGATGGTGTCAATGGTAGTTGTGGTTAAGTTGACAGTGGTGGCAATTGTGGTTGTGGTTGCGGTAGTGGTGGTGGTGGTGGCTGTGGTTGGGGACAGTGACAACAATGATGGTGGTGGTAATGGAAGTTATGGTTGTGGTGCTAGTGGTGGTGGTGGTGACGATTGTGGTGGTAGTAGTAGCGGCAATGATGGTGGTGGTAATGGCAATGTTGATGTAAGGTTAGTGGTTATAGTGGTAAATAGCGACGGTCACATTGTTCTACAAGAGGGAAAATGTATGTAGAAAATTACACAATGTCATTTTCAAAAATGAACAGTATTATAAGAATTGAAAGTATTTAGAAAGGCTTAGCTCCATTTTTTATCAAAACAACTTTTAAAAGCAACATGTAGGTTGCTTTAAAAGATGATTGTCTGAAGATCATTGCTTTTAAAATAAACATTACGTACCAAGCACTTGCTTAACATTAAAGTAAAATAGTGTTGGGTAAATAAAAAAAAAACACCAAACAGGCCCTAAATGTACTTGATAATTGATATTAATGTTATACAATTTTAGGATGTGTTTGTCTTAGTTTTTCAATTGCCAAAATTACTCCATTATTTTTGTACAATTTTAAATGGCAGCTAGTTTTTAATCAATTGGTAGGTCTGCTTGAACATCTAGAGATTCAATTTTGGGTTTGCCAGTTTTTAAATCATATTTTCCAAAGCATCATAAAAATAGGACTTATTGAGAGAATGAGGAAAATCTTAAACCCAAACCTTGCCTAGCAAACAGAAAATAAAAAGAAATAAACAAACCTAACCAATATTTTTGTCTGCATCCTTATTAGAAAATGCAGAGGTGAAAATCTGATTTTTGATTTTATCATTCAGATTAAGGAAAAAACAAAAATAAAAAACATGTTCTATATGTTATATATATATATATATATATATATATCGAATCTAATGAGCTCAAATTTACGAATGATGCCATGGAAGGCATGCTCTATTTCAGGTCCATGCATGTCCGTACAAATTAAAACATGTTTTGTTTAGGGTTCTTCTTTCATTATTGCCTAAACTGCCTAGACATGCATGGAACACAACATTACTCCGATAACACGATGATTCTACTTGGCCTTACACCTGGGTTTTGAGTATGCTTTGTACTAATTAATTAATAAGGTGTGATTTGATGGAGTTTTGCACACTTGCTAAATAAAATGTTTGTACTAAATATCTCTATTTAACTAAAGACAAACACGTAAACGTTTGAAACAATTTTTATGGGATAGACAAGCCGTATTAACCCTGGAATATTTGGGGTTTGAGTGTTCTACCTTCTTTTGACCAATGTAACAAGGACATCACATATCAATCTCGTTCTCCTGAATCTTATGGTTTAAGAAAATTAAGGTCACTTATTATTTGATCTAATCCAATGAATGAGATCATTTAACTTTTGTTGTTTTACTTTTTTCGGAACCGGTTAATTAGATTGTACAGTAGATGACATCAATTTTCTTGGCCATAGAGTCCAGGAGAACGGGACTGAGCCGATTGACAAAGGCATGTATATATATATATTGAAAATTTGACTCCATGGAACAGAAGAAGCATGTGAAAATCTTCCGCAATTTCTAGGCTTTAAGGAGAGGACGTCTGGACTGGATCAAAAAAGGAAAATAAGGTAGGTGAAGCAAGCAAAGGTTTTGCGTAAGGGGTGAGGCAAAGTATAAACAATGATTTATATGTGCTTCACCTTTCGTGCCTGGTTATTACAAGTTAAAGCTAAAGACATACATTATAAATTGTCTAACCATTTTCAAGCCAACCCTAAATTTTTCCTAATCTACATAATCTTTTTTCTTTTCAAATTTCACTCTTTTTTGAATATTACTTTTTGAATTTGAACCAAAGACTATGAAGTATACCAAACCAATGTCCCATGAATCACATCCTAGTCCCGTGCCGGCAATTTAGATTGATTTTCTTTTTCCTTTTCCAATAGATTCTTTGATTTATAAATTTTTTTAATAATTTTTTTATCCAACTATATTTGAGTAGAGATTTAGTTAAGTCACACAATGATTCATTAATAATTAAGTATTGAATTTGCAAGTAGTACTTGGTTAAGCTTTTTCTTCAACTCGCTATATCTCATATGACTAGACTAGAATACTAGAGAAAATGATATTTGACACAATATTTTATAATGTTGACACGAAAATTGACGTTAAAGTGCGAGGTGACAAAAAGTTCATAAAAAACTCTTTTTGAGAAAATCCCCTTAACATTTCTCAGAATACTAATGTCATTTTAAACACGTAATTAGCATAAGCTACTATTAATCGATCACTGAAAGATATCTACAACTAAAATAATAGTTTTTTATTTCAACTAAAGTAATAGTTGGAACTGCAAACAATAAAGAATAATTAAACAGTGGTGACAATACACTTTATTTAATCAGGATAAGTTATTTGGGACCCATATATCAACAAATCCAGCTTATTTTCCCAGTTTTATCATTTCCCATTTCTCACAAAACACACAGTTTTTAAAATATTGCAATACATATATATGCTGTTGTGATGGTTACGTCTTTTTGCTAGTACCAAAGATTTGAGTCAGACCACTAAAATATTCTCGCGGCAGATTAATTGCAAAGTAGGTTGTGTTGGCAAAGAAAATAAACAAAAACTAAAAACTCCTAAGGCGCGTAAAGTTATCAAGAGCATGTGCGAACAGCATGAAGAAGTTGAGGTTCCACGTAAGAGCAATTGGTAATATGGTAAATAATTCAATTACTTATAAATACGTGCAAGGTTTATCTTTTTTCCGGTGTCGGATTCATTTCTCAACATACCCCCTTACGCAAGGTGAATTTTTCAACCCTGACATGTGGACACACCAATCGGTTGATGTTGAGCATGTGTGGGCATTAGGCTTGACACATGAACAACCTGCTTTGTTATCATGAAGAAGTTGAGGTTATACCATAAAACCAATTGGCAATGTATAGAGTAGTCCATTACTTATAAGCACGTGCTAGGGTTCTTTTTTTAATGTGGAATTTATTTCTCAACACCGCTTTTGGAGGGAGAATATAAAACCACATTTGGACTTCATCCATCTTATATTTCAATAAGAGAGACTTTGGATGCGCTTTCTAGTTATCAATGTTATTTGATTGAAACCTTATTGGTTTTCAGTTTTTTATTGAAGTCTCTGACGTTAATGTAATAATGTGTTTCTATGTAGGTTATTATATTTTTAAAATTAAAAATTGAAATTTAGTTATTTATATTAAAGGATACATTATACTCTCAAATATATTGTACACACACACACACACACACACATATATAAACGTGGGTACATTCATCAAAATTAACCAAAAAATTATTGCACCAAAATGTGGTACATTCTTCAAAACTACAATTGTGGTACATTCTTCAAAACTACAAAAAGAAATAGATATTAGGCTCAATAACATTGGTAAATTTTTTTCGATTAAACTTGACATTGATACATTCTCAAATCAACAAAAAAGGATGTACCCATATAAATTTTAAAAATGAATTAGAAGAAAAAATTGAATGGATTATACATAAAAAAAAAGGGTGCATTTTATACTAAAGAAAGTACATTTTACATATAACAAATTGATATTTTAAGAATGGTTAAATTTTTGATTAAAAGAATTAAAAAATTAGATGAAATGGTACATTTAAGATTAAAAAATTGAAAATCTTTTATAGAAAATTAATGGGTACAAACTTATTTGTATTTTATTTTGAAAATGTTTTGAATTGAAAATTAATTAGAAGTTTAATAAAGGTGTGAGTATTAAAACCCTAAATAAATTACTCATTTTGATTTTAAAAAATTATGGAACTAACATGTAAATTCCTGTCAGTCAGTACTATGATCTGGTGATATTCATCTTCACTTGGAAGTGAGAGATCTTAGGTTCGAATCTCGTGGATGGCGAATTTGATACTAAATTAGTTTGCCCATTGTGTGGCTTTGCCGAACTCTTCCTCTCCTTAGTGTAAAAATATCGATGTACTAAAAAAAAATGTAAATTCCTTAATACATTAATGCTAGGGACTGCGATCAAAGTCTGAAAACTAATAAGGTTTCAGTCAATGAACATTTGTAGTTAGGGGATACTAATTTTTCCTTTCAGTAATATTGAAAGTTGGCTTCACAAAAAACATGGTGGACAACTATATATGATCAAGGGAGCAAACTTGTTGAATACTAGAAGCGTATAATTAAGCCACATGCTGAATTTTCCTTAATTGAAGTGGAGTGTACCCTCTTTAGTTGACAAATAAGATTCTGTTAGATAATTGTTTAGCTAATTAGCTAGTCCTAATACATTTGATCATGCGCTGAAGCCATCCAAATTTTACATTATTATTATAATTAAGAATGTAGTAATAAGCTATTAGGAGCTAGGGTTTGAACCTTGTCTTGGCTAATTGAGTAGTGATGAAAGGAAGTTGTTTTAGGTCAGTTGATAAAATAAACAAATAAAGGACTAAACTAAGCTATGGAACTGGCCTTTTTCTCTTATACTACAATATTTAAGGTAGGAGCACAAAGCGTCTTTGCTCGATCGACCACCTTTTTTCAGGTCAAAGTCCATTAGATAACGTGAACATGGCCACCATCCATGCATGTACTGGAAAAGTCGAATCCAGAGTTGTAAATATGTGGATTTCACATTACATTACAATTTTACATTTACACATCTATCTACTCCAAGTGATCAACCCAACCAACAAGTCACATCAACAAGCATGCATGTGATCTTTACCACTAGAGAGAGAGAGAGTTAAAGTAGATAGATAATTTGAAAATCTTACTCTCCTTTCTATACAACAATATTGAGAGTGTAAATTTGGGTTAAGTTACAAAATTAGGCATTCACAGTTAGTTATCGAGCTATCATCCATCTAAGTTGAACTTAAGATTTCTAACTTACAAGTTTAAAGAATATCACTAGACCGTATAATACAATTTAGCAACAATACAAATTCTTACTTAAACTAGAATAATATATATATATATATATATAAACCTTGAAGTGGTTGTGATCTTGTGGAGTCAGCTAGTTCTATGATTAAACATCTAAATTCAGCACTTTATCTAGATAATTATTTAAGTTGGGAAGATTAACTAAGTACTCTTGAAACTAAGATCCAAAATATCTTGTGCATTTTATTTACTAGAGGGAGGAGGAAAAAGATGGAAAATAGGTAGCAACTAGCACGAATGGGTGGGGATGGGTAAGATCACATCAAGCAGTCTCATTGAGATGGACAAAATAAAAGAAGCCAAATTTCTAACTGATGCGTTTGCAAACAGTCCCTGTGGAGTGGTCCAAAGATACAGGACTTAGTACGCCTGGCAATTTCCAACACGATCCGACAACTCGACACAACACGACATGAAATTAACAGGTGTTTGGGTCGACACGATAATGAATCTGGTCGTTATCGGGTAATCCGATAAGCACCTGTTAAGATAACGGGTTGGTTCAAGTATACATGTGGTAACACGATACATGATAAGCAAAATATTAATTTTATAAATTTATAATCCTAAAAAAATACTATAATAATTATATATATTAATTTAACAATTTTATACCCCTAAAAACTATAATAATTATATATATATATATATATATTAAACTAAATATTAAAAATTAGTGACCATTGGATCGGCTTAAATATACATACCATTCAATTTCTTAAGTGTTACACGTGCAAACTAAATAAATTTAAATCTACTGAATAAATAAATAAATAAATATATATATATATACACACACACCATTGAACTTGATGGGATACGAATTCTACGAAACTAATTTCAACGATCCAACCGTCAAACTTGTTTGTATATGCTTCCATATCACATCAGCAAAAAAAAAAACATTCAGAGATCAAGTAACAGGACAAAACTTTTCGACGGTTATCAACAAAAAATCACGATTTAACGGTTATTTTAACTTCGATTTTGATGATTTTTTACAGCTATACTCCTTGACCCTATATGAATACAATGAATGAGCTCGATCTTCAATTTAAAATATTTACACTCTTATATTATAATTAATGAAAGTATGAATAAACTCTTAAGTGTTAGCGAATCTATTGTTTTGATGTGATACGCATTCTACGAAACTAGTTTCAATGATCCAACCGTCAAACATATTTGTATATACTTCGAGATTGCATACGCAAAAAATTGCAAAAAACAAACATTCAGAGATCAAGTAACAGGACAAAACTTTTCAATGGTTACAAACAAAAAATCACGATTTAACGGTTATTTTAACTCTTATTTTGATGATTTTGTACAGCTGCACTCCTTGACCCTATATAAATACAATGAATGAATTCGATCTTCAATTTAAAAGATTTACACTTGTGGATGCCACAAAATCTTATGTTATACTTGATGAGAATATAAATAAACTCTAAGTGTTAGTGAATCTATCGTTTCAATGGGATACGCATTCTACGAAACTAGTTTCAACAATCCAACCGTCAAACATGTTTGTATATACTTCGAGATCGCATACGCCAAAAATTGAAAAAAATAAACATTCAAAGATCAAGTAACGAGACAAAACTTTTTGATGGTTATCAACGAAAAATCACGATTTAACGATTATTTTAACTCCGATTGTGATGATTTTTTACAGCTACACTCCTTGACCCTATATGAATACAATGAATGAATTCGATCTTCAATTTAAAATATTTACACTAGTGGATACCACAAAATCTTATGTCATGATGATCGATGAAAATTGAGGATTTTGTAAAAGGAATAACATGCAAGCTTTGAGTTCCATTGGCAAGGTTTAAACTTTTGAGAAAGGCTTCACAACCTTGAAAACAAAAACTCTTTCATTTTGCATATCCTTGCACATTTAATATTTTGTAATAGACTAGTAGTGTATGAATGTTTGTTTATTAGGCTCTTATTTTCGAGTGTAGATGTAGTACTTAAACGACAAATGTGTTTTCATGTTTTGAAGTAATATTTATGTGGCAATGTGTGGTATGTGCAAATTTAAGAAGAAAAAAAAATTTTCTTAATGGGTCATAACTGGTCGGGTCACTTTACCCGTGGGTAAAGTGATCCAACCTATTAAGAACCTGTTAAGATAACGGGTGTGACATAACACAATCTGTTAAGATAACAGATGTTATATGAAAACGACACGAACACAACATACATGACCCGTTTGCCAGGCCTGGCAGGTATGGCAACTTTTGAATTAGCCAATCAACTGCCTTTCACCTTTTCTCAAATGCACAACATTCGCCATATATTTATATATGTCCAAGGTCTTCCTGCGTGTGTATATATTCTGCAAGAAACCACCTTAGTCAGTGGAGGACTTAGGAGAGAATATTATATATTGGCTATATTTATGTATGGTGGCTTGGATTGAATAGGATTTGGAACTAGGATTTAGGATTTCATTAGATTGGAGAGGATCATGATGCTAATCTGATTCCTTGTTTGGTGTGCTACACATTAATGTTTTTGAGTTTGATTTTTAACGTATATTTAAATTACAGTTTCTGGTATTCAAAATAAAGTCACAGCCTCACTCAAATTAATTGAGTTGAGCTTATGGAACTTGGCGAGGATCAGGAGGGAGAGAATGGTGGATGCGCTGTGTGAAGGCGACGCAGTGGCATGTGAGGAAGATGAAGAGTGTGATGAGGACGACGATGGGGGTGCTGTGGGCGAGGACAATAGAGGCGTGGAATTGGAGAAGAGAGAAGGGAGAAGGGAGGGAAAGGGTGAGGGTTGCAGAAGGGAGGGAGAGGGTGCGGGGGGTGAGTGACGGGTAGGTTTTTTTTTTTGGTATTTTTTGAATTTTTTAATATTGAAGTGGACACATGTTGACACGTGGCGCTCAGTTATTGTCCACGTGAGTGCCATGTCATCAGTTAACAAAATTTCTAACGAAAAACTTAACGGATGCATAAAACTGTCCCAAAATTAAAACTTGAGGTATGACTCTCGGATAAAAAAACTTCATATACCAAATATTAAAAACCACGAAACTTCAAGATAGTAATCAGAGATTAACCCAAAAAAAAATTTGAGAGAGAGAGAGAAACATGGCAACGCATCCCACGCTAAAAAATCGAAGCACACACAGACACACAGAGTGACAGAAGCACTTAAAAATATCACAACTATTTGATTGTGACCACCGACCACCACCATCGTGCCTTCGTATTCACCACTCTCCTCTCCCATCATCACTCCCTCAGTGGACCACTCAACACAGATGCCTGGCTATATAGCTTTTCTGTTTTTATTCCTTTTTTTATTTTACATTTTTAGGTCAAATAACAGATCGCTTTTTCTTCTCAAACTTGCATGTACTAGAACTTAATATATATGTATCATCAAAGTGCTTGTAGCTGCTGCAGCTAGCACTTGTTCGTCAGCTCACGGGGGGATCTTTGTGTTGTCAATCTTTGGAACAAATTTCCATTTTTTAACTCACCTTTTTTAACCAATCTGGTTTGCGATGCGGTACATTTGTAATTGGTATCTATGGACTTATTGGGTTGATGAAATCATGAAAAAGGGTTTAAAAACAATGGGAAAAGTATATGCTTCCGGTTTTCAATGCTCGGACGCTTTGCTTCTTTGGTGAAAAATAGGGAATTATACTCTCAGTTTTTATGCTTTGTAAATTGTATATACTAGCTAGGGTTTCAGCGTACATTTCACTGCTAGCTCTCACCCTTTTTTTCACCAAACAATAAGTCTTCATTTGAGGAGAGTAAGTCGCGAATTACATTGACTTAATTAATTAATCGTGTTATGTTCTGGTTGAGTTTCCCGCTTTCCCGTTGATTTTTTTATTCATGGGTGACTCAAACGTAACGGGATAAAGAATCGTCAGATTTAAACTGCCCAGATTAGAAGCCAAGTCTGAACCCTAGAACTAGTCGAGAAAGGAATTTGATGTCACACAGCCAGCTTATACATGCAAATATTGTAAATCTTGTCGCTTTCACACACATTACATACACTGAATGCGGTGGACGGGTGGGGACCAGCGAGCGGGCAGGCATAATTTATTATGAAGGAAATCCAACGGCTACAGTTGAAATAAGTGGGCCCGTAGAGTACTTAGGGTTGTCAGATTTATTACCATTTTTGGGCGAACACCATCGACGTCAACCATATTGATACGTGGACTCCTTTCCAATTTAGGCACATGACTTTAAGGAAGTCACGTCCAAGTGGGTCTTCTTCTCTACAACACTGATCCAGTTTCTTTGCTGGCCGGTCTTTACTGCCCCTTGAAAAATAATGTGAGATACGTCGCTGCACCATTAATTCAAAGTCTTTATCTTTGAGTCATTTAGCTTTGTTGAAAGCATGATCAAAGCAAACCAGAAAACTTTCTTGGGAGAGGTCCCTGCATATATGCCCGACCGTACATCGAAGGATTAGTCCTGAACTTTGCCTAGGGACACCTTGGAAAACCTAAAAAAAGAACCATATTCTTCTGCTTTCAATCTGTTCGGGATTTTGATTATGTGTTAAAAGAAAAGTATGTGATGAAGAAAAACGTTTAATGCAGTCGTTTATGCTCGAGTGAGTGGTTTTTGATCATTAATGTAATGTGTTTTTGACATGAATCAACGATTGAGAATCATTTATTGCTGACAAGAACACAACTCATGTTGAATGTGATTGGATAGGCTGAGCATTAGCCCATACCACAAGTAATTAATTTGGGTGCTAATCGTTCCATTCTTTTTAAGGAAAACTAAAGAAAAATGCTTGAAAACTTTGAGTTTTAACGATAATGATAAAGTAAAGGGTAAAGTGAATAGTATCAGGATTGATTGACTTTTTAGTGTAAAAATATGATTTTTTGTTAAAGTGAACAGTACCGAGAGCTTTTCATTAAAGTTCCCTTCTTTTTACTATTAGCTAGTTCACCATTAATTCAAAGTCTTTTATCTTTGAGTATTTGGCATCGTTAAAAGTGAAGAAAGTTAACGTTCCATCGTAAAATCAATTGGCAATATGGAGAACAATTCAACTAACTTATAAACTCATGCAAAGTTCATTCTTTCCCAATATGATATTGATACTTTCAACAAAAAGCAAGATAGAAGAACAATATTCTTGGTCTCAATATGGATATGATTTTGATCATGTGTTAAAAGAAAAGTATACCACAAAGAAAAACATTTAGAGAAGTTATTTACACATAAACGTAATGATTTTCAGCCATAAGTAATATTGGGAATCACCTCGTGTTAACATGAGCAATCTTTGACTATTGACGTAGTGCATGTTACATACGCATCAACAATTAAAAATTACTCTCACTTATGACTAAGCGGCTGACAAAAGCATAACTCCATGCGATGAATAAGATTGAATGGAGTTGAACATCTGCCCCTACCATAGTTTCGATGCTAATCATTGGTGTTCCATTCTTTTTTACTTTGGGGAAAATTTTAATGGGAATCTTAGAAACTAGGAATAGCATCTAACGAGGGATAATATTTTCCCATATTGCGGTCATGACACGTTATTCCAATCAAACTTAGCCTAGCTAACAAGAATATTGCTGGCACCAAACTCCTTTCATACACAAGCTCTATACCATATTTAATTAGTTGAACATGATTAGCAACTTGCTTTAAAAGTGAATGCGATTAAGTTGTCAATTTGGCTCCTAATTAAGTCAATTCCAAGTGAGAGAGAGATAGGGTGCCTTTTGATTTATGAAGCTACCCGAACGAGTCCGAGTCCAACGGGTTAATCAAAGTACACGATGTACGAATTTTAGTAGGAAAACATCACGTCGCTAGTCAACAATAACGTCTAAAACCATCCGCTAATTAGGAGGGAAATTAACCTAATCTTGATTACAAGGAATCAATCTGCGTGATTACTTAGTAACTTGATCTTAATAGGCATAATCAACTCTAAAGTACTTAATATGGCGACACTAATTAACACCTCAATAACGCGTATGCACATGGCTTGCAACCCTAAATCTTATCTATAAAAAACACAACACAAGAAGCAGACATAGGAGGATGGAATGAAACTTTCATATTGCATGTACTGCAGAAAAACCTATTTACTTTTCTTTGATTAGTGCCCTAAACTCTAACTTTTGCTTCGAGGCCTCTCTTGTGTTATCAACCAATCTTGGAAAATTAGGGATTTTCAACCTAAAACACCTTGATTTCCCAGAAGACTTTCCCTTCTGCCCCAAAAAAATCGATGGTTTATAATCAAGACAAAACTTTGGCTACTAGATGAAGCATCACTTAATTAATCGAGAAAATTAGAGCATTGGTCTCTAAGCTTTAGCTAACTTGGAGCGCTGGTCCTCGAACAAAATGAGTATTAGTCCATGAGCTTGCCACAATGTGTAGCACTAGTTCTTTTGAAAAATTCTATTATAACTTTCATCCCTTATTTGCCTTTTTAAACCCTTTATTTTGTATGAAAGTTTTAACGATCTTATCCAAAGACTGTTGCTCTACATTGTGACAAGTTAAGGACTAATATATACTCACAGACTTTTAGATTAGAGACTGTCCCTATCGAGCCAAAATACATAGACCAATACTCCTATTCTCTCTAATTAAAATTAAGGAAGTTTTAACGAAAAGCCCACGGTACTGTTCACTTGAACGAAAAACCACATTTTTACACTAAAAAGTCAATCATGGTACTATTCACTTTACCCTTTATTTTGTCCTTATCATTAAAACTCAAAGTTTTCAAACCCTTTTCATTAGTTTTCCTTAAAATTAACTTTTCTTTTTACCAAAGCTACATTAATTTAACATATGAACAAACCCACTTACAGTTAAACCCAAAACTTAACCATGTCTCATCGGATCATGTGTGTGTTGAATTAGGGTTTGTGTGCGCCATGCCATGCACCACCAAGAGTATAATAATTGTGCTGAAAGCAATGTTGCGGTGAAGCATGTGCGCTGATGGGGCTTTTGCAGAGGGAGGGATTGCAGTTTAGGGTTTAAAGAATTGGAGGTATTCACTTATGAAAACGAAAGTAACTTAATTTGGTTTTCTTTTTTGTCCACTTTAGGTCATCTTTCAACCACCACAATTGGACAGCAGCAGAAACCCAACACCGACACAAATATTCCCCTTTAAATATATCAATTATTTCTGGCAAATAAATACGTGGTTCTCTTCTTAATACTAGTATTAATCAATGTGTTAAACAGATTTTTAAACTTAAACTGGAAAATAAAGAAAAAACTCGTTTTCCATTCATCCATTGTCTGTGAAGTTTGACTCTTATTCTCCCTAAGTTGTTTTAGTTAAGTTGGTTTTGGTTCTCTAATTGAAAAGTGCGGTCTTATGTCCAAAACAATCATGCATAATCTTAACACAATTAACAATTGTTTTTGATAAGGGGACTAATTAAGAAGATGAAAACACGGAGTTAATGAATTATGTTGATGAAGTAACAAATAAATTTTGTTGGAGTTAAAATTATCCTGGTTTGATTCACCACGTGATATAATATGGTTGGACAATGAGTTCATAAATTTTGGTAGAACATTAATAAACAAAACATGTACTTTAACATGAGTGAACTTCAGTACCACATATGATCATGGCAGGGTTTAATGAATTGTGTACTGATGTAGGATAAGATAATGACTCAAATTAGTATCGGTCTCATCATTTATGTATTTTCAACGTTTAACTTAAGACTTCTTATAAGTGAAGATAAATAGTATTATATTGCAGTACTAGTGATCGATATTTTTACTCTAACTAATCTGAATTACAGGAAAAAAAATTCAAACTCGGTTGCATAATCATTTATATCTATAATCTGTGAAAATTTTTCTTATCTCTCAATCGTTCTAGAGTGTAAAGTTTGCGAACAATTTATCTTGTGTTTGTCTCCTCGTGTCATGTTGTTGACACTCTGATCGACCCAAACTTTCAAAAAGGGTGTGTTGGGACTAACTGACTGGGCTGTGAGCAAAACTAACTTAACTAACAGTTGAAGAGTATAATTCTGGGCTGCGTCGAGCCCATACAGCTCCATTTTCCAAACTACCTCCTAACATGTGAAGTTTCACAAACCTGCAGATATTTGCATGCTCGCTAACCAATTATTTCATAACTACCGTATGTCGTGAAATGCCCTCGTGGATAATGTCCTTCTTTTTAACCCACTACACCTCGTGTTCAAACATTCATCCCTCCTCTTAGTGTAAATTAGAATAATGCCATCACTTGTACTAGAAATTTTTTTTTTCATAACTAGTGCAACATTAGGCTAGTGTTTTTGCTCTCTTGCACCGAAGTTTGAATCCACCTCTATATTAGAGTGGTTGCGCATATCGTCTTGTCATGAAAGCAAACAACTTCATAAACATTAATCAGAGTGGCAACTCATAATGGTTACATCATGGAAACTCCACTTATGCAAAATATAATTCTTCTCAGAAATGGGAAAAACAATCCCATTTAGCAGCATCATTATTTCCACCCTTCTGGGGACTGTTAAGTTCTTAACTGAAAAGACAAACGAGTAGGAGGGATAATTTTGCATATAAAACTTTTCCCACCAGAAGGGTAGAATGCACCAGCAGTTGAGGCATCAGGAATAATTTGAATTCTGAAACTTGCCCTGGCAGTGGAGATTGCCAATGCTGTTGCCATCACTAACCAAATTAGAAATTGCAGCCTCATCCTGCACTCCCACATTTTTGTAGTGGATTCTTGGGATCATGGACTGAGCCGGGCATACTGAACTGGACTGCGCTGTGTGGCTTAGCCCAATCTCCTCTTGTGTTGCTCGTGTCCATGACAGAAGAGAGAGAGCACAATTAGATTCTCTGTCGCGGTATAATCCATTGGCAAACATTCTATGGCTGTTGCTAGAATTTCCCAGTGCAAAGTTGGCATTTGTAAATGGTTGGTAGACAGAAGCTTCTGAGTGCGCGTATTCAAAGCCTTGCACAAATGGGATTTGTTTTTCTCGGTAAGTATATGAGCTTCTTCTTGTCTCATTTAATTGTGAGTGGTTATCAAGCAGCACAGAATCATTCTCCGGTTTCAATGCGTAGCCCCACGGAGAGTTCATGACAGCATTTGCTGCACACATTTGTGGATTACCGAATGACAAGAATCTTGTGCCTGCATATGATAAGTTTGAACAGTAAAGAACACACATTGTGCTTTCAGTTAAGCCAATGAAAACATTAGCAGATATACATTTTATCAGGAAAAAATTCCAAACCTTGGTAATTGGAAAGAAATCTTCCCAAATTTGTGGACATGGATTCTGACTGACGCTTCCTCCTACGTTTGTTGTGTCCATCAAGACGTCTTCTGCAGCTTCTTTTTCCTTCATCGAATTCCACCAACGAATGGAACCTTCGACATGTCACAAAGAAATGTTACTTGTTTGTTTGTAAGACTAATCATATTTTCATCACAGCATGCATTTATAACATAGAAATTCCTAGAGCCATTGCATCCCACTTACCTGCTGCACTGCTGACAGAACCGCCGTTCCTGGCCCTTGATTGTAACTTTTGAGGTCTTTGAATGGAGCTCACATACTTTATGCCGTCGATGATAATCCCGGCATTTGCTAAGGTCCGAATTGCACCCATCAACCAAGCATGCAGCAATCTTGGTTTCGTTATTGGGTTGTCGCGGTCTTTTCAAAGATGTAGTACTCGAAGATGGCTTCCTCATAGAGACCCCAGGATCCTTCAACTTGCACCTTGATCCATCTTCCATATCGATAATCAACTGAGCTCAAAGTTTTGAACTTTATCAAGTAATATCCCTTATTTTTATGCAGAACTGGAAACTGGAGCACTGTTTAACACGCCTTTTCTTCACGGAAACAGTTTCCGAGACGTCCCCAATAACCAAATAATGAAGTAGGTTAGAAGAAAGAAAAACAGAAAAAGATTTGCACGAAATTATTTATTTATGTAATTCTCTTTTCTGAAATCTTATCTTCTTAAAACCAGATGAAACATATTCCCTCCAAGTAACATAAGAAGAACAATCAGCCTGCACATGCATTCCATAACTTCTCATACCAGAAGAAATGCAAATAGGGATCAGAAGTGTGGTCAACGTCATAAAGAATAAAGAGATATCGTTTACACCCCAAAAAAATTGATGTTTTCATAAGGAAGCATCGAAGGCTTTCCACTAATTGAGATTTGGCCGTACAAGGATCAAATTGTATCTGAGGAACAGGGATACAAAAGAGTAACGACAGAGGCACACAGACCAATTAATCGTATCGGTCTTGTTCCTAAATTTGGAATGAAAAGAGGAGTAACGCTTCCTAGCACAGAACATAGAATATGTTCTAACATAGGGTTAAATCATATATCGAGGACATTAGTTGACAACAGTAAAAAGATGGGCGCCTAATTCCAATGCAATAGTGGTCTATTGGTGCAAGTCAGTTGAACACCATAACTGATGAGTAGGTAGGTGGGTTATGTGGGGAGGGGGGATTCCGACTCGCGTGCATGGGACAGACACGTTGCCCTGATTAACTGACATAACATACATCTAAACAAATATAGGGACCATTAACAAACAATCTTGAATTATTCATCGATAATTTCTTCAAATTCTTTTCCTAAAAATTGGTCAACCAGCAAAATTTCGTCTTCCTGATTGAAATAAAAGTCATTCTAGTAGTTACAAGAACACAAGAGTTTTTACCGTTTCAGTCCACTTTTGGCGATCATTTCAAATGCAATAAACAGTAGAGAATTTTGAACTTGTCTCCCAAATATGGTGAGGAAAAGCAAAACAAAAAAGGATATAATAATTGATAGGTACCTCAGACTCTGGGTGGTTTAATTTGATAACCTCCAAGCTCTCCAATTACACAGAGAAAACCTGAGAAGATAAGAAAAACAAGAAAAAGAAAGAGAATAAGATGCCTCGTTTGGAATGAACAGCCATCACTTTTCTACCAAACAATACAGACAGCTAGAGCAGTAGCTGCTAACTCTTCCTAGCTAGGGAGGGCAGAGCGCAAGAAGCTGAGTAAAGAGTGAGCTGCAAGTCTTCCCCTCTTACCCTTTTGGATTTGCAGCCATTTTAGCGAAAAAGAGAGAGAGATGCACACCATAAATAAAGACTGAACATTGAAAGCAAAATAAAAGGGGAAAAACGAGTGGAGGGGAAAGGGACAGCGTGTAGTTGCTTTCAAACTTTAGGGGAAAGGCCAAATGGAATTTAAATAAAAAGAGTTGAGAGAGTTTCTTGTGTTCCATAATTCACGTTTTATGTTCATGGGACAATAACTTGTGGAGGACACTCGGACTACTTTACAAGTAAAGAAACTCATATGAGATTTCGTGTATTTTGATCTCATTTGACTTTATGCTACTTTTACTAATCATGAAAGCTGCTTTAATTAGATAGCCGTCTCCTATTACAGAATTCAATCGCTACTTCTTCAATTATTATTTGTTAAATTTGACTACATGCTTTAGGATTTGAAGTCAACCCACATCCACAAACCAGAACTGGAAGCAGAAATAGAACTAGGAGCATGGGGGACATGTGCACAAAAGTTAAAACTCATATTGTGACGGTTTAGCCATTGGATTAGGTTTGGAAGAGGAAGTTAATCAACTTCATGGAATCTATCATATTTATATTTTGCGTAAGTAGAAATTTTTTTATGCTTATTTGACATGTTGATACCTTTTATCAATTGCAATGATATTAACCCATTATCAATAACTAGATAGACCTTTGCTTGAGTACTAAAATTGTAATGATGTCTCAGGTGGAGCTAAAGGGGGGACCCACATTGTGAGAGGGATGGGCAATGGATACCGACTAGAAAGCCAACTCTGATCTGAGCTCTCCTCCATCCTTTTTCCTTAAAACATTAATCAGTTTTGCTTATCTTGGTAATTAATCACCTCTTAAAGAGGCTAATCTGCTTCAACTTGACAAATCTGGAAGCCTAACCCCCACCGCCACTTGGTCACAAAAAGAAGTATTCAAACTCTCCGCAAATTGAATTTTACGCCCCGAAGACCTTTCGGATTTGGAGGACCACGTGTCAACGACCCTTTTGGTAAATTTTAAATTAAAATAAATTAAAATCTCGGCACGCGCGAGCACCACCCGCCAAAAGAAATGGTCCCGGCTCTTTCGCAACGTTTTTCTTCTCTCGACGCTCGAGTGTCGGCCACATACTTTCCGAACACTATTTATGGCAACAATATGTTATGTCACGAGCTTCGTCGTGATTAGTTCTTCAGCCCGACCAGAACAAATTCGAGCTCAGCTGCCAAAAAAAGAAAAGTAAAAGGCAGGGGAGAGATGAGATGGAGCAATGTGAGTGGTGGACCCCACGTTGCAGAACAGCACTTGCTAATAATAGAAACCCTCCCTTTCCAAGATTCCTCTTTAATCGGTCCCAGTGCAGCATTCTTTAATGCTTATCGTATGTTTTTAAATTTAAATTAGGAAGCCAAACTATTTGCCCTTCCTACTTTGGGACAGATCAAAAGCACTTTGGGAGGCTTTCTTTTGAGTTTGAAAAAAGATCTTGGTATAAAAAGAGACATGATAACCACCAACCTTTTTTTCTCGTCCTACATAATTCTGTTTAATTTTTTGGGGTGTGATATCCACACACCCCATTTTACTTCTCACACATTCTTTTAATTTTCGATTATCGGATCGGATGAATTAAGGAAGATCAACAAACAGAAATTAAGAAGAGATGTGTGAGAAGTAATTTGGAATGTGTGGATAGCACACCTCAATCTTTTTCATTGCAGGTGTTTTGATTTATGTAATTCGGTGGCTAGAAATAAAAGACGGTATATGTGGGAGAAAACAAAATTATGTGGTTATCATTCTCCCTATAAAAATTGAAATAAAGGAGTCCAATTTGGCTGGATGCTGTATTCTCTGCATTGTACATAGCCTATTTTTAGAGAGGTACCCGTGGAATGAGAATATGCTAATATATCCGTCTCTTCGGCTGCTCAAAAAGCTCTCCCTTACGCTGTAGACTGGTTCTACAAAGAGAAAGGTTCGGATAAGCGTCTAGTACAACTTCAGCCTTTTTGGGAAGCCTAGGCAAACTCTCACAGCACAACTAAAAACCAGTTTTGCTAAATTTTTGGTGTCTGATAGTAAACTGTAAATAAAAGCTTAATTTACCTTCGATTTTATAATAATTTGGCTGTCGTTAAGTACTGATTTGGATGGTTAATCCCAGCATCACATGATGAACCATGAATAGCTTCGAACGTCAGGGTGCACGCCAGCTGATGCATACGTCACCAAGTATTCCACATAACCTTGTGTCAGAACAAAACACAACTTGGAATAATTTTGATGCAGATTAGTAACATTTTCACCTGATAATGCCTGTTTTTAGCTTTGTCCATTACATCTCCAACTGCTCGCCCGGTAACTCCCATTTTACCAAGAGCGGCTCTCAAGTGCTCTTCACTGTCGCAGATAAATATTGAGACATTCGATAAAGTATTGCACAAATCTGTTAGAAAAAGTTAGATATGCCATAGGCAAGTACTATGTCCTAGGGCGACGAGATTCGATTTAAGTATGGCGAATAAAAGGATATGGTTGATCAGCCATGTATGTATGACTACTTTATCTGAAATTCATTGCATTACTAAAATAAGGCACTGATGTATTTAGTTTTCGTGCTATGGCAGTTCTATCCAATATATTACAGCCAGTAATGTTGGAAAACAAGTTAAACATCATCAGATGAATAATGAAATTTTTTTACTGTCGAAATTACCTGAAATATCGATATGGGCATCCATGATGATCTCCTACACCAGGTGTAGATGAGATGATTTTTTGACAGGAATAAGGCGTGTAATCCTGCAATGTCAAAAGGTGAACATATTTGATCGTCATCATACAACACAACATGATATATATCAAATATTTCTTCACAAGTACTTCCAGGTTTCTAATGGTATTTTTAACAAAAATGTTATATATCTAAGAATAACATCCAACAGCAAAATGCTTCTGCAACAAGCAATAAACTATGTAGAAGTTTCAATTTTTCTTGAATATTTCCCATGATTTCAGTTTTGATCCCGTGATATGAGTCTAGACATAACATCACTCAAAATTCTTACTATTTGAGTAGAATCAAGACTATATCATCTTTATACTCTTGAATCTTAAGTTTGATGTCTTACCATTCTGTTCCCCTCTCTTCCATAATTGTGGCGTATGCCATACGAATACTCTTTGTCAAACCTTTCAGCACCAACCTATGGCAAAGATCAAACGCAAAGCTTGGAATTAAACTCCAAGCAAGTCACAAGGACCAGGCACGGAACAGGAAAACACCTTAATAATACAATGCACTATGATTTTGGAATTTTACAAATTTACAACAAATTTTTCCACCATACATGGATAACAAATGTTGAAAGAAAATCTTGTGCCTGGTGTGATTATTAAGAATGAGTAGATGAAATACTTAAGAAACTCCATACTCACTTTTTGCGAGAACTCAGCTTTCCAAAACGAAAGGGCATCATCCAGCTTCAACCCAACACCCTACACAGAGGTTAATCAGAAAACTTAGCCAATGGGGAAAGAAGAGCCCGAGAAAGATAGATTCATGATTCTTTTGATAACTTTTACAGTTTGTCATAGCCAGGTTGTGCGTATAAACGTCAGCTGACAATTTTCATGTGCCAAAATACGCTACAAAAAACTATAAATTACATAATATATAGGCCATTCTGCATTCTCCAAAATCATCATTCACAATTCTACAACTTTTTCAACATAACAAGGCTGTATGACTTCAAATAATTTTGAAAACTCTAGCTAACTTGCATATAGACATATAAAAGCACCAACTAAACCCAATAAGTGGTAAACGTCACTGACTAGTATCTAGTGTTTATGTACCAAATACACATGCAACAGCAGGTTTATATCAAATAACATGTTACCGAGTTTCCCATTACATACATCTAGACTCCGACCGCCTAATTGAAATGCTAATATACCCACATAAGACAGGACAGAAACCAGAGAGTGATGCAGGTTGTAGGATAAAACCTTGAGAAAGAGACCTAGCTGCATTCTCCCTCCATGCTTTAAATGATGATCCTCCCTCAAAGTAGCATGAGTAAAACAAGAGCAGAGGCAGATATAAAATCTTCACAAGCAAAAAGAAGCAAAGAAGAGACATTAGCAAAAAAGTGTGAATTACGTTTCATAAAAACATCAAAACCCCAATGTTTATACCTTTTCAAATAGGTGGCGCATGCACAGAGGAAATGAGCTCTTGGCTGCATCATCAATGTCTTTTAAGGAAATCTGACCAAACTCTTTTGGCTACAGAGGCAGTTAACAGACTAATTAACTTCAAATTACATGATCAATACCTACAGGTAATAGATGAGCTAAAACAAGTAAAGAACTACCTCAGAATGGTCAGGACCCAGGTAACTTGAGGATAGGGCTACAACAATCTAAACAGATATTGAAGGAAAAGAAATGTCAAGAAGCTAACTTGGAAATAAATGCCTGTTTCAAAATACAAGGTTCGGGATCCGATTCTCACAGGAGTCGACCGATCCTTCTCTTGTTCTGCTATAGTTGTTGTCCATTTTCTGCATGCACAAGTGCAACTTCTGATATTTTGAAATCCAAAACCTTATGCTTAGATTTTCTTTGAAAATAGATAACAAAGCAATTATAGTAACACCAGGTATAACGAATGAGCTTTGAATTACAAATAGCCAACAATAACCTGTTTGTCAAAATAAGTGCCTTTGATAGAAGACCGCGGAATTGTGTGGCAACAAGGGAAACCACCTATTGTTTCGGGGGTGGAGAGAGAGGGAAGCAAACAAACAAAAATGATATCAATGATAATCGTCACTTCATAGGTATATCGTCTATGCAAGAAGTAATAGAAAGCATTAACTAAACCTGACTTCTAGCTATATATGCATGCCCCTTACTGATGAATACCCTACGACTGGCTACCAGTTCTGGAACTTCTTCAAACGGTAACTTAATGGAGGTTTAGGATAATAACAAATTAAACATAAAGAAAACAAAATGATAAAACATAAGTTATATAACACATGACATAAATTTACGAGGTTAGAATTTTAAAATTCATTCAATAATTTCTTTTTCTTAACAATTGACTTCGTCGATGAAGCAACACAGGCTATAAATAGAAACAACTCAATATGTATTTTTGGTAACATTGAGCCAACAGGAACCTCAGACATGGTTTTTGTCCATACCAAATACACAGAAGTTGGGAGACTCATTCCCGTACTCCAATAACTAAATCAACTAGCATGATCAAATAATAAATTAAAGAATATACAGTTGAAAAGGAAGAATGAAGCAACGATAAACACACCTTAAAGAAGATGTCACTAGCCGCAAAAGAGAAAGTAAAGGGGAAAACTTAGAATATGGATAACAGCAAAGTAATCACTTTTTTTAAACGTGTTTGAAGGAACAATGTACGTGTTCTTCTAAAAACGTAAATAAACATGCCAAATGCAAGACCAAGACCTAACAACATGTCATAGACATCCCATTATTGCGCACACCCAGATATTAGAACATTTAAACAGTGCATCTGAGTTTAACTAAGAAAATCCACAACTATAAAATAATGCACAATTTATTGACTCAGGCATTACAAAGTATATAAAATATGCACCCCTACCAGTTGGTGGAGATTGAGCACCGAGCGAACGTGAAACCGGGACCAATTTATCTGATACACTCAGCAAGGAAAGACAAACTTATACGGTGATTGCTTTAAAGGGTTTAGAAAGTATGAAACTGACATAAAAATGCCGAAATGGTCTTAGTTTCAAATGCACATTTTCTATATTGAGCACATCATATCGTAAAGACTTTAGAAAGAACGAGGCACATAATTACCTCAAGTTCTGAACCACTGACTGCCTTGTATGGAAGATCAAATTCTTCCATGAGTGCCCGCTGAATACCAAAAGCAGAATATTGATCATAAACTGACTAACAGAATGAGCCAAGTAAAATGTAGATTACCTGCGGTTCAGGTTGTTCATTCATAAATCGGTAACGAAATAAGGCAGTCTCCATGGAAAGAAACCATTTTCTCAGGTCCTCCCTAAATGCAGATTAAAAAGTAACAACGTAAAATAAGATATAATGAGGAAATCTTTTAAGAGAATAAAAGTTAGAAGTTCTTACGTTCTGCAATAAACTAGTCGCAGAACAAAGTGTGATATTATGCCCTTGTTGACGACCTCAGATGCCTGAGGATGCCTCATATTTGTCTTCCATAGTTCTATTGCCTGTAAAATGCCTAAATGTTAATTGTCTAAGGGTGCAACAAGGGAAATGAAAAGAATTTCAACCTGGAACTATGGTTTTACCAACTTCTGCATTTCGTCAGGTTTCTTTCCGCATGATAATCCATCAGAAATCCCTTTAAGCACTGCATACAGCAGTAATTATCATCAATCACTGCAACTGTCGAGATACATGCGGGGAAAACGCTAAACTCATATTCCATTGAAGAACTTACTTAACCTTCTCCATTAAAATGCCACGAATCAAATTTCACAAATTTTGTTTGATTCCGAAATCCAGAAGAAAAAGGGAAACCAGACCAACCGAAATAAGCCATGGAGCTGTACTAAAATCGACTCGGAAAGCAATTCTATTTTCCCAGCTCCCAAACAGTCGCACTCTAGCATAAAATTAATCAATTTTTTTCAGCATTTTCTACCTTAATAAGAAAATTACAAACTAATCTAAAAAATACAAGACCTTATACCGCTATGAATCTCAATCATTCTCATCCCCAAGTTTACTGGCTCTTCCTTTTCGGTTAATTTCACGCCCTAAACGGTGAACGGTTTAACTTAGCACCAGAAAAAAGTGTTTCCATTTTCCAGAATTTTCTCAGCAACGAAACAGAAACCAAAATTAATAATTCCCGATGTTTCGCCAGAAAAAAATCAGCAGCGAAAGAGAAATTACAAAGTTTCTGGAGAAGGTGACAAAATTACCTCGGAGGCGATCGAGGGCGAAGAGCTCGAACTCTTCGAGACGACATTCGAGGGCGGGAGCGGAGCGGTAGAGAGGGAGGGTCGGGACGACGTCCTTGATGAAAGATTTCGTCTGAGATCGAACGACTTGCATTTTTGCTCCTCTCTCCGGTGGGCCACTACTGCGGTGTGAGTTCTTTATATTTTATGCTTGCGCGCCAAAGAAGCCGAGCAATGAAAAATGGCGGGAAACAGCTCTCTTTACATTGCAGGCTCAAAAAGGTCGTGCTGAAGCTGGATATAGGATTTCATAGTAATTTCTGATTTTGTGTTCACTTCACAATTCGTAATTATTAAAAACCGTATTGCAATTAACATTTTCGCTTCTTCAAATAATTTACATAAAAAACACAACCTTAATGTTTTTAGCTAAGAATTAATGATGAAAAAACGTGAGAGTCCAAATGCAAAGATTGCTCGCATTTCTCGTGGAGCAATTGCCGATAATAAATTCTTAGGTGTCATTGAATGCTTACGCCACTCAATTAATCATCACATCAAAGTCAGGTAACGTAGCTAGATTGTTATTAGAGGAGTACATACACAAAGTCACCCTCAAGAATTTCTCCACCTTTGATGCCATTATTGGCCGAAACAACGAACTAAAACCTCTTCTGTGACAACAGGCATCATTCATATACATACACAAACAAATACTCAAAAATGAAACCATCTTAAATACCAATATTACGTCGTGTCTGCGCTACAAAATTCTCAGCATCCCGTCCCGTTACAGTGCCTTCGATTGGGGACAAGGCGTTTGCTATATTTGAGGTTTTGGCTCTCGAAACTAAACAGTCTAAAAAAGCTCAAGGCTTTCACCTCACAGAGAGTACAAATGATGAATTATCATATGAATATACTCTAAATGACTTTACCAGATCTATACAAAGATCCTCATAACGGTTGAATAGTTCATCGTTTCCGTTGAACCATTCCAGTTGTAGCACTTCGCGTCCTCAGGAGAGCCGAACTATTAAAAGTTGGAAACCCAAACCCGAACCAACCAGAACTGGAAGACGCATTGTTTGTGCCTTCTGGAGCACAAAGCTCACTGGAAGCCTCGCCACGATTTGAGGACTCAACCACTTCCAAGATTCCACCATTCCCCTGAAACGACAGGAGATGGATAGGACTATAAATACCTCAACCGAAAATGAGACAAAGTCAAGTAAGTAAAAATTCAAACAATTGTAGAGTTGGTTTTAAGAATAGAGGTGTTAAGCCTCCAACCAATTCAATATATTATCTTAATAAGATAGCATATCAAACCACTATACACACTTTGAACATCAATCTTACCCTTGAGGGTGATGCTGGGGGTAGCTCAAGCGCTGGCCTCGAGGACTTCGGTGGGGTCACCAAAGATGAGGGGGAGGCTGGTGGTAGTTCAAGAACTGGCCTGGAAAAACTGGATGGTGATGCCTGAATATTGTGGAAATCAGAGTCAATAAAATGCCAAATGAACCATATCAATTGAGGCTCATTCTGATAAAATAAAGTTACAAAACTATAAAAGTAATAAACTCTGAAAAAACAAAAAAATTAATGTTACATAAAGCAGTACAATCAATCATTAGTCAACGCAAAAGTAACGTAAGATGACTACAGAATCAGACATAAATATCAATCTTCCAGTTATGCAGGAAATAATCAGTACATGCCTGAATGCGTTCTGCATTTATGCCCTTTTCCATGTTCAGGGCGTAGTCACATAACTTCCATACTCCACCGGTAATCTCACCCTAATTAGAAGTCAAAGGCCAGACCGTCAGTACAAAACAGTATTCAAGGGCAGAGAATAACAACTCATAAATCAAAAGAGTTAACTACTATATACCTGCTTCCCTTCAATTCTATTAATTTTTGTTTCCTGCGACCAAAGAAAAATAAGGAATATGATTTTCCATTCATGAATATATTTTGTGAGAGATGAAAAGAAATAATAAAACAATGAGTCACCAGAGTCAGCACTGCATGGTGAACTTTTTTAAAATCTCTGCTAATGGTATCCGTCCTTCCTTGTAGTTGAACAACCTATAAATGGCAAAGAAGGTTTCTTGTTAATGAACTTGAATCACAGAAATACAAACAAAACTACTTATTAATATCTAACATACCCACCTCCTGTTGTGTCTTAGCCGTATTTTCTATACTTTCATCCAAACTACATTCCACATTGTCAAGTTGTGAAGACAATTTCCTCTGAGTGGTCTGAAAATCAGACAAAATATCTACAAAGTTAGAGACTTTTATTTTTCATTTCTAATTAAAAACATATTACAAGAAAATTCAATCCAAAAGCATGACAAACATAACAGGTTCATAAAATTTTCTTGTGAATTATGCAGACTTTCATGAAACCACCAGAAATAGATGAAATCATCTAATGATCACACGAGTTCATCTAAATCACAAAAGTTTCAACCACAACCAAGGCCTTTTGGAAATAAATTAAGTACCTCATAACATGGATCGTTATATGTGGACTTAACAATTTGCTCATAAAACCCAACCAAATGTTGGTAATTTCTAAATTCCGACATTTGCCCTTCAGCAAAATTGATAAAATAATGAAAAACTAAAGAAACCCAACAACCATCTGCCATGCCCAACCGGAACGACAACGTCAACTTCGTTAAGTCTTACAACCATCAGCCCCTGCTCTCATCTCTTGCTTTCGCTCTCTACACTATCAAAAATCTGAATGGAATGGAGGGCTGCAACCTCACAGAGAAAATTTCTGCATCTGGTCCGCCATCGCAGAGAGTTTGCCAGCTAGGTAGGGGGTGGCTCATTTTTAGTTTTATTTATTTTGTTTAAGGAATTGAAACTTATGAAAAATATATAAATAAATAATAGATGGGTCTAGTGAGCAAATGGTTGGGTCCATATAAAATTTTACCAACAACATTTGGAAGAGAGAAACACTTGACTTGCAACAGAATATTCATGGCGTAGACATATAGTCAATGTGAAACACTAATTGAATGGCATCAGTGAAGACAGAAAAACAAAAGCTCCTCTCATTCTTAAGAAAGCACTTAACATACCATGAAACAACATAACGACCAACTTATTACATAATGCACCACGTCAATTCCACCATAGATACAAGACACATTCCACCATAGATACAAGACACAATATTTCACTTGGTAATAGAAAAAGTAACGTCAGAAAATCAATAGCAAGAGAGAGAGAGAGAAGACTTGCCGAAATTGATGTAAACAGACTCTCAAGCTGTTTAGCAACAGAATTGGAAGCATCAGACAAGCTACGTCTTGTTGCAAACATCATGTCAGGAAGCTTCCACCCCTGCAAACATACAAGAAATGCACATATATAATAAACAACTTTGACAAGAGAGAACAGAAGAAAACAAAGTTTGATCCACTAGTTAATTTTTTTCAAAAATAATTTGTTTATCAAACCAAACAGGGTGAGATTTTGGAACGATACCTATCATAATTACAACCTTTTAAAAAATTTATGATTTTACGCAATAAACACCCTACAAACACAGAGTCCTTGAGAGCATACTCAAAATTCAATTCTAAATTATTAAATGGTTCATCTACTTTAGATTTTGTACACTATGACACGAATACTTGAAGATTATCAAGTTCAGATATAACTTCCCACTAGACAAAGGCAAGCAAATATCAAGTAAGCAAAGTGTTTGTTTCAGTAACCATTTTGATTAATGGATCCTACTAGATGAAAAAGAATTATAGCATCCCAAACAGGCATAGTTGGATGGACCAAACAAATGCACGTAAGGAAGTTATTAAGATGGTTATTAATGCTACATCTCTTTTGAGACCCGGGCCTTTTATCATAACTTCTGCTCGTTGTATACCTTGATCCACTATTGTTATTTATAGTAGATCATATCAAAATGTCAAGGAGAAACATAAAGGGGTTGAATCCATGTCTTAACTGGTAGTGCTTATCATTGAGCAATTGTAGTAGATACCAAAACTGAAAAGAACCAAAGTATCTAATGGCTGAAGTTTGATGTCTTCACTAATGTAAAGGAATTCACAAACACATATCAGTACTACATTTTCAAGTACAAATTTTTCTCTTTATGGCTAAACAAGTTAGCCACAGAAGTCATAGATAAATAGTCATTTTTCAAATCAAGAATGTTATTAACATCCACGATTTAGTGATAGGTAGAATTTGGAAAAAGAAGTTTGATCAGTTGGCCCAGGGGGAAGCTTTAACCTCTTTATTATATCGTACTAAATAAAACCTCTTACCTTCCACCAGAAGTAGCCATATCCTGCGGCTACTACAACAATAATTATACCATATTTGCTAGTACCTGCAGTAACCAAAACCATGTCACAGAATATCACAAACTGATAGTTACAGACCTATATACACAACACATAACAATAAATTTTATGAAAACCTTGTACTTGATTAATAACATATATTCATGCTCATCTAGCTGAGCCATAAGATGTTTACAAACTGGATGAAAAAAAAAGATATAAAAACCGCGTAATTTTGTTAGTTTATTAAGGTTTTGTTGGTGTGCTTACTAATCCAGACAATAAATAACCATGTTCAGAACTCAAGGGAAGGTAATCAAAACCTGTTCGACTCATAGTTATAACTGTAACTGGTAGTCGACATGATGCTATTATCTCCAGCTCCTTCCGTAGGTTGTTCATCTGTCAAATTTAATTATTTAATCACATTATGCCATTCACTAAAATACGAAGCTCCAATAATGAAAGCACACAGATGCTGACTGAGAAAAAGAAAAGTCGTTGCTCAATGTGTGTGGTAAGGCTAACTGTTCTAGTATCCAACTACTTTAAAAGCAATTATAAGTAATAAAAACTGTAGAAGAAAATACGAAACCTGAGCCATCAGAGAGTCGTTGTGTGGTTTATTAACCGCCGAAGTATTATCACTTCGTCTAATTTGTTTCCAAGCAATCTGTGGTCAAAACAAATACTATAAAATCTTATGGTCGTAATGATATACAGTAAAATTTATACAATTTAAAGAAAAACAAAGAACATTAAAACTGAAGATTTTTATTTAAATATAGTTTAAAGAATACAGCCAAGCCCAACAAAATATGCAAATTGTATCCCGATAAAATCTTGGAAGTTGTAATGACACACAGATTTCCCTATTGTCCTAATCTCTTCTCAAAAGCCCTCAAGAACATTGAACCTCTACCCTCCTATCCTGATTGATATAAATACTCAGTCCTTGGATACAACATCACCAGCTGGCAGCAAGATCAGTATGTATTATGTAATACATTGGATGCCACCCATACATAGACTTTAAAACAGCAAATTTGAAGTGCAATTTTTAACATATAGAATACAAAACAGAAGTAGCATGAGAAACTACCTTGAAAGCACCAGAGACAACATCAGATACACGTCCTTCTTTTGCAAGAACTGAACCAAGAATGCCTAAGAAGCATACGAAACACCAATTGATTAGAAATACATGCTCTTCAACTAAGACAGCATAAATTAACAATTTTATGTCAAACCCCACAATTGCAATAAGTTGGTTCACCAATCATGAGAAACTACCAATATGAAGACCAACCCAGATTGATTAGAACCCTTTAGATGAGGTCAGGAGCTAGTACTCAAATGGGACTGGACAGGTGACAAGCGGGCATGAAAAATCGAGAAGCAAGAAAGCACATAACCACACAAGGGGAACCATTTTCCACCTAGTTATAAAATACCTAAAAGCCTACACTTTCACGTTTCACAGCATACCATCCGATTCTCCTAAAAATACCACTAACCCATATAACAAAACAGAGTCTTGGCTGGTTTAAGCACGACTTAAGCTCCTTAATAAACATAAAACACTGCACATTTTTAATCAAATGCAAAAACCAACAGAATTAATATGGCTCGGATACTCAAATACCAATACAGCTCCACTTTCACACTCTCAGACGCCTTTCTCCATTGCAATGTCGGATTAACAGTACATTCAAAAGAAAGCATACTTCCTCCAGCTACCACCCAGCATCCCTTCAGTGTTCCCAAATGATAGAACCAGGGTTAATCGAAAACCCTAACATTTTTCTTTTTGACAAACGATAGTAGTGGGTTGAATTGTTAAATGTTGGGGGAGGGAGGGGGATCGAACCCGCACCAGGTGCATGGGCATGATTGCTTTCCGCCAGTACTATGCCCAAAATCAAAAGTTAAAAATAATAAACCAGTTCGGGACTCAATTACAACGGGGTTCGAGAACGTAACAAAATAGACTGCCATGGAGTTTGAGATACTACAAAATTGAATGAGTAAAAAGAGGAGCGAGGAATTTGTACGGACCTGCGCCGACGAGAATGGTGAGCTTGCCTAGAGGGAGAGCAGCCATCGACTCTGATTATATTTAGGTATCCTCTCGCGGAGACTAAACGGCAGAGCGACAAGGCATCGGAGCTCCTCCTCCTTTGGAGATCACAGAGCTGGTAAATTGTTTCACAAGAAATCGAATTTTCTCTCTCTTTCCGAATTCCGGGTATTTTCTCTCCTCTCTCTCTCCCTCCTTCGCTACTGAGGAAACTGAGAATCGACTACTTCTGTAGAGCAAGGCGACAACCCTATTTCCGCCCGTGAAAGCAAAATGACCTTGGGCTCGATTAGTACTACAAAGGCCCTTTTTAAAATAACTTTTACTCGCTATTCAAAGAAGTAATTTACAACAACGAGTTTATCGTTATTGTGGCTTTTTTTTTAATAAAATTAGCATTTATCTATATATTTTGTACGAGTGAACACATTTTTTTAGAAAATAAAAAGGAGAGAGAGAGAGAAGTGGGAGGTTTTTATTTTATTTTATTTTTAATATTGGAGGTAGTAAAATTTTGACTTATGAAATTACATTATTGTCCATCATTTTTTTTTGTGTATAATAGAAAACTAAATAATCTTTTTACCCTCTTTTGGTTGACAAAGAGGATTTCATTAATTAATAGAAATAAGAATATTTGCAAATTTGTAAATGTTCAATATATGAGATTGTATTATGAAAATTAAAATGTCACGTGATAATTGTGTATGTGTTCTGTGTAAATTTCTCTCTTAATTAAATATATTTTTGACCGCGATTAACAACAGGTGCTTTCTCAAAAAATACCCAGAATTATATAAGAACTTATTATAATTGGATTGTTTCATAAATAGTGTTGACTCTACGTTAATTTTAGGGGTGAGTTCGGTACAATTCGATTCAGTTTTTTGCTAAAACTGAAATCATACCGAAGTTATTATTCGGTTCACTTTTTCGTCGGTTTTCTTTCGGTTCGGATTTTTTTATTTGGTTTTTTTGTTCAGTTTCAATTTGGTACCGGTTTTTTTTTTTTTCCTTTTCTTTTCTTCAAAAAAAAAAACTTCAAATTAACAATTCCAACACAATCAATAAAACAAATATTCCACCTAAATCAAAGACATTAAAATCAAAGTTCAAACATTCAAAGTTAACTAGAATCAAGTCATCTATAGTCCAAAGCTTAAAATAAACATCAAAGTTTCAAGTTTTCCAAAAGTCCTAACTTAAAAATAACATCAAAGTTAAAGTCTTCCAAAAGTCCAACTTGAAAGAAACATCACATTTCAAGTCTTCTACACCTAAACCTTCAAGTCTTCTACACCTAAACATTCCAACTAAAATCATAAATTCAAATAAACATGCAAAGTTTCATGTCTTCCACACTTCTTCAATTCCTCAAGCTCAACGCTCACGTTTGACTAAGAGTTTGCTTCCTAACGCTTAGGTTGCCTAGGGGCAACATAGCACATTTTCTTGAATTTCCACTTGCCATTTCTACATACAAATAAAAAAAAGGGCACCAACTTATGAGTAAAAAACGACATCACCTATCTAAGGGGTAAAACGACATCATTTAACACTAACTTCGGTTTGGAACGGTACGATTCGGTTTTCGGACCACAAAAACCGAAACCATACCAAACTATTTTGGTTTGGTTTGGTTTTCTATTTTTGGTTCGATTTTTTCGGTTATGATTTCGATTTTGGTCCCCTTTTTTCGGTTTTTGGTTTTTACAATTCACCCCTAGTTAATTCCCCTATTATTTATTAGTAAACAATAATTGAATAATCCATTTATAGTGGTAAAGGAAATAATTCACATGAATATAGTAAATCTCGCTTGGGTTGCTTTTAATTTTGGTCAAATTAGTCGCTAGATTCTTATTTTATTTAAGTGATTGTGTTTACTTTTTAAAGTTTTTATTTTTATTTTTAAAAAGTAAAGTGTGTGTTTATTTTTCAAATGTTTATGAATTTTTAACTTACTATAATAATATGAAATGTTACAATCCTAATACCCTAAATGTTGCTTATACAGTGTCACTTAGCCTTTGACTTTCTAGGTAACAAATTACCGAAAATACTATACAATTGTAGAGCATTTTCATCCATGTTAAAGTTGACATGGTCAAATCCCAAATTCAACCCAAAACACAACTCCACTTATTTTTGGGTCGCCAAGACTCATCTGCTATGGCTAGTTTCATGTCGATTATGAGTCCAAACTCAAATCTTTGGCGTTGATGTTAGCATGTCCCTATAATTATTATTTTTTTTTGCCAACACACTGCTAGCTTGGCGAGTGGCGCGACAGTTTCTGAAACCTGCAACCCGCCACAATTGTCGGATGGCTTTCAATAGCTACTTACGACATGGCCCAATCTCAAATATCCATTTTAAATTCTTACTTTAATCCAACGATTGTTATTATTTTTTGTACTAATATTTATTTTAAATCTAAAAATAAAAAAAAGAATCGAATAAAAGTTAAAAAAACATTCCAACGATTACTCGTAAATTTCTTCTACAAATACTACTAAATCATTTTTGTCACTTCCCACACCAAGACTCTATACAATCTTTTACTTTCTACATTCCTATTTTGTTTATGCTTACAAAAATGGCATCTCCCGTCGAAGGTGGAGTCAAAGCAAAACAAGAGCAACCGAAATCTTCTCTAGAATCTAAGCAAGATTTTTGATACACATAGTTGAAGAAAGATGAAGACACATGACATGACAAGAGCAACCGAAATCTACTCGAAATTTTAAACTATATTTTTTATAGACATGGACACGTGGCATAATCAGTCACATATTCTAAATTAATCTCATCCATTCAATAATTATTAAATAATTAAATTATAGATTAAAATAAAATAAAATAAAATAAATCAATGTGAATTACTTTTGACAATGAGTGAATAGTAACTGTCACGACAGTTTATTATTATTATTTTTTTAAAACATTGATATTTTTACACTAAGAAAAAATGGAGTTCTGTTAAGTTACATAATGAACGGCCTAATTTGATATCGAATTCGCCACGACAATTTATAATTAAGTAAATAGTAATGTCATAAGTCTAGTTGTAGATCCAAATCCACAAAAACGGGTGGAAATGCTTTAAAAGTTTCGTTTTGGGATTGTAAACAATGCAATTTGATGAAAAAAATAAAAATAAAATAAAAAGGTCCATATGTTATGCCAAAGAACTGACTCTTGTTTGTGATGTGATTCTCTTCCCAACACCAAGTCATGAGCACAAATTAGACACCGGAATTCAAATGTGCAATGGATAAGCATTATTTTCGATTTTATGTCATTTCAGTTGTTTTTTTTTTATTTTTTATTATCCTTTCAACCGTCCATTCAACAATAAAGGTGTAAACTTCTCTCTTTAAAAAATGAACATACATAATGTTTGGCATAAAGTTCAATCTAATACGTCATAAGGATCTAATCGAAGGGGCTTATTTTTCGTGAGTATTTTAAGAATAAATGGTGATCAGCAGCATATGTAAGAATGCTACATTTTTCCTTCTTTTTTTTCCGATCTTATTTATGTTGTAGCCGCACTGGTCGCCATTTTCGGGGCAATGGACGACTCTTCGTTTGGTGCCAGAAAATCTGACACGTTTAAACATTCAACAAATAAATTCTGCTTTCTAGCATGGCCACTGATATTTGTCCTTTAAACGAGGTCACTTTATTAATTTTTTCGACAAAGTGAAGAGTTATTAGGTTATTTAGTGTTTGGTAAATTGAAAGTCGAATTTTGATTAAACCTCATGATGAGTCCATATTATACCATATATTTTATATATTCTTAGTTATAATTTATTGGTTATTTTTGTAGAATTTTGATACTTTGTTATATATTTTCAACGTAGGACATGCGATTTCATCTGGAGCAAAAAGTGATTAAACGGATGAATTTTGGAGTGATTCCAATTGGAGAATGTTCGTGACTCTTTCAAGATGATTTTATCAAAGTTTCAGATTTTTCTACCAAGTCATTTGACCGTGGCAATGAAATAAATCCCCAGCGTGCAGCTTTCCCAAATTAACGTTTATGGACGTTTTGGGTATTTGAGGTCAATATGACATATTTTGAGAAAGATTCCTTCTGAGGATTTGAATAGATTCCTTCTGAGGATTTGAATAGATACATTGTGACATCCCACATCGCCCAGAGAAGTGATCCTTAAATGTATATTCTCATCTCTACCTAGCACGAGGCCTTTTGGGAGCTCACTGGCTTTGGGTTCCGTAGGAACTCCGAAGTTAAGCGAGAAGGGGGCTAGAGCAATCCCATGATGAGTGACCCACTGGTAAGTTGCTCGTGAGTTCCCAAAAACAAAACCGTGAGGGAATGGTAAGCCCAAAGCGGACAATATCGTGTTACGGTGGTGGAGCGGGCCCGGGAAGTGATTCGCCCCGGGCCGGGATGTGACATACATTGTTTCTTGTAAAAACTAAACAATAGTTACATTATTTTCATAAAAAATAAACAATATGTAATTTTTTTTTTTAAATTACACAATAGTTACACAATTTTCGTAAAAATTAAATAATAGGTACTTTATTTTTGGGGAAAAAAAAACTTGTAGAAACATTGTTTCTTTGAAAAATTAAACAATGAATTTATAAGGTAAATTAGTTTTTATGTATTTTGCATATATGATTTTGTTATTATGTAGGTAAATTATTTTTCATGTATTCTACATATACTGGGTATATTATTTTTCTTTTTTTAAGCAATCTAACATTTCAAAATTTTAATAGTAGGTGCACTATTTGAATCAAATGTTTTTATTTTTTTTGTAGGTAAATTATTTTGCATGAATTTTACATATATCAGGCATATATATATATATCTGTGTGTGTGTGTGAAATAATTTACCTACATTAATATGTAAAATATAATTTTATTGACTTAATTAAGCATGTATAATAACATATATTAGACATGTTTTATGTTATTATATATTAGGCAATGAATTTATAACATTATTGTTTTTTTTTGTAACATCATTAATTCTCCCTTACCATCCATCCGCATGGCATTAATTATGTACATCAAACATTCAAATAGAGTTTATAAAAAAAATATAAATCAAATAGGGGTATTTTAGTCATCCGAAATTTTTTTAATGCATGAAGTCAAACATAATTAATGAATTTGTTAGTGTGAAATCTAGTCAATGGGTTTTATTCAAGAGAAAAAACTTATGTTGGGTTTTATGTAGAGAAAATTAAGTTTCAGGGGCTAAAGTCATATTTTCAGTAAAATAAAAGGGTGAGGGCTGAGCAACAATCACTGTCGTGCAGTGAGCATAATATATAATATGTCAGTTAAGCGTGCCGTAAAACAAGAAGTTTTAGAACACATTACATAAACCACTCACCTCAATTGATACCTGGAATCTTGACAAAACAAACCCACCAACAATCTAACAAACTCACTTAAACTAAGCTCTCTTTCTTCTCTCTCTCTCTCTCTCTCTCTAATGTATATATGTTTAAAATTGTTATGATCTATTTTATCTAAGAGAAAGAGAGAGAGGTGAGGCAAAGGAGATAGAAAGACGGAGAATAGACTTGAGAAATTATGTGCTTTATTCCTCAATCTTTGTGCCTTTACTTAGAGTAAATCAAGGAGGATTCGTTGCCTAATTATACAATCCTAAAAGGAAATGATCTTCTAGTATCCTAAATACAATATGCTAATGATTTACAAATCACACATGTGCTAGAACTATGTATGTATATAGGTGACTTTCACTTTGCATGGAATTCATGCAGTCTCTTTCATTTTCACGTTCTAAAACAACAAAAATGTCACTCTTACCACATTTTTCATACTACATTTGTATCACATCTTTAATAAAGATAAAACAGAAATATGTTGATGGACCCTACTTCCTTTTAAAGAGGTGGTACAAATATGGTATAAAAAATGTAATAAGTGAAGCATTGCTCCTAAAACCATGGAGCAGTCCTCCTATTTATACTGGAAAAGAGGCGGCCAACACTAGGCTCTAATTGGTTGGCTTGGGTGGCTACAGATCAAACCAAATGAATTCTCCTACAAGGTGCTGCGTGGTAATGTAAGTCGACATTGGATTGACAAACGGTTGCCCTATAAATGGGTTGCCTATAAATGGTGGAGATAGAATAATACAACACACGTCCAATTAGGAAGGTTGAGATAGTCATCACCTAAAGTTCTTAGGTGGAAGTCTGTAATCACTATATATTGCCACAACACCTCAACCGACTCATAAAAGTCTACAAGAAGCTTTTAAAGGGATTAATAGAGAGCTAAAGATTCTATCAACTCAAAGAAAACATATACATACACATATACATATGTGTATATCATATATAAGAAAACTTATAATAAACACATTATTTTAAAGTACGAAGATTCACAGGGTGTGTGTGTGTGTGTGAGGGAGCCTAAAAATCAAGAGGGATAGAGTAAACAAATTATGTTGGAAACAATATCGAAATTGAATGGAGTGCATGTGAATATGATTAGAGGGTAAACAAATAAAATTGAGTAGGTTAAGGAAGTAAGAGCTGATAGAATAAAACCTGAAATTAATAGTGTGAAATCTAAATTCCTGACGCGTATGCGTACATTTTATTTTTGTTACAAATTAAACTACACAATTATTCACAAACTACAGCTTGCATGTAAAATATTATATGTCTCTTTACGCAGTGCACATTGACATATAACTAATTAAAATGAAGTGTAGATTTGCATCTGGCTCAAAATATGTTCAAAGTTATCAGTACTCTTCTCGATGGGATGAGAATGCATGCCTTCATAAGTTGTCACAACGACTTCTTCATCTTTCGTTAACCTTTGAACTTGCTTTTTCACATTGCAGCCCTGATGCGTGCATCGGTAGTAGCTTCTGCAAAAAGTAAGAAATAATAAACAAATACACAAGTTAACTGCTAATTTTTTTGGAAACTAATGGATTTATTTCTATGCAGGTTGGAATATGTATTATATAGTAATGTTTTCTGGGCACTAGTTCTATATACGAGCAGTTGAAGAATCCAAACATTTGCATGAAGATAATGACTCGATTTTATGTGGAATCAGAACATGATCAAATCATCAAACAGAATATTCTAATAGAGACGCAGATCATATCTAGACCAGTTCCTTTTTTCCCCTTGATGTATCAGAATTTAATTCTTTTAAAAGAATTGTTATTAACACTTCAAAATTTTCATTTTGCATTGCTTAGAAGTACATTTTTTTTTTCTAATTATAGAAAGTTTGGAGTGTAAAATGAGATTTTTGGAATGCTAATAACAATTCCCTCTTTTAAAAATAACATTAAATGTTTCTCAGTGACCTTATTGAAAAATGTTGAGCTATCACCATATCTTAACCAATTGGCAATATAGGGATTAACTCAACTCCTTATAACATGCAAGGTCTCATCTTTCTCCAATATGAGGTTCAGTCTCAACATTATGATACGAAGTCTCAGAAGCAGCAGCTGCAGCAAATATCAAGAACAAGTTGACTGCACTGGCAAACTCCTTATACAAATTTTGCCACTCTAATTAATGTTGCATTGTTAAGCTTCTTAGTTTCAATTACTTGAGCTAGGGCTTCTTTAACTTTATTAACTGCTTGAATCTCCAAGAGTAGTACTCTAAAACCAAAATTGCCTGGGATCGTATTTATTAGTACTCATAACTCGATCTACAGAAACAATTCCTTATCTATTCAGTTTATAGATCTTTTTTTTTTTATACTTTTTTAGTACTACAAGGCTTAAACAGTAGTAAAGTGAACATTCTAACCAAGCCCATCGAGAGAATTGCAAGATTTAAGAAGCGAAAGGACACCATGATCTATAACGGATGACCTGGTAGTTAATCAAACATGAGTTCAACATGCATGATTTATCTAAAGAAAGTTCCATACCATTTGTGAATATATTCTTCACACAACTATACACATGCTATATTGTCTTCGGATTATATTCAAGTTTATTTGTCTGCCGATCATCTTACATAAATATCCAGATATTTTTCAGCAGCCTAGCTAAGAGCTGATCAGGGAAACAGAAGGCTTGGAGCTATAACGTATATATTGATCACAATCGAATTGATACATATACATATATATATATATATATATCATTCATAACAAAACTAATTAAGAAGCTAGCTACCTGTATGTACATACCTTGGAAATTTGTTGTTCTTCACTGCTTTTTGACCATACTTCCTCCATCTATATCCATCATCAAGTATATCAACTTGACTCCTTGTTTGAAAAGCATATCTCGGCTTTCTTATTTTTTTCTGATCTCCTTTTTTCATCCCTAATCTCACAGTTGGCGCACTAGTTCCAGATCCTCCGACGCTTTTTCCCTGAGAACTAAAATTGTTCTTAATCATGTTGTTTGAAGCCCCCATCTCTGACATCAGCCCTAAGAACCCATTCGATGATTTACTACTTTGGAATTGGCGAAGATCAGTACTATTGTAAGCATGATGAGCTGGGTTTCCCATGTTCAATGACAAGGAAGAAGGAGCAGGCGATGTGGATGAAGAAAAGAATGTTGGGTAATTTTCCATCACAGAGAGAGAGAGAGAGAGAGAGAGAGAGGGGGGGGGGGGTTAGTGATGAAAATATTGATTTAACTATAGAGCGTATGGTGATATATACGTGATTTTTGTTATGTGGTTTATGGCGGGGCGGTTTTCTAGTTTTCTTTTCTGATTGGAAACTTGGAATTATTTAAGGGTGAGGCGGCTTGGTGGCGGCTTGGTGGCTGCGAGCTGCCATGAATCTTTCGTCGTATGATCGTGTCGTAAGTGGCACGGAAGTGGTGAGATGAATAAAGAAAGAGAAGGATAAGGACTCTCTTAAAACTTAGACACTTTATAGATTATTTGTTCCTTATATTTTCAGCGTAATATTTTATAATATTACCATAAAAATTAATATTTTGTGATGTGACAAAGAATTTATAAAATGTTATATTTATAGGAGAATCCTCTTATAATTTTTCATAAAGAAAGTCATTTCCTCAAAGATTATTCATCATCAACCATAGAATATCACACTTGTGGGAAAATCCCCTGATCATTTCTCATAAAGAAATTGTCATTTCCGCAAAGATAGTACGAGTTTCTGGAGCTTCATGATTCAGGGTGGAAATTAATATCTAAAGCCTATTACTTGGGGAAATTCTATGGTACTCTGTTTCTAAAAGAAAAACTTATGGTCATTTGTTTAAATAATATTTAATTTAATATATAATCGTCAAAAGTTCATTGTCAAATGTTACATAATAATAGTAAGTTTATACATGATATTGTCTATTACACAACTAACTTTGATTCTTACACCATTAACAACGTTACAAATAGAAATAAGTCATTATTAGTGAACGTCATGTAATTACACATTATCATTAGTCATTTTTAAGCTCCTTAGCTACCATATGATCTTAAGCATAAACATTGAACGTTTGAATTACAAAAAAGATAAAGTTATATCATAAAATTGTCAAAGTTAACTGTCCAATATTGCATATTAATAATGAACATTAGTACTATGGTCTAGCGTATTCATCTTTATCTATAAGTAAAGGATCTTAAGTTTGATTCTCGTCTAGTTCGACCAAATTATTATGTTTAACCCATTGTATTTATAAAATGTAACATAATTATAGTTAATAAATTAATATGATACATAAAGACATTGTTATTACTATAATAAGTTTAATTCTGTACACTAGGTAGAATGTTATGCATAAACGTAATTACATTATCGTTCAGTTAACCAATTCCCCGGTTTTAAAGAGTACTGTATATTTGCCCTAATTACTATTAACGTTATTATTAATTAATTAATCTTAGTTCAATACTTCAATTGGTTGGTTTTGACCAAATTTACCTAGGTTTCGTACGGGTATACTTTTCATTGAAATCTAAAATACACATTCAAATATTTTTAAACTTGTTTGGTACTTTATTTGAATCCAACTTTTTAGACTCTTTTTTTTTTTTTTTTTAAGTTTTACATTTTGAAATTTGAATACCTATTTTGGCTGAATTGTTTTCAAAAACTAGACTTAAAACTAACTTAAAAATTAGTCTACTTCTAGAAAACACAAAAAATGAGTTTTTTAGAGTTCTTAAACTTCAAACCACTATTTTCTCTCTTCTTGCCTCTCACTTCCGATATTTCTGTGCTAGCTCTTTATCTTTATCTAATCTCTCTCCCCTTTCCTTTCTTTCTCTCTCCTCCCTTCTGAATCACTCAGTCTTATCTCTCTCCTCTCTCCCTCCTCCGACTCTCTTTGGATCTCTTGTTCTGTCCAATTGAATTTATTCTCTCCTATCTTTCTCTCCTCTTTCTCTCTCGTCTCCTTCTCCTCCAACCCTCTATTTGGATATCTTGATGTGTCTAATTGAATTTGGTAGTAATTTCTAAATACATGGGGAGTTGTCGTTGGATATTTTTTCTTTTTTAATTATTAAAATTTAAAAACAATTTTGAATCTCATACCAACTAAGTTTTTGGGTTTAGGGTCCATACGATGTTTATGTTGAAATATCTCATATGACTGTATCTATGAGAAAAGAAGAGTTTAAATATTCTAACCTCGATCAAACTAATACCAAAACATTTTGTGATAAAACTTTATACCTGACGAATTATGCATTTAGTAATTATCAAATTTAAGACTATCGATATTGTTAGAAGTAGATATTTGATTTGTCTCTCTAATAATTCTACCACATGTAATAATTTAGGCTCCCCACGGGTTGGGGGCCATCCGGCCATGCATTTGAAGTTGTAACTTCCCCATGTGTCTGGTAGTGGATGTTCAGATTTTCCAGTCAGAACACGTGTTTTAAGATTATTCTGTAATCTCTAGACTGCTAGGATGATTGTTTTATTAAGAGGGTCGACTATTCCCGTTTTGATATCTCATGTATGTCTTCTTTGTAATTTGTTCACATGTGTTTATATATTTAATTCAAAAATTAACACCTTTAACTTTTAATGATTATAATAATATAATTAATAGTAAATAATAATAACCAAAATTAAAATAAAAGATAAACTGAGCAACACACCATCAACATCCCCTACACAACTCCGGTATCCGTAACACCTTACCGTCGGCTCCATCCCCATTCGCTGCCCAACTTTCCTTCAACCACGTCGTGACCACCACCTCCTCCTCCTCTCCTTGATCAAGTTTATTGTGTTTTATGTGTTTAAATTTGATTTCTTTCTTTTATTTATTGCATAAGATTCATGAATCACTCATCTTCTAATTTTAATTTTTTTGGGGTGAGGGGGAGAGAAATATTGTATTCATTATCCGAATCTTAAAACTTGGGGCAATAAGGACACTATGGTTGAATATCTGGCGACAAGTAATATATATGTGCCTGAAGGGATGCGGTGTAGCCTGTAGGTGAGAACTGATGTGGAGAATTGCGGTCGTGGAATGCGAGATGGAGAGGACTGATGTGGAGAATTGCGGTCGTGGAATGCGAGATGGATGAAGGAAGTCACGAGTGGCGCGGGTGTTAGTTTGTTTTATCTTTCATTTTATTATTATTTTGGATAAATTACATTTTACCACCTCAACTTTGGATTACATAACAAACTCATACCTCATCTTTTAAACACTACAATATCGTACATCAACTTACAATTCATTGTTAGACATCCGATAAATATTCTGTCAATTTGACCGTTAAATGATAACATGGCAAGCCCGGAGCCCACCCGCTCGTTCAAATTTTAAAAAATGAAAAAGGGAAAATTACATTTTACCATCTCAACTTTGAATCATATAACAAACGAATACCTCATTTTTGAATATTGTAATGTCATACATCAACTTACGAATTCGCTGCAATGTTCGACCTCGTTTCTTTGTCCGTCAATTTATCTGTTAATTGTTCACATGGTAGGTGCAGGGGGCCCACTCCCTCGTCCACTTGAACTCGACGCTATTGACATGTCCACGGTGGAGTGTGGCTTAATCTTGTTCGCTAAATATATCCAATCCTGTGTCCACCCAGCGTCCTTGTCTTCTTCTGGTTTTTCGCCGCGTGGCTCCCTCCCTTGCTTCTATCCCCAGCTATTTCCCTCTTCCCTTTTTTTTTCACCCTCATGAAATCTGAACCCTAAAGATTTTCAAAGCAAAAAATAAATAAATAAATAAACACAACAACAAAAAAAAAAAACTTGATGCTTGAAACTTTTTTAATTTTTGAGTTACGCCCGAAGTGGGATTGAAAGATGAGAGGTTGAGCCTGATTTAGGGCTGTTGATCGACTGCAACTTTCGAAAATTAGAGAAATGGAAGCTTGTCAACGGGTTCGATGTAGATCTAAAAGAGAACGAGCATCAAACGTCATTGTCCCAAATGAGCGCCGTCTCCATCGCCGATCTAGTCATCAGAGCTGGAGCGCGCTTCTAGATCCACATACGAAGCGGGAGATTCAGACATTGAGAAAACAGGAAACGAAAAGGAAGTCGGATGAGAAGAAAAGCCAGGACGGAATGATTCCCAAGCAGAGGAGAAGCCAGCGTTGAAGAAAGAGAGAACATAGACCAATGTCAATGTGAATATGAATTCGAGCAAAGGACAAACGGAGCTGCACTAGCCGGTTCAACAACTTGGCCAGTACCTGTACCCAGTGGTTCAACAAATGAGATATATTTAGCAAATGACGTTAGCCACACTCCAGCGTCAACAAGTCAACATCGTGGAGTTTTAGTGTGCGAGGGAGTGGGCCCAACGCCACCACGTCAGTAGTTAACAGACAAATTGACGGACAATGAAACGAGGTTTGACATTATAATGAATTTGTAAATAGATGTATGACATTGTAATGTTCAAAAGATGATGCATGAATTTGTTATGTGATCCAAAGTTGAGGTGATAAAATGTAATTTGCCCTTTATTTTTTAAAAATTTGGGCGAGGGAGTGGGCCTCATGCTTGCCACGTCATCATTTAACGATCAAATTGACAAAAAATTTAACAGAGATATAACATTGCAATGAACCGTAAATTGATTTATGACACTGTAATGTTTAAAATATGAAATATGAGTTTGTTACATAATCCAAAGTTAGGGTGGTAGAATATTATTTATCTTACTATTTTATATATTAAAAGTTAATAGTTTTAGTTATGGGTAGATGAATACATGTCAACAAATTAAGCAAATTAAAAAAGAGACACAAAAGAGACTCCCAAACGGAAACATAAGACTTGCAGACTCATAAGAACTAATGAGACAATGAAAATTTAGAGAACCCTAAAACTCCATTTCCACGAAGCATGCATTGCAGAGGAAAAACCATGTGACTAATTAGGCCATTTCGAGGAAATGTGTGTGTATGATAAAAAAATGTATATATTCAAATTCAAATCATGATCGTGATTATCCTAAAAGTGATGAGCCTTGAAATTAAACCAACTATACTAATTAATTATGTTATTATTTCAATAACTTTTCCAAGTTTGGGGTCTGTTTTATATAGATTATGTATATTTTGACCTAACCAGAGTTAGAGGGATACTGTGGATGTGGAAAGTGTGTAAAGAATAACCATTCGTTGTCCACTCGGTTTGACTAAATACATCCGGGTGAAAATGATAGATCATTAGCAAACATCAATTTCTAAGTTTTCATCAAAATGAATTTTGACTATAGACAGTAAATTGTCGTAATAGTTTTTTAAACTAGACAGAAAAAAAAATAAATAAAAGTTGAAAGTTTAATTTGATTTTATCAATATTTTTATGTAGTATTTTTACGAAGCTGCTACCAATCTTCTTAGCCGGACTTTATCACTCTACAATATCGGTTCTTTTTTTTATTGTGCAATGTTGCACCATGATCAAATTTATTTACTTTTTGTTTTGCTCTTTAGGGATCAATTGTGCAAAAAAGTCAATCAAATTAGAAAAGTGTAACGTTTGATTAATGTTGTCAAAATTTCAATTTTTGATTAAATTACATAGTTAATTGTCTATTTATTGGATAATCATTAAAAGACTAAAAAATTTCAAATTTGATTTAATTTTTGAAAAAGTTGATATTTAAAGAGTGACCTAGAAAATAATATGATTCATATATATCATCGTGTAACATTGTTTGATGAGAAGGAGAGTTGTGAAGAAAAAATAGGAAAATTCAAATGAAAAAATTACTCAATCAGACTTTCTCGACGATTCTAAAATGATTGATATACATCATCTGTCACATAAAACACTTATACATAATTGAAATTTGTGCGGCCTCTTTCATATACATTAAATTAAGAGAAAGAAAGACTAAAAGAGAAACTTGAACGGGCTCGTGGGTTTAAATTAATATTCCCGGCAACGAATGGAAATTATCAAGGAAAGTCCTAGCTAATGATGCGGGCTGAGTTTTTAAGGTTTTACATTAAGGTTGGTGACTTGGTAGTTATCACTAATATCTACATAACCACTAATCTCTAATTCACCACAGCCTCACCTGCTTCCTGTCAAAGTTAGGAATTGTAAAATTAACTGAATTATAAATTAAGATCAAAAGCTTAATTTAGTTAGTTGATAGCTTTCCCTGTTTCCTAATTATCTTGCATTTGTTACTTAAAAAAAATTATCTTTCATTTGTGAGAGGAATTTTTCAATATGTACGGAATACTGTTCGGTATAACAAGTGTTATAATATAATTGATTGAATTTTTTTTTTTTTTTTTAAAAGTTTTCAACCAATTGTATTATTACTATGTGTACCAAACCGTGTTCATAGTCCATTGAAAAAAACTTCCGTTTGCAGGTATACCAAAATTGGCAAAGTGCTAGAGTGGATGAACAACAATTTTGAATTAGTAATTTTTTGCGTCCACCTAGACCTAGTTGCAAGGGAATAGATTTATATCTTTAACGAATGAAAACTATCATCGCTCGTGCGATGATATAGGTGTCTGGCATGCATAATGTGACCTATCTATTGCGAGATTAGATATGCCTTTATACTTAGAACCTATAGCTAGCTAGCTAGAAATTTATATATATATATATGATCATCCCACTCAAAAGATTAGCCTGCTGGATGATACACACTTTTATAAACTTTATTAGATACTAACTTATTTCTGACTGATTAGCCTGCTAGGTGGTACGTACTACTTTTATCAAACTTTGCATGTGTTTATAAAGAGTTGGAATATTACTCTACGTATAATTAATTGATTTTATGATGTCAGACCATGTTGGTACCTAATTTTGAAGTCCAACGGCCACATGTATTTCACGTCACTTAATTTTCGTTGTCTATGAGGTAAGCTTGAAAATTTACCACACCAAAGGATGTAGAATGTGAAAGTTTACCAAACTTTGCATATTGTTATAATAAGATGAACTACTTCTTATATATGGAGATAAGTTTTATGATGAAACTTCAACTTTTATCAATTTTGTTACTTGACTAATGACTAGTGTGGCCTTAATGCTAAATTTGGATTAACTATGATCAGTTCATAAGTTCTTTGACCCCTAGTCTGGAACTGCTTTTAAAGGATGTATAATAGTACTGTACTAATATAAAGGTGTGCATGGCATGTTCCTTCAAATAACGCTGCAAACCAAACTAATTAAGCAAGCAGCCAAGTGACCTCGTGTTCAAGGGGGTCAACGTATAGCATTGTTGCATTGGCACCTTATTTCATAGACAGTATTCGAAGGAGATGGAACTAGCCTTCAGGATACGGGGCTAGTTAAGTCTGGTTAGTCCTAGCGATATCATACACTAGTTTGTCATATCACGTAATATTTTTGGGCAATTAGCAAGAATAATCAATTTTTTAGATTTGGTTACCGAAATGATCAGTTTTAGTAGCAATAATATTCATATCATATATTGATAACTCAATGATAACATAACAACCACGCAATGATAGTATAATAATGATATAATAAACACTGATCTTTTATACAACCAAATGTGACAAAGTGACAGTTTCCTACTAATTGGCCTAACGTGTGTACGCGGAAGAGTATTGGTTTCGTGACTTCCGTCTCCTTAATTTGAATTGACGGGTTCTGAAATTCTAGATAAGTCATCGACTTCCACTAGATGGTGAATTATGTATTTATTAGAGAATAAAATTACATCAACATCAAGGACAAAATAGGATTCAAATGTTCTTATTTTAATTTTCTTTGTAGTCGTTTTAAATGCACTTCTCAATCAAATTAAATTATATACAGATAACATATCATCACCATATTGCACGTGAGTTCCTTTAATTCTTACAAATTGAAAAATATTATACACAAATTTGAAAACGGCTTGAGGTATAAGTCATCTCTCTTATTGTTATAAACCATGGAAACAATGTATAGAGAGAAATGAGAAGAAGAGAGGGTAGAGAAAGACAATATAAAATGTTCTTCAAATTTATATATTTCATCATTGATAAGCATCTGTTATAGGCTTACATTGATGGATTAACCCAAGTTACAAAGTATTAGATACAATAATTAGAGAATTGGTTACAAAGCATCTATTTATTTATTTCAATTTATAACAAATGTGTGACAATGTCTTCAATGCTGTGGGGAAGGGAGGGACAGAGCAGCGACTCAGCTTTACTGATGGAGCGTCGGATTCCGGTCCAATTGGAGCGGAGGTAGGAATGGTCTGTGGACAGATATTAGAAGGGTCCTCATTGTCCACATAGGCGTATAACGAAAATACTAACCGAACTTGAGACAGTTGTACGATATTTTTTATTTTGTTAAGTGAAGACAATTGTAGATATTGAAATGAAATAATAGTAAATGTATGAAATTAAAATATTTTAAATATGTTAAATGAGGTTGCAATTGCACCCAAACTTAAATGTGCAAAATGTAAAATACCCTTTTTTATTCCTACCCTTCTCGCACCAGTGATGTTTCAATTGTTGTTACATATTGATATCTTTAAATTTGAGAAATATATTTTTCTCACAATTGCGACAGCTTGCAATCATTCTTTTTAGGGAAGATACTAAATTGAGATTTTTCAAATATGCCGAGTACAGCAAACTGGATGAGATTGATAAATTCATTGTCAATTCATGTTTAGGGTTTTTTCAAACATCATGCTTTGACTAATATTCCTTTTCCGAGACTAATTTGGAGTATAAAATTTGATCTTTGATCCCAAATAATTTTGGTTGAACGTTATCTAAAAAAAAAACATCTTGCAATTGCATGTGCTTTTAATTCTTACCCGCTTAACTATGAACTGCGGCTTCATATTATTAGAATCCATGAAACTGTTACGAACTTTGGGTTCATATTAACATATATCAAAACTTTGGGTTCGTATCAACAGATATCAAACTTTGATTTCTAGTAATTATATAAAATCAAAAATAATATTTGGTGTTTGAATTACAGGTTCATGTTCTAGAATTTTGAAATGTGTGTTGGACTTCCAGTCCTTGCCTATATAATATTGAATAAAGCAAAGAATTAAATTGTAACAATAAAAGTAAAATATTATTGTCACTTAGTATTACGGTTTAGTGGTATGTTTATTTACTTGTAAGTGAGTGGTCTTAGGTTCAATTCTCGCCAAAGGCGAATTTGAACCGCATTATTGCTAGCCCATTATGAGGCTAAGTTCACTCCCTTCCTTTCAATGTAGATACTATCGTTGGTTAAAAAAAAAGTAAAACATTATTGTGATAAAATAAATTGTTGGAACATTCAGTTTCTGGGAAGGAGAAATTGAGATTCGCTTCTTATATTTGGTTTTTATGACTAAAGAACTTCAGGTTCTTAAGTAGTTATAAAAACGAATACATCTCAAGTCTTTGTTTGCGTGCAAGGTATGAGGATCCTTTAACCCTCAAGTATATTATAAAAAAATGAACATAATTTAGTCGTAGTAGCTGACTAATACCAATACATCATTTCGAACCTTCGTATGCGAGCAAGATAATTAGTAAATGAATCTAAGAAACAGAAAAGAAGGAAGAAATATACCGAATTCAAAAGACCTTTAGCTGGTCTTAAAGGTTTGTGCTGATTACATGTTATAAAACTATGAAGTAAATTGTGGAGAGAAACGAGAAGAGGAAATACAATGTAAAATGTTCTCCAAACTTATATATTTCATCTTTGATAAGCATTTACTTATTGGCTTACAATGATGGGATTAACCCATAAGTTACAAAATACTAATACAAATAGAGCATTGGTTACTAAACATTAAGATAAGAGGTTATGGACATTATGATGGTCATGATCCACATTCCAAACATTTACAGCACTTGTTAAATTTTTTTTGTCGAATTTTGTTTCTTCAAACCGAGTGTTGATTGTTCCATTTAAAAATGTATATGGTGTGAGTACCAGTAAAATGATCAGACACTGAAAACTCTCTGACTCGGCCTTCAAAAGATATCACAAAAGTCATCATGAAATAGACAAGCAAATTTTACTCAAGAAACTTCAATTTTGTATTTGGAATATGTATAGATCGATGATAAAGTACATATAATTCCAAATATCAATATGGAATCAAAAAATTGCATGCATACATTCCTAGGACATTATCAACGGATACATGTGAATGTGAGCACAAGTTCGTACATAATCTGGTCTACAAATTGCATGCATGCATATATTCGTAGGGCTTAATCAACTGATATCGTCATTGCCTACGTATCACGTGATAGTCCCGAATGTTTACTTGACTCCACAACCATACTTGACTACGTACATAGCGGGCTAGGCTGCTAACAATTTATTCTTTCGAACTAAGTGGTGCTCCCTTAATTTTGACTAAAAAACTACTTTTCTAATCAAATTAAGATGAAGCATACATAATCTTAATCTTAGCAAGTGACGCTATAAGCCTATAACCCGGGAACCCACGTTGGTGCATGCAATGTCGTGACATGTATTTGCATGTCTCTCGTTGCAAATCCACTGAATCACTTACACACACACACATATCGGATCAATATTTTTTGCAATTTAAACTGATCATCATTTTAAGATATTATTGAATTTTTGTAAGGATGATTTTGATCTGATAATCTAAAATTTGAATGATTCAAATCATGATATTACATTGTGGAGTGAGTTTAAACGAATGATTAGTATCGTATTAAAATAAGATGTCAAATGCAAACGAAACCCTCGGCCTCTGAAGTGAAAGCGGGGGATAAAAATACAGACAGTTACAAACCTGGGCTTGATATTCTTTGCGAAGGTCAAATCAAGTGGCCAATGGGTGAAGTGGGTCCTGGACCCCAAATCCAGTCTTTGTGAAGGTCAAATCAAGTGGCCAATGGGTGAAGTGGGTCCTGGACCCCAAATCCAGTCTTTGTAAAGGTCAAATCAAGTGGCCAATGGGTGAAGTGGGTCCTGGACCCCAAATCCACTCACGTACATGTGTAGAGATTGGTTGTAGGGTTCATATATATATGAAATTTTTAAAGGGAGAGATCTTCATTTTTTTTTATAAAAATGAAGATTAGTTGTGAAGTTCAAACTACATCAAATTTTAATAATTCGAATCGTTTATTTTTCAAATTGCACCTCATAGATTATCCTTACAAAATATTAGCTAAATCGGAAATGTTTAAGACATCTAATTGAGTTCAAAGAAATTAACGAATACTTTGTTTTATAAGAAATAATAAAATTTTATATTGATAATTAAATAGGTAAATGGTTTCGGATTGAATTGAATTTTTGTAAGAATGATCTATGAATCGAGATTTACAAAATAGACCGTTCGGATCGTTGAAGTTCGATACAAAGTGAGCCTTACACCTAATTCCCATTTTTTGAAAAAAAATGAAAATCACTTTCCATAAAGGATCTGATACACACACACATATACATTTATATATATTTTTTTGGGTGAAAATTGTAGGGTTTATATTTCATATTATCAATTTGTGGTGAATAATTGAGGGACAACCACTTCATATCTTTCTGTACAGTAGTACAAGACTCCACACACGCATGTGTGTATATGGAGAACCAAAATTTAATATCTTAGTCTGGTCACGTGGTTGGTAAACATTCTTATAAAGATATTTTTTTCTTTTCTTATATATTCTTGTTTAGTCTTGTTTGTATGGTTTTGTTTGATTTATTTCGTCTGGTTGTTAAAAATAAAGAAAGTATTGAGCGATTAAAAAAAATGTGTGAAATCAACTTCCTTCTACTTATTTTGAGCAAAATGGTCTCTTAACATAGGAGAGCACGTTCCTTTGTGAGAGTGTCTTGTCTAACCACATACTTGGACTTTATTCTGGTGGTTTTTCTCCTGGATTTGCTTAGATTTCTAAATATGGCGTTTGTGATGCAATGGTGCACGTCCTGTTTTGAAGAAAATGCCCATATCAGGATCAGGTGTGTACCCGCATTAACATGTTCATGCACATCTTCCTGCAGAGGATGACAAGGTAATTTCCATTCAATTATTTTCTACTATTTTGTTATTTTACTAGCTAGGTATGTTGTTGGGAATTCCCTGGCTTTTGAACAGTAGGGACTGCAGAAAATATTTTGTCGGACCCCAAGCCAAACAAAAAATTCGACAATTAAGTTGATTTGATCCATTCATGGGAACACAACAGGTGGGATAGGCATAAATTTTCGGTGCGACAATCATTTACTATATATGACATTATTAATCCACTTATGTTATAAAATTTATGTACATTTCAAATAATGTATCTAAATTTATAACACGTGAATTAATAATATCACTTGACAAAGCAACAGTCAAACTCAAAATTTTCTGGGGAAATACTTCTAACTAAAAGAGCTTAGCTGATAAACAATGATAAAGTATATATGACCGCTTTTTTATAATTATCTTCATACTTAATTAGCGTTAATTATAAGATTGAACATCTTTTGAAAAACATTTCTTCCTTTTTTTTTCTTCTGTTTGCAGTCAATATATTCCAAGTTTAAACTAATCCAATCCTACTGCTTATCCTATGTATGTACCAAACTAGGACATAGTGTTCTACCATGTTTGGACTCTGGAGGATATAAGCTTTGATGGGATCGGTTGCAGGTCTTGGTTCCACATCTCCCTTCAATTCCTGTCATGTCTTCTGTTTGATAGTTGCAGCGAATGCAATGGCATTCATTTTTCACCATCCTTCTGGTGTAACGTAGAATTAAAAAACAAAACTTCATGCATGCATCAGGTCCTTTATCATGATCTTAAATATTCAGAAACTCTTTTTGCCAAATATGAGATGGTAATCTTGCCAACGATGGAGTCATGAAATAGAAACTTCCAAAAATTGATCATACGTTTATTTATAATTGCCAATTTATAATAATTTTTTTTGTTTGGGCAATCCAAATCAATCAATTAGTACAAAAATCTTAAAAATCCCAATAAACGTATGATGAGAAAAATACTGATATGATTGGAATTCCGTGAAACAACCAAGTGGGATGAAGAGTGTCTGACCGAACTCGATCACTGGAGAAGCTTTGAATTATAAGATATGAAGTCTAGGTGAAGAAGGCGTTTGCGTTCAAACGGCGTACATAATTTTGGTTTGTGTCAATTTAAAAAATATTGAGTAAAGGTCTCCTTATTTCATTTGTCTTTGCTAGTATAGAGGTCAAATGAAATTTCAAAAGGGGGATTTTATATGTCATTGGGGCCGCAGCAGCCAATGCATGCCGCATCTTGTCAAGTTGTCCTCTCATCTCCCATTGTTAATCATTCATATCATGTACTAACAACTATCATTATGCGTATAGGAATGAGGTACTCAAACCGTTGTATCGATCCTTTGATGGGAACTGAGGGGAAACTGTTAATATGTATACAGATGTATCAGAAAGAATTACCAAGAACTAGCGAGAGAAAGTAAGAAGATAGAGAGAGGGAGATGAATGTATTGTTATATTGATTTCTTACTCAGGAAGTCATTACACCTAGACTTATATAGGAGCCAAATACATGTAACTAACTAACTAACTAAATGCACAGTCTGTTGACAAGTGTCATAATCACATAACATTAATATATCCTAACATCCCCCCTCAATCTCATGTTTGGATGAACCAAGCATGAGATTGTTACAATGAGACCTAAACAAAGGAGAAGTAAGTCATTTTGTTAAAATATCCGCAAACTGCTCCCTAGAAGATACAAATTGAACCATGAGACGTTGATTGGCAACCCGTTCATGCACAAAATGAACATCTATCTCAATGTGTTTCGTACGCTGATGTTGAACAGGATTGAAAGATAGGGCTATTGTGGACAACTTGTCACAAAATAAAACTGGAGCTGCTGGAAGTTTGATGTGTAGAAACTCAAGAAGTTGTTGTATCTAATCAAGTTCAGTTGAAGTGGAAGACATAGCTCGATATTTAGCTTCTGTAAAGGATCGGGACACTGTATTCTGCTTCTTGGAGGACCAGGAAATGGGATTGCCACCTAAAAACAAAATTAAGCATGTTGTAGACCTTCGATCATTAAGGTCTCCGACCTAATCTGCATCACTAAAGGCTTTTAACTGTAAATCACTAGGAGAATAGGATAAACCAAATGTCATATTACCCTTTAAGTATTGCAATATTCTCTTGATTGCAATGTAGTGAGAAACCATAGGGGCTTGCATAAATTGACACAATTGATGAACAGAAAATGCAACGTCTGACCTAGTGAAAGTGAGATACTGCAATGCACCAACTATACTTCGGTCGGCTACAAGATTGTTAAAAGGAGAACCATCATCCTTGAGTAATCGATTGTAAGGCAAGCATAGTGTATCACAAAGCTTACAATCAACCATTTATGCTTTCTGTAATAACTCTTGTACATACTTCATCTAAGACAAGAAAAAACTTGTACCAGTTCGATCAATTTGGATGCGAAAGAAGTAGTGCAGATTTCCTAGATCTTTAATGTCAAATTCAACTGTAAGAGAGTTAATTATTTGTTGAATGACAGAAGAAGCACTACCAGTGACAATTATGTCATCAACATACAGTAATAAAATCACAATCTCAGTACCAATATGCTTAACAAACAGAGAAGAATCAGCATAAGTGGATGCAAAACCAAGAGAAGGAAGAAAAATGGTGAACCTCTCATTCCATGCCCTCATGTTTTAACCTATATAAAGATTTGTACAATTTACATATTAACTCAGGATGATTTGGATCTTCAAACCCCGGAGGCTGAGCCATATATACCTTTTCTTGCAACAAGCCATGCAGGAACACATTTTTAACATCAAGCTGCCTTAACGGCCATTTAAAATGTGAAGCCAAAGCTAGAATTAACCTGATAGTAGTAGGTTTGAGGACAGGACTAAAAGTTTCCCCATAATCCAGACCAGGTTCTTGACTAAAACCTTTAGCTACTAACCTAGCTTTATGCCTGGAAATAGAACCATCATAATTCTTCTTAAACTTGAAAATCTATTTGCAACCCACTAAGTTTTTTTGAAAAGGTAATGGAACCAAACTCCAAGTTCCCTGAATATGCAGTGCTTCAATCTCTTCTTGCATGGCTTCATACCAAACATGGACCTTGTGCAGATTTATAGGTTGTAGGTTCACACATTGATAAATCAACAGAACTAGAATCACTGAGAGTGCTGAGGAATGCTTTCTTCTTAATAATACCATTCTTACTCCGAGTTTGCATATGATGCATATTTAAAGGAGCAATAGGCAACATTGGTTGTAGTTGAGTAGGACTGAACTCAGGATCCACATGGAGTGAGGAGGAAGAGCTTGCTGAGATAATAATGGACCGAGGAGATGATGCATCTGTGGAATTCAAAGTAGAAAAGTCTGGGGTTATAGGGGTGGAAATTAGTTGCTGAGGCATGAGAGATGGTGTTGGTTCCACTGCTATGGGTATTGAATGATGAACAATAGTATTGGTAAGATTAGGTAGTGGTGGAACTGAAGATGCAAGTGATGATTCACATGATATGAAACACTTGTTAGACTGAGCTAGCAATTGTTGGTAAGCAAATGTGGATTCATTAAACACAACATGGCAAGATATATATATCCTACCCTTCAAGACATCATAACAAATGAAGCCCTTATATTTACAGGCATACCCCAAAAAAACACACTTAGTAGTTTTAGGTTATAATTTGGAAGTGTTATAAGGCTTTAGTAAAGAAAACACAAACACCCAAAAACTCTAAGATGAGTAATGACAGGAGATGTACCAAATAGTAACTCAAATGGAGACTTATGTTTTAAAACTAGTGTATGCATCATATTGATTAAATAGGCAGCAGCCTGACAAGCAAAGGACCAAAAATGAGAAGGAAGCTTGGCATATTGTAGCAGGGTAACTGTGGTTTCTATAAGATGCCTATGTTTTCTTTCGGCTAGGTCGTTTTGCTCAGGAGTATATGGACAAGAAATTTGATGTAACACCCCTTTAACCTTCAGAAAAACTTGTAGTATATGATTTATGTACTCTCTGTCACGCCCCGTACCCGAGTTGATAATAAAAACTTCAACCCGAATCCGAAACGTGAGTTAAAAAACTACATAATTAAAAGGAAATTAACACGGGTTAGAAAATAAACTCCTCTTATTAAAATAATTCATGATTCTTAAACAAATCAATAATTCTTTACAACCTACAGTAAATAAATGAATAAACTTTCTCTACTCCAACCTCATCATGCCTACCCTCTTGAATGTCTAGTTCGTAAACCTGCATAACAATATAGGGGTGAGTTTCAACAGTTCAGTAGGGACATAACCTTACCATAGTAAATTGATAATATTAAATTAAGTGTCATGAAATCATATAGCCAAATATCAAAACAGCAATTATAAAGATGCATGAATGCAATGCAACCTTCTTCAGTTACCCCCATTAATTTATATAATAAAACCCGCAAACTTGCACGTCCCATACTATGCATTTTACTCCTGTAGAGGTGGTTCGAATGTTCTATTATAGAAACTAACCCCAGTATTATATCCCAAGTTCATAAACCCCTTTTGCTAGTCATCTTATCTAATTCATTGATCTCCTGCCTAAATCACCCACATCGACAATTCCCGTCGATATCCTATTCTTCTGTGCACATCGGGCTCGCCTGGAACTGGTTTCACAATGAATAGATTCAACTACACAAGATCTCTTCCAACTACCCTCATTTCCATGCTTCCAATATGAATACTGAAATTCCTACCATATCAACATGAATGATGCACAAATAATATCAATTTATCTTCCACATGTATCATAGTATATTCTCAATGAATAACATTTCAACAATAATTCCATAACCAATAACAAGTAAACAGTTAACTTAAGCAATTTGCCCATTACTATTCAACCACATTAATCAACAAAAAAGATCAGAACATGAACACTTCACGAAATTTAATAAAATCAATTTCCGTAAAGGTTTGCCTTATTTCCCTACCTGGATTCCAAAGCTAAAACAAAGATTTATGTCATTACCGGAATAGCTAGCTGTCCACGTACTTAAGCAAGTTCCTTGATCACTCTTAAATCATGAAGTATTTTTTCTACTCTCCTTTATTTTTCTAATCTCTCTCTATATTTATACTTATGTAAATATATACATTTTCCCTCTCTAAATATTCTTCCCTATGTTGCCTGCACTACATGCTTCCTCAAGCTTTGCATGCCATCTAAACTTGGTAGTAAATATCAACCATTCTCTCTATTTTGAAATGGAGGGAATCCTATTTATACTATACGGAGTCGGTTTCTGAACTTAGTAACCAAGTAAAGAAAATAATAGAAAATACATAGTTGGCTACATATGTACTTGAAAGGTTCGCTTCTTATCTCATTGGAAAGTCGTGTCAGCCCAATAAAGGATTAAACGTCCCGCTTATAGCTTGGAACACTAAGCAACTAGGTTGCTTATTCACTTCTAATACATCACACTACCTCATATTGCATGGCATTGTTAAGCCACCTCCTGTAACCTACGTGGCTGCTAAAGAAAAAGATAATAATCTAAAATAGGACACATTATGTGATAATTAATCGTTACATTTTTATTTAATACCTAATCACCTTCCATCATGCGTACTAGTAATATGGTCACTGTCTTTTTGGCTGGTCACCACGTGGCACACACCTAGCCATTCAATGGTTGCCACCTAACATCGACTTCATGATTAACCTTACAATTATTTGACCTCCAAAAAATTATACAAGATGCTACGAGCATATAATAATTCTTACTATCTTCATACAAAGACCTATTCGATAAATTAGTTTTCAAATACTTCTCTTCTTTGGTAATAAATTCTTGGATTTCACACTTTCCCCCACCATCTGTTTGTAAAGTCTTAATGGTTGCAGAAAACTGAACTTGAACAAATGTATAAAAGGAGACAAATGTATCAAAAAAGTCTGATTTATTTATAAGTGGGAACACCCAACAGAATCTAGTACATTCATCAATGATAGTTACATAGAATTTGAAACAATCAATTGAATTACATGGTGCAGGACCCCAAATGTCAATGTGTACAACTTCAAAAGGTATTTGAGATTGATGAGTACTAGATTGAAAAGGGAGTTTAGTAAATTTCCCTTATAGGCAACTATGACAGACTATTGGTACATCATCCTTGGAACACCTAATATTAGCTTTACTTAGCATAGTAGAAACAATAGTATTGGTAAGGTGACCTAACCTACTATGCCAAAGAGATGAACTGATAAGTTGTCCCAAATATGCAGAAACCTTGATATTGTTCGGTGAATAAGAAGAATGATGTTTGGCCATGGATGGGATGGGGTAAAGTCCATTACTGCATAGCCCTTTGTAGATGATCCTCCATGTGGCCTTGTCCTAAATCCAAAAACAAAATGCATAGAAAATCAACCAGCAGTTGTTATCAAGACAACTTCTATGTACTGATAATAGGTTCTGAGACAACTTGGGCACATATAAAACAAAATTTAATTTGATAGGATGTACTGATGTATGAATAACAGTGCTGCCAACACTTTCAAACCTTTTCCATTAGCATTTTGAACTGTCTCCTTTGTTGGATATGGAGAGGCTAAAGACAAGTTACTGAGATCAGTGGTCATGTGATTCGTGGCCCCAGAATCAGCAAGCCAAAATTGTGGAGAAGTCTGTGATGAAGATGCCTGAGAAGATGATTGAACCATATTCTGCATTCCTTGTATAGAGGTTGAAGAGTAAGATGGAATCATTGTATGCATGGTTTGCATTGCAGGCTGAGAAGGAAACTGAGGTGCTGAATGAGCATATGAATATTGAGCCATAGATGGTTGTTGTGGACTAATGTATGAAAGACCCTTATCATCGTAAAAGCAAAACCAAGTAGTGTGGTTGTTCTTCCCACAAATATGGCAACTAGATTTATCCATTGTCTTGGAATGGCAAAATGGTGCAGTAGGACCACAAACATTACACAACTGACAAAAAAACAGATTGAGCAAAAGGCACAGTTGGAGATGGACCAAGAACACCTGAGGTAGGGACATGAGTCTGATTAAAGAACTATTGTCTTGGTGTAGGATACCTATACCCTTGATTGAACTTTCCTTTACCCTTTTGCTTATTATTGTTGAACTGCCTAAAACCACCAATTTGACCATAAGATGATCCAGCAGATGAACTATATGTCACATGACCATGATTAGATTGAGTAGAATAAGTGGAAGACATAGGTTAATAAATGGTATTGGTATTAGCAACCATGGCAGACAAAAATTGAGATGATACATTGCTTTCCACAATTAGTTCTTCTGCTAGTAACTAAGACCTAAAGTCTTTAAGAGAAATTACACTTTCCCTACCTCGAATAACACATCCGAAAGTATTGTACTCAGAAGGCAAGCCATTGAGTGGCAATATGACAATGTCCTCATCAGGAAAGTAAACCCCAGCAGCAAACAAGTAATATCGAGCCTCTTTAATTCATTGCAAATACTTAAACACATAATCTGACCCTTTCTTAATAATTTGTAGATTAAATTTCATCTGAAATATAGTGGTTCTTGAAACAGTAGAGAACTGTTCTTTCAATCTATTTCAAAGATCACGGGCACTAGAATTACCAATAGCACAAGAAATGGCAGCAAGTGATAAAGTCGCAGTAATCAGTTGCATCAATGCTCGATTATGCATTTTCCAAACAACATAGGCATCATTCTCAATTTGAGAAGAAGGATCACCAAAGACTATACTAGATTCACTCGGATTAACAATAAATCAAGAAGGATAGAGATTAGAGCCATCAACAAACTGCAAAATTCCATGACCTTCTAACAATAATTGCATTTGAAATTGCCAATTCAAGTAATTCGTATCATGAAGCTTAATATTCACAAAAGTAGAAATTGTGGAAATCAGAGCAGTAATTGGAGATTGAAGAATATGAAGTTGTGATGCAGTTACCATATTTGCAAACTTCGAAGGAAATTGTCACTTAGACAAAAAAACAAACACCTGGTTTGCAGCAAATCTTCAACACAACGTCAAAGATCCCAATTTGCAGCAAACCCTAGAAATTGAGAGAAGAAGAAGATTGTCAATCGCACAGTGAGAGAACATGATCGTGAGCAATATAGAGCTGAAATCGTAGAGGCTATATCAAATTAGAGAAGCGGAAGCAACAGAAAGATCGAACAGATTAGCGTGAGCTGATCCGGCCATTGATACCATGTTAATATTTATACAGATATATCAGAGACAATTATCAAGAACTAGAGAGAGAAAATAAGAAGATAGAGAGAGAGATGAAGGTATTGTTGTATTGATTTCTTACTCAGGAAGTCATTACACTTGGACTTATATAGGAGCCAAATACATGTAACTAACAAACAAACTAAATGCACAATCTGTTACAAGTGTCATAATCACATAACACTACTATATCCTAACAGAAACATGGTCTGCTGATTAGAGCTTATTACTTAAAGTACCATTATTTCCCTAAGCAGCCTTGAGTTGTCACCGTACAAGAAATAGTTTCTGTGCAGATGATGGGTGTAACCGTAAACCTGGTCTAGATTTGTCATCTTTTCATTGCCTCTTTATCCGTGCTCTTTGGCATTTGCTCTTGATATCCAGACACATCTTTGTCTGATCTCTTAGCAAAGGCAAATAGCAAAGATGGGGAAAAATCTTTAATGAAAGGGGTAGCTCCCTCTCTTCAATCACCATTTCTTTTCCTTTTTTTAATTTTAATCTTTTTAGAGATGAAGGGAAAGTCTACGGGAAATAAGAAAGATAGAAAGGTATAAAAATAAAATGATTATCAAAGTAGCCATTGATGTTCTTTTTTATTGATTTTTTTTTGTTCATGCCACAAATAAATCATTTTTCTTAGCATCTTATTTTTGTAATTTTAGTAAGTTGTACGTAAAATTCCAAGAAATATTCAAGTTGATTGAAAATGTTTATAATTAAAGAGGTGTGGAAATATCGATCATAAATAATTGTCCTCTTTTTTTTATTGGTAGTTTTAACGAAAAGCGTACTGTTCACTTTAACGAAAAATCACATTTTTACACTAAAAAGTCAATCCTGGTACTATTCACTTTATCCTTTATTTTGTCCTTATCGTTAAAACTCAAAGTTTTCAAGCCCTTTTCGTTAATTTTTTTTTTTTTTCTGGAAATAGTTGTACGACTGTTTAGATTGGCAATCTCCCTGTGTTTTACTTCAATCTTACATGGCATGTTGAGATTCTACTTCACTAATTGATTATATTTTGTGTTTTACTTCAATCTCATATGATATTGTGAGGCTAAAGTCTATCCCCTTTTTTCAATGTAGATAATATCGTTTGTTAAAAAAAAAAATATATATATATATATATTATTGTGATAAAATAGATTGTTGGGACATTCAGTTTTTGGGAAGGAGACATTGAGATTCGCTTCTTATATTTGGTTTATTTGGTTTTTATGACTAAAGAACTTCAGGTTTTTAGGTAGTTAAAAAAACAAATAAATCTCAAGTCTTTGTCTGCGTACAAGGTATGAGGATCCTTTAATCCTCTTTGTGAGGATCCGGCATATCCTCCAATCACATTCGTTCATCGTATATCGTACGGTCAGTTTTTATTAGATACTATTTATATTCAATTTTAAATAAAAATTTACAATGATTTCTGACCGCACAATGTACGATGAATAGATGTAATTAGAAGATCCCCAAGATCCTCACAGAGAGGTTAAGGCGTAATCAACTAATATCGTCATTGCCTACTATGTCACGTGATGGTGCCGAATGTTTACTTGACTCTACAACCATACTTTTACTAAATACATTTATTCTTGCGAACTAATTGGTGCTCCCTTAATTTTGATTAAAACACTACTTTTCTAATCAAATTAAGATTAAGCACACATAATCTTAATCTTGGCAAGTGACGCTATAAGCCTATAACCCAGCAACCCACGTTGGTGCACGCAATGTCGTGACATGTATTTGCATGTCTCTCGTTGCAAATCCACTGAATCACTTACACATGATCAAGATTTCTTACAATCTAAACTGACCATTATTTCAAGATCAATATTTCATACAATCTAAACTGATCCACTAAATCACACACACACACACACACACACATATAGGATCAATATTTCTTTCAATCTAAACCGACCATCATTTCAGGATCCATATTTCTTACAATCTAAACCGATCATCATTTCAGAATATTATTGAATTTTTGCAAGGATGATCTTGTCCTGATAACCTAAAATTTGAATGGTTCGAATCATGAGATTACATTGTGGAGTGGGCTCAAATGAGTGGTTAATGTTGTATTAAAATACTAACTGGTTAACGCTCTTAAGGGACCCCTCAAATAATTTTGATTGAGCGACAACTCCAAACCGTCTATATGTTTATATATCATTCATTAATCATCCTTACACTAATATACAAATTCAAAACCATTAAGATATCCGATTGTAGTGAAGCAAATAGATGAATAAGATTTTTCAAAGATTCATTAATATGACTACCATTAATCCAACAGACAAATAGTTTTGAATTTGGGTGGTTTTTGGTAAAATTGATATTTAAGGGAAGACAAAAAATAAAAAAATAAAAAATAAAAAAACAGATAGTTGGCTCGTGAAATAATGTCAGGGGGGTTGTACAAAATGGGTATAAAAAAACTATGATAGTGTTACCGTCTCACTCAAAAAATCAAAATATATTAAAAATTTACAAACAACAGCGTTAGTGAGTTAAATTATTAGTTGTTCAGATGAAGAGAGATCGATGAAAATCGAACCCACACCAGGGTGAAGGTTTGCAAGCTAAGTCTCTCAGCTCTCATTTTCTTCATTCTTTCTTATTCTTGCATAATCGGTTTCAGTTGTTTATAATCACTTGACTGTTAAAATAGTGCCATGTGCAAAAGGAATTGATCAGTAATGCCAATGTCCAAAGCATTCAACTTGTTGGCAATGTTAACCAACTTCAGTAAGTGCTCCCGTATGCTGCTAGAGCCATCATGCTTGGAGTTTATTAAAGCTGACAAATAAGCCCCAATTTTAGCTTTGTCTGATCTCTTGAACTTTTCTCCAATTTTGTCCATGTAATTCTTAGCCAAATCAGAGCTAGGAATCCCTCCCCTTAGAAGTCCTCCATTGAGTAATTCTTAGCCAAAACAGGGCTAGGAATCCCTCCTCTTAGAAGTCCTCTATTGAATTTTGCATGATGAGTAGAGACATTTGATTGGCTCTATCCCACTTTGCAAAATTCTCTCTTGTGCAGTACTTTCATCAGTTAATGTAGAGAGTTGAGGTACCTTGAATGCTATGTTAAATTCCAACATCCCAAGGTTCATTTCAATTTGATGCTTCCATGCTTTGAAGCTAGTTGCCATTTAACTTCTCAACGTTCTTGGTATAAAAAAACACGTCTTAAGCCCTTCTAAAAATGTTGCATACGGACCTTAGGCTAAATTTTTTAGTTTGTACCCAATCAAATATCTAAATACCAAAAATTATGATTCCCCTTCCTTCTCCTGTTTTTAAGCTCTCTGATTACATTTTTTTTCCTATTTTTATTAAGTAAACATGCCATAAAATTGTTGTGGGAAAAACAGTCGTGGTTTGAATTAGCAACCGTGAATAAAAGGGTGGAGAAGGCAACACGTTGGCGGGAAACTACAAAACGACACCGCATGCAATCAAAGGGGTAGATAACATGTTCTTTGATACAAACAAGTAGAATCTCACTCTTACAAACACTAATCAATCTGTAGAAACACTTCTTACTAATCAAGCAGTCACAATTCGAAAAACCCAACTTGAATCTCTTATCCTTTCACAGCTCCAGGATTAGGTCTACAATAAACACAACATAACTGAATCAGATATAATCCTTAACTAAACTGATTCAAGATTCATATAATTAATACTTGATTCGTTTTAGGCTCTTTACATATAAGCATCTCAAACCTCTGTTTCTTAGTCAAACACCTAAAACACTGTTTTGAAAAGAAACAAATATTGGACACAACCTGAATATTATTTTACCTGACATTATTTGTTGAGGCAAGGAGTTTTTCTGCATAATTTTAGGGCTCTTCTCAGATAAGCACAGTTTCAAAGAAAGACACTGAATCAAATGTTATTGTACCTGACATTAACACTTGATATGTGAAGCGTTATTTTCTATAATTTGATTCTTGAAGTGTTTCTTGTTAACAGTAACAGTAGTCAGAGGCTATGCTATTAAGTATTCATTTTTAAGTGCTTTGCATGTAGTCATTGTTGAGGAAAGACCAAGATCAAACAAAAGGGGTTGATTGGTATTCTACATTGTATTTTGAAATGAGTTGGTGCATAATGGACTTACAGTCTGCACCTGTTTTGATCCAGTGCCCCCTGTTCTCATTTGAATTCATGCCGCTAAGCACAAATTGGGGTGGGTTTGATTGGCTCTTGTAGAGCCGCATGCTCTGATTTGAAGAAAATCCTTGTTGAGGATATAACAAGATGTCTTCATCCTGATCTCCATTGTTGCAAGTCCCCTCACTGCTTGGTTTCTTCCTGCTTTGGTTCCCTTTGTACTTACCGGGTTTTCGCTCAGCCGCCGAGGTCTCAGGGTGAACTTTTCTACGGAACATGTGAAGGATCTACACACAAATTTGATATACATATACCCCGTTTCAGTTCAAATTACTTTTTCGATGCGAGAAGCTTGGAATGCACGTAAAATGTTTGATGCAATCATATAAAAACTGTAAGACGGGCGGAGAGCATTGGCCTAGAATTACCCTTTTTTTTCAAAATATTTAGTATCACATGTATTATATTTCCTTCTTTTTTTAGGTAAACTTAATATTATACTTTTTTAGTATATACACAAAATTTCTAATTCTATTCACCAATGAATAAAACAAGATGTCTCTTTTTCTTTTCAATCCCAACAACACTCATCCTAAAACTAAGCATCTTATTTATAAACAAATCGGTAACTCTTAAAATATAAAATCTAAAGTCTAATTAGTTTTATCAAAATAATATTCTTTTACATTACCAACCGAAGAATAATAAACTTTGAGCTTTTCTTCCTCCCCTTCTTGAAATTTCAAATATTTTGTCCTCTAAATTCCCAGCCCACAACAATATTAAGGTTTGTAAATCTCTCTATTCTTTGTAACTTTTACTTGGTTTTTAAAATTTGACATATTTTGTTCTCCAAATTTCCAATCCATTCTTCTCATTTTTTATTTGAAAATTCCCAATTTATTCTATCTTGACTTGGGGTGGTGTTGGAGAGACCATCTACTTGAGCCATATTTTGGGATCACATGATTATATAGCGGTTAATAGTTGGATTATTTCTTTAAATCATTAAAGGAAATTAAATCATTAACCACCACATTGGTCTCTAAAATATGGTCTAAAAAGTTGGTCTCCTTAGCATTTTTATTGACTTGATATTGGAAGGCTAATTTCTCTTAATCCTTTTAAATTTTGATTTACTAGTCTATATTAACTTGATATTGGAAGATTAATTTCAACATGAAAAAAGCATTTAGCACCTCAAAAAAATTTAATTAGCTCACAACTCCAAGTATGTATTATATTGTCTTGTACCGTACTATCTATTTTTTTTAACAATTGTGAGGCCCCTCCTCACATAAAATCATGGCTCTGCCAGTGCTGTAAGAAGCAAAATTTTTCCATATTTTTCGTTAGAGTTACCTTATTGAGTTTTGTTTCTGCTGAAGCATGATCAGCAGCTATGCCGGAGCCACGAGAAGAAGCGTGAAGCATTTTTTTCTTGAGCATCTTTTTGATTAAGTGCATGGCGGACTTATCCGCTTGCTTCTCCTCTTTGATCAATTCTGCTCCGGAGATCTCCTCAGCCAATTTAGTCCTCTGGAACAGCTCACCAAGAGATGTCCTGTGTTCCTGCTTTGCCACTATTATTGTTTCAGACAACACATATCCCGACCCGAAAAGATATCCCTGGAGCGGGCACACCGCCGTTCCATTATTCCCATTGTTCTCTGCGCCTTCCAGTGCCTTCCCGCTTAGCGTAATGGTGCTTCCTTGGCTACTTCTTCCATTGCTGACATAGCTGTTTCTTCCAGATGAATCATTGCAAATATCATCCTTCGCCGGATCAGCCACTAGCACTTTCTCCAATTCGTCATTGATGAGATTCAACTCGTTCTCCGCGGCCTCAGTTTCTTTTGCGGTTATGTTCTCCACGGAGATTCCAAGCATTGGGGTTGATGGTTCCGTGTTCACTTGGTCCAAGCTTCCAAGGGTGCCGATTGCTAGAAAGCCATGGAAGAGCTCAGATGCCTCAGCAGATGATTCCTCTTCATAGTATTCTTCTTCTGTCCTGGCTGCTTCTAGACTGTTGAAAGATTTTCCAAGGTGCTGATCTTTCGGGGCTTGCGTGAAGGGTTTCGTGCCCCAGTTTGACTTCTGATAGTATTGTTGATCGTCGAGCGATGGCTGCCCTGAAAGACAACCACAAGAATGTTCTGACACAAAACGCATTGTAAGGAACTTGGATGAACATTATCTTTTTTTGGTTTTTTTATGTGATCATAATTGATCTTTCAAAATTTCTAGTTTGGACTAATTCTATGTTCTTAGGCGGACTAATTAAGTTTTAACTGTTGGTTATTTTTAATTATTTTAATTATATTTTATTTTAAAGATTCAAAACTTATTATTATCTTATTTATTTTTAATACTTAAGAGTTGTGTTTTATTTGAAGAGTCATAATCCTTTTCTAAAGGGGTATGAGAAGTTCTTTAAATAAGAAACCTCATACAGAAAACGAAATACGTTAAAAACTATTCTGTCTCCTTCACTTCTCACATTTTTATCAGTCAATTTACATTCCTACTTTATAATTCTTGAGCAATTGATCACTACTTGGCAATCTCGTCTGCCGTTGGCGTGCATAACGGATTAGACATCCTCTGAGGCTTTGGGTTGTATCTTGGAGCTGTAGGCACCGCCATAACCTGCACGTAGGGAGGCATCTACGGCTTTGGGGCAGCGACATCGCGCCTCTCTTTGGTTCACAAGTCAAATATTCTTATTCCTTTTTTCCTAATTTAATTTTCATAAGCCTGATAGTGACTATACATTTGATTTGTTATATTTGATCATGAAAAAAGTTGATATATTTCTGCAATATATTTCATATAAGAATGTGTAGTCCAAGGCATAGAGCGACTTACCAACGACGGAAACTTTAAATGGATCGTTGCTATTCTGCCGAAACATGCGATGCATCCAACCTAGTAACTGCAACATTAGGAGGCAAAATCAGTTTATACATCACAATTGTTGAAGAGAGAATTTTACAGATTTCAACGTTGAAATGATCAATCAAATAACAATGGCATATGACATATGAACAAAATGTTGAAACAAAATGATCATTTTAGCAGATGGAACAATGTATTTCCATTATTTTAGCCACTGTCCTATAAGAATAGGAGAATACTAGGGTTTTTCTTTTCTTACCTTCATCTTGTAACCTTTCCTTGAGATGACTTGAACTTTGCTAGGAGAGGCTCAAACTGTAGCTTCTTTTCATTACTGGTTAGTCAGTCTTTATGCTTATTTATGAACAAGGTGTCAAATGCATACCCGAATGCCTCCCGCGCTCTCAAGAGAAAGTGCGGGAAAGACAGATGATTACAAACTGGGCTGGCTATTCTTTGTGAAGGTCAAATCAAGTGGCCAGTGGGTCAACTGGGTCCCGACCCCAAATCCAGTCACGCACATGGGTACATAATGTGAGATTGGTTGGAGGGTTTATATATATATATATATATATATATATATATTATTTTTTGGTAAATTACATTTTACTCTTTAAGATTTGACTATTTGTGTTTAATTACAACCTTATATAACATTTTCAAAACATTTAAATCTTATACATTTATTACCCTTTTATTTCAATATGACATATCCATCAGTCAATCCGTTAAACTATAAAGTGGTGATGTAGTAAATCTGAAACTTATTTTTGTTCTGACATAGATACCACAAATATGCCATATAAGCCCCAACAAAAAAAAACTCAAAAAATAAATTCTTTTAAAAATAAAAAAAATATTTTTTATTAAAAACCGTGGGCCCCACCCCCTGCCAACTCCCAGCCCCACTCTTCTTCCCACTCCATCCATCTCCTCCCCCACCCCTTTTTTCCTACCCTCACCGCCAGAACCACAACTAATTTCCCCCACCACCTTCTTCTCCGGCCGAATTCGGCATTCTTTGATTTTGATAAATATAATTTATCTAAAAAAAAATAGAAACATCTCCATCCAAGAAAATCAACAAGGAAGCTAAAAACCCAAACATTAAAGGCAAACAAAATACCCAGTCCCTCTTCTCTAAAAAGCTCCCTTTTTCTGCACATTTTTGGGGAAAAACTGTAAAACCAAACATGGAATGGACACAATAAGCCGCCTTTCTTGAATTCCAATTCACAATTCAAATTTCTAGCCATATATTAAACGACCCCAAGTAGAGGGATTTTACCAGAGAAAGCAAGAACACTAAGATGGGTGAATCGGCCTGCCTGAAGAGATCGTTCTCCGACCCTTCGGAGTGTTCCGCTGAAGTCAAAGAGGTCAGTCTTCCTTCTGCAGAATTTCCCATTTCTTTGACTCTTTATGCTTTTCGATTCATGGGGTTTTCTTGTTTTCTCGAAATCTATAATGGGTTTTGATCCGCTTGATTTGTTTTCGTCGCACTGGGTTTTGGTCCCGTCTTCTCTCTCTTTTTCACGCTGCACCAGCAGCCAAGACGCAGTGCCGAGGAGACCAGATCTGAACCTCTGAATGGCTGATCAATCAGTCCGGATCTGATGTGAATCGGGTAGCTCCGATTACCCAAATCGACGTCCACAACGGTGGGAGCCACAGGACCCGTTTTGCTCGACGGCTGATCCACCACCTGCGCTGAGCTCGCCATAATCCTCGACCTCTATCTCTGTAACGAATGGTGTGGTGAGGGGTTCGTGGAGGTCGATGTCGATGTGGGTGTCTTTCGCAGTGCTCGCGGCCATGGCCCACGGGAGTGGCGTACGGAGAGGCTGGAGAATCTGGGTTGGAGAGAAGGATTTAAGTTTTAAAATTAAATTTATTTTTAACTATATTTTTTTTAATTGAGATTTTTTGTAATTTCTTTTAATTTAATCCACGTGGCACATATATTGTGGGATTCGTAACGTCCACGTTGGTAGCTAACGGAAAAGTTAATGGTTTTTATATATATTCTTGTTTAGTCTTGTTCATATAGTTCTGTTTGATTTATTCAGTTAGGTGGTTAAAAGTAAAGAAAAGGTGAGAGATTAAAAAAAAGTGTGAAAATCAACTTCCTTCCATTTATTGTGAGCTAAATGGTCTCTTAACGTAGGAGACCAAGTACCTGGACTTTCTTCTGGAAGCTTTTCTATTGGATTTGCCTAGATTTCTAAAAGAGGAGGATTCTCTACCCTCATATTCTCATCTTCTTTTATTTTCTCTTCTCACATATTATTTTTTGTCATATTATATCTATAAAAAAAATCAATATAAGATGTTGACGTAGTTTAACCGTGACCATTCAAATAGGAGGACATGAAAAGATAAAGAAATTAAGAGAGTAAAGAATCTTCCCGATTTCTAAATACGGCGTTTCTGATGCAATTGTGCACGTCCTGTTTTGAAGAAAATGCCCATATCAGTATCAGGTGTGTACCATGTTACTATGGGGCTTCCAGTTACATGTTCGTGCACATCTTCCTGTAGAGGATGATAAGGTAATTTTCATTCAATTATTTTCTACTATTTTGTTATTTTACTGGCTAGGTATGCTGTTGGGAGTTCCCTATCTTGAACAGTACGGACTGCAGAAAATATTTTGTCGGACCCCAAGCCAAACATAAAATTCGACAATTAATTGAATATTAATCCTTTGATAAGATTGAATTCAATATTTAAAACCTAATGTAAGATCAAACATTAATTATAGCCGTTTGACTAGATATCCACATCAACATTTATATTTAAATTCATAATTAATTGCTATTAGATACTTAAATACCTTTTTTCTTTCCCAAAATGCCCATATTAAATATTTAATTTTTTTTTGTAAAACTAAAAAAATTTGATTTATTGATTTGATCCAGATTTTTTGCCATCATCCTTGACTTCCTGTATTAATAAATGCAGTTGAATGATTGAATCCTTGACTTCCTCTATTAATAAATCCATATTTTTTGCCATCATCCTTGATTTCCTCTATTAATCATAACAAAAAAATATTAATGAAACGTTAAGAAAAAAAAATGCAAAATACATGGTCTATCATTATGCAAGTTGCAAAGTAATGAGTATATACCAAATAATTACAAAATGATTGAACCAAAGTATGTGTACCGAAATATGTGCATCAAAGATGTGCATCGAATTATATAAATGTACTGAAATATAGTACCGAAATATATGTACTGAACCATGTATATCGAAATATATGTACGAAGCAGTGTTCTAAAAAACGCCCTAGGCGGCCCTTTGGAACCGAGGCGATTTTGTGCAAAACGGCTGGAAAAATCGTGGTGGCTCTAGGCGGCTGGGTGGTTTTTCTTTTTTTTTCTTTTTTTTTTTTTTTTTTTTTGTGAAATTTGTTTAAAGTCTAAGTTCTAATTATACCTTGAAATTTTGTTTATTTTATAGAATAGGTGTGTTGTGCATCAACTTAAATTCAGGGATGCTAAAGATAAGTAGCTTACATTACTAAATTTCCTTATTTTCCTCCTATTTTCCATTTTATGTTGTTTTAAATTGTGAACTTGTTGTATATGTGGCATCCTACAATACTCCTCACTATGGTTATATGGCATATATGCTTAATGTGTTTTTAAATTTTGGACTTGTTGGATACTCTTTTTGCATTTTATCATTCTTTTATTATCTTATCCATGGATTTCATACAAGAATAATTTTTTGAAAGTGTCAATATGCACTTATTTACAATATATACAAGAAATTTACCTAAATCCGCCTAGCCGCCTAGCCCTAGGCGCTAGCCCGCCGCCCGCCTAGCGCCTAGCGTTTTTTAGAACCTTGGTACGAAGTATATGTACCAAAATGTATGTACCTGTATAGTTCTCAAAAGTATAATTAGCTATACGAAAAAGGGCTTCTTGTTGAGATCACTATTGTTGTGAAATGAAAAACCAAATGGAAAAAAGGCTTCATATATTTAGGTCTGACAATCACCAAATGGAAAGTTCCATTCAAATTAATAGAATTTTTTTAGGGAAGGAGGGAGGGAGAGAGAGATCGAGAGAGCGAGAGTGGGAGAGAGAGATGATCACCACCTTATATCAAATTCTCCAACATTTCTCAAATGAGTAATAAATTAAATGCAAATATTTGGATTTCAAATGAGTAATAAATTTTGCAATATTTCTCATAAAATCAATTATTGTTCACAAGGATAAAATTGGAAGAAAGAAAACCATAAAATCAATGTAAAATGGATAAATATAATGTGGAATATGTAGGATGACATGTAAACCGGATCAAATGACGAAATTCAATTCTTAATCTTATACCAAATATTAATCAAAAGTTGATCTTATTCCACGATTAAACTCTAATTTCCTATTTTCTATTCATGGGAACATTATCACATCCCGACCTGGGCACGACTCCGCTGTAGCACAATATTGTCTGATGGGCACAACTCTGCCGTAACAAGATATTGTCCGCTTTGGGCCCCAACCACGCCCTCACGATTTTGTTTCTGGAAACTCAAACGAGAACTTCCTAGTGGGTCACCCATCTTGTGATTGCTCTCGTGCAAACTCGCTTAACTTCGGAGTTCCGATGGAACCTAAAACCAATAAGCTCCCAAAAGGCCTTGTGCTATATGGAGATGGGCATGTACATATAAGGTATAGATGATCCTATCCCCTGGGCGATGTGGGATCTAACAATCCACACCCCTGAGGGGCCCAACGTCATCGTTGGCACATTCCCGGCCAGGGATTGGTTACAATACCAAATTGTTACATCCTAGATTGGCTCCGCCGTAGCACCATATTGTCCGCTTTGGGCCACACCCTCACAATTTTATTTCTCGGAACTCACGTGAGAACTTCACAGTGGGTCACCTATCTAGGAATGCTCTCGCCCGAACTAGCTTAAATTCGGAGTTCCGATGAAATCTGAAGCTAGTGAGCTCCTAAAAGGCCTCGTGCTATATAGAGGTGGGCATGTGCATATAAGGCATAGAGGATCCTTTCCCCTGGGTCATGTGGGATTTAACGAACACAATATAATTCTCTACTCTTTGGTCGGTCAATCACATGCAGGTGGAATAGGCATAAATTTTCGGTGCGACAATCAGATTACTTATATATGATATTATTAATCCACTTATGTTTTTTTTTTTTTTTTTTTTTTTTGGAAACTGATTATTATATTAACCAGAGAAAGCCACACAGGGCAGAAAGCCAACAAGGGCAAACAAACAGATTAACCAACTAGGAGAGAGACAGGGGGTACAAACAGACACACAAGACCTTGGAGTTAACCCAATCGCTCAACATCAAAAGACTAGTTCGGCGGGCAGGGAATGCCGTCATTGTTGAGAATGCCCACAAGCAAAGATGGAGGTTTTTCGACCTAAACGGTATCGCACATCTCTGCACTAGAATGAGACGTCACATAGTTCGCTGCACAGTTTGCTGATCTTGAGACCCAAGACCAGTCGCAAGGATGGAAGGAATTCCTCAATGCACTGATGCAAGATAGGATGGGGAATGCCTCTCAACTGCAATCACCAATCTGGCCATTAAGGCAAGACACCACCTCTAACGAGTAAGATTTGATGATAATTTCAGAGAAACCCTGCTGCAAGGCCAACATGCATCCCTCGAGGACCGCCGAGGCTTCCGCCGAACACACATTTGAAGCCTAAACCTCCCTGCGACTGATCCCAATGCAGCAACCTTCTAAGTTTCTTACTACAATACCTGCAAATCCACCGGTTCGACCACCCATAAGGCCCTCAATCCACGATGTGTCAACATTAATCTTTAGCTTATTCACTGGAAAAGGAGTCCAATTAGATGGCGAACACGGAAGCCTGTTGTATGGTAGAAGGGGAGGGGCCAACCTGGAGTGGGCAGCCAAGAATGAGGCAATTGCAACCCCTGTTATATGGATAGTTTGAGAATGGGATAGGGTTATGTTGTTGAACACCTCATTGCAGCGAGCCTTCTAAATGTTCCAGCATGTAAAAACAATTATGGACAGAGATTTCATCCATTCCTCTACGGAGCTAAGATCTGAACCCAAAAAACCTTTAAGCCATGCCTACAGAGATCTTATAGACCCCTGATCCACACGGTTGCACAACGGCCCACCAAAGCAAACCCTTTCAACCCACGGGCAAAGCAGCAGAAGGTGTTCCACTGACTCCTCATAGGAATTACACAACGGGCATAATGATGAAGGGGAACATCGCCTAACAAATAGACTTAGTCTCGTAGCAAACCCCTTCCTAAGGGCCCTCCACATAAAATTTCGAATTTTGGGGGGGGGACCTCCTTTCTCTATTTGCATTTCCACACCCTTGATTCAACAACATTAGCTGCCAAATAACGATAAGACCGAGCTCTAGCATTACGATCATGCAGCCACCTGTAGCCGAACTTGACCCAGTACCTTCCTCTACGATCAGCAACCCACATGAACTTGTCACACCTCGTGGGGTCACCAATAGGTGTATCCAGAATGATTGCATGCTTATCCGGAGAGAGTAGATCAATAATAGGATTCAAATACCATGAAGAGTGTTCCTGATCAATAATTGAAGAAACAGAAAGTGTGTCATCTGCTGAAGTCCCTAACAAAGGAATGGGGTGCCTCATTGGTAAGGTAGGAATCCATCTATCCACCCACACCCTAATTTGTGCCTCACTCATAATTTGCCAATGAGAACCTTGGAGCAACAAGTCCTGGCCTGCAAGGATACTCGACCAGGCCCACAAAGCCCTTCCCCTTCTATTGGCCTCCCTAAAAGACCCATTAGGAAAGTACCGGTCCTTAATAACCATAGCCCAGAGAGAATCAAGCTCATGGATTAGACTCTAACACTACTTGCCAAGAAGGGCCAAGTTAAATTCTTTCAAATTTCTAAAGCCTAAACCTCCATCAATCTTAGCCTTACCCATAGTTTCCCAGCTAACCCAATGAATCTGTCGCTCCCTCTCTTTCTGACCCCACCAATACCTTGCAATAACAGCATCAATATCATTGCATACAGAGTCCGAAAAGAGGAAAACATTCATTGGATAGGCAGGGACGGCATAGGCTATCGATTTAATAAGAACATCTATGCCCGCTTGAGATAAGAAACAGTGCTTCCACCCTTGAACCTTGGCTAGGACATGATCTTTAACATAAGCCAAGGTTGCCCTTTTAGTGTACTTTGTTGCACCGGACTATCTCTGACTGGACTAGCTTCAATGACTAAGCTAGACTGGCTTAAACTAAACTAAGCTGGACTAATTTAGTGAAGTGTTTGGTGTAGCGTTGGACTAAGAAGCAGGACTACAATATTATATTATTTTATATTAATTTACTATATATCAATTAATATTTTATTATTACTTTTTCTTTTTTCTTTTTATTTCTAGAATCCTCTTCTTCATTTTGAAAAGATCTCGTCCATAAACCCACTTAAGCAAACTGACATTCCACTCTGAGAAAACAAAGCAGCAATCCATCTCACAAAGCCTTCTCTCTCACGGGTAACTCCCAATTGTTCATCAATCTTTGCTCTTCAATTCATAATCTATCTCTTATCAATTTTATTTTAGATTTTGTGCTTAAACATTCATGGGTTTTAATGGGTATTTCAAAATTTTGTTTTCTGCCCTTTCCCTTTTTCCCCATTTTTGTCCCTCCGCCTATCCCTCTCATTTCCCTTTTCTCCCCATTTTCGCCCTTTTTTTTTTTTTTGTTACCAGTGTCTCCCTCCCCTTCCCTTTGTTTCTCTCATTTCACCTCTGTATAATGTCTCATCTTCCATTGCTGTCTTTGTATTTATTTTTTTTTTCTTCAAATTTGGTTCTTGTATTTTCTGGGCAAATCACAGTTGATTAAGAAAATTCACTCAGAGTCACTGCACCAATGCTAAAGTTTTCAATCTTGCTGTTGGCGGAAGAATTTGGATCACCATGAGACCCTGTTTTTGCCGTTGTTCAGGTCGACCCAGATGGAAAAAGACACCAAATCACTGACCCAGATGCTAAAAGGGTGCTGGGTTTACGGGACGATGGAGGGCTGATGCTGCTTATGTGGGTTTGAGTGACGTTGCTTGCAAAAGAGGGAGACGGGACTAGCAATCCCGTGGTTTTTGGGGGGTCTCACTAAGACCTCTTAGTGAAGCCTTTAGTGTAGGCGAGTCCGGGGTAGTCTCAATAAGACTAGTCCCGCATGATAACAAACATCAGACTGGACTAACTATTAGTCCAGTCTAGTCCAAGGACAGTTAGTGAGGGCAAACAAACACCCCCTTAGATCTCCCCCAGATAGTCGGAACACCAAGATAGTTTCCTAGATTATCCACCGAAGGCATCCTGAGAGAAAGAACTAGCTTCTCCCGTGTGTCTGACGACGTGTTGTTGCTAAAGAAAACCATTGATTTCTGCAAGCTTAGCTCTGGCCCCGATGCATGACAGTAAGAATCCAAGATGCTTACAATATTTTGGCAATTAGTAGATAACGGTACCGTCGACAAAGAGGAGGTGAGAAAGCACAGGCCCGTGCGAGCTCAGCTTAATTCCTTCTAGAAAGCTCGACTCACAGGCACAATGAATTAGCCGTGATAGCACCTCACTGAGTAATAGAAAGAGGTAAGGCGACATTGGGTCCCCCTGTCTTAACCCACGTGTTGGGGTGAACTTCTTGCCTAGTTGGCCATTTATAAGAATCGAGAAGTCCACAGTGGTCACACAAGCCATAACCAGCCTGACCCAATTAGAGCTGAACCCCATTTTAATCATGATAGCCTTAAGAAAGTCTCATTCTACCCGGTCATAGGCCTTGTTCATATCGATCTTCATGTACCTAAATTTATGACACGTAAATTAATAATATCATTTGACGAAGCAACAGTCAAACTCAAAATTTTCTCGTGAAATACTTCAACTAAAAGAGCTTTAGCTGATAAACAATGATAAAAGTATATATGACCGCTTTTTAATAATTATCTTCATACTTAATTAGCTTTAATTATAAGATTGAACATCTTTTGAAAAAGATTTCTTTCTTCTTCTTTTTTCTTCTGTTTGTAGTCAATATATTCCAAGTTTAAACTAATCCAAACCTATTGCTTATCGTATGTCTGTACCAAACTAGAAGAGGGGGCGTTGAGAGGGAGCGAAAGGTGCAGTCGCACATGGTCCCAAATTTGAAAGGGCTCCCAAAATTTTTGTCATCTAATATTTATATATAATAATGTTCTGTATTTAAAAATTACTTTTATTAGCACTTTAAAATATCATCGTGCACTCCTTATAAGCGTAAACTTTTTCCTTTCTAAATATAAAAATTTAGGGTATAATGAGATATTTTGAGTGCTAATAATAAGGTGAACACCTTAAAAAGGGTATTTTTTTTTCAATTTTATTTATAATAATATTATATATTCAAGTGAAACTTTAAAGTTAGTTTTGAATTATTATTTTTTTTATTTTTGATTTTTGATTTTTTTATGTTTGGTTGTTAAAGATTGAACTGTTTTTTATTATGTAGTGAACATTATGTATGTAACTCTTTTTATTTATTAATAATGATATTTTTAAACTTGCAATCAGTAAGTGCTAAACTTTGTTTTGATTTAAATGATTGTTTTCTAGTGTCAATAGATTGTTCTACCTTTTTTTTTTAAACTATCTTAAGGAGGGGCATTTTTATAAATTTCATACAAGACTCCCAAAATCTCATAGACATCCCTGCAAACTAGAATGTAGTGTTCTACCACGTTTGGAATCTGGAGGATATAAGCTTTGATGGGATCGGTTGCTGGTCTTGATTCCACATCTCCCTTCAATTCCTGTCATGTTTTCTGTTTGATAGTTGCAGCGAATGCAATGGCATTCATTTTTCACCATCTTTCTGGCGTAACGTAGAATCAAAAAACAAAACTTCATGCATGCATCAGGTCCAAAACAAAACTTCATGCATGCATCAGGTCCTTTATCATGACATCAAAAAACAAAACTTCATGCATGCATCAGGTCCTTTATCATGACCTTAAATATTCAGAAATTGTTTTTGCCCAACATGAGATGGTAATCTTTGGTGAAGTTATAAATTTATATAAAATAAAAGCCTTCAAAAATTGATCATAGGTTTATTTATAATTGCCAATTTATAATTTTTTTTTGAGCAATCTAAATCAATCAATCAGTACAAAAATCTTAAAAATCCTAATAAACCCAAGATGAGAAAAATACTGATATGATTGGAATTCCGTGAAACAACCAAGTGGGATGAAAAGTGGTTGACTGAACTTGAACACCAAAGAAGCTTTGAATTAAAAGATATAAAGTCTAGATGAAGAAAAGCGTTTGCGTTCAAACGGCGTACGTAGTTTTGGTTTGTGTCAACTTAAAAAATATTGAGGAAAGGTCTTCTTATTTCATTTGTCTTGGCTAGCATAGAGATCAAATGAAATTTCAAAAGGGGGATTTTATGTCATTGGGGCCGGGGCAGCCAATGCATGCCGCATCTTGCCAAGCTGTCCTCTCCTCTCCCATTGTTAACCATTCATGTCATGTACTTACAACTATCATTATGCGCATAGGAAGGAGGTGATAAAAGTGAAAGGGTTTGTACTTAGAGACAAATTAAGGTCTGCTGATTGGAGCTTATTACTTAAAGTACCATTATTTCCCTAAGCAGTCTTGAGTTGTCACTGTACAAGAAATAGTTTGTGTGCAGATGATGAGTGTAACCGTAAACTTGTTCTAGATCTGTCATCTTTTCATTGCCTCTTTATCTGTGGTCTCTGGCAACTGCTCTTGATATCCAGACACATCTTTGTCTAATCTCTAAGCAAAGGTAAATAGCAAAGATGGGGAAAAAATCTTCGGAAAGGGTAGCTCCCCCCGTTCAATCACCATTTCTTTTTTGTTTCCAAAAAAAAGAAAATCACCATTTATTTTCCTTTTTTAATTTTAATCTTTTTTAGAGATGAAGGGAAAGTCTATGGGAAATAAGAAAGATAGAAGGTTATAAAAATAAGATGATTACCAAAGTAGCCTTTAATGTTCTTTTTTATTGAATTTTTTTTTTTTTTTTTTTTTGTTCATGCCACAAATAAATCATTTTTCTTAGCATCTTATTTTTGTAATTTCAGTAAGTTGTATGTAAAATTCCAAGAAATATTCAAATTGATTGAAAATGTTTATAATTAAAGAGGTGTGGAAATATCGATCATAAATAATTGTCCCTTTTTTTTCCTGAAAATAGTTGTACGACTGTTTAGATTGGCAATCTCCCTGTGTTTTACTTCAATCTTACATGGTATGTTGAGATTCTACTTCACTAATTGATTATATTTTGTGAATAGCAGGAGACATGATCATGGATTTGTCCACTTAATCATGATGGCTACCTGAACTTGCTTTTTATGATAATAATTCTCACAGTGATATCTGAGAATGCCCCACTTCATCTTCTATCTTTAAACGACATCCTATTCTCACTTTTCTTAGAGACGCGCTTTTCATTTTCTCCTCCATCTTGCTCTGATTTCTACTCATTATTCACCTTTCCAAACAGTTCTTCTCTTTTCCTCTCCAAATCTCACCTTTTTCTGACCAGTCCGTGCTTATTCACAAAAGCACTGCCATTGTCTTTGCATTCAACAATGCTTTCTTCCTCATCCTTCTCCAATTAATCCACCCCCAAATTTCTGCTTCTCTTGCTAATTGAGTCACTAGTGCCATTAAAGAATAAATAAACAAAACCAAGCCAGCATACTTCTTTGACTAGCTTGAATTACAAAAAAACCTCCAACAATATTAGCAATTAATGATGAAATTGAACATAGAAAAGACAAAAAAAAAAATCCTAAACATCGGGAGAACTAATGGAGAATAGATAAGACTGGAATTTGCGGAAAAATGATGAAACAACACCAAGAAAAAACAAATTAGAAGATAATTCCTCAAATAATCTTACCGAATGAGAAAGGATGAGGTTGAATTCGAATTTCTAGCAGCAAAAAGAAAAAACTAAGAGATAACAAAAAATATTAGGGTTAGGGAAAGGGGATATTTGAGAGAGGAACAAGAAACATAAATCCTTACCTGCTTCAATTGTGTCTCAACATCAATGGTTGTGGCAAGAGTGGCAAAGAAACATCTATGCTTTGAAGGGAGGGAGACAGGCGGAGAATGAGAACGAGAGAGGCGGAGAGTGAGAAGGAGATGAGAGCGTGCAGTTGTGTTTTTTTTCTTCTTCTACTTATTCATAACAGAGGTGTTTGCGACCAAACTTATTCATGTCGCAAACAACAGAGCGCCAAAGTTCAGTGTGCATAAAATAATGAAATTTAATAGTTATTGCGAGGGCCACACCACGCATTGTAAAAAAGGTGTCGCAATTACCATACTTTCTTGTAGTGATGGTTCTTGGCGAACATCCGAACCTTACGTTAATGATACAAGAATGGGGCATTTTGTTTTAAAATTACAAATTTGTCTAGTATGGACCGGCCAGGATCTATGGTCATTAAATCCTTAGTCCTTTGATCATTGACTAAAGATCCAACGACCATGAATCTCTTATATGCTATGATCCAATTCATTCTAAATTTTTTGATAAATTACTGCAATAGTTCAATGCTTACAATGTGCTAAACTAAGAGTTTGAGGACTTTATCAGATGTCTAATTCTCACTGTATCTTCTTTGACTGGTCATAGACAACTCACAATCCATGCAACCAACGAATGGAAAGAAAATGAAGGTTTCCGGATCCATGTTTAGAGAAAGATGGTATTGTCCGAGCAAAAAGGGACCCAAGTGAACTCCTCCTTTAAAGAAACCAACAGCAAACTGGAATACGAATCGGTGAAGAAATTTTCTGCAGATATCATGAGGGGAACACAATGTGTATTCAAGGTACGCTCCCCATCCCCACTTGATCACCTTTTTCACTCGATTATCCTTTCATAGCGCCAACCAAAAAAATCCCATTTTCCAAATGTGAAGGGCAGGCGTTACTTGTCCTAATGCCTACAGCTCTTTCTGTTCTAGTCCTCTACTAGCTAGACCTTAATTATTAGGTCTGTGGTGATTACAATTTTGTCAACTTTACTCGCAGAGTTTACTTCTGTTAGTAATTTTGGTCAAATGTTCAATTTCTGATGATAATTAAGTTTTACCAATCGACGGAAATTGAACAGCTGATCAAAATTAGTAATGCCAACTAGAGAAATAAAATTAACAAAATTAAAGCCACAGCACCTGAAATGACAGTAACTTTTGACCTAATAGTTAACCTGCTTCCTCCTGCTGTGGATACAAATGGAGGGTGATTAATATACAACCCTCGTCATCTTATTATCGTTATATTATACTAGCCTTCATGCACGTGCTTGAGAAGGTATTTTTTGAATCACAGCATGCTACACGATTTATGCGTTTTAAATATATATATATATATGTGTAAATTGATAAAAGGAAAGTCAAATATTTGAAGTAAATAAATAATTTTAGATTATGCTAGAATAAACCCCTCATAAACCAATTAAAGCAGTTGAATTCACATAATAAAATCAATCTCTATATAATTTACATTAAAAATAGAGAAAATAATATTTAATAAACAATTGATTGAATCACATTATTGTTAACTCATTATGAGGCTAAGCCCACCCATTCCATAGTGTAGATAATATTATTTGTTAAAAAAAAAAAAATCATTTGACAACTTATTTAATCACATTATTATTCGTGTGTGAAAGAAATTTTTTATAATTAGCACGCCTCTTAAGATGTTTTGAACGTGTTTAAAAATAGAGAAAATAATATTTAATAAACAACTGATTGAATCACATTATTGCTAGTCCATTGTAAGGTTAAGCCCACCTCTCTTCCCTTTAGTGTAGATAATATCGTTTGTTAAAAAAAAATAATAATTTGACAACTAATTTAATCACATTATTATCCTCATGCGAAAGATGCCCCTTCAAATGTTTTGAAAGTGTTTAAAATTTGAGAAATTGAATCACATTATTGTTAGTCTATTGTGAGGTACTAATTAAAAAAAACCACAAAAAAATTAATTATTAAAAAAATACTATTAAAATGACGAAAATGCCCCTACCTTATTTGATGCATTATTTTAGGATGCCTTTAAAGTTTTTTGTCTTGAGGCTATTTTTGTTCAAATATTTTTGTTGAAGCTTTGTGACATCAAAATCACTATTCACTTTTCCATTGGTTTTATATATAATAATTAGATAATAGATAGATGAAGTTGCAAGTGTATATTATAATCCAAATTGCAGGATTTTACAGCCGACATGTTCATACTTATTTTATCAACTTTTATTATGCAAAAAGAAAGGATAACTACTAATCAGCCCATTTGTTATCAGTGGCTAAATAGCTAAAATGATCTATGAGATTTGCATAACCCATCACTTTGGTCCCTGATATTAAAAATCAAAAGAAGTGGTCCCTGAGATTGTCCACTATCCATCATTTTGGTCCTTCACTTAAAAACTCTTTGGGCAATTTTCAAAGTTTCGTAACTCAATCGTTTCTTAACCAAATTCGACCCATAATATAACAAAATGAAGATAGGAGAGTGTAGAATAAGATTATACCTATTTGGAAGCCAAATGGTTACCGGAGATGGTCGGAAAATAGCCTCAAAGGTGACTGGTCCGCGAGAAAACTGGAAAACTTGCCGGAAATTGAGTCAACTTTAAACGTCCATAACTTCTTCAATACTAAACAAAATCAAGTGATTCGAAAACTAAAATAATACTTCTCAACGAGACAAAGGGAATAGTATCTTTCTCGATGGCTAAATTATCGTGGTTTCGCCAGAAAACGGCTCGAAAGTGGCTAACGCAAAAACGGTTAGCCAGTTTTGAGCCGTTTTCCAAACAAACCATGATGAATTAGCAGTCAAGAAAGGTACCATTATCTTCATCTTGTCGATAAGTATGATTTTCGTTTTTGAATCACTCGATTTCGTTGAGTATTGAAGAAGTTATGAACGTTTAAAGTTTACCCAATTTCCGGCGAGTTTTCCAGTTTTCTCGTGGGCCAGTCACCTTTGAGGTTATTTTCCAGCCATCTTCGGGAATTATTGGGCTTTCAAATAGGTATAATCTTGTTCTACATTTTTCTATCTTCATTTTGATATATTATGGGTCGAATTTGGTTAAGAAACGATTGAGTTACGAAGCTTTGAAAATTACGCAAAGAGTTTTTAACCGAATGACTAAAATGATGGATGATGGACAATCTCAGGGACCGTTCTATTGATTTTCAATCTCAATGACCATTTTGACTATTTAGCCTATATTAGTGCTCAATAGGAGTGATTTTTATACATTCTTTTCCATTTCATGCATTTTTCTCACTTTATTTTCTTTTGGCCTCTTCCATCCAATAGTTAGAAAGGAGCACATAAATCGCTCCCATTAGAGAATATGCAGAATGTTCCTAGACACTAGGCGACCTATAAATGCATAGCTGCTCATCTTTGGATTTGATATCAAGAGTTTAAAAAAAAGTTTAAAATTGCCATTTAATATTATGATCTAGGGATATTTCTCTTTACTTCTAAGTGGAAGGTCTTAGGTTTGATTCTCACCAAAGGTGAATTTGAATCATATTATTGCTAGTCCATTGTGAGTCTAAACCCACCCCCTCTCCCTTTAGTCTAGATAATATCTTTTGTTCAAAAATAAAAAAATAAAAAATAAAAAAAATTTAAAAGCATATTCTTGAGCTTGAGTATGTAATATGATGTTGCCCGACTTAACATAACATAAACAGAGTTGGGTTGGGCAAAAAGTGTATCTACAAAGCCCATTTTTTTCCAAAAGCTTTACTCCACTATTGTTTGCGTTTTTTTCTATGTTAAATGGAATAGGACTTTTAGCAAGGAACATTTTGATAATATCAATAATATAATTTAAACACACAAAATTAATTTTATTATTGATAAAAACCATTATTAGAGATGAGTTTTATCATTATTTGCGAGACCTATTTGTATTTAAGAGTCTGCCGGCTTTGGGCCGTATATTGATTTGCCACCTCTAAAAAAATATCATACGTGAGGTTTTAGGTTCGATTCTCGTTAAAACCGAATTTGAATCCATTATTGTTAACACATTGTGATACTTAACTTACTCTCTCATCCTTTTAATGTAGATACTATATCATTTGTTCAAAAAAAAAAAAAATTGTCACAAGGACTACTTATCTTGGGTAATTTTTGGTAACAACAAATTTGATCCTCACATCTCACAGTTCCAATTGTCTCCTTTTGATAAAAAGTTAGAGAGATTATATTCACACATATTAAATTACTTCTCTCACACTCTTTTAATTTTTTAATTTTTTTAATTTTTCTATCAAGTGTTAGTAGCGTATAAAAAATATTAATAAATTAAAAAAATGTTGAAGAAGTAATTTAGAAGGTGTGAATATAATCTCTCAAAAGTTAAAACTACAACTGCTAGTGGTCCTCTCTCACTCATGGCAATCTGTCACATTATTTCCACCCCTATCTATTTCTCTATCCCAATACCACTTGTTTGTAACACAAACTTTGTCCGTCTCCAAGCCAACAAAATACAACCAGACAATTCCTACAATTCAATCTCAAAAGAATTAATTGTTGCCTGTGTCCTTTTCGATATAGAAAACGACCCATGTCTTCGCTGTTTCTGTAATGTCACAAAATTTATACGGATCATAATTACGACGAGGACTTGGTAGAACTAGAACGAGTTCATCATCATCACAACGATGCGGATCATAATATAATGGCTAAATAGCCAAATGGTCCATGAGATTTGCATAACACATCAGGAACTAAAGTGATGTGTTATGCAAATCTCAGGGACTATTTAGCTATTTAGCCTAATATAAAAGCTGATACACATTTGTGGCATGTTTACGAAACTGGAATGAAGGTAGAAGAAAGGGAATTGAATTCTTCACCAAGTTATTCCAGCGTTTACTAAATTTTGGAAATGAAAATATTCGTGGGCTTCACCCAAAATCAGTAATCAGATTCCTAATATTGCCGGAATCCAATTACTAACTTGGAGGAGGTATTTGAATTCCGGAAGAAAGCCAACTTATGAAAATATTCGTGGGCTTCACCCAAAATCAGTAATCAGATTCCTAATATTGTCGGAATCCAATTACTAACTTGGAGGAGGTATTTGAATTCCGGAAGAAAGCCAACTTCTGGAATCAGACTTCTCTGCCGAAATTACCCTGCCCCTTCATCACGATTCAACCACTAAAAGCACACTCATCCCCACCCCTTAATCAACTCACACCATCACACCACCTCCTAGACTGCCAGGACCCACCACCAATCGACCCCAACAGTTCCACCAACAAACTCCCGACAACCGCATATCCAATTCCAGTTGTGGAGAGACAAATGCAGAGGAGTATAAAGATAAAAGCAAACCTTATGATTTGCACACTGAGAATCGAATTGGGAAAATGGGAACTTGACTTACAGTTCGGTTTTTTTTTCCCAATTCGATTGCAGACATTTTTACAGATGGCATTGAGCGGCTAACAAAGGGTTGAGAAATCCAAGAATGGTTGCCAACAATGAGTTCATTGTTTACAACACGATGACCCAACAGGAGGAGATTTTCAGGCCGATAGAACAAGGTCAGGAGATGATCACAAAAGCCAATTGAGGATGCAGAGGGGAGAGAATAAAGAAGGTTGTGGTGGAAGTGGAACTATGAAGGTTCCAGAACCTCTCCCGACTCCCGCTATTTTGTTGGGTTTTTTAACTTTTTTTTGTCGCATGAGTTTTTTAATCATTAAAGAGTAATGAGTAAAAAGTGCAAAAAAAAAAAAAAAGGTAAAATAATTCAAGTTTTATTAAAAATAACAAACATGGGAATTGTTAGAATTTTAAATAAATTTTTTTTCTTACTATTATATATTATATTAAATTTTATTAAAAAGTATATAAAATATTTGATTTCGGACAAAGTATTTTAGTAATCATATTTATTTATATTCTAATTTTGCTAAATTAGTAAACAGTTTTATAAAATTAATGTCATTTATATTTCAAATTCAAAACATTTAAGTAAACAGTTTCAATAGAAATCTGATGATGACTCCACCTCATTTCAATTCTCTCTTCAATCCAATTTCTGCTCAATTCAATTCCTCTCAATTTGATTACGTATTAGTAAACGCACCTTTGCATTAATAGTTCGGAACGTTACGCCGTTTTACATATTCATGATTTTTATGAAAATATCATCTGGAGAATAACAATGATATTGCCCCTCTATTAGAAGACAAAATTAACCTGGAAAACGAGACAGTATCCGATTGCAGGTACAGGGAGAGGAAAAGGGCATTTTGGGATTTCCAAGGGGTTTCAGGGCTGCTTTTATTTGTCGGAGAAGCATAGGGGATAGGGCACCTAACCCTAAATTAGTAGTGGCCTTGGGAAAATATAAATAGGAAGGGAAGGGATGAATTATTGAGAGAGGAGTCCAGCCAAAAAGAATCAAAAGAGAAGCATAGAAAATCGCATACTTTGACATTCAAATACGAAGAACTCCAATAAAAAAGCAACACTATCACATTAATCTAATTAATTAATCCTAAATCTTTAATCATTCATCGCTAAACTCCCCAAAACTCAAACCCGACTGGCCCACCTCAAACAATTAAAATTACCCCCCACCAAATTAAAAGGCTCTGTAGCTTGATTCCTAAGCAAAAATAAAGAACAAAGAGATAAATATTACGATAAAAAGGAAATTAAAACCCTTTAAAAACCATAAAAATTAATAAATAAACATTTTCATTTAGAGAGAGTAGGGAACATACCTATATTTCGAGCGCAGAAATAAACCTACCAACCAAAAATATAACACTTGCTTCTCTTTTCTTTTCTGAGGCTCGAAAAATAAAAGAAATTAAAGAAATTTATAACTTTTTCCCTTTTTTTTAGACATTCGGACTCCAAAGGTTCCACAAACGAGAGTTAAAGAGGCCCAACACGTCCGGCAGCACTTTCCTTGCCAAACCCCTGTGGTTGCTCGCGGCCGCCGCCCTCAAAACCACCGCCATGTCATCCGCCGTGTCTGGCGGCGCTACCGCAACATCCACGCCCAAGTCTTCCACTTTCCCCTCATTTCCTTCTACCGCATCAGCCTTCTCAGGAGAACCTACGACAACAACGTCGATTTCAGGCAGCACAGGGGTAGTAGAGCTTTGAACAAACTCCGGTGAAGCTGGAGCGACGTTCTCTTCCAGAAAGATGTCGTTTTGGGCAGAAACATCGGGCGTTTTAGAGGAGTCCCGATGGCCCATCTTGTCTCTTCTCTTGCCCCTGGCGTTCCTCTTGGGCCGCTCGCCGTTGGCCAAGTGGTCCTCGAAGGCTTCGATGGCTTGGTGGATGAGCTCGCGGTTGGGGGAAGAGTCCCATTTGAACCAGTAGCTTCTGTAGCAGTCGAAGCAGTCGCAATCGAACATCGGAGGCTGGTGGGCGGCGGCCGCAGGGTTGCTGGCAGACTTATTAGAACCTTTTTTGGAAGTCTTTTTCTTGGGATCTTGGGCGGCGGGGATTGAAGTAGAAGAAGAAGTGTTGGGGGTGGTTTTCATGGAGCGGGTAATCAAGTAAGCGAGAACCTCGCGGTCCTCGAGAGAGAGGACGGAGGCCAGAGCTAGAATGGCAGCTGGAAGGAGCTGAAGAACGGAGAGAACATACCCGTCCGAGGAGGAGGAGGAGGCGGATGAGGAGGCGGAGGAGGAGAAGGGAGATGGGTGGACTTTGCCTTTGTTCTTTATCTTCATGGTGTTTGGTGTTTTGCCTATGAGAGAGTGGGGGATGCTGGTGAATAGGTAGAGGGATTTTTGGAAAGGCGAAAGCTTTAGAGATAGAGATTAGAGAGAGAGAGAGAGAGAGAGAGAGTAGTGATAGGGTTTTATTGTTGTTTTTATTTTTTATTTATTTTTTGTTGGGTTTTGAAAAGAAAGAGGGGGTGGGGCTGTGAAAAGGCAGGACAGCAGTCGCAGAGAGAGGTCACAGTTCCTTGTTTTTCAGGTTAACTATATTTTCTTTACGTGCGGGGGCGCGTACCCTTTAGGCATTTCTTCTTTTAGAGGAAATTACACCCAAACAATTCATAAATTTTAATTTCAAAAATGTGGTGAACCAGAAACACACACCCATTTGGTTATTGCAAATGTTATTTACTTGTAGTAGCCCATGAGACCCCGTTTGTTACATTGTATTGAAGGGAATGGCCTTCATTTGGAATCTGATATCATGCTTAGTAAGATTATAAGTGGTTGATTGTTCTAGTGGTTATAACATTATTCTTCAACTCAGTATGATTCAGGTTTAAATATATATATATATATTAGTGTAATATATCGCTTGTACAAAAAAAAAATACATTTGATGCAACTACTAAGATCAAATTATAATAGGCAAGACTCTACACCTTCATTATATATTCTTATCTAATTTTGCATGTAAATGCAGACTAAAATAAGAACACCTCACTAATGTGTAAAATTTAGTAATTTTTCTATTTTCGATGGATGAGTATCTGAAAATACATAATCATCTTTAACAATGAATTAATAATTTTGTTTAGTTAACCGTCAACGACCAAAAAGATAGTAAATTGTCATGTAACAACCAAAATGAGAAAGAGATAATAATTGAATTCTTAAATTTTTGTAAACCAACTTATGTTGTTGATTAACCAGCACGACGTGTACAATTTGAACGTTTATAACTAAAGCCAATTGATATAGTAAAAAACACGAAAATAAACCTAAAAGACACAGCATCTTAAAAAGTTACAAAAGAACATTTATTATATAAACGTGGATCACAAGGTAGTAATTCGCATCTTGCCTAAAGATGATCAAACATGTGGATCAACCCCATTTCCAAAACCATTCCAATTGTTCAATAGCTAGCCTAATATGTCCATGTCTATATATGAAACACGATAGTGGAACCAACAAAGTATGCAAACAATTAGGTTTTAGTTTTAACACAATCCGAGCAAATATGAAGGAGAGTTGGTTGCCACCATATCTCTGCGCGTGGGTTTTGAATAGCAGTTTGAATATGGAGGAAAAGGTTTATTTCCCAACATCTGAAATTTTGATCGTGTTTTGCCACAGAGCTATGTAGATAGCACATCACCTGCTGTAACTTTTACTTTTACGGGTAAAATAGTCATTTAACCCCCGTATGCAGGATAAGAACGAGCGGCCAACCGACCAAAAGTACTATGGGAGGCGCCAATTGAGGTGGAGAGGACTGTCAATCGGCTCAAACAGTTTGAGCTCGTACGGGATTCAGCTCGTGCTTGGGTCATCAAAACTCGGATCATGAAAGAACCAACCCCAACTTAGTTTGGCTTAATTAAGAAACAAGTTAAATTTGAGCATTAGTATTTTCGGCTCGTAAAGCTCATGAATAGCTCGAAATATTTTACAGCACAATGAGGGGTAGGCCGCAGGCTTGAGCTCGGCTTAGTTATTCAAGCTTGACAACTCTTGTACAGTACGTATTTGAGGCCTAAGTCCAATTAACTCAATTAACAAAACAAAAAATAAACATTTAGTACTACAGTTTTGTGTATTTCTCTTAACATATAGAAGAGCGGTTTTATATTTGAATATCGAAAATAGCAAGTTCGTAACTAACTTATTCCTCTAAGGTAATAAAAAATTTGAATGTAAAAGCTATTAAGACACAGATCGGTGTGAAACGATGGTGACTGGCCTCGGAAGAGTACAGTGAAGTTGTTGGTGCTGGTTCTGTTCATAAATATGCCACCCGAAAGGTGGCTCTTTGCCGCTTAGGAAGAATTTAGGTGTGTAATCAAGAAAGAATTATTCAATTTCAAATTCGACCCAAGATCAATTAAATGAGAAGTCGGCAAACAAGAGAGCAAGAGAGCAAGAGAGCAAGAGAAGAATTGGGATGCAAAAAATCCTGATCAAGATTGAGAAATACTACAAAGTTGTTTGCCTGAGTACAAGCACTAGTTTTGTGCTGCCCTGTGATGGAAACAATGAGATGATGACCAATGATGCCACTAAATTACTAATCATGATCATGAGTTGATTAATGACAACTATGATAGATTGTGGTATAATTATTTACCGGTGGACGTCAAGTTAATAACACGATGAACGACAATGTGATAGGATCTGACTTAGACGATGACTTTCTCTGTTAAAGAGTTATCTGTACCGAGATATCGTTGTTTTAGGAGTTGTTCTTGTAATATAGTTAATAACGGAAATAAATAAATCACAAATACAATTAACCACTAACCTTGTGCAGCCATTGCAGCAAACCAGAACTCTTCTACACTCAACACTACTGTATGCAATTAACAAACAATGGGGCTTGTTCTCTCTGTTTTGCGTAATCAGTGTGAATGCAAGGACTTCTATTATACATCCTTAGTGTTGGCATTTGATTAGGTTACTTTCCATCATGTAATCCTAATCAAATTGTATAAACAAATATCCTTATCACCACAAACCAAAGTTATCATATCAAAATAGTTAAACCTATTCATAACAGGATTACTTACAACTTTATATTCCATCAAATACATTCCCTGATAGCTTTACAAGTCTAGTCTATCCCAATCTCTTATGACTTCAATCCTTTAAGCACATGATAAACTAGGTGTGTAGCTCTAATTAGATTATAGTTGTTGCCTCACAAATTGCTAAAAACCAAGTTAACCTATCCAAGTGAGATACACCCTATGTTTTTTTTTAATGAAATACTTACGGAAGGTTAGATTTCGACCTCAATTGTTGATGAGGCTCACACAGGAATTGAATTAATAATTTCTTGCCATGAGGGTCACAATGAAAAAATGATGTCACAACAGTGTTTTTTTTAATTTTTTTTTATTGGCCTATATCGTTTTTGGTTCACTTAAATTGTAACAGTCAACTGAAATGCGTTAGGTATACTCCTAACTGCAATTACGCCGGCCCCCCTCTGTGTTGAGAACTCGAGTTGATGGTGATAGTCGCCCACGCACCATGAGTAGTGTTGAAGGAGCTCAAGCATCTCCAATGGGTGAGGCAAATGCAAACTCCGATAGCTTATGCGGCCGTTTATTTTAGCATTTGCCTAAAAAAAACTAGTGACTCCAAAGGATAAGACAATTGGTGAGGCAAATGCTCAGAAAAAATCACTTTTGCGTATATAGGTGGTGCGATCCGAATTGCCTAAACTTTTTCACGATGCAAAAAGTTTTATCAAACCTTCTTTGGAGATGTACACATCCTCCTATTTACGGCTTCATGCCTACTTCCCGAGGTTTTGGGGCTTAATGCTATAGATCTTCTCATAAAATTCATCTACTTACTCACTGTCATTCGCAGCGGATCTGTTGGTATTCTCCTTGTTGTCAGTCGCTTGCTGTGTATTTGGCTATCGTCTCCGACCCACAAACTTGTTATCGCCCATCTTAGGACTCCACTGTCGCTTTGTCTTAGACCATTCTCTCAATTCAGCTCGCCTTGACGCACTGATATACGGTGTTTTTATTCCCTTCAAGTGGTTGGTCGTCGATGATTTTCGGGCGTTCACGACAAATATGATATTTCCCTCCAGTTTCAAGGATTTTTGTTTTGTGAATCAAATTTTACTTGTTGCATAAGGTTGTCCTTTCGGACTTTGTTGGATGAACTGGCCACCCGACTTACCAAAAATCGAAACAATTACTCGCATGTGATCTTCCACGTTATGTTGTTAAAAGGGATTCTTTAACTCGTTACGGTCACTTGATCTACTGGCAATCGATCTCCCTGCATTGAAAGACACTTGAATAACAACAAACTTGCAATAAATTCTGTTGGTAGACTGCAATACAAATTGGAACTTTAAAATGAACGATTTTTGCACTTCTACTTGGATATCTACCTCGGCCAGTGAGACAACATTAACAAACGTTAAACAAAGCAAACTGATGTGATGATATAGATCGGTGATCCATGCATACAGGAGCAGCATTACACATACCCATTTTCAAGGAAACCCGAACATCATACTACACGACTGAGGGAGAAGTCCAAATTCAATCACTTTTCTTATCCGCAACTGGTTCCAACTTATTTGCTGCTGCGGAGCGCTTGTCCTCTACACTCTTGGACTCAAGTTCATCCCTCTCCTTGAAGTATCTCTCAAACGCCCTCGGAAGGAATCGAGGAATCAAAAACCCGAATAGGTTGATCGAGAAATATATGAAGTTGGCTACAGCCAGGCTCCTCCCAAACCAAAACCATGCAACATCCTACAACAACATAACATCAATCAGTAAACATTAGCCAATGCACTAAACAAGAAAATTAATTAAGAACCAAATGTCCAAAACAAGAGAAAATCCTATGTGGAGATGTTCCTCCTACGTGTAAGTGCATAATGGCACAACAACGTAGTTATAAGATGTTCCTATCACGTTTTGAGCATGCGCCATCATATAATAGTCACATCTTTTAACTGTAAGAATGGTCATGTGGCAAGAACGTACGAGATAAGTTTTTCTCCCAAAACGCAAGCACTATAATTTACCTTAAACTGTGCATTGGCTGGCAGAGTTTTGTTAAGCCAAACATCTTTCATCCAATCAAGGATGACAAAGATTCTCCTGACAGTGTAAAGCAATGGGACCAATGCCCTCACCGGCGGAGAAAACAGCGACAACCCGCTAATCACATTCTCAGTGAGAATCTGAAACGAGAGCAAGAACAAGTGAGGCGTTGCCGAGCGGACAGCGTGCTCATCGCCCCGCGCAAAGCCACCCAATACGTATGCAAGCGGCAAGAAGAGCCCGATTGTGGTTCCCGCAACCACGTAAAACCTGAAGAATCTGCTGCCTTGGAAAATCTCCCGAGAGCTAGAGCTGACGGGACCATGAGAAGGGAAGGCCAAGCGCGACAGAGCCAAGAGATATGCGGAGGCAAAGGCCGGGAAGATCAAATCAAAAAGCGGGACAAGGCCGCTGACTGAGAAAACCATGATGAAGGCCACGAGTTGGAGCTCTATTACTCGCAATGAGCCCATTACCGCCAACAGCAGGCTGCTGGTGCTGTTGGCGGTGGAGCGGTTTGTCTTGGGGTTTGGATCCAGGGGCTGTAGTGGTTGTGTCGGGCTCTGATCTAGGAGCCACAGCAAGGGACACACCTGACATGTCTTTTTCTTTATCGAGATGTCAATAAATTTTGTTGTCAAAAGGTGATTAATTGGGTACTAATCAACCTAGCTAGATAATACAAGGGTTAATTAGTGTCGTACCTGAAAAGAAAAAAGCCAAACATAAACAAAAGAGAACTAAATCATCTGAATCAAACATATCCAAGGTGAAAAATATTTGACAATATTAATCATACCAGTTTAAATTGTTCAAACTAGCAAGGATTTAACTTGGTTAATCTTAATCATTATTTTTCTAAACATAGGATTTAACTCGATTAATCGTTGATCTCCATGAAACTTGTTTAATCATTAATGTTAGATCGGATAAACAAAAGCAAATGAAATGCAAATATACAAATTAACTGGCTACAACAACAACAAAATTTTACCCAGAAAAAGAATGAAAATTATTCTTTGAAATTAATGAAAACTGAAACTTACTGAGAGAGAGAGAAAGAGATCTAACTGAAGGTACGACAGACAGATCAGTGAGAAGGAAAGCAAACGAAATGAATAGTTGAAAGCCAAAACGAAAGGGTCTCCGAATGAAAAGACGAAGGAAACGGTGAGAGCAACTATGTGAAAGTTTACACTGCAGAGTATCCTCTTGTGTTTTTACGTGTAGTAACACCGTCAAGACACTTGGCTGCATTGCCGACGTGAGTCAGTGAAGGATTAACACGTATCGGAAAATACGGCCATGTGGCCGTTTGGATAAATCGGTGTGGGACGATCTTTCTTTTCGTATTTTTCTCCGTCTTTGCGGTACCATAGGCCCAAGCCCAACATAACAATTAGCTGGGATTAATAAGTTCGACCAGTATGGTGGATCCGATTCTGATCCATATCAAATCCGAAAGCGAAGTAATTAACAAAATATGAATCGAGATTTTTAATTTGATGATCCCAAAATTTGATAATTCAATTATAAATAGATAGTGATGTTGATTAGAGTTTATATGTTTTGTTTTATGGTTAAGTTTAACTATTTAATTTTTGGGTGATTCTTAATTGGTCTTAATCTTTCATAATATTTTAAATAACTATCTAAAGTTTCTAAAACGACACATTTTAGCTAAGCACAATTACGGTTTAACTTGGCTAAAAGAGGTCGATTTGGGGGATTAAAGCTCCAAAGGTAGAGATTAGTGAAAACCAACTTTTTGTATTTGTCCACATCATCATTTAATGTTGGTAACGTCATAACTTAATGTTGGTAAAATTTTCAATTAACGCCGATGACCTAACAAATGTCTAATTTTAACTTTAGGTGGTTATTTCGAATGTTTTAAAAGTTTAGACAAGACTATGTTGTCTATTATACAACATGAAACCTTTTAGTGTCATTTGGTACACGGTCTAGTAGTTATTTATTCTTACTAATTGTTTATTTATTTGATTGATGTTGTGGTGTATTGCTAGCTAGTATCTAATTGGAAGTGTAGTGACATTCTTCTCCATTTGTAACTAGTAGGTTTTAGATTTGACCATCGTAAAAGGCGAGTTCGATACAAATTTGTTATGATTGGCCATTGTGTATTTAGTTTGAATTCTCCACTTCTTTTTGTAAATATATCGTTTTAAAAGTTGAGAAATCGCTTTTGGATCTTAAATACCTGATTTTATTTTTATCCTTTTGTTGTGTAATGTATGAAAATTAAGAATTAATGCACATATATACTAGCAAATCATTTCAGGATTACAGGGGAAGATTTTAAGGAATCAGACGATTAATTCTTGTTTTGAATTGCCCAGTTACAGAATTTCACTTGATTCCTGTTACAAACTGTCCTTTGATTAAATAGCAAAAAACGAAGACAGTGAAGAGAAGAAAGAGATCAGCAATTTAGAATATCATGGAGGCCTTTACTTGGCTAAAGAGAAAAGGGTTTGGGACAGCTGACCAAGTCCCCTTAAGAGAGGAGGTTTTCTCTCTTTGCCATGCACGAAAACATGCATGACTAGTGCTGCTTTCGATGCATATCAATTTAATTTGTGTAGCCAGCTAGTTTCATATATAATTTACTTTTTTTTTTTTTTTTGTTATAATTTGTTTTAGGTTATGTGCCTGCTTGCTGAGCTAGAATTCAACATGCACTGTGGACATTGTGCAGATGATGTCAAGAAATGCTGCAGCAAGACGAAAGGTAAAACATCTGACTTCAATATCCAATGTTTTACGTATAGCATGCATTCAAGTTGAAAAAAGTTAAATATGTCACTCCCTGCCTCTAAATTTTTTTCTCTGTCAGGAGTTGAAAGTGTTGAGGTTGATCAGGTGAACAAAGTAGTGACAGTGGAAGGAAGATTTCGTCATAGAAAGCTTCTCAAATGCCTCCGAAGGGCTAACAAGATTGTTAAAGTAAAGAGGTTGGTTACGGAAGAAAGACAAGGACAATATGTGATGCAGAACAATTAGCAGGCTAGATTATGCAAGAGTTCCATACGTATGTAAGCCCAAGAAAAATAGGTTTTACGTTTTCTAAAATAAGGACCTTGAGTATGATTTGAGCACTTAATAGCGGGGCGATCAAAATTACAGCTCTTACGTGACATATGAGTTTTCCCTAATGGCAATTACTAGGTCAAATCTGCATTTTAAGACTTGGAGAGAATTTTGGGTATTTTTTTAATTATGTAAGCTGTAATCGAACCATCTTACTTTTATCAAATAAAGCATAGGTTCGAATAATTTCTGAATTGCGGTTGATTTGCTCTATTATTCAATTGTTTTCATGGGTTAATAGGCAGGCTCCAAGATTTCAGAGGCACTTTGCAAAAATTAAAATGGGCCTTTTTACGTGCAAGACATTTTTTTTTGGTGTTTAAAACCTTTTTTTTGTTTCCTTTTATGGTATATTTGTAAGTACGAAACTTACTTAGTATGAAAGTCAGCTTTATAACACAATATCGTCTACTGAACAATAGATATAGACGAGTTTTAAGAAACGTATATGTCAAAGAAATGAAGTTTTTAACTAAGAGGAAAGTGTATAAAAAGATACAGTATTCTCCAAAATAAAAAGTAACTTGGATATTTTTCAAATTTGTACATAATCAAGTTATGCATACAGAAATTTTCTTGGAATATAGAGAACTAATATATATAATTAAAAGTTGGGGCCCTTGCAGATGGGATCCCTGTGCAGCTGCTCCTTTGCCATTCCCCCAAAGCCGCCACTAGGCTTCATATTGAAGATGAAGTTTGCAACTTTGCACACAAGGAGGATAAAGAAGATGAGCCAAAGCAGGAATTAATAGATTAAAATGCTTATGTAAATGAAATTATTTTCAAGAAACATCAACAGTATGAAGGAAATTGCGTGTACTGATTTTAGACAAGAAAAATTTGAATGAGGGAGGAAGGGGAATGATAAGATACATAAGACATCAAGAATTACATGCAAGCACTATTGAGATGAGATGTTAATGCCAGATTACATGTGATTGCACAATTAATTCTAAATTTTGATTTTACGTGCTAAGAAGATCCATATTTCAATGCCATACCAATTGTGCCAAACTAATTACTGATTTTTCATTAATTTTACAGAAACTGACATTGTTAAATAGGTAAAAAAAAAAAAAGACAGAAACAGGAAACATACAACTGAAAAGTAGAAAGAAGTAAAAGATCAAGAGTTTGGAAGCATGAAGAAGTGGTTACCCAAAAGAAAAAGCACTTGGGATCGTGCTGATGAAAAAGTACCGCAATTTTGCAAACAGAAAATTATAAGTAGCTTCGGTAACAATTGAACCACACAAATTTTTTATATTTCAAGTGTCTACTCTGATTGCTTCCTAATTTATTTTTCTAGGTTATTATACGTGCGCTGATAAAAATCAACCTGCACTGTAAATGTTGTATGAAAGATATCAGGAAAGCATGCATGAAAGCGGAAGGTAATTTATGCATCAATTTACACACACACACACTTCTGAAATTTAATTTCAGAAGTTGTCAGTCCTACCTTTTGAATTTTTTTTTGTCCTATGTCTCAGGAGTGGAAAGTGTCGAGTTCGGACATTATCAGAGGACAGCCGGTCCGACTTCTGTTTATGTAAAAATAGCCGAGGTTGATTACGCGAACCCATCACATGTACTGTTTGATCATCACTATAAACCTTTTGTGAAGACAGCAGCTCTGGTGAAAGGAAATTTTAGTATTAAAGAGGTTCTCAAACGCCTTTGGGATCATGCTACCAAGAAAGGTGAAATTTTGGAGTCATTTGAGAAAAAAGATGAACAAGATGCGACTCCCAAAGAAACAGGAGAAACTGGCTCCAGCCAAGGAGACGACGACGGTGAAGAATATCTGACTCCCAAAGGATCAGAAACTGGCTCCAGCGAAGGAAACCAAGAAGATGATGATCACTTTAGCGAAGCCGGAGCAGTTTCAAGTCATGGACATCATGACTAGATTTACTTATTTATTTATTCTTACAAAATAACTTTTATGTTCTGGTGTAATTTTTTTTTTCAAAAATATTATTCATTGAATAAAGAAGATTAATATAGGATGATGTTCTTCACACACCTCTTTTTACATGTATGTTACCGTTCACAATACCTTACATTCCCTCTATTCCGGGCACTCCCAAATCATGACATCTCCATTCCATATATGGAAGTAAAAATAACTTTAATATAGAATGGTATTATCCACACACCTCTTTTTACCTGTCACACATTTCATGTTAATTTCTATCATTGAATTTTCTTCAATTTATTCGATCTAAGAGCCAAAAATTAATAGGAACATGTAAAGGTAAGAAGAGGTGTGTGCATAACACCATCCTTAATATATATGAAAGAGATTTGTTTTGGTTTAAGGCCTTAGCTTATTTGAATTTCACTTTGTAATCCTAACTATTCTTTTTTTCGGCAACATGGAAGAAAAAGAGAAAAGAAACACTAAGTAATAACTAGTTTAACTCTAACACCTCACAGTAGTCAATGAAAAGAGTTTGAACTAAACAGGAAAGAGGCTCTGCAAGCTCTTGAAATCCATCCTGCCATTAAACCTAGTTGGCTAACTCGTCAGCTGGAAAATGACTCTCTCTATGAACATGTTACAAATTGCAACTCTAGTTCTCTTTAATCAAACTTCTGCACTCTGAGACAAGACCATAGTGGGGATGATTAAGGCTAGAAGAAACCATGAATGAGAGAGACCACCAAAGCAGAATCAACCTCCACAATGTGATAAAGACAAATTTCTAGCTTTAACAAAATATTCATCATTCGCAAGATAACTTTTTTCTTCTATTTCTCTTAACCAATTTATAGGCAACTCAATGACCTGATCATTACAGATAGCCTAACTTTTAAAAGAGCAATACTGCTAATGGAAAAAGAAGCATAAGTGGACTAGATTTTTATTTTTATTTTTATTTTTTTTAAGCCTAAATAATCCAATGACTGGAAATATATCCATATATAAGTCCAATTAAGAATCCAGGTAACAGAAACTCATTTGCACTAAAACCCAATCACTTTCCCTGCAGAGATCATCTATTTTTGGTATAATGGTAGTCCAAGATAACCATGGAATCAAAATGTTTATTTTCTGAAATTGTTCTCAAGTTTGTTTAAGCAAGGCACATAATTAATTATAATTAAAACCAGATGCATGAAACAATGTAATTTATATCTAACATCTTGAAACCCCTCACATTGTATGAGTTTTTCATGTTGCTTGCTTGTGATTGAGTTTTGCTTTTCTAATTTATATTGTATATATGCTGAATTTTTTGTGTAATTTTGTTTTGGTTTAGAGGAAAGATAATCAGAACATCCAAAATGAACAGAAAAACCAAGGCGAGGCAGAGCTTAATGGAGAAAAAAAGGGAAAGAAAGAAAATGAGAAGAATAATAATACTCAGTCCAGCAAAGAAATTGTACTGAAAGCACTTACGCATTGTGAAGGATGCAAAGGTAAGGTTATCAAATGCTTCAGAGGTCTTGAAGGTAATTTCCAATTATTTCTTGTAGGTGTTTGGTTGGATACATCTTTAATGTTTACATGCATATATAATTTTTGTAAATTCGTTAGGCATCGAAGATGTTGTGGTTGATTACGCGAATCATAGAGTGCTTGTTAAGGGGAAAAAGGGCCGACCCCTTGAAGGTTTTAGAGAGATTGCAGAAGAAGTACAGCAGTTGTGTTGAACTTATCTCCCCAAAATCGAAGCCTGAAAACAAAGAGAAAAAAGAGCCCCAAAAGCGAGAAAAGGTATGTTATTACGGTCATGCATTCTTCGCGTTAGTGCACAAAAAATTTGTAAAATATTCAGTTTCGAATGCATATTATTTTAACATGTGAGTGAAAAAACCGTTACATTAAGCATTTTCATTTCTTGCCATGACATCAATCCTAGTGTTGGTATTGCAAATTAGTGCAGGCTCAGGTGGAAGTTGTGGTGTTGAAAATGTTGATGCATTGAAGATTGCGCAAATGATATTAAGAAAGACTTGGCGAAAATGCAGGGGCAAAAAATAAGGAAAACTAACGAAAATTGTTTAAAATTTTGAGTTTTAATGATAATGACATAATAAAAAGTAAAATGAAAAATATTAGAATTGACTTTTTAATATAAAAATATAATTTTTCATTAAAGTAAACAGTACCGAAAACTTTTCGTTAAAATTTCCAATAAACATCCTAATGTGATTCTTATTTCTCTTGAAATTCGTTGACAGAGAGGGGAACAGTTGATCCACCAAAGCTGCTAGAATACATTAAAAAGTGAAGCAAGAACTGAGGGACAAGGGCAAGAAAAAATAATAATAAAAAAAAATAGAAAGGGAAAGTATATTCTAATGGAGAAGGATTGTCTGCCCTTCTACTTTCGGTGCTCTCCTGTGCACTTCTGTTTTGTGTGGTCACAGTTAAGCCACGTCAACGTTTTATATTGTTTTTTTTTATAAAGATAATAAGACAAAAATGAATAATAATTTGGCTTAATCGTGACCACACAAATAAGAGAACACGAGAGAGCACTGGAAGTGGAAGGGCAAACAATTCTTGTCCTATTCTAATATCCTCCCCAGTTCTCAGCGCAATATATTTATCCCAATCGTTTAGTGATGATAACCCTTTTGCATGTTCCATTATGTAAAACTTTTCAAGATTATAATTGAGATGGATTAAATAAGAGAAAATTGTAACAATAATATATTAACTTTAACTTAATTAAAGAAATAGTCTTTGAATTAAATATCTATTATCATTGGTCCCTTAATTCATAAAAATGTGCAGCTATAGTCATGTTCGTTAACTTTGTCAGGATATTGTCAATATAAGTTATGTTGAAAGGACCATTGCTACAATTGAATTACAGTTGAGGGACCATTACTCCAATTGAGTTAAAGTTAAGTGACTATTTTTGCAGTTGGGTTAAAGTTGATGGATCATTGCTACAAATTTTCTCATTTAGTTTTCTATATTTTCCCCTTGATTCAGCCTCATGCATGTGACACATGACTCATTTTGACAGAAGTTCTAATAGAGTTAAAGAAAATGACTATAGCTGCACGTTTTGAGGAGTTAAGAGACCAATGATTATGAATTTTTAATTGAGGGACCATTACTCGAATTGAGTTAAAGTTGAGGGACCATTGTTACAATTTCCTCATTAAATAATTTCATAAATGTTAACTTCTTCATTCTTTTTTATATATTACTAATGTCATACAATTTTACGCTGAAATATAAACGCAACATAAGAAATAATTATCAAATAACGGTATGGCTAACGCACTGAAAAACTTAATATACATTAATCAGAATCAGAATTTTTTTGGTCAGTGTTATAAAGGTTACCATAAAAAATTTACCAGAAATGTTCTTGATAAAATGGTAAGCAACAAAAATTGAAATTTGATACCATAATTGATAAAATTTGATTGCCCAACTTATTTACCGTTCTTGCGCCACCAACCCATCACAGTCACCAACCGCGCCAAGCAACGGTGTTATAAAAAAATATAAAAGTAAAAATAAAATAATAAAGGAGAGGCAGGCAATGGACGAAATAATGAATACAGGTCCTTTTCGGATCTAAAAAAGTGAAACTTAAGGATTAAATAATCTGAACCGTTTAAATTTGATTCAACGGTTATTATTATTATAATTTTTAAATAAACCTTATATTTATAACTCGTTTGATCAAATTTTAACGATCCAGATCATTTCATCTTTAAACTCCATTTTTTAAGATTTGGAGAGGATTTGTACTCCGAAATAATAACCGTTGTAAAAACACGAACAGAGCTATGCCACGTCGTTAATGGACCGTTACTATCAAGATGAACAAGTCTACTGGGTCCCACTAAACTGTAAGCTGAGTTGGCGAAATATTAGTGGTTGGACCACAATGACGGGGACCTCATTGGTCATCCACACGATTACACCAACCCCAATAAACATTGGAATTTCGGAGCAGCATATGCCACCTAACACCAACGTCTAGCGGGCGAATATTTCCATATAAATTATAATTTATATTTCCATATAAAATTAAATCTGGATCATGCTTGGGCTTGGCGCACGTTCACGCACCGGCTCACGTTAGTACCTCACCCTCGGTCAGCATATCCCTTGAACGCGTCAGATTTTTCCACGTGTTGGAATTGTCCCGCGCTTCATAAATCTATCCGTTAACCATCCTGTCTCTCTCTCTCTCTTCTTTCTCCTCTCTCTCTCTCTCTTTCGTCTGCAACTTCCGTTGGAGAGGAAGAGAAAGAGGATCGCAAAAAATAAGTAAATAAAAATAAAGAAAAAAGATTGAAATTTTTTTCAAAAAGAAAAGGGAGAAGTTAGGAAATGGGGAAACTATTGTGCGATTCGACCGCCGTCGCGGAGACATTTCAAAGCCCTTCGCCGACGGTGCCGTGGAGGGACCCACCCAAGGCGTCGCCGCTTGACGAGGACACAATCTCGGCCGTAGATCTGGTTGAGCAGTCGACCGACGACGCCGCATGGGACAGTGTGGTGGGCCTGGAGGAGCAGCAGAGACGGCACCTCCAGAGGCTGCATACGAAGGGGGTGCTCTGGAAGCTCCCGGAGGATCACGACTCGTCGAAATCCGACTCTATAATGCCGCAGAAGTCGATGGTCTTCAGACTCTCGCACGGCGGCGAGGTGTCGTCCGACGGAAATTGCCTGTTCACGGCGTCGCAGAAGGCGATGAGGGTGGCGCGTGAGCTGGATGCGCGGGAGCTGAGGAGGCTGACGGTGCGGAGGTTCACGGAGGACTATGGATCTGCGGCCGCGGAGGAGAAGCGGGTGATAGACGACGCCATTCGACATATGTACGCGCCTGATCTGAAGGCGGGGTGGGGGATACATGTGATTCAGGAGGTCAAGTTGCTGGCCAAGAAAGACGAGCGCGTGAGTCTGGACTCCGCCATTGACGAGCTTCTTCAGCTCGGCATGCAGAGGTAACAGTTCCGCAGATCTGTTCTTTTTCATTACCTTGAAATCTAAATTTTTAATCTTGAAATTTAATAAAATAAAATAAAAATTCATTTCTTTAGAGGCGTAAGAACAAAAATTTGATTTATTCTTAAAATTTAATACATTTTATTCAGATTAAATACAAGAGTTTGATTTCCCTACGTTTAGATCTGAAAATTTGATTTCTTGTCTGAAAGTTTGATTTTTTGTGGGAAAATAATGAACACATGACTGTATATTAAGGTTGATTAACAGACATTGGTATGTTCTTGTTAAATTTCAGTTCTTGGAAAGATTTATGTTGTCGGGTTCGATTGTCTTATTATTTCTTGTGTTTTGTTCTCGTTTTTGTTGAATGTAGGGAGCTGGCAGCAGAGTCCATTTACAAGGAGAGATGTATCCCGGTGATTGATGGACAAAGTTGGGCCAAATACATGTCGATCTCTGGTTCACCGGATGATGAATACGACATCATCACATTGCAATACACAGAGGAAGGTTTATTAACCATCGACGAAAACAGAGTAGGTCATGCTGCAGCTTTCGGAGATGACATTGCAATTGAGTGTCTTGCCACAGAGTTTAAGCGAGAGATTTATGTGGTAAGGACAAGGAATGATTTTGATTGTTGCTCTTCATTTTTTTTATTTTGCAATGTGTATGAGTGCAATTTCACATCATTATTGGTATAATTTTATACGTGTTTGTATATCACCTCTTCTCTTATGATGTTAATTTTGTTGAATTTTTCGAAGTAGTGGGAGTTACTCTTAGTTTCTAAACGTAATATTGAGTAAATGCTGAGTTCGAAAGCATGAGTGTCTAAAATAGTCTCACTCTAAAATCATTGAGTAAATGATTATTTCAAAAGTACAACTGTATTAAGATTTATTGCACCAATTCCTGGGAAAGCTGAGTTGATATTTGAAGACTCTGCATTTTCCTACATCTTAATTTTTAAGATTTTAGCGTGGAATCATCAACACTTGTTTCTGTTTTGAGTCCAAAAGCTACCGCCCGCCTTGTTGGTGTTCTATATGCTGCTGTAGGCAGTAAAAGATAGTTATTCTCGGTTCTAGTATTAGTACACTGGCTAAACCTGTTTTTTATGCCCTTGATAATTTTTCCATTTTATGTCAACATCGGGATACTGGCGAGTATAGATTGGTGAAGTTTTTGAGCATGAACCAGATTATTCATCGTCTTACGAAGCATTCTTGTCTGAAACTCATCTTCTTACAGGTTCAAGCACATGGTTCGGATGCGATGGTTGATGAAGAGAATTGCGTTTTCTTCCTTCCCCACCGACCAAGGAGTCAAATTTGTGAACTTCCCTTCTTTCTTTTCATGAAAGGAACAGGTAAAGAAAAGAAGGATCTTTGGCTGAAAATACATTTCTAGGCAGTTGATTAATTTTGTTCATTGCCACTCTCAGCCTACCTATAATTCTGAACATTTATTGTACAGGTTGGTGTGGCGCCGGAGCTGATCACTACGAACCCCTCATTGCCCATCCTTTGTCATTAATTTCCCAGGAGAAGGTCGCGGTGGTACTCTGATGAGGGCCAGGGCCGTCCTGCAGTTTTGTGGCTTTAGAGAGATTGGCTAGAAGTAGTTGTTCTATTTATTCGTTCCCTTAGTGTTTGGCATGCAATCTAACTCTCCCGATTCTTCTCTGAATCGTCACAAGGAGAATTTGATTGCTTAGCATTCAATTTTTTGTTAGCTAGAATCAATCGGTTATCTTCGACTGCAAGTTGCAGGCTTTGTTCCTGCATTTGAGCCACCCTCTAGTAGCATTCGCAATGGTTTTACCGGCTTTTGTTGTTGTCGTAGTTGAGTGTTTTCATTTCCTTTCGGGTGGATATTTAGCTCGACGCTATTTCGTCCAAGCTGAAGTAGTAGTCCCTTTCTGTTGTATCTTAAGCTGGCTTTTATCATTTGAATGAAAGAATTGACTCCCATTTGTTCTCTCTTCTTTCTGGGTTTACTTTAATGCTTCAAAAATTCTGAGAAAATGTAGTTCTCTATGCAACTCTGCTTTGAGGAGCCTTTTGTGCCATTAAGCACGCGTTTAAAGAATTCGGAACCTTTTTGCGCAAATTTGTTTAACGTGATTTCTTGTGACCAAAGAATGACAAAAGAAAAGAGTTCTCAGTTCCCATGGCTTTTTTCATAAAAGTGATGGTGATGTAGTGCAACACGAAAATAATGTGAGTATTTTATATTAATTCTGAGGTGAAGGTAGTTTACTTGTTTGGTGTAAAAGGTTAGGGATTTTAATCAGATTTATCTCTAGTGAAATGATTTTCGTCTTTGAACTCGATTTTCTTTTTTGTTCATTTGTCACACATAGGTATAAGTGAATTAAAGATAACGATTTCCAAAATGCAGTCAGGAATAAGATAACAAGAGGTTTTAATAAAAAATGTGAGGAAGTACGAAATTTTTCGATGTTCGACTCATCACTCATTTCAATTTTCTTTTACATCACAAATTTTAGTTTGGTTTGTTCAATATTATGGAGATATTTTTGGGGCGAGGAGATTCAAACTCGAAATCTTAGGACCTCAAGCCCCCTAAACTCAAGACTTCAGTGCCTCTTGCTTAAAATAGAATGCTCTTAACTAGTTGAGCTACAAACTCATTGCTATGAAGATTTTCTTTTATAGTGAGTAGTTTCTTAGATTTATTGAAGTAAAAAGGTAATATGGTCTTTAGATTTATTGAAGTAAAAAAGTAATATGGTACCCCTTTTTCATTTAAGTGATTATTAAACTAAGGACATGGTTGGTGAAGAATTAGAGTTATTAAAGTTTTTATCAATCTCTGTGTCGGATGCATTTGCAACAAAACGTAAGTCGGTACAAACTACATATGAAAAGATGATGGAAAACAGCTTAAGTTTGATCAAATACATGTTATTATATTCCAAGTTGATAGAAGAAAACAATTAAGACCCTTGTTAAGTTTGCTGCATGCTGCATAATCTCCACTCTCTCCTTCTCACTCTCCGTGTTTGAGAGGTAACAAGTGGAAGTTCTTTTAGGATATTGATGGTTACACATTTATTTTTACCTCTCGTACATTTTTGTAAATTTTTTGCCATTGATCTTTTTCAATTCATCTAAATCGATGGCCGGAAATTGAGAAGGTGTGTGAGAGAACTAAAAATAAGTATGTGGATAATATTGTCCTTCTTTTATAGGGAAATCTGTTAGATAGTCCATTTGGTAAAAAAACAACTGCCTTTATTGCATTTGCTTTCTTGGAATATTTTTTGGTGTTATGAAGTATTCTATATGTTTCGCAATTAAATCTTATTTATTGTATCATTGATCAAACATTTAACGGTTAAATATTTTGGAGTATACTAAAAAATCTCTCACTTTCAAGTAAAAGTTTTATTCAATTTAGAAGATTATAAATAAATAGTGTGCATATATAGATAAAAAAAGGTGTAAAGAAATCAGTTAGTGTTATAATATTATGAGCCATTCAATGTGTGGATGGCCAACCCACTACATTCCACTCATCCCACTCAACATGTCCTTCCACTAGGAGCTGCCACTGCTTGCTTTTGGTGCTCCTACTTTGCCTATAAATCAAAGGAGATACGAAGAGAATAAAAAAGATAGAAGAAAAAAAAATGGAAGAAAGAAGCCAGAAGGCTTATGGCAGAGAGAGGAAAAATAGAGGAGAGAATAGAGAGAGTTATATTTGTAATCTTATTATTTCAGATTATAATGAAAGCACCACTACTGCCCCGAGGACGTACTCCAATCATACTGACTGTAGAGGAACCTCGTAAATTTTGTGTCTTGTTTATTTATTTCATTGCACACACCGTCAATTTTACAACACGTTATCAGCACGAGAAGTTCTCGTGTCAATGGAAAGCACAATGCCACAAATCCTGTTCACCTATGTTGCCTGGAATCTCACAGATAAGAAAATCTTTTCATTTCATCATAAAATCTTTGTACTACTGAGTTACAAACACTCTTGGCTCCAAAATTTATGGGAACCATTTCAATTTTTTTGAAACTCACCAAAGGAGGAACACCAATTGGAACTTAGTTTTACTATTATTTCTTGGATAACTAAAATGACTTCGAACTGTGAAATAATAATAAAAGTAAAAGGGATGAAATAAAAGAAAATGGCAGACCAAGAAAAAGAAAAAAGCAAAAGATAAGGACTTAATCATTGCATTTTCTGTTTTGGCTTATTTATGTACATGATGTTGGTTTAAAGCCCTATCACAAGTTTTATTTATTTAAAGCAGTTTATTTACAGTGGGTAGAATTATTACCCTTTGCTTTAAAGCTTTGATATTTATGTGAACGGTGCTGAATCAAAGCCCTTGTCACAAGCCTTATTTACTTAAAAACAATTTATTTACCATGGTTGGAATTACATATTGCTTTAATTTATTTTTTGTTACGATGAGTACATACTGGACCCAAAGTTCCTTGATCAGATAAGAACCTGAAGTTTCTTGATCCTTATCACATAAAATGATTAGACCTGAAGTTCCATCATGCAAAAAGATCAGGAATGAAGTCCCTAGATCCTCAAGATCGGACATGAAGTTTTTTGATAAATACCTTAAGTTTGAAGAGCCAAAGTGCCACAACTTAATTGTAAGGCCATGAGAGTCCCAATTCATAGGCTATTAAATAAAGACCAGAAGTTCCTTGATGTATGATACATTTTGCTGGAGAGTTTACATCTCGAAGTTTTGATGATTATTGCATGTCATCGGGCATTGATGTTGAACACCATGTTCCTCATGTTCATACTCAAAATGATTTAGCAAAGACATTTATTAAGCAGATGAAATTGATTACCTGCACTCTGCTCATGAAAACAAGATTGCAAGTTTTCTACATGTGAACATATCATTATACATAATTCACTATTAAGTTTGGTTGAGACCAGTTACCAACCATCAATATTTCTCAGTACAACTCGTGTTTGGGCACCAGCCAAACATTACATATGTATGAGTTTTTTATTATGTTATCTAAGTACCTATTTCACTGCCACAATGTACTAAAAATGAGGTCTGAAGCAAACTAGAAATTTATGTTGAATTTGATTCACCATCTATCATTCAACATTTGGAATCCTTGACTGGGGATATGTTTACCGCACGACTTGCAGACTATGATTTTGATAAGACAGTTTTCCTGCCGTTAGGGAAAGAAAATAACATCATTCCAGAAGAATGATAAGAAAATATCATTCCAGAAGAATGATGAAAAAAGACCGTTCCAGAAGAACGATGAGAATTTGTCTTATTTTGATTCATGAAACAATCAATATAAAAACGAAGTGCGAATAATTGAATGATACAATGATATGCAAATCAAATGCTAGATGCATTTAATGATGCAACGAAAGTAATAAAATCACAAATACTTGCAGCGAATGTGCCTACATGAATTGATGTTCCTGTTGGACAAAATAATGTGGTAGCAAATCTGTTACACGCCTGAAGCATGGCAGACCCTTAGATTCAAAAGGTTCAGTACTTCGAAAGAAGAAGAATATGACACTACTGAACTATTGCATTCCCAAAGCATAACTGTTGCATACCGGAAGCATGACAGTCGCCGTATGGATACATGTCCCTAAAAAGGACAATTCGCGGACATGAGAATGTTGATGTCTCATGCATGAAGCATGAGAGACATATAGGTTCCAATGACTCAACTCCCGGAATTGGAGATTAAAATCTCAGCTCTATAACGCTCAAGAGGAAGTTATGATCCGCATTATTTAAATTATGACTATCTTGGAAGAAATATTATATTGCCTTGAAGAGGCAATGGATATCCAAAGAAATTAAAAGTTTTTATGCATGTGCATGCACATGAGAATATGGGATCAATGATTGATGACAACCAATGGTAATTTTGGTTTTTACAAGTAACTACTAAATTCATCAATGAGCTGTATTGATATTGAGTCACGTTCTTTTGTTCGTCGACGAAAGGAAACATTATTTGCCAAAAATGGAGAAAGGCAATTCCATTACAATCTTGTAAGAACATGGAAAAATGGACATATATATATGTATATAATACAAATAGCCAAAAGATGTTGAACCAAATGAGGTTACATATGGGCATTTGTAATACAGTGAATTACACTCACATAATATGACACAAGGTTACTAATTGAAACCTGAAATTATGCTCTTATAAACAAATTCATATGAATGGAGAATTATATACGAAGGGTTATCAGTCGCCCACCATATATCTCCATAAGTAAATCCCTTAAATATACATAGAAGCAAGTTGCTCTGTATAAATTCCAAAGGAAAATGTGTCATGAAGTGTAGAAAATCACTGAAAGATTCAGATTGCTTGAAGAAAACCCTGGAAGGGTAAAGCATAAAATATGTACTTAAATACCAATGGATGATATAAATTGCCTTAGTGAGTACTATCATTACGATATTGTTGTAACATACTAAAATCTCTTACAAGATTCGTTAATATTAGATTTAGACTCTTGAAGAGTCTAGAAAGTTTATAAAGTGTTGAGAGAGATATTGTTTCGAACTGCAGAATCTAACAATATGCCAACACGAATCTTATCCATGATGTTTATAAAGAATCATATGGATTGAAAATTATGAGTTGAATACTCAAATTATTCAGACACTAAGAATGATCATTTATCTTTGTGAAGGTAAAGATAAATTGATATTTGGTCCAGAAGTATCACATCTTGGTGAAGTATATGCTTTATTGTATTTGGCATAATACATTGAATGAAATAAAGCTTATCTATTAATATTTTCGAGAAGTTACATACACATGAGTTAAAACAAACAAACAGGAGGAAACCTTCACAAAAGTTGCTCATGTGAAGCCTCGGTACTCGAAAATACCCCAGAAGGGGAAGACACCAAAGGTTGATTATTTGGAGCCTCAGTACTTGGTGAAACTCCAGACGGCTGAGACAATGTGTATCTTTGGAATAAAGACTCGAACCCCTGATTGTCCTTTTGAGTCTGACCTTCGAATTCCAATAGCTGGTCGAGATTTCTTTTCATGCTCGTCGAGTAATTATTTGCAAGCATGTCTAACACTCTATTCTTATGCTTGATCCCTCTAATATCTCATTTAAGACTTGCCACCTCAGTCATCAATGATTCAACTTGGTGAGTTTGAGCAAGTAGGCGTTGGCCTATATTAGAAACAGATCCCGCATACTGAATACTGAGAGCCAAGAAGTCTTGAACGGCCAACTCATCAGACTGGTTTGAAAGGATTCTGTTATCCTTGGGAGTGAGAAGATTCCTAGCTACCACTGTAGCGGTTAGGTCATTCTTCATCACAGAGTCCCCAACTGTAAGAAGACCATTAGAAGATAAGAAAGACGGGCGCCATATATTATCTTGACGCGGCTCGTCTGTATCATTCCTAAGACTCAATCTAAACAAATGTTAGATAGGCAAGCCATTTTTTTAGAAATGATGAAGGAAAAAGGAGGTCAGATAAAATCTCATAAGTGCAAGAAGAGGAAATTCCTGCTGGTAACAATTTTCTAAGTGTATATGAACAAAATTGATATATCTATAAAAAAAGAGGTAATAGGGTCACCTGTTCAAAAATCGAAGAGACACCGCTCTCCGAATTTCAAAAGCCAGATTTTCAAGATAAAAGTTCATCAACATTTCTTAGACACAATCTCAGCTTTTGGATATCACGTGCAACTTTGTCAAAGATCTCTGATAAAGTTGAAAACGCGTGAATCTTACTGTTCTAATTACACCACAGTTGTTGACAAGAGTAAAGGCACAGAACCACTACCTGTTATTGGGAAATCCCTATATATGTCGACCTTTATCTTCCATAAAAAGGTAGACCTACAAAAATATCTAACTCTTATTCCTCTCCGAGAATGCATCTTGAACAAAGCATCTTGAAATATGATAAGCTCATATTTATATATATTTTATATCAAATTCATTTGTTTTTTCTTAGTTAGTTCCTTATATTTTTGAGTTATTTACCTTGTTTTTGTGTTTTTTAGGATTTGTCAAGTAAAGAAAAGAAAAATAACACAAGTGGAATGTTAAGTAATAAATTCGTCAAAACTGCCTGTGCAGGTCAGCTGACTTTGGAAGCCAGTTGCGGACAGCTCAGAATGAATTAGAGAATGAGCCTTATATGTTTGGAAAGCTACGGATGTCTATTTTCTGGAACATTTTACAGATTGTTAATATCATTTTTCTAGAAAAAGTTATGGCCGTTCAAACACTGAAAGGTTCCCAGGAGGCTGAGCAGTTTGTAACTGACAAAGAAGCATTGAAAGCAATAAATCCCATAAAACTAACAGCCAAAACTGATGCAGCCAAGAACAAGCCAGCTAACACCTATTCAAATATCAGAGGAAATGAAAAATTAAGTGAGAGTAATGGGCATAAAGGCTGCCTAAAGAGTTACAATTGTTTTGGCATTTCCTCCCACTTATTGTCATCACTAAATGGCTGTTAGTGGGGTGAGTTATGGAGAAAAAACTGTGGCAGCAGAAAAGAAGAAAATACCTACAGGTTGCAGCAACAAAGGGGGAGAAAAAGTGTGAAAAAAAAGATAGAAAAAAAAGAAGCAAAGCAAGGGAAAAAGGCAAGGCTGCTGCGTTGGGGAAGGAAGGAAAGGAAGGAGGAAATCTTGGCATTCTCTTCTCTCGGTTTTATCTTCTCAAACTCATGTCTTTCTTTTGGTTTAATTTGAGAATTATGTGTAACTAATTTTTAGTAGTTAGGGGCTGTTTTGAAGCCCCTAATATGATTGCAAGTTTGTTATGACATTTCGTTTGAATTACTTTTACGAATGGATGAAAATTGGTTCACTACTTGTCTCATTGATGAATTCTTTATGTGTTTTCTATGGATGCATACTTAGTAAGCATATCTAGGATTCTAATGCTATGAATATGTGTGTGCCTGCCCTTGTCGAATGAGGACCTACATATGTTCTAGAGTAGTACTTGTTAATTGCGATTAACATGTGAATCAATTTCTAGGATAAGTAAGACAACACTAGTACTTACGATGCCTTGTGATGACTCAAACTCTTTTCGTTCTTAATGATTTCTACTTGTTAAATCTATGAACACACCATTCGAGATTGCATGTTAGGGACTAAGTTAAGTTGAAAACGCCATTCTCTTAACATACTACATAAGAAAGAGTAATAGGTTGAGTTCTAACATTGAGCCAACTTGAGCATCTTCATCCAAAAATGAAAGGAATTTGAATGAAACATAACATGTTTGCATGATTATTTGGTGGTGGATAGCAATTCCCCTAACTCGTTTTTCTTAATTTGTGAACTACTTAAAAATCTGTCTCTGTCTTGTTTTTGTTCGATTTAATTTAAATATCAAATCAACTCCAAAAATCCCAAAAATTTGTGTGAGTGTAGCTCTGTGTGTCTAGTATCTACATATAAAATTTCGTAGACTTTAGATAAGTGTAAGTCGTTCTAATAATTATTTTTCGGTGGCTGGTCAGTAGGGACAGCAGCCCAGTTTTTGTGACATTTTAAGTAGTTAGATAAAACAATCTTCTGCGGGAAAAACCCTTATTTTCATATGCTACAATTGACAAATATTATTGTTAATAAGGAAAATTAATAGGACATTTGTGTGCTACTTTGTGGTGTGTTTTTAATCCTATCAAAATACTCAGTTTTCTTCCTCTCCGAGGATACATCTTCAAACAAGTCACACCACAGCAAGAGTATTTCATATCATCAGGGACGAGAGTAAGAGTATCTTATATCATGCAATCTCCATGTCATTTCCTTTATCATTGTTCTCACCTGCAGGACAACGAGAAAGTGAGCAATCAGTCGCCACATGGAATCAAGCTCCCGATCTGGAACTGATTGCCCGAAACCTCTGCCTAGTTGCTTACCTTGCATTGCTCTCGAGTACTCATCTTCAATTATTGATATGATGTTGGCTATTTACACTGAACCTGCTAAGCATAATCAGTCACTGAGAAGTGATGTTGTGAAAGACCTTTCAAATGCAAGGTTTGCATTCTACTCCTGCATCAGAGGACAAATACTGCAAGAGAAGATGCCAAACCTACATAGGAAAATACCACTTCTGCAAGGAGAACATATAAGACAAGTGAAAATGATACATTGAAGCATCTGGAGACAAGCACAACAAAACACGAACTGATTCATCCCCGACGGAGCCAAAGATCACTTGTTAAGTGGAGCTGCTCGTGGTTCCATTTCATTCAAGGACAAGTCCCAAGGATCTTGAAGAAATCACAAGTCCGATTCAAGATCAAATGTCCACCACCCTTGAATCAAATTTAGCTCTAGATAAATAAAGTAAATTCAGACATTTGGAGGAAACCAGAAGGCCCTCCAGCCCATTTCAAGAACAAGCCTGTGGAAAATCAACAAGTATAACAGATGTGTTACTACTCATCAAGGGGAGCATCTAAAAACAGATCAAGGTTTTAACGAGTCAATCGAAGACTTATGGCCATCCAAGGGGGAGTGTTATAATATTATGAGTCATTCAATGTGTGGATGGCCAACCCATTACATCCCACTCATCCCACTCTACATGTCCTTCCACTAGAAGCTGCCACTGCTTGCTTTTGGTGCTCCTGCTTTGCCTATAAATCAAAGGAGATACGAAGAGAATAAAAAAGATAGAAGAAAAAAAAACGGAAGAGAGAAGCCAGAAGGCTCATGGTAGAGAGAGGAAAAAGAGAGGAGAGAATAGAGAGAGAGAGTTATATTTGTAATCTTCTTATTTCATATTATAATGAAAGCACCACTACTGCCCAGAGGACGTACTCCAGTCATCCTGACTTAGAGGAATTTCGTAAATTTTGTGTCTTGTTTATTTATTTCACTGCATACACCATCAATTTTACAACAGTTAGCTTATTAATTTGGATATGTACATCAATATGCATGACAGATATATGGGTCAACAATCAATGTTGGGTTTTGCCTGAGTAGCCTTGCTTTTACAGACACCACCACTAATTAATATTCCACATGCAAAAGCATTCACCTTACTAGTTAGCTTCTTCACACTCTTTGAAGAATTTCAAATTATATTCCTGCAGGACTCCATATTTCTGGCACCAAGTTATTCAGAAATATAACAATCTGGAGCTAAGCATGGTGGTTCTGGGAGGGAACTGGGAAGAAAATGATTTCAGCATAGGGAAGGAAGCTACGTTGTTCTTCTTTGATTCAATAACCCTAATAATTAAAAAATAAATTAAAAGTGCTGATGTCACACGGAGTACACATGTACGATCATACCACCTATGCTATTGCAGAAACCAGCAGCTTGCCTTCATAAAGTCGTTTGGTGATGCAAATGTATGTTTCTTATTTCAGAAGAGGAAAATTGAAACCCTAAACCCTAAAACAAAAGCACCCAAATGAATACATTCTCAAAACCTACCTTGTTTTCAATTCTATACAGTGTGTTTATCTTTTAACTCTTCAAATTAATCTTTCAAATTAAATCATCGGTGCCGGAACTGCTTTGCTTGATTGCTCGAGCTTTGAGGGCCTGAAGTGCCAAATAAACCCACGTTTGGAGACTTCTTAATCCTTAAGGCAAATTTGTTTCGTTGTTACCAATTATTTTTTTTTCAAGGACTGAATATTTCTTAGTCAAGAATTCGGGTTACAAAAGTTGTTTCACATCTAGTAATAAATATCAAGGATACAACAGCATCAGTATATTTTCTTATACTATTAAAGTCGGTCTATAAATATCTGCCACAATATAAAATGGAAAAGATATCTAGCTAGCTCATTATTCGATCACATGTTACAATTATATGTTCCACGTTGATAGAAGAAAGTAATTTTAACACCCCTGTTTGGTTTGCTGCAAAATACTATGCATGGTTCTAGTTGTGGAGACAAAAGCAATGCTTTTGAGTCCTTCTGTGAAGCTTCATTCACGTCCAAATACATATGGACTCCACTTTGTGTGTGTGTGTTTGTGTGTGTGTGTCTCTCTCTCTCTCTGGTAAGAAGTGGAAGTTATTTTGTAGGAGTCTAGGAGAATCTCTAAGCCGTCCATTTTGTAAAAAGCAGATGCCTATGCATTGAACATTTGGGTTCCAAAAGACGATAAAAAAGGAGCAACAAGCATATACTTGCTCTATATGAATATGCATTGCCAGATATATGGGTCAACAATCAAATATGGTACATGGAGAATTCAAAATTTGGAAAAAGGGAAGGGTGCTACTGAATAATGTTGAAATAAAATATTAGAAAGCGTGCTTAATTAGATTCAAACGCAAGTTACCTATATGGCCTTGCTTTACAACCCGCCACTCTCCATGCCGTGAGAGTCTGCAGGGTGCTATTCTCTGTAGAAAAGTAAATTTCCTTTTTCAATTAATTTTGGGTTGAAATCTCAAATTCTGGGCTGATTTGGAACTTAAAAAAAAGAAACAACTTATGAAAAAATTTAAAACATCAAATATATATTTGATAAAACAAAGAAAGTGTTTTTTTTTATATTATAAATTGTGGTCAATGACAGTAGAAAAGTATAAAAAAACAGAAGCAGGGTTTACCATGATTCTAAAAAGATATTTTTACCCATTTAACGAAATTTTCAAATATTAAGTATACCCCCCCATATTTTACAAAATTACAATCATTGCCCCTCACATTATTCTTGTTGACAATTATTATATCACATTAATGGCCATATCATTTTTAGTCATTTAACATACTCAAAGCAATTTATATAAAAATTTACCAAACACTTATACACTTTTTTTTTTTGTTAAAAGCACTTTTACAAAAAGGTGTTTACCAAACACTCAATAACGTTATTTTACAGCTGTTAATTCTTACAGCACAATAAAAACTGTTTTTTTTTTTTTGTTTTTTTTTTTTTTAAGCACAACAATACCAAACTAGCCCTCTGTGGTATAAGAACAAGTTGATCGATCGATCCACTTGTGAAAGTTCGACAACTAGCTAGCACACATACTTCACATCATCCAATATGTATTGATCATATATTTGACTTGAGTGTTGTCGTATGCAGTATTTAAAATATTAGTATCAGTAGAAATATTAGTGGGCAAATTTGTGGAAATATTGATGGATATATCGTATATCTATATCGATATCGATTGCCTTCGATGGAAATGATGGAAATTTGCTCAAAAACATGAAAATTTAAAGTTATTTTTTAGGGAATGTCATATGAAACCACAACACACCTATGAATCAAGAATTAATGATTATATATTGTGTAAACAATAAGTATGCGATATGTGAGAAGAAAAACATCCTTATAATGACAAGTAATAAAATAAAGCATTTCACTAGAAAGAATAAATTATACATAACTTAATTGAAATTTTTGTCATGAAGTAGTACAAGTTTTATTGAAGTAAACTAATACCATAAAGAAAGAAATTAAAAAAAAAGGGGTTTTTGAACATTAGTACTTGTAAGAGATTAAAATTTAAAAAAAAAACCTAGTGCTAGATTACATATTCAATTTAATCCCTTGAAGTGTACTTTTATCAAAATTTACATTCAATATTTGTTATTTAATGTGTATTTTTATTTAATCTCTCCACATTAAATTTTAATTTTATTAATATGCACATATTTAGTTTTTTTTTAATTATGAATGAATGTAAATGAGAAAATATTAAAAGAAATTTGTGATACAAAAATATATAAATACATAAGTGTACAGAAATGATTGTGCCGAAATATATAATTGACTTTTTCGTACTGAAATATTTGTACCTACATGATTGTACCGAAATATAATATAATGAACCTAAATGTATTATATTGAATTAATGTACCTAAATGTCAATACCGAAATGTATGTACCTAAATGTCAATACCGAAATGTATGTACCTAAATGTCAATACTAAAATGTATGTACCAAAATGTACGTACCTAAATGTATGTACCAAAATGTACATACCTAAATGTATGTACCGAAATATAATACATTGAATTAGTGTACCTAAAAGTCAATACTCAAATGTGTGCATCAAAATGTACGTAACGAAATGCATTGTATTGAATCAATGTAATTATATGTTTGTACCGATGGATATACCAAAATATTCAAATGTATTAATGTACCTAAATGAAGAACATAAAAAATTGTTATTGGAATATATATTATAAAAAAATTAGTTCCCTAAATGTAGACATTAAAATATATTATGATGAATGAAATAAAAATTATATTTAAATGTAATTAATACATTAAAATAAAAATAAAAAGATAAATAAAACATCAAAATATAACTAATAAATGATATGATTAAATGTACTAGGGACTAAAATTGGATTTTAATCTTACACAAGGTTATAGTCTAAAACTCATCTTTTTTAAGGATTAAAATGAAGTTTTCTATAAAAAAATAAAATAAATAAAGAATGGATAGGCTCATGGATATTTCCTGTGAACTTTTTGCAAATTGTCTTCAAACACTAGATATTTTCTGTAAATATCGAAAATATCTAGGAAATTGACTGATTTCCGGAAATATCGTGGATGTATAGTGTAAAGTCTTCACCCCCTCTTTCCATATCGTTCCTTGAATTTTTGGATATTTTTGTGGAAATATCGAGCATATCCAGGATATTTCAAACGCTGATCGTATGTGATGATCGTGTAAAATTTAAAATAGTATTGTCTCATATCGAAAAATTAAGAGACATGTATGAATGTTTATCAATTAGTTTCAAAATGAATGTCGACTTCCTTCTAATCACTATAAAGCGTTTCACCTCAATAACTCTCTCCTACCCTCTTTGTGGAATGTAGGTTTGGACTTTGGTGATTTCCTTTTACCCTTATTTTTTTTAGAGCACTAGCCGCTTCAAGAATATTCATAATTAATTTTCTACAGGGCTCCATATATCTGGAACCATACAGAGAACAATTTGATCAAACTAAGCTAATTGATCATGCTAATTCTTGTTAATGTCATGACTAAACTATACCTTCCAGTTCCATTTCGTCAATCTTTGAACTCCTTTGTTTTGAGTTATTGACTACGACGTCGTCCCCGAGCTCCTTTACAAAGTGCTTTTTCTCTTCGTTCAACACATGTGCCGTTGGCATATCAACTTTTTAGGGCAAAAAAGCAACAAAAAAAGGCCTTTGGGGCATATACTAGGGTATATTAATGTCGTATATATTGATCTCTCCTCAGTGCCCAGCGCCTACCCTATATAATTAATTAGGGAATGGCAAGCTCTTTTTTTATGGCAAAAGTCTAAGTACTCCAAGTGCTTACTACCTTTTAAATCACTGTACGATACTAACCAATATACAAAAATAACGCATTAATTTTTTTGTAAATGTTATACAAAAATCGATGAGCATATTTAAAGAGAAAAAGCCATGTTTTGATTTATTAAATTTATGCTTCGTTTTGTTTTTGAGGTCCTCCGTTGTACTTTATAAAAAGATCAAGGATGGGCTAATGTATAAAGAGAAAAGCCACCTCGAGTCATGACATGCTTGCGTACATGCATACGCATAGTGTGTGTGTGTGTGTGTGTATACTGTGTATTTAGTTACATTTATTTTGCAGCATAGATTAAGAAAATGGTTAATGCTCAGGAAGGAAGCTATATTGTTGTTCTCTAATTTCTATAAACCCTAATTATAAAGAATAAAATAGGGCTGATGTAACATGGACGTACGAGTGCGACAAAACCACCCATCGAATTGCAAAACCAGTAGCTAACTTTTATAAATCGTTGCTGATGCAAATGTACGTTTCTTACCTCAGAAGAGAAAAGTTGAAAACCATCAAACACCACACCACTCCAGAAAAGGAATTTTGAAAGGCTATTCGGAGGCTGGAAAACAAGAGCACCCAAATCAACGCACGAGAAATGCTAATAAGACTCTTTGAAAGTAGAACTTTTAATAAATTATGTGTCACCTTACAAATTAACTTTAATTTATATGCCAACATTACAAATATTATGTAAAAATATGAGGTGGCAGAGAATCTAAAAAGAGTCTTATTTTTAGAGAATTTCTTTAGCATTTTTCAAGACATTCTCAAAATCTGCCATGGCTTTTCATAAAGTAATACATACCCCCACACTCAAAACTAATAAGAAACATTAACAATAATTTTATAAAGTTGCATGCATGCCTTGAATTCCACAAATTAACCAAAATAACACCTCCCCCACCCCCCACCCCCACTTCACTATATATAACTCCTCGTTTTACCTTATTTACGTTCAGTCAGATGTGAATACAATTCCTCACGGTATATATCAGAATATATACAACTTATCCCTCTAAATTCCTCATACTTCCATTTGAGGAATTAATGGATCAAATCAAGGCCGAAAAGCTTGGAGCCATGAAATGCTACAAGAAGAAGCAGAACTACAACAAGAGTAATCAATTTCTTTACAGTCTTATTGTTCATGCTCTTATTGCGGTGACATGCAGTTTGCTTTGTTCATACTCTTATTCGTTTCCTTCTCTCTACACCATCAAACATTTGTTATTTATTTCCCTTCCAAATTCTTGGTCGGGGTTTAACAACCCCAAGTGCCTCTTCATTGTGGTGAATTTTATAGTCGTATTCCTTATTGGAGAATCAAGGCTCAGCAGCAGCAAGCAATCGTCTCCAGTCACTGAGATGTACAACGAGTATGTTGAGAGAAGTCGGAATCTCAGGAGACCACTCTCCACGTTTCAAGAGAAGAAAGAGGAGAGGACCTTGCCGGAAATGTTGAATCCGATAAACGAGGGCAATGCGGAGAGTATTGAAGATAAAGAAGTTGATGAAGGTAAACAAGATGACAAGCATGATCATGGTCATGACGAGGAAGACTTTAAAGAATGTGGGGAAAACGCTGAAGAAGAAAAGGAAGAAGAAAAAGAAGAAGAAAAAATGGAGGGAAAAAAGGAGGAAAAGGAAGAACGAGAAGAAGATGAGGCTTTAATGCCTGCTGAGGAACTAAACAAAAGAGTTGAAGACTTCATTGCAAGGGTTAATAAGCAAAGGTGGCTTGAAGCTAGAAATTTGGTTTGTTGTAAAGCATGATTAATATATGTTGGGTACCCGATCATTGAAAACAGATTTAATAAATTAGTAGGTGTTGGAAATTATATATTATAATCTGAAATATTGTAATATATAATTTTAATAATTGAATGAAAAATATTGTTAACCAATTTCTTAGAAAGGTTATGTTGTTTAGGTGTATTCCCTTGATAAGTGATGTATACTTATAGATGAAAAGTTACATCTCTTTAATAAGCAGAAATTGGATTTTATATAAACCCATGAAACCATTGGTATTATATATAGAAAATTAGAGTTAATTTTTCCTCTTGAGAAATAGGGTTTTCCCACTTTGTTTCTCTCATGCTTTGTGTGTCAAATTCTGAGTCGTGTCTTGAGAGTACGACATATATAAAGTTCGGCAGAGTCTGAAGATTGAAGTGCTTTGACTTCAGATTATAGATTGTTGAATCCTGAAGATAGACGCCTACCGAACTACAAGCACAAGAGTAGGGCGAAATTTTATCTTTAGGACATTGCATTTATGCAAGACTCAATCTCCAAGTTTGTCAATTATTCTAACTTTCTCTCTAGTTGTTTATATTAATCTCATATATAATTGATGTTGTGAATTTCTTTATGATTATTATCATTGGAATTATATTGTTATTTTTCATATTTTTTAATATTGCTCCAACAGTTGGTGTAGTTATTCTATGACATTTGTAGCTTGAAGCATGATTCTTGACAAGAGGGGTTTTTTTTATTCCTTTCTTTTTGGTACTTAATTTGTGATATTAGTTACGGATTACAATTTACAATAACAATTTTCTAATGGTAATTGCCATATATAATGCCATTTGCTGTCATGTATATTTAGTTATTAGAGAAACCAAAGAAAATGAAATGGGGAAATGCATTATAAAGAAAAAAGTACGGTTCAACTATTTTCCCTGACATTTTTGCCCGTTTTACTCCAAGTATTTTTGTCAGTGACAAAAATAACTAGTTATTTTTAGTTTTTTACTTATTGTAGTGGAGATGAAAGAAGAATGAAGGGATGTGGCGTCGGGGGAGGGGGAGATAAATAAATGAAGATTATATGAAATCAAAAACTTGAAACTATCTGTTCCATTTTTTTTTTTGTTTGTAGTTTTTACTTTGTGTCATTCCATACACATTCTTTTCACGTTTCTTTTGCCATCATTTCTTCATTTTGTCATTCATTTTTCTTCATTTATAGCTGAAAAATTAAAAACTAACAACTAAAGATATATGTAGTAAAACTTCTATAATTAAATACTATGGACTAAGAAAATTATTGTCTGAGAGAGTTTATCATTATACTGATGAATGCTTATTAATTTAAAAAGAATTTATGTTTTGTTCAATTATTTTCTATGTATATTTTTTTGATAGAGATCAATTACATGTATCGATCTAAAGGTGATTTGGTGTGATCTATTCCACTCCAAATCATTTTTTTTTAATGCTTAGCTGATTGTAAGTGAGAGGTCTCAAATTCGATTTTTACCAAAAACAAATTCAAATCAAATTATTATGGCTAGCCCTTCTTTAGCTTATTCATCCACCCCTTAGGGTAGATAATATCGAATGTATTAAAAAAAGGTGTAGACCTAACCTATGAATTAACACATAATGTTCTCATAAACAAAATTACTTTTCCTATTAGTTATTTGATAACTAAATGCTTTCTTGAGACTAAATAAACACCAAGTTGATGATATATCTTTGTTGTCCGTTTTATTTGAATTATAATTGTTTGTTGCAATTTTTTCCCCTCAATACCGACATGTTTATTAATAATTTTGTAGTTGAGATTCTTAAATTTCTTGACATTAAATATCTAAATACTTTTCACATTGCCCTAACCCTAAAAAGGAGGAGAAAACACTCAGACAAGTCATACTTCCTGTGTGCGCTCATTCTAATTTGGAGTGAATAATATTGTATTAGATTCAGGAACTTTGCAGGTTTGAGGGTGGCGAGTAGAAAGTAGCAATATACCCTACCACACCAGTCCACACCAGTCGGCACTCAGCACCAATATATATGCATGGGTTTGATTTTGACGCCCATGTCAAGGGCTGAAATTCCTTCCTTAGCTCCGAAGAGAGGAAAAAGATGAATATACCAAAACCAAATTGTGAACAGCTGAAAGTTGCCTACCCTCTTTCTTAATATATAATCCCTTTACTTATTTGACATTGTCAAATACCTAATCAACATATGATTAAGCATCATGTGCTCGTGGATAAATAATGCATCTAAACTTTAAAGTTGTAATTGCCAAGCCCGACTGAATAACAGTAATATATATTTACAATCAAAGAGCACTTACTGGACATGTATGTTTTAAAATTGACTGAAATGACTAACACTTTTATTTAGGCAAAAGGCATCAAAATTTAATAACTATATATGTTCCAAAGCGGGAGAGGGAGAGGGAGAGGGAGAGGGAGAGGAAGAGGGAGAAAGTGGGAAGTAGAATCCACCACTAAAACAAAGAAACTTTAGCAAGAAAATTAAAAGAAACTAAAGTTAGAAATGAAAGCATCACTCGTAAGCAGATTTTCTTTTGCTGATATTTGAGAGATACCTTTGGTCACACATTTTATGTTAGTGACTTGAATTGTCTATTTTATAATCTTTTGTAAATGATTACTCTTGTTCAAGGTTCTACAAGATAATAGGCGCTAGTCGAGCAGCGAGCTGGGGCCTAGCGCTAGGCGGATTAGATGGATTTAAGTAAATCTATTATATTTCGTGTAACTAAGTGTCTTTTTAAACGTAAAATATATATAATTTCATATTATAAACTACAAAATAGAATGACATATATATTAGAAAGTATTGGAACATAATGAAAACATGGAGAACATGCATATAATATGTATTCATTTAGGTATTGAACAAGTCTCTTACAAGTTATTGAAAAAAAAATGCAAAATGAAAGTTAATTATATATTTTCTGTCTAAGTGAGATTCAACCTAGGCTAGTGCCTAAGCGGTCTAGGTGAGTGCCTCAGCAGGTCTAGGCGTCATTTCTTAATTTTCAAACGTCTAGACATTAATTGAGACGGTGACCAACTGCCTAGCGCCTAGGCAGAGATTTTTAGAACAGTGCTCTTGTTTGAAAATTTGACAAATTTAAAATGACTAAGATGTTTAACTTTAGATTGAGTGTTAAATGATTTTAGATTTGAGTAAAGTTCTGTAACAGTGATCTTTGAGACCTAAAACTAAATAATTCGGATCATTGAAAAAAAATACAAAGTGAGGCCTAAAAAAATGTCCGTAATCTTATATGAGCAATTAAACAATTAAAATCCCTCTTCCTCAGGGATATGTGTGATTTTAAAAACTCCAACGCCCTCAGTTTAGTAATTAAAGGGCCAAACATATGTTTTCTTGAGCTAAAATGATGAAATTTGCAATTATTTAAATCTCGTAAATGTTGAGTTCGATATTAATTTATCCTCTACCCTTAGTTTAAATATTTCGTTTATAAAAAAGTTTCAAACATGATATATTTCCTCGTTCTTTGCTTCATGTCCCTATGGATGAAAATTTTTCTTGAAAAGGAATTGAGTCCATTAGGTAAACTAAAGTTCGGTCCACTACTATTTACGGGCCGACAAAAGAGTTGGGCCATTTAAGACTCGGGCCAACGTCGTTTTTGTCATCAACTTTGTATTTAGCACTTTCATTGCTAAACTGTAATTATTATTATTTAATCACGAAGTTAAAACCTAATTAGAGATGGAATCAAGGGGCAGGCAAAACTTGTCTTGGTAAAGCTGTACGGTGTTCTGGTGTTTCACATCAAGGGTCCTCTTTGCTCCGACCCAAGAGACAAAACAGCCTTTCGGAGATCTCAAGGGTCCTCTTTGCTCCGACCCCTTCGATGCTTCCCATGTATCTTCCTTGTTAACTCCTCCTCTTCCTTCTCCGACCTCCTCACCCCAAAACCCCACACCCCATTTCTCCTCTGAGTTCCGAAAACCGACAAACGAAACAGAGAGAGAGAGAGAGAGATGGCGACTCTTCCTTCCACCCATTGCTGCCACACCTACTCGCCGCTGCCGCCGTCATCGTCGTCGTCGTCGTCGTCGTCATCAGTTTCGTATTTACGTGTTTATTCATCTGTACACGGACGCCTGCAACGCGTTTCAATTTCCTCGATTCCCAAGCGTTTTGTTTCAGCTAAGGTTTCTCAGCAGAATGCTCTCGGCATGCAAGATGGTTAGCTCCTTCAGTCTTGTAATCTTAATTTCACTGGTTTAAATGTCATCCGAAGTCAGAATATTTGTTTTTATTTTGGTTTTAAATTACAGTCGTTTTTTTTAAGGAAAATTGCAGTCGTTTTAATTTTGGTTTTTTTTTCTTTTTCTTCCCATTAATGCAGGCCCGGCGGCGAACCCGATTGAGAACGAAGCTCATTTCAAGAAACTGAAAGATGGGTTGTATTCAGCTCCGTCTTCGAAGGAATCTAAAGACACGACCGTCTTTAATGTCAATGAAAGTGAATCTACTGTCAGTATCACGGTGGTTGGAGCCTCCGGGGACCTTGCCAAGAAGAAGATATTCCCTGCACTTTTCGCACTTTTTTACGAGGATTTCCTCCCGAAGGTTTGCAATTTTTGTTCTTTTTCTTTCGTTTGATTACATTATTTCTTAGACTTTGAATGATCGGTGATACATGAGTACGTAAATGTTTTGTTGCAGCACTTCACTATTTACGGTTATGCTCGGAGTAAGATGACCGATGCCGAGCTCAGGGACATGGTTAGCAAGACGCTTACTTGCCGAATTGACAAGAGGTGAGTCAAAAGCCTTGGCCTTTTTTGTGAAATGTGGTTGCTTTTGCTTATAATGCGTTGCTTGAGAAGATGGAAATGTTATTTCACTGGTTTTTTCTTGCTGGATATGGAAAGGGTGAAGTTGATTGATGTGTGACGAATTGTTTTGTTGGAACTTCAGGGAGAATTGCGGGGAAAAAATGGACCAATTTCTTCAAAGATGTTTCTATCATTCTGGTCAGTATGATTCACAAGATCATTTCGCAGAGCTGGACAAGAAGCTAAAGGAACATGAGGTAATAATTTGAGTGTATTCTGAGCTTAGTGAGAGATAGAGTGTTGAATACAACTTTATACTGTGCATTCTGTTCAAGTTGTCGTGGTGCTGTTGTTTGGGCAAACTTTCAGCTTTCTCTGTGTATGTCTTGTTATTGCCCATTTGAATGACGATCATGTAAGCTTTTTCTGCATCTTGATTCTATTTCCATTTAGATTGACAAGCAACTGCATGTGTAGGCGGGAAGAGTTCCTAATCGCCTGTTCTATCTTTCTATCCCTCCAAACATATTCATTGACGCTGTTCGCTGTGCTAGCTCATCTGCCTCATCTGGTAATGGCTGGACTAGGGTTATTGTTGAGAAACCCTTTGGCCGAGATTCAGAGTCATCTGCTGCTTTGACCAAGGCCCTCAAGCAGTACCTAGAAGAGGACCAAATTTTCAGGATAGACCACTATCTGGGCAAGGAGCTTGTGGAAAACCTATCAGTTCTCCGCTTCTCCAACCTTATTTTTGAGCCCTTGTGGTCAAGGCAGTATATAAGAAATGTACAGTTAATATTCTCTGAAGATTTTGGCACTGAAGGACGTGGAGGGTATTTTGACAACTATGGGATTATAAGAGATATAATGCAGAATCACTTGCTTCAGATACTGGCACTCTTTGCAATGGAAACTCCTGTCAGTTTGGATGCAGAAGATATCAGAAACGAGAAGGTTTCACGAATACCTGAACTGAAGCTGCTTTTAGTACTTTGTATTGCTTTCCACGTTATTCCAGTATTTATTTTGCTTGCTTGGTGCCAGGTTAAAGTTTTACGTTCTATGAGGCCACTACAACTTGAAAATGTGGTCACAGGGCAATACAAGAGTCATGTTAGAGGTGGTATTACTTACCCAGCATACACTGATGACAAGACGGTACCCAAAGACAGCTTGACTCCAACGTTTGCCGCAGCTGCTCTCTTCATAGACAACGCAAGATGGGATGGGGTGCCTTTCTTAATGAAGGCTGGGAAAGCATTACATAATAAGAGGTTTGTTCAATTAGAGAAAAGATCCTCATTCTCGTTCACCAGTCATGGTTTCGGATAATACTAATTCATATTTGCTTCTTAAATTCTTCGTCCAGGGCTGAGATAAGGGTACAGTTTCGGCACGTGCCTGGAAATTTGTATCGAGATATTGGAACGGAGCTTGATCACGCAACAAATGAGCTTGTTATCCGAGTACAGCCTGATGAAGCTATTGTCCTGAGGATCAATAACAAAGTCCCTGGTTTGGGAATGAGGTTGGACAGGAGCAATCTAAATCTTCACTACGCAGCCAGGTAAGGTTTAAAATGTGGAAGTTTATTTATTAATAGGACGAAGGAATATGATCCTGTGTTTGCAATAAATAATCGTAATTGTAATATTACACGTACCGAACAGTATTGTATTCTTTTTCCCTTCAAACAAATCATGAAAAACTTAACCAAATTTGTTTGTTATGTTATTTGTAGATATTCAAAGGAGATTCCGGATGCTTATGAGAGGCTTCTGCTGGATGCTATTGAAGGGGAAAGGAGGCTGTTTATCCGGAGTGATGAACTTGATGCAGCTTGGGCACTCTTCACACCCTTGTTGAAGGAGATCGAAGAGAAGAAGGTTATTCCCGAATACTATCCTTACGGAAGCAGAGGTCCTGTCGGGGCACACTATCTTGCAGCAAGATACAAAGTCCGGTGGGGTGATGTTGGCTTGGAGCCGTGAATTTGAGAAGGCTGGCCTCATTGCCATTGCTATCATAGTCAAACAGGGTAAACTTATCGAAATTTTTGCTTTGTAATTTGTTCATCGTAGATCAGGGGTGTTTTGTTTCCAATAACAAGAAATTAGAACTAGGATTGAATTATCCGTCGAGTTCTTGCTAATTCTTCTCTTTGTCCGAAGCGAAAGCTCGAATCCAAATTTATTGATCGAGAACAGACCACTGTTTACAAACCGTAACGAAGTTAACAGACAAGTGATAAAATACAGACAATTGTAAAACGAAGGAAATCTATTGAAATCTTTGCAACTGCAAACGTTGTCGGGACACCAACAAAGAGGTCATCCAATGCATTATGATCTGTTCAAACTCTTCCTCGTCGCGGTGATAGACGAGATGAAGTCTACACTTTTGCACATCAAGTCTGGGAGATCACTTCCAATTGAAGCCTCCAGAACGCTACACCCGTTCAACGACTGATCGGATTCCGGTTGAAACCACCCTCGCGGCATGTAGGATAGCCAAATGAATCCTCCCAGCTTATACAACCAGTCCAGTTCTTTGTTGGTGGTGCAGTGGGCATGGACAGGACGTTCCAGACTCCCTCTCTCTTGTTCCAAATTGCTGCTACGTGTTTTTATTAATTTATTTATGTTATAATACGTGATAATACATCATGAAGTTAGGAGGATCAAGATTTTTCAATAAAATAAAGTTAGCCAACTCATCAACAACAAAGTTGATCTATCGATAAATATGTCAAAATTCACAAACCCAATTAATTTGTAAAAAATCACGAAAACCTGCACGCTATGAATTAGGTCTATGAAATATGAACTATATATGCTCATATTGTAACATGTGATATAATAATGTAATTGTCACACTCAAAAGATTTCTCCACACTGAAAAATCGCCATCTGCGATTCCGCTGACACGGAGGTGGGAGGAGCCACCGATCACCATTAGCCCGGTGGCATAGATAAAAGGATAATAAAATGTGAATAGAGGGAGAAACTATACAGGGGATGCCGGTGGCCATTGCATCCGTTGGAGAGAGAGAGAGAGAGAGAGAGAGAGGTGACTTCAAGCGACAGGGAGAGAGGAGAAACTTGAAACAGCCGTTTGTTGTGAAATATAGTGTGAATGTCACACATATGAATGTATGAGGAAGCAAACTAAAATAGACTTTGATGTCAATAATTAAAAGTTTTAAGTGAAAAAATTTATTAAGGTGGTGAAAATTTTTCTTCATGCATGTAAGGTGTTGTCGGATCAAAAAGGCAGAAAGTGAATACAAATCTCCCTTTCCTCTCTTTACCTGCATTTTTTGTGTGATATAGTTAATAAAATAAACAGTATGGTATATCACACCGGTTCTATTTCGATCTCTAGAAAAAGTTCTCTCTCCTTCACTTTTACCTATTTATAACATCTTTGACATTGATAGCGGCCCAGAAAAATCTGTGTAAATAACATGTGCATTTTGGCATGTGCAATAGAGAAGAGAAGCCTCGTTTAAAATTAAAGCAAATGGCCCGTTGTCTTAAAAAAGAAGCAGGCAATAGCAGGCCATCAACCCAAGTTAGAGTCCCGTTTTCTCCTTTCAGCCCAACACAAACCCATTTCAAACATTGAGCATGACGTTGCAGCAACAACAAAGAAACTCCTTGACAGCATAATATAACGTTGTTTCTCATGCTCACATGGAGATATTTTAGCAGAGTTGCTAATTTTTTTTTTTTTTGTTCACAATAGTAGAGTTGCTTAGTTATGGCAGTTTTCCCACCAAGTAATGACGAATAAAACTAAAATACAGAATTTTACGATATTGTAAAATAGTATTTAACGGATAACGTGGTCGGACACTTCTACTAAAGTTTTACAGAACATATTGACGTGTAAAAGCTTCACAAATACTGACAATACGTTGCAATAGTGCCAGTAAGCTTAATTGATTAGTAACCATAGACAAATGATAGGTGGTCCTCTCCAAGTGACTTCTAGGACCACTCCAACATCGAAATCAAATACTGGATCGGTTCCAGCTGCATCCAGTGCTCTAAAAAAAGACACTAACCAAATAGAGTATCCTCGTAAAACTGTACGGACTGTAAACATAATACCATTCAGTTCATAACCGGAAATCAATATTTGCTTATCAGTCATCATAATTACATACAGCGGTGGATTCAAGATTCGAACCCTAGGGTTCAGGTGGTAAAGATTCAAGTTTTTAGTTGAAAACAGAGCGCAAAGAGCGCAACAAAAAAAAAAGTTTATTCACTGAGACATTTCGTCGAACACTTGATGAGCTTGATGTCGTCAGCCAAACCATGTTGCACACATGTCAGCAGATATCGACATATGCGAAGCAATCTGATGAAGGGTATCGAGAGAATTTATCGAGGGTTGTCGACACAACCTATTAAGATACGCCTACCAAGCATTACATCATACACTTGGTGGGCACAAAAAAGGACCATACCAAACATTCGGAGAGTCCTCAGTAGACCTTCACATGTATATTTTTCGAACTCTGGTGATCCTGAGACCATTTTGGTCTCAATGTAGATCCGCCCCCCCCTCACATTCACCCATTTCTAAGTTTTCTTTGGCTAAAAAAGTTTACATGATCAAATCATAAATTTGGAAAAATTTACAAATTTCGTTATACTCTATTTAAAGTCACGAAGTATTATAATAACAACCGTAATTTTATGTATTATACTAAAGAAAAAGTATGTGAGTATATTATTTAATTAAGCATAAGTTGGCTAATCAGCCAACGGCATAATTTGCTTATATGCTAATTTGTTTTGTCGCTGCTAAGCACCCTTCCGGAGTCTCGGACTTATGAAGATGCATGCGATGCAAGTGGACCACTGAGATAATGATAGAGGCCGAAAGGAATTAGAGTTTCACTGTGCTGAGTGGATTTGCACAACCCTGGGGCAATGGAATTGGATGAGCTCTGGTGAGTGGTGATGCATGTTTAACTTCACTTGAATAATATCATCACCCTTTCGCTAAATCTACTTGAAAATATCTCATTAGTCATTTCCTAACGTTTCCAAACACATAATTAAAATCTTTGATTTCCATCTTCGGACACGTTTGTTGCCATGAATAGAATATATAAATTACGAGTATCATTCTCAATATTTTTTATACATTGTAAGTTTACTATCACATAATGAATGAAAAGTCGTTGAGTCTTGTGTTAAAATTAGGCAAGTTATCAAAACAACCAAATATGGAATCACCAAGAAAGTTGCTTATCTCATACATGAACAATCACGTATCAATCATGAATTCTATTAGGTCAAGTAAGTAAACATGTGTAAATAGACATAAGAATTTTACTCCAAGAAAACCTAATTGGAAAACCAATCGTCACTTTATGCTGTAAACTCTTAAAACATAAGAAAGAAAGTTGCACTCAATTCATGAGATGATGATTTCCTTATTAAGTGTCATTAATTACGTCATGTAGATAATATTATTTATTAAAAAAAAAAAAGTTTGTGTGATTGTTGTATTGGGGATAACTATCTAAGAAAGTGTTATCCACATATAGATTTTTATCTCTCACACACTCTTATTAATTTTTTATCACCGATCGTTTTGAATTCATTTAGTTTGATGACCAAAAATTAAGAAAAGTGTATCATAAGTAAAAATAAGTATGTGAACAGCATTATCTATTATCTAATGCATTGTTACTGTTGATGAGTGCAACGTGTACCATGATAAGATTCCTAGCTAAGCTAATCCATTTGTGTATTTTAATTTGGCATGGGACATCCCATCACATCCCATGCTTCTTTGAGTCTAGCTTGCTCTCTATTGTGTTGTAAAAATGGACCAAAGACATGCCGATACTGGCACGACAGGTGGCTCTCTTTTAACCCTTTCACAACATCCTGGTATGGACATGCTGTCCCCTCTATGATTTTCTTTTCAACTAATAGTGCTAACCAACAAATTAATACATAAGGAATATATATATGTAACCTCATATTACTAGAGATTTCAAGCTCTATTTTTTTGTTTTTATAAGTTAAGAAGATTAAGTGAGAGACTCTCTTCGACAATCATTATGTATTCGTGTGCGAGGTATTTATCTATATTGTAAGGAAGACAACTATTATTCTTGTCAATTGAATACTCTTGACCGACCTTCTCCACCTAGAACGTCTATCAATAAAAAAGAAGAATGAAGAAATACAAGCATTAAAACAAAGCCAATGCACCCAAAGAAAAATATATCAATGAAAACGATAATGATTGAGAACGACATGAAATGTCACAAGTAGGGCTTGAAAATTGCACAAGTAATGAGAGTTTAGGCCCACTAGGTTGATTTAAGTGTTTGTTTTCCTCATGTTGTGCTTGTTCCATGTGTGTATCATGTGCAGATCCTGCAGAACAGTAGTTATGAAAAGCGGCATGTTTCAGTGTGTCCCTGTGATTCTCATTTGTTTGACTTTACAGTCTTTAGTTACACAAATAATATCTTGCACTTGCACTGCAAATATATATAATCATAGATAAGAGATATGGTGGGTTGGTTCAGATTATCCATGTTTAATCGCCACCATTAAATTAAGGATGGGGTCCTCCTAGGCAGCTGAAGTTCCTAGCCGTCAAGGTCTCCAGATAGAATCTGATCCAACGGTGTATACTGCACGGAATATGAACAAGTTTGGCAATTATTTCCATCCCACTGTTGGTATATTTCTTATGCCAATGTTGTAGGGGTGGGGGGAAGATGCCTATAAGTTAGAAGCAAGCGTTGTCAGTCATTTCAGAAGTAGTGTCAAAGGAAAGCCATTATAGCTCGCCATTACATGAAAAGAGAAGCCATTATAATTTACCATTACACGAAAAAGATACTATGGTGTCAAACAAAAGTAAAATGGGGGTAGAAGCATGCTACTTTGGTTTACTATTCTCTTTCTTAAGCTTCGACCTCCATTACACGAAAAAGATACTGCATAACTCGCCTATTTATCACTTTAAGCGCAAAAAACTAATGACTAAATAATAATTTTCGATACCGACAGCTGACGTTGATTTTCATGCCACCTTGACTGTCGCTTGCACATTTGTTCACACCTGGGTGCTCGCCGACTTGACTCCTGCACCGATGTTGACGTCATTTAGTGTCAGCATTATCGGTGATTTGTCCATTGCATAATAGAGAAAGAAAATAAATTACAAAAGCATTTTAGGATATTTTTGAAATTCATAAAGGTACTTCGAGAAAGATTTAATACTCTCAAAATTTACAACATACAGGAAATTAAGAAGTCATAATGCGTTATAGTTTTTATTTATATCAGGCAGTGTTTAACATACGAGACATTTTAACTTTATAGTACTTGTACATGTCACTAAACCTACCGACAAATATTTTTTAAATACAATGATAAGATGTGAGAGAGGAAAAAAATTTGTATCAAACTCGTCATTCATAATATTCAAACTTAAGATCTTTTATTTAACACATGAGAAATGCTTTGAACCAATGTTCTTTCTCATACTAAATGTCAAATTGGGTAGTGAGATGGGTTCGAAAGTAGGCAATCAAATCAAATCCGAAAAGGGCAGATGCTTACTGGCCAAATAGAGGAACAAAAGGGGTTCCCTCCAGCTTAGGACAGCCCTACTATAAATAGAAAGCTCTTCATTTAATTCTATTTTTTTTTTCTTTAGTCATTTAGTAATACGATTTAATGATATTTCTCTTTATTTTTGTAAGTGAGATTTATTAAACCAATAAAGCCCAACAAAATCCTTCTAGATTGGAAAAATGTAAAATAAAAAATGAAAAATCCAAATAGGGTGGCCAAAAAGCCCAACAAAATCCTCCAAGATTTCGAATAATTATGATTGATGAGAAGCTTCCCCAACTCGGAGGAATCCCTTAAAGTTGCGTAAAGCACAGCGTAATCCTACTAGATTTCCATATTATCAGAGCGAGAGAGAACAAAAAAGCCATGTGTGCCATTAAATACGGCATTTGTTATATAAGATTGCAGCACCAACTTGCATAGACAAAACTAAGGATAAGGTACTACATTAATCAATAATCATCCATACATTAAAACCAAAAGAGCCTAACCCTAATCGGTTTAAAATAAGTAGCTACGGTTTTATTTGTACGACGAGTATGATATCAAAATATAAACGTTCATTCTCTGACTAAAATGATAAATTAGATGAATTTTGACACCTCAATATTGGACCAACATTCTCGTCACTTTACACTCGATTTTGAATTTCAATCTTCTTTCCCTTGACAATTCGAAATTGAACATCTCTTTCCATGTAGTAGAGAGTCATAGAATACAGTCATGTCAAGAAATAGTAAAAGATAAAAATACAAGGAAGAGAGAAAAATTAGCCGCCTTGTTTTCTTGAACGAGAGAGAAAATCACACAAAAGAGGGCAGACCAAGTTTTAAGAGGGTGAGATGGGCCCCACTTGGCAGTGACTTAATACTCGCATGCGCCTCTAATTTTTTATTTTATTAATTTATTTTGTTTGCATGCTTGTTTAGTTAATCATATTTAAATATTGTAACGCAACTAACTCTTAACACAGAGCCGCACACATCCCACGAAGCTACCCAGAAACCCCCAGAGACTGCGAGACTGCGAGCGGAGAGAAGAAAGAACGAAAAGCTCCAACCTTTTCTCCTTTTTCTCATCAGTTTTTTACCGCTCTGGAAACCCAATCACTGAGTTACGTCTCTCATTTTCTTCTCCCCAATGGATTGTTGGTCCCCTTCTCTCGCCGTCGACGACGAGTTCGAGAAGCTCGCCTTGAGAATTAACCCCCCGAGGTGAATTCGCTCTCCTTTTCGTTTCTGGGATTTTCCGGGGTCGAATTGTTGTTGGTTTTTGATATAAAAAGATTGGGTTTCCCTTGTTTTCCTGAATATCAATGTTTCTTGAGCTGAAATTTTCCATTTTTTACTGTTTCTCTGATATGTTTTCATGTTGATATGGGATTTGTAGGGTTACAGTTGATAATGCATCAAGCGGGAAAGCCACTCTGATTAAGGTATCTGGCTGAATTTCTTGAATTGTATTCTGCAAGGAATCCAAAAGGGTCAATTTTTTAAAAAAAAATTTCATATAATTTTGAACAATTGTTTTTGTCTTTTTGTTTCATTTGAGAAATTTGTAGGTGGACAGTGCAAATAAGCGTGGGAGTTTGCTGGAATTGGTTCAGGTTCTGAATGATTTGAACCTCATTATAAGAAGAGCTTATATTTCTTCTGATGGGGAATGGTTCATGGATGGTGAGCTTCTCTTTTTAATTTTTATTTTCACGTGCCGTGTTATCTCAAATTTTTATTATTTGTGACTGAATTTCTCGTTTTTAATGGAATTTTTGCAGTTTTTCATGTCACTGATCAACAGGGGAATAAGCTCTCTGATGACGGAATCGCTGAATGCATTCAACAGGTAGATCCCAGAAATTAATTGCTCTTTTCTTCTAGTTTACCAGATATGGAATTTAGTTACACAGAAGAGACATTTCGCTGAGGGTTCCGGTGTAATGGCGAAATTGAGAATGGAGTTTAGACTGACATTTAATAGATGGAACTTAAAAATAAACTTGATTAAACGATGTGTCTTCAAGCTGTATTGTGGTAGTATTTGCCCGAGTCTTGCTGGATTTAGGAAGCTTGCTTTTTTCAGCTTTTGTGTGGTTTTATGTGCCTCTTGATCTGCTCATGTATCAACTAGGTTTAAGTATTAGCATCGATTTGCAAATGTTTGCATTTTAAAGCATGGTTCACATTGTTGGCGGATGACAAAGAAGAAATGGTGCTTTTTTTTTTGGGTCTGTACTCGAAATAGTTAGCAAAATTATCTGTGGAGTGGAACCATGTAGTTCTAAGTCATTTGGATTATCGAATTCAAATTTTGCAGTCACTGGGACCAAGAGGACGAAGCTTCCCTTCCTTGAGAAGGTCTGTGGGTGTCCAAGCTGCCACAGAACACACTACTATTGAATTGACTGGAAGGGACAGGCCAGGCTTGCTTTCTGAAGTTTTTGCTGTTCTTTCGGACCTTAAATGCAACGTGGTTGCCGGAGAAGTCTGGACTCACAATTCAAGAATGGCATCAGTTGTGTACATCACTGACGAGGCAACTGGGAGACCCATTGATGATCCCGAACATCTTGCCAAGATCAAACAGCTTCTCCTTTATGTGCTTAAGGGGAACAGAGATAAGCGCAGTGCCAACACCGCTGTTTCTGTTGGTTCCACACATAAGGAGAGGAGGCTTCACCAGATGATGTATGCTGATCGTGATTACGACATGGATGATGCTGATTGTGGATCAGCCAGTGATCGAAGCAAACCACTTGTCACTGTTGAAAATTGTGTCGATAAAGGATATACTGTTGTGAACTTGAGGTGTCCGGACCGTCCTAAGTTGCTCTTTGACACGGTGTGCACCTTAACAGATATGGAGTATGTGGTATATCATGCAACTGTGATTGCTGAAGGACCAGAGGCTTATCAGGTTTTCCTTATTTCCCTCAAGTTGTGTTAGTTGTTTTCCTGATTGGATTAGTTATGTTATTTAAATCTTAAAAAAAAAGCGTATTGCAATCAACGCAAATATATAATTTGTTCTAACACTGTAAACTTGTGTGATAGGAATATTATATAAGGCATACCGACGGCTGCCCTATTAGTTCTGAAGGAGAAAGGCAGAGGGTTATTCATTGTTTGGAAGCTGCTATTCGAAGACGGACTTCTGAGGTACGAACACACTGGAATTTTTATTTGAATATACTCTTCCCAATTTCACAAAGTAATTTGAAGTTAATGCAACATTTCTAATGCAGGGTATAAGACTAGAGCTTTGTGGTGATGACAGAGCCGGCCTTCTTTCTGATGTGACTCGCATATTTAGAGAAAATGGTCTTTCAGTCACCCGAGCTGAGGTTGCAACCAGGGGCTCCCAAGCCGTGAATGTGTTCTACGTGACTGATGCATCTGGAAATCAAGTCAAGAGCGAGACAATAGAAGCAGTTCGGCAAGAGATTGGCTTGACATTCCTGCATGTGCAAGACGACTTCTTTTCAAAATCTCCACCACAGGAGAGTGGGAGATTCTCTTTGGGTAATCTCCTTCGCATTAGGTCGGAGAAGTTCCTTTACAACCTGGGTTTGATAAAGTCGTGTTCTTGAGTGTCTCATTAGGTAAACTTAGGTCCTGTCGTCTGTCTGTGTATATTAGGATGCTTGTCGGTTGTAAATCGTGCTGTCCGAAAGTGCAATGCAAAGCTTCAGGTCAATCCATTCGTTGACATAAAGTCCGCCCTGGAGCTTGTAAATCAGAATTCCGACTTGTACAGTTTCGTGTACATACATTTCCCCTGCTCTTAATCCTTTGCTCTCTAAAGCCTAAAGGTATGGTAAACACATATATGACCTATTCTGCTACAGCAGAATCTCAAACCTGGTATGTTTTATTGCCTCTATAACTGAATAAGTGCTTTTGTGAGCCGACAAGATTGACCGGTTGTTGTTATTTTGATTAAATAAGTGCTTTTGTGACACTGCGCATTTGGGCATGGTAGGTAATTCACCTTGAACGAACACCAACAGGAACAGGGGCTTTTAGTTAATTGCTGCAGTGGCAGGTGTGCCTCCGAAAGTTGTTTTCACTCAGGGCATTTTGTGGGTGGGCCACATAGTGCTTTGAGTAGGACCGTAAGGTCACTGTGGGAACATTTTCCCTTTCAAGAATCAACCAATATCTGGCCTCAACGGCTACAATAATGTGGGATAAACATCAATCACTATTTAATAATTACTGTCGCATGAAATTCTTTTGGGGTTAGAATTTCTGATAAGTTATCTGTAAGGTATCTCTCATAAAGCGTGAGATTTCCGGTATTATGGTCTCACTAGACCATGTGCAGCTATTAGTTGTGAAAATTATTCTATTCAAACAATCTAATTGAAGTTTCTCTTGTTTGTACTTTGTCAAATATCCAAGATTGTACATGAATGAGCGGTCATATTCGGACCGTTGATGCAGTGTGATCCTGCTTGCTCCTTGTTATACCATTCTCCAATTATAATATGCTTCATAATAACAATGAAGAAGAAAAATGAGAATGACAAAAAGAAAAAAAGAAAAAAAGAAAAAAGGGGGAATAAACCCATTGAAAAGGAAATTGTGAATATTTATGGAAGGAGGGGAGGCAAATGATAAGGGACATCAAACGTCATGATGAAGTAATTAAGACGCAATCAAGACTGATTGATTGGGTGGATGATGATTATGATGAGCATAATTATTCTGTCGTGGGAATTAAAACGACATGACCTTAATTGAATGAATGAAAAGTCCAACACCGACAGAATCTCAACGGGGGCGCGTCACGAATCTCCACGCCCGTATGATCCGTCGCTTTCCAATTTTACTGTCGTTTTTAGCATCTTTTTTATAGCTGTTTATGCTGGTGATGGTTTCGGACTCTTCCTGCGACGTGGCGCGGTCGTGGCCGGGCAGAGGGCTGCCGGTACATGTGGGACCCCGTTGCTGTATTTTGTTGCCGTGGACCACTGGCGAGGGGCCATGCACGCAGGGAATGGGCCCTCCAAGAAAAAAAATTTAAATTGAAACGGAGTCACGTGATCGGGATTGTATCGAATCCGCCTCAAGTTGTGAATAGTATGGGCAGAGAGACCATTCAAGAAAAATGATAATCTCGGATCCCTTCTATCAAATTTTCTCAATTAATTAATCTAGATTTTTAAAATTTGATTCAACGATTAAAATTATTATAACTTTTAAAGGGATTTCTATTTGTAACTGTTGAATCAAATTTTAAGAATCCGAATTAATTGATTTAGAAGATTTGGTGGAAAGGATCCGGAGATAATCCATTTCCTTTATTCATATAGTGCTGCTAGGCGCATTTCATTGTCTAATCTCGCCACCTATATTATGTTCTTACACATTATAAAAAGGTAAAAAAATGACAACCCTTTTTTTTCCACCTACCATTATACATATGGTTATATTATTAATTTGAGTTTTTCCTTTTCCTTTTGCTGAATTTCGTTAGAGGACATATTTGTCTAAGTCCATTTCGGGGGCGAAGATTTTAACTGCACTCACCACTAATTTGAGTAGTATCATAATTCATACATCTTCGTTAGTTCATGTTTTGTGTAATGATAATCTTCCGTGTCCTCATTAGCTTAGCTGTGGTGGTGTTTGGGGTGACACTTTTACTTGGTTGAAGTGTCTGTTGCTTGTATCCCTGCTCACTGCCTTGGTCTTGGTGTTTGCCTCTTGGTAGGCTTTCGAGTCCTTGTTTGGCTTTTTAGCCCTAGAATGTGAATTCCTTGTTTTCAAAAAAAAAAAATAAATAAATAAAATAAAATAAAATCACACATCAATCGCGGTTGCAATGGGAATGTTTGCTTTAAAGAAAAGGGCCACCTTTGCTCTGGCCTTCCACGTGTTTTGTCCTTCAAATTAGAAGCAAATGCCTGCATTTAGCCACGTTTTAAACATGGCAAAAAATTTGAAATATGTCCAATTTTATAGGCCACCTTTTAAAATAGGTCTAATTTTTAGTGACTTTTTGACTTTTGAAATAGATCCATTTTTTAGTTACTTTGGACCCATTAATATCTATGAAATCTTGAATGATAGTAGTTCGCTTTTTCGTCGGGATGCTTTCCCTCCAAATTATCAACAAAAAATCACTCAAAGTATCGTCTGAAATAAACTAGTCCATGAGTAATGCAACTTATGTCTACATACACGAAACTAAACTCGAATTATGTATGGAACGTTGGGATGAAAATAGGAAGCATCGCATGATTTCTTATGGTGGTAAGAGATGTGTGGTTCACGTAATTAAAATTTATCTCTGCAGGCTGCATCCGAGTTCATGTCCTATATTGTTTTTCCAAAGTCATTAGCAGATACATCCAGTTTCTATATACAAATCAGCAATTGAACCGTTTAGTACAACGGTTAATACTATTTTTTTTGTTCACTTGTAAGTCAAAGGTCTTAGGTTTGATTTTCACCAAAAACGATTTCAAACCAATTTATTTTTTTGCTAAAACGGAGGCGGCCTAGTCATGTACGAACCCAACCGTAGGTATGCCACAACTTATTGCATATTTGTACGTGTACTTCTCAACCATGCCCTGTACTTGATTACAACGGTCACTTTAGACTTCCCAAAGCATAGATACGACTACCAATTTATGTTTAGGGCCGATAAAGCCAGGCCCAAGCCCGTCCTGAGCCCAACAATTTCAAGGCCCGTTTAACTCCGACACAGCAACACCTACCCATATATACCCGAGCCCACATCAAGGCCCAACCTAACATCATTAGAGTAAAGAGAAGATCAATCCTTTAGCATTCATCAACAAAATATTATGGCTCTAATATTGATAGATATTCATGGAAAAAAAGGCGACATTTGGTGCTGCAGCCTGCAGGACTAATCCACCAAACAAACTGAATCCTCTTACAAAAGCCCACATTTCCAAAAAGGAGAAATGATTCGAGGGAAAACGCGAATAACTAAAACTCAGAGAAATCCGAATCAGGCCACCGGCAGCTCTCCGCAGTCGGCAATCACCACCTTCTTTGTAGGACGATCACCTCTGTCTGTCTCTTGAGACTCGATCAGTTTAACAACGTCCAGGCCTTCCACCACTTGCCCAAAAACGACATGCCTGTTGTCTAGCCACGGTGTCTGGAACAGATAATTACATATAAGCATATATCAAGTTACAAAATGCCACCTCTTCTCTAAGCCTACAACCACACAACCACCTTCTGAGAATAAACTAATAAATCTACTTAATTTCCCAGGCTAGGGAATTGCGTTGAACCACGATTAAATGAGGCTTCAAACTTTCATGCCATAGCATTCTTAGCCAAATTGATTCTACGAGTACGATATAGAGAATGAATGACTCTTACCTTGACCGTGCATATGAAGAACTGGCTCCCATTGGTATTGGGCCCTGCATTGGCCATGCTAACAACTCCTGGTCCAGTATGAGATACTGCAAAATCATGCATTCAAGAATTATGACTGCAATGACATTTAAAAATCTATAATTTATAATGTCAAAAGGGGTCGCGACCATATTCAATCTCATATTACATCAGAGACAAAATCTCTTGCCAATAAAAGGCAGTTCATAGATTACGGGAGTTTTCCTTGACGTAAAAATCCAGAAACACATGAATGATTATTGATAAACTACTATGAGGCATGAGAAGTAGAGATCAACTTACACTTGAAGTTCTCATCCTTGAAAGTACGTCCGTAAATGCTTTTACCTCCAGTGCCCTGAAATATGTTTCCAGAATTGTAATTTCACTGTCACGTCCAACCAAAAAATGATAACCTCAAAGAAAAACAAAAAATGAAAACCTTCCAAGTAATTGAAAAAAAAAAGCATGAGCAAATGTTACAAGTAAGCAGTTAATAAGAATATGAAATAGCCAACAAAGATGCAAGGCAAGTCTTTGGAAATGCATATGAGGCTGTTAGATACGATTGAAAGGCCAAATGGGTACTTCAAACAACCCCGGTCTAGCTACTTCCCTAGTTTAGTCAACTGCTTCCAATTCTCAGTAATTCAAGCTCCTTTTTTACTAGCAGGGAGAAAGTAACTTTGCTTACGAGCATTTATCTAACCTACGTACCTTTGAGAACATGAGTCAATACATATGGGAAGAAGTAGCTATAACTAATACTGGATAACCAAAATGGTCAACCAGCCATTTATGTGCAAAGCAAATCCCGAATTAGAAAAGAGACCTATTCAAACTATCATAAGTTCAAAACAGTTCTAGCAAATCCCAAATTGTTTCTCTGTTTTGATATATATTAACTTAACCTTGCAAACGTTGTTTGGTTTAAAGTGAGCCATTATCATTTCCTTATGATTGATAGACTGGTTTTCCAAGTAATATCGAAACCTTATATCAAGCCAATATGGAACTAAAAAACCTATAGCATATATCACTGTTAAATGTAGTCAACCAATGTGGCAATCCATAAAAATAAACCAGAAACTACGAGTTTACAAGACCGGGAAGAGCGCTCACATTGCCTTTATCGAAGTCCCCTCCTTGAATCATGAAATCCTTGATCACACGATGGAACGCGGACCCCTTGAACCCGAAGCCTTTATCACCTAATAAAGACACAATTCATATGAAAGCACATTCAATCAAGATGTCACTTATATTAATGACACTACATAAAGCCATAAACAAAACCCAGGAAAATCGTAAAACCTGTGCAAAGCGCACGGAAATTCTCCACGGTTTGAGGCACATCATCGCCATACAATCCAATCACAATCCTTCCAGCAAGCTTCCCAACTGGGTTCCCAATGCTAATATCAAAATACACCTTATGGGTCACTTTTGATTGCAAAGTTGCTTCCTACAATTACCAAAAGAAACTCAAATTACGTTCTAAGCTTACCGAAAGCAGTAACTTGGAATTTTTACAAAATCTAAAATAAATAAAAAAAAATCGGAGCTTTCGATGTTAACCTCAGCACTGGCGCGGACTGAGCCAGCAAGACTGGTCCTTTTCCGGGAACTAGGGTTCGAAGAGAATGTCAGAGAGGACAAGCGCGACGACCTGGAGAATAAGCTGGAGGACAACGACGCCGTTTTGTTAGGCGACGATGGGATTGTGACCGAAGAACAGGTAGGGGTCAAAACTCTGATCTGACACACGCTGCGAGAAGCCGGAAGGGAACCAATATTTGACTGCGAAAGAAAAAGCACAAAAGAGTAAAACTTTTTACTTAATTTTCCATTTGGGCTTTCTCGGTAATCAAACAGGGGAAGAGAGAAGATGGGTTTTTACCAGGGTGGCCAACGGAGCCGCCATTGAAGCTACCTTGCTGCTGCTGCTGAAGCTTTTCTGTGCAGTGTGGTGATAAGGCTCAATGCGGCTGTTCTAATTTTATGGATGGTATATTCCTTCTTTGTTGCAAAGAAGCGATGAATTCGAGAGTGAAGCCAGAAGGCCACCGACTCACCACCAACACCAATGCAATGGCTCCAAAATTACAAATTTAATGCTCAACTTTTCCAAAAATGCCAATTGGATCCTCTTGATATTTTGAAATTTTCAATTTTGTGCAATTACTAATTTACTAGACAACTATATTGTTTTACAATTTTCACTCAAGCTTATGTTGTGTTGCACAAATTGGCCTCCATACTCTTCATTACCACTCTTTTTCAAGGGCATTTTTGCATGTTATTGGGTACCTGAAACCTGTTATCCAACGTACATTTTATTGCGGCGAAAGATTTATTATGTAGGCTCTTTTTCTTTATAAAAAGCTATAACATTTTTTTCTCTAATACTCGTCAAATTTGTATTCTTTAGAGTAAATGATGGAACTGGCATTGAAAATCGTGTATATATTCTTGTCGCGTGTCACTTTTTGACGGAAAGTAGACAGAAATAGAAATATATAGTAAACTGTAACAGAATTTGAAGCTTTAGGTGATTAATTGCAACAATTTTTTTTTAATTGTTGTTGCATTAAACTGAAAAAAAAAAAAAAAAAAAAAGTTTAAATATATTTTGTGGATTGCTGATAATCGGGCCCAGATTGGGCCGGGTGCGTATCATATATGTGATACTGGAGTAGAGAAACAGTTTATAGCCATAATCCAATGGCAACGGCAGCGAGGGTCACATTTCTTCTGCTTTCACCTCCAGCTGCACTCCCTTTGGTACGACCTAAACGTACGCGACCATTTGCCCACATTTCAACAAAGACCCGGCTCATTGCCTCTGCTTCTGCTGGTGCTTCAATGGCTTCCACTGCCAGTAAACCCAAAATCATAGATTCACATCTGCATGTGTGGGCATCCCCTCAAGAGGTAAGAGTAAAACCCACCAAAGTTTTGAACTGCTCTGCAAGTCTCTACTAATTTTTCGTTGATTTTTCTCAAGTTAATATGGTATTTGGAATTTCGGATTTTGTAGGCTGCGGATAAATACCCTTACTTTCCTGGCCAAGAACCCACTTTGCCTGGAGATGTCGATTTCTTGCTTCAGGTGTGATCATATGACTTTCATCAAGCTGTCTCTTCTGTGTGTATTTCTTGTTTGATCTAATGATATTTTAGTTGAAATTATATGATTGATTTTTTTCCATTCCAGTGTATGGAAGAAGCAGGTGTTGACGGTGCACTGATTGTGCAGCCCATTAATCACAAATTTGATCATTCTTTGGTGACAAGGTCTGTTTCCGTTTGATCTTTCTTCATTCCGATGTCGAAGTTATTCTTCTCCGATTTCTCCTACTATAGTAAGATAGATTACGTGAAATAATGTCGGTCACGTTTACAACAAAATCATGAAGCTTTAGTTGACATGTGAAAAATATCTGTATGGTACTCGATCTTATGTTTCGACTGTAATATCTTGACGGCTCAACTGCCAAATCGCAGCATCAACATTATTACTGTCATGTCTCACAGAATCAAAGTTTGTATCCCAATTCCCACCTAGTGAACTTTGCGTTCCCTGTAGACTTGAATTTCACAACTAATCAACTAAGGCTAATGGTCAGAAGTTCATCACGCCATGTCCGACACTTCTTAGTCATGCTCCATCTAAGTTGTATCTTCCACATTTATAGTTCTTTACAACATATCATTTAAGGTTATAGCCTAAACCTGATTGCTTTTATCTTGGGACAGTGTGTTGAAGAAGTACCCTTCTAAATTTGTCGGTTGTTGTCTAGCAAATCCAGCTGAAGATGGAAGTGGGATTAAGCAGCTTGAAAATCTCATTTTGAAGGTATTTGGATAATTTCCTATAATTTTAATGTTAATTGGGTTTTTCTCTAATGTCTTTAAGGAATTACCTTGACAAAATTTTCTCTTATGCTAGGATAACTATCGTGCTGTTCGCTTCAATCCATATTTGTGGCCTTCTGGTCAACAGGTAATTTAATTATTTTTGGACTTCTTTACATGTTTTAAGATGTACATATCCCGGTGAAACGCCACAGAATATGGAGTAAGTTCCTCCTAAAGTGATAACATTTGAGGGCTTCTGCAGATGACCAATGAAGTAGGAAAGGCAATGTTCTCTAAGGCAGGAGAACTTGGAGTACCAGTTGGTTTCATGTGTATGAAGGTATTCCTTATCCTTTCTTATTATCTTTGGAAAATTGGTTTGCAACTTTTTGTTCTATTACTCTCTGTGTGCGCGCGTCTGTGGGAGAGGGCAGGGAAGAGTTGGATGCTATTGGAGTTTCAGACGTGTTTATTTACTAAAAAAAATGGGTAATTCAGGGCCTCGGTTTGCATATATCAGAAATTGAGGAGCTGTGCACAGAGTTTCCATCAACAGCTGTATTGCTTGATCATTTGGCTTTCTGCAAACCACCAATGTGAGTTTTCCCATAATTTACCTTGCTATAAAGAATCAATGTTTCTGCAGACCATTTGCAACTCTTCTTACTTTAAAGTTCTTTTCTTGCAGAAACGATGAGGAAAAGCTTGCTTTCTCTGCACTTTTACAGCTATCCAGATTCCCACAGGTAAAAAGGCTCCAGAATACCTTCTCGTAGTTACATATCTGCTTACTGAGGAGAGTGAAAACGACTAGATTATCAGATCGGGTATAAAACAGAGTCACGAATCCTTGCAACCACTTTGGCATCTCTGTCCAATGCCTGTTCACTTCTCTTTGTTCCCCAACTTATAGTTCACCTACATTGATAGTCTGATTCTTAAGCATAACGTGATATTTTCGTGGCCAGGTCTATGTAAAATTCAGCGCGCTGTTCCGGGTGTCGAGAATGCCATTTCCATACGAGGATTTATCTCACTCGCTGTCCCAAGTCGTGTCGAGCTTTGGTGCTAACCGCGTCATGTGGGGCAGGTAGCCGTGTTTCACTTGTTTCTTTGGGTTGAAATTTGAAACAAATTGCTTCCTTCTTGATCGGGCAGGAAGCAGATTCTAAAACTAATAGTCTTCATTGCAGTGATTTTCCATTTGTTGTTCCCGAGTGTGGCTATAAAGGGGCCAAAGAAGCCGTTTCTCTCATTGTCAATCGAGTGCCGCTATCATCTTCGGAGTTGGAGTGGATCATGGGAAGAACGGCGTTGCAACTCTTCCGAAATCAATGGCTTTCCTAAGTTCAAAATGTAAGCAAATATGTGGCCGTGAAAGGCCGATAAGTGTGACAGGCCGATGAGTGTGACGGTAATCATACTGATATTATCCCAACTTCGACTACGTTTTAATTTCCATTTATACAGATGTATCATTGGATCGCCATCCTTGAAATCCAGATCGCTGATCAATCGATCTTTATGGACGGGGAGAAAAAATAAAAGAATTTTCACCCGGAGATGCTTTACATCGAGTGTTCTAAACCTATACGAGACTATGATGAAACGGAGATTTACACATAAATTACACAATAAACGGGCCTACTCATCTATGCGATGGATTTCGCCCATCATTATCCGGTTGCTGGTAACTTTAAAACCAAGGAGGGCAGGATCGATTTGCCTCCCTTTCTTTCCCTTCTTTTTGCCACTCCGGTTCCCTTGCATTGCATCTTCTCCCGCCGTTGCATGGGCATCCGTCGGAGCCAGCTTCTTGGTATTACTCTTAAGCATATCCATAAATGAAGCCTCTGACACATCAGAATCGCTGGCGGATGAAGTACGGCGAAATTGCATTTCTTTCTTTGAAGATGACGGCAAGGCATCTGGACCTTGGTTTACTGGATGAACAACGGGGTCTTGCCTCCCCCCTGTAGATTTCAGAAAAAAAGTATTTGTCAATCTGATTGTAATTGAGAATCTTCCCACATTGCCACAAAGTGTTAGAACAACGTAGGTGGAGCTATAAAGTTGTTAACCTTTGATATAAGCAACTAGACAGACCTCAAACCGGTCGTGCTAAGATAAGAAATAACTAGAGAGCTAGATGTACATACCATCTGGAGCGGCACTTGCACTTTTTCCTCGGAAGACTGGATTAGAGATCAGTTCTGACAATCCTTCGTGGGATGCTGAAGCGCTTGAGACAGGAGGTCGTCTCAGCAGAATATTATCTTGAGTTTTGGATGGGGCTGGAACCCTGTGGCATTGTACCGGAAAAAGAAAAGGAATTACTTCTATACATGCTCTGAAGAATTTACATAAGAATTTGGATGATCAAGACAAGGGACCAATAAGAGCAAGGTCATTTATGTACCGATCCCTGGTTGTTTCTTCGGCAAATGAATTACTTCGGCCAATCTTGTCGCTATGAAAGCCTACATTCCCCCATGGGAACAAGCAAAATTTAGAAAACCAAAACTCTTACATGAACAATTTTGAGCATTATGCACTGCGTCAATATTAAAAAGAAGCAACAAGAAATACCTGAAACACCAGATGACGAACGCATGTTAAGGGAATTTGCTGACCTCTCCTCATAATCTGGAGCAGCCAACCCTGCTTGTTCAACCATTCGTTCTTGAGTGTCAAACCCTTGTCCCCTAATGATCCCCTCATTCTTCATCCCACGCTTCCTTCCCTCCAACTCCGAAACCTCTTTACTGATAGAAGACTTACTAATCATGTTAGAATTTGTGTAAATCGGCTGACTCGTAGCATTGATGCCAGCCAAGAATGACTCTCTCTCAACCAATGCTCCAGAATCAGATCTATACACCAACTTTTCATTGCTTTCCATGCTGCTGGCCCGCTCTTCCAGTGGGAGCTCCATATGATTTGAACCGTACGATCCTACTCGAAATGAATTATTTAGACCTGCTTCTTGGTCTGAATGAAGACTGAATGGGTGACTTGAAGAGCTTGAACCAGAGTACATGCCAGATGAAGGCCTTTTATCAGAGAACAAGCCATTGTTGACATTCAATGACTCAGCAGGTTGATGGGCTGATTTTTTATGGAGTAACTCCATCAATAGTCTCTTTGAATGCTCTTCATTCAATCCATCTGACATCCATAAACCTCGATCCTGAGAAGGAATATTGATCTCTGACTCCCTTTTCTGCCGCTCAGCATTAATATGCAACTGCTGAAACCGAGAGTCCATCCAATCATTTTCTAGCTGTTCATTCTTCTCGGGCCAGTGACCCTCAATTGCATCCAAATGTGAAGCATGAAATTGGTTAGGAAGAGGGTGATGAGGATTATGAGAATGGATGCCAGATGAAAATGTTCCCAATTGACCACCCGATGGCATCCGTCCAAGGGAATCCTGCATATCCAAGCCCTGAGCACGAGCCATGGCATTTATAGCATCCAAGTTCATCCCTTGTGCCCCAGGCAGTGACATAGACCGCTCAAACGGATGAGAGCCAGGCTCATAAAACCCTTGCTGAAGTCGATCCTGCAATGAAAGATTACGGTCGAGTTGGCTAAGCTGCTCCTCATGGGATGGCCTCTGTTGCCTCTGATAAAAATCTAAAGGACTAAATCCGGAAGAGTGAGCTCGCTGAGCACCAGCATGGGTCCTCAAAAACTGATTTGATTCATCGGCTGGCCAGACAGAACCACCATGTCTGTCGTCTTCCATCCTCTGTCTCATCCCCGTTGGTAACTGCCTGGCTTGCATCTGATGTTCCAGTGATTGAATTTGTTCATGCTGCGCACGAGACAGTAGATCAAGAAAATCTGCTTGTGGTGGTGACTGACCAAACTTCGCTTGGACAAGCTGCTCCAAAGATGGATCAACATGCCTCGGAAAATGGTGAGACCTTTGTTGGAGTTCATGCATAAGGCGCTGCTCTAATAGAACCTGTTCAAGAACGTTGTTTGCTCTGACAGGATCAACGTGTGGCTGCCTAAGCGCAGGATCATGCATTTGACCACGCAGTAGTTGTTCAAGAAGCACCTGTTGCACTTGGGACTGCTGTTGCTCCTGTAAAAGCTTCTGCTGTTGATGAAACTGCTGCTGTTGCAGTTGCTGATGTTGCTGGAGCTGAGCCTCCCGGTGCTGTTGCATCTTAAGTGCCAAAAGATGATCCAGATCTGCTGAAGAATGGTTGGCTAACTGTTGGTGGATAAGATTCTGACTTGGCAAATGCTCTAATGCTGCATCATTCAAGTGTCCAAAGCTAGACAACATATTCCGCTGTTGGAGCTGCTGCTGTCGAATTTGCTGTGACATAAGCTGCTCCGCTAAATCATAATGACTGGGTTCCTGTTCCATGTGTGCCAATTGACGAGGGGCTACCATGTCTTGATACAGGTTTGAATCAGAGACTGCATTTTTTCTATGAACATCAGACCATGTCTCAGCAAGAATCGCTGTATCAGAAATTCCACTAAATGGAACAGCCCTCCCCATGTTCGAAGGCCTATTGGCTGGCTTGACTTGTTTTGTTTGACCGCCTTCTAACTCAGACCAAAGCAAGCCAAAGGGGTGCAACTTGTCATCATTCTGAATAGGCACACCAGATTCTGTCAGCTCAGTTGGAGAAGGAAGGTGGCCAATAGAATTTTCAATAGAATCATGAATGGTTCCAGAAGATCTTGCAGTAGAATAGCCGGTGGTTCCAGGTATTCCTGGAAACACAATATCTGGAAAATTAAAGATGAAATAGGATGAGATAAGGGAAATACCATCTGTCAGCACAATAAACAGACCAAAAAGAATTTATTATTACAGACAAACCTTCATCTTCTGCATAAAAATCATTAAAGCTTTGAGCCGTTGAATGTGGCAGTTGTAGTGGAGCTTCAGGATCAGAATTTCTAGGTTGAATATGCAGAGTTGAAAGGCTATTTAGATCAGTCAATGGCCGCCGTAAGTCATTCACCACTAATGTAGTCATTTCTGAAACTGGAGCGGAAGAAGGTAAGCTAGACTCTATATTCCCTAAGGAGCCACTTGATTCTTCTATATGAGAAGTTGGATTTACAATATTCCCTTGCGCATCCCAAACTTTCAGATGCGGCATGACCTCCCCCAATTCCATGAAAGGTGTTCCTTCAGGAGTATCCGCCAATCGAACAGGCAAGTCTGTCCCAAAAAACCCTTGTTCAAACCATGAAATAATGTCTACCCCCAAATATGGTCCCTGAACCGCCCCTTGAGGATCAAGGTAATACAAACATAAATCCTCAGGAGGGACATCCCTTTCTAACTCTTTCACCCGAGAATTATTATTCAGATTCTGCTCAGACGAGCCAAAAGCGTAGAGAGTATTTGAACCATCGTGAAGTTTTGATCTTAAGTCAGAAGTTGCAAACTCAATGTCATTCGACAAAGAATGGCCGTATAAAAAAGAATCTTCATTTTTCCTACTGCCACCATCAGTCTCAACGTCACTGCAGATACCATTACTTTTCCGAAATGTTTGAGAAAATCCATCAAGGTCCTTTTCTGCGCTAGATTTGGTTTCCCATTCTTTATGATTGACATCTTTTTCTGCAATAAAATAAGTACTGTTCAGATGTTCCAGTCAACAATACCTGCATACAGTTCAATACAACAGACAACATGCCAAATCAGAAATGAAATGCAACTCACCATCTACCACATTCCTTTGTGCACCAGAATTCCATGAAGTCCCATAATCATCAGCATTTGCAGAATCCTGCAAGATATTGTTCGTCTCTTCGGTGATGCTCGAGGGCAAAATACCCAGAACTCCATCAACAGCTTCCAAGTCTCCGCCACCTAGAGAATGAGTGTTTTACAAATTAGACATCCCAGTTCCAAAAATGGACGCAAATTGGGAACTATTGAGCTGAAAATACCTGTATTGTTTTCAGTTGATCTTCCCTTTCTAAATGAATTGTATATTACCCCGCTACTTGTAATCTTTCCCTTCCATATATCACTGAGGATGGCCTATTAGCAATACACGAACCAATTAAAAACCATAAAAGAATCAGTACATTAAAGAAAAATAATCCACATTCACAAGATGCCCAATCCTATCTCTTACCTCCTCTTCACCATCGGGGGCAAGAAAAGCTAATGGCTCCACAAAGCCCACTTGAGTTGTAGGAGGCGATTCTTCCATCTCATCTGGCATGGTAGCAAAAGATAGATCAAGCTTTCGCTGGCGATAAATGTCAAGAAGCTTTCCCCTTGGGTAGCAAAAACTATCAGCTGAGTGCCTAGGTTTCCCAGGAACACTTTCACTTTTTCCAGAAGGAGCAGAGCCAATAACACCTGCAGATGATCTCCCGACACCAGATGCCCTCCCTCTTCCAATGGTAAATCCCAAATTTGAACCCTCCACCCGTCCTTTTTCAAGTCCAAATCCTGGTGCAGCACGGTAAGCATTTGACCCACCAGAGTGAAGATCCCTATGGCGTGGCCTCCATTTATCCCGAGAATCTGACTCACGCTCAGAAGCTGAACGGTTGTTACCTCCAAGGGATTGATTGTCACTGTTACTGTGAGCATATTCCTTCTCCATATCTGTTTTCTTTTCAGTTCGAGTCTCCTTTTCTTTGTCTTCAGGACCCCACCTTGATGACCATTTGCTATCACGCCGTGCTTCATGTGCAGAAGTACGGCCATCATTCCACCTTTCAGATGCAGGCAGTGCCCTATTGTCAGTTGTGTCTCTCACTGGAACACTGTCGACACGGCGTTCTGGTTTCCTTCGGTCTTTTCTGCCACCAAGCAAGCTAGTTTCTCTTTCCTCTTCACGCCAGCGACGGCTACTTTCACTTTCAGTGGCAGGCCGCCTCCAATCTTTTTTGTCATCAGATCCTTCCAAACGCCAACCTTCCTTCTGGTTGCTATCAGTAGAGTTTCCAAGGGAACTTGGGCCGCGCATTTCCTGTAATATACAGCAAATTTAATGACTAGTCAGCTAAGTTGTGAATTTCCAAGTAATCCAGGTTTAAATGGCAGTAGATTGATTATATGTTGAGTTTCCACTATATGCAGATAAAATCAGAGTATGAAGAAAGCAGCTGCACAATTCCAAGTACAAAGTCTTTTTTTTTTCGGTAACAAGTACAAAGTCTTTCAATACGTCTAGAGGATTGAATTAACTACAACTCATCCTGATTCAGGGAGATAACAGAAGAACATATACCCAAAAAAAAGTCAATTAACACTAAAAGAAATTCAATCTCTAGAACACATACCAACTTAGACTCACTGGGTTTGGCATAAAGCCACTGGGGGGACAAAGGTATGCTCTCTGAGGCAGCTGGATCTGCAAAATTTATAAATTAGCAATACAAAATCAGATGAAAGTAAGACAAAACAAACAACAAATAGGGGAAGCAAAATATATTACTTAATCGACTCTACAGCTCATGAAATTAATGCTAAAAACTTGAACAAAGCTCACCTTTCAAGTCATCAGATGACCCAATAAGCACCTTTTCTTCATCATTTCCTCCAGAGGCTTCAACTGCCAAAACACGAACACATATTAACACACAAATCTATGTTTATGCTCTCATTACAAAGCCACTCAATGTTCCACACTAATCCAGTAATAAAGTCGCTGACCCCGTAACACTAGATGAACCATAAGGGAACTGTACATTTTTGTTAACTGCAAATAAAGATATAATAGTGGAACTGCAATTCAAATAGTGTTTCTGTCGAGGAGAGAACTATAGCAGCCATTAGTGAACTCCAACAAAAAAAATAAAAACTGTGAGAGCTTAATAATAGTAACCACTTGAACTACTACGAATACTAACTCCCTAGATTTGCTTTTTCATTGCACACCAGAATAAATCTCAAGAATTCTTGACATCCATGATTGCACTACAGTTGATCAGAAAAATATAAGTTCTATCTTTCATTGATTCAACGAAAAAATTTAAGCGTAAAAACTTTGTCATCGAAAGAGGCGATAACAATCAACTATTGAATATTTGATAAATAAATTTAAAAACAAATTGGAGCCTAATCTAAGGACTGTAGCACGTGCAAATTTCTTTACTTGATCTTAAAACATAAAGATCAATGAAATAAAGAACACAGAATCAATAGGATAATTCAATACGGCGATAGTAAAAACACGAAGGATTACAATACATTAGTGTTGAACGAGTTCGAATGCTAAAATTACAACAAAAAAATGAGAGAAGAAAAACTGATTTGAACAAAATCCAATACACGAAACATTCAACTAAAACGTAAAAATTCGAATAGCTCAAGATGCAGGAAGCCGAAATTAAGGAAGCTGATGCCGAGGGAAATCGAAAATGAACTGGTCCAATATATACTTAAACGCTCCAGATCAGTAACCACTCACCTCACATTAGCTTCACATCGATCAAATCCAATGAATACCCAAATGGAAAAAAAATTGAATTGCTAAAGAAATAAAATTGCAGAAGAAAACTGAAACGGCGGAAGTACCTTTGGAGGTCCAGGACTGATCGGAGGGTTTGGAGGAGAGGAGATCGTCGGGCAGATCGAGCTTGCCCTCCGCCATCGAAAAGTGAGGAAGTTGGAGGGAGGGGGAGAGGAGATCGAGAGAAGGAGAAGAAGCGCGCAGTGGATTGGAGCTCCAATAGAGAGAGAGGGAGATTGTGAGTTCAGGATTGAATTTTTGAAATTCAGAGAATCTAGGGTTTCGCAGAAGAGTTTTGTACAACGACACTGAGAGCGGAGAGAGAGAGAGGAGAGAGAGAGAGAGGTGAGAGAAGAAAAGGGTGAGTGTTTTGGGTGGTAGTCAGAACAGCCAAATCAACTAATCAAGTAAACGATTTCAGGTTGCTTGTTTAGTAGAATAAATAATAGTTTATTTAAAATTAAACAATGTTTTGAATTACATAATAAAAAAATTTAACGAAAAACTTCCGACATTGTTTACTTAAACGAACAATCATATTATTACACTAAAATATCAATTCTAGTACTATTAGTTTTTCTTAAATATAATATTAAATATTTCTCTTTTGGATTTTCAGCTTCTGGGGAAAAGGCGCAAAAGAAAGGTTCCATGACAAAACTGTCAAAAAGCCAACGAATTTTTTATTTTTTATTTATTTTTTGCTTTTGCGTTTAATGGCCGTCAAGTCAACTGCGAAATGGACTGAAACGCAGTGTCGTCGCAAAGTGAATACGTTGGGCTTGGTTCGAGTCTTGCATTCTATCCATCCCAAAACTAACCACAACACGGCCCATGAGTTATAATTTTGTTTTTATTTTTATTTATACAAACGAAATTTTTTTTTTTTTTTTTTTTTTTTTTTTAAGTAAACGATATTATCCACTTAGACAAAGTAGATATATGTTTTTTAGGTACAAAATAAACCAACTTTTTTTAATTTTTGATCAAATAGACGAATCAAATGATAAAAACACATGAGAATGAGAGCGTTGAGAACGGAAGCCCAACCAACTTACAAAATCAATGTCGCTAAAACACCAAAAGCATCAAATTTCATCAATCAAATAATTCAGTTTCCGAATGCTTTACAACAAAAGCCAAAATGTAAATAGGAATCCTTGCATTCTTAACTTGGTACTTGGACACGACATCTGTAGTCGCAGCAGCATGCCTTCTTCCGCACAGCGCCTTCTTCCTCTCTGCACACCCTCGCATTTCCGTGTGGAACAGTTTCGATGTGGGCTTCGGCTGCCGATTCCAATTCTGAAGACTGCAAATTCGGAGTCTCATCCGAATTTACAGGGGATTCGGATTGCAATTCTAGGTTTTGGTCGATTTGGGGACTTTCAGCAACAGCGCTGTCCACTCTCTCCTGCAAAGCAATCGCCTTTTTTATCACGGCCCTCCTGAGATCCCTAACTCCAGAATCGACGCCCTTCACCGAATCCAACTTCAACAGCAAGTTCATCAGCGTCTCGTTCACCCTCAGCCGCTCCTTGGCGTCCCTCCTTATCAATTCCACCGCCTCTCGCTTCGAAATCCGCTTCTCGATCTCAACGACCTCGACTCTGATGGCGGCGATCTTCCTCACGCTTTTCCTCACCAGAAATCCTCTGAACGCCTTCTGGATTTTCAGCGCGGAATCCGACCGGCTGCGCTCCGACCCGACGTAGTGGACCGGGATTGAGACTACCTTCGGCGACGGTTCCGCTCGGCGCTGGACCGGGACTTGCCTCGCGTTCTGATGTTGTGACGCGAAATTGGTCTGCGGGTACTGATGTTGCGGGGCGAAATTGTGCCAATGCCTTCTTAAGAATGGATCCATGGATGACGAGAATCTCGAAACCTTGAATGAAAACGACGACGATTTGACTGTTTTGACGAACAAAATTAATCGGGAAACTATTCTAATTTGATGATTGAGAAAAGAAGGGTTTGGGATATTTATATAGAAAAGGGCAAATTTGATCGAGGAAGGGCGCGAAAGTTCCAGAAGTTTCAAGTAATAAACTTGGCATGCTGACGTATATTTGTATAAAGTGTGGGAAACGCTCCCTTTTTTTGAATATGCTAACATTTCGGTACACCATCTATCATATTTGAAAATATAAAAAAATTTAATTAATTGCACTATGATATTTAGTGTACGTGTACCCGACATATTGAATATAATTAAAAAAAACAAGAGCAGTAAATCCAAGAAAATAAAAATATGTATTTTTAGATCAAACAAAGGAATTCGCAAATAAAAGAGCTAAATCTAGAGTGAATGGTGAGTTAGTTACCATTCTGCACACTTTGTTTGGCCTCTTGCCTACCCTTATTTTTATTTATTTTATTACCTATTAAACTGACAAATCAAAGAAGAATCAACGGTCAAAATTAAAAGGACCATACAGAACATAGAAAAATGTCTAATTGGATAAATAGTTCTCTTGGTGATAGGGCATTTGGAAAATAGCTCCCGTGGTGGTAAAAAAAAAAAAAAAAAATCGGATTTAAACCCTTGTAGTGAATTCCGTTAAGATTTAAACCTAAAAAACAAATTTCCGTTATCTTTGTGTTAACCCCAAAATCAAAACTTCATATTGCTGTGAATTTATGCACTCCCTTGATTGTGGCTCAATATAAATGCTTCAATGATTAATCTAATCAAGTAAAAATGTAATTCTATATTGATCCCTTGTGTTTTCTTTATTCCTAAATTGATTTCGTGCATGTTTTGGAGAGGAAGGAGGCTCTGCATCAGTTTGTAAGGCCCTCCTTGTCTCTATGATCTCCTCATTTCTGTGTTCTTTCTCATGATGTGAGATGACATTGAACAACCAGTAAGGCCCTCCTCCTCGGAAAAATAGGCGCAATGATTACTTGATTGAATTTGAAGATTCTTTCATCCATGAGTGAATTTCCAGTGAGCCACAAACAGGAGAAGGAACACCAGCGAAGGAGGAACACGATGAAAATGCACGAAAGTAACAACTGATGAAGGGGAACAAAACCTAACGGCACATAATGACTTAAACATAGCGAAATGCAGGAAAATGCATGAAGCCCAAATGAAGAGATTCATGATCCTAACCCCTTTCAAAAAAAAGAAACTTAACGGAAAAACTAAACGAAAATTTTGATTTTGGGTTTAATTCCTAACGAACTTCACCACAAGGGTTTAAATCCGAATTTTTTTATCACATGCTATCTTCTGAATATCCTATCACCACGAGTATTAGCTACATTGTAATGTTTGGAAATTGAAAGAAAATCAAGAACAAAGCTGAAGAGAGAAAGATCAACACAGAGAGTTTTACAGAGAGATAGATTTAGAGAGAGAAATATGCTTTTGTATTGATTGATGGAATGAAGGTTACACAACTGTTTTTATAAGGGAGAGCCTAACTACTCTAACCAACTTACTAACTGTATTGCTAACTTGTATACTTAATACTCCCCCTCAATCTCAACTGGGGAAACCCAGTTTGAGATTGGAAGAACATCTACAATCACTGAACACAATGTTGAACCATCTGCAATCTTGCAATCCCACACCAAAGTCTCATGAGCAACTCTTTTGACACACCAAATTCCATCATGTTTACCGACAAACTGGACTCCATCAATCAGCTTTTCAACAGGACATTTGAGAGGCTCATCAGCAGAAGGGGGTTCACCCTTCACAACTTTAGTAGTATCAATTCTTAGTACACGCTTTCCAAACCCAACCACCAAAACCTCTTGTTTATGACAGTGCCAACAAACTCGTGGATGAACAGCTTCCCCCTCTCCAACTATTTGAATAGCAATCACAACCTTTCCAGTGATTTGTGGCGTACCTTCTTCATCTGGACCTTTTGAAATTTTCCATACAAAGAGTCGTCCATCTACACTAACACTAGCCAAAAGGTGAACATCCTCGGCAAAGAAAGCCATGTCTGTGACCCTCTGTGTATGAGCTCGAAACAAAGATCTCAATGCAGTGTGTATATTCAACACCCGAATGTTGCCCTGCTACAATCCATAGCATATATACGACTTATTAACCGCAATTTGGCGGCCAAGCACAAGCTGAGGATCCGAACCATACTTGGTTATGGGTGTAACTTCGAGCTGAGGTTGAACCTCACCCTGCAACCTAACGTCCACATCGTAAACCACGTTATTGCCAACCAAATGCAGGCCTTTCGGTAGCTTATTGCTGGGCATTCGAATCCATCTGCCTCTCGCAGGAGTTTCAATCGAAGAACAGCTTCTTATAAAATTGTAACACACCCTCAGGCCGGTTATAACAACTTCTTGCGGGATTACCCTTCGTGGGATTTACCGTCAACAACTTCATTTAACATTGGCTTCGGCCTTTAAACAAAAAAATAACAAACTATAGTGTGGCATCGGCCTTAACTATAGCACCACGAGATCGCCCTTTGTGGATTTTACCAAAATACAACTACTCTTAACAGTGGCATCGGCCTTCACAATTTCAACAACAGAAAATCAACATCTAGGTAGGATTACCCTTCGTGGGATTTACCTACTTACATCACGGAATTACCCTTCGTGGGATTTACCGTTTACAACTTCATCAAACTTCATCGTATAACCGGACTTACTGTAGATTCATGCTAACAATTGAGTTGGTTAGACTCGACATTATAGGCTGTAATAAGGAAAATACTGCACCACTCCTCAGTTAGCTGCTGAACAATCTTCTTAGACATTACATTTCTGAATTTTGACACAAACCATAATCGGAACAACCACAAAATTGTACATACCAGAATGCAAGAATTCAAACGCATTTTTCCAAATATATCAAGAGTTGCAGAAAGATCAAACCCAATAACTTTGCAGACTATCAGTGAAGCAGAGAAAGAACTTCTCGAAAATTCTGAGCTTGGCATTTCGTCAAACACTTGGGCTGCAAATAGGTCTAAACATTCTTCCATACCAGAGAACAGAGCACATATCAAAATTGAAATTTTATATATGAACCATGGATGGCGAGAGGTCCGTGAGCTCTGCATCCCCATTCACCCATCAAATCTTTCAAGAAATTAAGAGAGAGAGAAAACCAGAAATCTCTATCGTTCTGGAACCCGAAAATATGAAGAAATACGCGAAGATGGTGGTGAAAGACGGAGAGAAGTCTCTGTGAGATTAATGCTTCTTGCATTGCGTAATCAACCCTTTAAGTCGATAGAGTTTTGGGAAAGAAAATTTTCTGGGAAAATGTCAGATTCCGGTGAACAAGGGGCAACAATGTCCGGGCAAGTTTCCGATTCCGATGAACAAACAGCACCAAGTTCTGCGCAATTGCCAGATTCCAGCGGAGAAGAAGCACAAGATTCTGGGGAAGCAGCACCAAATTCTGAAAGCCCAGATCCCAGCGAAGCAGCAGAAGATTCTGAGGAAAACACCGAATCCAGCGAGCCAGTACCACCAACTCCTATGAATACACCGGCTTCCAGTGTAGGAGAAACCGCAGGGGAAAAGAATTTTGATTTCGAGGATGTAAGAGCAGCACTTGCTGAGACTATTCCGGGTTTCGTTGGACAACAAGCACACCAAGACTCTGTCCGATTTGTATCTGGTGACAAATTTTCGGATTTCGGAACACCCTCAACATCTTGTTCTCTGAGGATTCAGCCCATGCTAAGAATCAGATTCAAGAAAACCCGGAACGAAAGTATTTCTGGCATTCGAAGCAAGAAACGGAGAAAGAACCCAGGAACAATCACAGAAGCACCGAAAATCTAATGAAAATTTGGAAAGAAATTAAGCTATATACAGATGAAAACTAATAGGAAATGGAACCACCAAAATCAATGGCGTGAGCCTAGTGGCTCTGATACCATATTAGCTACATTGTAATGTTTGGAAATTGAAAGAAAATCAAGAAGAAAGCTGAAGAGAAGAAAGATCAACACAGAGAGATAGATTTAGAGAGAGAAATATGCTTTTTGTATTGATTGATGGAATGAAGGTTACACAACTGTTTTTATAAGGGAGAGCCTAACTACTCTAACCAACTTACTAACTGTATTGCTAACTTGTATACTTAATAACGAGGACCATTTATCCAATTAGGCCTAAAAAAATGCATAAATCAGTTCTCGTGTTACAAACCTGTGTTTCTCTTTTCAAATGCCAATTTTATTCAATCAACGGGCACTTACAACACTTCAAAGTTTCAAACTTATTTCCCTGATGGACAAACTGATATCGTTTATGGCATTCGTGTCTCTCGTTTCTCTTCCCTCCTATGTTCAATAAACCGACATCTCCTACTTCTAGCATAGCAGCATACTGTCGTGAAGTGACCTCTTTATCCATTGCCTCGCGTGTGGCGTATCTTGAGCGTTGAGCCTAAAGAAAGTTCATTCTACTTGGTATTTTGATCCCTGCCCGCTTCAGAATTTCTGCGGAAGCTTGCTTTGCCTTTGCAAGAACTTCTTCCTGTCCAGTTATAATTGGCACCCGTCAGTAAACAATGAAATTTTAGGGCCTGGCTATCTGCTATTAGTCTTCATATGTATGTCTAACAAGCGAAAAGTATGACAGAATACCTCATCCACGTTCAAAATCTTCTTATCCTTCATAATCCACAGACCATTGCACATTACAGAGACTACATTTTCGGTTCGCATACTGTACACAAGGCTGGAAATGCTGCATTGTAGCAAAAGGAAAAGATTAATCTACCTGAATAAATGGCTACGTTGCAGACAAACAACATGAATTTTGTTTTTTTTTTTTTTTAATACAGATTAGATTGGAACCAGATCCGCTGAAAAGCCAAAAACTGCCTTAGATAATCATGGTTCCAACAAATTGCCATACATTTACAAATCAATATCTATGCCACTGCTCATGGAAACTGTCAAAAAAGAAGATCAGCATGACTTTTCATAACAAAATGTGGCATGGATACAGATGTAGTTGATCCTTCTTCATATTTAAAGTTTAAGGGTGTTTGATTGAAATAAAATTACTGCATATGATTCCTTCGGGGATGGTTCTTACCTGTCATGGAGAGGAACCATGGTCCAAGAGGAAGGATTGATAACAACCAAGTCAGCCTGCCAAATCATGGGAGAAGGAAGCTAATCAGCCTCGTGTTTAAAATTCGTTGAGATATGCACAAATGTGTATGGTATGCCTTTACTTAAAGAGAACGCTGTATAAGAGATGAAGCAGATTGACAAGATAAACTAATTGGAGCTAGCCAAAAGTCCAACCTTTTTCCCGACCTCAAGGGATCCTATTTCATTATCCCAAAGTACTGATTTTGCACCATTTATGGTCGCCAACTCAAGAACTGTTTCAGCAGGAAGAGCAGTAGGATCAGTAGTTCCATTTGTATGAACTTGCCGTCCTTTGTTAATCAGAGAAGCCAGGTACATCTCATCAACTGCAAGGAAGTAAACTATCCATAAATTTCGAGGTCCAACCATCAATTTTTCAATGTGCAAACCCCCAAATAAGGAAAAAATGCAAGAGTGGGCGATCAGAATTTCCACCTATGCTCATTCTATTATTCGAGGGTGCCCCATCTGTTCCCAAAGAGACACAGATGCCAGCATCCAGCATCTCTCTAATAGGTGCAAATCCAAGCATTCGCATCGCAGCAGCAGGGCAATGAGAAACTTTGACCCCGCCCCTTGAAAGACAATCAATCTGAAAATACAGAATAACGGCTCCATACCAACTAACAAGTTTTGAACCACCAAAGTTATTGATGAACAAGTAATACAATAACATACATAACACTCCAGAGGCTAAAAAACTCATGATATCTTACTATTAAACACACACAGCTGCATCTACTCCTATTCTGTATATAAAATAGCACGAGCAAGAAAAACTGCAACTCACCTGAGAAGGATTAACCCAAACTGTGTGGGCAGCTAGCAAATTGTTCTGGAGAAACTGTATACTCTCCAAGTGTGTTACCGTTCCATGGTCAACTTTTCGCGTCTCTGTCACAAATTGATTCTCGTATGCTATCTCTGCAACATGCTAAACAATTGAAAACTTGAACTAAATCTATGTTAAACTTCAAAATATCTTTGAACAAGTCCAAAATGCTGGTAGAGTTAGTTGAGTATTATACCATGTGGATTCCAGTTTTCAGTTCCTTGGCAGTGTCTCTTGTTGCAAGCAGCAAATCATCAGTTGCATTCATAATCTGCCTAATTCCTAGCCACACTCTGATGCGCCCGTTTCCGGTGTTATGGTGCTTCTTGTAAAGCTCTTTCTGAGACTGTCCTTAAATGTGTGCGAGCAGTGAGTGTGTGAGGACATTAACTTAACAAAACCAACAAAAAAGTATGAAAGAGCTTAGAACTCAAGTTACCTGGATGCAATCACCGGCGCTCCGGCCTGCCCAAGACTTGGGCAGGCCATCACCTGAGTCCATGGTGGACTCAGCCAAACACGCCCTTAACCCCAGCAACTCCACCGCCCTCGCCATTCCCGACACATGTTGCCCTCCTGCTTCAGCAAAGCAAGTTACCTGTACAAACAAAAAACCAATTCCGCATACGTGGATTAGGCCAGTTGCTCGCCCGAGTTCAAATCCTCCTCGCTTATAAATTAAAATAATTTAGAATATCGCCTAGTTAGAAAGAAAAAACTTACACCAGAGTGGATGAGCTCTATGCCACAAAGCAAGGTGGAAATGTATGAATCTTCCTCGCTCATGTTGGACTCGTAGGGCCAAATCCGATCGTGCAGCCACGTCATCAAATCCACATCATCTGCGATCCCTCTTCCCAGTTGCTGCGACGTGTGCACGTGCGTATTGATCAGTCCTATTATTTTCAACATTTCCAATTATTCCCGTCTAACATTGCTTTTCAAAACTTGGAAGTAAATAAATAAGCAGAGAAATTGGGGATCGGAGAGTGGAGCAGCTGACCAGGGAGGACGATTTGGCCGTTGAGATCGACAACCCGGTGGGCGAGAGCGGAGAACTGGCGGAGTATATCGGAAGACTGACCGACGGCTCTGATCGCGTCTCGCTCGATGACGATCCCGCCGTTGCGGAAGACGTGGCTGTCGGAATCCATAGTGACGATGGTAGCGTTGTGAAGTATAGTCACTGCTGAGGCGGAGTTGGTCGGAGACGACATCGTTTTCTCAATCTTCCGTCGCTTTTGAATTCGTTGAATCTGATCAGTAATCTGAAGGTCTGCAACTTCGGAAAGGAATTGGATAAAGATAAATTTTTTTATTCCTCAATAAACACGTTCTTGAATCGATTTATTTATTAATGAATTGGATGTCAGCCGTTAGCTTGTTGCTGGCTGGCGGGGTTTTCAGTTGGATGCTGTTACTGTTACTGTTAGACTATCTAGTTTGTTTGTTTGTTTGTTTTTTTTATTTTTTATTTTTATTTTATTTTTATTTTTATGAAAGGTAAAATTTGTTGATAACAAACATAAACAAAAGCCCATAAACACAACAAAACCGAACAAAAGATGGGCCTCCAAGACAACAACCAAACAACCGAACCCGAGGGTCATGCCCAAAAAGGAAAAGCACATAAACTATATGAACTAAACCCTAGCCTCTTGGTACCCCCGTCGTGGCCAAAGTACTCCATGGTGACCACAAGCCAGCTTCCCAACCAACATCGGAGATGAAATCCAACCAAGCCCCAACAAAAAGAGAAGACGCCGTCCTTAATCAAGCTCCACAAAGAATCAATTTGTCGCCACCAATGGTAGAAAACATGGGAGGAAGTCAGTGGATCCACTGACAACAGTGTCGAGACCAACACATGGGTGGAAGGTGGTGGTGCGAACACCCGAGCAGAAGATCTACACACCTTCTGATAAAGCCGTTGAAAACGGTGGAACAAGGTGGAAGCAGATCGGTTCAAAAGTGAAATCGAGAGAGGCCGAACCAAGTGGGAGAGAAAGAAGAAGAAAATAGTGAACGCATGGAGAAAGGCAGTGGGGGGAAGAAGATAAGGGAGATCGGAAAAAGAAATTTTATGATCGGAGCAAGGAAGGGTTAAAATGGAAGAACAAGGGTTGGGAAACAGAGGGGAAAACCAGGAAAAGCAGAAGAATAATGGGTTGCCACCGACCTTCACCTCGTCAGCACTGTTTAGTGATATTTTATTTGTAAGTGCATGATATTGGGTTTGATTTTTATAATAAAGTTTCAACGTTGTTTAATTATTATACTAGCCTAACTATCACGGGATAGCCAGTGGTTGGGATAAATTTTAGGTCCGTATTCTACTGTTACGTTTGGGTTTGATTTCAAGTGCTGATGAATCACACGATGATGATTAATAAGAGATTGGGCTCCTAAAAAGATGAACTGCCGTGGTGGAAAAAAAAAAAAAATTATTGTACTAGCCCAAGCCCACACACATACGCGCATGACAATTGGCCTTTCTATATTAGAGTATGTTTTTTCAATTTTTATTTAAATTACTAATTTATATTTTTATTAAAAAAAAAAGAAATGAAATGAAGCAAAAACATAAAGTCACCCCTGTGAGAGTTTTTAATTTTTTCATAAAGTTTTAAAATTAAAATGTGGTGAATTACTTTATCTCTTTTTGGTTCAATTGTAATTTTTTTTTTAATTTTCAAAGAACAATATATGGTATTTTGAATGTCTCACCATTTAGGGTGCTTTCTTTATTTATATAGATAAGTTGATAACAACTCTTCATATGTCATTATTTAAAACAAAATCATCATTTTTTCTTCCAATAAACTAGGGAGACCACATAATTATCATATAGTATACAATCTCATGTTGCAAGTGATTTATACCAACATTTAATGAGAGAAATTCATTATTAGCGTGACATGTACATATCACTTACTATTAATGCGCAAAATTTGCATGCCAAACCCAGATGAATCCATGTGGACACTAACAGACTATAAACCCAACAATCGAAAAAATATAACCCTTGATGGGCTTTTGGATATGTACTGGATTAAAATGAACAAAAATATAAGTGGTTCACTTCATAAAACTTGTGTTACATTCACTGTGTTGCTTGAATTTTGTTGATTAGAAGACTAAAAATAGCGGTCAGCTAATACATCAATTTCACTCTCTCAAATTGTCCAACCCCAACATTGGGGGTTCTCACTCCTTTATATAGACCTCCTGTAAAACCCATTTATTGGGTCCTTCCCACTGAGTATTTATGTGCCACTCCACATAGACTAGCTAGCTAACACCATTTTACCTGTCAACCCGACATTCGGGCATGAAGTGACTGGTGTCCAGTCGAATGCATGTCGGCCCAAAATAAAGTAGCCTATTTCCCCTAATCGGCCTTGGTTACTTAACCCAATCTCCCCGAATGTCGCTCCGACCCACTTCGTGTCCCATCCTTGGTCTTCATTGTTGTTTACAAGTCGCCGTGTGGCTTGAATGTCATCTTAGTGGACATTTCTCTTGAAATCCGTATCGTAATATTGTCAGTCAGCCCACGTGCTCAAGTTGGCGGCCACTCAACGTTCAACCCAATAGGTCAGTGTTCATCGTGCGCGAACACGCCCTTTTACAAGTTTCCTAGCCCTTGGGTTTCTTTTTAGGGCTTTTTCCCAATCTGGTACTTATCTTTGGGCCTAAAAGTGGTTAATGTTAAAACTTACCACATCAGATATTGTACACCAATGTAGTTTAAAAGTATGGTCTCCCTCACATTTTATTTTTTGTTAATGACGTTTTATCATTCTTCCCCTTGATAATGATCCTATCTTCTTCCTTCTTCTTTTTTTTAACTCAAAGTGATACTATTTTGTTACATCAAATGTAGTTCGGTGCAATTGGAAACTACTAGACTCGCCACCTCCTCGTCAAACCACAAATTACAATCTTCGAATTATATCAGAAATAAAAGCAAGAGGCTCTTCAAATCGTCTTTTATAATCTTATGTGAAGTACAAATCGAGCAAGGCGATGTGAAACATTGTTGGCGTGCTGATGCACGCATGTAAAGCCATCTCCGGTGATTTAAAGTAACACTACATTCCCGTCCTCAATAATATGTCCGTAGAAGGACAAAAAGGGGCCCGAACTATACAAAGCAGAAACAATGTAGAGAGAATCACTTCAAAAAGATATATTAGAAAACTCCAAAGTTACCATCTAAATCACCACGTGCTCTACATCTTGTAACATAGTATCTAAGAAAGACCCATTTTCATCTTGCTTGCAAAGCTGTTGAAATGAAATTTTGAGCTGAGTTACATAATGTGTCAGTCATAATTCAACGTCAAACTCGTTATTTATATTTATGATATTCCGTTTACAATTTACAAGCGAAAATAAATGAGAAATGGTTTTCAAACACCTTTTTTCTTCTCTTACACTAAACTTTTTATGTATTCAATCTAAAAACAAAAGGTTATCAAATATGTGTAAAGAGAGAAATAAAGTGTGAGCAAAATGACACCACAAATAAATGTAGATAGCGCTAAAAAGACTAAAGTACCTTATCCCAAGTCAATGTTGTTTGGGTTAGTGGAGTGGGATGAAGGACCTAATCCTAAGACCATCTCCAACGGTTGGGCTAAAAGCTAAATTTTTTAGTCCGAAAAATTTAGTTTTTAGCCTAGAAACAGCTTTTCTGCTTCAACCATTCTAGCCTAAAATTTTAGTCCAGGATTATTAAAGAATGAACTTAGGCTATTTTTTTTTGGTAAATTAATTTTTTTTTTAAATAAATATGTAGACTATCGTAAATTAATTTTATGAACATTTTAATCTAAAAAAATTTAAATTCCGATAAATATTGGGTGGAGTCCACTCCGATTTTTGGGCTAAATTTTGGGGGAAATTTGGCATTGGTTTAGCATTTAACATTTAACCCAAAATTTCCCCTTTGGTTGGAGTGAGTTTGGGGGGAAATTTTGGGGAGTAATTCAGCTTTTAGCCCACCATTGAAGTTGGTCTAAGAGGCCCATACAAGGTAATAATAAACAGCCTTTAGATGACCAATAGAGGTGGCTTCACAGCAAAATCAGCTTTCCGTAAAATATGAGAGAAGCTTGAAAAGAATTCCACTCCGGCCTTGGCCTCGAATGCAGTCAATAACGAGCATTCAAACTTTGCATGGAAGTAGTCAGTTTCTCATATCTTTCGATTCCAATAGCTCTGAAAAAACCAAAAAAAAGAAAAAGAAAATCTTGGATGCATTGCACATACAAGTTTTAGGTGATGGTGAAACATCCAAACATATCGATATCAATTTAGTTGACGGATGTAACACTCCCTTTCCCGTAGGGCATTAAAATTTCAAAATGTCAATGCTCTGCAAGCAAAGGAATATATTTAAAAAAAAAAAAAAAACACTAGTTGTCTATTGTTTTGGTCTGAAAAATTAGTAAATTAATTAAAATGTATTTGTTATATGAATTTTGACGGAAAAACAAAAGCATGATTGAAGTCTAGTTGTATTAAAAAACCGAGTCTATAACAATTCCAATGACTGACGAACTCCAAATAAATATTATATGAAAACCAAATTAACAAAATGAGGACGAAATTAAAAACTCCAATGTCAACTTTGATGAAAATGGAATGCGTGGTGGTAGTGGCCTAATGGCTAATGTCAACTGTGAAAGGTCCATATATTGCTAAATTAACTAACCAGCTATTATTGCTGATTAAGAATTCATAAGACAAGCTTTTATCCAACTAAATTAAAATCAAGCGTATAATTCATATTAAACAAAGATTTAAAGCTTGTTAATTTATAAGAAAAGCTTCAAATTTAACATTTGCAGCATTCATTTAGCGAAGAGTTCCTTAAAAAAAAAAAAAAGAAGGAGACAACAAAGGGAGATTTAAACTCAAATACCGAAGAGAAGAGATGCTACTTTAGCCGACTTGCGTCAAAGTGCAAGTCTACAATGAAGTTATGTATACTTCATTTGTATCCTCTCATGCATTCATCATTCGTTTCACCAATCCAAAACAAACTACAAAAAACTAACAAAGATAGTGTGCAGTCAGGAAAAACGGCAGCTACTTCCTTTCCAGTACAGTCCCGACTGCTGCTTCACAAACTAATAAACATGGTTTAATATTTCGACCATACAAATAGTATTTCGATGAAAGGGAAAAAAAAAAACAACGGTTTAGTATTAATTACATTAGATATGCTGTTTTGTTGCTAAATTACGTGATCAAATGTGTTTAGGTATAGTCTCATGACTATCAGCCAAAGAAGATAATGAAATGTTACTATCAGCCAGGCCACCCATATATCTACCGACCTTAAACCGTTATGCTTAACGGTCTGCTTAGGTGGCTAATCAAATTTAAAAACAGCCTTTTGTTTTCGGATTACATAGTTGAAATTAATTAATCATTTGGACTGCAAATGCTTATGCATATTCGCCCCTTGAATTATTCTTTTTGGGGTCAATTTTCGCCCCTTAGTTTGTTTGCAAGTTGCTACCAACCTTATCAAGAAATATTGAAATTTATATCGTATTCTTACTAAAATATAAATTCCAGCCTTATTTTACAAGATATATTACGTACCCATGAACATGATGCATGGTTTGTACTTCTAGTGATCATTGCAAATAACAATTTGTAAGCTTAGTTGTTTGTAGATTTTAGCCTGCCAAAGAGAGTACTTGCTGATTAAAAGCTAAGAGCAACTAATTAAGCAGGTGACCGAGAAGAGATTTAATTAATAGATATTCAAAATACAAAACATAACAAAAGATTTATATATTACAAAGATAGCTTGAATTTCTTTCATCTCCTTATTCTCTCCGATCCTAATATTTAACAATTAAAGTTATTGACATATTGCAAGACTCAAGAAATCTAAAATCCCACAAATTATACATCAAACCCATATATTTTATCATCAACCAAGCAAGCTATCAGTTTTGTAAAGTGCTAAATATGCATTATAACTAGAACTGGTTGATGGCAACCATCCTAGACGGGGTAAGATGATGGTATGAGCCATAACGCTTAGCCAAGCCACACCCTTGAGGAACCTTTTGGTCACCACAATCGTCCATTTCCATCAAAACCTTGTAGAATATCTCAACATTACAAGGAAGCACAAGAGGACCTCGACTGTCATACCCAAATTCAGACTCGGCTTCTTCAAGTAGCATCTTGAAGAGAGGATGGTTTGCGTGTTCCGTTTTGACCACAAACCTTTGCTTTTGGGAACCGACATAGACTGTAAAGCAGCCTTCAGGAGCCACTTGGCGCTTGCTCGCACGCTTTTTCTCAGGTATCCCGAGGTTGATGTTCGGGCATGACTTGCTCTTGGTGGTCAGAGCAGGCACCATTCCATGAATATTAGTAGGACGACCCCGGCCTATTGATTTGCATCGCTTCCAGGTTTCGGTTATCAAGCCCATCTTACCTTTTCGTGAACAAGAATTATTGAAACTGAACAACGGATAGAAAAAAGATTTATATGCTGATGTTGGGTTTCAAAAACAACACACAACACCACCCTCCATCAATTTAGTTTGAAGGAGAAACGAGAACTTTGTAATATGAACAATATAAACAAAGGGCACGAAAAAATTGTGAAATTACAGGATCGGATATGTGTGGAATCAACCCCTGTCGTAGACCAAATAAACCATGACTTTCACTCTTGGAATCACTGTGTTACTCATACTTTTTCAATGAATAAACAAGTGAAGGATCATGCAAAATATGAATGAAGCGATCGGAAAAGAATCACAAGGATTCAAGTACTGGTGGTTGTGCTTGGTTTTCAGGAATGCCAGGAGGGCGAGGGAGGATACAAAGGGGAGAGGAAGCAGAAAGATAAGCTATCTAGGTACAATTTGCGTCTTTGATGGGGCAATCTTGGCATGGAGAGGGTAGTATATAAAGCCCACATGCATCATTGTTTATTCATAAATGTAACCACTTGTCAACGGTAGGCATGCCTATTTTTCTATATGTGAATACATCAAGTTATATCTTCAGCCAATAGCGTAATATTATGTGTTTAATATTGTTAGTTTAAGATATCTTAATGACGTATTGAAAATGTAAGTGAGTCCTCCCAAATATATAGATATAGGAATACGTACGAATTTACTCATATTATTATTACTACCTGTACAAATAATTTGCCACATGATCTCTAACTACAATCATGAATTGTATTGTTCGGATAAATTTGGTATTTTTCGTATTAGGTATCTTAAGTTTAAGCCTCTACAAATATAGCTTATAAGTTAGTCACAATGTAATCTTAAGAATCATGTCCTCTTGTCAAATTTGTAGTGTTTTCTTTCATTTTGAGTAATATACTTTAGTTTTTGAAATTCGTTCATTTCTCGGTATTCTAATTTTTAATTCTAGAACTGATTACAAATATTATATCTATGTGATAGTTTGAATTTAAGATTTCAAGGACAAAAAAAATTAATGGTGGGCTACGTCAAAATACACTTGAAATTGTGTGGGTGTGAGCTAGTTAGAGTCTACACCATTACTGACGGTGGTAACAATTTTTTTTAATACAATAATATATTTACACTAAATTTGAGACGAAATCTCAATTCGGATTGACTACCTATTCAGTGTTCATATATGGCAGATGATCATTTGCTGGTAGTGGTATGTAAAAGCAAAGGTTCTCAATATTAAGTACGCGTATTCATTATTCATTTGTTGACAGTTAAGAAAGCTAGCATTTGAGTTAGTAAATCTATATATGATGACGGCTCAGAAGAAAGCTCCAAGCAGAAAATATATATACCTCCCTTCGATAAACCCTAATCCATTCTATGTATCACGTGAATAAATCAGTAAGTATACAAACTTAGGCTCACCTTATATGTTCGATGAACCAGGCTTAGCCAACTATATATTGTCAAGTGGCCAATAAAGTGTATACCTTGGCTTTGATTAATATACATATTTATGCAATACCTGCTAATTGGTTAACCAAAAGAGGCGAGCAATAATTCAGGCTTTTTAACAGAGTAATCTTACATTTATCATATTTTTCACACTCTATTTGTATCACATCTCTAATAGAGGTTGACCCCGCCAACACATATGGATTTCATCTCTATTAGAGAAGTGGTACGAATGTGGTATGTAAACTGTGGTAAGAATATCAATTTTGTTTTTACAATCTCTAATACAAATCCTTTTTCATAGACTCCATTTGTAATTGTGAGAGATCTTAAATTCGATACTTGACTTATATATAATAGGGGTAACCTATTTTGTAGGCTTCACCCAAACCTCTCACCCTTGATAAGAGTACATGTTTTATCTTATTAGAAAGGTAACAACCAATATATATGTTCCAAACATCTCCCAATTAGCTTAGAGGTTTTTAATTCCAACACAACAATAAGTGAAGCTGCTGGAAATCTCCACGAGCGACCAAAATAAGTCGAAAACCCTTCTAGCATGTGACATCACCAAGAGCTTAATTGATTGTTTATAAAATTTATTCGTCGGTCTGAAAACTGAAAAGCCAAATTATTGTCTATAAAAATGATGCGACTAACCTAAGTAACAGACTAATTACGATTACTGAAGAGATCACGATGACTAATGCATCAAACATTATCACGTTTATAAATTACGATAAAGTGCCACTTGTCGAGTTAGATGATTAAATACTTGCCGCATCTTATAATATATTATATCTTCAAATTTAGCTACGTAAAACATATTCAAAATGATTTCTCATTAAGTAGACAAATAATCTGAGGGACAGATATAGATCATGCGTTGCAATCATGCTTGTTAAGTAGATATAGAATAACAATTTTAATAGTGCCATTTAGTACTATGATATAGCGGTATTTCTCTTCACTTGTAAGTAAGAAGTCTTAGGTTTGATTCTCGCCAAAAGCGAATTTAAACCACATTATTGCAAGCTCATTGTGAGGCTTAGCTCACTCCTCAACCCTTATACTATCTCCAACCCTTGGGGATAAAGCTTAAAAATTTAAGCCAGAAAATTTTAATAAGTCATATCCCAAAAACTGCTTTTCTCCTCCAACATAAGGCTTAAAATTTTAGCTCGAGATTATTAAACAATGATTTTAGCCAAACTTTATGATAACATTTTTGAAAATAAAATTTATGTAGATTATCCTAATTTATTTTTATGAACATTATAGTCTAAAAATATTTAAATTCCTATTAGTAATTAAAAATCATACAAATGTATAAGTATTTATAAAGTTTAAGTTAAATTTGATTTAAATTATTTTAGACGTTAGATTTAATTTTGGGCCGTGATTTTTTTTTTATTATTATTTTTTTTTACCATTACATTTGATCTCGTTTGATCATAGTCGTTAGATTATAAGTGAAAAAAGGTTTGAAATATGATAGTTTGGTGGGTTCAAAATAATTTAAGCCAGACTTAAATTCGGGGGAAATCTAGCCCAGATATATATTTTCTTCCCATAGCTTATATAAGGCCATGGTTGGAGATGGTTTTTTTTTTTTTTTTTTTGGGGGGGGGGGGTGGGGTTGGTTTAAAGTTTATATTTAAAGTTTTATCCCATGGGTTGGAGATGGTCTCAGTGTAGAGAATATTGTTTGTTCAAAAAAAGAAAAATAATAGTAGACTAAACTGTTGTTTGACCTTATGAACTATTATTTCAGTTGAAATTGACCTCTTAATTATTTTTTGGTAAATAACCCCTTGAACTATTTGAAATTAGTCAATTAATCTATCACCGTCAAATTCGATGAAAGTTCATCCACTTTGCTGTTAAATGCGTGTCTAATACATAATTTCCTCTTAAGAGTAAAATCGTACCAATATTTGATGTCAAAATAAATGAAATTTCTTTCTTAGATGGCAAAGGCTTTAAGACTGAATACTATGAGGCTTGGAGCAGACGTAATAGTGTTTTCTCGTTGTGTTGGGAAGGATGGGAGAACGTTTGTTTCTCTCTCTCTGTTAAACCGTAGCTTGGAAACTTGATTCTCTTGGTCTTAGAAGCTGTAGTTTACATGATTGTAGTACAAGGACCTGCAGAAACGGCGCAAACTTTTTGTCACATCTTTTTGTCAAATTGAAAAGCAACCGACTCATATTGTTCTCTCTTAGGCCGACGCAGACCATTGGATTGCTATCCTACACCTTTTTGAGGGGTACTGGAAAGGAAGACTTTGTGGTTCCCCCCAAAATTTCTTTTTCTTTTATGGTGGTAAATAATGACAACTACATTTTAGCCGTCCCTGATTCTTATTCTTTTGGGTTTATAATTTTGTACCGTAACTCTGGAGAACATGGCATTTCTCAGGAAGAAGATCCTTCTTATTTAGCCATGCTTATTTAAGCGGAGAGGATCTTCTTCAGCAGGTAATTCCTTAAAGAGCATGGTGCGCGTATAATAATTTACAACCTTTGGGAGGATGATGAAGGAAAACTGGAACTCGATTTGGACACTGATCCTTTTGACTCTTTTTCATTTGATCGTTGTTTTTTATCCGAAGTCTTGTAATTATTGGGTACCTGCACTGCACGTTCAGATTTGAGTTCTTATCTTTCGTGGATGAAATGACAGGATATTCAAATTAATTAGAGGAGTCAATGAGGATGAGAAGAACATTCAGATGGCAAAACGCTATCCCAGCTTTAGACACTACTTAACTGTCGGCATTTGTTTAGGGTATGTTTGAAGAACTCACTCACTTCAATGAATGTCAACATTCACTGTGACAGAAACCGTAATTCTCGAAGAAGACAGTTTCACATATGATCTTACATCAGATAGAACTTTAGAATTATTCCTCATGGAAAAGATGTTGAACATCATAATATAGTGAATGACATGATGTTAACTAAGGAGGTAACGTACAGACCTTGCAACTTCCAGAAGGAATGTCGTCAAAAGATGAAAATGTAATACCTTCGAGACTAAATCTTGAAATAGCATTTTACAGATGACCGTTTAAATGTGACGCTTGGTTTTGTAAATATCATATTGATGTCCAAGGGTTCAGCATATATCATAAAAATCGACTGATTAAGGTTAGTTGTCAGTGTTTTTTGTCTTAGAATGTCTCATTTAAATTGTTGGTGGTACTTTGCTAGAATAAGGGACAATAATGACTTGCATTCTTGTACGGTATATTCTGTTTTCTTCTCTTATTTTGCCTGAAAAAACGTCCTTAGCAGCCGTTTTGGAGGCTATGGAATCCTGCTGGCAGTGATGGTCGTGGCGTTATAGGTATTTTGTATACTTCTCAGGCAGAGTAGTTCTTGTGTTTCTCTCGGTGTTGCAGAGACTAATTGTAATGTGGATTAGTTCTGTTACCCACTCTTGTCATCTTTCTCCTTGACAGGTGTTTTGGAAGCTAATTTTGTTGAACCAGCTCACGACAAACAGGGATTTGAGCAGACAACTGTGCTTTCAAGACCAGAGGTAAAATTGGTTAAAATTCAAAAGGATTACTGGTTTGTTCTTTTCCTAAATACCGCTTAAGTACTTGAGGTTACATGTATCTAACTTACTGTGAGCCATTTTTTTCTAGGGGCAAAAATTGCCAGACTGTTGGTTATGCTCCAAGAAGACGTACTACTGATTTTCCAGAAAGAGAACCCTTAGCGTCTGGTAGAGGCAAATCCTGTCTCGTAAATCAGAATTGCCATGGTTCTAAGTTCAGCAACAAACTTGAAAAGGGATCGTCACCCGTAAATGCTTCAAGTGAAGATGGGATCTGTTATGAGGAATTACACTCTTCTATTGAACCCCAGCACGATCCTGCTTCAGATGAAAGAGTCCCTCAAATGCTTACGCGTTCAGTCAAAGGCATTTTATTTTACCTTTACTTCTCACTTATGCTTATAGCAAACGCAAAAGAGTTAAAAGATTCTTGTGGACCTTATGGTTAACCATCGAGAATTGGACGGTTAATAGAAAGTTGTGTTCACTAAAATTTTGCTAACCACCACCACAAGTTTTCTCACTGCTTATATTTGCTCCCACTAGCAGACATCCGCTACAAATGGAGTGGGGCAAGTTTCTACAGATTGCAATGCTGAGTGTTCAACCAAATCGCAGGAGGATTATCATGAAGCGACAGAAAGGTTCTGTGAAATTGAGCTCTTTACCTTCTTTGATTGTGGGAATCGTCCTTTTATCCAAAACTTACCATTTCACTGTTGTCTTCTTCTTTTTGCAGTTTGAAGAAGATTGTCAATCCAACAATGGCTAAATTGCTAAACGAGCGCAATTTGTGAAAGGTGTAAATCTCTTGGAAATGAAGTCAGCGTGCTTGATTTTAACATCTATCTTGAATTTGTACGTTATATTACAACATTAAATTTCAATACTCATGTTTTTCACTCTTCGTTTAAATCAGCTTGAGCTGGGCAAAACAAAAAATAAAAGAGTTGGAGAAAGAGCAATCGACTTTCCTTGAAATAATAGTGCAAGAAAAGGCTGAGAGGGAACAAGAGGGGGAAAGACGAAGGAAAAACCTATAGGTGAGGATTTACCACCAACCTCTCTTAGCATCTTCACGTGTCCATTGTTTAAGATTTTTTTTTCCTCTGGCTGCAGGGGGTTTCTAACACCGTCGGTAAGTTGCTTGAGAAGGTGAAACTTGAAAGAGCTAGAAGGAAAGAAGCTACTAAACCCTAAAGTTGCGTGTGAATGAGGCACATGCACGAGCGTCCGGGCTTGTTTTAACATGTAGCTAAATGTTAACGCAATGGGGAGGACTTTTGTGTGGGAAAATATTGGTAGACCATTTCTGATAAAAACCCTTAGCCACTTTAGGACCAGTTCAAAGTTGTCTTAAACCCTAAACAATTACAAATCACAAGCTAACAGAGCACAGAAATATTCGTGGACGGAGGATTGATGTGAAATATGTCTTAATTGTTATATCCAAATGTTTTTCATCTCATACATGAACAGAATCTCTTTTTGCTACCATGGCAAATAAGCTTTTTTGACCATGATAAACAATCATACATATGGATCATAATTATTTAGATGTCTGAAAACTAAGGATTCTGGTTTTGTTGGGTCCTATGAGGGGACGGAGGAGGAACATATGGTATCCAAGTTCTGGGGTCTCCAAGGCTGAACGCAGGCAGCGGAGGAGGAGGAGGATAAACTGAGGGGATATAAGGAATCCAAGTCCTGGGATCCCCCAAGTTAAACGCTGGCGGAGCATTTGGGGCAGAAGGGTTCGGTGCCGGAGGGAATTGTGGGAATCGGAAAGGCAAAGACGGTGGGCCCCGGAATGGGAATGGGGGCAAAAATGGCAAAGCAGGCAGAGGAGGAAAGGGCAGGGAAGAAAATGGCGGCAGTTGAGGCCAAGGGAAGAACCCATACGGTGGGAAGTAAGGTAGGAAGAATTTGGAGGAATTGAACGAAGTTACCAGTTCACCCTCCACCTTCCTGTTTCCACACAATGTGAGATTTTTCTTAGGTGACAGGAAACTCAAGGCGTTCATGTTGTAGATGCAGAGGTTGTCTTGTTTCGATTTGACTGAGATTTCGTCTGCGGTGGTTCTTAAGGAGGGGACATTGCAGGAGGAGGAGGAGCTGCCTATTAAGGTTGCCTGGCACATTGACTCAGGGCAAAGCCACTGATGCAATTGACTCCATCGACAGAGGGGATTTCAAGTTTATAGACTCCGCACTTGTATGTGGTTTTGTTGACCTGGAAGTTCATCAGTGATGCTGACTTGAGGGATTTTGCTCCGAATTTGCATTTTATGAGGACATCCGCACCTGATCAGTCAAAAAATCAAGGGTCTTAGATTCAAATTTTGTTTTGAAACTAATAAGTAGTAAGTAAATTAGCTACATTCATCATTTAAACAAAAAAAAAAAAAAAAAATCCTAAAGTGCTTTAGAATGACAAAACTTTCAAAACCTAAAAAGTCTAGAAAGTGCGCATTTTATAATGTTTGACAAAAAAACTTAGAAGTTAGAAAGTATTTTCACTGTGTATTTTCAGAAAATACTTGAACTTCTGTGTTATATTTAGACAAGCAATTTTAAAGTATCAATGAGCTTTAGACTAAATTATTAAAAATGCAATAAATACAATCAATGAATTACTCAAACACTACAAATCTACTGCTAATTCACTACAAAATGCACTACTTTTAAGTTCAAATCATACCTTGAAATGTATCATTTGAAATCTCTCCAATATATTTTTACAGTGCACTCCTAAGCATACCATTATAAACATTTGCTCTGCTTTTAACAAAAGTGCTTACAAGCAAAAACGCGTATTTATAGATTCTAAATCAAACTATGCTGTATTTCAGAGATTATATATCTGGGAGAAAGTAGCTGCTCCTAGAGAAACAGTTGCTTAAACAGGTATCACAGTAAATAGCTCCCACGACAGTGATCTGAGCTGTTGGTGGTGTGGATCTAGCAGCCAGAGCAGGAGAGAGGATGGCAAGAGATGCAAGAAGCAGAAGAAATGAAATAATTGAATCCATGAGTGTTTGTTGCTAGCTGGTCTGTGTTATGTAGCTGGAGGATTCAAGCTCTCCGTTTAATGGAGCCCATGAGTATTTGGTGTTAAGACCAACTGTAATCAGAGAGATGAAATGCTTTATATATTCAGAACAAAACAAAGACATGTGAAGAACCCTGTTGGCATGATTGTCAGGGAAGAGGGAGGGATAGACGAGAAAAATTACATGCAAATGCTAAAGTGACAGTATTCCAAACACTTCACGAGTTACTATATATTTTAACTTGCACTTATGATATTGTATAATTAGTTTTGGAATATTGACAACTTGACGTTCCTATTACATGTAAGTTCGTGAGGGTTTATTGTTGGGATAGTAGGGCTTTAACTTCTGTTGTGAATTCTGGACGAAACAAGTTGTAACTAGATATGGGGTTTTTCGCCCTTTTTTGTTTTTGACATTTTGCATTTGGGGCTTGGGGATCATTTTCTCTTGGACTCCTCCCCCACATTGTTTGAAGACCACTAGATGATTCAATTTGAAGGAAATTTCTTTGTCATGCACAACTCTCCATATATCTGCTAGCACTGGTCCTTACACTATGTCCGTGTGAGAAATTTATAGAGTGAGAAGTTAAAAAAGTAAAGAACGGGAGAGGGAAGTTATCTTTATCTATTTGAAACATATTTTTTGCGTTTTGGTTGTTTTGATGATGTGTGGGTGAGAAAAAAAAAAAATTTGTGCAAAATTACTTCAATACCCATTAATTTAAAAATGTTTTTCTTAATTATGCATGAAAAAATATAATAATATTTCCTTAAATTTTTAATTGAAAAAGAGAATTTTATTAATAAATAATATTAGGCTTAATTATTACAATGGAATCTGGATTCTCACCAGATCCTCTTTGTGAGGATTCTGAGAATATGTGAATTATATCTGTTCATTGCAATGGCGGATCCAGGATTTTATACTCGGAGGGTCCCAATTATAAAGGTCAAAAAATTTATAGACAAAAATAACATTGAAAATTTACATATAATACATTTCATTAAAAAATCATATGCAAAACAATAGTACAAATTATAAAATCATAATTCAGGCATTACGAGGTTTCATAAGTTACTATGGAGTACCTAAGTTATTGATTATCTAATATGAACCACTAAATTTAAAACACCGGTCAAATAAAAGTCCCCAAACTCCCACTATCTTTCTAATCAAACACACCATTTTTCTATTTTACCAGTTACCAAACATCCACATTCTCTCTTACTAAGAACAAAGCTGTCATACCTCCACCAACCGCCTCCCTCCCCATTCTCCAGAAGCCATGGCAGCTCCACCCCTAAATTTCACCAACCCATGACAAATCATATCCATCTTACTAACCTTATGAAGGAAATTTCACCCATAAGAAAAATTACTAAGATGGTTGAAATAATTTGGGGAAATTTGGGCTCATGTACTGCCCCCGCCAGACGACAGAGAAAGGTTGGAGGAGAAGTGGGTGGCACCGACGGATGAGACCATGGCAGAAGCAAGGAGGAGAGAGGCAGGAAGGGTCCCTATTTTCTTTTCTCCATGCGTGGTCATCTTCTCCGAGAAAAAGACAGCCACTGCAACATGCAACCTACAACCTACACAAACCTCATGCTCAAGTACGAGGGGTCCTCGGAAAATTTATAGCAGTGATTTAGGATCGCCGACGGGTCTTGGGACCTCCCAGATCCCTATGAGGATCCGTCATTGGTTCATTGTATATCGTACGGTCATAAATCATTTTAAATATTTTTATTTAAAATTAAATACAAACAGTACCTAACAAAAATTGACTGCACGATATACGATGAACGGACATGATTTACAGATCCCCATGATCCTCACCAAAAGGATTAAGACAGGATCCTGTTGGATTATTATGGTGTCTATACTTTACCCCTAGTATTATTTTAATCTCTGAACCTTCATATTAATTTCTTTAGTCATCGAACTTAACAATGTCTTGTACTATTGGTCATTTTCCGTAACGCCGTCTATTTTTCCGGTAAACTTAAGGGTATATTAGGAACTTCATCCCACATCACTAAAATTGAATTTAAAAATGATAAATGAGAAGAAGAAAAACTCTTTAAATAATCAGATTTCTTTGTGTAAGAAAAATTGTGACATCCCGTCCCGAAATTATCGAAAACGTATGTGTGAAAAGACTGTTTTGCCTCTAGTTCGATTTTGTTACGTATTTTGGTTGTTTTTGTGTTGTGTTGGCATGTCTTTGGGCCACACACACACTCCCACACCTGCACCTGTCCCTGTCCCTTTCCCTGTGAGTTCCCCCGAGTTCCCTCTCCTCTCATTTTCCATTGAAAACGTACGGCACACACCCAAAACCCCTCAAACCTTTACAGATCGAGGGAACCAAGTACACCTTCAAACTCGTGAGGCTCGTGCGAGTGCAACCATACCATTTTCAGGTAAGTTTATCACCGTTTTCACGTCGATTCGACGAGGTCCGTTTTGGATACTATTCATGCAAACGTAAATGCTTACGTTTTAGGGAAAATGGAACTCGTAGGTAGCTTGGTGAGGTCCCCAGGAGTCTCGGAGTAGCTCGTTTGAAGAATTTAGACGTCGGGATCACCGTGTTCGAAGTTGGCCGGATTTGGAGTTTGGTGACAGGTAAGATTTCGTGAATTTTAGCCTTTAAAAGTGGTACATCGTGATTCTCCTAGGTCTAAGCTTCGTTTTGGTAGTAATTTCATGAAAATTGGACGAAAAATGAGTGAGATATGAACGTTTGAAGTTTTCGCGATTTTCCGGCGCCGGCGACGTCGCCGGAGTCTCGCCGGAGAAGGAGACGGAATATTCCGTCAATTCTGACGGAATATTCCTGACGCCGTTAACGGAATCCGTTAGAACTAACGGAATATTCCTAACGGCGTCAGTTGACGCCGTCAGCGTGCCAGGCACGTGCCTGTGCGTGGCCGGCGCATGTGGCCGTGCCTTGGCCGACGCGTGGGGGCGCGTGCGGCTGTGGAAAATTTTTCTAAAATTATGGGTGTGATCCTGAGGTTGTGTAGAGCACGTTGGTATATTCAATTGTCCATTTTGAGCAATGTATGAGAAGTTATTACGAAAGGAAGGTTATGTGTTTTAAAATTAACGTTTTTATAGTATTTTCGCATATAGGTGAGACGTATCCCGAGGACGAGCGTGGTCACTCGAGGCAGGGGGGTTACGACCCTTCCACATACCAGTGAGTGAGCTTTTGGTTTTCCGTATATACCTATATTTTCCCAGAAATTGTTAAAAAGGGTTAATTGTTTTATGCCATGCACCATATTATTATTGTTTATGCATCATTACGTGCATTATTAGTTGCATACATGTACATATGCATATTCGGGTGCTGTGGATGCACAGGTAAGTGCCAGGTAAGCGTTATTTCATATTTGCATTCAGTAGTGGTTTGAGATGCTTAGAGAGCTCATAACCTGCACTCCCGGTGTTAGTGCTCCCGCCCAGAGTAGGGCACAGTCCTTCACGTGATGTTCACCTCCCGCACCACACGCTCAGCTTGGATCCAAGTTAGTTGCATAGTCCTGTCGTACAGACCACATTAGGTGGTTCCGACTCGTAGGTGATCCGCGATTATTCGCACAGAAAAAAGAATTTTGTTTTTTAATTCTCTCTCACCCTCTATCTTCCTTCGGTATCACCATTCTCTCTCTCCTCCTTCCCCGTCAGAAAAACTCTCTCTCTCCCCTTCTTCTACGGAAACCCCAAAGAAGCTAAAGATATCTGAAACTGAAATCGAAAATGAGCTACCGCTGCTGCTGCAATTCTGGAAATTGCTCGATCATATTTGTTTCGAGCTATTATTAGTAGCATGAATCGGATCCCGACCTTATGCCTTTTGCTCTGCTTGTCTCATTTGGGGTTTCTCGTGAAAGGGGAGAGACGGAGAGAAGGGAGCGGTGGGGATGGCATGAGAGAGAGAGAGAGAGAGAGCTGAAGATTTGTTTTTCTGTCCACCGTTGTATTTCAACTCGATTAACTTTCAGTAAACGATTGAGATAATTAAAAAACAGTGTTGCCAACTTGTCATTGTTTATGCTGCAACCAGTTTTATATAGCTTCTTACTGTTACACTTCAAAACGCCAGATAAATCTTGGTAATTATGTCTGAGTATTATTAACTAGGTAATTGTAAATGACGCTTCAACGCAGTGCGAGAAATAAATTATGCCTATCCGTTCTGGTGAGGGTTCGACTTCCTACTAATCATCCTCCTCCTAACAATTAATCATTTAATCGGTCCCTAACGCTATTGTTTGTTAATATATATATAAACTAGTTAATTAGCTGGAGGCTATGTTGCACCAGTACTTCAAATTTGGACAAGGGTGAGTATCGGATACCTACATCCCACGATACCTTTCGATACATATCGGATACTTCATTAGAAGTATCGTTGACTTTTTGTGTAGTTGACTATCAGATACTTCTCAAATACTCTGAGGATACCATCGAAATACTCTAGAATATGGTCAAGATACTCCTAAAACATTGATCTTGAATTAAGTTAGGAATTTGGGTTGTTGTAGTTTTTAAATTCCGTTGTGGATTTGGGAGACTCGCCAGGACATTTAGAGATGGATGTCGCCCCATCAGAAAGGATAATCATTTTGGTCCTGGGAGAGGCAAGGATCAATCTCAAGAATGTTAGGTTTTTCCAGCCTATGATAAGTTGTCATAAGTCTATAAGGATTATAGTCTTAGATGATTAAATTGTTTTCCCAATTGGAGTTAGTTTCTTAATTGGAGTATGATTTATAACTATATTCCAATTAGGATTAATAATCGTTATTAAACAAGACCTTTATTATGTCTATATAAAGGGGCTATTGTAGTTTTGAATTAGGAGGAAGCAAAACAATAAATTGTATACCACTCAAGGGATTAGAGTGAGGAGAACATTGTAAAGTGTGTGCGAGAGGAAAGAAAATAGATAGTGTATTTCTTGTTCTTGTTCTTTCAGATTTTTCGTCAAGTCCTAGTTCTAGAGATTTGGCAAGATTATTGGTTGTACTCATTATTGATATAGTGAAAGATTATTGTTAATGTCCGGTGAACGTAAGCACATATTGCCGAACCACGTAAATTCTTGATGTTATTTATCATGTTTATTTGTTTTCAATTTCCGAAGTTTGTTATATTTTTTCTCATTCTTAAACGCGATATTCTCAATAAAGAATTAAACACTAAGCAGTGTTCTATTTTGTTAATGCTATAAGATAAAATGAATGTTTCATTCACTCGATAGTGATTTAACTTATATAATGAATTATGAACATATGGAATATATTTTAGAAAAGATGTATTATTTTAATTTCCATATTTTTACTATTGTATGCTTATTTTTTAGAAATTTTTGTATCGACATACATTATCATACCAGATACCTAACTTGTATCCGTATTCGTATCCGTGCAACATGGCTAGAGGTGAATAACATGAAGAAGCAGAGCAAGTAAGAAAATGAAAGTGAAATTAACATAAATATATTCCAACGTAGTTAAAACTGAACATACACTCTCACTCTTTTCTTTTCCCTTTTTTTTTTCCCTGACATGCATGTAATAATTCGACGATGACGATCAGAGCCAGAGGGCCCCAGCCTCCTTAAGAAGTGGGACCAGGGACCCATTGATATGGGAAGCCATGACTCTATCCATGGCGCCGACAAGCTTGCCACCAATGAAGACCACCGGAACCGCCGACGAGTTGCCGAGCAACCTCATGAGTGCCCTCTCGATCTCCTTCCCTCTGGGGTCCTGATCCAGCTCGTACACCGTTGTGTTCACCCCCATCCCGCAGAAGAGCCTCTTGACGGCATGGCACATGCAGCAGCTGCTCACGCTGAATATCACCACCGCGCTCTTCGAGGCCAGCCTTGCCACCCGCTCTAGTGGATCCCCCATGCTCATCCTCACCGGCACGTAGTACCCCCATGACTCAGCAGCTGCCTGGTAATGCATCATGATTAACAATGCACTAATACAATCCTAATCTCTCCTCTTAATTATTAATTAATTGGACCCAAAAACGAACAAAAAACCCCACTAAGTAAAATCGTAGATTGCAACTGAGAGGAGAGAAGTGAAGAGAAGTTGTTTATGGTTTGAAAATTGAAATTGGAATTTGAAAAAAGTGAGAGTGAGGTGCGGATTTTATAGGGATGTATGTGAGGGGTAAATTGGTAATAATGAAGGGTTGGGAGGGGTCAAGGGGGTTGCCTGTGTGTTGTCGCAGGGCGTGCGAAGAGGATGTCGTGGTTTTTGCTTTAAAAGGATTGTTGTCTGTACTACAATGTACAAGGAGGGGAGAGGAGCGTACACGTGGACAAAATACATACTCGTATTCTCTGGTGGTCACTGGCGGATGCGGCGGTGTCAGGAGGTGGAAGGCGGCGAATGGGGTATTTTTGTCTACGGAAGTTAGGGAGGGGTACTGTGTCAGCTCAATTTTAAGCTGAAATTTAGTGCTTTATTCAGATTATGTTGGAATTGAAGCAGGCTTTAATAAAAGGGGGCAAACGAGGCAGAGGGAGGGATTAGACGGCTGCGCTGGTCCTAGTTGTCGAGAGCGTTGTTATGTATGACCAAAAACTTCTGTTTGCAAATTCTGACGTGACCCTTACGCGCATGTCTCTAATCTTTTTCTTCTTTTTTGGTTTTTTGGGGTTTTGGATTTTGGTTCCATCAGCAGATACAGTATTGGAATGGCCATTGGCCATTGGCCAGAGATTGGTGGGAACAAAGGCGAGATTTTTTAATGTAAACCGTCACATAAAGTGGTACATCATGTGTTTTTATAAAAAATGTCGATTATGTGTGTTAAAAGGTTAATAACTTAAAAATTAAAATTTTTTACCATTTGCATAAAAATACGTGATATATTATCTATATTCTCGTCATAATTAAAAATTTCTTGAAACAAAGAACATGATCGTGATGATCAACGGTTTTTCTTTCTTGAGTTTTGCAATTTGACCCCCACACAACTCCCATCCCATGGAAAAGTAGAACTGCGACATCTAGCAGCATGCCACATTGCCATGCATGCATGCTGGTGTTTGAATTATTTTCATGTTTTTGTTGTCTGTAGAGTCGTGTCTTCCTGCTAAATTAACTACTTTTTACTTTTTCTAAGCTAATTGACCATAGTAAATAAGCTCCATATGGTTAGTTTACTTTAGTGTTCACTGTTCACAAGGTTCTACTAATTAAGAGATTTTTTATTGTGACCGAAATACAGAAGATACATTATGTGTTTTTATATAAGTAATAGGAAATTTTATTTTTTAAATTATTAATTTTTTAACACACATATCCTATCATTTGTATAATGACACGTGATGTACCACCTCGCGTACCAGTCACATTGAAAAATTTCTCCCACTACTTAACGCATGGAACTCCAAACACTAAAACCCTCGTGCGTTAGTTTATTAGAGTAGTGTATATATTGCACTTCACTATTAATTTCGTACGTTGAGAAGTTGTCCTACAATTAGACAAATTCTTTAACCTCTACTGAACGTGTGCAAGTGTGCGCCTGTTTCTCTAATTCTATCACATAACTAGTAACATGATTAGAAAAAGCAACATGAGTGTATATAGTCTGTAAAAGGGCAAATTTTCTCTTACAACGGGGTTATATCTCTTAGTTAATTTCTATAGCTCTTATCATGTCGTACCAATTGTAGGTGCAATTATATGTCTATTTCTCTCGTCATGTTATTGATATTGTGAGATCGATGAGAGAACTTAATGAGTGAGAAAGACGCTTAATTAAATATAATTGGTGATAAGCAGATTTTCTCCAACAATTGAAGTATATCTCTTAATATCTACATCTCTTATCATGTGGTATATATGAATAGACATATATATCGCACATGACAAATTAGATTTTCTCCGAAGTATGGCTTGGACGTCCTATATATTCATGTTAGTTTTCTAAATTAGTAGTGTATGTAATTGACGACTGTCTTATATATCTATTTTTTAAGAAAAAAATTAGAATGAGATGCCTCATTTTATACTTTTCTAGATCAAATATTTGTTACTTTCCAACTTCAGATTAAAGTGTTTTCACTTTTATTAAGAACACTACTTCGTTTTTGAAAGAATAGCACCAGCTACTGCTAAAACCCAATCACTAATGGACACGTGTCCAAATATTGAAATTGGAAACCCAGATTGGACACGTGTCCATTTGTATTGAGGTTAAGTAGTGTTCTTTGATTAAACTATATATTTCAGGTATATTCTTAATTTAAATGTTTTTCAAATTCATTTTAAATTCATTACTATGTCAAAAATCTACTCAATAATACTAATTAATTTATTGTTATCTTTATGGAATCTCATCCCTTCCTCAATTTAAGGATTCAATTACATTTAGTGAGGGTTGAGATTAATTTAATAATCAATATATGTCTAAATTATTTAAGAAATTTCAAGATATCCAAGAGCTCTTTTGGATATACTTTTTTCAAGATTAACTAGCATTTTTACTAAGAATTGTTTCTAAAAATATCTTCATTAAAAGCGCTTTCAGTCATTTTGAAAGCATATCCAAACAAGCTATAAATCACTTGTAACCTTGCTTTATACAAAAAGTGTTTGTAACTTTTTTCTTTATTACTGTAATTATTGTTGTTGATGGTTATTTTTCATTCTTTATTTTCATTTTTAGAAATTCAAGTCTAATTGAACTAAAATGTACCATCGTTCTTTAAAAATAAACATTGACATGTACCAAGACAATTTATTCTCACATTGAAAAGTACCTTTACTAAATTAAAATGTATTCATACCGAATAAAAATGTATGCTTACTAAATTGAAATTTACCCATATTAGCTTGAAGTGTACCAACAAGTTTTACAGCTACACATAACTTGATGTTAGCTTTTATGTCACAACCCGGCCCCTAGCCCCCACCACATCCCGGGCTCGACTCCACCGTAGATATTGTCCGCTTTGGGTTCCGATCATGCCCTCACGGTTTTATTTCTAGGCACTCACACAAGAACTTCCCAGTGGGTCACCCATTCAGGGAATGCTCTCGCCTGAACTCGCTTAATTTCGAAGTTTCGATGGAACTTGAAGCCAGTGAGCTCCCAAAAGGCCTCATGCTAAGTAGATATGAAAATATACATATAAGGCTTACAGGATCCTCACCCCTGAGTGATGTGGGATCTTACAATCCACCCCTTAGGGGCCCGACGTCCTTGTCGGCACACTTCTGACCAGGGATTGGCTCTGATACCAAATTGTCACATCCCGGGCTCAACTCCACCGTAGCACGATATTGTCCGTTTTGGGCCCCGCTTATGCCCTCACGATTTTGTTTTTGGGAACTCACACAAGAACTTCCCTGTGGGTCACCCATCCTCGGAATGTTCTCGCCCGAACTCGCTTAATTTTGAAGTTCCGATGGAACCCGAAGCCAGTGAGCTCCCAAAAGGCCTCGTGCTAGGTAGAGATGGAAATATACATATAAGGCTTACATGATCCTCACCCCTGTGCAATGTGGAATCTTATATTTTACATACCAAAATTATGATAATATAAACGTATCAATACCTAGGTATGTATCTAAACAAAAAGTAAATAACATATCAAATACTAATTGATATATAAATTTGGATTACATAATGTACCAATAATGTACCAATTATGCACCAAATTATTGGTACGCTCTTTTTTAATATATACGGGCATGCATATATATAATGTATGTACTATCATTTGGAGTAAATTAGTACGTTTAAAATAACACTTTTTTTTTTGGTTAAAAAATCATCGTCTTTTTTACACCCACAATTCAAAAGTTTTTTGTTATTATAAATATTTTATTTTATTTTATTTATTTGAAGTATATTGAATTAATGGACATAAATTAATTAACAATATCTTCTTTTGCAAGATTTTAGAAACTTGTTATATATAGGATTTAATTAGTAAATTAATTATAATAACAATTTGTGTAATTTGAAATTAATTAGTAAATTAATTAAAATTGTAGAAAGTAGTTTGATCAAAATCTGTGAAAGACTTAAGACTAGTTTGGTATTGTCGTGCTTTATAGAAAAATTGTTTCTACTGCGCTATGAGAATAAATAACTGTAAAATAAAGTTATTGAGTGTTTAGTAAACTTTTTTATTTTTTTTTATTTTTTTTTTGTAAAAGTGCTTTTAACAAAAAAAAATGTATGAGTGTTTGGTAAACTTTTATATAAAACTGTTGTAAATATGTTAAATGACTTAAAAGAATATAGTATGAATGTTAATAATTGGCGAAGAGAATAATGCAGAGGTAAAGATTGTAATTTTGTAAAATATGTGAGGCTGTATTTGCCATTTGAAAATTTCATTAAATGGGCACTGTTCACTTCATTTGAAAAAAAAAGGCACTTTTCTTGGAAGCAATGCTTTTCTATTGTCATTAGCAGCAGTTTTTCAAAAAAAAAAAAAAATATTGTTTTATCAAACACATTTGGTGTTTCAGATTTTTTTAATAAGCTACTTTTTTTTAGAAGCACCACAACCCCAATTAGCCCTTAGATGTTTAGCCTAAGAAATTCAAACCAAAGTATCCAGACCAAAATGCCCCTTTTTTCTAAGCTTTAACTTGGTTTATTATATGTACATGTAAAAACTAGATTAAGGTCGATTAGGGATTCATAAAATATATATATATTTATGTATAAAAACAATGGGAAATAACAACAAACAAAAAAAAAGGTGGAATCTAGTAACGTGTAGCAGCAAAAGCAATAACAAAGCAAACAGTTGACTTGGATGTTGGATCGATTACAGAGAAAGAAGAAAAGGGAAGGCGTGGCGTGCAATATAATACAGAAGAAATCGGGCGGCGGGCACAGTTGCATGCAGCGGCAGGATGTGAGGAATCTTTACTCCATCTATACAAATCTGGGTTTAATTTAGTTGACGGTTTGGGTGTATAGGTCCGACCAGAGACTTTTGTTTTTGGCTTTTTCAGCACAAATAGTACTGTAGCTACGTACTATCTATGGGATTCTCTCTTCTCTCAGATGTTGAAACTGGACCGGTTTTAAGAACAGAATCTGGTTTGTGCAGTACAGCCGTTGAGCCGTAGTTAGAGTAACCACAGAAAGAGCAGGATCAACACTCGAGACAAGTCGAGGAGCCAACTCCAAACTCAGAACATGAGTAAGAAACTAGGAGAGAGTTCACCAACAACGAGAGTTTTAATATTTTTTATATGTTTAGATATTCAATTCAAATTTTCTCTCCACTTAGCTAAATTCAGCTAGTGACACCACCAAGTCGGTTTAGTTAGGCATAGAGTCTCTTATAAATATGATCATCATGCATGCATTTGGTAAATAACTGAAAGCATGTTTGATATCCTTCTTGAAATGATGTTCAAAGACCAAATTTAACTGATATTTGTGTTCAAAGAAGAAATATATACACACTATGATAAAAGTTTAAGGACTAATTCTAATTTCACATTAAAAAAATGATGAATGTAGCTACAAATTACTTAATACTCATTAGTTTCACAAATAAAAAATTAGATCCAATAATAAACCATACAACATTGTGGAGCTTTTTATATTTAGTCATACGTGATGTAGATAATACAAAAGAAATTTGCAAAATATGATGTCCAAAGGCCCAAACAGAAAAAAAAAAAATGATCACAAACCTCGCATCTGCAAAATCTTTTGAATAATAATTCCCAAAACAAAAGCATCACAGATCTAATTCTAAAACTGGAAAAACAGATCTTTTATATTTATCTGTTGTCATTAACCATTCTTTTATGATGTCCATGATAGTTGAAGACGATGGAGAAAATTTGGGAAGAAAAACAGATGAGAGAGAGAAAAGAGAGGAAAAAATAAAATTGAACCATTAGATTAATTAGTAGGAAAAATAACTGTGAGAGTTTTAAAAAAAAATAATAATATTTAAGACTTGCCATGTAACGAGTTTTGATTGAATTATAGTGTCATTCAGTAAGGTACAGTGACAAGTAAAGCCCCACATAAGTTTTTTTCTTTATAATTAACTTATCAATAACATAAAATTTCTTCCATATATTTGAGCCCACTTATCTTTATGATATTTTGCAAATACAGAAATCTAGGATACATATAAAGAGTAATGTTAGCGAGACTAACTATTTAGACCAAATTTTATAAACCATATGATGATGTGGTTGTTGATGATTAAATTATTACTTAAGTGTTGATTAACTTACTTATTACCTATTGGCTATTGCTTTAGGTGACACATTACATAGTTTGCAAATTTGGTCTAAAAAGTTGGTCTAGCATTACTCACATATAAAATGCTCTTTTCTAGCCAAAATGGAACTGAGGTTGGCATAACTCTTCAATTTGGTCTCTAACAATGAAGGTTGATAGAAGTGATCTGAGTTTGTTCACCAAATATCATTTGGTCGTTCGTGAAAATCTGTCAATATCCTTGTTAAATTGTTGCGTGAACGACCAGAAGTCCACATGACAACCTTTTTAAGGGTATTTTTGTCAAACAAACAACTCTATTTAATGAGGCTATTGATAGATTGTTTCCTTCTAAAATGAACAAAATAATTTACGGTGAACAAATCATGAACCATTTCTATGGATTTTCATTGTTAGTGATTAAAGTGATGAGTTATACAAATCTTAATGATCATTTTGACCAAAAAACACTTAAATGCTCACAGGGTAATTCTCATGAACTGACACAAAACGCGCGCGCGCGCGCACACACATACAAACAGATTAACGTTCTGTTATAAGATTTTCTATGATCAAAATCAAAATAAATCCAAAATATAGTTTACAAAACATATTATTCATCTGCAAAACTGAACCGAAAAAAAAAAAAAAAAAAAAAAGAAGGAAAACAACAGAAAAATCTTTGTCATCAGAATCGAGCGATTGAAACATTTCCCACCATGCATGCAAGAATGATCACGTAGCTCGATCAAAATACATATTATTCGTCATGTCTTCCTCTTTGACATAGAAGTAGAGTTCCCATCAAACAAATCATCGATCAAATTCTCAATGTCCTCCGGTTGGTACTTTATATACTTCTCGGCCTGCTTCCCTCCCTCCAAGTACTGCTTGAACCTCCCCCAGAACGACCGGTACGCCGGAATCATCACCGCCGACAAGGAAACCCTAAGCTCCGACTGAAGTTGCTCGTCGCTCACCACCCACGTGCTCTGCGTCTTGTGTATCTCGTCGAACAACGTGTTGAAGCACTTAAACCGCTCCTTGATCACCGTCTTCGAGACCTTCCCGTTCACCTGCAAACCCTCGTGGTTCAGGCAATGCAAAATCCTACCCCACGTCTCCCGCTGGTAGTTCTTATGGTACCCCCTCAAGTCCGTCGACCGCTTCCTGCACCACGTGTCGCCCATCAGTTGGTGAATCTCTGTGGACCCCTTCACTTTCTGCATGATGTACCGCCCGTTGTTCATCAAGAAGATAAACCGCAACGCCGGGTCCCTGTACAGCTTGGACCTCATGTCCAGGTTGGCATCCAACATGTCCATAACGGTTAGTAACTGAATTTGGAACGGCGACGACATCGTTCCAGGCATGCCGTTCGTTTTTTCGTACTCCAGGAACACTTGCTCCAACGAGTCCTTGTACTCGCAGGCGTATTTTAGATAATTCATGACATAGCGCGTCAACGGGTGCACCGCGCCACTGGGGACCGGGGTTTTTCCATTGTCGCTTTTGATCGAGTTTTCGAGATCGCAGAAGATGCTGACTGCGGTCTGGCCGATGCGGTTCCGTGCTGCCTCGGCTTCCATCACTAGCTCTTTTCCGATCTCCTCTGGGTACGAGTCGCGGATTGCCGGGACCAGATCCCGAAGCGTCTCGTACATGTCGAGCATCTTGAACAGCTTCTCCGGCGACCGCTTCGTCAAGACGACGGCGTCGGCGAAGTTGAAGAGCTGGATCGCGACGGCGCGGGCCGAGGTTGCAGAACAGGGACTCGGACAACGACCTGTGGCCGGCGAACACGGCGTCGCAGAGCTTCCGCTCGCCGGAGAAGTGGACGGAGGAGCATAGCTTGACGACGCTGATCCACGTGGCGATCTCCCCTTCCAGAGACTCCCACTGCATTCTCTGGACCTCGTCGATGGAAATGTTCTCGTATCCGAGATTGTTGAGCGCCAATTTGAACGCGTTCCGCCGCGAAATGCTGTAGACCATGCAGCACTCGTTCTCGTAGCCGGCGGCGATCATCGTGGAGGCGATTTTGTTCATAATGGTGATGCTTTCATCCGAAAACGAAGGAAACTTGTATAATTTGTCGGGTTCGGATTCGGGTGGCTGTGTTTGTATGAACAGACACGAATCGTGAGCGGAGCTGCTGTTGCTGTTGAAGGAGGAGAGCTTCGAGGTGATCCGACTCGAAAAGCTCTGGTCCGGGTTATTATCCGGCTTGGCAGTGCTCGGATCCTGTTGATCGAGGCTGAGAAGGTTGCGGAACTCCTCGTCCAACAAGGCCATGGCACGTTGCAGGACGGTGCTGGTGCGATTGAACCCTGTGGTGGTCGTGGAATTGGACGGGAATTCCTCCAACACCGTAGCAATTTTGGAAATGCGCGTCACGGATTCGACGAACGGCGCGTCGTCTTCCTCGTTCTCGCCGAACCGGGCCAGGCCCCTGCCGTATTTTGCTGTCATGGAGTCGACGGCTTTGGATAGCGACTCCACCGATGCGGGGACCACCTCCGGCGGAGTCCATTTTTCTTTAGATTCGGAAAAGGTTTCTAGGAAGCGATCGACGTCGTCCAGAATTTCCTGAAAGCTCAACTCTGCCGCAGGATTGGAGGAATTGTTGGGGCCATCGGGACGATCCTGGGCGCCGGATTCTGGTGGGGCATCCTCATCGATGGTCTCGTATCGCTGCCTTGGGGTGGCGGGACTCGAGAAGAGATTCTTGTTGCTGGAACGTCTTTGAAAGCTGACGGACTTTTCAGGCGCTGCCGCGTTTTTCTCCATCAAGTCCGTTCCGTTCCTCCCAGTACTCACTTTCGATTAGCCCTTGATCAATTTAGTTAACCTCTAATCAAATTTCAAGCAAAAAGAAAAAGTTAATTAATTTTTCCGGGCAAGAAAATGAGGAATTTCGGGAAATGGGAGAAAGTGGAAGAATGAGGGGATCCACAACGGGGAAGGGAAACGAGTGAAGGAGAATTTTTCCGAGGGAGATGGGAAAATGAAAGGGACGATAGGAACGGATTTTGATTTTGTTTTTCAGTATTTTTGTTTTGAGCTAATTTTGATTTGTTTTGTGTCAGGGTGTTTTTGGAAGAACAGGATCGGAAACAACGTTTCTAATTTTGTTTTAAATTTGCAATCAAATTTGATCACTTTTTTTTTTGGTTTTTTGGACAAAGAATTGATCACAAATTTTTAATTTGAAAGTTTTCACATATTCGAAAGTGGCATTTACCATAGTGTTGGAAAATTGTTGAGCCCTTAAATGACGGCGTGAGTTCAAAATGCAGTCGGTGACTAATCTAACAACTAATCTATTAAAATCTATTATTTGACAAAAAAAAAAAAAACAACGTGTTTTCACATATTCAAAGGTCTTGAAATCAGGTAATCTTGAAAATTTCAAATCTCGTAAACATAATTCGAAATCATGTATTTTATAAGTTTTCTAATATTCTTCTAACTTTTTCACATATGAAATTATTATTTTTTCTTAATATTTGATATATGCTTATGTATAAATTTAATTAATTTTGTTATGTTTATAATTTTTTATTATATAAGTGGACATCTAATATAAAAAATATGCACAAAATACATAAAAAACTAACAATAAAAATACAAAAGTTCACCACAAATTATATAGTTTGAGTAAACAACTATAAAGATGAGAATATTTTGAAAGTTTTTTATTAGAATAAGTTCGGACCACTTCGAAAACATGATCATCAATTGAAAATTTCTAATTTTCGAAATCTCTAAACACCTTCTAATTTACATTCCTAATTTCGAAAAATATTCAAATTCGGAAGTTTTTGGTCTGATTCGAAAGTTTTACCATCTAAATTGGAAACATCAGTCAACCTGCACCCTAGTTTTGTTGTTTGGGACGTTTATCTTCTTTGGGGAGGTGGAGATTGGCTTGTTGACCGTTGACCTGTCATTTGTGCTTCCCACGACTATTCCACTCTTTCTGCAACACAACTATATAATTGAGGCTTTGTATATGAAGATCATGAGAGCAATCCAATCGTGCATCCTCATGTTTAATTTGGCGCTAAATCTGATTGTTTAATTGGAGAGGAGTGGTCACGTTGTGTTGTTTTCTAATTTTCAATGTTTGTCACATGTTTCAAACACAAAGGTTAAAAAAATGTTTGTCACATAGTAGCCTTTGAATTCAAAGCATAAGTTTAGTTTGATTCAGCTCTCAAATCTTGATTAAGTTAATCAACCATTAAGCGGTGCAGTTTGGTTCGATTTAAACTAATTATGGAATAAGCAGTGGCGAAGCCAGAATTTCTCGGGGGCAGGAGCGAACTTAAAAGCATGCAAGATTAAAGAAAAATGGCAACGACTAAATTTTTTTTATATAGTAATGTCTTCCATAATTAATGTCTTCCATGATGTGGTCTCTAGGTTGACAAGGATCATTTTGGAGATAGTGTCTACGAATTGCTTTACGATTATTAGGTGGATAATCAAGCATTCGACGTCTATGTCCAGGGTCTGCAGGAAGATTAGCCTCTTATAGTATCGTTTGTTCCATTACGTAACTATAAAATGGAAAGAAAAAAAATCTTAAACTCTTAATCCTAGAGTACACTACACTAATATGCATAATAACCAATCCAATCAACACTTCAACCAATCCAACCAATTGCATAAGCTCCAAATAATTACCCCTAATATGCAGAATAACTAATCCAACCAAGAATTCAATTAATCAATACCAATAACTCAATAAGCATACAAATTATTCAATAAATAAAAATTGAATTCAACTAAGCATGTGAATGAGAATAATTGTATACATTATGGAATAATTCAATTAATTAATCAAGAATCAAGAATTCAAATTTTAATTTTCACCCTAAAAAATAATTTCATAATTTAATATAAATAATCATAGAATCATATCAATAATCAATAACCAATAACCATATTAGTGCATTACCATATGATTCTATACCAATTAAAACTCATTCGTATTAAATAATTAATTAGGGTTAAGGATTATAAATTTAGGAATTAAAAAATTTACTAAAGAATGGCTTTGAAGGCTGCAAGACGTTGCTGGAGAGTGGCTGGAGATTGATTAGAGCTTGGAGAGTGGCTGGTTTTCCGTCCGCTGGCTGCCAAGTTGCTGCGCAACTGCTGGGATTTTTTTTGGGGGGGGGGGGGGGGGGGTTGGTGGGGCAAGCTTTGCTCTCTGATTTTTTTTTTTTTTTTTTTTTTTTGAACACCGCTTTGCTCTCTGATTGGCAAAGGCAAAGTGTCTGAGGAGAGAAGAGGGACACGCATTCCCCCTATATATTTTTTTTCTTCTTTCAAACTTATCAAAACGGCGCCGTTTTGGTTTTGTTTTGTTTTTTTTTAACTAGGTCTAAAACGACGTCGTTTTGGCCTTGATGTTAAAAAAAAAAAAAAAAAAGGATGGGGTGAAAACTAGTCGAGTTTCCGTCAAGGGGAGGGGCTGAACCAACCCTTCAGGCATATTTTTTGGACGAGGGGAGTGGCGGCTACCACTCCTCGCCCTCATGTGGCTTTATCACTGGGAACAAGTAATGGGTAGTTTGCGAATATGACTGATGAGAAAAAAGCTTCTTTCGTGCTTTATGAAGAAGTCTTACAACTATGTGACTTATCCTATGAGCAATAGTAACGCTAATGCATTATATCGACCACCGATGCGCACCAATATTGAACTGCCTCTAATTTTGAACTCGGCCAGTCCGTGCCCACCACTAATTTTAAGCTTTGCCACCTCAACTTCTTCCATCATTATGAATGTCATTATCTCATTTTGTTTAGAGCAATTCCACCCCAAGAAAATAGCTTCGCCTATTAGGCAATTCAATCCCCCAACCTCTTGAAAACCACTCCAGCCTTACCCAATTAATTGGGCTCTAGGAGAGCTCGACTCCACACATGGGCTAGAATTGCCTAATCTACATACTGAGTGGATCTATCGTCAGCCTAGCGTCTGCCACCTTTTTATATTTTTTCTACCCGGTGCATGAATTACACATGAGAGAAGTGGCAAGTGGCTTGACAAGAAAACAGGACTGGGGCCACCGGGCAGGTGCACTCAGCCCATCCATGAAGTTCATATAGTGAAGATATGTTAATCATAAGTAAAGGGACAAGTAAGTTCTCCAATACAATTATTATCCTAGTGATTACCCATAAGAAAATATCAAAGTGCCAAAAACTGATAAATTTTTGTTTTTTTTTGTTGAAAGAAAAAAAAAAAAAAGAAATTATGTAAACGATTTCCTGCCAAGCAAACTCCAACCAAACCATACTATTTACATATTGGTTCAGTTATGAAGCATAGGCCCAATGCACAAATTGAAGGCCTGAGGGCCTGGGCTAATATCTGAAACTGCAATTTGGATCTCTGTTTGGAGTTCTCAGCCACACTGGGTTCCCGAAATAACATTGTATTGTCAAATCTGCACCTGCAATAATCCTAGGGCTGCCAATGATACGCGTCGCAATCCAGTGATGCATTTAACCGAAAAATAAGTAACATGTTTGACTTATTGGTGAAAGTATCTTATTGAAGAATGTTTAAGTATGCACTGGTGTATATTGTACGTTAAAATCCTCAAACGTTGAAATCGTTGAGTCATTTACTTGACATTTAACTACTTCGATACATGCTATATATCTGAGCATACTAAAGTTTTTGTCCTAACGTTAATCCCGAAAGAAAAATGCTTTTGTCTATAAACCGAACCGAAAAGTAAAACGCCGAACCAATGTATTGGTCACAACGTCGCAAAGGAATCTCCACTGTAGAGTGACAACGTCGCAAAGGAACCTTCGCTGTAGAGTCTGACAAGCACGGCAAAAATTGGAATATCAAAGTTTTAGAATCTAGTTAAAGGCTGCCTGCCTCCAATCTCTGATCTCCACCCCCATTTTTGGGTCTGCAATGCATGGCTTTGGAATATCGTCGGTGCTAACGCTAGCTATTTCCAATAACTCAAACTCTCGTGTATGAAAGATTGAAGAAAAATTACTCTCCACACACTTAAGTATTTTCTAGATGTAATCTCAACTACAACCATGAACGATCAAATAATCGATCTGCCCTAGATTCTATTTTTTTTTTTAACGAAAAGATAGCGGTTTTATTATAATAATAAAAACTTACACAAATATTAACAAAGATCTTTTGAAAAAAATCCAAGAAGTTCTCAATCCAAAGAGACTTCAAGAAAATATAAAACTCCAACTTGGCCAAACTAGTCTCCCATTTCCATTAGCACATGTATAAGTGGAGATTAAGATTTTGTATTTGTTGAAGTGCTATCATTAAGGTATTTAATTATAGATATGCAGTGACATTAATGAAGACTAATGGAGATATGAGTACATTGAGTAGTAAACTATGCAAGTTCCCGAAGTATTGATCAGAAAACGAAAAGGAGTTGTTAAATGCACTTTGAAATAGTCATCTTATACAGTTCATTAGTGAATTAAGAGATTTCAAAATGACTATGTTAGAGTGCTAATAAAACCTCTCAAATGAAATGTATAGGGTATTTTAGTATCAAAAGATAACTACTTAGTAAATATCATGAATTGCCACGTTGCTAAATCCCAAGATGCTAAGAACTTCTATAACAACTCATGCAATAATTTGTTAAAACCATGTAACATATGAACCCATTCTTGTCCAATTTGATCCACCATCAGCCCTAATTGAATACTCATTAAAAATGTATAAGAGGTTAAATCAATAGCTTACGAAATACAATGTCTTTCTTCGTTTATCAGACATAAAATATCATTTATGCCACTACAAATCCAATATGCTTACTTAAAATTAAAACTTAAAACAAACACCAAAAACTTAGAACAAAATTAAAAACTTCAAGTTGATCGTTTAAACAACACATTCCCAAAAGTAACAAGTTGTTACAAAAATTGAATAGAGTTCAACATGTTTTAATTGCTCAAATGGCATTGGGTGAAAACCTCAAGTTGGTACTTTGGTGCGTAGCATTATATATATCCACGGAGGACAAGCATAGTGCCACGTAGGGTGGGCCAATCCACGACCGGACCCATTTGGTGCACAGGGCCTCCCTCCAGTCCTCCCTCCTCCTTCGTATGGTCCGCCAATCCCGCTGTTTGACACGTTTTTGTGCTTACCGGTTCAATCCCATTATCCCAAGATACTCTCCGGATCTCTTCCACTAAAGGCTACCGAATTAAGTGATTCGGGTATTTGAAGTTTCATCAAACGATAAAATTTTTTTACACCTTTTAAGGGATCAAAACAAGTGGACAGTTGGATGAAACTTTAAAAATCTGAATCATTTGATCCGGTGATTTTGGTGAAAGAGATTTGAAAAATATCTCTTTTCATTCCACACCACTTGTCCAATCACATTTTTCAACTCGGATGGTGCTACTCGTTTATTTTTACTTTTCATATATTTTTTTGTTTTTTGACATCAGATTAAAAGAATTGAATAAATTTAACGAATAAAACTTAACATCCGAGCGTGAGAAGTTAAAAAGGTACAGAAACGTTGGATTTACCTCACTCGGTTAAAAATCAGACTTTTTGCTAAACTCTAATACAGAGTTGCCATTTAAATTTGGGGCTTTTGGATCTAGGTCCAAAAACATAGATAGTTTTTGGGACCGAGTCCAGTTATCCAATTACATATTTTGATATCAATTTTACTCTTTCAGATAAAAATATTTAAATTCTTTAATTTTTTTTATCATTTATTCAGTTTTTAAATTTTGAATATTTAAATACTCAAACTTAAATATTATCTAGTAACTACCTACTATTTATGAAGAAAACAAGACCGATATAATCTAGTAACTACCTACCTATTGTATAGGAAGAAAATGTTTTATACCTACAAAGTAGATATAATCTACCTGCAAAACAAAAATAAACTACCTATTGTATTGGAAGAAAAATGCTGGCAACCTACATGGCGGAACATAAAAATATAAATATGATATAATATACCTCCATTAAAGGAACGGATTTAGAGGGAATAACACAAAAATATCACACATGAAAAGAAGAGACAAAAAAGAGGAGGATTGATAGAAGGAATTGTTTGGAAGAAGGAAAAAAGGAGGGATGAAACAGACTGGGGGTTGAGGTGATTATACGGCTATAACTAATCCTACAATTAAGGGATTAGTTAAACCACAAATTATCTCATAATTAAGAAATTTTGTGTATTTACTACAATTCGTAAGCCTAAGGGGTAAATATGGTACAAACCATAAATAAACATACATGGAATCTCAATTATTGGACATATTTCAATGAAGTGGACTAATTCTACTAATGGCTCACAAAATTGGATCTATATCAAGTTATCCCTTTAAATTTTTGGTCAAAGTCTTTCCAAAGTTAGAGAGAGAAGAGGAGAGAGAGAGGAAGGCAAAGCCGGCTCTCTTTTATTTGAGCTGCTCCGGTTCACTGCCCCATTTAATCACAGATTCTTTTTTGGCACCCAAAAGGATATTTCTTTTTGCTTCCTCTTTGTTATCGTTTATGGTGTTTGTGGACTTGGATTCGTTTTGCTTTTGTCCCCTTTAGTTATATCGTCTGCATCTGCTTGCCCTGATCGCTTCAACAAACGCCAAGAGAGAGAGGGAGGCGAGAGAGTTGCCGTTTGGATGGCCCTCAGATGATGAGGTGGTTGTAAAAACTGGGATTGGAAGATTGGAAGAGCAGCCTCCTCTCCTCTGATTGAGCTTTGGGTTCATCTGGGATTTTAATAAAGTTTCAATCTTTTGTATTGGTAAACAATTAAAATAAGGTTTTAATTGGATTTGGGGAAATGGGTTGTTTTCCTTGTTTCGATTCGAAGGAGGAGGAGAAGCTGAACAATCCAGCGGCAGAAATTGATGACAGAAAGCAGGTTCAACCAACGGTCTCTAATAACATTTCAAGATTGCCTTCTGGTGAGTTCTTGATTGCTTCTGTTTATCAATCCTTATTGTTTGGTAATTTAAATGTGTTATTGCTCGATCTGATCTGGTTTTTTTTTTTTTTCCGAATTTAAACTTAATTGTTTGTTTTAGTCATTTGGGTGTGTGTGTTACTACATGATTGATTACTTCATTGAGTTTGTGAGCTCTAAATTTGAGAGGTTTTAGGTAGACCCCACAATTCATTGACATAAAAGAATGTGTCTTTCTTTTGTAAAAATTGATCTCATGATAACTTTGATTTCTCAAGATCAATCTGATTGATAATCAATGGTGTCCAAAGCTGTGGATTGTTTCATAATTAATTGAAGAACTAAGATAGATATACATAATTTGATCCAACTGATTACAGTATAACTGAATTTAGTACAGTTGTGCTTTCTATAGTTTAGAAGATGTCAATTTCGAGTATGCGTAATAGGTTTTTTCGTATTGGGGTTATGGTTTATTGAGTTTTTTTGCAAATCCAATTGATTTTCGGTTTCCGGTGTTTAGCTTAACTCAAGGTCCTATTTGATCAAGGATTTGGAGTTGAGACGGAGATGGTTGATGATCATTGATACTTGGTGATCTGTAGTAATTTGATATGGTCGTATATGCAGGAGTAGACAGACTGAGATCAAGAAGCAATGGAGGGTCCAGGGGGGAGCTGCCCAAATTGCCTGAGCCCAAAGATGTTGTACCGGGGGGGCAAATTGCTGCTCAAACTTTCACTTTCCGTGAACTCGCGACTGCAACAAAGAACTTCAGGCCAGAGTCTTTCATAGGGGAAGGGGGATTTGGGCGTGTATACAAGGGGCGACTCGAAAGCACTGGTCAGGTAGTTCTTTTGCTGTTGCACGATCTATTATTTATACAGAGAACAGGAATTACAGGATGAGTATTTGAATTGAAACGAATATTAGCATATTAGATGCTGTAACTGTATAGCTATCAAGAATGCTATATTTTGTTTTGTGATTTCAACAATAATGAGAACTAAATAACGGCACTGCTATATCGTGAGCGAGAATTGTAGACTTACATATCAACATCATTACTCATAATGATGGTTGTTAAAGTCCATACAGTATTTAGAGTGTAATAATTCTTGATTCTGTATCGTACTTTCCAGTCCATCTCTCCATGTAAGACATCAAGGTTATAAGGTTATAGGATGTTTATGATATCCATTGTTAATTATTACATTTCGAAAAGGTCATTGCTCTGCAGAACGATTTCGCAGAACTAACTTCAGGCATGGTTGAGGCGATTTTGAATTCTTGACTTTGTATCGCCATTCACAGGTGGTTGCTGTTAAACAATTGGATAGGAATGGACTTCAGGGCAACAGAGAATTTCTTGTTGAGGTTCTCATGCTCAGTCTTCTGCATCACCCTAATCTAGTGAATCTTATTGGGTACTGTGCTGATGGAGACCAGCGGCTTCTTGTTTATGAATTTATGCCCTTAGGATCATTGGAAGATCACCTTCACGGTAACTTTTCCTCTTCGTTTCCCCTTCTTCTCTTGTCTTATTGTCTGTTTCTCTAATTAGGAACTTTTTACTTTATAATTTCTTCCATTAATGTCAGCTAGTGGATAGTGATCATGGAAAATCACCTTGTAGTTTTCAGTTATGTTATATATGAACACTTCCTGTTCTGCAAATATGACAAATACATTTGATGCATGCTATGCTGAAGTGATTTTTCAACCTTGAAGGGATATATTTACAGAATTGGAATGAATGATGAAGTTTGATGTTTTGCATACGGTAATAGAAGTATTTTCTTATATCAAAAAAAACCCATGGTAAAATGGAGAAAAGGAAAAAGAAACATTTCCTTTCGGGGGCGTTGTCTCCAAATAAAATTTGATGACTTAATAAATTATAAACACAGTGCACGCAACTTCTGTTTTTCCTGTGTTATTGGACCGTTAGTTTCCCTAACAGTTAATCCAAGTGATCGTTAATGAATCACCTATAATGGTTTGTTGATCCCTCTGCAGATCTTCCACCTGATAAGGAACCATTGGATTGGAACACACGAATGAAAATAGCTTCCGGTGCAGCCAAAGGATTGGAATACCTGCACGACAAGGCAAACCCTCCGGTTATTTACAGGGACTTCAAATCATCCAACATATTGCTGGAAGAAGAATTTCACCCTAAGCTTTCAGATTTTGGGCTTGCAAAGCTTGGTCCCACCGGAGACAAGTCCCATGTGTCCACAAGAGTTATGGGCACTTACGGTTATTGTGCTCCTGAATATGCAATGACTGGTCAATTGACGGTAAAGTCAGACGTATACAGTTTTGGGGTAGTGTTTCTGGAGCTGATTACTGGACGTAAGGCCATAGATAGCAACCGGCCCCATGGAGAACAGAACCTTATAACTTGGGTAATTTTCACTTTGTTTCTTGTAGTAGAAATGCTCTAAGAAACTTATCTTCTTGTTGTGCAGGCCTTGTGGGTCTCGCAAGCATGGGTTCTATGTTTGTGCAATAATTAAATGGCAGTGGTTTTATGTCTATGCAGGCACGTCCATTGTTCAATGATCGAAGGAAGGTCGCGAAATTGGCAGACCCAAGACTGCAGGGTCGGTATCCAATGCGGGGTCTCTACCAAGCTCTAGCCGTGGCATCCATGTGCATCCACGAACAGGCTGCCACACGACCTCTCATTGGGGATGTGGTTACTGCTCTGTCGTACCTAGCCAACCACTCTTATGACCCTAACTCAGCTTCAGGTAATGGCCACAGAGGTTCGGGAGAAAAAAATGAGAAAAGGCACAGGGATGGTGGAAGGATATTGAAGAATGAGGAAGGGGGAGGATCCGGACGGAGCTGGGGGTTAGATGGTTCCGAGAAGGACGATTCCCCAAAGGAAACTGCAAGGATGTTGGATAGGGAACGAGCGGTTGCTGAGGCCAAGATGTGGGGAGAGAATTGGCGAGAGAAAAGACGACAGAGTGCACAAGGCAGTTTTGATGGCACCAACTAGTGCTGTAGTGCACAATGCACCGTCTTCTTCAACCTCAGCTCCTACCCTCGTTTTTTCGCAGACTGGTTTGTTTGGGGTGTCCAATGTAACGGAGAGTTGGTGCAGACGAACGTGTGTCGTGATTTAACCTTTTTTCTTTTCCTCTTCTCCGAACACTGAAGAAGAAGAATCCATAAATGGAAATTGTACATTATCTTCTAGAAGATTGAAGGAGAACAGAAGAAAGTGGATGTATTGAAAATTTTTGAGAGTAAAAACGTCTGGTTAAATGCTATACGATTCTTCTGCCTGCTGTACTTTAGCATATTTGGAACAAAACAAAAAAATCTGTTGTCCCTGCTCCTGTCTTATTCAACCTTATTATTATCGAGTGTTTTCACACGTTTCTTTGGTAACGTGTTCATACATGTTCGAGTACTTTCTCTTTCGTTATCAAGGAAACGGGATCAACTTGCGGTTTGCCCTTTTTTCCTGCTGCAAAATGGGGTGTCTTTCTCGTCCACTCATCAAATTATTTCTCTTGATTAAGTTTAAGGGGCATCAAGATCAAAGTGGTCACTTCGGGACGTCCTATAAAATTGGAACGAACAGAGAAGGGGCATCAAAGTGTTTTGAGCCGAAGGATGTGAGAGAGATTTAAGACCTATGGTTTGAAGGGGTTAGGGGGTTATTGTTGTACCCATAGTTATTTTTACTATTTTCTAGTGAAATTTTTCAAAGAAGATCACCAAATTGGATGCAAGCACAGTTAGCTGGATCACTATATATATACTTGTTGATTTTGGGAGAATTTTGATATTTCTTTTACGTTTTGATTTAAGACATGTGAAATTTACTTTGCTTGAAAAGTGATGAAATGATGGAATTTTGAAGTGTCAAAAATTGGGGTAGATTCGCAAGTCGTTCAAGTTGGTTGTATCAAATTGTCCACCGTTAATTTTTAGCCGTTCGATCGTGGCAATTAAATGAAGGCAGATTGTGCAGTTGGTAGATTGATGTTTTGAGAGTGTTTGGACATTAGATCAGTAAAGATTATGTTTGGAGAAACGTTCCTTCTACGAAGTTGAAAATGACGTTTCAAGCTTTCCATTGATATCTCTGGACCGAATTCATACTGATTTGGTCGGTCAAAAGGTTAATTTTTTGAGCAGTCCAAATCCGCATTAGATTAGAAATCTTTATTTTATTGTTTTATTTGGTTTTCCAGATTTGTTGGGAGACCTATTTTAGATAGGATTTGAATTGATCTACTATTTACAGACGATTTAGTTATTTATTTATTTTTTAGAAACTGGAAATTCATTACTGAGCAAAGATGTCAATAAAACACTAAAAGCCTACATCGAGGCAAACAACAAGCAAGTCACATAAAACCGAGCAGTGCAGGGATATACAAGAGAGAAAGACACTGCACCGATTTCAGCCATAGAGTTTCTCAGGAACAGCTTTGCTTGGGAGAACTCGGTTTTGAGACTTGACGATTTATACTTGATTTCACAAGGGTGTTTTTCCTTAACTTTTCATCTTAATAATATTTTGATATTCAATTATGACTAGGCATAAATAATTTTCATTTACCACGGTGAGGCCGCAAGCCTTAAAATGGATATGTAGTTTTTTTTCTTTCAATTTGCTTATGATGTTATGCATACTTGCTTTGAATTGTCAATCACTGATTTTAAATTATCTATGTCTTAATGCTTAGCTACCATTAGGATGTTTAGACAAGTAACTGTATGTAATTTTTGTTGGAATATCACCCTGAAATTGGTTAAAGCTTCTTGTCGTTGGGAACTGTAAGTCACTTAAGGCGAATATCAAGCTCTTAAGGGTTACATTATTTTTCAAAGGGTTTTCACAAAACTTAATTATTCTTGCATGTTTATATTTGATCTGAATATCACGGACAGATTGCATGTTAGATATACGTTCTAGCTTGAATATCAAAAGTAGAATATGTGATGAGTCGATGTTATGCTATATATATATATATATATATATATTTTACCTTATTCTTAGTTATAATTTATTGGTTATTTTGGTAGAATTTTGATACTTTTAAGTATATTTTCAATGTAGGACACTCGACATCCTCTTGAGTAAAAAGTATTCAAACAGACAAATTTTAGAGTAATTCCAATTGGAGAATGTTCGTGTGTCTTTCAAGATGATTGTGTCAAAATTTCAGATTTTTCTACCAGTATGCACTAGGAAAATCTAACCTTCAAAGCTCGTATGTGTTAACTCAAAGAACTATATATAATTGTTAATGGTGACGGTAAAACCTTAGTGCTTCTTAGTCTTAATTCTCTAAAATTGATTTTTATAAATTTGTTTTCTTATTTTCATTATTGTTGGTATCAATACTTTTACTTATTTGCACTTATTATTTTTCATAATAGTCATTGAGGAGAACGACCTTACTTGAGTCGTTTATACTATAATTGCCTTGTTCTCTTCTAAATATTTCTATGTTATTTTAACCTAATTATGCCGGTGGTAAAAATCTTATCACTTGAGTTCTTATGATTGTTATTTTTGCTTGTGTGTTGATTTATCTTCTTTACGGTTGGTTTTGGTGCATTGTCATCATAGTCTATGATAACAAGCTCTTAATAAAAATTCTGTGCGGTAAAAAGTTAATGAGGCAAATTTATAATTACCCTATTACATTATAAGGTTTACAACGATTTAATATAACTCATATTGAAGTAAAATATATTTTCTAACTCCTTATTTAAATTTCTCCATAGTTATAAGACATTCATGTTCACATCTCTCTCATATTGATCAACACAATTGTAGTCTGTTTATTAAAGCATGATTTTGGTATAGTAAATCGTACCGTAACTGTTTGGGTTAATATTTGAACGTTGGGCTGCAAGTGTGTGAAAGCTTAGAGGTGCCAATTAAGAGAAGACTTGCCCGAAGTCCAGCATCAAGCCCAGAGACAAATTGGCGTCTTCCCATTAATGCATAGGCCATGTGTCTATGATTTAAATGTCAAGTGATGGGGACTAACTCACAATCAGCCAAAAAACACTTTTCAATGGCAATACAAGTAAAAACCTAATGACTCACTACCATCTAAGCGTTTTCGGGTAAGAGCAAAGTTATTACAATTGGGCTAATCTGCCTATAAAAGGAGGAAGAGGCCCCAGAGATAAAGACACTCAACCAATCAAACAAACAAACATACAAACTTTACCCTTAAGCCAAATTTGCATCTAAAAGCTATAATCAGCCCAGTTCTCAGTCATTTTCAGGTATCTCCCTTACAAAAGCTATCTTTTGTCTTGTTTAGAAGCTTTGCTATCACCCTTAATGGCGTAATATCGATTCCCTCGTGTAAACTGGTTTACCATCCCTTTTTGGCATAAAAACCTCTATAAACTCAAAGAGATTTGATTGCAAGAAGTTCAACCTTGCCCGATAAGGTGAAATCTTGCTTAAAGTTCTTTGTGTGTTTTCTAAGATAATAGATCTACTGCTTAATGTATTCTCCAGCATGTATTCAAGTAATTTCCGCCTGTTTTCCTACTTTAAAAAGCCTTATTTGTATCTGGATCTGGTCAGCTTAACGGACATGCTTTCATTTAAAACCAATCAAGAACCAAACAAATGACTTAAGGGATCTGGACTCCCCTCATTCAAATATACAAGACTATGAATTGAAAGTCCTTGGTCACAAGGCAAGAAAAGGAACTTAATGTGGACTTAACCCATCCACGACAATCCTTTGATAACAAGAAGTCTGAGTAACTTGGGGCGCAAGTAATCGACCAAACACAATTGTGTTCTACATCTGCTATACTGAGATAGCAGTGGCATGCCTAGCACTTAGTTAATTTTGATTGCGAGCCTCAAGGCCTACACCTAAGGCCCCACAAAGGCACCTTTCAAAACTAACTTTGTCCTCTTCTTGCAGCACATCAGCAGGCAAGAGCCCGACTACACATCCAAAGTGCCAGTCCCTTGGGGAGTTGTGCTGAGAGACGATGAGCCCTCTCCGGAGAAATCTTTGCCCGAACAGTAACCAATATCATACATAGAAGTAGCCTACTTGCTTATTACATATCAATTATTGTGTGACAAGCTGGAAATTGATACATCATCTATTGCATAATTTGATAATAATGTTCTAAAAATGTGAACCGTAGAGCATGGTTTCTGTTGTCCTATGATGTTTGACATCCTCACTTTACCGATCTATGCACTAAATTTCAAACTTAATATCAATCTTAACGCGTAAGCAACAAAGTTTCTTGCCAATCCGCAGGATATTCGGAAATATATATGCACCCTCACAACCCGTGAGATAATTGTGTCAAAGGCCTTCACGCAAACTCCACCATTGGCTTCTCCAACTGCAATCTGGCGCTCATATCTCAACTTTGAGCCCAATTATTTCGATCGATTGCGGCAATCAATTAATTAGGAAAATACGAAATTAACATATAAGAAATATGAGAAACCTATTATGTGTATTGGGAACATTGTCATGTCAAGATTTTAGAATCGGTTTATGATCATTCTTAATTACACTAACATTACCTCAACCTAAACACTTATATTTTAAAGAGTTATATATCTAACAATATTAGGTTTTATCATAAAGGCATTGGTACAATTAAAAGTGGAATCATTTGATATAATTTGTAATATATTCTATGAAGTTTTCAATGTGGAAATCTATTCTTCAACACTCGCCCATCGTCTAAGTCAAGATTTCATATTCGAGCTAGTGACCAACTACTAATCGTCTTGTCGGATTTTTTTTCACAAAATGTCTTTGTACAATTAGAAGTTGAATCATTCAATTAAATTGTAATTTATTTTGTGAATTTTGATATGTGAGACTCTGTATATTCTTAATACTTGACTATTTCAAGTATTATAATATGAGTGGACTTGATATATGTTTCACTTTTAAGACTACTAATATAAATAAATATACGTGTAATAATTTGTGTGAAACAGTATTTCAAATAAACCCAAATATTACCAGGGAAATAAAGGACATAAATTAAGCATACGTCAATTGATATTAATAATGAGTATTATTCAAAGCCAAGCGCAGATAGATGTAGCTTTCCAGCCCACAATTACTTTACATCGCTGAGAACCGCCAGAGTCCCCACGCATGGAACTGCCATTTAATAATTAATTAAGGGACAATTAACCAAAAAACATAATATAACAAGATCAGATAACATCTTGGCGTGATAAAGCGTCTGCTGCTGCTACACATCAAACGGCGCTCGATTGATCGTAGTTTTTTTCTTTCCGAGAAGTACGACATACGACTTTGCCAGCATCACACTGCAGATGATGTTTCATTAGGCTGAAGCTCGACGGAAGCATTTTCCACATGACGATGATCATCCGTTCGTTCATGCTCCTTTGCGTCTCTAACGGCGGCGTTATTATTAACATCGGTGTCATTGTTACAATTGTTCGGTTGATCATCCACCGGATGAACCTCGGAAGCTGCTAATGTGGCTATGATCACAATGTTTTTCACGTTCTCATGTGTAGCAGCCGGTAGCTTTTTCTCATGATCGTCTATTATCACCTGTTCTCGGTTTCGGCATATCCCATACAGCAGAATCTGAAGCAGTCCCAACACAAAACCCAGAACGTTTGGAATCTACAAGTGACAAATTAATTGTGGTTAATACTGTTATTATATAGGGATGATTGATTTGAAAAAGGATTTAATTTAGTGTACGTATACTTACTACAACACATATGTCCTTGAGGAGCAATCCATATGCAAACCACATAACGGCACTCAATGTGAGGAAAAATGACAAGCCAAATGGCATAAATTCCACACTTCTTGTTCGGATAACCTGTGCCTGCAATACAAATAATAAATTGAATGAATATGTAGTTATAGATATGCGCTAGGGATGCAAGTAAAATTAATTATAAACTGTTACGGTTCATATTGCACCTAAATTTAGTATTTTATTATCTTAATACACTTAAAAAATAATATAAAATAATAAACTGAGAATGTGAAGAAAAGGAACACTAACAAACAATAGGGTCATGTGTATGCATGATTGATTCACTTACCACAATGCTTAAGGGCGCAACAAAAACACCGGTAGAAATGGCAACATTAATCCATCCAAGAATTGGGACCCGGTATGCACTCCCCACTAGAAAGTGAGAAACGATAAGGATCATGGTGAAAAGTCCCACATTCATAATACCAAATAGTTTCACTGTCAACTTCTGCACTCAGTAAATTTATGGAATTAGAACATAAATATATATATATATATATGCATATATAGAGAGAAAAATAAATATTAAACATGAAATATACGAACCCTAGCTTCCTTTGGTGCATAAACAACGAACATGACGATGTAGATGATCTCTACAAAACTTCCGAATGAGTTAATGGTGATGAGCATCATAGCATTCGTTTTTACCAACGCATAGTAGAACCAAAGCATGGAACTGAACAATGCTACCAGATATGGCACCGAGTGGAATCCTTCCGTTGATTTTTTCCTGTAAATTCGATAAAATGTCGGCCTGCATTTAATAATTAACAAGTTGGTTATATGTCTCTCTATACACACACACAATATATATATTCCTTTTATCAAAAATAAAAAAAAATGTGTGTATCACTTACACTGGGGATAAGTAAACCATGGCTGATATTAGATTTCCTGGCATCATCAAAAGAAATAATATTAGTAGTGGTCATTCAGATGGAACTTTCTTAACTACCAAAAACTTTTAATTAAAATAAATAACACTTTCATTCTCTATATATTTATTAGTGGGTAACATAATATATAGTGGTGAGGAAGGTTGATCATCAAAGATCACACTGATTTACAATGTTACTTAACATAAAAACTTACCTACAAATTAACAAGTAAAAATTGGACAACTAATCTTTGAATAGTGTACATACAAAGAAAATTTATTGTCGCATGGTTTGTAAATATATGTATTTAGCTAGGCTTTTCTGTAAAGAAAAAGTGGTCATTTCAGACAATTCACAAACGGATCCGAAAAAGAATATGGCCAAGATGATGACCAAGATTAGATAACAAATGCGGGCCAACTAGGTTTCAAAGGTGTCATAACTGAGAGAAGAATATGACAATAACAAACAAGATCACGTATGTGGCACTCAAACAAATACATATGATCGAACACCAAAAATGACACTACACGTATGTGGCACTATATCGTGTTTGTTCTGCTCTTTCATTTGGTACACCCAGCTAGCTAGTTCCCATCACAATAACTCACCTTCTTCAAATAAAAAATTTCATGGAAACAACTAGTATTTAACAAGCCACTCGCAGTTAATTTAGTGGAAAGGATGAATAGGGTGATCGGTAGATGTATGTTAAGTACAGAGTTCGAAACTCTCTAATGTAACAAAAATTAAAAAAAAAAAAAAAAAATCTCAATGAGTAATGTACACCTACATATGCATCTTTTGTTTACCTAGAATTCCAAATGTAAATGCCAAGGGATGGTGACTGTCTGCTACTATAGCCATAATCTCTCTAGATCTGTAAACCCTAACTAAGAAAACTCAAACTGATAATATCTCTCTCTCTCTCTCTCTCTCTCTCAACGGAAATTAAGAGGGTGATATTTATGTAGAAGAAGCTAAGGAGGAGGACTCAGTTGGTGATGAGAAACCCTAGAGCTCTCTCTATCTCTTCCTCTCAACTTATCATGCAGAGAAAATTAAAGGAAGACTAGCCGAGGATGGTCGATGGGTTTACGCAGCGTGTTAATTTATATACACAAAGTGTGAGAAAAAGAATTAGGGTGTGCGTATTGAACTCATTCATGTTGCATGACAGATGGAGGATTAGTAGGTGGTGTACCATAAACTCATTCACTGAGCCACAAATTTTAAGTCCCACGTGCCCCACCATCGCGTGCCCGTTACCTCCGTCCAACGGCAATAAAAAAAAAGCTAGAGCATTCACCATACTTCTTGACACTACTTTGGATAAGAATTAGGATCCAAATCATCACCATAATTAATCAAATAATTAATCTCACCATAAAACGAATTAGAAAGAGTTATAGCTTAGTTATGGTTAATCGGCAGTAATTTACTAAATGTTTTATGAGTTTTTCTAATAAAACATGGATTCCACGCTCCTTAAAAAAACTAGCGGCTTCTTCCTACTAAAATATGAGTATGATTTTTACGTTACTCTTTCTCGCAACGCAAAGCCGTCCTGATGATAGTAGAGCCCGATTCACGTGATTTCTCTATCTCTAATTCCAAGCACTACTGCATGCTTTATGGCCATTGGCGATTCGAGCCGTTTCTCTCCATCTTCAAAAGCCCTAAATGAAACACGCCTTGCCGCGTCAGCCCTAGTTGTAACTTGTAAATTCTCACGAGTCACACAGATAAGAAATTAATTTGCATATGTACGCTGAACACTTCCCACAAAGTGTAACATTTGACGTGTTACATAAGAGTATATGACAATATTGATATGATTAAATCTAAAAAATAAATACACATGTCATAATTTTAATAGAATAATAATATGACATGCGGTATTATACATACAACGAACAAAATCTTCAAGCCTAACAAAAAAGTATTCACATTCACAAAGCTTATGTTCCATGCCGTTGAATATTTGTTTGGTAGTGCTTAACTTTTCATGCAATATTTACAGGGTCTCGTGTGCATCGGGGGATCGTCTCACTGACTTTTTTCTTCTTCAAGTAATCAAATTCCACAATCCAAGCAGGCTGGCCACCTTTTTTTTATATTTTTTGCGGTTATGAGATGGGAAGAGGGAGGGAACTAATAAGTTCGGACAAAAGAATTTAATTAAATATGAGCCACAAGACAATCATGATGTTGTTGCTCGTTCTTGTCTCTATTATTGGTTGGGATTCAAGAATGCTAGGTGGATACAATGGGAGCCTTTGGACAGATTGCCATGTACATGGCCATTTCCAAGTTCCAACGACGTTCATTATATGTGATTTGATTGGCATCTTTTCTTTTTTGGAGTTCACATCCTTTATAAGCTATGTTATTTTAAAAATATTAGACTAACAACTCGTCATTCATCAGTGAAAACGCGTTGTACGTGCAATAAAATTGGAACAAGTTTTATAATTGCAGCAACTCGTCATTGATGAATGAGAAAATAAAAAGAAATGCCACCTTCTAATTTTAGAAAGAAAAATTCAACTAAACTAAAAGCTAGTTAGTATGTACGTTAAGTTTTCAAACTTTTAATTTGAGCCGTAAACAAAATTGTGTTTGATTAGTAATCTAGCTAGATATTGATATTTTGCCAAATTCGAGAAAGAGAAGTTTTTTTTGGAGTGTGTTATCCACACATCATTTTTCACTTCTCACACATATTTTGTTAATTTTTTTATTTTGATCTTTTTTAATTCAGTCGATTCAATGGTCGCAAATTAAGAGGGTGTGTATGAACGGGTGTGTGGATGACACACCCCTTTCTTTTTAAGGAAAACTGATGAAAATGGCTTGAAAACTTTGAGTTTTAACGATAAAGACAAAGTAAAAGAAAAAATAAATACTATCAAAATTAATTTTTAGTATAAAAATATGATTTTTCGTTAAAATAAATAGTATCACAAACTTTTCTTTAAATTCTCTTCTTTATATCACCCAAAAGCCAAGTATAGGAGAGTGTGCTGACTTTATGACGTTATAGTCCTTAGCCCTCCTGAAATGATTTGGGCTTTCTATTTCATGATCATTGAAAGGAAAGTATGATTCTCTCCTATCTTTTGTTTTCTCTTCTTTCCTTCCCTCCTATTTGAACGGTGATGGTTAAATTACATCAATATCTTATATTAATTTTTTATAATAAGAGAAAGACAAAATAAAAAAATATGAAAGAAGGGAATGAAAACAAGAGGGGAGAGAATCCTAATCCCATTGAGAGACCAATAATGCAGTGATATCTACTAGCTAGCTACCTCTCACTCCTTATAGGATATATATAAGGGGATGTCAATTTAATCTTGAATTCGCATAAACATAATTGGCATTTATCTCATGTCCGGCGGCCAGCTAAGCGAACACCTAACCCTGAAGTTGCCCTGTCATTCATGTATCTCCAAAAGAACCACACACAAAAAGAAGAAAACGAAGAAAATATTGAGGAATACCACACACTATATGAATGATTCATCATTCATTTATGATTGCTATTTGTTGTCGACGTCATCGAAACTAAAACTGCCATTGTTATCAACAGGAGTAGGCTTACATACGTATATTGACAAACATGAATATTGCCATGATTTTCATCCTCATGTACTGTGCTTGAATGAAGTCACACACTACGTTCTATCGACAAAAAAATAAAAAGGTTTAAGTAACTAAAATCTTTAATTTTTGAATGTCATTTTTAATTGGTCTCAACCTTTTTAAATATTTTAAATAAGTACCCAATTTATGGAAAATGTAACATACATTAAGCCTCAATTAATTTTTTTTTTATTAGATTAACTAAAGCTTACTTTGTCTCTAAAATCAATAGAAGGTCATGGAAACATGACCTCCACCAACTAACGGTCACCACCACCTCCATCAGACCATCAGTCCAAACGCAACGCACATCCACCAACTCCACCCTACAACTCAAGCTGCCAACATCGACAAGAAGGTTATGAGGGTTGCTGAAATGGTATGAACTGCCATGATGCGGCCCATAAAGAAGAATTGGAAGCTTTACGAGCCAATGATTGACAAATGAGGAAAATACATGAGCAAAAACAAGCTCCGTGAAATCGTATCAGAATTCTTAACCCTCTTCTTTGTTAGATGATTACCCTCCTGTTGTAATTTCAATTTGGGTCCATTTTCGATTCGATTCAATTCAATACTCGTTTGATCATGGGGTCTCATATTATATAATCTATGTTTTAAATTTTGATTTTGAGGCAACTAATTAATGTTGACCATGATACCTAGTTGGTGGGTTTTGAATATAAAGGTTGGGATGGGGTTTCGATGGTCATAGGTTGAGATTGGAAGTGGCTGGGACTTGATATTTCCCCATTTTCATTTTAGTTTTTCATTTTATTTGTGAATTTGTTACTTATTTTTATATCTCCATGTCTTTTTTATTATTTTAGTGTCCACGTAAGCTAAAAAGTGGAACCTATTGTTGTCACACGTACATCCAATGGAAAAAATTAACTGAGCCTTAATGGATATGACATTTTCAATATGTTGGATACTTGTTCAGTTGTTTGGAATGTTTAAAAATGTTCATACCAATTTAGAATGACACTAAAAAGTTAAGAGAGTTTTAGCTTGGTACAAGAATTACTGTAGAACTAAAAATATGATTACTTACCACCCCCCAAAACCTAGCTAAAAATCTATGCTTAAACAAGGATTTGACTTTTGTTGAAATTAAGGTGGCTAGCTTAGGTACGTACGTATACCCTTAAATGATTGGAATTGGAATAAGAGAGCTTGATATATACGTGGACGGAGTTAAAAAGTTTCTTTAGTGAGGCTGACTTTAACCTTTAATTATACTTAAAAAAAGAAAAGAAAAAGGGAACTGTTCTTCAAAAATCCTAAATACTCAAAAGTAACTTAATATAAAATTGAACCAAATTGCTAAATTAACTATTGTCTAAAAAAATACCTATGATGGCAAAAACCATGAGCTTACCAAAAAGAAAACCAAACCTAATTGCCAATGCCAAGCAGAAAACTAATGCTAATTACCGATGCCATTTTCAACACAAACTTCCACCGATGATGCAAATGCAAAATTCATATGCCAATGCTAAATTTCTTTATAAAAAAAAAAGAAAAAAAAAACAAATTGATGATGCCAATTTTAAAACAACAAACTAAATGTGCTCATTAAAGGTGACACGGATCGACATCCATTTTAGACGAAACATATTACATACTACACAGAATAACCTCTATGCAAGCATAATACTGGGACCAAATTAATTTTATAACTATAATAGAGGTGCAGTTGAAAAAAATTATTTCTGACTTAGCTATCTTCAATGAGTACAAGAAACTATATTACTAGTGGAGCATGCCAATTTTCATCTTAGATTTTTATTATTTGTTACAATATTGCATATATTTGGACTTCCTGACAACTATATGTGGAGGCAAATCTCTTAAAATGTGACATAAGTTTACACCGAAATTTTTTATGACTACATGGAGGTTATTCCGGTACAAAGCATCATTACAGATGTAATACTGCATAAAAGAAAGCTCGATACCTCCTACAATCGGAGGTGATGCTATTAACACACTTATTTTTACTTCCTACACATCATTTGTAAAATTTTGTCTATGATTTTCTTCAATTCATTTGATCCGAGGGCTGATAATTGAGAGGGGGTGTGGATAGTAGAGCCCTAATCAATATATAGTTGGATACCCTTATATTCTATACAAGGAAAGCACATTTGGGTTGATTAGTTTCATTTAATGAGCGAATAAATCATTGATTATATGGTCACGATTACTAGTTAATATGGTGATGATAATGCACTATCATCATGGATGTTTACGACATTTCATTTCTGATGCTCAGTGAGAGATATCTCAAGATTATTGGTGATGGCTTTGGCGTTGGGCTACTTTGCTTTCTAGTATTGGTGGGAGTCAGATCACCATGTCAATTAACAAAGCCAAGAGATAAGGCAAAAGGTACAGGACGACGAACAACACTATCTTCAGCAACAGGAAGCTCTCGGATTTACAGCTTCATCTTTTGATCATGTTGGGGTCAAATTCAACGCAATAACAAAATTGAAATCTAATCACAAAATTTTGTCTTGCATCGTCATCATCTAATACGAAAAGACTTAATTCAACGAATCATTTGATTACGTGCAGTGCAGGCAGGAGCTTGTTAGTTGTGCCCTAATTCATGTTAAATTATGATTCCTTAATCCAGGGCATTACGTGCATGAGAACATATTACTCTCTTTGGAAATTTCATCCTAGCTGGAAACCCTAGCTGGAAAAGTAGCAACATTAATATATATTATATTATATAATACGATACACAAAGCTAAACTAGGAAGGAAACCATTTGATTTAACATGAAGCACTTGTTCTATGTTCATTGGTCCCTTAACTCTTTAAAACAAGCAATTATGATCCTTTTTGTCAACTCTGTTAGAACTTTCGTCAAAATAAGTCACGTATCACACACTTGAGGCTAAATCAAGGGGCAAATATGAAAAACGAAATGAAAAAAATTATAGCAATGGTCCCTCAACTTTAACCCAATCGGAGAAATGGTCCCTCAATTTTAACCCAATTGAAGCAATGATCCCTCAACTTTAACTCAATTGTAGCAGTGCTCCTTCCAACATGACTCATTTTGACGGAATTTTGACTGAGTTGACGAAAAGGCTGCACGTTTTGATGAGTTAAGGGATCAATGGTCATGAATTTTTAGTTTAGGAACCATTGCTCTAACTGTGTTAAAGTTGATGGACTATTTCTACAATTTTCTCTCAATAATTAATATTACAACATTCGAACAACTCTTCTACGGAATTATATGGTTAAATAAAATAAAAAGACAAACTTCTAACAAGAAGGTTCTATGGTGTAGTGGTTAGCACTCTGGACTTTGAATCCAGCGACCTGGGTTCGACTCCCGGTAGGACCTCTTTTTATTCGTTACATTTTTTTTTTGTTTTTTTATCTTAATACGTTGTCGTTCTGAGGTTGGAGTAATTTGGTAAATCTGTTCACATCCTTCCCTTGCTTTCATTTCCCTTCTTTTCTCGCAATCTTCGGCCAGTGACAGGCAAAACTGGCGACCTACAAATCCGTGTGAAAATCGATCAGAAAAACCCTAAATCTTCCGTCTTCTACCTCCAGCTCAACCGCCCGAGCCACCGCAACGCTCTCTCGCGAGACTTCTTCACCGAATTCCCCGAAGCCCTCTCTTCCCTCGACCAAGACCCTAACGTAAACGTCATCGTCCTCACCGGCGCCGGCGACCACTTCTGAATCGACCTAAAAACCCTCACATCGATCTCCGACAAGTTCGCCTCCGGAGACCGAGGCCGAGTTGGAGAGCATCTCCGTCGGGAGATCAAATGGTTGCAGGACGCGATCACGGCGATCGAGCGGTGCCGGAAGCCGGTGATTGCGTCCATCCACGGGGTGTGTATCGGCGGTGGTATCGATATCGTGACCGCCTGCGACATAAGGTATTGCAGCAAAGAGGTCGACCTGGCGATCACGGCGGACCTCGGGACGCTTCAGAGGCTGCCGGGAATTGTCGGATACGGTAACGCGATTGAATTGGCGCTTACGGGTCGGAGCTTTTCGGGTACGGAGGCTAAGCAGCTGGGCCTGGTTTCTAGAGTATTCGACTCCAAGGAAGAGTTGGATAATGGTGTACTCCTAATCGCGGAGGGTAATTTAGTCATTTCAAAAAATAAATCATTTGTGATCAATCAGGTAACTTGGGATTGTTCTTACACGTATGCTCACAAGGGTGTGGACATTTGTAGCCAGAAGCGCTTTTAGTTGACAGAAAACGTTTTTAGTTGGTAGAAAACACTTTTAACTTTTTTAGATGTAATAAAGAACCCGTAGTAGTAACAGTTCGTTTAGAGGATGCTAATTTATTAATTTTTGGGAAATGACATTCAGGAATTGGGTTGAAATCTCCACCGGCAGTGACGGGGACGAAAGCGGTATTGCAAGGAAGTAGGGAGCTGAATGTGGAGCAAGGATTGGATTATGTTGCAACATGGAATTCGGCAATGCTGTTATCTGATGATTTAACTGAGGCTGTCATGGCATTCGCCCAGAAAAGAAAGCCTGTTTTTGCAATTGCATCTTCCTTCTGCTCTGTGTTTTCAATCTATATTTTTGTAACTTGCTTTCTTGTTATGTACTCTCGCAGTGAAAAGCACTTGTAATAAAAGCACTGTTACAACATTTTGCCACCCCCCCCCCTGGGTACCATATTATTGCACTCGATTATGATTGCGCTTATGATTGCACTCGACGTTAACAGTTGATAAGAGCAGAGATTTTTCTATAATTGAATTCTCGAAGTGTCTCCATGATTGCACTGATTAGGTAACAATTATTTGGGCTCCAATCAGAAGGAACTGAGTACACGCCAAATCGTTACACAACCATCAAAAATTAAATTCATTCTTACCACCAAAGCTTCATTCTCTTGGTCCACATTATTTATTTTTCTTAAATATTATGCCCTCACTTTGAAAATTATAGATATCCATACATTATCATTCAAAAATAGTAGGTAGAAAATACATTAGTTACAGCGGAAGATGATTCAGTAGCAAACCGTCTCTTTTAATCTCTAGAAAAAATAGTCTTATCTTCACAAAAATAGTAAGACTACGAGGGATGGGGTTATCTTTTACGACCAGAACTAACTCATCTTCCATACTTTTTACCTAGAGGAAAGAAAAAAAAATAAACTTAATTGAGTGAATTATCAATTTCTAAACAAATTCTTAGAGCATCTTCAGCCGATGATTCAATTCCAACATGAAGAGTTGAATAGCATTATTTGACATTAGATATTGTTCCAACTGAAACATCATTTGCTGACATGGATTGACGCCTTGCCGTCATACCACAGAGCCTTCAAATTGAATATTTCTGATAGTTAATATGCATGGCCTACTTTAAACTATGTAGTATCATTATGATTGTTATTACTTTTTTAGTTTTACATAATGAAACAATATAATTTTCGACCTATTGGTTGGAGAAGAGTCATACCTAATGTCAAACTGCCACCACTCTTACTCTAATCCTCTCACCTACCCACTCTAACCTTAGATTTGGCGGCGCGACTCCTTAATTCGGCAGCCTTCTCTACTCTTTGTCTTGTCTCCTCATCATTCCCTCCTCTCCTCCAATTTCACCCCGCTCCCATACCGTTCTTGTGTCTTTCCTTCTCTTCCCTTGACTAACGACCCCTTTCACAACTTCTTTTTCACTGGTCCTTGGGATGCTGAACACCCTTCATTTTTCCCACCGTTTTTGCTAACAACCCTCCAACTTTTGTTGGAGTTTCTTCCTAAGATATGCCCTTTGATTTTGGGCATTATTTGTGATAAGTGCTAGGATTTACGGTTGTGATAGTCAGATCCATCTCCTAGGCTCATTTTCCACGGTAGATGTGCGCTACTCTCCCGACCTTGACTAAGCCGCCTTACCTGGTCTGATCTATAGCGATTCTTCCTCATATAGATGCTATAAATCTCTCTAGAAGCGGTTTTGTCCTCACTATGAAGACTTGCTGGTTGATGGTTCTATTCTTGGATTAGGTAGTTTTTCATTTTGTGTTGTTTTGTTATGCTTAGCAGACCGCGTTGTATCGCTTCAGTGAGTTGTTTGTGACCTCGTTCTTACGATTGCTTTTGTGGCTCTAGTGTTAGGTCTGTTACGTCTGTCGTCTTTGTAGCAGATCTACACTAGTGCCTACTAGGTTTGTTACATCTACCGTCTTTATGGCGGATCTACACCAATAGCTTATGGTTCTTGTTGTGTTGTGGTAGCTGGGTAGGGGCTTTCTTTATTTGCTAATTTATGCGGATTTATCTCCATATCAGAATATTTGGTCATTGGATTATTATACCCATCTGGTACCTCGATGTAACGTTGGTTCTATATGGTTGTTCTAATCAATAAAATTATCTATCGCTTTTGTGAAGAAAAAAATATCAAACTGCCACGTCAACTTTCAAAAGTAATTTGACATTTCTTTTCTTTAAAAAAATGGACTAGCTGATGGCTTCGTCACGACAATTCACCTTTCCAAAGGTCGGGAAGACTCACATAGGCATTTCAGCCTTCCCTTAGCCACCATCATGCGGTTCACTAGCGTCAGGAATCAAATCCTGAACGTACCATGTGAAATACGGGCCTAAAATTCATTATCAACCAATGGGCCACATCGTGGTGGTTAAAGTAATTTGACATTTAGAATTTGACAATTTCGTTGAACATGCTCTTAGAGTTTAATTTTGAAAATAATGATACACCAAATCAGGATAACTTCCATCGTAAAAAGTCCCCATTTGTTTGCTGTATGGTTGTTTGTGTGTTAGCAGGTCTAAAGGGTTTTTGAACATTAGCCTTTGCAAAAGATTAGAATTAAAAAAAAAAAACCTATTGCTAGATTATATATTCAATTTAATCTCTTAAAGTGTACTTTTATTAAAATTTATATTCTCTTTGGTTATTATTATAATTTTTTTTTTTAGTATATTCTCTTTGGTTATTTAATGTGTATTTTTATTTAATGTCTCCACATTAAATTTTTAATTTTGTTAATATGCACATATTAGTTCTTTCAATTATAAATGAACATAAATGAGAAAATACTAAAAGAAATTAGTGACACACAAATATGTAAATACCCAACAAGATCCTTTCCGGATCCTTTTAGCGAGGATTTTGGGAATCCGTGAATCGTGTATGTTCATCGTACATTGTGCGGTCATTTTTTGTCAAGTACTGTTTGTGTTTAATTTTAAATAAAAATATTTAAAATAATTTCTGACCGCACGATGTACGATGAACAAACAAGATTGACGAATCTCCGGGATCTTCACAAAGAGGATCTGGCGAGGATCCCTATTCCAATGCATAAGTGTACATAATTTACTGTACCGAAATGTTTATACCAACATATATGATAATGAACCTAAATGTATTTACCGAAATGTATTATATCGAATTAATGGACCTAAATGTCAATACCGAAATGTATCAAACTGAATTAATGTACCGAAATTTACCTACCGAAATGTATTATATTTGAATTAATGCACTTATATATTTGTATCGATAGATATACCGAAATATATTAAATTTATTGTACCAAACTGAAAGATTATACAAATTGTATCGGAATATGTTATATAAAAAAATTAGTTTACCTAAATGTAGACATCAAGATATATTATGTTGAATGAAATGAAAATTAAATGTAATAACTACATTAAAATAGGAAAAAATAAATAAATAAATAAAACATCAAAATATAATTAATAAATGAAATAATTAAAAGGAAAACAAATGAAAATGGTTTGAAAACTGTGAGTTTTAATGATAAGGACAAAATAAAGGGTAAAGTGAATAGTACCATAATTGACTTTTTAGTGTAAAAATGTGATTTTTTGTTAAAGTAAACAGTACCGTGAACTTTTCATTAAAACTCCTATAATTAAATTTATCAGAGACTAAAATTAGATTTTAATTTTATATAAAAGTATAGTCTAAAACTCATTTTTTAAGAATTAAAATGTAGTTTTATATTCTAACTTCCAACACATTAATTGGGTCAAAGACCATATCACCACCGTACGCCTCCATATTTTGTTCACCCATATCTAGAAATGAAAAAAGTGAGTTTTTTTTTAAATCATTTTATGAAAAATTTGATTCATTAAAATGCTTTCATATTTTTTGTATTGATTTCGGGTTGTAAATTCTTGGTGAGCCCTCAATAGACGTATTGATTTTTCAAATGATAATGTTACGGAGATAAAAAATTTAAATCAAATTTATAAACAAATAATATATTACCAATAAAAAATATACACGTTAATTGATAATTAATTAATAATTCAATTATTTACGATCACATCATTTGATTTGTATGGTCTCTCTAACATTATTCTGGTCGAAAATGTTTTACATGAAATTGGTGCAAGTAATGATTTCGAAAATAATTGGCGAACGAAAAAGGAAACAGACAGATCATGTTGAAAAAAGTTGGACGGAGTATCGTGGTCTCTCAGTATTAGTGCTCCAGTCACCCAAAACCTTGGTTGCTTGATGATGCGCGGCTAGCGGTGACGTCTTACTTTTAATTGTGACCACTAAATGTAAGATTCAGAAATTTCTACACGAGTCTATCATGGAATCAGCAAAAGAGAAATAAAGTGGTCAACATCTTACTAAGATTTGATGATTGCATTACAGTGAGATGCCCAAAGGCTTCCGTACCATCTTTCTTGGTTGTACCAACCAGTTTTCCACATGTTTGTTAAACTTATTTGAGATTGTTTTGGCCCTCTTCGAGCGGGTTGTGTCCATTTCACAAAGGCTTTGTCACGCTTGCCGACAACCCATCTAGGTTGCAGTACGTTCGATCGTTGTTAACTTCTCGTGCCGTTACCACCCCAAGCTTGAAAGCCATAATTGCATTGGATTTATTTTGATTTCCACACTAATAAGAGTCCCTTTTTCAAGGGTTGTGAGACCCCCTCGACCCTACTAAAAGAAATCATTTTCTCGAGATAGAGATATGACATTGCCACTAGAGTTTGTCTTGTTAGATAGGGAAAAAAAAAAATTAAGCCCTTCTTTACCACTTTAGGGGGTGGGGGATTCGATCCAGCCAAAGGTCTAACCAAAAAGTAGGGAAAGGGAACTCAAAACTAGTTACTGGGATGGAACGGACAGACATAAAATCGTGAATGAAAAAGCATGACAAGAATTCTCAACTTGAGGTGTTAGAAGGTATGAAGAGAGAAAGTACCTGTAGAACGCACTACTCCCACTTTTTCCGCAATTTAAAAAAGAAAAAAGAAAGATATGCTACTTAGTACTACAGTCTAGTAATATTTCTCTTCACTTATAAGTGAGAGGTGTTAGATTTTATTCTCATCAAAGACGAATTTAAACCACATTATTGCTAACTCATTGTGAGGCTAAGCCCATCCCCTCCCTTTATTATAGATACTATCCTTTGTTCCTAAAAAAAAAAAAAAAAGGAAGAAGGATCTACCCCTCTTTTTACTTTGTTGTTAAAAGACGTCCAGACACCATTAGTGTGAAGGAGATCGAAATAGGCTAGCTTTCATTTAGCGTATCAATTAATTTTAGTTATGATGATGCAAATGTTTTGAAATGAATTTTTTTTTGTACGAAAATGCAAATACTTAAATATACATAATTTTTTTACATCTGTAATAGGTGAGCTCCACTATTTAAAAAGAGAAAAATAAATGAAATTCAAAATTTACATATGTTCTATTGAAGTGAAATCATGTATACATCTTTCAAAAATATAAAATATAGAAACATGGAAAATGTTTGGGTATAGTATGTATGACTACTTGTTGGTCCTAAAAATTACAAAGTCTACGTGGCGTGCAGGCCGAGTAACTAATAAGCTAACTACGTCATTCGGTTAAATACGGGGCATGCCAACTCATCGGTCGAGCTTGGCGAGGAGTAAAATTTGTTGATGTTGCGTTGAGCGCGTTGCTAACTTCTTTATCTTGCGACTACGGCCGAGAAAGGAACAAATCTCGGCCTTCGGATTCTTGAGCCTGAAAACAAGGCTGCTAGTTCTGCGAAGTTCACAAATCGTCGGCGCCGAATTCAGTCACAATGATTCTATTCGTGAGAGTATAAGCACGTCGAATCAACACCAGACTGTACGGACACAAGTATTCAAAGGTGATGTATGTCTTGATGGTAAATGTGGTTCTGCCCTTAGAATGCCGAACTCTAAAACTCACTTGGGAGTATCCAATCATAAAACCACTCGGCATTTAATGTGCCGAATGTCGTAACGCGTAATACTTCACTTCGCCAAGAAGGCTAATGAGATGACCTCTGCCAATAAGGATTTGAAAATCCTTCTCGACCAAGACTTGGATAGATAACCAGTCGGCCTCGACGCAGTGCTGTTTATCCAAATTGAAGGTGCTCCTCGGTCGGCTGATTCTACGGCAACAGTGTTGTTTATCCAAACTGAAGGTGTTCGCCAGTTGCCTTCACAGTGTTGTTTATCCAAACTGAAGGTGTGTCGACGGGAAAAAGAAAATAAAAAATCTCAAGATGTTTGAGAGGTTTTGCGCAGGGCAATTGTGTGTTGAATTGGAGCTCCTCTTTCCGTTGTTTGTAGCCTTATACTTATTGGGACGAGTATGCGCTGATTGATAAGCTGGTAAACACTACCATGTTATTAGAACTCTTCCACTGATTTGAGCCTCGGATAAGCCTTACTACCCCCCAAGACTCTGAACTTAGCCAAAAAACCAACCAAATCTGATCCTTGTGTTTAGTCTTATCAATTACCACATAGAATCTCCAAATAATCCGCACGCTTTAAAGATGAACAAATAAATAGCCACCAATTAATATATATATATATATTAATAATTAGCCCAGTCCACACGGCATGCAGACTATATGGCCTAATCCCATCACCAATTCCTATGGCTTTGTACTCAATCTGACAACACCAGCACTATGCATTAAAAACCTAGCCTACCTAGGTTTCTCATCTCACCATTATCCAAGCCTTACAAATCTCATACTATGCTACGTGTTCATAATCCAAGCCGAGTTGCTCTAATCCACACGGTACACTGCTAACAAATCCAAATTAAATCTGACTATTCCACTTGCTTCGGGATATAATTCGCACCCTATTTATCAGGTTGAAAAAGATGCTAGGATAATTCATATTAAAAGATAATTATTATGATAAAAACCATAATATTATCCTTTAATAATGATAAAAAATTATCTCCACTTTTCCATCCGACGATTGAGAGCTATGCTCACTCAACGGCCTTGATTGCACGGGCCGATGGTGTAAATTTGGATCCAAACATTGCCCCCCAGTTTCCTTGAACTTCAGCCCATAAGCTGAATGTCTAAGGAAATTAACCGTTCGTCGCCAACAACATTTCGTCATATTGCTGAAACAAATTATGTTCCTCGGCATTAAAGCCACCTCTGTTCTGCCAATGTCGTAAAGCGGGGCCGAGGCCGAGAGTAATTAGAGTCGAGGTCAATAAAAACCGTTCATGAGCTCAACCTGCCTATATATATATATTTATATATATATATACCTGATGTGACACTGCTGTACATTTAGTTGGCATATATATTGTGCATTTGAATGGCCTCCACCGAGCTTGTCCTTCAGTTCACATGCGTTGACTTCGACCATTGCTAACAAACCTTTGCATGCCATGATATATCCTTTTTGCATGCTACCCTTTTTTGGCCTAGATTCCAATTTGCCTGCCATATAGCACACAAGCCTTCATGAAGTCCCACCTGGGGAAATGAAGCAAAATTGGCATCATGTGGTGTGCCAAAAATTACGACACGGCCTTTATCTTCTTATACACAGCATGTGGCGAATAATCTTTCTTGGCGAGCAACCACTGATTATACCAGATAGACTTGTAATTCGGCCAAAAGAAAACGGATAGATACTCATTGGCCCCTTATTTTCTTCTTCTTTTTCGACCTATTCTCGACCTCGGTCATAATGCTTGTCTTGGCCCCCCATCTTGGAAATCCCCAATGTTTCCCCCTTATTTTCTCATGCATTGGCCTGAAAGGCCACTTTTTTTTTTTTGGGTGTACGAGGGCTCAATGCTCGTTGCCCCCCCCCCCCCCCCCCAAATTTTCTTAAGTATCGGCCAAGAGGCCAAATGGTTAAGAAAATAATTTAGCACATGGAAATAAAAGTGGCCGAACCATAAAGTGGAGGAGGTCAACGATGTTTTATTCCGAGCTGAGATCTTTTTACAACAAAATTCTCAAATTGATTTCGCTCTAGGCCGAGAAAAGACTTTTCTCCAAATATTTTTGACTTGGTGAAATATTTTTTACCATCGGCCGCTGAATGTGTTGGACAATTATTATGCCCCCTAGGCATAATAATTTTGCCAATTTCGGCTTTCAACTCGAACAACTTAGCCGAACGGGATTTCTCCATATCGGCTTTATCACCAATAATCATATTGATTGGCGTAGTTTCGGTGTCTAAAACCATGTCTCCAATTACCATATCAACTGATGTGGTTTTATGGTCCGAAGTTGTGTATCGGTCTTGTTCGTCATCGGAACACTCCTTTGACAAATCATTTTCTGAGTCAATTTTTGGCTCAAAAACTTGAACATTTTCTTCTAGGCCTACTACACTTTCAGTCTCGACCAAAAAAATAGGTGGCCTTTGTTCCTCGACCAAATTAACAATTTTCTTAGGCTGATGTCTGATTACGGCCAGAGCGGAAAATTGCCCCCCCCCAGTCTTTTCAACCAACCATTCCTCAAATGGAATCGATTTGTAGTCGAAAACATAAGGAAAATATTTTCCATCTAGCCAGGTATTAAATCGAGCCTTGTCTTCATTTACCCATTGCTTTTGCAGGGTAACAAGAGCTTTTATTCTCAACATGTAAGCGAATGACTTTTGCATCTCTATATGGCCACGAAGAATTTTTTCCACTTCCAAAGATCTTTTTCGATCCTCATTGTGTTTTTTCAATTCCTCTAGGAGCTCATACAATCGGCTACGTGGAGCCGGATTGGAATCTTGATATATCATATGAACTTCGTAGTTTTAGCATTGGGTCCTACTGGGCGTGCCAAAATGTTGGTCCTAAAAATTACAAAGCCTACGTGGCACGCAGGCCGAGTAACTAATAAGCTAACTACGTCCTTCATTTGAATGAGGGGCGTGCCAACTCGTCGGCCGAGCTCGGCCGAGGAGTAAAATTTGTTGTTGTTGTGTTGAGCGCCTTGCTGACTTCTTTATCTTGCGACTGCGGCCGAGGAAGGAACAAATCTCGGCCTTGGGATTCTCGAGCCTGAAGACAAAGCTGCTAGTTCTGCGAAGTTCACAAATTGTCGACGCCGGATTCGGTCACAGTGATTATATTCGTAAAAGTATAAGCACGTCGAATCAACACAAGACTGTACGGACACAAGTATTCAAAAGTGATGTATGTCTTGATGGTAAATGTGGTTCTGCCCTCAGAATGCCGAACTCTGAAACTCACTTGGGAGTATCCAATCATAAAACCACTCGGTGTTTAATGCGCCGAATGTCGTAACGCGTAACACCTCACTTCGCCAAGAAGGCTAATGAGATGACCTCTGCCAATAAGGATTCGAAAATCCTTCTCGACCGAGACTTGGATAGATAACCAGTCGGCCTCGACGCAGTGTTGTTATCCAAACTGAAGGTACTCCTCGGTCGACTAATTCTACGGCAATAATGTTGTTTATCCAAACTGAAGGTGTTCGCCGGTTGCCTTCACAGTGCTGTTTATCCAAACTGAAAGTGTGTCGGCGGGAAAAAGAAAATAAAAAAATCTCAAGATGTTTGAAAGGTTTTGTGCATGGCAATTGTGTGTTGAATTGGAGCTCCTCTTTCCGTTATTTGTAGCCTTGTATTTATAGGGACGAGTATGCGTTGATTGATAAGCTGGTAAAGACTACCATGTTATTAGAACTCTTCCACTAATTTGAGGCTTGGATAAGCCTTACTCCCCCTAAGACTCTGAACTTAGCCAAAAATACAACCAAATTCGATCCTTGTGTTTAGTCTTATCAGTTACCACATCGAATCTCCAAATAATCTGCACGCTTTGAAGATGAACAAATAAATAGCCACCAATTAATATATATATATATATATATTAATAATTAGCCTAATCCACACGGCATGCAAACTATATGGCCTAATCCCATCACCAATTCTTGTGGCCTTGTACTCAATCTGACATCACCATCACCATGCATTAAAAACCTAGCCTACCTAGGTTTCTCATCTCACCATTATCCAAGCCTTGCAAATCCCATGCTATGCTACGTGTTCATAATCCAAGTTGAGTTGCTCTAATCCACATGGTACACTGCTAACAAATCCAAATTAAATCTAACTAGTCCACTTGCTTCGGGATATAATTCGCACCCTATTTATCTGGTTGAAAAAGATGCTTGGATAACTCATATTAAAAGATAATTATTATGACAAAAACCATAATATTATCCTTTAATAATGATAAAAAAATTTCTCCCTTTTTCCATCCGACGATTGAGAGTTATGCTCACTCAACGGCCTTGATTGCACGGACCGATGGTGTAAATTTGGATCCAAACACTATTACACTTCAATATTCCAAGGATAAACATTTGTTTGGGAATCAAGGATAAACGGTATGTCCTTATTTTGTTATATTGGAAATCAGTATTCAAATTGATGCACTATGGATAAACGTTATTAATCTTTATAGTTTGGGTTGTTTTATTGGCACCTCAAATTTTGTTAATTACACTCCACAGACTAAAAACATCTCACATCTACTTTTTAAATTAAAAAAATATCTTAATACGTCCCACATTCTTTCCCAAGCTACCCTCACACCCTAAACTCTTCACATACACCCCACATCAAACCCGCATATTTGTCTTCACAAACTTGTTTCCTCCAATTTTCTTTTCAATTTTTCATATCAGTAACCTATATAATTCTTCAATCCTTCTTTTAGTCGAAATGGGTTTTCATTAAAGCAAAGACAAAATGACACAAGCATCACCCAAACTAACTCGAGGGCAAAAGGGTTTAAGTCTTGCAGTTGTATGTATATATATTGAAGTTTCACATTGACTTTTCAAACTTTTACGGAAAACCTGTTCATTCTTTTCTGGAAAAATAGTCATATTGCTTATGTGAGAGCGTAGAAGAAATTTTAGGCATGACTCAAAGAAAGAACTTGGCGTGTATTTAGAATCTTCTTTTTAATTTTTAGAACATTTTATGGTTAAATAGTCATTTTATGAGCAATTTAATATTTAATTATTATGTGGAGTGTAATCAACAAAATATAGGGTGTTAATAAAAAAAAACCTATAGTTTTATAGTGGCGGATTCATGAATTATACCTCAAGAGGTTTTAATGGAAGGGTTCAAAACATCTGTAAGACAGAAATAGCATGCATGGGGCACAAATTTTTTACGAGTTCAGTTGATTTGTGTCAAGTTTCTTTAGCGTGGCACTTCTTCGAGCACTTGTTGGACTTATCAACTTTTGACAAGTAGTGTTGCCGAGGTCTGTCAACATTCGTCGAGCCCTACCGACGTTTGCCAAGCAGGCACTTTGTCTCACACTTGTTGGTTATTATTAAGTCACGTATCTATTATAGCTCGGGTCCTAGAGGACTTTCTGTCACATCCCAGCCCGGGACGGATCACTTCCCGGGCCCACTCCACCACCGTAGCACGATATTGTCCGCTTTGGGCCCCGACCACACCCACACGGTTTTGTTTTTGGGAACTCACGAGCAACTTCCCAGTGGGTCACCCATCATGGGATTGCTCTAGCCCCCTTCTCGCTTAACTTCGGAGTTCCTACGGTACCCGAAGTCAGTGAGCTCCCAAAAGGCCTCGTGCTAGGTAGAGATGGGAATATATATTTAAGGATCACTCCCCTGGGCGATGTGGGATGTCACAATCCACCCCCCTTAGGGGCCCGACATCCTCGTCGGCACACACACGACTAGGGTTAGGCTCTGATACCAAATTGTCACATCCCAGCCCGGGGCGGATCACTTCCCGGGCCCACTCCACCACCGTAACACAATATTGTCCGCTTTGGGCCCCGACCACACCCGCACGGTTTTGTTTTTGGGAACTCACGAGCAACTTCCCAATGGGTCACCCATCATGGGATTGCTCTAGCCCCCTTCTCGCTCAACTTCGGAGTTCCTACAGAACCTGAAGCCAGTGAGCTCCCAAAAGGCCTCGTGCTAGGTAGAGATAGGAATATACATTTAAGGATCACTCCCCTGGGCGATGTGGAATGTCACACTTTCCAAGGCATTTTTAGTCATCCTTAAGGTTCCCAGATTCAACAAGTCCCTTACTGAATTTGCCCTTGGTTATTCACTCATTTTTGTTTACATTTTAATACATACGTTGAATGCATAAATAAACATTCTTAGACCATCTTTAACTCTTGGTTTAAAATTTAAAATTTTAGCCCATAAAATTTAGGCTTTAACCTATAAACAGATTTTCTGCTCCAACATTTACGGATTAAAATTTTAGCCCCAGATTATTAAAGAATGAATTTAGGTTAATTTTTTTTAAAGTAACATTTTAAAAAGAAAAAAAATTATGCAGACTATCCTAATTTAATTTTATGAAAATTTTAACCTAAAAATATATAGATTCCGACAAATATTGAAAAATTACTAGCCGACACCATGAAACTTATAAAATACTATGAAAGAATATGAAACATAAAAGAATTTTTTTTTTAATCACTTCAGCCATTGGATTCAAATTTTGACCCATATATCTTTTTTTTACTGTTGAATTTTGATCATATTAGATCTAGCCGTTGGATTCAATGAATTTATAAATATAAAAAGAAAAAATTACACATATATGGTGGGCCAGCCCCACTAACCCGAGAGGAATCCTAAGCTAAATTTGCCCTATAAATGAGTTTTGGGTTAAAATTCATATTTGCCCCAAGGGTTGAGCAAGTTAGGATAAATTTAGAATTTAAAATTTGAGTTTTATTCCAAGGGTTGAAGCATGTGTTAATGTATGTTTAGAACTACAAGTCTCTTACATTTTACGTACGATTTAACCACAATGAGGATCATTGCTTGAGATCTGGACGAGTCACGACTCACGAACAATCAAACCTTGAACCCTAAACATAGACAAGATCAAAGAATATGATCAGCATTGCCTCGTCAGCAGATAAATGCTAATTAAATTTGCCAGTTTGGCAATGTTTTGGATATGCATGGCCAATGTAGACTTGGGGCAAAAACGCGCAATTCCTAATTAGGCCCAAATAGAAAATACTAAATGAAGTTAAGTTAATTTGTTGTTTGAAAAGTTCAAATTGACCTCACAAATAAAGATATCTCATAAACACGTAAAACAGACCTGACAAACGAGATATGAATTAGCATATTCTTTTAGAACAAAAATAATTTAGAAACCCCCGCAAATTTCTCGTTCTTTCAATGAACATAATGAAATATCTCAAAACAAAATTAGCATGTTTGGAATGGAAGATTCTATCTCTAGTTTCTAGCGATTCAATCACATTATTTTGAACCTTCTTAAATACCGCTATAACTGTCCAAACATGTCCCAAGCTTCTGTGTTCTTCAAAACCGAGTGCCAATTTTTTCCTAGTGTCCTCATTTCTCTTGAATTCCCAAAGCTTGCATTTTTGCAAGTCTGCAAATTTGCAAGATAAAAATCAATGGCTCTGAAGGCCGTTCATGTCTCTAATGTTCCAAACCTCGATCAAGTCACAGAAAATACTGCCGCATTGGCTGTATATTCGCCGTGGTTGGCTCAAGGTCTCGACATTTGCCATCAAATTAATTACTTGGAATTCAAGAAACAAAAAAGAAAGGAATCTGATTTTTGGAATTGGGGTTTTTTTTTTTTCACTTTTTTTGTGTGAATAGGTGTGAAAGATGAGGGTGAAGAAATGAAATGGGGATACAAATGGCCGAAGTTCGTGGTGATGGGACACAGAGGCAGCGGGATGAACATGTTGCAGTCTTCTGACGCAAAACTCAAATCCATCAAAGAGAACTCCATTCTCTCCTTCAATGCCGCCGCTCAGTTCCCGATCGATTTCGTCGAGTTCGACGTTCAGGTGAGCATCATCTTTGTGCTTCTTTGGGTACCCAAAAAAAAACATTTGATCAAAGTCACAAACTTAGTTAAGAGAAGCAGACTTTGATTTGAGGGTACTAATTGTTCTGCTTCTTTTTTCTTTCTTTTCGTTTCAATTTCTTGGTTTTACAATTAGGGAAAATTGTAAAAAAAAACTATTTTTGTAGGTTACCAAAGATGACTACCCGGTCATTTTTCATGACAACTTTATTGGCGCCAAGGACAAGGTTAGTTTGGAATTATTATCAAACAGACCCTTGAATTCCTTGATTTTTATTTTCCTGTTGACTATTGATGTTATATATAATTTTGTTTCAGGGTGTTTTCAAGGAGGAAAGGGTTACAGACATTACTCTGCTAGAATTTCTCTCCTACGGACCCCAGAAAGAGGCCGGAAAGGTGTCACAAATGGTTATTTTTTCCGATTCCAAATCGATAAAATGTATGTGGATGTTCTGTTAATAAGTCTATTTTTTTATTCATTCAAATGCAGGTGGGGAGGCCCTTGGTCAGAAAAATAAAAGATGGGAGGATTTTTGACTGGAAGGTAGAACAGGATGACTCCCTATGCACATTGCAAGAGGTGTTCGAGAAAGTTGAGCATTCCAAGGGTTTTAACATTGAATTGAAGTTCGATGATCAGATTGTCTACAAAGAAGAAAAACTCGAACATGTTCTTCAAGTAATTTTGCAGGTAAGAATGCCTAATTTGCTCAGCATGTTCTCTAGGACATAATATGTACTAAGATTTCTTTAAACAGGTGGTGACTAAGTACGCGAAAGATAGACCGATCCTGTTTTCGAGCTTTCAGCCTGATGCTGCATTGCTGATGAGAAAATTGCAGACCACATACCCTGTAAGATCACATTCTAAACTTTATGTTGAAGCGTATTGAAAATGGTCTACTTTTCTGAACCTGCATTGGATGCAATCCAGGTTTACTTCCTCACTAACGGAGGGTCTGAAATTTACACGGATGTTCGAAGGAATTCACTGGAAGAGGCCATGAAGGTGTGTTTGGGAGGTGGTTTGCAAGGAATTGTATCAGAAGTAAAAGCTATCATGAGAAATCCAGGGGCAGTGACCAAGATTAAACAGGCCAAACTTTGCATTATAACCTATGGACAATTAAAGTAAGCCATCACTTTGGTAAAAGCACTTTTCAGATCAGAAGTACTTATCCATCTAATGATATGATCATATCCTTTGTGAACTTGCAGCAATGTGCCAGATGCTGTATACATGCAACTTCTAATGGGGGTTGAGGGAGTGATTGTTGACCTTGTCCGAGAGATCACAGAGGCGGTTTCCGACTAGAACTGAACCCGAATTCATGTCACAGAAGGACAAACTTGGAACTTTTGCAGGAAAGGTTATGCCATAGTAGATACAACGTTGAGGGCCAATTAACGTGGCCAGAACCAGATGAAAAATTGTGTATAGAGCAACATTTTACTGACCATACCTTAGTTTTTGTTTTTTGGTTGTATCCAAATGGTTTCCCAAATGGAAGATGAGTTTGGAGTTCAAATTTTAATCGACAATGAATTTTGGAATATATTGTGTGCTCAAACGACATAATTAAGTAGATTAGGCCTGCAGGAAAAAAAATACCAGGCCTTGTTAGCAAATCTGAGGGGCACGTCTAACTTGATGGGGTTGGGCTAAATTGGACACAAGTTTTACAACTCGTCCAATTTTGAAATCGAGACTTTTGGTGCAAGCTTAATCAACTAAGCTACAATCGATATACAATTTTCTTTGAACATGCGTAACACATAAGTACTACTTGCGAAACTTAACTGCTGATTTGAATAATTTTATTTGTATCCCCTCTCAACCTCCGTTATAATAAATATTAAAGGAAATATTCTTGGCACTTCTTTTGCACTCGATTCTAATAACAATTCTCATACTACATTAAAAGTTGTAGATTCTAGGTTCAGTGCCTCTTGTTCTTTCAAATATTACAATATAAGAATAATTCCATTTACACACACAAAACCAACCCTCGTTAATTGAGGTGAGTTAGATCATTATATGTTAACAAATGTACTGATTTTGTATGTCTAGACCCTAAATAATCGTACTCTACGGTTAAAAAAATTATCCTATAACCCCTATAAAATGGAACAAAGTTAAAAGTGAACAAGTACTTTGCTTCTAAAACAAGAATACAAATGCCCTCTTAATTTCTTGGAATGAGGTCTAAAAAAGACGCAACTTTACAATGGAGAGATATTTATGTGCCCCCAGAACACAAGACGGTACGCCACACGTTAGTATACAATTGGTGAAAAAAAAAAATTCAAATGACATTCCAATTGTATAATTACATATGATGTCCTACTTGTGTTTCGAATACATTGAAAGATCTTTCTTTACAATGAGGGTGATACAGACATCATCAAGTGGGCCAGTTTGTTGACACGCCCAAAGACGCCCATCTTTTTGTTAGCATTTGATGGGCCTTTTCAGGAGGAGAGGAAGTTTCTTTCTAGCGTGCACTGCAAAGCATTTGATTCCAAAGTTGGCAGTTCAGGAAAGTACTTATTCAAAGAAAGAAAAGTACGGTTCGTGTACGTTGTTTGATACGTATAAGTATTAAAATAATAATAATAATAATAATAAATTTAAAGAATTTAAAATTTAAAAAAAAAAGTAGAAAAGTCAGTACAACAACATTATATAAGATTAGTACCATCATTGTACCATCATCACCTCATAAACTTTGTTCGACGTTTATATAATTGTATCGTAATCATTTGTACATTAACAAGCTAGCAAAAAATCAGCCCAACAAAGCAAAATACAACTTGTACTTCGAAAATCCATGCACAAGGCTTCTGATTGTCAAATTTCAACCTCGTCACGAGAACAGTAAATTCTTCCACCTCTGCTTTTATAAGTGTGTGATAATTCTAATCACACGTAAAATCTAACTTAGATTCGAGCTTACCCTATTGAGCTATATTCATGTGTTCAAGACATCAATTCGACGACTACTTGTATACGAAGAATGTCTGTTGTTGGTTAGACCAAAACTTAATCCTGGGCCAAATGATATTTTTTAGGTTTTATTCATCCCCCGAACCCAACCAACATATGCTAAATGTCTGGACTAAAAGTTAAAAGCCAAATTTCCACCAAGATTTAACTCAAAAAATGGTGTGAGCACCACCAACGGGACCCCACCCACATGGCCTGTCTCCCAGGATTTATTGAATCTAACGGCTAAGATCGAGTATAATCAAATCTAACGGTAAAAAAGATCTAACGGTCCAAATTTAAATTCAACGGTTAAAATAATTTAAAAAAATATTTATCTCAAAATTCCCCAATTTAGTGATTTTTCAATATTTATCGAAATTTAAATATTTTTAGGTTAAGATGTTCATAAAATTAAATTATGATAGTGTACATAATTTTTTTTAATTACTTTAAAAGAAAAAATTAACCTAAATTTAATCTTTAATAATTTCAGGCTAAAAAATTTAGATCATAAGAGTTAGAGAGCTAAAACTTAAATTTTTTGGGCTAAAAATTTTAGATTTTAGCTTAAGGGTTGGAAACGATCTTATGTCGTGTTTGCCTGTAAGTGAAGAAAGACAGCTATTAATTTTATGATCAGGAAGTGTTTTTTTCCAATAACCTGAGGCTTACATATGTCTCTTTGCAGACATTAATCTGATCGATTGCTTGCTTCGGGTTGGTTGACAAATATATTTTAGCTGGAAAAAGAAGAAAATGAGGTCAGTCGATCACTGCATGCGCAGTGCATGTGTAACACGTAATGACCACTCGAAGGCAGCTACGTCAACAACATAAACAATAGGTTGGTCAACTTTGAAATCAATGGCAACTTTTGAATATTTTAACCCTTAACCCTTAATTTGTTCTAGAAATTCGACTCCCATTGGATATTTTATTTACTTGTTGATGCATCACATTCACACCTATATTATTTTCACTCAAACATGGTTACAATATTTGGTGTATATATTATATGAATGCTTAAACGTCAAAATGGTCCATGTGTTTTACTCTATCGATCAATTTAGTCTATGTGTATTCAATTTAGCCAAATTGGTCCCTGTGTTTACATTTGTTAGCCAATTCATAACAATCCGTTAAAAGACAGTTACAATTGACATGTCCTAAATCGCATAGTACTCAAGTGAATTGAATGAAGCGACAATTTTTAAAGGTAGGCATCGTATATATTTAGTGAGTGTACATGAAATTACATTTTTGTCCTCTCACATGTTTGGCACATGTCAATTTTAATGGTCCTTTAACGGATTGTCTTGAATCGGCTAAGGATGTAAACACAGGGACCAATTTGACCAAATTGAAAACATATGGACTAAATTGGCCAATAAAGTAAAATACAGGGACCATTTTGACATTGCAGCCTTATATAAAACATGGCCGTATAGAGTAATTTATAATTACTAAATATACAGGAGTATTCAAGCAATAATCATTTAATTATATATAGTAATATATGACACGAAGATAATTAATCATTTGTACTTGATTCACAGAGTAAACTCATGACTAGAATCGTTTATTTTTTAGGTACTCATTCATAAATCTTCCTTGTAAAAATTCATTCAAATCGAAATCGTCTAGCTCTTTAATTATTATTGTAAATGTTCCATTGTTTATAAACAACACTGTGTTGTGTTCCTCTGTTTATTAGGTCACAATTAGATAACTAGACTTCTTCTCATTTCAATGAAATGTTATAAAGATGATCTTTAAGTAAAAGCCTAAAGCCATGGTTGGTTTAGATTATGAAAACTAATTAATGTGGAGCAAGCCTAACAAACGGTTAATACATATTAAATTACTAATTAATCAGTGCTAGAGTATATACATAAAATATATTTGTGTGTCAGTTGTCTATGTTACAAGCAATTGTTTGGAAGTATTTTAAATAGCATGATATGACATCACTCATCCATTTTCTTCTGGGACAAAACTATATGTTAATTATCAAGTTCATTGAACTCCACAAAACCCTAAAATGTATATTATAAACTTGTGACAAATATGAAAGTTAAGTCTGTCGTTGTAAAGAGACGCACTTAGAAAATGGGAAATGATGCTCTGCGAAGAAGAAGAGCACAAATAATACTAAAATCATTGACGTAAAAGGGGAGTGAGCACTATTTTCTTCTTACCCGTCAAACTGCACTTCTACTTGGTTGTGAGCGGTGATCTCTCTTTCCAGCTAATAATTAAACCCTAATGTAATCTGTTGCTTATACTGTTTAATTGTCAATTATTCTTTAATTATACTATTAGGCCTTTAAAAAGCTACTTTGCCACTATTTTATTACCAAGATAAACACTTCAATAGCAACACTTCTTTTTAGAACAAGAGGCATGCATCATCTTGGGTCCAATTAGACCAGTCAATTGCATTGTTCCATAAGTACCCATACCAATCCATTCATATTATAACGTGCACCTTGGGTAAAATTAGATCAACCAATGTCATCTTCTTATAGGTACTCATACCAATTCATCCATATTATAACGTGTACCTTGGGTATAATTAAACCCGTCAATGCCACCGTCCTATAAGTACTCTTACCAATTCATTCATATTATAACATGCATGTATTCATTAGTACTTAAACTTGGTCTATAACATATTTTAACATTACCGTCTATATATATAATAACGTGAACCTAGAATAATGAATATCATGCGACAAAAAAATCGAGAGTAGGGTTCTACCCCCTCCCTCTAGTCCCCTCCTATTTGAACTGTCACGATTAAACGACGTCACGATCTTGTGTTGACTTCTCTATAAAACAAAAGAGATGTGAGAATTTAGAGTTGAGAGATCCATACTCTATAAAATCGTGCAAACATTCTCTAAATTCACATGTCATAGGGGCTGTTTTTCTTTCCAAGTAACCCTATTTATTGACTTCTCCAACTCAAATTTCAAAAGATGGTTTATGCCTAACTCATTATTCATGGCATGGTGTGCATATATGTAGTGTATGTTGGCCATTAGGATGCTTGTAATGGGGGGCAACCCCGAGAAGATGAATTTCCCATTAAAAGTAAAAGGAGTGAGGCAAAGAGGAAGAAAAACCAAGCCAAGTAGCCAACCCCCAAGACCCAAAATTAAAAAATTAAAAAGAATTAAATTGAAAGATTATTAGAGTAATGGAAAACATGATTGGGTCGAAGAAGGAGGAAGGAAGCAGAGAAAGGCATTTTCCACTGAACAACATATTTTACTCAAAAAAAACAATAATTGCAGCCTTTGACGTTTCTCTTTTTTTCTCATCAAAACTCTCTTCGACACCCACACGCAACCTCCTTTGACCCTCACTCTACACAAAAACAAAACCTAATATTAATTAATTTAATAATTTTAAAAAATAGATAACAAATAAAAAATCACAGCCGCATTTCGGCTTACGAAATCCAGCTCCAACTATTCCTTCCATATTTTTTTTTATAATTTATTTTTACAAGTTGGCTGAGAATTTTTTTCATTTTCTTGTGATATTCCCTTTTTTATTTAATACTTTCTTTTTACAAAAGGCTCGCTTTTTATTTTATAAGTCGGTCGACAAAATTGTTTAATTTTTGTGATAAAAGGGTTGCCCTTCTCCCTACGCCTACGGACTCAGGCTTTTCTTTCATTTGTCAATGTTCGATGCTCCGGTTAACTACAATCTAAACCGGCCCACGTTATCCCCACTCCAGTTTTGATAATTCCAAAACTACCCCTGAAGAATCCGGTTTACTACAGAATGATATGATGCTCTTGTTTGGCAAATTGAATGACTACCCCTGTATCTTATGTCCTCACCGGCTTCTTATTCAATATTGTATTTACAAGTTCACCCCTTAACAAAATGCCATATAAAGACAAAGAAGCAATCCAAAGTGCAAGCTACGGAGAATTGTGATAATTTTCAATATTGATATAAAAACTGAGAAACTGTGAAATCGAACAAAATCGGATGAAAAAAAAAACCGTAAGAAACCCGGTTGACCAAAACCGTTTAAATTTGGACCAGAACCAAATTGAACCAAACCAAACCAAATCAGTTTAAAACAGTGCCAGTTCTGACTTCTAATTCTCAAGAACCGTAAGAACTGCACCAGACCGTCTATATTAATTTAAAAAAAAAATCTAATTCTATAGCCCTTATTTTATATGCTCAAACTAAAAATCTATATAAAAATTTCTCAAGCCCAAAAGCCAAAACCTTGGTAATTATCTCACCTCATCCATTCAACTAGAGCCGTGGGTTCACACTCCACCATCCCACTCTCTCCTCTCTTCGTTTTCTCATTTATCTTTATGCATTATGTACACTTTAATTTCATTTTAGGATGTACACTTTGGTCTTGATCTGAGACTTTCTATCTTTTGATTTATATATATGTAAATTTTCTATCTTCCCGTCACAAATCTTATAGATCTAGTAGTGGGACTCAAATTTGTTTGAATTTGTGGTTGAAATATGTGTTTGGAATTGAAAGTAGAAGATTCAAAACAAATATATAAATTATAGAGAGACCCATGAGTGCTTCAATCCAGGTTTTGCAAAGGCAGAGGCAATACTGAAAGAGTGGGGGCAAATAGAAGACGGCAACGAGAGGCAGAACCAGACCGTGTGCTGGAATGTGAAGGTCATTTTGGGAACAACAATAGCGGGAAAATAATGTTTTCGTTTTTTATTTTTAGTAGTGAGTAAGATAATAAGGTGAGTGAAAAAAAAAATGTGAGTGGATGTAGTAGCTCTTTTGTTTTATATCAAAAGAAGTTTATTATTGTAGTAGAAGAAGGAAGAAAACCATCGGACTAGAATCTGTGGGTGGAAGGAGAGGAGTGTCTTTTCAAGAAAATAGATTGTTTAGATGAGTTCTCCTAAAATTTCCAACTGATCGAAAATAGCGAGACAAGAAGATTGAGGAAATCTTGAAATGGGGCATTGCTTGAAGGTGGCACTTTTGTCAGTTTCCCTAAATCCGACGTGGGTGCCCTTCGTCTTGGAGGCAAGTAGGTCCCTGAACTTTATTCCCTCACCCACCCACCCCCCACCACGAGCCATAACATCATCATAATTACTATAACACCCTTGTCATTCTCAACCAAAATTACCCTTTTTCCCTAATCACAAAAAGATGAAACGTACAGATATAAGACTTTATTAGAATTGTTTTTAAAATGATTAAAGTGTCTTTAAAAAATATTTTTAGATTTCAAAAACACTCGAACGTGTTCTCTGTAATAAGCACTGTATTAGTTATGTACTTCTTACATAAATCATTTCAAGTAGTTTTTCAAGATTTACATGTATATTTATCAAAAATTAATTTTAAAAGTGCTTTCAAGATTTTAAAAGTACTGTCAAACGATCTCTTATTTGTACTAAATATTCAAATTAGCTTAACACGCATCCCTATGCGTGCAGCCTACAATCCCATAAAATCAAATATTGGTACCCATTTAATATTGACTAAAATTTTGTAAAGGGGAATAAAAAGAAATGAATATTTTGGAAATTAATTGATTTGTTGCCAAATATTCCATGCATGATATGATTCTTTTTTTTATATATATATATAAGATATATAATTGTTTTATAATTCAATTATTTATGGTTTGATCTATTTTGGCAAGTAACTTAGGTGGCTGAAGATATTATGCCATACTTATATTCTTCATGTTTAATTGTCCAACCAAATACTTACAACTTTCTTTTAATCCACCTATTTTAAGTTAAGATGTCATAAGATTATGAGCCTTGATGTTAGTATCCCAAATTTTGTGGCTGAAGACCTAAAGATGCTTTGGGTAGAAAATATGATTATGTGATAGAGGTTAAAGGTAAAAATGATAGAGGAAGACTCATAAAGACTTATAAGAAACTCTAAAAAAGACATGAAGTACTTGAAGATAACAGAAGATTTGACACAAAACCGACGCACTGGCATTCTAGGATTCATATTGCCAACTCACTTAGTAGGATAAGACTTTGTTGATATTATATTCGATATAACTGGATCCATGCTTAATGAAAATTAACAATTATAAACAACCTAATAAGATCTTTGATAGAAACTTGAAAGAAAAAAATGAAGCCAAAATCTTATGATGGATTTTATATGGAATAACATCAACAGGATTTGGTTATTACGTAACCAAAGAGATTGTTAAAAGAGTTACACTATTAACTTTTAAGTACTCATTGAAGTATTAGCTGACCTTTCTATGTTTTTTGTCGGGAGTATTTGGACTAACCTCAAATAAATAGATTACTGTCATTTAATATTTAATATTAGGAACTGTTATTAGTACTACCATAAATCTCATTATACATTTTTCATAAGTGTTTTTTTTCTTTCTAATTATAGAAAGTTTGGAGTGCAAAATGAGATTTTTGAAGTGTCAATAACAATTCCCTAATATTATAATTTAATGATAATTTTTTATTTATAATTTAGAAATTTTATATTCAATTGAACAACGAGTTCTAATTCAATTTATTGTGAATAGTTCATTGGCTTAACCCAAATCGCAGGCGTTTTAGTGAATCTATATTGTTGTATAAAAGATAAAAATTTAATATAATTATCTTTTATTTTTTGCCATGATACTAAACATTTGAAATGGATAATAATATATATATATATTTTTTTTTAACAAACAATATTATCTAATGTGAGATCCTACATCGCACAGGGAAGTGGATCTTGTAAGCCTTATATGTATATTCTCATCTCTACCTAACATGAGGCCTTTTGAGAGCTCATTGGCTTCGGGTTCCGTAGGAACTCCGAAGTTAAGCGAGTTCCTGCGAGAGCAATCTCAGGATGGGTGACCCATTGGGAATTTCTCGTGTGAGTTCCATAAACAAAACCGTGAGGGTGTGGTCGGGGCCCAAAGCAAACAATATCGTGCTACAGTGGAGTCGAGCTGGGAATGTGGTAAGGGCCCGAGCCGAGATATGACAATTTGGTATCAAAGCCAATCTCTGGCCGGATGTGTGCCGACAAGGACGTCGGGCCCCTAAGGAGGTGGATTGTGAGATCCCACATCGCCCAAGGGAGTGGATCTTGTAAGCCTTATATGTATTTCTCATCTCTACCTAACACAAGGTCTTTTGAGAGCTCACTGGCTTCGGGTCCCGTAGGAACTCCGAAGTTAAGCGAGTTTGCGCGAGAGCAATCCTAAGATGGGTGACTCACTGAGAAGTTCTCGTGTAAGTTTCCAGAAATAAAACCGTGAGAGTGTGGTAGGGGTTCAAGGCGGACAATATCGTGCTACGGTGGAGTCGAGTCCGGGATGTGGTGGGGGCTCGGGCCGGGATGTGACATCTACACTACCCCGGGGGGGAGGGAGAAGGGTGAGTTTATCCTCACAATAGATTAGCAATAATATGGTTCAAATTCATCTTTAGCGAGAATCGAACCTAAGACATCTTTACAAGTAAAGAGGAATAAGTGGACTAATAATATTAGATTAGATATAAAAAGATATTTTTAATTGTGTAAGACACAACTAACAAAGAATATTAAATTGTAAATAAAACAAAACTGCGTAGAAATAAGTACATGAAAGCCTAATATTCTCATTCCCCCTTGTGTACTTGGTAAGAGCCCCTTCACGTCGGATCGATAATATATTTTTAGCTTATGAAGCACCCGATAAATAAGAAGGATATCTGAACCTTCTTCAAATAATTCCATTTTATGAGGATTAAAAAAAGAAATTGGTAAAATTTTTCTTTTTTTTGACATCATAGATATCGAAAAGTAAAGAAGTCAAATGTTTTCTCATCGGAAAAAAACTGTTAAGAAGCAGGTAAGAAAGGCTCCCTCCCGCTATGCGGTCTTGTATAAAGCCCTTCTGCCCATTATTGATCTCCATTTAAGCGAGTAGATTGAAAGTTGTGGAGGTGATAGCAAAAGTAAGTAGGGAAGCACAAGCAAGAGGTCTTCAAATAACTTTTGTGTAATAAAATTTCTAAGTCGCATTTCATTAGTCTTTAAGGTAAAGCCTCGCTTAATCATTCATAGACCATTTCTTCTTTCTTCAACCGGTCATATCTGATTTGGCTGGTAACGATATGAGAAAAGGGTCCAAAATAGTTAATTTTTTTTTTCTAAGTTGCAAATTTAAGGGGGCGGATGAATCAAGTACGGCCTCTAAAAACATACAATAATCAGCTTTTTAATAACATTTGTCTTTTTTATTGGTGTCGTCAATGGTTTACTTTCTTGAATGAAAGATAAAAATAAAAAATAAAAAACTACAAAAATAAAAGCCTAATATTCTCATTTCTCAACAAATTTAGGCAGTTTTGTTTTTGTTGGTTCTTTAATATTCCAAAAAGAAGAAGAAAAAAAAAACCGCAGACATAAATATTCCGTAGTCCGACCTTTTGTTTACCTGGCAAATGGCACCATAACTATTTGTTGATGACAGAGGCTACAACCGTAATTTCACCCAATGACTTTTAAGGCTTTTGGTCAAGTACGGCTGTCAGCATGACCTAACGTGACTTCATCCTTACAAGGCCGTAACCCTTTGCTGCCTGCAACTAATAATTTGGAGTACGATTTTCTCTTCTCATATTTTTATCTCTTCTCCTCCTCTTCTTTCACATATTTTTTTTAGTTTTATTGTTTTTATAAAAAATTAATATAATATATTAACATAGCTAAACCATAACCGTTTAAATAAAAAGAGAGAAAATGAGAGAAATATTAAAAGGGGAGAAAACCCTTCTCCAATACCTTCTGCTCTTACCGGTACTTGGCCTTTGCTCATCAGACTTCGGTACAAAGACCATAATACCCTTCAAGCATTTCCTCTCTCAATTGTACGGAAAAATCTACCTACAACGACGGTGTTATTCTAGCAGTATTCTAAATTAATAATGCATTGATATCAAATTTTATATATGACAGTGTGTTACTGGTTTGAAATACTGCTATTGTTACAATAGCATATAAGAAAAACTACTTGCATATGTGTCCATAAACATTTCCTTTTCTGAGTTTAATAAGTTAACTTAATAATTGTGTTAAAATGTGGATTTGAGATAAGGAATGCTACTTCTAAGACTCGCTTCTACGTTTATATATATCTGATGGTGATTTGGAGATAATATATGTTACTTTTAAGCCTCATTTAAACTTTCGGGCATGCGAAATAAATGAATGAAGACATGATTTTCGGGTAGTCATAGAATGAGTTTACTTGTTTCTATACAAAGCCTAATCAAGTAATCACAACCGAGAGTGAAATATCTCGTCCATCTTTTGTTGAACGGTAGGGTAGATGTTGCAATGTCAGGAAGTAGAGAGTAGCTTTCCTGCATCTCATTGCAAGTAAGGAGCCATGCATTGCTTATTCCCTAAATTTTATAAAAGAAACCTACTTAAAATAGCATTGCTAATGTTGCAGTATCCCAAACCGATCAGACATTTACTTGTATGTAAGATTTCCTACGTAATAATATGTGATTGCTTTGGAGTAAAATTACAATGACATCTCCATAAAATTAATCACATGTCAATCACAAAATTGACATATATGCGAAAACAGTTTTTTTGGTGATTCTAAGAAGTTATTAAAATAACCTATTACAACTAAGAAGCCAATAAACGTACACAATATAATTGTTTTGTGAGATGACCAAAATGCACCTCCCCACCGTCCAAAAAATATACAAGTTTGCAACATGAAGGGTAAGGATTAAAATGGCAATTTAGGTAAACGATAAAACAAAACCATACTCTAATCAAAATTTGAGATTTGGAAGGCAGGGAAGAAACCCAAAAGGGCTTTAACAGCTTCGGTTATTTCCACACACACACAAAGGTCGAACACCAAAAGAAGAAAGTCTTCCTCTCTCTCTCTCAAAGGATTTTGGGTTTCGTTTAGTTGGCAAAAACTTTAACCTTTTCGCAGAGCCCTCGACGTTTTGTTAAAATTGTGTCCAAGTAAAGGAGATTGAGTCTTGTTTACGCCAAATGGGCGTCCTCTTCTCTCTCTCTCTCTCTCTCTCTCTCTCTCCTCGCATTGTCTCTAACACCCATTACTATAAAAGAAGCCACACTTTCTCACCTTGAAACTCACCACCATTAATCTCTCCAAACTTTTATTTCCGTTAGGACTCTTCGTTCCTTCTTGTTCTTGTTCCCTCTTGTTCTTGTCCAATCACCTCGTTTGTTTATATTATCCAATCCTCCAACGGACTATAAGACCCTGTCATGACTCTGTTTGCTCAGGATTAGATTTCTGAGTTGGGATTGGACAAAAAGGCTTTAACCTTTTCAGTTCATTGGACTTTCTCGGACTAAAAGGCTTTAGCTTTTTCAGTTCATTGGGATTTTCTCGGACATGGAGAGATTAATTTTGTGAAGAATGGTGTGCTGAGATTGCCTCCCGGTTTTCGATTCCACCCGACGGACGAGGAGCTTGTTCTGCAGTACCTGCGGCGCAAGGTTTACTCCTGCCCCTTGCCTGCCTCCATCATCCCGGAGGTTGATGTCTGTAAGGCCGACCCTTGGGATTTGCCAGGTTGGTTTTTCACTTTTCCGTGCAATTCACTTCTTCCGTTTGAAGTGATTGTTTTTTTTTTATCTTTAATTTTGATTTGGTTTGACCAAACTACAATGCCAAATGCCTACCAATCAAGACCCAAATCAGTGTTTTAGACGGAAATGGTATCGAATCTCCCATTTTTCGGCTTCTGCACTCGTTCTGTGAGTGCGGAAATCGTCAAGTATTCAGTTTGGAGCGCAGAGAGCTTGAAATGGAGCTCGAAAATCGCTACTTATAAGAAATTAGATGGAGAATTGAAAGACTCAGTTGGTTTGTTTTGTTTTGGTTTAGGTGATTGTGCGCAAGAGAGGTACTTCTTCAGCACTAGGGAGGCCAAGTACCCCAATGGGAACCGATCGAACAGAGCGACGGGCTCTGGTTACTGGAAGGCGACCGGATTGGACAAGCAGATTGTGACTTGCAGGGGCGGCCAAGTCGTGGGAATTAAGAAAACTCTGGTTTTTTATAGAGGAAAGCCTCCCCATGGCACTAGGACCGATTGGATTATGCACGAATACCGCCTAGTTTTGCCCGAAAATCCGGCCTCCGTTGCCCCACCAGAAAAGAATGCAACCCAAGTGAGCTTCTTGTTCTATTTAGTGTTATTTCAATGAGATTAGCAGTTTATTTTGTCATAAGATCAAAGCGGAGGCTTAAAAGTCATCCTTGGTCACATGTTTTATGATTGAAGCCAGAACGGTATCTGATTATCTTCGAGTCCCCAACTTAAACTCCCAATTTTGAAGAACCCCATTTGAGATATTTCTTCAATTCTGCTCTCCAAACCACAAAGAACACATTTTTATTTTACTATTTTGTTGTTGCAGAGCCCTGTGGTGCCAATGGACAACTGGGTTCTTTGCCGCATATTTTTGAAGAAAAGGGGAGGCAAAAATGAGGAGCAGCAAGTTCAACAGCCCTCCCTGCGATGTTCGAAAACCGAAGAACTCGAGGCCTGTTTTCTACGATTTCATGACGAAAGACAGGGCAAATTTGAGCCTTGCACCTTGTTCTTCCTCCTCAGGGTCGAGTGGAATCACAGATGTGGTTTCTAGTGAGCAAGTAGACAATGATCACGAAGAAAGCAGTAGTGGCAATAGTTTAGGTTTAGTTAGAAGAAAACAGTAGCAGTTTAAATTAATTAATTTATAATCCGCTTAAATTAGTTCGTTTATGTTCCAGTAATTGGGCTCTTCTGGTTGCTTTATCAGAATAAACATCTGAGAAAAATCCAAGTTTAGGAAGAAAATCGGCAAGTAACTTGTAGTCCGTAATTCGGAGAGTGATGGATGGTTTTTATAATTTATGTAATCAAATCCCACGTTTTCTAATATCTGATGTATTTACATTCTATTTCCATTTGTTTGGACCCGATTTCAGCACTAACAGTGGCACTCTCGCGTATTAACAATTCTCCATTCTCACTATTTGTTTGAGTGGTTGGAACGATTTTGGGTGATTATATAATCCAAAAATTCCATAATGCTCGGTAGTATGCGATACTCTTCAGATATTGAAAAAAAATCCTTGTAATCTGAACATGTTCTTCTGCATTTCACGCAGCAGAATTTATTTATAGAAATATATGATATTTTCAAGGAATAAGTGTTGAAAAGTGATCCAGAGAGGAGCAAAAGAATTTAGAATAATTTTTATCTCTGCAAAGATCGTCACCTTCGCACGAGGTTCCATTTCTCCCTTTGTGGAAAGTTCAAATTCACACTCAAAAGGAACCCAATTCCGAAACATTGTTTTCAGATGGTTCGAAATCAAATCTCCAAGAATCAAATTCCAAGCCGGCTCTCTCTCTCTCTCTCTCTCTCTCTCTCGCAAATCTTCAAATGCACTCCAATCTGCATCATGGAAGATTAAACCCCGGAATCTTATTCCCAAGAAACAGACATTCTGACCTAGTTTTTCCACAAACATTTGTTGCAATTTTGTACTATTTTTAGTGTCTTACAAAAAAATAGGGGTCTTATAAGGGAAAAACTTATGTAGAGCAACCGGGGATCATTATAGGGTTCCACTCGGCTCCACTAATCTCGTCTAGGTTGAGAGCTGTTATGGTGACAAATCATACCAATATTTATCTTTATTTGTAAGGCATATCTCAAAACAGCACAAGACCTATTGTATTTTGGTTTCAAAACTTTACGTTAATTTCATTCAATGTGAACACTAATCTAATCAGATAATCTTACAAAAGTTTTTCTCGTACGAATGCAGGTTGGTGATGTAGGGAAACAGGGCTAACTAAATTTTGAATCTAAAAGACCAGTTGGTGAAAGTAGAGAAGCGACTAAAAATACAGTGGAATGTTTGCTTAGCAGGGACCAGCACTGCAAAGTGAAAAGAAAAATGGGATTTGGCCAGTTGGGAGAGGGTCCCAAGTTTTGAAAACGGATCCGTCCCATCAATCAGACACCTTAAATTTCCTAAAAGCACATGATTTCTGGCGCATTTATTCCTGCTAGTTTACGTAAACGATACCTCTTATTCTTAATCCAAACAGAGTTATAACTCTGATAGACAACAAATTAGCCCAGATTAGGGGAAAGATTGTCCCACTAGAGTGAGCATCCTCGTCGGATTTTTTTTGTGAAGATCTTGAAGATCCTTTAATTACATCCGTTCATCGTACATCATGCAGTCAGTTTTTATCAGATACTGTTTATATTCAATATTAAATAAAAAAATTTACAATAATTTATGACCGTACGATATACGATGAATAGATATGATTAAAGGATCTCCAGAATCCTCCTAAGTCCCACTGGCATCTACTCGCTGCTTCTACTTGGGATACGTTTCGGCAATCCAAGCCTACAGTTGGTTGGTCTAAGCTTGTTTGGTATAATCAAAATATTTCGAAGATAAGCTTCATTCTTTGGTTAGCTATTAAATGCAAGCTTTCTACCATGGATAGAATTTTGACTTTTGCTTCGTTGGTTCTTGTCACTTGTGTACTCTGCTCTAGTGCTACGAAGTCCCATTGCCACCTCTTCTTTGAGTGTCCTTTTACCGATGGTATTTGGTCTTCGGTGCTATTCAAGTGCGATGTCCCTTGGCTAAGGCTCCCTTGGCCTCTTTTTGTCATGTGGGCTACTAGCCGTTGCAGGGGAAAATCTCTATCTTCGATAGTTTTGAAGTTAAGTCTTGCTGTTACAGTGTATTATGTTTGAAGGCAGCGGAACAACCGTAGATTCAAGAACTTATGTCAACCCTTTGCGGTGGTTCTCAACTCAATTAAGTCCACCATTAGACTTCGATTAAGTTTTTTGAAAATCACCCATTCCGCTGCTAATGACTCTACTTTACGGGAATGGAATATAACTATGAATAGTTAGTGTTTTTTCGCTGCTTTGATGTAGCGTTGTTAACTTTGCTGTCTATTTTTCTTTTAGCTACAGCTCTTTGTTGCGTGTTTGTTTTTTTAGCTACTCTTTACTACTTGCATTCTTTTTTCTCTCATCAATATATTTTATTTAAAAACATTGACGTGCATTAATTTTTGATAATTTTATCATTAATTAGTTCCTAATTATTACTTTAATTATATTTACTTCATGTTTTGCACACCTGTCGCGCATGCAAGAGCCACGAGCCTGACGTAGTTGATTCCATCACCAGTAGAAAATTATTGGCCCAAAAAAATCATCAGTAAAATATTATGGATGCCATGGACACAAAGTACACACACAACTCATCATGGAATCCCTCCTCCTATTATGTAATGATAATCAAATTGAGGTAGCGGATAATCGTAATTTCTCATCAATTTGTTTTTTAAGTAAGAAGTAACAAATTTAGGTAATAGATCTGTAACATTATTTTTTTACACAATTTTCGATACTAAGAATCAACTAACATAACAGATGGAGTGTATAGTCATAATTGTTGAAAAAAGAAATTTGTGCTTGAATATTTTTTATAATATACATCATACATGGGTATAGCCTCGAATGTTCGAAAAATGTTATGAGGTGTTCGAAAATGGTTGAAGTAGTTGAATAGGAGGATCATTATGACTATATAGCTCTTAGTAAATTTACCAAAGATGAAAATGACTGATATTATGGATGATTGGTTACGGAGGGACCACTTCGTTTTTGTAGGTTGGTCTGGGCTCGTACTATTTTCTTGTGCCTATTTCATTTTATGGGATTGGTTTATAGGTACAACTTTTATAATTTCTTGGTATACTCATAGATTAGCAAGTTCCTATTTGAAAGGTTGTAACTTCTTAACCCTGACAGTTTCCACTATGGCTAATAATTACAACATCTTCATGAAAGAGTCATGTCACTTTCAAAACTCTTTGATACTGTTATGTTATACTAAGTACCAGTTTGGCACAGCTGAAATTATAAAAAAAAAAAAGCAGCTATGAAAAAAAGTTGGGATGTAAAATGTGTTTGGTAAATGTAAAATAAATGCTTCTTTTCAAAGTTTCAGCCAAAATAAGCAGAAAAATGGAAGCAGCATTTTGCTGCTTCTCAAAACCAGCTTTTTTTTCAAAGTAGGTGGATGAACAGTAGAGTTTAATGAAACTTTCTTAAACCCAATTATAATCTCTTTCTCTTTCTCTTTCCCTTGATCTCCATCTGGCGCATCAATGCCATGTCGTGGAAGAACGTCATAAACTCCTTGGAAGTGGTCTCGAGCGTGCGCGATGGCAGCTCGTAGTTGTGGGAGGTGAAGGGGAGGGACGTCTTGATCATGAGGGTGGTGGAGTCATGGTGGCGAATGAGAAGGGACATCAGAGAGATGAGGTGAGGGATAAGGCGGAGGTGAAGGGACTTAGGAGATTGGAGTCGGAGGAGAAGGTACTGGGTTTCCCGGCGATTCCAAATACCCCAGAATCATCGCCGTGCAGCTTTCTAGCAAATCGTCGAGACAGGGTTTCGATGGCAAAGATCCGACTACAACTGGGTTTTCCAATTTGAAGACACATCCTCAAAGACGAGATTGCCCACGTCAAAATCCCATAAATTTCACAATTCGTTTTCGGTTTTTGTTTAGCAGAACCTTAGGAAGGAGGAAGAGAGGGCGGTGGTGGGGTGGTGATGAAAGGTTGAGGGGGACACGGGTTTTTTTTTTTTTGGGGGGGGGGGGGGGGGCAGGACACGGCAAATCCTAGAAATCCCATTTTAAAAAATTATACCCTTTTAGTCATTTAAAATACTCACAACAGTTTTATATAAAGTTTACCAAACACTTGAACATTTTTTTTTTTTTTTGTTAAAAGCACTTTTACAATAAAAAGTTTACCAAATATGTAATTGCTTTATTTTACAACTACTTATTTTTACAGCACAACATATGCAGTTTTTTTTTTAAAACACAACAATACCAAACTAGCCCTAAAAGAAAGAAAAGGAGCGTAAATACAATATCTGACCAAAGTTATTCAAAATTCTTTATTTAGGAATCATCTAGAAGTATAAACCCCTTACGCATCTAATTTTCTATTTGAAAATACAAAGAGCGATCTAAAACGAGCTTTTAACTCTTTGAATTTAGCTTCTTTCATTGAAGTTGAAAGGTAAATTTATAAACATGATCAATTCTAAAGAACAAGAGAAAAAAATTGTAAAAAAATGATGGAACAAAACCTACAAGATTGGTTGTTGTCCTATACAAACATGAGGCATGGATGATGATGATATCGTAGGTTGGATAGGTTTGAGGAGGATGGGCCACAACCCCATCATCCAGTGCCAAGTGGACATCAAGTGGACAAGGGACGGCATAATGATATGATTAAACCTTTGATTATCACTCCCCAGAAATATTACGGAAACTTTTTTAAAAGTGAAATTTTTTTTAGAATTATTTATCATCTTACAGTTTAATATTAATTTTTAAACTAAGATTATAAAATATATTAAACAAAAAATATAAAATGATAAAGAATTTATGAAAAGTCTAATTTTGAGGGAGCACCGTTATCATTTCTCCCCTGATTAATGAATAATTGAGAGGGCAATTTGCCAATTTGCCGTGCCATGAACAGAGGGGAAGAACCTACAAAATTAAATATATTTTAGGAAAATAAATAAATAAAAATATGTGCCGGCCAATGTTTCTTTGACACTGGTTTAGAATCACCTATTTTCCTTTTGGAGTTCTTCACGTCACTTTTTCTATATATTTCTTTTCATTTTCATCACACAAAAAATAATTAAATAATAAAAAAAATTGTGTGTATGTGAGAGAGAGGAGAGAGAGAGGGGATTGGATTGGATTGGATTGTGGATTGCTGACTTGGGTTCTCAAATTGTCGATCACGTGGGCGGGCCGTCGTGGTAGACCACACACTACAGCTACAAACTGATTAGGTCAATCACATAAAGAAATACACTTGCCCCCGTCGCATAAGGACGTCTATGACGGGGACTTATCCACAGTAGTGTTTCATGTCAATAATACGTTTTAAAAAGAGATTCTTTTATATTGTTTCATTAGAATAATACATTTTTTGGCAAATTTCTTTATATAATTTTATATTATTGATACAAAGTAATACAACGACAGTATGTCGTGTCATGAAAGTTGATTTTCTGCCCTCGAAACGCATAGGAATTGAGGGGGTGAGGGGGTAGTTTGTGGTCTCTATCATCTCTCAAAGGAAGGGCAATTCTGACATTTTCAAAAACATTACCAAGCAGACAGGGAATGTATTTTATCCATTTGTGTATGTTGATCAGTTCCACAACCAACCACTTTTATATATTATTTCCTTTTCTTTTTTTTTGAAAAAATTAAGTTTTAAGAGGGGTTGCTTAGGATCTATGCAACAGAGACATCTCCAATTTTTAAACCAGTTCTAATGGCACGGTCAAATCAAACACTAATCAAAATAATAATCTCCAACATTAAAATTAATGAGGGTGGACCTCCCATTGCTAATGAAGGTTCTCTCTAGAACTCCATGCCAAACGAGCAAGATGGTTATGTACAGTGAATCTTAATTATTGTAAACCTCAATTTAACTTACATGAATAGGATGACAGGAAGCGTAAGGCTCATGCTCGTTTTATAACGAACGACGGGATAATCCACCCGCAACAAAACTATACAAGTGTAATAAATTAAAGGGTTCAAAAGAAAGATGGAGTAAACTACAGAGACAGTTTGTCAATTAGGCAAAGGACTAGGACAAATATGTCCCTACCCAAATTGTGACAGAGGGAAGTAGAGATGGAACTAAAACTGCACAGCTAAAAGGAATCCAATGTTTGAGAATCTCAAGAGGGAGGGTTGGATAATTTTTTTGTTGGTATATTTAAATGAGGCATTCAGTAGGTGGGTAGGTTCCCTATGGCAGAAGGAAATACCTCCCCACACGGTAGCTATTTGCCACAGCTAACCCCTCAAACAGATTTTAAAAGCTAATACCAACTGTTGCACAAAGATGTAAATTATGTGGCCTAATTGAATTAAATGGGGGTCAATGATATTTGTGTTTCCTCTAAGAAATTTTTCAGTGTGTCAAAAACACGAATCGGCATATTCATTGTCATAAGATAAGTAGTTAGAATTTTGTTTTAAAGCATTCAATCATCAGTATTATAACACTTGATGGACCAAGCTGTGTTTCTAACCCATTAAAAAATCTCTCCTACTCAAGAGGGTAAAAAACTCGAATGGGTCTCAAAAAAGGTTGGGTTTTTTTTTGTCCCAATCAACTCTGTGCTAATCCACCTTAAAAGAGCAACCCTACTCAAGTTTATCTCTGAGTTTATTTCAGGAGAAGTAACTTCTCCACATGCCTCCGTTGCACACTTGCGTTAAAAGCAAAAATAAACATAAGTGTGCAGAAGAAAAACCCGAACGAGCGGAAATTATTTCTTTCCTAAAGATTAAAGGATTTAGAGGTGATGAGCTCCTTGACAGGAAACAAGGGACGGCAACAACCTCCACGATGACCAATTAGTTTCTCACCTTTCTTCCCTGTACTAAAAGATGATCAATTTTCCATCTTTTTGGCAAGCAGAAAGTGAGACATTTCAACATCCAAAGATGCACTAACTTGTCAAATATCTTTAGATTTCCCTGCTGCAGAAATCTTGTATAAATAAAAGACAAAGACGTACATATGATATTGAACACACATATGGAGGAGCATTAAGCTCATGTAATGGAATCATATATGGTTGCGTGCTAAAAACCATAAACTCATCACCAATGAATGGCCTCAAGCATCTCTCTTCAAATTCTATGAGTTGATAGCGACATATGCAGACAACGAAAAATGAACTAATTTAATTAAGTTTTCCGATGTTGAACGGTACTAGATACTACAGAAGGGGTTGGGAACGTGAAGGATTTTTCAACCCGTTTTTCGGCCTTTTTTGTGTCCACATTTCATCAGTAGGTACATCAGTTATCTTATACACAAAAACATGGACCACACAACATCCTATGACAAAGCTCGGTATTATCCTATGGTTGGGAGTGCAAAGATTCCCTCCCTAAAAGGTAACCTAATTCCATCAGCCCTACAAACCAAGGGCGGACTTTTCATTAGCAATGATAACTTGCTGATGCAATTTCACTAAACGATCCCTTTCGACAATAAAATTCCTAATTCTTCAAACAACTTCGACTTAAACATTACAGTAGGCCTAGAGATATTTCCTCCATAAAGAATAGTCATTTCATGAGTTTTAAAAGTAAAATAACTTAAGATGTCCTGAAATCCGACAGCCAATCTCAGCTTACGGCCAGCTTAGTTTTGGCATTGACTACTGAATGACATGCTTAAAGACACATTCCTACCGGGCAATACAGCTACCATAAACCAATAAGCTTCATATTGGAGATACACATTGACAGCAAGCAATACAGAATAGTCTTATTGATCATCGGAGTTATCCACGTTATATAAGACCACAATCGTTTTCAGTCCAGGACTTAAACACTCAACTCTAGAAATAGAAAGATCAAAATGGAAGTTCACGATAGCATTCAGTCGAAGATTATAACAAATAGTTGACATTTATAGCATTGCTATTCCTGAACCAATGCATCCAGGTTTGCCTAGCTTCCTTACTCACATTATTGGCTACCTGTGTTTTTTTTCTCAGACACTCCAACAGTAGCAGCACCCGATGACTGTGAAGGTGTTTCTGCACATGCCCTCAGGACAGCTTCATTCTGCAAGGAAAGTGGCATTTCCAGAAGTTCAATATCAGTCTAGTCTAACAGAAGATCACCCACTTTTGTGACACAACATTAATCCCAACACAGAATTTTGAGGGTACAAGTATAAGACACACTCCATAAGTACATTGCACTATCAATATTCTAGCAGTGCATTCATCTAGATGTATATATACGAAGTAGCTCTTCATGGAACAACCCACAACCTGACGTTCTTGTAAACAGAAGCAGATACTAGAGGGAGATGGTAAAGGCATAAGCACATGGATTAGACCGTCCAAGTAGACTATGATTGAAATGGGCAGGATTCTATAAGAGGTGAAAAGACCCGTATAGTACAGAATAGACTCCACAGGCAGCCAAAACCTGCACTTGACATTTTTCATTGAATAAATATTATATATCCCGCAAAAACTACAATGGTGTGTCTGGATGAGGAATTTCCAAGTGCCATGGAATTTAAGCTACGTTAGTAAGAAATGCACAACAAATTATTAAATAGAGGGTTTGAAATGCACTACATGATCATTTCAAAGCCGCCAAACAAAGAACTTTCAAATGACTCTTTCAAGTAATCATAAATAAATCCTGCATCTAGTCATTTCAAATCCCTCCATATAATGTTTTGTAACGCATGTCTTACTAATGTAGCATAAGTCCTTGGTACCTCCAAAAACACCACAATGGAATTAGACTGAATCAATGATTGATAATTAGGATCCAAAAGATTGAAGAAAATAGAATTCCAAGGAAAAACAATCAGTCTGGTATTAGCGGGATCACATTAGATGATAATCATGTTTAAGCTCAATGACTACGAACAAACAAGCTTTTGCATATACATAACACAGTTTCCTTCGTAGGGAATTTCATCTATTACACCCGGTTAATCTACTAGAAATTACGATTACATGAATAATATGAAAGGATACCACTACTCCACTGAATCCAATACTATGGTCATTTATCGAGACCAAAGTCGCCAAACTCAATCACTTCCGCTTATTTTTATGTTGAAACTATGATTTAGAAAACCCAATGGAAATTTCTCAGTTTTCACATGTCTAAAATCAACAGCCCTTCACCAAATGCTGAGGTTTATGCACTACTATTTACACGCCACATAACTTTTCACATCAAATAATCCGATTTCAAGCAAGTAATAGCTCCAAAATTTGAAGTGTTCAGTAAAACCCTAAACCCTAAAACCCTAATCAGAGGCTGACAGATCAGAAATGATATGGAACAGTAAGAAGGGAGAAGGGAACCTGCCAAACGCGGAGGAGGCGCTTCTTGGCGTTGGCTTTACGGGTGGTGGTCAGCTTTATTCTCTTCCAAACAAGACCGCCGGAGTCGTGCTTCTTCACTATCTCCAGCATTCGCGTCCCCCAAAACGCACCCGCCATCTCTCTCTCCTCCCTCTCTCTCCTCCCCTTCTTTTTGCTCTCCGTTTTGGATCTCCTCTTGGATTCGTTGGGTTTTTACAGAGATTGGGCTTTGTTGATCCATTACACTTTCGAAAGGATATTTGGGCTTACTTACTCTTTCGGATATTGGGCTCAAAATAGTTCAATCTGGCCCATTTAGGTTGGATCCCAGCTAGGGCTCTGATCTTTTCAAATACTGAGAAATATGATTTACATAATCTCTTTTCTTTTTCTGCACAATCATATTTATTTATATATTAAGATTATTTTTTATTTCTTATATCAAAATGCTAGAATTAAACAAGAGTAAAAAAGAATAAAAATGGTGTGCGAAAATTATTTTTCCACAAAAATATGAAATTATGATTCATGTGACATGTAGCGGTTATGACAGTATCACTGTCGAAATATCACATTAGCCCATTTAATTAGAAAAATCTTTGTTTATGTCAACGAAAAATAAAGAAAGAAATTTGTTTTGCATCGTTTTACTACAAATTGTTCTTCCTTAATTAGATGCAACGAGGTTTGTGAGCGTCATTTTTTACTGAAAGGTAATTTGAACTTAAAATGTCCCACTTCATCATTCCATCCAAAACTACTTGGGCTAAAAGTTGTTTGGTGGAGTATTTTCTTTAGCTGAGAGTGATTGTTTGCTAAGTCTATGGTTATACAAAAAATAATAAAAAACATTTTGACGGCTGTGGGATTTGAACCCACGCCCTTTCGGACCAGAGCCTAAATCTGGCGCCTTAGACCACTCGGCCAAACCGTCGCATGGAAATGTTTTCCTAATTACTAGATAAGTAATTGTTTGAAGATTGTTAACAGCTGACTCACTGGGCTCTTGGGTCATGGGCCTGTGACTTCATTTCATAAATGTTATGGGCTCTAACTTGAGTTTGATTTTACTCGTCAATCGCACATAACACGGAGATTACGCTTCTAGTTTAATTCAATATTCCGTTGATAAACATTTCGTTTTTATTTACATGTATTTATTTTTTATTGTTTGATGCTTCATATAGACGGAAAATAAATGACAGAAGCTTTAAGTAAAGAATAAAAGAATGATGAAATAAAAGGACATGGCGGGAGGGATGAGGGAGAAATAAAGGAGAATACATGAAAACAATTAATTGAAAGTTAAAAGCGTTTTGGGTTTTAAATTTTATTTTGTGTGTCATTCCATTAACATTCATTTCACATTTCTTCCACCATATATCCTTCAAACTTCTTCCAATTATATCACATACTTTTGGTCCAAATCATTATAATAAGATTAAAGCAAAAAATGAAATATTTATCAAACAAGTCCGTATATTTGTGATTTTCCTTCCTCAAAGAAACTCTCATGTAAAATATTTGCAATTGCAATCAACGGCGCAGCTAGGAATGCCTATAAGGGTTGGCTACAATGACTCCAACCATAGTGTGACTTCGCCTTTTGAGAGCCATTCTTGTGGCGGGGATCAGTTGATGCAAAAAGATATTGTGTTGGTTCCCAAACTTAAATTTATTTATGTTTGGTTTTAATCTGGGATCTAGCGTGTCTCATATACCAAAATGAAAAATATGTTTGTTCCAAATTCGGAGTTTGGGATTCATATCTTCAAGAGTTCTTGTCCTTGCGGTGTAGGTTGACCAATTTACGCGAAGAATTTTCAGACCCAAATGTGTCTTCATTTAACTTTTTTTTTTTACTAGGATCTAGCATGCCTCATATACATCTAACCAGCAAGTATTGTTATATACATACCATTGGTTGTGAATTTTAAAGGGGCCACATTTTTATCAACATACCTTCCTCATATGTCAAACTTCTGTTCCATCGTTTATTTAGAGCCAAACAAACCGCTGTTAGGTGAAGTTAGGGTCAGAAGACAAATATTCGCTCCACTTTGGATGGCCACAAAACAACTCTTTGATTCTTTTTTTTTTTTTTTTTCCTTTTTTTTTGACATTTTCGCTAAAATGATCTCTGAGAATGACATAGTTCATTATTTTGGTTTATGAAATTTGAAATAAAAGCGGTTCCTAAGTTTGTTCATCATCAATCATTTTTGTTATCATAATCAATCATTTTTGTTATTCCGTAAAAAAAAACTTTATTTAATGAAGACTAAAATGACAAAAATACTCTCAATTTAATAAACAATAGAACAAAATTGTTTGACAAAATTTGAGGACATTTTTGTCATTTTGGTTCTTATTTAACAGAGATTTTCACTTAATGACCAAAATGATTTACGGTTGACAAGTTTAGGGACCACTTCAATCAATTTAAATCTTAACAACTAAAATGAGAAATTATACTAACTTCATAGATCAGTTTGGCTGAATTTTTCTTATTTATTTACAATTATTATTAATAAAACAGTTGCTTCCCTTGGTTGTTGAATCCACGTTGTCACCACCCCACAGTCCTTACCGACCTTGCTTCATTTTCCTTTAGCAGAATAACTCAGCCTACCCCATGCCCCTATTATTGCAAATATTAAGAGAAGAGGTATTGTCAACTTTTTACCCATTTTTTCCCATTTTGTTTTCATTTTTTGATACATAATGTTGACATGCGGAGGGCAAAATAGTAATTTTGTATCTTTTGAATTTTTTCCCTTTTTTTCTATTTTACTCTCACTTTTGATACACAATATTTATATAAGGATGGCAAAATAGTACTTTTGTTTGAAAATATTTACATAAGATAAAAAATATGCACTTATTAAGAGAAATTGTCCCACCATCGTTTTTTCATACATGTAAGTGAAATCATGATGTTTTTTTTATAGTTTAAATGAAGTGAAGTGGTTGCGCTTTAGGAGAAAGTGGGAGGAGGTGGGCAGTTGAAGAGGCTTTAAATTTGTATCATTTGACAAAATGACATCCATATCCATATTTTTCCTATTTTACCCTCATTTTTTTAGAAAATAACAATCATATACCTATTTTTCCTATGACAAAACAATAATTATGCAATACTAAGAAAAAATATGCACTTATTAAGAGAAATTGTTCACGCACACAAAGTGTGTGCTCTCTGCTAGTAAAACTAATAAAAAGATCTTTAAAACTTTGAGTTTTAACGATAAAGACTAAATAGAGGGTAAAGTGAATAGTATCATAATTGACTTTTTAGTGTAAAAACATGATTTTTCGTTAAAGTGAATACTACTGGGAGCTTTTCTTTAAAGTTCCCTTTTTTTTTTAGGAAACAGTGTACAATTTTCAATCAACATTGTACGGCCAACAAGAGATTTCCTTCGAGTAGAAATTCAAGTCACTTAGCATTATAGTCTAGTTGTATTCCTCTTCGCTTATAAGTAAAAAGTTTATGCTCAATTATTGACAAAGAAGAATTTGAACACATTAGTGATAACCCATTGTGAGGCTAAAACCACCTCATCCACTTAGTTTAGATAATATCGTTTGTTAAAAAAAAAAAAAGTAGAAATTCAGACTAAATGATATATGTACGTTATATTTATTTGAACGTTGCTACTTGAACCGCGTTTATTAATCGTATTGTTAATGACCTCTTTAATACAAGTAAGTCTCATATATTTAAGTAGTCACAACTCATTCTCTAGCAAAATATTGTTAGTTTCGGGGTAAGATCGCAAAGTTTTGGTCTTCGGTCTTATACCCAAAATGCGTCTTGCTAGAAGAGATATGATGTACACGTTTAAAATGCATTACCTTCCCTCAACCAAGCGACGAGATGTTGATGTCCACGCAGTGTCATTACCCAAGTGACGTCCAATCTATTAGAGAGGTGTCCGAAGTTGTTAATCCTTTTAACAAAAATATGTTTTTATTAATTAAAAGAGCATGAATACACCAAATTAGTCTTGTCACTAAAACTAAAGAAAAAGAATCAATATAAAAGTTATGAACACTATAATAAATTAAAACACGGAATATATATATTTTTTTTTGCAAAGCCTTCCATCCAATTTATCAGTCGCCCAACTTTCTCTTCTAAGTTTTTCTTCTATGCAAAATAAACTTTTACTGATAAAATAGTTACTTAAAAATTAGAGTAAATTGTAGTAATAATCCCTTAACTTTAACTTAATTGGAGCAATAATCTATCGACTAAAAATTCATTACCATTAGTCCCTCAACGTATCAAAACGTGCAGCTATGGTCCCTCAATTAAAAATCCATTACCATTGGTCTCTTAACTTTAATCTAACAGGAGAAATGGTCCCTCAACTTTAACCCAATTGGAGCAATTGTCTCTCAAGCTTTAACCCAATTGTAGCAATGGTCTCTCAAGCTTTAACCCAACTGTAGCAATGGTCTCTCAAGCTTTAACCCAACTGTAGCAATGATCATTCCAACATAACTCATTTTAACAAAATTCTAATGAAGTTGAAGAAAAAGGTCTTAGCTACACGTTTTGATAAGTTGAGAGACTCAATTGTAGTAATGGTCATTCCAACATAACCATAGCTACACATTTTGATGAGTTGATGGATCAATGATAATGAATTTTTAGTTGAGGGACCATAACTCTAATTTGATTAAAGTTAAAGGACAATTGCTACAAGTTACTTTAAAAATAATGGCTAAAGATATGAACCAGCAACGAAAATTGAAAGGTCGTGGAACTAGGATTCTCTTCGCTCATCTTTCCATTCTCTTTCATTTCCTCCTCTCACATTCTCTATTTTGTCTTTCTCTTTTTATAGAAAATTAATATAAAATATTAACGTGGCTTAACTACAATCGTTCAAATATGAGAAAAAGAAGAAAGAAAAAAAAGAAAAAAAAAGAGAGAATCCTTCTTCAAGGTCGCGTCACCAACAATTTTAACAACCATTTTATATTAATTTTTGAGAATTTTGAATTGTGCACTTGCACGGCATGTGTACAGATGTACAACATGCATGTGTACGACTCCGAATCTTCGTCAGATTCAGATTTTTTCTATAAGAATCTTAAAAATTCGTAAATTGTGTCCGTTTATCATATATTGTGTAGTTAAAAAATATTTTTATTTAAAATTAAATATAATAATATTTGATAAAAAATAATTGTATAATGTATGATAAATATACACGATTCAGAAATTCTCAAAATTCTTACAAAAAAAAATCTGAAAAAGATCTTGTTGGCATGTGTACTACTGCCAGCTGACATTAACAATCAATTTGAAAGCACTCCCTACGCTTTTCACGGCTGTTTGCGCCTCCACGTGTCCGGTTTCAAACCGCCAACCGAGATTGTCATTCATTTATAACCCTATATTCCTACACAATTACGCCTTTACCTTTTGTAATTAATTTTGACGCCAGCAAGGAAATTCAAGATAAATTGTGTTACTTAATTTTGGAAGTTTTAACGAAAAGTTACTGTTTACTTTAACGAAAAATCATATTTTTATACTAAAAAATCAAACATAGTACTATTCACTTTATCATTTATTTTGTCATTATCGTTAAAACTCAAAATTTTCAAATCATTTTCTTTAGTTTTTCTTTTAATTTTTCTATTTGTGGCTGGTTGGCCCTGTCATAATATATATTTTATTTTTTTTTTTTACCAAACCCGCTGTACTTGGCGGAATTTCCGAATAAAAAAACAAAAATCAGTGAAATAAAAAGTCGAAAATATTGAATAGTATTAAGCAATTGAAAGGAAGTCTTGACTGCTGCTGCGCTCCCTCAACGCTCATTTTTTACACATTGCAACTTCGATCCGATCCCCGCTCCAATCCGCCAAACAGGTTCGCCTTCCTCCCAAATCCGGAATCCCTAATATTTATTTCTGTCCGAATTTTGATCTGATATTTTATTTCCATAATTCCAGTAAATCATTTGTTATTCCTCCTCATATCTCTCAATGCTTTCACTGAAATGTTCAGTTCTTAAATCTTGTTTTTTTCTGAATTTTTTTTTTTTGCGTTCAGTGTACTTTTGTGTGAAAGAATCAAAGATGTTGGGAATTTTAAGGCAAAAAGTGGGAGCTGGAAGCTCGTCGGCTATGGTACACCCTGTACTTCTGCAATTTATGAACTTTAATTATATAAAACACTTGTTTAATTTATTATTATGTGATTTACTGCCTAATCTTCGTGATGGTTCAGATTTTGGGGCAGAGGATCTGCCCTGCCACGTCGGCAATGAGGGGTTTCGCATCTTCGGCGAAAGAGGTAATGTTAGTTCTTGATTTTCACTTGTTCTTATTGTTCATATACTTGAGAAAAACCCGTATTATTAAACTCCCAGTTTTCGGGGGATTGGTTTTCTGCCCATGTTTGTTGCAATCATGCTAAAGTTTCAAGTATCACTATGTTTTTCCCCAATTATGTGTTGCTGTAAAGAAGCTTATATTTTCGTAGGCATTTAATATATTTTTAAATGAAAATTATGCACACAGATGACAGTGAGGGATGCTCTAAACTCTGCGCTCGATGAGGAAATGTCCGCGGACCCAAAAGTGTTTTTGATGGGTGAAGAGGTGAGGATGGATGGATAGGGTTTAAGGTTTAGGTTGTATTTTTTGTGATTTGAGAAACCAACAGAATTTATTTTTGATAACCTTGATAGTTGCTCTTTCTGTTATGCAGGTTGGGGAATATCAAGGTGCTTACAAGGTTAGAATTGTTTACTGAAGAAATGCGTTTATTTATTTGTTGTGTTATCTTCATAAGAACTCATGTGAGCATACATGTGTCTAACAGTTTCCTTTTGTCCTCCATTGCATGTAGATAACCAAAGGACTTCTGGACAAGTATGGCCCTGACAGGGTTCGTGATACCCCAATCACCGAGGTTAGTCATATTACTTATAGTGCCGTGCTAATTCTCTTTTATTACTTCTGTGCTTGAGTAAAATCATGAATGTTCTTCCCTTTTATCTACGTGGCTTCTAAGGTTGAGGGCCTTGAGGCTTTGTTGGGCTGGTTCGTTTGTGTACATTAGTGTTAGTAGTTGATAGTAGTTGCTAATCTCATTTCTTTTTTTACCTTTTGCAGGCTGGGTTTACAGGGATTGGAGTTGGTGCTGCTTACTATGGTTTGAGACCTGTTATAGAGTTTATGACCTTTAACTTCTCAATGCAGGTTTGAGATTTTTTTTGGTTATAATCTTTGGAAAATTTTTATACTGTAGTTTTAATGTTATAGTCAGTGTTTGATGTCTTGGCACTGAAGATTCTTTGGGATTCTCTGAAAGTTCCATCCAAATGCTAACCGAAGATTCTTATCATCTGTCTAGACCAGTTGGTCGAATTTATTTTTCTTTAAAAAGACTCTGTTCTGGTGTTTATGGCAGGCAATTGACCACATCATCAATTCTGCTGCAAAATCAAATTATATGTCTGCTGGCCAAATAAATGTGCCCATTGTTTTCAGAGGGCCAAACGGTGCTGCTGCTGGTGTTGGTGCCCAGCATTCTCATGTATTGTTCCTCACGCCCTTTCTTTAAAGTCTATTTAATACTTTGTTACATTGCCATCTTTCATATGTTACCTTTTGTTTGTTACTGATCTATCATTTACCCACATCCACAGCGTATTTAGCCTTCATTTCTAAGTGAATAGCGAATGAATTTTGACAATTCGATGATATGCTTGTCGGTCTAGTGTTATGCAGCATGGTATGCAACCTGCCCTGGGTTGAAAGTTTTGACTCCTTATTCGTCTGAAGATGCTCGTGGACTCTTAAAAGCTGCCATCAGGGACCCTGATCCTGTTGTTTTCCTTGAAAATGAGATATTGTAAGTAATCCACCACAAGGATATTGTGATGTTTGTGTTTGTTATCAAGTGAAACGTTAAGGTCTTGATTCAGTTTTCTGTTTCAGATATGGTGAGTCATTTCCCATTTCAGCTGAAGTTCTTGATTCCAGTTTTTGCCTCCCAATTGGAAAAGCTAAGGTGATTATCAGCTAATGGAATGCTATCAGAAAATGATTGTTGATTCCACTCAGATTTCCAACTTTTTATGTTCTCTACCATCGATGATTGCCTTCTCATTATTATATAATTAAAAACAGATTGAGAGAGAAGGAAAGGATGTCACTATTACAGCTTTCTCAAAAATGGTTGGCTATTCTCTACAGGTTTGTTTACTATAACTCCCTCTTTGCCAGGATGTTGTATGCAATAGGACGTAATTTGATATTAAGTTAGAGCTGGATTGACATATGCATGCTCATTGGTACTTGATAAAATGACAGAAAATTTGAAATGGAAGTTGCGTGGAAAATTGAACGTAGCTTTGACAATAAAGACCTTTCTGCTGTTGTGAATATGTGATGGGGAACAGAGTAGGGGTGGGTGATCAGGGTTTTCGTATAGTGGGATGATAATGATAGAAATTTGAAGAAATAGGATATTTAGAGAACAAAGCAGGTTAGGGTTGCTGTAATCTTTAGAGAAACAGGGAAGAGGAGAAGAATTTAGAAGAAGATAGAGGAGATAACAAGGTACCAAGTTACACTCAAATTTTCATTCAATCCAAACCGATTTATAGGTTACAGCAGATAGGTTTATTTATTTCAATCATAACACTTAATAACTTCTAGAAATATGAAAAGACTCTTCAGAATCCTAGACGACTCTAATAATAGGAAGACTCCTAGAAAATTTTGAAGCCATTGCATTTTCCTAAGGCCCAATTAACTAGACACTTGATAATACTTGACCAAACTAATAAACCTTGATTTTGACTCTCAGCAACTACCCACACCTTCAACCTTGACCCAAAAGGCTTTAGCTTTAGAGTTGGCTGAATGATCTTAGGCTTGGGCCTCTGTAGATGATACTTGTTTCCTAACCAAAGCTGTAGCTACTCTATCCATACGCAGTTGTACTGGGTCACTTGATTATTTGAGTTAATTGTGGTTGTTGAAATCTTTGTTTTTGTGTTGTTCAAGTTGCTGGGTTTGTTGCTTAGATTTGTTCATCGTTGCTTAGTCTTTTGACTGCGTATTTCTCATCTCTTTAAAAAAATGGCCATTAATTCATGAATAATGGGGAGCGTCTGTAATCCCCCACTTTCCTTTTATTTTACAGACCAAAAACAAAAGGCCTTAGAGGGATGTTATAAGTGTGTTGTTTCTAGCCACTTTTACAAAATTCTTATTTATAGTCATTGGATTTCGGTCAGAGTGTCTATCCCTCCCTTACAATAGTGGATTAATTCTGTTGTTTGGTATTCAGGCTGCTGAGATACTCGCTAAGGAAGGAATCAGTGCTGAGGTAAATTTGTGCAACAGCACAATTTTGATAGTACTTTAGTAATAGAGACGGTATTGACCATTTGTGTTATTGTAGGTCATAAATTTGCGGTCAATTCGTCCTCTCGACAGGAAAACTATCAATGATTCAGTCAGGAAAACCAACAGACTGGTGACAGTTGAAGAAGGGTTTCCTCAGCATGGTGTTGGTGCTGAAATCTGGTCCGTCCATTTACTATTAAATGTTACCCTGCTGAGCGATTTTTATACACCTTGTATGCTAACACTGTTTACTTCTTAACAGTGCATCTGTTGTTGAGGATAGCTTTGGTTATCTTGATGCACCGGTTGAGAGAATTGCTGGGGCTGATGTTCCCATGCCTTATGCAGCCAATTTGGAGCGACTGGCTGTTCCTCAGGTTAGTTTCCCTTTCAGATTGTTATGGTTTGTATCCATTATAAGTGTATGGCGTATTCATGTAGTTCTCCAATGAAATAGGGTACTGCGTTGTAGTTGGTCCGTAGGTGCAACAGTCATTCAGTTGCTGGTTTCTTCCCATTGACTTGGTTATAGGCTGTGCCACTTACTTCTTGGTTATCTGTTTTTACAGGTCGAAGATATTGTTCGTGCAGCAAAGAGAGCATGCTACAGAGCTTCCTCATTGGCTGCAAGTGCTTAATTTTACCGCTTCAATGCAGAAATTTCTCCAGATCGAGGTTAGTTACAAGTTATTTTATGGTTCATAGAATGATTTGGTGCTACATGTCTACCGACGTTCTTCGCTTAAATTTTAGGTTATGCTGGGATTCATAGAATTTTTTGGCTTTTTGAGTTTATGCCAGTTTCTTATCTGTGTGATTATGTTGTTTGTGCTTTCTTTCAGGAAGTATAGAGACTGTACATCATTTCTCTCCTCATCCTCTGGGGAGGAACTGCTTGTCAAATAACCAGTAGAAGAGCATCCCGTGCGGGGAAGAACTGCTTGTCAAATAACTTGGGAGAACATTGACAAGGGCGAGAATATTTTTTTGACTGTTTTGTTTATATGTGTGGCTATCCACATTAAACCGATTGTGTTTTGGAAGCCATTTTCTGGGTTTCATGCACTTAAATTTCTGAACCACACCATTTTGTTCCGGCAAACGTCAATGTCCGCTACTTCAGTGTTTCCCTTCCAGTGGCTTTTGTCCCAGTTGGTGTGTTTCAGTTAATTATGCCTGATCGACGTACACTGCAGATGTTTATGATTTTAGAACCGAAACGAATCGTGAATATAAAATGTTAGGAAGGAGAAGGAAATATTTGAATTTTGAAATTAATGGTGCAGTTAGTATGATTTAGTTTTACCCACCAAGCTTTGTGCCTTCTCTTTGTTTTTGTTGAGCAGATAAAAAATGTTAAGAAACACGATGCCAATGGCTATAGAAGTAGCAGCAATTATGCGCACGGCATCCCCTTTCCCCCTTTTTTAATTGAAGGACGCGCATCTCACCAATATTTTAGCTTTTTATGACGCATCGAATCACATTTGAAAACAAAGATGTCGGTATTGTTGCAAATCACGTAACTGTCCTTTTGCTTGTACTGAATTTGATTGTTAGATCGGTTTCATAATTTGACCAATTTGTGAATGCTCCGTATTGTTGCAAATCTCTCTCAATTCCCAAATTCAAAACAATTTCATTTGTTTATTTATACATGTTGATATTGGTGGGTGGTATGGTACTGGTACCGTGGTGGGTACAAATTAAGTTACAGTACAATATCCCACTGAATTAAATAGAAATGTATGTGTTTAATTAAAGAGGGTGGTGATGTAACCCACTCCTATTTATAGTTTATATATTGAAATGCTTTTAACAGGCATTTTGACACTAATTTTGTAATGTATTTCAACAATCTGAACTGTTTATATTTGAGTACATTATTCGTAGATCATCCTTGAAAAAAAATTAAACAAATCCAAAACCATTAAGACATTCATTGGTAGTGAAGAAAATGAACGAATATGGTTCTAAAAAAAAAACACTAAATTTAATCAAACGATCATATTTTGCTTCGGATTGATTGATTTTTGTTGGACATACTCTTTGAGGTAACATATAAAGATATATGCTTTAGATTGTTGAAATACACAACAAAATGAACCCCACAAAAAACATGTGTCAAACTGTGTGTCTCCAAATCCTAACCTTATATGTGTATGAGACTCAAAAAAGCGCGAGTATTCCCAAATTCTAACTATGTTTTTGAGGTCTTGGGATGGTGGAACAGCTGACGGCGGCGGTTGTGGACTGGCTGGATGACAAACTCCTCCTCCACATATATAAACCTGCATGCACGTAACATGATGGTCACATGCCGCAATAAGTTCCAATCAACTCTTTATTAGTCAAATATTATCATATAATATATGTTTATTTACTTATATACGTTGTTTATACCAATAATGTACTTTTATACGTCGTTAAATTAATGCGAATGTGATTAAATATATTCGAATGTGAATTTTCGACGATGACTTTCTGAACCTAATAGCATCATTTCCAGCTGATTTGCAAGACTGCATCGAGCAAATGAATTTCGTTAAGGGTCGTTATCGTTTGTCGATAAAGCGTGTGATGATAATTTGTAAATTGGACCCAGAATTACATTCAAAACAGTGTGGAAAATGATCAATCATAGTGGTATGTAGATGATTTTCGTCGAAGGGGAGATGTAGCCTAGTAAGCACACACCAACTAGTGAATTTTGATAGAATGACAACGATGTGAGGATTTGAGCTGTGACTAAAAGTAGGTAAGAATTTGTTATTCATGACAGTCGGACTTGAGACCTGCCATTTATAAATGAAGAAAAAAAATATGATTTTCGCACGTATGTAGTTATAAACTGATATGCAGTGGGGGATGTGCAATGGGACAAAGGTGGTCACATGACCACTCAGGATTCGGAAAATATACATGTGAAGGTCTTCCGAGAACCCTTTTAATGTTTGGTATAGGTCACTTTTGTGCTCACCATCTAGACATATCTCGACATCACTCGGCAGGTTGCATCGAGAACACTCGATGACACTCCTCAAATTGCTTCGGTATAAGTCGATATCTGTTGACATGTGCGCAAAATAGTTCGGTTGATGGCAACAAGCCCACCAAGTGTTCAATGAAATGTCTTAGTGAATAAACTGAAACTTTTTTACGCACTTTGCGCTCTAGTTTCTTTTAAAAAACTGAGATCTTTAACATTGAGGCCCCTGATATTCAAATTTTGGATTCGCCACTGGCTATATGTGGGTGATTTATCTCCCTGACACTACATAACCAAAAGCAAAACACAAAATGATTGATTTTGTTGTTTCATATGAAGGTGCATGGCATCCACAATACCACAGCACGTTGTCAAAAGCATGCATGGAATGATGAGATAATAGAGAGACTTGAGACTTGAGACTTGCCCCTTAAGAAACGCGCATATATATTTGACCCTAAAAAGGTCTTTGCAGCTTTTCAAAAAAAAAAAAAAAAAAAAAAAAAAAAGGTCTTTGCATTTCCCAAATTCCACCACCGATTCCTTTCCCTTTGGCTTTTGGTACTCAACTCGCTCACGGGCTCACCCTCACCACCTTTGACGCCGCTATTTTTTTCAAACGCACACGCAATTTTACCCTCAACAGGTGTTCCACGCAAAAGATAGTACAAATAAATTAAACCAAATCGAGAAGGTTTTATGCCCATGTTGTCTAACATTTGTATTTATGTATTAAATAATAATATTTTTAGTACAACGATAATCTATGTTAAGGGTTGATGCTTTTAAGTTTAAGTCACATAATTGGTCAGTAATAATAATTAGTTATCGAATTTGTCATCAATGTGGGTCAAATCTGAAATTTCTCACCTACAAATAGAGATAGATACTACTAGCTAAGAAAATGATAAACATACATCATTTTTCTATTCAACACATTCCTTTAATATGTTTGTTGTTTTCATTTGATTCATTTAATATGATGACCATAAATAAAGAATAGTTTTATTTTGAGCTACACATTGTTGATTGAATATTTTCGCCACTTTAGGACACTTGGGCTATACACCTTATTTTGCTTATGCGGATTGAATAAGAATCAATTACAATCAAGTGAAATAAAATTTAAAAGTTAATTTTGTTGGAATTGGGGCTAAATTGGTTATGTGAAAATCAGATCTTATACTACTATACTATAATACTAATAACATAATAATATTATTACTTAGACCAGGTTGCTTGAGGTGAGTGATTCCTATTTTCTAAAAAATGGAGACTTTGTCGGGTCCACTTGAATTTCAACGATATGAACCTTTTATTTTTAAGTCTTTCCTAAATAATCATCTTTGCGAAAAATCACCCAAGTAAAAAACAATATCAATGTTTGATTAAATGGTTGTCATTTTAGTGTTTCTTAAAAGCACTGTAATCATTTATTTTCTTCACTATAATTTTAAATGTCTTAATAGTTTTAAAATGATTTTGTTTCCAAATTTTTTCTATTAATTGAATAATTTATCAAAAAAAAGCCCAAAACTCATGGGTTGAATTAGACTTATCAAAATTGAAATTGAGACTGTTTTAGTAGGCACATTGGAGGTAAATAGGTGTGTAAAAAGTGAAATTTCCAAAACACCCTTGAATTTGAGGTTTCTTAAATGGAATGGGGTGAAGTAAGACCAAATCAGTTAAAAAATGATAGTTATAATAAATAAAATGACACAAAACGAAAATTTGAAAAGATAAATTGAGACTAAATAACAGTTTCACGGCTAGTCCAATTCATAAGTTAAGTTCATATAACATTATGCATTAATAATTGAACGTTGGCGTGACAATTGAAATACATATAGGTATTTGATGATGATCGTAGAATTGTATAGTAGTCCCAAAAATGCAAATCATCTTTCAACGAAAAAAGAAGAAGCAACAAACGAAAAAGCAAGAAGCAACAACGAAGAAGCGAAAGCGAAAGCGAAAGCGAACGCAAATGCTGACGCACTGACTCGGTAGGATTCGTACCAGTTTAATTATTCTTCCGTAGAAGAAGACGAGTCAACGGAAAGCCGGTCAACCTCGCATAATTTTCGGATTAGCAGTTAATTTATCGCCACCCCAAGAGAAATAGACCAACTTCTCTTCTTCTTCTTCATCTTTCCGTTGGTCCTAATTTCCTTAATTGACCAACAAATTATTCTAATTTTCACATTAATTAATTAATCATAACCCAATTACAATCGTGATGATGATGTAATAAAGCACTTAATAAACATTTCCCAATTTACTATTAATTTGCCAGATTAACATTTTAGCCTTCATTCGTATTAAACTCCTTCTTCTTCTTCTTCCCATCGGCTGTTGAATTGAATTCGCGCATTTGCAGGAAAAGCTCAGAGCTTTGGGAAGACTTGTGGGGTAATTTCAATTCCGTGAATTCAAGAGGAAGGGCAAATGAAAACCTCTCTCAGAAAGCTGCGAGGTTTCGCACTTCACAAGCACGATGCCAAGGACCGAAGTGATCTCCGGCCGCTGCCGCACTTGGACGAGCTCGCCCAGGCTTCCAAGGTACGCCGCCGTCCCCCTCCTCGTTCCTTGCTCGGATATTTTACGACGACCCAAAACCAAAGCTTCCGACTTTACGACGCTCGATGCGTAAACCCCCAAATTTCATCAAATTTGGAATTGTAGGGTTTGGAAGCAGGGCGGAGTTGGTTAGTTAGGTTTGAGAATTGGTGGTGGATCTGAGGGTTGACCTAATCTAAAAATTGGGTTTTTGATTGCAGGATATGCTCGATATGAGGGACTGCTATGATAGCTTACTTGCTGCAGCTGCCGCCACAGCTAATAGCGCTTATGGTATTTCCATTTCTGTTTTTTCCTTTGGTTTGGTTTTTTGTTGGTATAAAATTATCATTTTTCTTAACTTATTTGTATGACTTGTACACTTTTATAATTCACATCAACTGTATTCTATATGAAACAACATTTATTAATTTTAGCTGATAATAATTGTTTCTGCATTCCTCCAATTGGGTTTCTAAATTTGATCATTAGAATGCTGATTTGATGAATAGTATTCTTATACATTTCCAATTTGTCTATAGAGTTTTCGGAGTCGCTGCGAGAAATGGGTTCTTGTCTTCTTCAGAAAACTGCACTAAATGATGATGAAGAAAGTGGTAAGATCAAAAGTTCCTTATGCGGATATTTCTGAGTTATCTTCAAGTAGTAAGCAAACCGTTGGACTTTGTTTCTCCCCTCTGGCATCCTGGTCACCTATAAGGTTTGTCTGGTCTATCAAATTTGAGGAAAAGTAACAAACCCGTTTTTACTTGTCAATTCTCTTGCAGGTTCAGTTCTACTGAAGCTAGGGAAACTGCAATATGAACTCCATAAACTTGTTGATAGCTATGTGAGGCTTTATCGTTTTATGTAAAAAAAAAAAAAACAAAAAATTTAAGAAACCTTTCATTGAGTTTGCTTTACTAAAATTTTCATTGTTGTGCATACTGCAGCGCTCTCATATATTCCAGACAATTGCGGTTCCATCAGAATCTCTTCTGAATGAACTTCAAACAGTTGAGGTGTGTTTGCTTGGGCTCAATCATTTAATAAGCTCATACAAAGTGTTGTATATGCATTTCTATGCACAAATTCTGTACAAGTGTATCCAATCTATGATGTAATTAACAATTTTACATGGGTTATTGCTTCTGGGTGCACATATTATTCGCATAATGTTAAGATGATGTTTGTTCTTTGATGTTGATGCAGGAGATGAAACTACAATGTGATGAAAAAAGGTATTCCAAACAATATTTGCATATCTGTTTTTAGTTGAATGTGTTCTCATATGGCTTATGATCTACAGAGATGTATATGATTTTATGATAAAGAGATACAAAGAAAAAGGGAGGTCAAGAGGTGGTGGGAAAGGAGAAAGCTTTTCTATGCAGCAAATACAATTGGCTCGCGATGAATATGATGAGGAGGCAACATTATTTGTTTTCCGGTTGAAATCTCTGAAGCAAGGACAATCTCGTAGTCTTCTCACGCAGGCAGCTCGCCATCATGCTGCTCAGGTTTTTATTTTTTGTTTCCTCCCATTTTTATTGTTGTTCATCTTAGTTAAAGTGCTCTTACTCCTTTTGTTTTCCTCTTGAAACAGTTGTCCTTTTTCAAGAAAGCACTTAGGTCTGTTGAGTCAGTAGAGCCACATGTGAAATTGGTAACTGAGAAGAAGCATATTGATTACGAGTTCCATGGGCTAGATGATGAAGGGGATGGTGACAACGATGATGATGAGAGTGATGACAATGATAGCTTTGGTGTGAATGATGATGGAGAATTGAGCTTTGACCTTGAAAAACATGACCAAGATCAAGATGTTTCTACTTCAAGAAACTCAATGGAGGTATTACTTCAGTGGAATTTACTTATGCTAAACTGCATTTGTTCCCTTGAAAGGCATTTAAAATGGAATAAAAAATAGAGCTGGTAAATCCAGCTGCACATGCATACAACTCATAAGCAAGACATGGACATATATATCTGTTGTGCAAATAATGGTGTATTAACCAGATGAATATTGAAGGAAAGAGTATAAAGAATAACCAGAGTTTGATTTTTCTTTTTGGTCTTTTGTCATGGCGAATGCTTCTATTGGTGTAAGCTAGAAAAATCTTATTCGGAACCACTTTGGTAGTTATTGTTGTGGACGTGGTGACCTTGTTGTCATGTTTTACTTTCAAGTTGCTGAAACATTTTGTCATGATTATTATGTTACTTTGACATGAAACGTATCTGTAATGCAGTTGGATCAGGCGGACATTACCTTTCCCAAAGTAGCACATGTAGAAGCTCTAAAGGTAAACATCTGCTCTGTTATCAATTCATCTATTCGCAAATATTTCAGGTTTGTGTCATGCACTTTGTAATGCACTTAAAATGCATGGTTGGATTTGGTTGGTCCCATAAAAAATAAGACTATAATTGGAATTAATCTATCATATCCTTTTGATTGATTGCATGAAGGTAAATTCCTGCAGTGGTATCTCTGTGCGGATAACTAGTTTTAGAAGTTCGTGTATTTTTATCTAATCAACAGTGTCTTGGTTATATAACTTAAGGCTGTACTGTAATCCCCTACGGTTGTTGACTGGTTTGGTTCTTGCATGTTTTCAGCTCTGCCCATCACATGCTAAATATACAACAGTCAAACTTCTGTTATGCAGTTGTAGAAACTGTTTAACTTTTTACTATGCTAAATTCCGATGTGGATGACTTTTTGTTTATTTATTTATCTTGAAAACGCTTCACATTTCCAATTTGTTGTAGCTTACATGTCTTGTATCGTTTTGCCTACTTCCAGGACAGACTCTGCAGGAATTCATTTTCATTTAAGCGTAGGGGAGTCAGCCAATCAGCTCCGCTCTTTGCTGAAACTAATTTAGATCGAGCTGAAAAAATGAGACACAGGCAGCCATCATTCTCACAGAAGTTCCACTCATATGTACTACCAACACCAATTGATAAGAAACCAATTTCTACTGGATCAGGTATGCCAGTGCCCCACACTGTACAGACAACTTTAAGTGAGCGAACACAGAATTTGTGGCATTCGTCACCCTTGAAACCAGGGAATGAAAAGACGGGAGAGAAGAAAGTTGCTGGAACCAATTTTATAAATGTGCCGTCGGTACTCAAAGAGAGCAACAATAATATTGCACCTTATCGATTACCCCCTCCTCTCCCAGGTCAGGTTCTGTTTTCGGGGCAGGATCCACTGGTTGCTTCTGACTTAAAAAAAATGAAAAGGCAAGCATTCTCAGGTCCATTGACAAGTGAGCCATGGGCTTCCAAACCTACCCCCTCGTTCCAGCACCAAATGTTTTCTGGACCTATTTTGCCCAATCCAGGGTCTCAACCTCTGTCAACTTCACCTAAAGTGTCTCCAAATACTTCGCCTACTTTTATGTCCTCTCCTAAAATAAGTGAACTTCATGAGCTTCCTAGGCCACCGGTTGCCTCCAAGGCTTCAAGACGTGTGGGTTTAGTTGGTTATTCAGCTCCCTTGGCGCCCAGACGACAAATGCAATCAGCAACAAATAAAACAGTGGTGTCACCAAAAGCAGCTCCTCTGCCAAAACCTCCTCGGGTCCTTGCTCGTAGTTACTCTATACCTACAAGGGATCATACAGCGGGGGAATTCCATGTAACTGAACCACAGGAAGCTTCCCCTACCCCTATTCCTGAAATGCCAGACAATTCACCTCCTTTGACTCCAATAACCTTACCTAACACAGCTAACCCACTGTCACCCAGCTCTGAGATTGTCACGCGGGCTGTTCAATTCAGAGGTAATTTGAACATTCTTATACCCTTTCTTTTTTATGCCGCCAAATATGAACGTTGAGGTCGTGTTCTATTAGACTAACGCTATTATGCACTTCATGACTGAAAAGCAACTTCTGGGACTAAATATTTATCAATTTATCATGCACCTTGTTCTTCAATTACTGTTGTTGTGGCACCGAATTACTTGTTTCTAAGTCGAAACATATTCGTTGAATGCAGGCGGAGACTGATTAAATTCACCGGCGGCGACATTTGTTTCTAACTAGGCAACAAACTGTTGTGGAGAGGTTCAAAAGATTGCGTTCTCTTCCACATCTAGAGGTGCACGGATGTAAATATATCTTTATTGATGATATTTGATGATTTGTCAGTTTTAGTAGCTATTTGCACAGATGTAAATATATCTGAGGAATTTTGTAATTCATCCCCAGCAATCAAGTGTTTACTCATTTTTTTATGCAATCGTAGATTGAGAATTCTTTTATATAATCGTAGGTTCAGAATGATCATGTATTTTGGCAACAAATAGGGGTGAGAATTCCGGACATGCCTAACATGATTAACACTCTCATTTTTCGACGGGTAAAAGATACCCATCGACAAAAGTAACCAGGCTCAAATTGAACCATTTCCACAAGCAACCAGGCTCAAATGGAGAATATCTGTGCTGAATTAGTGTGAAGACTCGCTTGATGTAGTAATTAAGTTGTAGTAATCACATTGATTAGTGAAACACAAAAACCCTTCCCATAGATTAACGGATTATCTAAATACAAGTGTAGATTCCCAATTGCTAAATGGCAACCCTTTGTTGCCTTTTGGGTAGCAGTAGTAGTGGTGGTGGCACACATCATTTGCAGCTTCCTCTGGTACTGTCATATCTCACAAATCCCATCAGTTCTGGCCCTTCCAATCTTGGGTTATTCTTGAAACTGCACCCAAACAAACAGTAAAGACACAAAACCCACTAAGAATCCAGCCTCCAAAGTCCAAACAAACAAAGAAAAATAAAGGTTATTAATTATGTTTGTGTGTTAGTCACCTTTCTTCTGAGAAATTGGAGAAGGAGCCTGTGGTTGGGAAAGTACCACACAAATCGTTGTTGGATACATCACTGCACAAATCATTTAATTTAATGTAACCCTAATGAGTTAGAAGGAGAAGGAAAGGAGAAAGGATTCTCGTCAGATCCTCTAATCATATCCGTTCATTGTGTATCGTGCGGTTAGTTTCGTCAAGTACTGTTTATATTCAATTTTAAATAAAAATTTTACAATAATTTATGACCGCACGATTTGCGAGGAACAAATATGAATTGAGGATCTTCGAAATCCTCACAAAGAGAATCCGACGAGGATCCTCTCTCGAAGGAAAGTAATGAAAGGTTAATGTGGGGAATGCATAGAGAAATGACTCACAGTATCTTGAGGCTTTGAAGTTTGGTAAGCTCTCTAGGTATGCTTCCAGTCAATCTGTTACCATTCAGTCTCCTGCATGCAACGTACTTACATGAGCTACTAAGCAAAGGGTATCTTTTGATATAGAAAGTCGTCCATGTACGAGTGGGTAGATTCCAGCCGTTGATTAATGGCTGAAATAACATAAACGAACACTTGCGCATGGGCGACTGACCAGTGCATTGTCTCAGATAAATTATTGCTTACAAGAATTTAAGATTGGAGAGGTTGGATAGGGAGGGTGGGATGGACCCAGAGAAGTTATTGTGGTAGAGATCCAAGCTCACAAGGCTCTTCAATCCTCCAAGTTGTTTTGGTATAGATCCCATCAAGTTGTTCATGTACAATTCCCTGTAATACATACAACAGACACACACCAACCAATACTTTCTATCAGTCACTAAAACTAAATGCTCTCGCTGATCACAAAATACAGGAAAATCTAGAAATATATCATTAAATTCTAAAATTAATGGTGCATGATGATGGTCCATAATCTGACGGTGATGGACTGTCTGGCTGGTGGGGTTGGTGACATTAATAATTTATTCGGAAAGAGATTATTTCCTGATCTCTTTCACCAATGTCCCAGATCAAGTAATTAGAGTCTTTGAAATTTGATCCAACGGTTAAAATTATTATAACTGTTAAAATGGTCTCTGTTTTAAGTCGTTGGATCAAATTTTAAAGATTTGAATCACTTTATCCGAAGACCTTGGTGAAAGAAATCCGGAGAAGATCTCTTAAATTCCACCTCATATCGATTGAAGTTTTTTTATGAATCAATAAAACCTTCACCAGGTCCACACTACAGAGTCCAGACCGACTCACTTCCAAAGAAACAAGAAAAGTAAGAAAAACGAAAGGGAGCTACTATCGACACTTGGAAGAATGCATGGCGATTTTTTTTCGAACGCTAATAACGAGTTCCGAATAAAATTGCGAGACTCACAGGTACTGAAGGCGCTCGAGCCTCCCCAACTCGGGTACAAGATTGCCCGACAGGTTTGCATTTCCAAGGTCTCTGCAACACATTATTTTAAGCACTAATTACTTCATCTGTATAGAAATACATGATTAAGTTTATAATACAAACAAAAATTGCAACCCAAGCAAAAAAATTAAATAACCAAGAACTTAAGCTTAATAGGTTCATGATAATTTGCGTTCAAACCAACATAATTTAAAAAAAATAAAAATAAATAAATAATAAAAAGATGAAAAAAGCAACAACCTAGCTCATTAATGTAAAACAAGTAGAAATCTTTAGAGAATCTAACAAGCAGATAAAAGTACACAACATATCTAAGCCAAAGCTATAATTACCAAAAAGTAAAAATAAAGAAAAACTTGAATCAAATTTTAAAAAAAATTGAAAAAATAAAATAGAAGAAAGGGAGTAGATGAATTACAGTCGAGTAACCCGATTGTCGCCGTCGCAGGTGACATGAAACCAAGTGCAGGGATCAACCAAGGTCGGATCCCAGCTCTGCAGAACACTGTTCGGATCCTTCACAGCTTGTCTCAAAGCGTACAAAGCATCTCCTGATTATTCCATTACAAACATTACAAGGGTTTTAACACATTAATTAATTGGAGTTAACATCTGAATATATAGTCTAAAAACATGTGTTTAAGAAAGTGATTAACTAATAAACTTAAACAGTTAAACTTGTTTTGCATGTTTACCTTCTAGGTTTGCAGTTGCGGGTGACAGTAGAACAAGGGCAGCAGCAACAAGATGAAGCAGCAAAACCCAGATCGCCATTTGCAACAGAGAAGCTTATTATTTGAGAGTTGGGGTTGAAACTTAAAAGCTGAGCTTACTGGACTTAAAAAGATTCAGAGAGATTTCTGATTTATGGGAGAGTGAGTTTTTACTTCTTCCTCCAAAGCACAAAGCAAGGAATCAAAATTTGGTGGGGGAATTTATAGAGCCCATAAAAAGGAGAAAGTTTTCGTTAAGAAGGTGAGATTTTTCATGTGTCTAGAATACCGACGGTACGCTATATGTTATTATATATAATTAGATCAACGCTTAAAATAATCTTTTTTCAATTGTATAATGATACATGGTGTACCATTTCATGTTTCGACACATATCATTATACAATTGAATAAAACAAAATTCAAGTATTCCTCTAATTATATAATAACATATAGTGTTTAGCACCGTGCTCGAGTCAGATTGAAAAATCTCTCTCCTTTGTGCAAGGAAAAGTAATTACCAAAGCTTTAGTGGCGTGGGACTTTGTATGGTTCTCTTTTTTATTCTATATCTTTATATATAAAGCCAATGGCTCAATGAACAGTGTTTTTTTAGTGTCATAAGCTTCGTTATAAAGAACTGGACAAAAATGCTCTTCAAATAAAAAAAATTCAAAAGCAATCCAAAATAATGCATCAAATGTGACATGAGTATTTTGGTCATTTTAACAATATTTTTTTTAATAAATAAATTTTTTTGTACAATTTAAAAAAATAAAAATAATTAGTACCTCACAATAGACTAATAATAATGTGATTCAATTAGTTGTTTATTAAATATTATTTTCTCTATTTTTAAACACTTTCAAAATATCTTAAGAGGTGTGTAATGCCGGTTATAATAAAAGTCTTTTGCACACGGATAATAATGTGATCAAAATTAGTTGTCAAATGATTTTTTTTTAAACAAACGATATTATCTACAGTAAGAAGGAGGGGTGGGCTTAGCCTCACAATGGGCTAGCAATAATGTGATTCAATTAGTTGTTTATTAAATATTATTTTCTCTATTCTTAATATAAATTCAACAGAGATCGATTTTATTATGTGGATTCAACTGCTTTAATTGGTTTATAAGGGATTTCTTTTAGCATGATCTAAGATTATTCATTTCCTTCAAATATTTGACTTTCCTTTTATCAATTTACGTATATAAATACATTTAAAACGTGTAAATTACGTATATCATACAATGATTTAAAAAATACCTTCGCATGAAGATTAGTATTTATATTCTTGCTCGTATTGTTCATTAGATACCCCTATCTTTTTCTCAATAAGACAAATCTGCCCATCTCATTTTTCCTTTTATGTTTTGTTTTGGAGCTAACCTTTTGTCTCATTCCATTTGCCACAATTTGCAATCGAAATTGATCCCTAATTTCTAATTTTCTATAATCACGTGTTGTAAGTCGCATAATTTTCTAATTCAAGTGCTTCTTCGAACAAAAAAGTGATATATGTAATTTTGAAAATATTGCTTATACTACAGATGACAAAGGACTATTGATCTAGAGGTAGCTGCTTTTAGTTACTTAGAGAAATTTTGGGTTCTACTTATCCAGATGTAAGAGATTTTGAGTTTTGATACGTACCTCATTTTATGGATGACTTTATTGTGGTGGCACAACTAAAAACGTATGTTAAATCTAATTTAATTTTTACAAACTATTTTTCTTACATGTTTTATTTGTTTGTAACATTTGAATTGAATAAACCAAAGTAGTATAAAAAACACTAAAAAACGAAAGTGGCATAAGAAAAAAGGAGTGTCCCGAAATGATTTTGTTCCATTCGGACCATTCCCTCCCAATGTGTTCAATTTAATTTTCTATTTTTCTTTTATGTGTGAAACCTGACGATAAAAATGGACAGGGTAGAGGTTTGCGTGCATGGCAGCTTTGAAAAGAGAGATGGGTGGGAGAATCCAGACATATCTTTGAACCTCTGTCGGAACCAAACACAAGACTTAACACTTGTGGGACGGACTCACACAACAAAACTGCAGGGACGTCCCCATAAAGTCACAAAAAATGTTTACAGTGGTGCAGTGCGTAAGTATTGAAGGATGATGATGTATCAATATCATGTAAGATTACTGATGCCGCAACAGAAGGAGACTTGTTAGAAACTGATGCTTTGGTTTTTGTTTTATTCCCCAAGGTTAAAGCATAGATAGGGACAATTATAAAGAGCATATATATAAGCATTGGGGAATAATGCAACTTGGAAATCTGTGGTGGTCGGGAATACCTCTATACAGAGACTATATGCTTAATTTATTATTGTACACAGTAGGCATATATAGTACAGATTTGGATGAATATAAGTACATATTTTATACCCACATTCGGCATTGAGAGGCCTGCTTTTAAAGGAACATAGTTCCATTAGCATTACCAAAGTCAACCAAATTGCACCAAGCAAAGTTCTTGACCTCGGTTTATTTTCAACTTTAGAAGAAGCTGTTTCGATTCTCAAGTATGCACAAGGTGTTAAGAATAATGTGACTGTAAACAACTTAAAGAAAGAGGTACAATGAAAATTGATTTGCAAAATTTTGATTCATTGCAATCAAGAAAGAGATACATACCATGACAAATTTCATTCATTATCACGGATATTTGACATTTATATATTGGAGAGAATTCCCCACTACACAATTAATCACATATTTAGAGAAGCCAACATGACAGCCGATGCTTTTGCTCTTGACACATAACAATAGTCAGTCTTGTATTTGATTTGCTAATTTTTCTCATATTAATAATTTTTAAGTTACTTTTTGATAATTTTGGAAATAGAATCCTCTACGTATTCTATGTGTAAATTTTTTATCTTTCAAAAAACAAAGAAAACTGATTGTAAATTGTGATTCTTATATATTCTATTAACTGAAATGAAAGGAGAAAACTGCATAATGCATGTTGACAAGAGATCAGTATAATTTTTTTTTTATTATTAAAAGCGATATCCTAACCATTGATATGATCGGCCACATGCAAGACATCAACATAGTGAAAATACTACATCTTGCAAAAGTCGACATAACACATAAATATGCATAGACGGAAGACCCTATAGAAACCCTAATTGGTGACCCCAAAAAAATGAGAAACCCTAATTGCAACAATGGTTATATACACAGGTCGACCGTAGAGAAATCCTAATTGCTAATTATTCTAACAATATTGACAATATTGATGATTGAGCTTTGAGCCAATATTCACTGTTAGAGAAAGAACCCATATATACTTACAATCCAAGTTTTCGGTTCATTTATGTGATCACAAATACACAATCGGCAGTTATTTGTTTTGGAGTTAGTAATTATATATGGAGTATCTGGTCCACTCTGCATCTAAGAATTATTACAAAGGTGTGGTGATTGTTGTAGGCATGCATGTGAAACTCGTCTTTTAATGGAATGGCTAGTGTGATAATATTAATAGGGGTCCATCTTCTAGTTTAAATTAAGAAGTCTTATCTTATAACTTTTTAGTATGATTTGGAGTATAGTACATATCAAAATTCTCATAAACATTGATTTTTTTTTTTTTATCAAAGATTCAATAATCGATAACACCAACAACTTAAAATTCCAGTGGATACTATACTTTGAAGAATATTATAACTTTCGGTCTTATTCTATCTTCATGATGAGTCCATGACTTTTCTTTTGGTTGATCCGCGACAACATGTGCATGTGTGTTTTGTAGGGTTCCATTCATTACATGCATATAGAGTAATATAGAGATGGGTGGGTGAGAGTGGGACAAGGCAAAGACCTTCTTGTATAATAGACATTAGACATGATTCATGCATGGTCACTTCCTTCTCCTTAAAAGAAGTGACTTGACCAACCCAAAAGCACTTAAATCGCAAATCTTCCCCCACTTTATTTTTTCACTTCATCATAGAATTGGAGAAAGGTGGAACAAAGTAACAAACTATAAAAAAAGCCATCCACTTAATCTTCTTCAAACGGAAAAAGCTTTCTATATATATGGACAATTGAGTGTATAATCACTACCTCACGAGTTTTGAATTGTCAAAAAGTTTCCCCCCATTGTCCCCGGTGATTTTGCGAGACTCATGAATTAAGATAGGATTTAGTTTTACTGATCTTGCGAATCACATTTATAAATATAATTCAAATAATAAATTTAATATATGTGAAATTCACATATTAAAATTTTCATCAGCAGCAAATAAGATTCAAATAGTAGTAGTCATTCAAATAAGTCTGTAATTTATCAACTCGATTCAAAAGTAAAGAGAGAGAGGATCTTGCCGGTTTCTTTTTGTGAGGATCCCGCAGATCTTCCGATCACATTCGTTCATCGTATATCAGGCGGTCAGTGTTTGTTAGGTATTGTTTATATTCAATTTTAAATAAAAAAACTTTACAATGATTTCTAACCGTATGATATACGATGAACGTATGTGATTGGAGGATCCTTAAGATCCTGACAAAAAAGATCCCGCGAGGATCCTCCTGGAAGTAAAGATACGCGTTTGGCAGTAGGGATTTGATTTTTGAGATTGAGGTGGAGGGTCATGATCATGATGCATGATACAATTGATTAGTTAAATTGAAGAGAAGGAAGAAGAACAACAAAAAGTATCTTTATAATAGTTTTGAATAATGCATCATATTTGACCGAGTGACATGCTAATGAAAAAGGCAAACAGTTTCCCGCTGCTTTTGACCTTCCCTACTCAAAATTTGATTTGTAGTTTTGTACTTTATTTGCTTTAGATTATAATGCTTGCTTGATCATCCAAAGTCACCTTTGCTAGTTGTCTATGGGGTCTCTTTAGTTCACATTTCAGAATGAAAATAAAACAAAGCAAAACAGATTAAGGTCGATTTTTATTATTCATCAAGTTCACATCTTATGTCACATTTAGTGAAAAATGAATTTTCTTTTCTTTTTACTTTTATAATAAAAGAAACTAAGAATACACTATACAACACAACCAGTTCCAGCCATCACAATTATATTGATCTGCATTCACAACTCAAACTCACATAGTCAAACATGTATGTATTTTGGAGCTGCAACAGAAAAATGACCATTATATTATTGTCAATATAGTTACTGATATGTATAATCAAGGTTACACATACGATACATATAAGATTAAAAATCTGACCAAGAAGCCGATGAAGAAGCTATGAAACCATGATCTTCCAAAGCTGACGTTCTCCCCTCTATCAGTTTTTCAATCAACTAACAATAAGTTTTAGTCCAAGAATGAGTGGGATAATAAGTATATGCCACCTTTATATAGACAAACAATTCCTATGATTCTTCCATTAGAATCCTTGTAGGAAACCAACATTTGTCTCCTAGTTTTAATATCAGTGAGTAATTTATGATTCAATTTCAATTTTAATCGTATGTAAACTAGGACATCCAAACCTCTTTCAATACGACTTTTCTGAACTAATTTGAACTCAAACCTAGTTCAATAAGACCTTTCTAAATAACATAGGCTTAAGTTTATTGGGCTTTCGGAATCCCAAGTTTCATGTTGGTATTCTAACTCGCCATCTTCGTTTATTTCCGAGCTTTACGATATTGTATTATTCTTGTAATTGTAGTCCCATTAATACATGCCAATAAAGAAGAAGAAAAGAGTAAGGAGCAGATCAAACTGACTCAGCTATAGAATTTAAACTAAGATCAATAAAAAATAACTTCGTAGTAATAAGATACGTAGTAATTTGTTTGATTACTTGTTACCAAAACTTCCAAGGGAGGCTAATTAGTGGAAGGAATTTGCAGCAATAGCAAGGTGTTGAGTTCAATGTCAATAAAACCACTTACACCCTTGTAACACGGTACCAGCTGCATGGATTTGGCGACGTTGGATTCCAGTCCTGGAGGACATTTTTTGGGTCGGCTAACTTCATTTTCCAGACATTAGAGCATACCTTCCGAGTTGCAACCCACTGATGCAATGGCTACTGCAACCGCAAGTAGAAAACCAAGCCAACCTGGAAAACACATCAGTTATACAAAATGATAGAATCTAAGCGGTAATCAAAGTAGAGCTTGAATTGTTCCTTTTATAGAGGAACTGGGATTTCATACGTAAGATAAACCAGCATTGACATTGATAATTTAGTATATATAGATGGGGATCCCTTAAGGACACCGGTGTTGTTGGGATTATGAAATTGGCGACCACTGGAATGCATCAGGAATTAAGGTTGACGGGAGGAAAAGTCCACAGTCATCTCTCAAAAGTTTAGGGAACACATCGCACATCACATGTCGTTATTTCTTTCGACTTTTCAATTGGCATCGAATAATAAATTTGAGATACTGCCATCACCTCGAGATCCCTATTAATGAGTTAATGTATAATGATATATAAGACCAAAAACCAATAGAAGAATCAGAGAAACTGTGACCAAAATGCATAGATATATTATTTATGCATTCTGTATTCTTTTCTCTATTTATTTTTTTACTTTTATTTTTTCATTTTGTGGTAACTGCAAATCGTATATAGCAAACACCCAAAAAAAAAAAAAAAAGCAGCCGATTACTAATGGAAAATGCTCATTCTCATAGAAAACGAGAAGAGAGACGTTATAGACGTACATGAAACAAGACTGAAGGTGGCGATGTCCTTTACATAACACATGTTGCCATGTTTTTTAACTTCCCCAACTAGCGACCCACAATATGTTATAGACACCACAACCTCAGGTCCCCGTTTCATTTAAGTCTTAGAAAACGAAGGAATATCAAATAATAAATTGTGAGTTTTCGACTTGTAAGTCGAAGCCGCCACCCCGTAGATATAAACTGTAAACCAATATAAAAAATAGAGAAATTGTGACCAAAATGTGTAAGATCTGGTAAAACTTCCGAGGGTGTTTACTAGTTCAATGGAAGTTTCTTTGTCTTTAGAATGACAACTTGGATTGTCTTCTCTTTCGATTCCTTGGCAAGAATCAAAGTGTTGATTTTGTATAAAGTATTGTTTTATTGGATAGCTTTGATTCTTTTCCACCTATTGTCTTTGTTCTGGGAGAGCAGTGGAGCTGTTTATTTGCAGGCATGCACGTCGCAGACAAAATAGACAGAACAAACAAATAGTATTTGATCTCATGGAGTTAACGAGTGCATAATTATACATTTGCCTAGCGACGAAAGTAACAAATATTTACAAACAAAGAGCTAGGAGAAGCCCAAAGTCGACATGGATCATGGATCTAACCATCGGGAGCCTCGGTAGTAGCCTTCACAAATCGACCCTTGACTCGCTTCCTAGTATCAGCTCTTGCCTTCCTTGACTCGTACCTTATGTGCTTCTCATATCTGTTCACAAAAAAATGGCACAAGTCCTGTTATACAGTGATGGTGGGAAGGGTTGAGTAGAAGAAGATAAAAAGGAAATGTACCTTCGGGTTTTCTTCTTCTCTTTATAACGAAGCATGGCGTTGCCTCTGTTTTGTGCAAGCAACTCCATGTCCGCCTTTGTTCCTACTGTTCTCAGACTGTCACCCTTCATAACAAATGATTGTTCCATAAAATTGATGTCGGTAGAGGAACCAGAACATTTGTCTTCGCCAAATACCGACCCTGATGATGGCTGTCCAATAGGGACGTTGCTGCTTGCGGATGTTGCTGGACCCTGATGATGGCCGTCAAAATTCAACTGCAGCCCTCACAATTAAAGAACCAAAGTCATAAATGCTTCAATATCAATGTCTAAAATATGCGAGTTCCAATCATCAAAAGACAACTTGCAAAGTTTAACACTCATAAAGACTTCTGTTTACAATATTCACCATTTTGTGCCATTCAGTAATAGAACATTGGTTCATTACTTGCTACATAAAGATTTTGAATTTCTAGTTAGATTGCAGAAAAAGCAAGAGGGATTACCACATATGGAACTTATACATCTCTAAAACAAAAGTGAGGTTTAAATCACATATAGGGGGTTCTAGAGTGTATTGATTTCGTAACATTTTCCAACTATGACCACTAGATATAGAAAGCTGTCGAGATTGATTGGAGTACGAAATACTTGAACATGACAAAAGGTTCCGTATGAGAACAGTATGGTATTGATGTATTTACAATGCCTCAGTGAACAAACAAATGAATACAGAAAGGACTTACATTGAATTTTATGTCCTCATGTCCAGTAGGGCAGTTCACCTGGTACATTTCTCTGAACATTTTTGTATCAGTCAATGATGTTTCTTTCACAAGTTCGCTAAAATTCTTAATCATAAATCCTGAATCGTTTGAACCATATGTGACTTCCAGTGGACCTGACTCTTCATGATCCCTCAACCGTCCTAAATTAAAATCCCATATCTGCGAGCCAGTAGCAAGTTAGCGTGACTATCATATTCGCACACATCTTATTGTAATGGAGAACTTACTATTAATGCTAATCCATTAGTTATGCAAAGCCTTCACAATTAAGGACAAGATACTATAGCATATAAAACCCTTAATACTGGAAAGGAATTGAGTCCTATCAAAGCCAAAAGATAACTTGCAGAGGAAGTAAACAAAAACAAATTGGGAACCACAAGAGGAACGAGTTCACAACTGAAATCTCATCGACGAAAGGAACTAATTTCTTTGCTCTTTGCTCTCATATTCCACTATATGAAGTTCTAGAGTTAGGTGTAGACAGATGGTGGAACTAGTAAGAGTGAGAGTTGTTCAATATAAAAGGAAGGAGTGTGATAAGCTAGAAGAGAAACGCAAACACAGATTAAATATGCACAGGTGAAATCTCGGTTAAACCTTGCTTCCATTGTCTTGTAAGATTGAAATCTCGATTAATTATGTAGATTCGTTATCAATGTGTTTTGACTAAAGCTCAATTCAGGAATTAAGTTCAATTGACATCAAACAAACTAAAAGCAAATTCAGGATGATACCTGAGTGTTGTGTCCATGGGGATTGCTATCCCACAACATGTCACCGTCACGGTTCTCTTCCGGCATCATGAGCAGAGTCGTAAAGGGTGTTTGCTGCTGCAACACTGGCTGCGAAGCAGCAGCTGGAGCTACAACCCCGTCAACACCTCCATTCTCATTCCTCACATCAATTGAAGCATGCCCTTCCATATTCTCACTCCCATTCTCCTCCTGCCAACCATTCCTTGCTGGCGTACCTGGCACCAAATTCTCAGCACCACCGCCTCCACTGCCACCTCCACCTCCACCATCCAAGTCTCTCTTAAACAACTCCAGCAGCTGCTTCTGTATCCCGTGCTTTTGTTTCCCGCCTATGCCCCCACTATTCTGTCTCTTCATTTCACCAGTCGGGTAAACGACGCAGTTCTGGTTGCGATTGGGCACCATCAAGTCCTGCAGTCCAAACCCGTTCCAAGACGAATCCATGGACGGCAAACCCATATCCCAGTTCTGGGACTGCAGGTCGGGTCGAGCCGGCAGAGTCTTGTCCTGGAGATCCAGACCCAAAAGAGAGGCGAGCTCGAGCGCCGAGGGGCAGCCGGAGAATCCCTCGAGAGGGGTGCGATCGTGCGCCGGGGAGACAGAGCAGCTACCGTGGGCGTCCCAATCGCACTCCTGGCAGAGAACGAGGTTGTCGGTGGAGCAGCGGACTGAGACGGCCTCCGAGGCGCAATTATCACAGATCAGAGAGCGCTCGTGCTTCCGGGAGAGCAAGTTAGCGGAGTGGACGAGTTGGTCGCAGAACAAGCAGAGCTTGGCGGAGTCTGCCCGGCAGTAGAGAACCGCCGGCTGGTCGCTGCAGAAATCGCAGGACACCCCTTCTACACCTCCAGATTTGGGGCTCACCATTTCTATATCCCTAATTTCCCACCTACCAGTATCTACCAGTATCAAACTACTCCAAAATTTGCAGAAAAATTCAGAGTTTCAAACTTTGAGAGAGATTTTCTCAAAATTCAGGGAGCAGAATGAATTATGAGAGCAAAAAATGACTAAATGGAGTGTCTGCTTTTCCATTTAGGCTTCGGATCGCGATGCTGATATTTTTTTACTATTTTATTTGTTGTTTAAACGGAAATGGATGGAAATAGGAAGTGGATCGTACGAGTATGAGTAAGAGCAAATCATTTTTACTATCTATGGGGAGGTTGCTGACATGCTCTGTTATTATTAAAAGGCCTCCGGGAAAAAAATATCTTAGAGATGGAGCCCATTCGAATAAACTAGTGATAACATCGCTATCGTCGACCTTTTTGCTGCGCTGTCATCTACATTGGCATGTTAATTATTGTTAAATTTCTTTTTGGTAAATTTTTTTTTGCACCGTCTTGAAATTTTTTTTTCTTGGTCATTGGGATTTTTAAAAGACGAAGTCGAAAAGAACATAATATAGAGACTCCGATGACGAAGGTGGGCAAATAACAACTGCTTTATAAATGGGACATGTACAAATGAGACTCTATTTATGCATACAACGTATGAGTAAAGATTCTCATCTATACTAGAATGTGTTTTAACATAAGAGTTAAGACCATACAAAAAGACCTAAAAGTGACCATACAGAAAGATCAAAAAATTATAAATGAAAATTTACCTGCCACCTCCTCGGCCGCATAATTGGTGGCAACGACCAGCGAACAAATATAAAAAATAAAAATCTCTGTAGAAAGCAAAATTCAAGCTTATTCGTCTCAACGCTAGTGAAAATGAGCCATATCTGCATATCAAAATAAACAATGCCCATTCCAATTGTCACAATTCTGGTCCTTAACTGAAAACAAACACATAATTGGCATCTAAATGCTCAAATCCAAGCTAAAATGAAAAAATTCAGGTGGTGAAACACCAAGTCAAGGAGACCTTAGACATTTGTAAGGGTGACAACATATAGTTGCCTTAATCAAAGAGAACCATGGATAAAGCAGCGAATTAGTGTTGAAATGATATCCGTCAAATCTGAAGGGGATGTCAGTGATGGATGTAAGTGGTTGGAGGGTTGATTTGAAATTATGGGCAGAGTTTGAGCGAAAGGCCCCAAATCATGGCGTAAAAGTCCCAAATCAAAGGTTTAATACCTTGAACAATGAGCAAATTGCCTAGAGATAGAGCTCCATCCACACCACCTATAAAAGGTGGGTTGGTCCACCGTTCCTTGACGGGAATTTGGGCCAATACGATAAAATAAGTCTTTCACGCTGATGTTCAATGATTTGTTTGATATACTATTATTTTAACATTCTTGTTTGATCTAAGTTTTTCTCTTGATAAAATTTGAACATTTTGATCCTTGTGTTTTGAAATTTAGCGAAAAGAACTCCTAAACTTCGAGAGAAAATAAAATCTTAAACTTATCAAGCCGTAATCACCAACACCGTCTCCTCACTTGCAAATAGAAGGTTTTAAGTTCAACTGTTGTATAATAAGTTTGATATCCAATTATTGTGAATTCAACATTAGTGTATACTGTAAGCAATAGTTCTTCAACTTTAATTCAATTGAAGCAATGGTCTCTCAACTAAAAATCCATTACCATTAGTCCCTCAACTCAACAAAACAGTGCAACTATGGTCTTTTTCGCCAACTCTATTAAAACTTCTAGTCAAAATGAGTCATGTGTCATTCATGTGAGGCTAAATTAAGGGGCAAAGAGGAAAAGTCAAATAAGAAAAATTATATCAATGGTCCATCGACTTTAATTCAACTAGAGAAATGATCCCTAAACTTTAACCCAATTGGAGCAATAATCCCTCAACTTTAACCCAATTATAGCAATAATCCCTCAACTTTAACTCAATTGTAGCAATAGTCCTCCAACATAACTTATTTTGACATAATTCTGACAGAGTTGACGAAAATAATTATATCTACATGTTTTGATGAGTTGAAGAACCAATAATAATGAATTTTTAGTTCATATACAATTGCTACAATTTACTATGTAACATTATATGCCTAGATTACTTCTCCAACCTTCACAGTACATAGAATATCAAGGGTGAGCTACGTAAGGACCAGTGGAGGCACGTGCCCCCACTGCATTTGTTGCCATCATGTGCCCCAACTGCATTTTTTTGTCATCACATTGTGTTTATCTTATGTTACCTAAGTACCCTTAAGTAACATCAACACTTTCACGAGGCTAACTATGTTATCCTATTGAAAAGGGGGGGGGGGAAAAAAAACTATGTTCTATATTTTTGCACGATATTCTAACGCCAAACATGTAAGGGTAATATTTAGGAGTTCAATTTTAAAATTAACTTGTGTAAATCAAACGATATGGTTGTTGATAATTGAATTATAAATTAAGTGTCGATTAACATACTTATTTTTTATTAGTGGCACGTTATTTATTTACACATTATATTGAGTACTTAATAATATTGTACATTTTCACATCATCTCTTTACTTATGTAACTCTATGTGTATTTGCCTTGCAAAATCTTAGCTCTTGTTTTTTAGAGTTGTAATTATAGAGGGCAAAATAGCTCACGCACACAAATTGATGAGCAAATAATACGTCCATTAATTGAAAAATAACAAGTTTATAGAGTGTATATATATACTCAGCTTGCTGCACACACTTGTGCTAACAACATATCATAACCATCTAACTGCCTATTGACAGTTGTAACAAATCTAACAGATTACAATACAAGCTAAGTTTTATCTTTTAAATTTTGATCCTTAATATGCCCCCTCAAACTGAACTGAGGTATCCAAAGAGAAAGTTTGCTTCTGAGAAGGAGAAATCTAGGCTTTGGCAAGGATTTTGAATAGACATCAGCAATTTGATCCTGAGAACAGATAAACTGCACTGATATGGCTTTGGAAAGAACTTGCTCTCAGATATAGTGATAGTCAATTTCAACATGCTTCGTTTTTTCACAAAAGACTAGATTTTTAGCTAAGGAAATTGTATAGATGTTATCACATCATAGTTGTGGAGGTGCTGGAAGAGTCAAACCAATATCAAATAACAACTTACAAATCTAGGTGATTTCTCCAGCTGTATTTGCCAATGATCTGTACTTAGCTTCTATAGATGATCTAGCCACTGTTGGTTACTTTTTAGCACTCCAACTAAGGAGATAATTACCCAAGTATATACATAAACCACTGGTACTTCTTCGATCAATAAAACACCATGCCCAGTCAGCATCAGAATAAGCATGAATACTGAGAGATTTGGCATTCAGAAAACCAAAACCTAAGTCAAAAGAGCCTTTGAGATATCGCAGAATTCTTTTGACTGCTTGGAGGTGTGATTGTCTTGGACTGTGTATAAATTGACACACAAGGTTTACTGCAAATGAAAGATCAAGCCTAGTCCAAGTCAAATATTGCAAACCACCAACTAAATACTCAGTATGATAAAGAGTAATGGAGATAAGTGATCCAATTTTAAGGTGCTCAAAGGAGTGGCGGAGGGCTTAGTATCATCCATTTTGGCTTTTTGCAGCAAATTGAGTATGTACTTTGTTTGAGATAGAAGAATCCCTTTGGAAGACCTCTTGACCTTAAGTCCAAGAAAGTAGTGCAAGGGGCCAAAATCCTTGATGGGAAACAAGGAACTAAGATGAGAAATGGTAGCTTGACAAGCTTGAGAAGAGGGCCCTGTCACTATTATGTCATCAACATACACTAACACAAACACTAATGCATTAATCCTTTTTAATAAACAGAGAGTGATCATTTTTAGAACTAATGAAACCCAGAGAATATAGAGCACTATGCAGTTTGTCATACCAAGCTCTTGGAGCTTGTTTCAACATAAATAGAGACTTTTGTAAATGACACACATAAGTTGGTTAGTTGGATCTTCAAAGCCAGAGGGCTGCTTCATGAATACATTTTCAAAAAAGATTATCATGGAGAAAAGCATTACTAGCATCAAGTTGGTTTAAAAACCAATCAAACTGAACTGCCATGGTCAAAAGAAGCCTAATGGTAATAGGCTTTGCAACTGGGCTGAAAGTATCCGTGTAATCCAAACCCTCTTGTTGGTGAAACCCCTTTGGCCATCAGCCTTTTTTTTATATCCAAAATACCCATTTGCAGCCTACAACATTTTGAGATGGGTGAAAATGAACCAATTTCCAAGTTCCAGTTTGGAGAAGTGCATTGAATTCTTCTTGCATAGCTTGTCTCCACTGTGGTAATTTGGAAGCTTGAAGATAGGTAGAAGGTAAGTAGTTTGGGGAAACATATGATGGTAAAGGATGTTTAGTGGAAACAAAGCTTTAGGTTTATAAATTCATGCTTTGGATCTAGTTTGCATGGGATGAGTATTAGACGGGGGTTGAGATATAATAGGCTAAGTAGATGATACAAGGATAGTGGTGTCTGGGATTGAAGGTGAAGGACAATGAGATGATAAAGGTAAAGGTATAGCAGAATGAGATGAAAGAAAAGGTGGAGGTGTAGGGTGAGAAATAGTTAATTGAGGAAAAGTAAGGGTAGTAGGAATAGTAGGTGAAGATAATAGTGGAGAACTTTGAGTAGAGGATAAATCTGGAACTTTGGAATGGAATGGAAATGTATACTCATCAAATTGGACATGTCTGGAAATGTAGACTTTCTTAGTATGTAAGTCAAGACATCTATAGCCTTTATGATTGAGGCTATAACCAATGAAGACACAAGCTTTACTTTTAGGCTCCAATTTAGATGAAGTATATGGTTTTAACCATGGAAAACAGCTATAACCAAATACTCTTAGAGAAGTATAATCCGATGACTTTTTAAACAGTAACTCATAAGGAGAAGGATGATACACAGTAGGACAATCTATTAATGATATACATGGCTGTGGAGAAAGCCTCAACCCAACACACATGTGGAACCATGGAAGCAGTTAAGAGGGTTCAAGCAGTTTCAACCAAATTCCCATGTTTGCGCTCAGCATACCCATTTTGTTTTGGGGTGTGAGGGCAACTTAACTGATGATGAATACCATTATCCTTGAGATAAGTAATGAACATAGAATTGAGATATTCTACCACCAGAGTCAGATCGAAGAGTAACAATTTTATTTCCCAACAAGTTTTCAACAAGAAGTTTGAAATGTACAAATGTAGTAAACACATCAGATTTACACTTAAGAGGAAAGAACCAAGTGTACTTAGTGAAATCATCCACAAAGATGATATAGTACCTATATCTTGTGATAGTAGGAACTAGTGAAGGTCCCCACACATCTGTATGCAAAAACTCCAAGGGTTTTCAAGAAGTACTAGTTACAGACCCAAAAAAGAGTTTAGAACTCCTGCCTAAAGCACAATTAGAGTAGAAAGACTTGGTTATACTAGCAGATACATGAATGCTAGATGTTGAAGTCAACTTATTTAACACTTTGACTGAGGGATATCGCAAGCGTTGGTGCCAAACATCCTGAGATGTAGTGATAGATGCAGCAAACATATGTTGATTTCTAATAAGAGGGAGAGATACAGTGATAGGATAAAGCCATCCCTCACAAAGCCTTTAAAAAGCATCATTTCTGAAGAAATATCTTTACAGTAAAATGAGAGGGATAAAGGTGAATAGAGCACCAATTATCAATGGTAAACTGATTAGCAGAGAGTAAATCTTGTTTCAAATCAAGAACATGTAATACATTATTGAGATTAAACGTGTGAGCATATGTATGAATTGTAGAAGAGCCATAATTTAGTACGGGCAAACATTTGCCGTCACCAATATAAACTGTTCTAGACCAATATATGGCTCTAGATTTTGGAGATTGGCATATGAATTTGTCATGTGAAAACTGGCACCAGAATCAAAGAGCCAAGTAGGAGAACCAAATTGAGAAGACTTGGCGCTGGCACACATAGCAGATTGAGAAGATTTGACGCCAATATTAGGATTCATGCACTGAGGACATTGAATTGCTTCATGATTATATTCACGATAGAGTTGACAATAAATCCTTCTTCCAGAGCAGCATCCACTATTATAGGTTTGGCTTTGATTGTGTGGACGATTGTAATTCTGCGCTGATTGTTGGATCGATAAGTGGAGAAATTGCAATACATTCCACGAGATTGAAACTGCCTAGGGTTGGAAGAGTTGCAATCCATTCCATAACCTTGGTGTGAGTTGACATTGTTGAAATTCTGAGCAACACATGCCTGAGGATTAGGGTTTGGCAATGGCGTAGGAAGAAAGTCAACAGAAGATGATCCATAGGTCGAATGAAAGGCCTGAAAAGGAGATGGAGATACTGATTTCTTTCAATTTGCCAATTGAATTTCTTTGCTCAGTAACAGTCCATGAAGCTCATCAATTGTTGTAGATCCAAGCCGAAATTGAATTGCATCGATGAAGGAGTCGAATTCAGGAGGAAGACCATAAAGAGTCATCGAAATCAACTCAGAATCCTCAACCGAAGCACCAACATTTGCAAGAGCATCAGCAATATCTTTGATTTGCTGAAGATAAAATGTAGTAGGAGAATCACCTTTTGTAATATTGCGAAGTCGAGAACGAAGGTCATGAATATATGATTGAGAAGAAGCTGCAAGACGCGATTCAAGTTCGGACCAAAAATCACGAGCAGATGTGACTCCAACCGTGTATGGAATCAGCGATTCAGAGATAGTAGAATTGATCCAAATGAGAATGTTTTGATCATTTTCAAACCAGGCGACATACTCTGGATTCAGTGTGGTTATGCAATTTCCGGTAGAATCACAAAGAAACTTCGGTGGAGTAGCCATTGATCCATCAATAATTCCAATGAGATTGTACCGGTGGAAGATCGGACAAAGAGAGCGCTCCCAGTAAGGTAATTTGTTGTAGTAAGCTTGATCGGAACAAGTGATCCAATATTCTGAATCGTGATGGATGAAATCGAAGAATTGCCAGATGAATTAGGACACAGAACCTCAGTAGGAAGGAGATGAACCTGGGAACCAGAATCGGAGGACGGAGAAGGTTGAGTCGCCATAGCTAAGGTTTGAGAAAGAAAGCAAAGGAAGCGAGGAAGCATGGGCATCGAGAGAAGGTCGTTAGACTGAGGCAATTAATACCATAATGGGAAAAGTATTTTCCATTAATTGAAAAATAATAAGTTTACCAAGTGTATATATATACTCAACTTGCTGCACACACTTGTGCTGACAATAGATCCTTACCATCTAACTGACTATTGACAGTTGTAACAAATCTAACAGATTACAATACAAGCTAAGTTTTATCTTCTACATGTTGATCCTTAATATTGTCGTTTCCATTTTGTTTCAGTAATGTAATTGTGTCTTATATATTTCATAACACTATTTGACTGGACGATGAAGATTAGTCTACCGTAGAATTGGATTGGTTTGCGACTCAGCGGATGAAAAGGCAAAATCTCTGTTAATACGGATTCGGGTATGGGAAAGCACGTGACTACATTGTGGGAAGAACGAGGACCCCTTTAATTTAAGATTAAGTTTTGATAATTCTATTGACACACTAATATTTTCTTTCCACACTTTTTTTTTTAATTTTCGATCATCGAATTGGTTAAATTGACGAAGTTTAATGATAACAAATTAACGAGAGTGTGAGAACTAAAAACAGTGTATGAATAGCACTATCCTTAAGTTTTATATCCCTTTTTAATATATGAAAACAAAGTTGCCAGAAAGTATTTCAAAAGAATGTTACTCACAATATACTAATAAGTACAAGTAAATATTGAAACATGAAAGTATATAAGTATTTCAGGAATCATGAGTCTCTATATTTAATTTTGTACATTTAGCTACATTTCAATCATTTTCATAATGCAATGAATTAAAACATGACTCATCAAAATTAATAGTTAGCTCTAATTCAACGTTGTTAAGTCTACATAAAATTAAAAAATAATAAAAATTAAAAAATTAAAAAAAAAAAAAAAAAACTAGCAAAACCTAAGGCCTTCCTCACCGTCTGCATAAAAATCTAACATCTGTGTTTGAAATTATATGAAATTCAATGAGATAAAATTCTATGCAGATTTGGGATGCTAACTAAGTATTAAATTTGGGTGGTGCTATCCACACACTTCTTTTTCCTCTCACACACTTATCTTAATTTTTTGATGTCTAATCATGTGAAAGAAAGAAGATCAATAGACAAAAATTAATAAGAGTGTGAGAAGTAAAATGGAGTGTGAGAATAACATTACCCTAAAATTTAGTCAAGCCTAATTATCAAAGTATGCAAAACATAAGTGTGCCAAATAGGAAAACTAGTGAATGTTTAGCGAAAACAAAACTAAAACTACTTTTTGTTCATAAAAATAAAAAAATAAAAAAACTAAAACTACTTTAGACAAATTAATTGCAAAAATATGTTTTTTATATGAATCATGTATGCTCTTATCAGTCACTGAATGCTTATAGTTGTTTAGAATGGTGGTATAATTAGACCATCTCTAATGATATTTTTATATTGGATAATACTAAGAAGACAAAATTTGTAAGTTAAATGATGTATCAGCATAGAAATAAGTATATTTATCAACGTTTAAGTAATAAATCAATCATCAACTTCTATATTTTTTAATTTTTAAAGTTTTATTTATAATTTTCATCTTCTTAACATTACTTTATTATATTTTATAGCTTTTAAGAATATTGAGAAATATTGTGGACATCACTCACGCATCAGTTACAATGTATTATTTATATATGAAAAATATTATGGTACATCAATTCCTAACACGATTCTCATTCCATTTGTAAGGATTTTAAAGATTCTTGAATTGTGTCTGTTTATCGTACATTGTACGATCATTTTTATTAGATACTGTTTATATTTAATTTTAAATAAAAATTAAAATAATATTTAGTCGCACGATTTAATGAACATAATACACAAATTTCTAAAATCTTCACAAAAAAGATTCGGATTCCATCAATTCATACTTTTTAGCTTTTTATGATTAAAAAAAAAAAGAATAACGGCTGCTGATGTCATTGCTGACATCAATTGTTGTGTTTTTTAATTCCAAATCAGTGGACAAATCAATGAGGTTGCATGATTTAAGGTTTCATGCGCTACACCGAAACACTGCAGACCATTCTCTCCAGCAAGAACACATAGGCAGACCCATTGAACAGTGTTGGGATTGAATATTTTTTTGGAAAGGGTATCCTCTTGAATCCATTTCACTAAATTCACAAAATCCACTCATCCGGATAATTAAAATTTGATTTAATAACTAAAATTATTATAATTTTTAAAGGAGCTCCTGTTTATAATTGTTTGATCAAATTTCAATAGTCCGGATGAGTAGACTTGGTGGAAGGGATCTGGAGAGGATCCCTTTCTTATTTTTTAGGTCGACGGACCAAAAGTCCACTTTAATAACACCGTTACGTCCATACTTGTTTTCAAACTCACACTTCTTGATGACAAGTCAAAGGCCACACTTTTTGGTGACAAGTATTTTGGCTTGCACGGCCCGAAAACTTGGCTCTGATATTATGTTGAATTTTTCTAACAAGTTGACAGGCCGAGAACTCCACGTCACCAATACTATTCGTAACCTTAATAATTACTACTTGACTAATTCATCAAATGTAAAATTTTATTATAAAAAAGCTCGATATTAATTAGAATAGATACATTATATTTAAACTCTCTCTACTTCCCCTCACCAACGCGGGGTAGTCAACAGTTGGCGCGAAGGATAAATTGTTTGCAGTGATAACACTTTAGCGTACTGGTTACATACTTACATATAAGTTTTTTTGTCAGTTAGTGTAAATGATTTTACAATTGTACCGGTCAAATCATGAATGACGATGAAGTGAGGCTTTGCTGCCTTCTCTTATGTCAGTCTGCGGTGGTCGGCATCCACCGCCGTCCTAGAATTTCCAGCAGCCTTCTCTTAAGTCAGTCTTTGGCGGTCGTCCTCCACCACACCGTCCAACCGTCCAGGGAAAAGTTCATTTTGTTTGCTAAGTATTACCTTTTCGTTTTTAATTTAAGAAGATAATTTTGATTACATTTTTTTTTTTTTTGTGTGAAGATGCTCAATTTTACCCGTTCATTTAAAGTTTCATATGAAAGTTCCTGACATTTTTATGTATGTAGAATATCGACACGTGCTTATGTTATCAGATCGAACATCTGAGTGCAATTATGACAAACATGTATATATGTAAGCACTTGGTATTGTTTGCAGGAATGGTCATTTGCATGTAAACATTGTTTTGTGTTCATTGAAGACTCGCTATACATCTTTTTCACTATAAAAAGGAGAAAGAAAGAGTGCACAAATGAATGCTCCATCAAAGTCTCCATCTTCATTAGAAAGAGTGCATGCCCAAGGTTCGGTTGCGCCTTACGAGAAGTACTTTGTACGCATCGTGAATAACCTTGATATCAAAAAGCTCGGTTCTCTCATTCTCGCTGCCACTATCCAAAACCAATTTATACACACCCATAAATATCAAAGTAATTTGATTTATGGATTAATATGTCCTTTGGTGTATATATGCGTACATGTACTTTACATCTATTAATATACATTTTCAAAAAGAATTATATTGTTATATTGATTTTTTATTCAATCAAAATTTTGAAAAAAATTCCATATTTTTTGTTGGCCCTTTTTTTTTTTTTTTTTATAGCTCATTAGATGTGAGATTTTAAATACCATAAAATCTCAAGTTTTATTCTTGACATGAAAATATATTAATATTAATATGCTGAGGTGTACAAAGTTAAAGAACTTTGATCAAAAATTTAAAACGATTAAGGTTTTAATCAATGAGTGTTAGTGGCGAGGAACCACATCAAAAGTCTTCCTTTTAGAGTTGATCATAATTTGTCATCCAGGGCAAGGATTTTCCTCCTTGCTCAATAATAAACAACGACGAGAGGTACACAATTCCTAATGACGATGGTCATATATAGGTAAGGGCCTGTCTTGAAACGCTGGAGGGCCAAAAAAAGTTAAAAACAACACATAGAAATCTCAAACCAGTATGATTACGTATGAGACACAGACCACCTTATATTCATTGGGTGCATTCAAAAGGATTTGCCCAAACTTTATCATCATTCTTATGGGGAATATAATTGTTATTGAAGAACATGTTTATATATATATATATATATATATATCGGTCCAAATTTCAAAATTGAACAGGATTTGTCCAGCGATCATGTCCTAGTACTGACGAGGTTCTGAAAGCAGAGAAGACTCACTTGTGAGTGAAGAAAATCTAGTTGGGGGTGAATTTGGTGATCTTTAATTGCCGAAGACATGACTGTAGGCGACAAAGCAAATCTTGATAGGCCGCAAGCAACCAAGGTGGGAATAAAAAGACCTGATTGACCATACAAGCAAGTTTACACGGCAAGAAGAAGCTTATACCTAAGCTGGCCTGTAAATGTCCATAAGATATATGCTTGACACGTCAAGGCTCCAGGCACTGTATTTTTCTTCTTATTCCATGGCAAAAAGGACATCCAGAAAGATGAAAAGACGAAATTGTGTTCAGAAAAATAAAATGGAATTTTAAGGTTCTTTTATTGAGAAAGCTTGGTATATATATATTTAGCTAGTGTTCAAGCTTTTAAGCGTTGAAATCCCGAAGAACTTCGAAGAATTCGTATCATATATCTATATATATATATATATATATGTGATATATGTGTGAGTGTGACACTTATACAAGTCAAAAGAAGTTATCATACCTCACAGCCAATCACAATATTACACATACCCCTTGGACGCAACCCCAAAATTGAAAAGATTAAGGGGCCACTGAGACGTGCTTTTCATGCTTTGCTTTGGTGCAAAGAGATGGACTCGTTGATTTCTCGTGGGGTGGACATCTGGTACTGTGGCTTTCGGTTGACACTAAATGTCGGAATTTGGAATAATGTGACCAGTGGATGAGAAAAAGAATGGAAGAAGAAATAACTCAATCCAACAGCATTTTATGTTACGACTTGAATCAACTTAGCAAACCCAAAAGGACCACGTATATTTTTGGAAATTTTGTTCCTCGCAATCTCAATGTCCATCGTTGACCAAAAAAAAAAAAAAATCTCAATGTCCATCTCCCAAGTCCAACCCTTCAAAGTACAGGTCAAATCCATTCTCACTCAAAAGCTCCAACTAAAATCAAGATTTAAAAAGGAAAAGAAATAGTGTTTAGTATGTATGCATAAAATTAAATATGACAAATTCAAATTTAGCCAAGTTGGTTAAAGCATATTACTCTTCTCTTTATATTTAAATTTGAATCATCTTCACTATAGTTTAGAAACATTTAGTATAAAATATCATTTGTATTGAACAAATTAAATGTGTCCCAGACACCAAATGACATGAAATCAATTTCCCACGCTCGGATAGCCTTTGGAAAGGGCCAAGAGGCAGGCAGAGTGGGGAGTCTGAGCAATGGCAGAGTGACATGTGATCCGTGCTTTTTTATTTTGGAGATAATGAATGGAACTTGATGGGGAGAGAGGAAGTGCATAATTATCAACGGATAGATAGATATCGAGACCCATCATTGAACATGGACGGCCTACGTTGGGCCATGCAAATCCCCTTCCCCACGAGAATATATTCCACGACAATATAACTTTGATGATTGAATCATGCAGAATACTATTTCTTTTACGTACAGATGTAGTGATATATGAATCTACTGCAGGTCGCTGATTGGCTATAAATAGAGGGCTCAGCACTCAGGAGCATTTGCATTGGACCAAGACGAATAGATATATATGCTTATATTATATCATAACTGATGAGGGAAGAAAGGTCCTACATGAGGATAAAGAGCCGTGTTTTGTAGCCAAGGATGACTTGCCTGCAACCTCCCAAAGGCCTCTGAAAAATTTATATGTACTGTGAGAGATATGCTTGGTTAGCTTAGCCACTGTTAGCTAAGCTAGCTAGCTAGTTTGCTAGGGTTTAAGAATCCTTGTGTGGTATACAGGCAGTCTCCTTGGCTATCGAGACAGGTTCTTTTCTCTCATGCTGGGCCTCTTCTTCCATGGGTCTCATGCCATTTTCTACCAGGATAAGAACTTCTTAAGGAACTCTCAAGGAAGAAGAAGGTACATATTTGATTGTTTTCCTAATATTTGTTGTGACAATTAATTAGCATTTTTGTTGATTTATCGAAGACTAATGCAGGACAACCTTACGCTTTTAGTTGGTTAACTTTTTGCGTGTAATAGGCAGTTAAATCGTATAGATTTGTTGCAATCCTAAAGCCACGCATGAATGAGAGCATGGGTTGCTGTAGTCTGCAACTCGACCTTTCCTTGTATTTTTCATACGGAATTTGCTTAATTAAATTCTTGTTTTGCTTGTGGTGACTTATGGATCCTAATGCTCGAGATCTTTTGGTCAACAGGAGCAATGTGGTATCCGATATATGCTTTATGTTGCAATGTTGCATAGATTATAGATTAGATGTGGTATATAAAACTAAATTTTTGAGAAATCGTCAGAATTGTGTTCTACTTCGGTTGTGTTTCGTGTTTCCTTCGGTTGGAGGAGTTTGAAAGAAAGGATTTGAATATGATCAAAGGTCTAAATTATCTATACAAAGGAATGAAAAAACCTGGAAAACATTGTGTTCAATGTATTTGAAAGGGTGGTGATATCCACATACCTTTTTTTGCTTCCCACATACTCCTAGTTAATTTTTATTTGATTTTCTTCAATTCATTTGATTTAACAACCAAAAATTTAAAAAAAAATGTATGAGAAATGTGAAAAGAGGAGTGTGAATAGCACCAGCCTATTTGAAAAAATATGATGGCCAAACAATCCAACTTGTGGAACATACTACAACGGCACAACCCTAGGTAGCGAAGAGTCGACATGGAGGCACCCAACCTTCTCGTTAATGTGAGTTTTTGGAGAGATCAGCTTGCTATCCTACAGAAACTTTCGTCATTGCTTTACGGGTGGGTCTTGTAGTAAATTCGGGAGCATTTGAAATCCATTTATTTTCTCTTTATATACGAATTGTAATGATACACAAAATTTTATCTTTTTTTTAGAACTTTGGCGATACGATGGCAATTTATTGATATGAAAAAGAAAAAAAAATTTGACATAATCAGGCTAGACATAAACTTTACCCCTCATATGGTAGAAAGCAAAATACAAGAAAAAAGAGGAAAGACATACATCTTACCCCTCTTGAAAAAGAAAATACAAGAAAAGGAGGGAGCATAAATCTTACCCCTTTTGAAAAAGAAAATACAAGAAAAAGAGGGGGACATAGGACCAAACCCCTCTAAAATAAAACCTAAAACGTAAGAACTTGTAAGACAGGTGGCAAAACAAAAGGAAACTCCAAAATGATTAGGTAAAAAAGAAAATCATACATCAAGAAGGGTAGATAAACATGTAGGCTAGCATGCCTAAGAAATCTGAATGTAGAAACGGAAGAATCTCTACAGGAGGAGCAACATGCAAAACAAGGGAAGATGAGACAAGCCATAAATTGACTAATTTGTTGGTAGCTGTATTCCTGTCTCGAAATGTATGACAGTAACAGAATACCATATGCCCTAAAATGGTTATTTGAAGTTTGAGGTGTGACACAACTCTCCTAGGGCTGCTGTAATTTTTTACTAAATTTTAGGGTCTCATTTCAATTAAATTTTTAATTACCGAATCGGTAAAACCATTCCAATTATGACTTGCTCATTAAAAACTTAATTAGATTAAGATTCTTAAAATTTATTTGGTTTAAATTCAATAATGATTTGAGCATTTGATTCTCAAGATTATCCTAAATGGTTTAGAAGAAGAGTTAAAAATTGAATTTTAATTTGGATCCCTATCTTGTAGAAAACGTATCCCTACAAGAAAACCTACTTAATTTGCTCAACTCTCAAACGAGTTCATGCAAGTTCAAGGTGTAAACAATCATACTACTAAAGCATTCAAGTTCATGTGTATCAATCAAAGTTCGATGTTAAAAGATGTTTAAAAAAATGTTTTGGTGAATTTAGAGGATTTCATAATGTATTGTAGGCCGTAACAAATTCAGTCTCTCCCCTTGCAATTTTGAAGAAATTGACTAAAAATTCACATGAAGTTTATGAAAGTCCATTAGAACTCCATCATAAGATGTCAGGGCCTTCAACAACGCCCATGGGCTAGCGTTCGTCTGGTCTCAAAGAACTCTCCGTTTCAAAAATTTTGGTTTGAGATAAATATAAACGAATAAGCTTCGAGTATTAAGAACTTATGCAAGGTGCTTGTAACTCAATTAAGAAAGAGCATTTCTTGCACTCCAAGTCCTGAGTTTGATTTGCGCCTCTCCAATATCATTTGTATAAAAGTTAAGAAAATTGGTAAGATAGAGAATTCCCACCGTTTTCAGTAACTGGGACTCAAAACTCTCTAGTCCTACCCAACTTCTCAACTTTCACATCATTCTTAGTTTTAGGCTTACTTTCACACCTGACATTGTCGATTTGAGATTTTGAGATACCGAAGCAAGGTCCAAACCCTAAGCTAATACACACATTTCCTTTGGTTTAAGCACCTACACTGCAAGTCTGCGAGTACAATCCCTTTTCTCATGCTGTTTTCCGATGAACATATGAAAAGCAAGTTCCAATGATAGCAACTTGAATCACAACTGATGTACATTCCGATCTCATGCCATAACAAGACATCTGTTTTGATAATTGACAAAATTTGGCACAAGGTACTGCATAATTTGATAATATAGCTTATACTGCAGTTGTAATCATCGGAACGAGGCAGGAAGTTTCACATAATCCAGCATCCCAATTGCATGTAATGTGAACTAACCATTGCTCATGATGATTGCAATATTGCTTTTCAAGGAATGCTACTTTCAAACATTCCTATAGTTCCTAACCATTTCAAAAATTAGCACCGTCGCGGTTGAACAAGAAGTGCAACATAACCCTGCCGAGAACTAGACCCTAAACACTAGACCTCCGAGGACTGGTTCGGAACCTTATTGATGAACCTAGCATGTCCCTCAAACAACTCACAACTCCCATAAAAACACTTGCAACACAACAGCATGCACGTACAAAATTAGCAAAAGCATTTTATTAAAAGCTTGCACATATTTAAAAATTACAGTCAAACTGCATTATTATGAAGCCAAGCCACCATTTTTCCAAACTCCATATAGATGCCATAGCCAAATAGTAGTTCAATGCAGCATCTTAAAACTATATTTATCTACTAACACATCTTTAAAGGTATACGGGGTTCAAAGAAGCAGAGAAGAAGCCGCATACAAAGTGTGAAATACAGATCATCATGCAGGCAGTGCAAAGCTGTGCTCTGTCCAGTGTGGAGGATCCGCAACAATGCAAATATCCGACTTCTCAAAATCAGCAACCTACAATACAACCCATGTCGAATTTCTAAGCAAAAATGAGAAGCAACATAAAAATTTTGAAAGTGCACAGCACAGAGCACTCATAGGTGGGTTTTCAACCGTGTTTGGTAGAAAAATTGAAAGTGCTTATGGGTCATAGAAGTGTTTTCAGAAGAAGCACCGCACTCTTCCAGAAAGCACTTGAACTTTTCCAGAAAGCACTTAAACATTCAATAAAAATTTCGATGTGTTTCTAATAAAAGCCCATCCAGCAGAAGTCCTAATGAGCAAAAAATCTAACATGTTTCTAATAAAAACACGTCTAGCAAAAGTGATTGCCACCGAATTAGCCCCAAATGTGTCCTGAATAGAGAGAGTCGTCTTACCTTCTCTTGGCAACTGGGACAGTAATGATACTTATGCCAGAGGCAGTCACAGGAAGGCATAAGAAAGCAACATCCAAGCATCATAGGCATCATACAAGCCACCACAGATGCCACACTCGGCTTTGATCTGTCGATTCATTCAACACCAATAAACATCAATCAAACATATCTCAAGTTTCAAACTTTGAATAATCAAGAACACAAAATCAAACCCAAAATCCCAATTGCCCAAAGGGATCAAATTTTGTTATTTACCTGACTTGGGTGAGTCCGGTATCGCCACAGTAAGCGCAGTTGAAGGGAGCGGGAGTGTCTCTGTAAAAGGTCTGGTGGAGAGGGACGCCCTTGGGGTCGCCGTAGACGGCGTTTGGCGGGATCATTCCGGCCTGGTGCGGATTCTGCACCGTGTAGACTGGAACTCCCATCACCGGTTCGTCCACCTTCGACATCTCTGCCTTTGTTCGTGACTTATGAGTGCGATGAAATCCCGCGATCTTGTGAGTGGTCTGGTCTGGATATTGGAATCGGAATTGGAAGCGATTCGAGGGAAGATGGAAATTTGGTTTTCTTGTGGTGACTAGAATGTCCTTGGGCTCTATCTATCAATGGGATCCATTGAGTTATATATCTTCTAGAGAGAGTAGTGACTAATCAAACCCGCGGCCCAAACCCCCCAACAATGAACTTTCCAAGTTTTCTTGCATTAATTGCCTCTCTTATCACATCCCTTAATCATCTTGAATCAAATTCTTTAATTTACTTATCAGTTGTTGTAAGCCTATTTAACTGAGAACTTATAGAGAGGGAAAGAGGGGTGCCGGCAAGGAGAGAAAGAGAATTTGGTGAATTTTGAGATGTGTATTATCTTACTCTCATTGTGCCTATAAATCGCTTACCTTTTAGGTGTTACAACTAAATCATGACACTATCTAAAAGATATCATAGAATCTTATTAGGATTTACACAATTACATTCCTAACCTAATTAGGACAACAACACTCCCCCTTGAGTGTGTAAACACTCAAACAAATTGTCGCATTAGGTATCAGTGATAAGTAAGTTTAGTTGATGAAGTCGTCGGCACAATGGCGAATATGAGTCTCAAATTAACAAAAGGATGCATTGGTAGTAAAACTCACAAAATCTTGCTATGGTAAAACCCGATATGGGAATAAAACCTATAAACTAAGGAGAAACGTGAGAAGCATGCATAATGTCAAAACTAAACGTCTAAGGGATGAAATTAGGACACGTCACAAGGGTCCAACCATCCCAATATGGATGCTTTGTTAAAACCTAGTTAGGTAGCAAACCCAGTTGGAAAAAATCCTTCTAATTGTAGGAAAAAGAGTACATTAAGATCGAGTAAATATACTTTTGGATATTTTTGATAAAACTTCCAAAAACGAGAACTACATCAATTCATATCAAATAATTTAAGTATACATATTCCTTGGACGAGCTTTTGAATAGTAGATTTTGGTTATGACTTCGTCAAGAGATCAGCAAGGTTGTCCTAGGAACGGATTTGCTTGATTTCAATGTTTTGATACTTTTGTTGCTGACGTGAGAAGAAGAATTTCGATGCAATGTGCTTGGTGTTGTCTTATTTGATGTATCACTTCTTAATCTGGTCGATACATGTTGCGTTGTCTACATAAATCGTTGTAGGAATGTCAACGACTAAAGAAAAATCTTCGGTGTTTCAAATATGTTCCAATACTACCCTCATCCAGAAGCGTTCATGAGTAGCTTCATACAGGCCAAGAATCTCAGCATGGTTTGAAGAAGTTGCAACTAAGGTTTGCTTGATGGACCTCCAAGATATTACAGTGTCTCTAACGACAAAGACATAACCCGTTTGAGGGTGTGGCTTATGCGAGTTAGATAAGTAACCTACATAATGTAACCAACATGGTGAGAATCAACCAGAGGACCATAAGGGCGGCGGTTCCTCTCAAGGATTTGTATAGGTAGAACACGCCCAATATGTCATACCTTTAAGGTAGCAGAAGATGTCTTTAACACCAGTACAGTGTCTGCGTGTAGGCGTATTGCTATATCTTGGCAAAAGATTAACAGCAAAGGAGATATTCGGTCTAGTGCACTAAGGTAAGTACAATAAAGCACCAATTGCACTCAGGTATAGAACTTTGGGCTCCAAAACCTCCGTAATTTAGTATAACCTCATGCGTAGAACAGTTGAGTAAACGATGGTCGGATCCACATTTGGCTCATTACTTTGTGCCCATTTCCTCTTTTGGGGTTGTGAATCATTTGAAGCAATTGGTCTACCACACTTCAGGGTAGGAGCATATGATTGACTAGCTGCCAATGTCCCGGGCCACACAACAGTTGGGTTGACCTCCATTCCTGAACGGCTCGTCCTTCCTACGCCATATTACGGCGTACGTTGGTATGTTTATCCTTGCAGGTGCATTTGCAGCAAGTATTATGATCTCGCCACCTTTGTTAAATCGGTAAAAGTATTTGATATGCTTTGAGCAATGCTTTATAGATCTAGAATACGATGCACTTAAATTTCAGACTAGGCAGTTCCGGGATCTAAATGAGACATAGTAAGGGGTAATCCATGACAATTTGAGGTATTCTTCAGGAACGATAGCATTCTTATCTCCCTCTAACGAAAGGAAGACTATCTCATCGAAATGAGAATCCACAAAGCATGCGGTAAAGAGATCGTCTATCAATGGATCAGTAAGAACTAAATGTGTATTAGCCACAAGATTATATTACTTTACATCCAAAGGCTTAAATATTTGACAAGTTAATAAAGCAAAACAAAAAAAGAGTTTTCTAATGGTTCATGGATTTTAAATTGGTTTTGTTTTATTAAGTTGTCAAATATTTTAAATCTTTGGATCTAAACTATTATAATCTTGTGGCTAACATGCATTTAGTCCTCACATGTCCTCATTTTGAGGACCTTAGGAGAGCATAACCACAAGAAAGTGATGCATGAGATTTGGTGAGTCCTAGTTTTATTAAAAATGTGATGTAATACACATATATAGTTTCTCAACGTTGGATTCAACCATAATCCCTAAACCCGCCAAAGGACTAAAAATAATCCATAATAATACAAATATAGTCAGATGTAAATTGATTAAGAAAGCATATTTATAGAGAAGAGCAGTTTAGGTGCCGTGCAAGAAGCTTTATGGAGCTGCCCTTCCAATAAAACAAGGTTTGTTCCACAATATGCATATTAAAAAAAAAAAAAAAAAAACAGTATAGTGCGTGCGCACCCACCAACACCACCAGAAGAAGCAGCAGCAGCAGCAGCAGCGAGGGGCACGCCCATGGGCCAAGGCCACTAGCAGTCTAGCACTTGGGCATGTTCCCTTCACCCTCAAATAAAAATGATAAAAATAAAAAAACTCATCGCTATATGTGCAGAGAATGAATTGGAAATCTCAATAAAACATACCATCATTATTCTATAATCTTCCTTTAGCTTTCATCGCAATTAACCTTAATTAATAACTTTTTTTTCACTCAATTAACTAGTTACGCTTACCATATTAAAATAATGTGATGTTGCAGCAGAGAGGGACTGCATGTGTTGTACATATTTAGCCGTTGTCTAGCTAAAGTTCTCACATGCTCAACACAACCAAACCATATTTGACCGTATACGTACGTACCACATGCAGATGCAGTATGACAATTGACACTCAGTTGTATCAATGAGTTTGAAATAATAGTTCTTGTATACATGTGTATGTATATTGTTTGTTTTGTCCAATTCAGATGGAGCTGATTTTTTTTTAGGGTTACGAAATTTCCTTCAATTTGACGCGTTTTATCACGAAAACTGTGAAGATATGTTCATCTTCTTGTTTACAGAAATTTGAAATGAATTATGTAGATTTTTTTTAAAGGATGAATTTGAAAAATGGATTGCGATGATATCCGTGATGGATTTCTGAATCTGCATACAAAAACAAAAGCAGTGGAACATCCCAAGGACTCCTTCGCTTGTCGCAGCAGCAGAGGGAATATTAATGGAGAGAGAGAGAGACGGGGTGAACTGCTGCTGCTGAGATGGTGTCAGATACAGGAGGAGGAGGGAGGACTGGTAAAAGTTGAGTGAATAGATTCCTCAAAGAGGAAAAGTCCGAGTCATATTGGGTGTCGAAGTTCCCACCAGTAAGTGACCAGACTTACCTTGCAATATTGCCAACGGCCCCCCCAAAACCCATGAGCCTCATAAGCCATCACGTGAACTTGCATATACATCAACAGAAAACCCTAATCGCTATCTTGCACCAGTAATATTGCTGCCTTTCTTCTAACACCATACATGATGAAAATAATAATGTTTACACATTAATTTTCTCTGAAGGTCCACTCACGCTTCGGTTTATTTTTAAACTTCTGAATCAAATAAAACAAATAAGAATTAAATTATATAATAAGCAGAGTGTATAAAAATAAGAAAACTTTAACGAAAATATCCTGGTACGGTTAACTCTAACAAAAAATCTCATTTTTAGACTAAAAAGTCAATCATGATACTATTCACTTTACCCTTTATTTTGTCTTTATTGTTAAAACTCAAAGTTTTCAAGTTATTTTCATTAGTTTTCCTTAAAAATAAAACAATGATGTGCAGAAATTACTTCTAAACGTAATACACGTATAAATACTTAATTAGTTTTAACAATATTTATTTATTTATATTTTTTTAACAAGCAATGTTAGCCTCACAATAAACTAGCAATAATGTGGTTCAAATTTGTCATTGACGAAAATCGAATCTAAAACCTCTCACTTATCCGTAAACAAATAAAAAATAATACCAACCACGGTACCAAAAGCAGCATTTATTTATTAATATTAGCTTAGTTATATAGAGGAACAGGCTTGCAGCTCCCCCAATACATTCGCTCTTCCTCTGATCTCTTACTTATATGCGAACTCGTCCTTTTGTTTGTGTCCACTATTTCACATTCTCATCAAATTTTCTACGAGTTTATTAAATAATTTGTCTTGAAATAAAATAATATACTGTTAACATTCTCTCTTTAAAAATGTTAAAGAATCTACATTTTTGTATGAAGAGTTAATATTTGAATCTTAATTTTATATTTCATTAAAGATAGAAAAATGGTAGAGAAATTATATTTGTGTACCACATTGGTGTCTTACTTGATGTGGTAAGTGATGTATACTTGACACGTCAATTTATAAATACTTGACCAGTCAATTAATAAATTCTTCTGATTGACTAATAATTGTATGAATCATTTGCTAGGTACACTATTGTATTATAAATGTGTGATCTCCCTCACGTTACTCTTAAAATAAATACTAACTTTAAGAGTTGGAAATTCAGAGTAATTTGACTATCAATTCTCAAGTAATATATGTGGTCCTACACTCCTGAACTTATGATATTTACTGTTTATAATCCTTGATTAATTGAACACCATATGCCTAGGTTTGACTCTAACGTCTAAGTTCGAGTTCTGGTGTTAGAAACCTCCTTTTGGTGGGCGAACTGTAAATATGAAAAAAAAAAGGGATTGAGACCCTCTTTATAAGTTCGCAAAGAAACTTGTGGTATTTCCTAACTCTAAAATAGGGTAACATCCTCTACCCCTAAACTTGTTTTTGAAAAAGGATAGTGCTTTTGCTTTTTTATTCATGAAGGATTTCATGGTTTGGCTGTAATAGTCATGAATAATAAATCTAAATACCATGTTTTGACTTTAAATTCATAAACTTTACAAACTTTAGGGCGTGTATTCAATTGAGAATTTGAGAGATTTAAATGGATTTTATAAATCCATGAATTTTTATGGAGTTTAATTGATTTATAGGGATTTCATGCAAAATTTTGATTCAATTTTGTCGAAATCTCATGGGAGGTGAGATTTGTGGATACTTAAAATACACTATGAAATCTCTCAAATTATCTCTAATTCCTCAACTTTTTCAAATTTTTTAAAATCAAATTCTAATTGAATACACCTAGAATGTTATAAACTTTTTTAAGATCCTAATTAAATGCATCCAGATTTCTAAGGATTTTAATAAACTATCTTAAAATTCTGATTGAATACACATTGAATTTTAGAGAATTACTTAAAATCCTGTTGAATACATACAAGAAATAAAATCCCTCAAAATCTCAATTGAATAAACCTCCCTTCATGTGTGAGACGAGACACCCACGGAATTGCTCTAAGGCAACTAGGATACATTGGACTTCAATCGCTGGCATATGTCATGAATACATTGTCCATAAAATGATTTCTTAAGTCTAATTCATGCCCTCGTCCTAACATTGTTGATATTTATATGCACATAAATAATATATTTCATAATAGTCAACTTGTTTTTTTCGGGTCAATTACGTGTTAGTCTTCAAATCATATAAAAAGTGAGAAAAATATAAATATTTGTGTGAATTTAATACTTAATTGTGACTGAATTATTATAATAATGTTGTTGGATAAGAAAATTTTCTTAAAGTATTTCGTATTTAAGCAGGATACTTTATATGTCATAAGCTAAATAAAAAAACACACAAAAAAAATCATTTTCTCTACTTATATACATTAAGTAGTATCTAATTTATATAAATATGAGTAAAATATATATTTGATGTTTAATTGCGACTGGTCTTTTAATAAGGGGTCCACACACCTTATTTTACTTCTCACACACCTTTTTAATTTTCAACCGTCGGATCGAATGAATTGAAGAAGATCAACGGACAGAAATTATTAAAAGGTGTGTGAGAAGTAAAATAAGTTATGTAGATATCACATTCCTTTAACAATTGCGTAGCTCGATAGTAGGTGAATGATTTTGTTAAAATATATGGGCAGTCCGCGCGTGGTCGGACGGGCTGCCAGAGCCACGTCCCACCGTTTCAAAACCCCACCTTCTTCTTCTTCCTTTTTTTCTTCTTTCCGGTTGCAGCAGAGAAAAACATAAACTGTTTAATTGTTAAAACAAAGTTCCGGCATCCAGTTTCGGTAATTGCGTTTTTACTTGGTTGTCTTTGCTTTTCTTAATTTAGTTAAGCCTCCCGAGACAATTCCGTCAGCTTTACTTATTAGCTTTTTCAATAATATTACGCAAGACTAAATAATTAGACGTCTCGCTTGCTTGCAGATGTGAGATTTTCAACTAAGAAAGTGATCAGTGAGAAAATAAAAGATGAACTGGCTAAAATACTCGCTATTTGTTAATTTCAATAAAAAATAATCACTTTGGTACGGTATATAGGGTTAAATTTTGGGGTTTTGAGTTTGTTTGCTCGTTGAACAAGCACTTCTTTTCATAAGATTTTTCACAGTCGTTTATGTGAGTTTTGATTTCTATATATACAAATCAGTTATTTTGAGCTTGATTGCCATGACACAATTGCCATAGTGGTGGGAGTTTTATAAGAGTCAGTTCTGTCTATCATTTATGACTCTAATCTAATCAGGTCATTTATTGTATAAAAATCACACTCGTTAGTTTAATATATTGAAATCAGTTTCATCTAACTAAAATTTTACACGTTAACAGCTACAATTAAATCGGCACACAGCGTCATGCCAATAAAACAAAGAATTTAACAAAAAATTTCATAAGTTTTTATATGACATGTAAAACTATCTTCCACGCGTGTTATGTAAGTCTCGTCGTTTCATTGAAATCTCTCCACACTGTAAAACGAAGTTCTCTAGCCGGGTCCCATCTGGTACTCCCTAACAGATTCCCACGCGCATTTACAGGGCGTGAACTCCATCATTATTATTCCCAACTCCATCTATCTGTTTGTGACTGCCCCCCTTCCTCCTGTTATATTTCCCTTTCCAAAATCACACCTAATCTCTCTCTCTCTCTCTCTCTCTCTATTGTTTGTGACCGGTGATTTTGTTTTGATTGTTGAAGCTCATTTTTGCAATCATATCCTAGGATTTTGTTGCCGAGTCAGATGACAGCTCCAAACATGGCGAAGATCGCCGCTTCTCTGGAGAGGTCTCTCCAAAATTGCTCCCTAAACAACCACAACCACCACCACCACAACCACAGCAGCGGCGGCGGCGGCAGCATCACAGTCGACGGCGAAGGACAAGGCTCGAGCGTCACTGACGGGGTATTGGCCGCCACGGGGATGCAGGGCAGGTCATCGTCTTCAACCTCATCAACCTCAGACGCCACTTTAGAGCTCAACTCCCATGTCTCCCTTCCATACCATTGGGAACAATGCCTCGATTTAAAGGTTGATTTTTCGTTTAAATTTTAATTTCTCTCTTTTTCCCTGTTGATTGTTGGAAGAAACACAATCCATTAATTAGTTAGTATTTTTTTTTTCCATTTTTGAAGCTTCAATAAATGCAGTAAACACAGCAGATCTTGCAACTCCTTAAATGAAATTCCTTGTTGTATTTAATGCTTTATGCTCTCTGTAATTTCGTTAATTTTTGCATTTAATGCTCCATGCCCTTTGTTATAAAATCTCAGAATCAAGAACTTTTCATACCAAAAATCCAGAGAAAGGGAATAAATGGTTTTTTATTATTTTTGATTTTATCAAACTTTTACTTTAGGCGATAGGAAAAAGAGAAAAGCTTTACTGGGTTTGACCATCTCGTGTTGCAGCAATAAAAAGATATAAACTTTTTACTTTTCTGTGTTTAATCTTTTGTCAGATTTTCGTCTCCTGGTTATTTAGTACATTTTCTTCGAAGAGTAAAGGCAAAACCTTTTTCTGTTTGAATAATTGCATTGTCTCAAACAAGAAAAAAAGAATATGGGTTCAATCACATGTAGTCGTTTTCGAAATAAAGTTTACATATTGTGAATTAATTCCTTCAAAGAAAATAATTGTGTTCTTGAAGCGTTTTATATAAAACTTATAGTTCTCGGGCGTTTGTTTTTAATATAAAGGTTGATTAATTATTTGCAGACAGGGGAGGTATACTACATAAACTGGAGGAACGGGATGAAGGCGAAAGAAGATCCGAGGACAAGAGGAGAGTACAGTGGAGATTTCTACTACTCGGAAGAAGATGAAAACAGCTCGTATGACAGCGAAGAGTCTTCGACCGAGTCGTCGCCATCTTCGTGCAGATACGAGCAGCACCAGCAGCCGGTAGAGAATCTCAACAGCAACAACAATAATAATAATAATGTGTTGGTAGTGGCTGGCTGCAAAGCCTGTCTCATGTATTTCATGGTCCCGAAACAGCTCGAGGACTGCCCCAAATGCTCCGGTCAACTTCTCCACTTTGATCGATCCGAAAATGGCTCCCCATGATCATCACCCGCTCACATTCATTTTCTTCTTAGTTTCTTAGTTAATTTTAATTTGTTTTTAATCATGTTTTGGCTTTTTTCACCTAGAACAAACCCTTTTGTGCTCTGAGAATATGAAACTACAGACAAATCACAAATGGGTTTTTAGTTTTTAGTATTTAGTAATTTTGTAGTTTAATTTGTTGATTGCTTAGCTCCTTTATTTTATTTTATTTTATTTTTTCTTGTCAATTATTTTGGAATATTGAGGGAGGCCATGGGAAGTGGAGGAAGAGAGGAGTCCTACAGTGCCAGCATAGCACCACAAACAAGGTCAATGGTACAATAGTTGGTAATGATTGCGACGTGTAGGTTTCCTTCTCTTTTATTCCATGAAAATGATGAATCCATGATGGTCTCTCTTTTATTTTATGTTTATCTTCTCATTTTTCTATATTTTTTATCCGATTTATTCGTTAAATAATTTATTTTTGGTAAATTAATTCGTTGTTATTAATCAAAGTACTCGTTAATTATCATGCGAAGCTCCCAATATCTTTGAATTTTCCTTTTGGAAGAGGACAGGTACTAATCAATCGTACGCTTTTGTATTTGGTAATTTTTCTTTCTTATCGATTGATTTGATGTCAGTTTATCATACTAGATCAGGGCAGATTCATGAACATCCTGTTATGGTGTCAAATACAAGGGTTTTCTCCAACAAGGAGGTATTTCAGCGGCTAAATTGTGACTGTCAAATTTTAATCATGTAAATCTAATCGTTTCCTACATTGGTGCTTATCATACACTGATGGATTATAAAATTATGGCAAAATTCGGTGCATGTTTGAATGTGGAGTGTTTGATAACATGCTGGATTAACAAAAATGTTAAACTTACTATATTTTTCTTACCACATTTGTATCACCTATCTAATATTATTTTATGCTTGTAACGGCCAAAATAAAGGTGGTCATACAAAACAATATTTGTCCACACCCCACATCCAAATTCAAAGGTAAAATCTCTCCCTCTTTCCATTTTCCCTTACAACTCTTTAATTCGAATTATTGGTTAATTTTTGTTTTCCAATTGAAGTAACAAACGACATGAGTAATAAGTATTTCTCTCTCTCTCTCTCTCTCTCTCTCTCTCTCTCTCTATATAGATAGAAATAGTCTTTTTGCAAAGTAAAGATAAAGCTGCGTATGATATACGTTCTTTCCCGACCTTCAGAAAACGAAAAACCTTGTTAGTTTGGAATCACCCTATATATAGCCCAACAATTCCAAAGTTGTGGATTGAATTTGCACGCGTGAAAGTACCGGATGGGGCGGAGTGGAGTTCGACTTGGTGGCCAAGGTAGGTGGATAAAGCGATGGCATTGGCATGTAGCTCAAACCAAAAGCTTTTGGAGTTCTGGTGACCAAAAATCTCACAAATTAAAATAAAAGTCAAAATTTAGGCTGTCCAAACAAATAAATTGTTAGCCTAACCAGCCACCATGCCTAAATGCCTATGCTGCCGATCGAGCTGTGTATGTTTAGGCTTTTTTTTTATTTTTTTATTTTTTTTTTGGAAAAAGCCTGTGTATGTTTAGTTTGGTCAACTGCTTGACACAGGAGAAAGAAAACCATGTAACCGTACTGTGGAAGAGATTAGGGGCACGGAAGACAAACCCTGTCGACATAAAATTCTCAGTCCCACAATATCTTTGCCTTTTTTTTTTTTTTTTCACTGTCAAAAGATGACAACTTTGGGGGTCCCACTCTCCCAACTTCTCCATGATGTGTCCATTTGTCAATGATGTTTTAACTTTTAATTGACCCTGTAATCAACTCAATAATTCTTTAGTAGAAATAATTTGGGCCCTTTGACCTCCAAGCCATTTTAGTCATTCACTTTTTTCTGCCGTATGTTGTAAGTGTTGGTCGATGATTTGAGGGAAGGTGGTTTGTTCTTGTCATTGCGTCTTTATGTATTCCTACGTGACAACTATATTTTCATCCACAAGATTGGACATATCATCCAACAAAAATGTTAGAGAGATATTCGTACATCAGTAGATTATATTCACACATCCCAAATTACTTCTTTCATATTCTTTTAATTTTTTTAATATTTTTCTATCAAGTGTTAGTGGTGTGTAGAAAATATTAAAAAATTAAAAGAGTGTGGGAGAAGTAATTTGAGGTGTGTGAATATAATTTCTCCTGTTTTTATCTCTGCATATCTAGACATTCTTAATTAATTTTATAGCTAACTACATTTTACATCTTTCATGTTTGGGATGATTTTAAAATGGGACACGAGGTTTCAATTTTCTCATACGGCTCCATTAGGTTTTGAAAATATTTGAATTTTCGTTGAATTGATAACCTAGTTATCATGAAAGCCGTTACTAGGTTGATATATAAGTCACATTTGCATCACATTGACTAAAAAAATTCATCAATCTATGAATAATTAGGCATTCAAATATACAAAAGGTGTAAATTGATATGGTTTTTAAAACCATAAGAGGCAATGTCAGAAAATTAAAACTTCATGACCTAAAAATCACCTCAACTCTTGACGATATAAAAGGTGGTTAGCCCTTAATTTTATCTGAATTAAAGAAAAATCAAATGACATCAACGAACGAGCTTATTTGAAGATAAAACAAGTGCAGGAGTCATATCTTAAAAGTTGAAACGCTTGTGTTGACCCATGAAATTTGGCAAGCACAAAACGATGAAATTAAGCCCAAACAGCAAGAGAGAGAGAGAGAGAGAGAGAGGATGGTGAAGCCATGGTTTACCTGGCCTAATACGGCAGTGTTGGAGAGAAACCAAAGTTAATTAGTGACTCTAATTAAGCAAAAGGCACACTAAGTAAGCATATCCAATTAAACCAAAAGGCCCACTAAATAAGCATACTTCCATGTCACATCTTGCAACCCTAATCCTGCACCAATTTTGAATTGGTGTAGGTAAAAGTTACAAAGAAAAGCAAATATCTGAAGCGAATCCAAATATCTCTTTCAAAACTTTACCTGCTGCAAATCACAGGTACCATGTCCTTATTTTGATTCCACCAGCTGCTAAGCACACCACAAGAAAGACTGCCTTTGGAAATAGAGACATTTTTTTGTATAACTGAGATATCTCTTGTAATGTTTATGCTAAAAATAACAAGTAGCATTGAAAAGTAACTCGCGCGCCCCATCAAGATTAAAAAGTAATTATATGATGCTGTATATGGTTCTCATTTTTAATAATAGCAATACTAGTTACGTGATCATATATGTGGGTGTTATGTTGGAAATTCTAGCTTCGAAGTAGAATTGAATAGCAGAAGTTGAACTGCATAAAAGTGTAGAATAAATATCGACATATATGTGGTGTGTGAAAGCGAAGGAAGAGGCTGTGACAAGTGACAAGGTGTGGTGCAGGGTGCAGCTAGCGGTTGGATGTGTGGACGTGAGGCCCTCCGTCCTAAAAGATTCGAATTTCAGAGAGAGGGAGAGAGAGAGAGAGAGATAGTGATGCTTAATCAAATTGGTATAACTGAAAGAGATCAAGTAAGTAAGATGCATGGATGCGTATGGTCCAAGAGGGAGGAGTAGTACTACCAGTGATATATATGGTACATACGGGGTCTGAAGACTGGCGGGTGTGTGGGGGCAAACAAAGGAACCTTTCCTGCAGGCTTTCGTTGCCAGAAACCAGAAAGGAATCTATGCGTCGATCGAAGAATGCAGTGAGTACTGTGGAGTGTGGACTGTGTAAAAAGAAGGAGATGAATTATTATGCAGCTAGGAGATGAAAGGTGAATTATTATTAGAGGAAAGAGGACTTTAAAGATATATCGTCCTTTGTGTCTTGGTGGTGAGTTGGTCAAAGACAAAAGGACTGACAGATACTAGTAAGTACTGCAGGCAATTTGATAAGGACTCTCTTAACTCACTCGAAAATTCTATTATGTTCTAGTGTACACATGCACACCGTTTGAATAAGGCATCAAATAAACGTACAGATAAAGATCCAACAATCAAATATTCAAACGCTCCAGTGATTTGAATAAGGCATTGGATCAAGATGTGCAATTAAAGATCCAACGGTCATGAATTCAACCCACACAGATGACAGTGTATAATACATATACACAGCTCAGTTGTCTATTTATTTACCATCTCTCTATATGTTTTCCTTTGTGATCTAGACGTTTCTCTGCACAAATGGAATCTCTGTCAATCTGTCCCTCTCTCTTTCCCTATCCCCCGTTTGTTTCTTCAATTTTGCATCTTTTCCCAACCCTCAATTACTAATACACATCACTTAAACTAATTGGACAAATATATTCAGTCTATTCTACTTAATATTGTTAACCCTTTTAGCTACTTTCAATGTTGTTAACCCTTTTCATGGATCAAGCCATGCAATTGTTAATTTTACGATTTTATTATTTTAATTTACACTAGAAGAATGTGATGTTTGAATTCAGAACGCAGTGATTTAAAGAAGAATATTCCTAATTATTAAAGCAATTATTTTAAGAGAAAATTTGATTGAATTTCAACTTCATTAGCCACTATCAGTGCCTGTTCGAACCTTAAAGACTCCCTCCAATATCCATCATTCTTCCAGTCCCATATATCCTTCCATTTCAAGTATATGTTGGACCCCAATTTCCAATATTAGTTTACGAAAACAATATTGGGTTATGTTACAGCGTGTGACTCTCCAAACTACAACTAGCCATGTACAAGAATGACGAAAAAACCAAAGATGGTCCATTGGGCTTGCCCACCTTGGATGAGTCCATTTGCCGGTCTTCCTACTTAATTTTCACGAGTCTAAAGAAGGTCCAGTGGGCTTGCCCACCTCGTAGTTTTTTAATTCATATTTTCTATTTAATTTTAAATATTAAGAAAGTTATTTAGTACTACAGTCTAGTGATATTCTTTTTCACTTGTAAATTAAAGGTCTTAGGTTCTATTTTTCCTAAAGACAAATTTGGACCACATTATTGTCAGCCTATTATGAGGCTAAGACAGCCCCCTCTTAGTGTAAGTAATATCGTTTGTTCAAAAAAAAAAAAAATAATTAGAAACCTAATTTACAAGTTTCATATGCCTCACACTCTTTGGGTAGCTGACTATACTAGCAGGAGAAGATCTAAAATGAGCATTATTAAATTTTAGAGAAGTTGATTGAGGAATGTTGCAATGTTGTCAGCTCTTCGTATTTTGTTTTCTTTTTCATAGACTTATTTCTCTGTTTTAAGCATCTAAATTTCTAATTATTGTACAATAAAATAAAGGAAAAGGATGTTGAAGAATGCAGTTCCCACGTCAAAAACTTAACAGAATAGATTGTATTTTATATTAAATGGTTTCGCTGCTAATCAAACCAATAAAACCTTAAACATATGCCAGATTATACATGCGATTAAGTTAGAATAATATCAACGCAGTTAGTAGTGAACCATTAACACATCTCTTGAATCTTGACTAAAGAGCCATTTTTAATCTTTAGTCATTGTGGTTTTGGTAAAAAGACAGATTTGTTTTTTATTTCTTCTTTGTAATTGGTAAACGATGGAGTGTTAGGTGTCAAAGAAAAGTGACAGTGTTTCTTGACTGATAGGTGAAAGTCTGTTGAGGATGGATGTTAGGTTAAACTCGTGGATGACTTTTGACTTTGATCGACCTGGTGCAACACCAGCTTTATTTATTACCCGGATTTTCATGGGGACGGAAGATGGATACTGTGATTAATCAGGTGTAATGTTGAGATGAATGCATGTGGAAGAACGTTACCAAAAGAAAAAGGGCTTGATAATTAGTACTTAAGCAAAGCAATGAGGTACCAACCAGTTCCCGGTGAACCTCCGCCTCCCCCAGAGTACGGGCAGCCGCCACCGCCACCTCCACCTCCACCAGAGTACGCGCCACCGCCACCTCCACCAGAGTATGAGCCACCGCCGCCACCTCCACCGGAGTACGGGCGACCACCACCTCCCCCAGTGTATGCGCCACCGCCGCCACCACCAGACTACCCTCCCCCTCGTCCTCCTCCTCCTGGCCCTCCACCACCTGGCTATCAGGGTTACTTTTATCCTCCGCCGCCGCCAACCACGACCCCACCACCGCGGCCTTCAGTACAAGACAATGATGGCCCTGACTGCGGTTCAGTCCTTAAAGGCTGGTATGTACACGCTCTCCCTCTCCCTACTTCTTTCACTTGCTAGCTTTGAGTTCGTTCCATTAATAGTTTGATCATATCATGTTTGTCATGAACTGAGTAATTGTGTGTTTTACTCTTTTGCTCCTTTGCATTTCTCAACTTTTTAAGGACAAAATAAATCTAATTTCTTGATGATAATCAGCTCCAAACTTATAATTTATAGTAAAAACTGAAATTATTTTCCAATTGACACTAGGATTAATTACAACAATATAACAAGTTTTCATTTTCTCATTGCTTATGAGTCATGACAATCATATTTTATTAATTTTTATTTCTATTTTCATCCAGTTCCTTAACTTAATCTAAATTATGAAGAGGGGGATTAGAACTTTGGTGGATATCCAGTGTGACTACGTTAACTTAACCTAAATTATGAAGAGGGGGATTAGAACTTTGATGAATATCCAGTGTGACTACGTTCGCGTCTGCAATTAAGCTTCTACTTTTAAATGCCTAAATTCTAGATTGTAGGACAGTAAAATCTACTTTTTGGCTTCCTTAATTTGTTCTTGTTCCACTGCTTCACCTCCACTGACCCCTTCTGTCTTGTATACATCGTTTTCAGTTTGGCTGCAATTTGTTGCTGCTGGATATTGGACGCTTGCTGCCCTTAGGCCATTACATACTACATACATCTGCTCGACAAGCAAGCACATTAACAATAACAATTGCACGGAGATAATTAAACAGGGGAGCGCTTTTAGGATATGAAACCCTTGTGCTTACTTTATTTATGCCCAATAAAACTACCCAAATTAGGGATCTTATCTTAGATAACCTCAGTCCGATTCATACTTAATATATTATTTATCATCATAATAATAATAATTTATATTGTTGATTTCAAATACTTATTTGAGGAATGCGGAAACTCCTGTATAATTAATCGCTGTGTTAAAGCAAACTTAGCTAATTGATGGCCCCTTGTTGCTGCTGCTTGTTGGAGAACCGCTAGCTGCTAGTCGGCAGAGGATATATGCATCACCTCTTGTCTATATGTAATTCTGGTTTCGTCGTTGGATAAAAGTGTGCATCTTTTATGTAGTTATACATTATATATAAGAGACTTTAAAACTTACTCCATACTCCGAACACTCGCAATACCGTCACGTAATTTTACTATTTCACTAAACAAACGCTATAAACATATATAATACATGAGGTACAGACGAAAATGAACCATCTACTAAACATACAAAGAAACAAATCAAAGCTAAACTACGTAAACAAAATCTGGAAAGGAAGATGACGATCTTAAGCATCCAAAACGTGAAATCTTCCTTCTAGTTGTTCTAGCCAGGAACCGGCTGCACTTGCTGCACCGCATTCCCAGCAGCTCTGAAATCTGCTACAGATTCGAAGATGTGATGGGATGCCTTGTCGAAACTAACAAAACCCATAAACCAGAATTCATGGCCATCTGTGGTGACGATCTGAATGTACTTCTCCGGCGGATTCTCTTTCATCACCACAGGGTTCACGGTGCTTATATTTCCCAAAGGTATAGTCACCTGTTCAACATTAATACAGATTTACAGTCAGCTCAAATCATAATGTTAAATCGCGACAACTGAAACTTTACAAGCATAGTAAAACATGGCTCAAATTATAGAGTAAAACCATGATTGGACAGTTAATTTAAAGTTATTTACCTTGTAGTAACTCCAAGTTGCTTGTCCAGACGGAGCAGTAAAAGTCAGAGGACGATCGCTGCAAAAAGCCAGTCTAGCAGTCGACAGATACTGAGTCCCGGCAACCGGCCCCGTCGACGTCGAAAGATAACAGGCAAACGTCTTCTTCAACTTCTCGTTCGGGTCAGTCGCGAAAATCTGCTTAAACAGCGACTCGAATCCGCCTTCGGATAAGGCTTTCGCCGTCAAGTTCACCTTCCCCCACGCCGCTTCAGGAACAGAGGGCCCCGTTTTGAGGTTGTACCAGATGTTCCTGGCCATGGTCTCCGCCTTAGCGCTCCAGGAATTGAACGCTTGGATAACCGGCTCAAAGGGGTTGTTGGTGGGTTTGTCGATCGGAGAGTACTGGACGTAGGGCTGCTGGTGGGGGATTTGCTGGTGGTCGGCGGCTTTCCATAGGGCGGCTTGCTGGTTGTCTGGGTGGACGTTCGGGGCTGCTGGGGTGCCCATGATGTGGGTCCCCCATTTCTTAGTGTCCTCCGCCTCTGGTGGTGGTGGTGGTTGCTGAGGGGGCTGTTCGGAATCGGGGGTGAGTTTGTTCAGGTGTGGCTGCCATGGTAAATTGGACGGAGATTGGAGGGTAGAGTTGTAGTGTGGAGATGATGAAAGATGAATCGAAGATATTTGTTTGGATTGCGGATTGAAAGGAGGTTTTTATAGAGGAAGATTGAGGATTTTGGATGCTTCCGGGGGGAAGGAGTTGCGGGAGAGTGGATTAGGAAGAAAAGAATCTCAAAACAGTCGTTTTTTATTGGGTTATTTTGGTAATTTGAAAGGGCAAAGGATGCTTCGAGTTCCCCGTTACAAGATTAGTTCGTCCTCTGTCACCGACTCACCGTCATATAGCATTTGTGATCGTCTTTTTATATTTATCCTATTTTAAGTTTTATTGCTAGCAATCTTTAGACTAATATTTCTATTCGGATATTTTCACTTTCTTCATAATTTTAAAAAAAAAATCTTTAGACTAATATTTCTATTCGGATATTTTAAGTTTTATTGTTATACAGCCGCTTACAATTAAAGAATCTTTGAATTCGAATATCATAATTGAAACGTTCATTACCATTATCTAAAAATTATATTTATAAAAAATTTATTCAATTTGAAAATTATTTATTTATAGGTGTTAAATGACAATAGTTTTAATCAAGTAATATATTTACAATGAAATGTCTTTTTATTTTATACATATGTATGATTCAAAAATCTTTAAATTGAATTTTTTTCTTTCTTTCTTTAAACTAGCATATGGGCACACACAAAGTGTGTGAGATAATTTTTTATTTTTGTTTTTGAAATAGAAGGAGAGAGGAATAGCGTGATAGAGAATGTGGGAGTGGGAAGGTTTTTTTTTTTTTTTTTTAAATTTTATTTTGATTAGAATATATTAGGATTACATGTATGTGTGGTTTTGAAGAAAAAAAGGTAAAATTTGATCGTATGAAATTACATTTCTACCTCATATTTCTTATTCATATTCTGTTTTATTTAGATGGTTAAACTGGTAATTTTATAGGATTTTGGTTGACAATAAGTGTTTTATTAATTAGTAGAGATAGTATAATTTTTAAAAAATTATATTTTAAAATAATAATTAAAAAAAGAACAGTTTTAATTAGGACATTAGAAAACAAGTAAGTCCCTATGAAGAGACATAAGTATTAGGAAAATTTTATTTGAACCCATCTAACTTATTTCTACACTCAGCTTACTCTTTATACCCATATTGTTTTAATTAAGCTATCAATATCTCTTTAAACCCAAATTTACTACCTCAACTACCCACAGAAACCCAATTCAACATGTAAATTTATTTTTATACCCATTTGAAAAATAAAAAACCAAAATCAAAGCATTCTCTCCTTGTCATTCTCTCCTTCCAACAATTGCTTTTGATGGCCATTTAGTAATACGGTCTGGTGATATTCCTCTTCACTTGTACGTGAGAAGTCTTATGTTCAATTCTTGCCGTAGGCGAATTTGAACTACATTATTGCTAGCCCATTATGAGGCTAAGCCCACCCCCTCCTGTAGATAATATCGTTTGTAAAAATAAATAAATAAATAAAACAGTTGCTTTTGATGGAGTCTCCATCACCCACTACAACGTTGCTCTGCATGACCATATTTGAGTTGGAGAAAGGCCTCATTGAATTTGAGTTTCATCCAACTGTTGTAACGTTCTTGGGAGGTCCGCATAAACAACACTAATGAACTTAAAAGATTTTCTAATATCTTTTCGATTTATCAATCTGCATATATTTTATATGAATTATATGTAAGTTGTCATTTTTAAGAGAAACTTAAAAGATTAGAAAGACGAAAAAACGAGAACTATTGTGATGTCAAAGAAAGAAGTATTAAAAAATAATGAACAAGTACACAAATGTAAATTGAAAAACCACATTTTCTTTTAACATTATGAGTTTATGAACACCACATTAAGTTCAACCAAAAAAAACCTTCAATATCATGTGATTTCTAACTAATCAAGGAATTGTCAACACAAAATTCAACCTTGTCAGATAATTAAAAGCATGTGACCATAATGTACTTGGTTTAAAATCATTACTGACGGATCTAATCTCAAAACTCATCCCGGAAACAAAGTGTTAATTAAATTAAATAGGTATAAGCCAATTTATTGAGTTTTGTGAATAGAACGTAGAAGAAAAATTATATGATGATTAGGATTCGATTATTGGATATGGGTTTATTGATAAGTTAATTATTTAATTTACCCTTATAACTATTTATCCCACATATCTTCCACATTTTAATATAATTGGTATCCTATATTTAGTCTGGGTCCAAATAACCTTTTCCTAATTTATTATTAATAATAAAATGTGACATAGGGAGGGGCATGATCTAATGTATATTCTAAGATACTAACGTATTAACAAATTGGGGGTGGGAACCACGTACTTTTTGTTGTGTGAACCACACAAACCCGATGGTCCCTCCTAATTTTTCTGTTGCGCTCCTCGTGTAACTTTGGAGTTGTACAAGGTAAAAAGACAATGAGTAAAATTAAGTCGGCCGAAAGAATTGGGCCCCTCCCCACCTGTTCACGATATTTCGCTTTGGGCCCCAACCACGCCCTCACGGTTTGTTTCTGGGAACTTACACGAGAACTTCCCGATGGGTCACCCATTCTGGGAATGCTCTCGTGCGCTACTCGCTTAACTTCGGAGTTCCTACAGAACCCGAAGCCAGTGAGCTTCCAAAAGACCTCGTGCTAGGTAGGGATGAGAATATACATATAAGGATCACCCCTGGGCGATGTGGGATGTCACAAATATCTTTAATGCTTTTGCCAAGAAAGTAACGATGAAAACAAAAAATAGAATTTCAAAAGTACAAAAAAGGGTTTTTTTTATTTTTTTTATTTTTCCTGTAATACAACACCTATCATAGAAAAAGTGAGAATAATGCAAGGATCATGACAAAGGTTTGTGCCACTGTTTACCATATCTTATATGCTTAGGGTACACGTAATATTAGAGAGATTAAATTTTTTAAATCGAATTGCATTTTTTTTTTCGTTATATATTGGGCAGCTGCCACGTTGCGTTCTTTTTTGAAAAAATGGCATTGCGAGGACGGTGACAGTTGGAGAAGTATGCCTTGGCCAAGTGTCAAACTTTTTTCAACCGACTGATGACACCTAAGGGAATGAAATGAGCCCTTCCAAATTCCAATCCAACTGATATTTCCTGAAAGTTGTTTTTTTATTAGATCGGGCAAAGCACGAAGCTTCTTGGCAGTTTCCTCTACGTACGCCAACGTTATTATATCAGTGAGTCGGCGATTAGGATAAATGGTGCGCGCAGATAAACGTTTGCATTAACTGGATCGACGTAACGTAAGATCCCAGCTTAGTTTTTTAATTTGATTAATTAGATCCTTATTGCAAATAGAATTTCATCAATGGTTAACCTGTATGGAATTCCTACTAGGGTTTTAGATTTGATGCTTATATAAACCATAATCTTTGATTTATTATTTTTGTTGTTTTTAACTTTCCGTTGGACTAATTCTTTACGTTTAACTTTAGTCCCTCCCATCTGGTCATCTTCTACAGTTGGATTAAGCAAAAGAATGAGTTACAACGTTGTCCATGTTCAACATGAGCAGCATCATCTTCCACCAGGCAAGTCACCTGCTAATTCTAAATTAATTTCCCCCCATTTATTTGTGTGATTTAATCCATTAATTTGTGTGGTTTGTTTGGTTTAACTGACTGAATTAATTGGTTTAATTTTAAAATTCTTTGGTGGTGGTTGTGAGTCTGTGACAATGGAATTTCAGGGTATCCGCAAGAGTATCCTCCGCCGCCTAATGACTTTCCACCTCCTCCGCCACGGCCGGGATTCCCAGATCCCTATCCTTCTGCTCCGGGACCTTTTCCGCTACCCCATCATCAGGAACATGGATATCAGGGTTACTTCTATGAGGGCTACCAACCGCCACTTTCGGCTGCCCCGCCGCCTCTCCGCCCGTACCATCGCTACCACGAATACGATGGCTGCTCTTCCCTCCTTAATGGCCTGTGAGTCTTTCCGTCCACTTCTTCGATTTATGCCGTCCAATTTACTTTTTATTAATTATTTATCAAATTGATTGTGAATTCCAAACCTTTTAAAATGACTTTTATGAAAATGTTTTTCAAACAAATTTTTAGTAAAAGTACAAAATACGAAGTGAATCATGAAAAATTTGAAGTACTTCTAAAAAAAGCATCAGTTATGTAATGTTGAAAGTACTTCGCAAATGAGCACCAGTATGTGACGTTGAAAGCACTTCACATGCTTTTAGAATTTACAAACATTTTTTTTTAAAAGCACTTTCAAGCAAATGATGTATCTTTTGTGCTTGAACCGCATAAATTAGTGTTTTCTCTTATCTATCCCTTAGTCATTCTCCAATTGATTCTTACTTGTTAAATTTCTTTGGTGCCCCATTACAAAGTAAACTGGGCTTTTCTCTAACGATTAAAATATTGAGTTTGAAGTGTTTTTCTCTAATTAGATTATCGCAGCCAAATGCCGTATTTTCCTTGGGAATTTGATGCTTTACTTTCAATGATTGAAACAAAAGTATCGGTTTTGCTTTGTTGATTGATGTCTCCGTCTTGTTGTTTACAATTTGTGCAGTTGCGCTGCACTTTGTTGCTGCTGCCTGTTGGAGAACTGCTGCTTATAGGCCGATCGAGTATATATAAATATAATTGTGCTTGTGAAGCCAAAAAACCTGCAGCGTGTCTGTATGATTGGATTCTGTTTTGCTCCAATTCCATCAATTTGTATGTTAAAACTTTTTGTTGTTAAACGTTCAACTTCAATAATATATTAACAAGTACATTCATTTTTGACAAATTACATATTCTTGTTATCTATTATATGTGTCTATATATTCATTCTCAATTCATTTCATTTTAATTATAATTAGTAAACGAGCCATTAGGTTATTTAAGTTAGAGAAAAACAGAAAGACATGGGAAGTTGCAAAACCCCACACCACTCCTACAATGCAGAGGCACATAATAGATCGATATGAACACCACGCGCTGTGCCGTAATAAAGTCGGTTGTTGCTGATATTTTCTTCTTGGTTCTTTCTTCTTTTTGTTTTATAATCTGAATTCAAAGAAGGAAGAGATAAGAGGACCCTATAGAAACCATACGTACATAGTTGTAATGTTTCTCTCTTTCTGATCTCTCTCTCCTACAATTTGTTGGAAAGCCCTTGGAGTTAGTCTTGAGGCGGAGCTCATAGCCTTTCTTGCTGGTCTGGAATTTAATGGTAATGGAATGGTAAACAAGTTTGAAGGGATGGCAGAGAACGATTGAGGCTCTATATGGAACTAAAAAACTAGTGGATATAGTTCAATTTGGAGTTCTGAGGTATCTTTGGTGCTGAAATTAGAGTCTCTTCCAATGAAGGGCTTTATACCTTTGCGCTCTACATAGGGTTATAGATTTCATCACTTATGCACCATTGGATTAGGTTATATTGTCTCAATCTCATCGTTAGATTTTATTTCATAACAGTCATTGGCCTAAATTATGTCTCATTTGTTGGTTTATTTCTTTAATTGGCACATTCTCCGACATGAAACAAGATAAGATTTCATTTCATGACAAATTAACAACCATTAGGTTGGATTATCGTATCTCAATCTTATCTGTTGGTTTATTTTGGTCAGTTTATTCTTCTGATTAGCACATTCTTCGAAATCGTACAAGATAAATTTCATCCGTTTATGTTTTGGGTTTGCACCTCTAACCTATCAATATTAAATTTCATCACTTTTTTTATGAACTTTTTAATCTAGAAAATTAAGCACAAACATAGTTTTCTCTTAATCAATCAATAACATAAACAAAATGGCTGTTGTTTGTTTATGTTTTCTTAGTCAAACAAACAGTTGAAAAATAAAGAGAGTTTTAACGAAAAATCCATGGTACTATTCACTTTAACGAAAAACCACATTTTTACACTAAAAAGTCAATCATGGTACTATTCACTTTATCCTTTATTTTGTCCTTATCATTAAAACTCAAAGTTTTCAAGCCCTTTTCATTAGTTTTCTTAAAAATTAAATCCTTAAAATCATGTTTTGAAATAAAAAATGTGACCCATCCTATGTTAGGATCTTTGTAAAAGTGGGGCAGCAGGTGACGAATCATAGTTGTCCACCATTTATGGGCACAGAGGATGATAGCTGAGAATTGCACCCTACATGTGGTCACAATCAAGCAAATTCACAGCTTACAAAGTATCGAACCTAGATATTCCATTACAATTTGTATCACTTGAACTTCATTAGCAAGTTAACTAAAGTTTGATTAAATCACTAAAAGCTTTAAATGTTTTTCGTCTAATAAAATCCAACAACCAAACATATAGATAAAGATGCCCCTAAAAAGGTCGAAGTGTGGCGCACGTAACCCTTTTTAGGGTAGCTTAGACAATAAAAACATTTTAGACAATATGAAAGTAAAAATTGCAAAAGTGGTCATTTATCACAGGATGAAAAGGTTTGAATCCTTGCATAACAGCGTCAGTTCAAATAGAACGTTTGGCCAAAAATAAAAAAATACAAATAAAAAAGAAAGTGAAAATTGTATTTCTTCAACCAGCCTGTGACAGTTCACACAGAAAATTTAATGAAATCAATTTCAGCTTTTCCGTTTGTAGAGATACTTTTTTCCTTTTTCGTATTTATTTTTAATTTTTGTTATAGATAAAATTCAATAAATCTCAAAAGAAAAATATAAAGCAGTAAAAAAATTTAGAAATTCGCAAAAATAGCCGAAAAACGTGGCGCCCAAGTAACGTTCTATTTAAATTCGGCATTTCAGGATGAAAGTTCTCCACACGCGCTCGCCTCCGTGACTCGGTCGATCGGCGATTTTTCACACAGCTCACAACCATGGCTCCTCCCAGCCTACTCGGTCCTCCAGAGCTCAGCAACCCCACCAAGACCACAGCCGAGCCCGAACCCCCCACCGGCGAACCCTTGGTCGACTTGTTGGTCTCGGATTTCAACAACAAATCGATGGAAGATAAGCCCGAGATGGGCCTGACGGAGAACGAATCCGCCACCTACGTCTCCACCGGCAACCCCTGCCTCGATCTTTTCTTCCACGTCGTTCCGGACACCCCCGCCTAATTACCTGAACGAGCAACTCGCACAGGCCTGGGACCAAAACGCTCTGACCACGCTCAAGCTTATCTGCAACCTCCGAGGCGTGCGCGGCACCGGGAAGTCCGACAAGGAGAACTTCCACACGACAGCGTTTTGGCTCCACAAGCACCACCCCAAAACCCTCGCCTGCAATCTCAAAGCGTTTGTGGAATTCGGGTATTTCAAGGACCTCCCGGAGATTCTATACCGACTTTTGGAAGGCGAGGACGTGCGGAGGAACCAGAGGGAGGTGTGGAAGACCCAAAAATCGTGCGTTGGAAATAAGATTCGGACTTGGGGACCGTTCAAGAAAATCGGGGGGAAATGGGAGAAGAACCCCGTCAAAAAGGTGCTGACGGAAGAGGAAAAGAAAGCGAAGCAAGCGAAGTTGAGGGAGTTGGCAAAATCGGAGAAGGAAAATGCAAGCAGGCTGAGGAAGGAGAAGAAGGTCGCCATGGCCAAGAAGGCGGTGGCCCGGTACGAGCACGATCCGGATTTCAGATTCCTGCACGAGCGCATCTCGGATATTTTCGCCGAGTTTCTGAAGGCCGATATGGAGAGTTTGAAGTCGAATCAGCGCAACAAGATCACCCTCGCGGCTAAGTGGTGCCCTTCGATTGACTCCTCCTTCGATCAGGTCACTCTGATCTGCGAGAGCATCGCGAGGAAGGTTTTCCCGCGCGAATCGTACAAGGAATACGACGGCGTTGAAGAAGCCCATTACGCGTACAAAGTGAGGGACCGGCTGAGGAAGGAGGTGCTGGTGCCCCTGAGGAAGGTTCTGGAGCTTCCGGAGGTGTACATGGGGGCCAACGAGTGGGGTTCAATTCCGTACAACAGGGTGGCGTCGGTGGCGATGAAGAATTACAAGAAGTCCTTCTTGAAGCATGACGAAGAGCGGTTCAAGAAGTACTTGGAGGACGTGAAGACAGGCAAGGCGAAGATTGCTGCCGGAGCCCTACTGCCCCACGAGATTATTGGGTCTCTAGGGGACCGTGATGTTGGGCAGGTGGCGGATCTTCAGTGGAAGAGAATGGTGGAGGACATGTTGAAGTTGGGGAAGATGAAGAACTGCTTGGCTGTGTGTGACGTGTCCGGGAGCATGGAAGGGACTCCAATGGAGGTGTCGGTGGCGTTGGGGCTGCTGGTATCTGAGTTGAGCGAGGACCCGTGGAAAGGGCTGGTGATCACATTCAGTGAGAATCCTCAGCTGCATTTGGTGGAAGGGGATGATCTGATGACCAAGTGCCAGTTTATGAGGGAGATGGATTGGGGGATGAACACTGATTTCCAGCAGGTGTTTGATTTGCTGCTGAGCGTTGCGGTGAAGGGGAATTTGAAACCGGAGAATATGATCAAGAGGATTTTCGTGTTTAGTGACATGGAGTTTGATCAGGCTTCGCCCAACAGCTGGGAGACGGATTATGACGTGATTCAAAAGAAGTTTAGGGAGAGCGGGTATGGTGATGCGATTCCGCAGCTGGTGTTTTGGAATCTGAGGGACTCGAGGTCTGTACCGGTACCAGGGAACCAGCCTGGGGTGGCTCTGCTGAGTGGCTTCTCTAAGAATCTGCTGAAGCTGTTCATGGATAATGACGGGGAAGTTCGACCGGATGTTTTCATGGAATTAGCCATCTCGGGAGAAGAGTATGAGAAGCTAGTTGTGGTCGATTGAGTGATGAAGCAACGATGAGTTGAGTTTTGCATGATAATAAAAGTGAGAGGGAGAATAGAAGTGATGCAATGCAGGTACTTTCTGTTTTGTTGCAGAGTTTTGTAGAAGGATAAAAAGGAGAAATGAAAAATGAAATTGTATGTTTTTAGTGAAGTTGTATATCGGGTTCGGGTTCTATGTTGATATCTGCAATTTAGAAGATGTTAGAATCATCCAATAAGCTTGAATTTGTTGGTCTTCTCTGATGAATATTTTGATGAATTTTATGGTGGGCATCTTACAATCCCCTTGGTAATTGCAGCGTTTTTGTTCAGTTCTGGCGTGTAGCTAGTAGGAACGGAACAAGTGCCTCTAAACGTATTCCCCAAATTACATGCCGTTTATCATGTCATTTAATCACGATAACCAAATAGAAGTAGAAACCTGCAATTTGCAATTCATTATCCGACGAGTTTGAAGAAGTTGAGGTTTCACCGTAAAATCAATTGGCGATATGAAGAGTAGCCTGGCTACTTATAAGCACAAGCAGGGTCCTTTCTCTCATCAATGAGAGATTCATTCTCAACACGTCCCTTTACGTATAATGAATTTTCACGAGTCGGGTGACGTGGGACACTTGTGGTCATTGGGCAGCATATGCAAGACTTATATGAGATTCATTTTGTAGAGTTGAGCTGGTTGTATATGGACTGATGAAATGAAAATGAAATCATGTGTTTCGGTGGATGTGTCTCTTCGTTGTTGAGTTTTTTTTGTAGATTGGAATTGGCTCAGTCGTAGCTTTTTACATTCCAGAGTCTAGATATCTCTCTGACAATAGCTTTTGTCAAATCATTTGGATTATGTTAGTCTTTGTTGTGAAAAGTGATTCTGGAATTGCTTTTTAATTTTCTCTAACAATCGTTGAATTTATTTAAGGGCTCTAAGTGACGGAGCATTCAATACTCCCCGAGATTGTAGATATTTTGCAACGGATGCTTTTGCCTAAAATATAAAAGTAAAAGAGACACATTTTCTTGTTTCTGCTTCTTTGGGCCATAGGCTGGGGAATCCCTGGCCCTCTCCGCGGCGGCATTTTCATAGCAGCCCAGAATCTGGTCAGTACACCGATTTTGGAATCAGCCCATAAGCTTCTCTTTTTTGTCAACAAAGCTCATAAGCTGGGTGCATGTGACCATTTGATTTAAGGAAAATTAATGAAAATGAATTGAAAACTTTGAGTTTTAACGATAAGGATAAAATAAAGGGTAAAGTAAATGGTACCCTGGATTGACTTTTTAGTGTAAAAATGCGGGTTTTCAGTTAAAATGAACAGTACCATGAGCTTTTCGTTAAAGTTTCCTTTGATTTATCTTGTTTTCATAATAAGTTGACATGATCGTTAATAGGTTAGGTCAGTGTTTGTTCACGAAATACAATAGTGATGTGTTATCTTTGTGAAATATATATGTAGTTTTTAGCTTACACTTCATTTTTTTTTATCCATGCCTTTTGATCAATTTCTCTTGGACACTTGTTACGTAATGCAGTTTACATAAGGTTTTTTTGGTAATTGATTAAAATTCAAGAAATAATTGACAACTAAAATAAATCAAGAGAGTAATCCACTAAAATTAAAATTTAAAAGAAAAATTGATAGCTCTTTATAAATTCGACGAAAAATCAGTTAATACAGCTTCATGAATATGTAGTAGTGAGTGGATATTTATACATTCAGATAGATCAAGCACGTTAAAATTGCAATGGTGTTTGCAAGAACAGGTCTGACAAATACAAGACGCTGCCACTTCCAGTTGTTGGCTCTCTTCCGTCACCCAACGGTGTCATATAAAAAGTAATGGAGGCCCCCTTTCGCACTTCACACCTCTATGACCGTGCCGCAGGCACGTTGTTTCAATGTTACCTATTGGTACACTTTTATTCTTTTGATATAAGGAATAGAAGGACAGGAGCGAATTCAAGCGGGATTTTAGTTGTAAGAGTTAATGCTTTTAATCAATTGTGTGTAAGAGCACTTCCATCGTGTGCTCCAGCCTGAGGGACAGGCTCAGGAATAGGGCTTGAATTCTTGAGTGATGAAGCCCAGTGTGTGCTGGCAAGTGAGCCCAAGCAGGCCCAAGGGAGAGGCCCGACGATTCGTGCCGGCCCAAGCACCCGAAGGAAGTATGACGTAAGGGCGACGTTAGCCACAATATAAAAATTAAAAATATTAATAAAATTTTTAAAAATGAAAACCCAGGCTTCGAACTCAACGACTTTCGTCGGAGTTCGTAGCCAAGGCTGATGATACACCCACAGACAAATGGCAGAGACTAAACCCAAGGGTTTCAACTCGAAACACATAAAAAACCAGAGAATAACTCAAGCAATTGAAGTAGGGCAATAACCTCATCTGGGTTTGAGCAATGGAAGCTTGAAGCTCTCGGCTTCAATGGTGGATCACCCAAATGGTGCTTTGATGATGCATGCAAGGATATATTCGAGTTCCTCTCATCCAGGGGATTGAGATTTCAAAGTTTGTTAGTTTGATTTGCTTCGGTTTCAAAGAAGAGGTAGGATGAGAGCCCTCAGAGCTGAAGAAAGAGAATGAGAGAGATTAAAGAGAGAGAGAGAGAGGTTTCAAAAATGAGAGAGAAGGGGTGTCGGTAGAGAGAGAGAGAGAGAGAGAGAGAGAGAGAGAGTAAGGGAAATGAGAAAGGGTAGGTGAGGGAACCGGTCAAATGAAAGGGACAAAGAGAGTGTTCTGGAAAAAAAATGAAAAGGAAAAGGAATAGGAAAAAGGGGATAGGAGAAAAATTAAAAATTATTTTGTATTATTATATAAATAAAAAAAATACTAATATTTTATTGTCTATTGGCATGGCTATTGAAGTGCAACGATGAAGATGCAAAATGCGATTACTGTTTATTAAGGGCAGTTATTGTTCACTAGGATGGATAGCATAGTGTATTGCCTAGGAGGGCCTTTCTCACGGTGGAACTGCTCTAATGTTGGTATACAGTTTTAGCTGATAATACTTGTGCTCACTCCATTTATGCACTTCATTGTCAACGAAATGTGATGCATGTGTTTTAGCTGTACAAATATCGTAATCATAATCATTTATTTTTTAATCACATCATTTGAAACATAACAATGTGTGTTCGCTCTCTTACACTCAATTTTCCATATAGATTAGCGTAGTTTAAACTATTAGTTTGCTAAACCTTTTAGTCATCCATATCTCTTAAACAAATGAACGATTCATCATGATAATTATACTTTGTGCCGAAATTTGATTTGTGCCATACATTTGAAGTGTATATGAACTTTAATTTGAGTGATTTTATGTTGCAATGGTCTTAAACAGTCTTAAAAAAAAGGAAACTAATTTTGCGTATAACATTTTCACAGTTAAAATACATTTTGCACAACAAAACGAGCACATAACTAAGTACATTCATAAAATAAGGGAAATAATAAACATGCACATTTTTTATTTGTTAATTTTGTTCAATTTATCTAATTGATAATAATAATTAAGAGCAGTGTAAGAAATTGCAAGTCGCTTGTTCGAATCCACGTGTGTTAAAATCTATCCGGTAAAATAATGCAAGTAATGTTGTTTTTATATTTCCGAAAAAAAAAAAGAAAAAAAAGAACACACAAAGGAGAAGTGATTAGTCAATAAGGATTTTTTTTTTTTCGTTCAAGTCTGAGATATCCCACATCCTGATGGGCAAGTAAGACTAATATCCAATAAGGCCCATAAGGCTAAAGACATTACAGTCCACTTATGGTTACACTCAAATGACACACGTTCTTCTCAAGTTTTTAACCAGAGAATCACTTGTGTTTTTGCTTGATTTGTAGCTCGAACCTAATTGGAAAGTACTTAATTTGTGGATTTGAGTTGTGGTGTCAGTTTTGATTCGAGCTTGGATCATTGTGTTTTCTAATCCAAATCAAAACTATATTTGCAGAATTGGCGATGAATTGTAATTTTGAATTGTGATATCTGTTTACTTCAAGTTGACTAATCGCTTTGTCCTAAGTTATAGTTACATGTTCTCTGCTCTTTTTCTTTAACCCTGAAATTTTGCCCCACGTAATTTTCTTCAGAAAGGTTCTTAACGAGATCCACATTAATAATGTGCAAAGCTTTTACTGAAGTATAAGTATTTTGGAGGGTTTTGTATTTTAGTTATAAGGCTAAAAATATACTATTGTTAGGCAACATTTGTTTTTTAAATACAACTTTAATTATTGAAATTTACATTTAAAATTTGTACCATCTTATAATATTTAAGAATAAAACATTTCTTTCGACCAAAAAAAAAAAAACTAAAACACGATTTCAATTAGAAGGTAATCAAATACCTCGAAACAGAAAGGGATCTCTGAATTCTTTCTTTCTAATTCATAAAATTAAGAAATTCGTACTGTTAAAATTTGATTAAATGATTATAAATAGATGTCTACTTTAAAAGTTATAATAACTTCAATCGATAGATTAAATCTCAACGACACAAATTCTCTAATTTAATAAATTAAGAAAAAAGGATCCGGACCCTCGAAACGACTTAAACACAATGACATGGAAAAAATGTTGATGTTGCCCGTTACACTGACGCATCACATCACAACCAAAACACAATTCGCGAAGGACGATATGGCCGACGACTTTTGCCGTCACGTTAGCAAATTAACCGAAAGTGGCCTACAAAATTGAACACGTGGTTACAGTTCCCCGGGAGATTATGGTAACGTGATTTTTGACATTACCTGTTCCTATTCCCGATTTCCCCTACACCTTCCTTTCGCCAACCGTACCTTGAAAATTCAGCATCCCATTTTATTTTATTTATCTTTTGGTCCTGAAACTTCATGCTATTTGCAGATCGACAACGATATCCAAATTTTTTAAAGAGAATAATTTTTTAGGTCAATAATTAATTTAAAAAATTAGGACGATTTGCTTTACCTACTTTTTGTACAGCCACCCCAAATTGTCAAATTTCTATTAATTAGTGCTCGCTCAAATTGTTGACGAACCAAGTTTAGATTTGTACATGTGCCTTTGGATATCACTGTCTTGCTGGTCAGTGCCTAAGTATCTAATTCCTTAACCAAATAATAAACGTGATTAATAAAAAGAAATTAAAAATTCATGCAAGTTGATTTTGTTAATTTATATTATGTCATGAAGGCCAATTTTTTTGTTGTAGTTGTCGCCCATGTTGGTAGTTATGTGGACGATGCTTGTTGTTGAGGGAATGATGATATCGAGCAGTGCTTGTTTGACTGTGTAGTGTTAGGTTGTGAGTAGTGTTTAATTTTTTTTGATACGGTCAATATTTTTGTGAAAATATTAAAAAATTAGAGAAAGATACGGTAAGAAGATATGGAGTTTAGCTTCATCTCATATCTGAGAAAATCTTAAATTTTGATTAAAATCGGTAGATTTCATCAATATTTTTTACATATCGATTAAATATAGACAAATTGCCATATTAGAAAGAGTTGCTAGAGAAAAAATGTATAGCGTCAAGTGGGGAGTCTCCCATTTGAGCAAAACACTCTTTACTTTTTTATCATAAAAGAAAAGGCAATTCACATACTCAAACACCAATAGGTACCTCTTATGCCCGGAAAGCAGAAGGAAAAGTAAAAGAAAGAGACCATTCCAAAGCATTAAAAAAACATTGCTGAAACCAGAGGGCATCTAGAAAAGCAGAGAGACCATGAGGTTTTACTTTGCCGACGACCAAGTCTCAATACCTTGCCGGCTAATTCATTCTCAAAACCATGAAACTTTCCAATTAATTAATTGAGAACAGTTTGATTCAAAACACACGGGCAAGCCAGTGAACAAGGGTTGTTTTTATTTGTTTTTTTTTTTTTTTAAATTTTAACAAACGATATTATATACGCTAAGGAAGAGAGGTGGGCTTAGTCTCACAATGAGCTAGTAATAATGTAGTTCAATCTCGCCTTTGGCGAAAATCGAACCTAAGACTTCTCACTTACAAGTGAAAAGGATTACCATTAGATCGTAGTACTAAGTGACCGTTTTTATTTGTTTTTAGAATTGTTAAAAGTGCTTTTGCAACGGAAAAGAATTTAGGCAATTAGCTGAAATCAGTTTTTAATACTTGATTGCAAAAATGATCAGTTTTTAGTAAAGATGACATATAAATCGTATATTGATGCATTGATATAATGACGACAATCACATGGTAAAAATTTATCATTTCTGCAACCAAATCTAAAAAACTGATCCGTTCTAGCTAATTGTCCAAAAACCTCTCAGGAAGCTACTTAAGTTTGCATAAAAATTTCAACATGTTAATAATGAAAGCACTTTTATCACAAGACTTACGAGCAAAAAAACTTTTAACAAAATAATTAAACATGAACCCGAACATGATTCGTAAACAATAAAACAGCAATTTTCTAAATGCATTCCACACTTTCAATTTAACTTTCTTATGTAACAATACATAATTAATTCAAACTCCATACCCATCTCAGATTTATGTAAGTTTTTCTCTTGACAATACGTGTTGCCCAACGCTTCAGCATACAAGTGATGAACGACGACAACTGCCAAATTGCCAAATGGACCATGCCCACTTGAACCCCGGTACACAGACAACTAACACAGCAGTAAGTCCAATTCATTTATATTTTATTATTTGCATTTATTGATAAAAACCTTACTTTATGGATAGCGCCTCCCCGTGGAAGACGTGTGCTTACATAGCATTCCAAAAACATCCTCTCTCTCTCTCTCTCTCTCTCTCTCATCACTCACATAGCATGAATCTCGTGCCCCTTAAAAGTCGCTCCTCTCTCTCCCGCCTTTGTATTTTAATAAGTTGCTCATCTAATCCAAACATCCCCAACCCCAACATTCCTCCAAATTTCAAATTCCAAACCAAACTCTTTCAAGCAATTCAACAAACACCTTCTAAACATGTCCAGACCCACCGTTGAGCTTGATTTTTTCGGCATGGACCAGCACCACCGCGATGCCCCCTCCTCCTCCTCCTCCTCCAAATCCCAGTTCCAGAAATTTCTCCACCGCCCCAAAAGCTTCCGAGGCATTCACACCGCCATGTCCAAGATCAATCCCGAGGCCTTCAAATCCGTCATCGCTTCCGGCGATGCCAGCCCCAGTGTTCCAAATCCGGGGAAATCGTTTTCGGTGCCGTCGAGCCCCAAGGCGGAGCAAGTCCCGTTTTCCTCGTTGCCGCTCTATGTTCCCACCGGCACTTCCGTCTCTTCTTTCACGGCTGCTGCTTCCGAGAGCCTTCAGGAAACGAAGCCGCTGACGATTTTCTACAACGGTACCGTTTCTGTTTTCGACGTCCATCGTGACCAGGTTTGTTTTTCTTCTTCTCCCCTTCTCTCTTTTTTTCATCGTGTAAAGGTTTAACACATTTTCATCACTCTAGCAAAATGTCATTTGCTCTTCTTTTTCTCCCCTTCCTAATTAATAGGAAAAATTGTTTTTTAATTTGTTGATATTTAGTTTCTAATTCTGATTAATTAAATGACTGGGTTTTGTTGTGCAGGTGGATGGCATATTGAAGCTTGCCTTACAAGGAAACTCCGGCAAAGCAGCAGAGGCATCGGTAGCCGTCGATCCAAAACTTGCTTTTCATCCAAGCGAGCAGCATCAGACTCAGCAGCTTGTGGATCCTCGTGACAAGGTCTCTTCTTCTTCTTCTTCTTCTGCGCTTTATTATTTATTTTTTTTTTTCCTGTTAAACAATAGATTATGTTAGATTAATCACCGACAGAATTTGAACTCATGTCATTATGTAAAGGCTTACCATCTTTCCATTATGATAAAATCTCCTCTTTTTCTCCCCCGTCTTAATTAATAGGAAAAATTGTTTTTTAATTTGTTGATATTTAGTTTCTAATTCTGATTAATTAAATGACTGGGTTTTGTTGTGCAGGTGGATAGCATATTGAAGCTTGCCTTAGAAGGAAACTCCGGCAAAGCTGCAGAGGCACCGGTAGCCGTCGATCCAAAACTTGCTTTTCATCCAAGCGAGCAGCATCAGACTCAGCAGCTTGTGGATCCTCTTAGCGGATGTTAGTCTCCACTTTTTCTAATAATATTTACTTTTTACAGCATCTGCTTATATTTTTTCACTATTGAGGAAACTTCTCTTAAAAGTTAATCCTTAAGAATTATGCTAAAACCGTTACGTAAGTAAAGTGGCAAATTTTCAATTAAAAAGTGGTAAAGAAAGTTCATATGTTATGTGTACTAGTATCACTAATATCCTACAGTATTAACGCTCAAACACTAACAAGTTAGTATTTTTAGTTGGAGTCTTACATAATTTTTATTTTATGAATCGTGCAGATCTACCAATTAGTCGCAATAAGTCATTGCAAAGGTTTCTTGAGAAACGCAAAGAGAGGTAAATTTCCACACAAATTTCTTGTTTTGTATGTTCTTAATTTGTATAAGTACTTTTTAGGAGCGTTTTTAAGTATCAGATGTTTAAGAAATATTCTATATTTCATAATACAAATAGAAGAAATAATATATTTGTTTATATTACTTCAATAATGAATAACACGTAAAGTACTATTTGAATACTAGAAATTTGAACAAAAAAAAAAAAACCTAGTGATTAACTTTGAATCATGTAATTCTGTGTCATTATCTCATACTCATAGAGATCATGTGACACTGAAATCATTTTACTTGTGAATTATTATGGCACCATACTTAGTTTATAATTAATCAAGTACCATATTTAGGGTTCGTTTGGATGTGTTTTTAAAATTACTGAAAACGCTTTTAGAGAAAATGTTTTTTTTGTTCCAAAAGCACTTAAAGTGCACCTTAAGTGCTTTTTCCAGAATTACTTGCATTTTTACTAAGAATTGGTTTCAAAAACATTTTCATCAGAAATACTTTTAGTCATTTCAAAAATATATCCAAATGAATTCTTAGTTCATAATTAATCTAGTGGTAAATAAATAGTAAATGTAAAAATAATAACGCGTTTGGTTTTTTATACGATTACAGGATGAATTCGGGATCTCCATATGCCTGCCAAACCTAATTATTGACAACCAGCAAAAGTAGGAGGAGGAGGAGACGTGTGTCGCAGATGACTGATTCCAACTTGCCTTAGGAAGCAAAGTACTCATTTTAGTAGAAAGCGAAAGTTAAGACCGACAATATAGTAGCATTCTCTATAATGTTTTCCTCGTGAAGGGGGCAATAGCAAAAGCACTAGTCCTATCTGAAAAGCACTTCTTGTTAAAATCTCTTTGCACGTTTTAGCGATGGCCGTGACTCCTTAGGGCAACCTAAGCTTAGCTGGGAGTACTTCCTCGAACTTCCAGGTGGCCTTCTAATGTGGATTATCTGAGACCATTTTTTATTTGTAAATTATTATTATTATTTATTAATGTTAGCATTGAATTTGGTGGAACCATGTGTTTTGGTTTCCATTGGAATCAATTCACCTTGTTTGTGTTGTAAAGTAATGGAAATCCGAATTCAACTTTTTTAAAACGTGTTTGGTTGACTGACTTTACTTTTCACGCACGGCTACCAAAATATGATGATACTTACCATTTATTATTCCTTGCCTGCAATACAAAATATATAAGATTTCAACTTGGCTTTGGCTCTTCTTCTTGTTCTTATCGTTCACATGGTGTATTCCTTTTCTGATTTATGATTTCTCTCATGATTGTCTTAGTCATGGTCAGAATATTTTTCCTACAACATGTTGTATATATTTTCATCTTTATCGTCACAAAATTCATGAGCAAAAAGACAATAAAATTATAACAATAATTCTTTAATTTTAACTCAATTGGAATAATGATTCTTCAATAAAAATCTGTGACCATTGATCTTTAACTCGTCAAAACTTGTTATGCAAGTGAGGCTAAATTAAGGGGCAAATATGAAAAATCAAATGAGAAAATTGTAACAATGGTCCATCAACTTTAACTCATTTGGAGCAATGATCACTTAACTTTAACCAAATTGTAGCAATGGTTCTCCAGCATGACTCATTTTGACAAAAGTTCTGACAGAGTTTATAAAAAAGACTACAGATGCACGTTTTAAAGAATTATGAGACCAATGTTCACGGATTTTTAATTAAAAGAGCATTGCTCCAATTAGATAAAAATTAGGGATGTGCTATCCACACATTCCATTTTACTTCGCACACATCCCTTGATAATTTTTGTCCGTTGATCTTCTTCAATTCATTCGATCTGACGCCTGAAAATTAAAAAGAAACCACCGTTATAATTTTCTCAAAATAAACATTAAAAAACTAGACGCATACAACAAGTGACATGATAGTTTCAGCAATCACGGAGATAATACCAAATACTGTCAGTAGGAAAACAAAACGCGTGGAACGATTATTGCCCTTGTCCATTTTACTCCACCGTCCCATTGTACGTGGAACGTGGTTTTCATACATGCTGGACAAAAACAATCGAGAGACAGTATCCATGACAATTAACAAACCTTCTCCTCGAGAAACAGATGGTGTTATCTGGTTTGGCATAAGTGGGATGATTATTTGTGGGAAACTTGATTATATTTTGAAATGTTTTGAGTTTTTGGGTTGGTACTGGTAGGCCACGTGCTTATTAGTTTGGCTGTCTGTAAAGATGACTAGACACGTTACCCTTCCAAAATATTTCTCTGAAATTGGACTTTCGAACCCATATGAAATATAAAATTTTCTCCCATAGCGCACCAATTTTGTGTGTATCGGATGTGCATAATTCGGTTGAGTCTAATCACGCTATAACGACATTGTAAAAACAATAAAATCATGTTGAAATTAGGTTATGCACAATTTATGATGCTGTTGTCAGTTGTTTCGTCAGTATTTGAGTATCGTTATAGTATCTTAATAACGTAGTAAATTGTTATTAAAATGTCATTATGACATTGTTATAATGAACCGGATCATGCGAAACTTATACAAACGCGACTCGGTGCGCAAGAGAGAACATCTTTGTGAAATAATAAAGTGAATGAACGTGGAGATGGTAAGTGAAAAAGGAGAGGTTGGACAAGTAGGTTAAGTGTTATCATTAGTATCCCAATTGTGATAGAAAAACAGAATTATTGGGCTTTGCCCACGGGCCCAAGGTTCTCTATTCGGATGATGGTGCTATCTACACATTTATTTTTTAATTCTCACACATATTTTTCAATTTTTGACCGTCGGATTGAAGATTAATGAACAAAACTTAACAAAGGTGTGTGAGAGAAAAAAAAAAAGTATGTGAATAACACTACCCTTCGTTTATTGTTTCCATCAATCATCATCATCATACAGAGGAATGCCTTGCCTTACAATTGAAGGGAATCCATACCTTAAAACACAGGAGGTTTGCTCACCCATGACCCACCTAGCTGGGTTGTGCGCCTAGTTTGCCAGTTGCACACAATTTAGGTAAATAGTGTATTGACAACATCAAAAGCTAGTGCTGCTCATGCCTGTTTTACTACTATAGTGGACTTGTTTCAAACGCTTCCTTAATACAAATTTTTTTTACAAACAATAACGTTAGTGGATTAATTGTTAGTTGTTAGCAGGGAAAAGGTTGGTAGGAATAGTACCTTCATCAGGTTGCATAAATATAATTATTTTTCGTCACTGCGTAAACCTGTCATTTACAATATAATTCATTTTGTGCTTCACAAAAATGTCACATCCGCACAATAAATGATTGTTTAACCAAGTAGATGACAAGGATACTTTAATGACCATTGAAATGGAAAGGGATCCTCTCCGGATCCCTTCCACCAAATCCACTCAAGGGCCTAGATTAAATTTCAAGGGCATCCTGTTTTTCAGCTGTTTAATTAAATTTCAAGTGTCCGAATTAATTGAGGGTGGAATAGATCCGGAAATGATCCCTTTCCCCAAATAGAAGAAATACAAAACTAATGAGTTGTCAAAACATAAAAAAATCATTTGTTATAAAAATTATATTTCTAAAATTTGTCTTTTCTCTTTTACCCACCACACTATTTTGATTTTATTTTATTGGTGAGTAGAGAGTGATGTTCAGATAATTTTGCGAGTGATATCCAGAAAATATTATATATAAGTTCAATTAAATGTCCAAGTGGTGATATCTCAACTTAATACATCAAGCTAGGAAATATAATATTTAAGTTCAATGAAATGTCCAAGTGGTGATATCTCAACTTAAGTACATCAAATTAGGTGAAGAAATTTAAATTTTTTATGACGCGTATGATAGATTTAGGATACTAGCTCATCGAAGTTCTAGTTGTATTTGCATATAAGTTCCTCTCAAGTTCTAGTTCGAAAGGAAAAAAGGAATGTCTTCTTTCTCTTGGAAGGGCAAGAAGGAGGAAAGTGGATTGTCATTGACATTGTTATGTTGCGCTTGTTGTAGGATCATCGTTTTTGGTTGTCGAAAACTAGTTTTGATTACGTACTCTAGTTATGGTATGTTTGATTTTTTGCATAAACCCATGCACCACTATATTCGTCGAAAACTGAAAATTGTTTTGTTGTTACGGAAATTTCCATTAGCCATACGAGGGCTCAAACTTTCCGTGGTGTGTATTTTGACTAAATTATTGAATGACCAAGGCCATTTTTGTGTTTCCTAGTAGAATATATGAATCTTGTACTTCTGTATAACATTTGCCATTACATGAATACAATCACTTGCAACTGAGCAACTTAAACTTTAGCGAAAAAGACCCAGTTTTATTAAAAAAGTGATTGTTTGAGCAATTGCAACTGAGAAACTTAAACTTTAACCCTACATGAATACAATCACTTGCAAAGGTTTTATTTTTATTTTTTTATTTTTATATTTTTTTATATTTTTTATTTTTTGTGGTATCCACTTGTGTAAATGTTTTAAATTGACGATCGAATTAGTTCATTGTATTCATATAGGGTTAAAGAGTATAGATGTAAAAACTCATCAAAATCGGAGTTAAAATAACCGTTAAATCGTGATTTTTCGTTTATAACCGTCGAAATGTTCTGTCCCGTTACTTGATATTTGAACGTTTTTTTTTTTTGTGATTTTCTGCATATCCCATCAAGTTCAATGGCATATATATTTATTAAGTAGATTTAAATTTATTTATTTTGTACGTATAACACTTAAGAAATTGAATGATATGTATATTTACTAAGTAGCTTTAAATTTATTATTGTAGTTTGGGTCGGATTTTTGTTAGAAAAATATATTATTGTGGGTTTTATGTAAAAAAAATTGAATTTGAAGGAATAAAATCACATTTTCAGTAAATTTTATAATATTTAAAAAAAAAAAAAAACCTTACGCGACATAAAACCAATATGTTACGCAAAGGTTATTTGCACCACGTACCAGCTAATACGTCACGTAAAGGAAAGTGTTAAAATTTTGGCGGGATTGGAAAAAATGGGCGGTTTTTTTTTTTTAATTTTCGGCATTTTGTTTTGTATAACCCTAGGCTAAGGTGTTCTCATTCTTCCCTTCAGAGACCACAAGTCCTCCCTCAGTTAGTTCAAGTCTTCTTCTCCGTCATCTTTCTCTGGTTCGTGGTTCTCTGGCATCGTCTGGGGCCAGTCAGAACGGTCCGCGTCTGTCAAGATGGGAGCAGACTCCCTTTCGGGCGGTTCTGCCGACAATTCCGACTCCGTTGTGAGGAAGAATCAATTCCGAGGCGTGCTATTCAAGTACGGCCCCAAACCTATTCAGGTCTGTCTGTTTCTTATGTCAGTTTATGCTTTTTGTTTCTGGATTGTGCTGCATTTGAGTAGTGATTGAGTTGCAAGAGCTCGATCTCTGTTTGGAAGATGGTAATTTGAAATAATTGGGGCTATTGGTGCCATTTCGTTGTTGAAAAGTGCAAATTTTTAACTGTTTGGTGGTCTGAATTATGTTAATGGTGAGTTGGGAAGATTTGAATTTGGTGGTTAAAGTATTTTTTGAGCAGTTTCCAATTACTGAGATTGGTATTTTGAAAGAATGGGGATAATTGGTGCCATTTTACTATCGAAAAATGCGATTTTTAACCGTTAGCTAGTCTGAATTATGTTATTCGGATGTTGGGAAGATTTGAATTTGGTGGATAAAGTTTATGCCAATTACTGAGATTGGGATTTGAGGTGAAATGCTGGAGCTTGGGTGAGAACTTGGAAGGTTAGGATGGGTTTTGGTACCATGCGAAAAATAGATGTGTAGTAGTGCACTGGCAGCTATTGAGGGATAACAGCATTTCAAGAATGATAGGATTTTCAAAGTCATTTGTTTCGATGCTATTTATCTATGGAAATAAGAGGAGAAATTACCTGGTTCTGTTGTTGGAAGGTTCAGTTGTGTCTACTACTCTGTAGACTGTACCTATTCCTTTTTGTTCAATAAAACACATTGCTCCCCATAAAAAATGTTGGGAGGTTCAGTGAGCTGCATCAAGAACACAAGTTTCATGCCTTTGTGGTTGCAGTGGTTTGGTTAACATTTTGCAAGATTAAACTTGTAAACTAGATTTCTGTGTAAATTGCTCATAGAATTAAGTATTTTGGATTTTAGAGTAAAGCCCAGCATTCAAACAAAAAAAGTTACTATCGTAGTAGAGGCTAGTTCAACCGGATCATACTATGGATTTTTTCTCTCTTTTTTCCAGCGCATGCCTTTTATAAGTCAATTTTTTTTTTTTTTTCGAAAAATCATCAATTTTCATTTAATATAAAGTTCATGCTGTTTGTTATTGTTGTCGAGTGTAGTTCATTCACTTTCATTGTGCTCACCTATAGGAGTCTATCTTGTATGCTTATACATATAATTTTCTTGATGATTGAGAATTATCCTTCCCATGCAGGTAGCATTTAAAACAGGTGATCATCGACATCAAGTCATTTTTATTGGTGGACTGTCTGATGGTTTTCTGGCACAGAGTATGTAACACTGCTTGTTAACTTTCTTTTGAAGAGAAGTGATATTTTGTCTTCCATCACCAATGCTTGTTTGTGTGACTAGATTGTATCATATGTATGATTTTCACTCACAGTAGTTTTCTTCATTTAATAAACGCAAGTTCACTGTATAATGTTGTGAGGTGCTTAAAGAAAATTTTGATAATGTGTTATTCCTTTCATATCTTTCTTTTATGTGATTTACAGATACTTGGAACCTCTTGCAATTGCATTGGACAAAGAGAAATGGTCACTTGTTCAACCACTCTTGTCATCTTCATACATTGGATATGACACTTCCAGCTTGAAACAAGTAACTATTCAACCAATCCCTTGCTTTATTTTATAGGTTCTTGATTCGTGCACCGTTTCCTGTGTTTTTTGTAGAGTACGGTAAACAACATATCCTTGCAAGTTGCAAGACAGTTAGTTTTACTTGTATTGTATCTATATGTTTTAAGTATCCATGGTGACTGGCCTGGACTTTTCATCAAGTTTAGTTTGTTACATGTTTAAGCTTTCTGTTAGGTTTGTGTTGATTGCATTTAGACTTGAGCATCTGAAGTTAATGAGAGCACTCATCGTGTCACTTTTTGATGGATTTAATTAGAATACTATGTTTTTGGTTCTGACTCTAGGATATTGTACATTACATGCGCACAAATGCTGCTTGCTTCCCGAGCGGTCCGTGCTGCCATTCTTCAGGTAGTACCCTTTCCATACTCTGGTTCTACTATATTGAAATGAAAATTTGAATGTGAACAAATTCAAGATGCTAGACGTGAAGCACCTTGTTCAGAATTAAGGTGTTTAAGATTATCATCTTGCCATTTGGGTGCAAGTTGGCTCCCTTGTTTACTTGTCAATTCCACCAAATGTTCAGTTATAAATTGTAGGTGATTGATGTTCTGTTGAGATCCTGGATCAAAAGCTTGGTTGTCGTCATGGCAAGGTTTTTCCGGGATATGGGAAAGATGCGGGTTTCTGAGACGGGTGTCTCCTCTTCCAGACCGACCACAATGATAGGTCATTGCCCTAACGGAGGAAGTGGAAACCCTAAAAGATAAGATTGCGGCCCATGAAGCAGCCCGGGATACCCGGGAAGCAAATGAGGGCCCAGGGTGAGCAAATGAGTATGATTGTATGGGCCTTAGCGATGTCCGGTCTCCAAATCCCGATGCCAGCATCTGATCTTGCTCCACCTTTGACCTTGTAGCCGCTTCACCTAGCCGATACCCAGTAGTTTGATGTATCAAACCTAGAAGACTACATATTGTAGTCTTTTTCTTTTTTTGTTCGGACATCTTGTATGTACATTTTCATATAGTTTATAATTAAATAAATTTTCTTGGTTTATCATTTATTGTTTAGAATTTAATTACAATATTTATTAATTTATTGTTTAGAATTTAATTACAATATTTATTAAAAATTAAATCAAAAATATTTTTGTAAAAAAAAAAAAAAAAGAGTTTTCGCGACAAAGAAGTTCCATAGGTCACACAAAGTGTCTTTGTGTGATGTAGGGTTATGCATCGCGCAACCCCACTTTGCTTGACCTATGGAACTTCTTTGTCGCGCAAGGACACTTTGCGTGATGTAGGGACGGCATCACGCAAAGTGGGTTTGCGCGACGCACAACCTTACATCATGCAAAGTGGGTTTGCGTGACGTACGTACCTACGTCTCGTAAACCCACTTTGCGTGATGTAGGTCACTTCTTCGTTGCGCAAACCCTGCTTTCACAGCCTTGGCGCGCGACGAAGGTTCGTTGTGCAAATTTTTACGTGACGTTTTTTTGACTTTGCACGATGAAGGACTTACGTCGCGCAAAGTGTTTTTTGTACTAGTGATGTTGTGATTTAGGGTTCTTGTTAACTATAAAGTTTCCAACACATAATTTTTAGCACGTATTTCATATTTAAATTTCTCAAAGTTAATATTCCTCCCATTTATGCTAGCCGTACAGCAGCCTTTCTCCCTCAGTCTGTGTTTCCCGGTAAAAGGTTTTACGTCGATGGGCAAAATAGACCTGAATCAAAGACATTAATTGATGAAGAAGCAAAACTGGGTTTTCCCCAGAGATGTGTAAGTAAAAGAAAGTTTCACAGAAAAGGAAAAAGAGAAAATAAATGAAGGAAAAGGCACTGTGAGGTTTTACATGGTAAAAGAAAGCTTATTATTATGGACAAGAGTTGCAGAAGGTGTCACAGGCCCTAGCCCTAGCCATCTCATTTTTCAACCCCACGTGCTATACAAACGCTACGCAGATGTACACAAGCGTCCGCCAAAACCTTACCGTGCGAGGACATGCCTCGATTATTGCCCATGCCATCTCCAAACTATGCAATCACCCGAGAGCAAAAACGAACATGATCGACTTAAAATGTAATCGGATACTTTAATGCATGTGGGAGGCTTTTTTATTATCTCGGCGTTACGCATTTTTAAATATTTTTTTATTTATGTTTCTTTACCTTCGATTTTGAGTCCCGTATTATTTCTTTTGTTTTTTTCAAATATTTTTGTCTTATTTTGTGTGCGTTTGGCAAGTGGTTGTCATTCATGGAAAAACAAAATAATTAAAACTGAATGAATAATGTTTATGCAACTAATCAAGGCTCGTTTTAATTTTTTGGTTTGAATGTTATGTGTTTAGAAGTGTAAATTTGGATTTCGAAATGATTTTTCTGTTCAAAATTTTGTTTCTATGATTTTGGGGGGTTTTTTTGTTGAAATTTCATTTATATTAGAAAGAATCATAATTCTTAAAAACATTTGTGCTTACAACAAACTCTTTTGCAAAATTAGGAATCGAACACAAATATGAACATCAACTCCTTATATAGAAGTCTGTTACGAAAATTAATTACTCATGCAAACCTTTTTATTCTCATATCCAAGGTCGAATCATGCGTCCACATATTCTTAATTCGTTGACACAAAATGTCACATGACAGTATAATCGTGTTATGCAAGTTATTTTCCTGAACCGGCTACAATCCAACTTAATTTCATTATGGAACTTTTGTTCTTGTTATGTTCGACCATTAAATTTAATCTGGAAATCCAAGAACAATCCATACGAGATCTAAAATACATTTAAGACAGGTTTGTGCAACAGGGGTGAAACTCAACCCCAACCCAACCGACGCCCTATTAAAAGTCACCGACAATGTCTTCAATTAATGTAAATATCCAAGTGTAACACCAAGAAAATTTCAACTAGACAAATAACCACAATGTACTTTTAGAACAAGCAGGGAGCTTGGTGATGTTAAAGATAAAATGGCAAAGATTTTCATACATCTGGAAATTGATTATGCCCGTTTCGTTGCTGGTTTCTTCTCGGAGTTGTTCTAGGGACGAATCTTCACAAAAGCCTTGTCCAAATCATAAACAAATAAAAAAATTAAAAAAACAAAAAAAAAAAAGAAATTTAGAGGACTCTTGCGCTCAAGATCTTTGCATTTACATAATGTTAGCTGAACAGATAAACAAAATATCAATAAACTGGCAGCGTCAGTGGCAACAGAATCAATGGTAGCACGAGCAGCAATGGTAGCAGCAGCGTCAGTGGCAACAGAATCAATGGCAGCAGGAGCAGTGGAAGCAAAGCCTTGTATAGATAAAAAATTTCTTAATATAAAAAGAAATTTTCTAATTAGTTTACAGAAATAGTTATATAATTCATACGTAGATATTTGGCAAGCCATGGATTAGCTTTCTCAGGTGGCTTATTTAGTTTAGTCGGTTTATATTTAATTAACAGCTAATGATAATTATATAAACTGACTTGTAATTATTATTTCGTTCAATGAAACTTCACTTTCTACCAAGAAACGTGATTTTTTTTAGTAATCCTCTTTTTTAAATAATCCTTTAGCCTATAGTATTTCTTTATTTATTTTTGATAATTTTTGTGTGTAAAATTTAGAATTCGGTCATGACCGTTAATGTTGTTTGACTCAAACTTTATTAATCTTTAATTTTTTTTTTTTATCAAAGTACTTTCATTAAAACACCAATAACACCCTCGTCACTCTCTCTCAATCATACTATGCAAACTTCGCCATTTCAATGGCAGCCCTAACCCGCCTGTCCAAATCCGTTGATTTGGGGATTAATTCTCCAGTAATGACATCGAGGTTGTAAGTGGCGACTCGGATCTAGGAATTAATTCACCAACAACAACTTCGTGACTTCCCCAGATGTTAATAATACAAATTATATATGTATACACACTAAAAGCCAGCAAAAACTTACTGTTCATTCACAGTGAAAGGCTGAAATGCCCTTGGTTTCTTCTTTGCTTTACCCACTGTTTATGATTTGCTACTGTATTATGTCTGTTTTGTCCTTCCCGGCCATGCGTCTTTCATTGTTATATTTTCTTTCTTCGACCGCATCTTTTTTGTTTTACCTTTCCTCTTCGTTTTTCGCCTTCGTTAGGCTGCGATTTTCTCCCTCTTCGCCAGCCCCTCTTTTGCTCTCAAATCCTTGATCTTTCTTTTGTAAAATAGTCTCAGAAGAGATCCTGGGTTTAATTTTTTCGGGATTTAGTTTCTAGTCTTTTGGCAGTATCGAATCCTTTGTTGTTCGGCGTTTTGTTCTCATCTTGCGATCGTCGGGGCAGTAGCTTTAAGGTAAGTTTGTTTTTAATGATTTATCCTCATTTGACGAAGTCTGGGCTAACAAATTTAAGGTCTTTATTTTTCTTTCTGCTGCGGATCTGCAGGTTTTGACAAGTTTTTTGTGAAATTGGTGACTAATGTATGCTGCCTCTTCAGATTGTTGGCAAACAAATTATACTGAGTTGGGTATGTTTAAAACAACGGTCTGATTTTCGATTCTAAATTTGTAGCTTCAATTCCATATAAAGTTTCTATTTTTCATGATTTCTTGAATTTGGGTTTTAAACAATGGAAATAAGAAGTTTTAACGAAAAATTCAGGGTACTTTTTATTTTAAGAAAAAATTACATTTTTACTCTAAAAATCAATCCGATACTATTTATTTTATCTTTATAATTCAAAGTTAAAATTTTTAAGCTCTTTTCATTAGTTTTCTATGAAATACTGCTAGATTCTTATCATTATGTGCAAATTACTGATTATATCTCATTAGTTTGATTCCAGTCCAATAAATTTGAGTTAGGGTTTTGTTCAGTTCAATTTCATTAGTTTGATTCTAATTCGTCGAATTAATTTTCTTTCATAGTTGATTCAATTTGTAGATGAGTGAAGGTTGGTGCCTCTCTGCTTCCTCTCCGTTTGTCCTCCTCTGCCTCCACTCGTCACCTGCCACGTCTCACCAACCACAGTGCACCCCCTGGCGTCTGCTTCAGCACCTCCACAAGTACAGCAGCACTACCTTCTCTCTCATTGAGCCCTAACTCAACCCCTCCTCTGCTGCCGCTAACCTGCGCCCTCCACAGCCCGCACTTCGAATCGTAACTGTCAGCTCAAATCCCTTTTAGTTTATTTTCTCATAATTATTGCTCGACTTGATTTAAATTTTGTTTTACGTTCAGGGTATAATCAGGTGCTCTAGGTGTACGCACGAGTTCAATCTCCACCGTCTGGTCATAATCGATGAGGCGACAGAGTTCTTCAAGACAGTTGGAGTCTCAGATTTCACTTTTGATAGTTGCAAATTGGTGCTTTTCTTAACTTCTTTTTCCCCTTAATTTCGTAAAGTTTAGGCCTTTTCTTAAAATTGAAATAAAAAGAAATATCTTTTTGGTATTGGTTAGGGTTTTGATCTCGATATTATCTTTCTGGTATTGCAATGGTTTTGAGGAAGTATTGACACGATATGGAGACATTGTTCCCCATCGTTGACTTGCAGATGTTGCTGCCTCTAGCCATTTTAAGAGTTAATTTTTATCTTTTTTGTTTCTTACTGTAGGACCTACATCGTTGCACCAGCTATTGAAATGACCATGACAATATAGAGCTAAAGAAAATGTTACTCATTTGTATGTTGTTGCTCTTAGGCTTTATATATTCCTCATCTGCTTTTTAACACTCTATATGTTGCATTGTTTGCACTGGATTCCTTTATGAATGGTTTCTTTGTGAAATTAACCACATCATATGAAAATAGAGTGAAACAAAAATATCTTTCGCACCTTCTTATGTGTCCGCACCAAGGTTCTAAAAAATCTTAGGCGCTAGTCGGGCGGCAGGCTGGCGTTTGACGCCTAGGCGGCTAGGCGGGGTTAAGACGGGCGCTTGGGCTAATTTAAGTAAATTTCTTGTATATCTTGTAAATAAGTGCATATTGACACTTACAAAAAATTATACTTGTATGAAATTCATGTATAAGATAATAAAAGAATGATAAAATGTAAAAAAATGTATCCAACAAATCCAAAATTTAAAGACACATTAAGCATATATGTCATATAACCATAGTAACGAGTATTGTAGGATAAACATATCGCTAAGCAAAGCAAATTTCAATTAATTATTGTAAAACAAAAATTTGAGATAATTGATTTTATGTCATACTTTAATAAAAACGCCTAACATAAATAAACTAAAAGAAAGGAAAAACATAAAAGAAACAAATAAATTAAAATAAACAAATAATAAAACAAAAAGAAAAGAAGAAAAAGGAAAGGGCTCGCCTTGATTTGAATCAAGACCTGGAGCCATGGGAAAGGCACATAAAAAAGAACGAAAAATATGATGGGCGCAGGGTTCGAACTAGAGATCTGGTAACTTGTAAGGATGCGCTGACCAACACTACCAAGTCCATATTGGTGTCAATCTTAAGGAACAGCTACAATGTATGCTAATTTAGCAGCAACATGTTCATTTTAAAAAAAAGAACCCTAGCATTTGCGACACTCTCTGTGTCAGAACGTCCTTGTCAACAGACATGGTATGCACACGTGTCATGCATCCATGTGGTGAACTTCTTAAGATTCCAAAATAAAGGCTTAGATGTGCCCTCATTTCTCTCATTTCTGATTGCTTTTTAGAAACCCTAGGCCTTTCTCTCTCTCTAGAATATGAGAAATATCTCTCAATAATAGCAGGACCCTCTCATTTCACTCGGCCCTCTTCGATTTCTCTCAAACCTCTCTTTAAGATTAAAAAAAAAAAAAGCTCTCACTTCCCTATAATGAAAAACCCTAGCCGCTCCTCATCTGTCGTTTTAGCTCCAATGCTTGACCCTTCTATCTCATTTCACTACACCCACTCACCTTTAGCCCCTCACAATAGTCAATCTTGTCTGCAAAAACCAAAACCAGCAAGTCCTACCATGGAAATGGTGGCACATTGAAGCTCCAATCTTCCCACAGAGGTAAACATCCCCCATGCCATTATTGAATATGTGTCCATTTGATGATTTCAGACAGAAAAAGAAAGGAGACTAACACATGCCTTATTTATTTATTTATTTTATTTTATGTATGAGGGTAAGGAACTGCCTAGCCGCCTAGCACCGCCTAGAGCCTAGTCAAATTTTCCAACCGATCTTTTATTTTGATCAGAACAAGAGTAGTATACTATATGTTTTTATATAAATGATGAAGTATTTATTCATTTATTTTATTTTTTAACGTACATATTTCACTATTTATATAAAAACATATGATTTGTCATTTCGTGTTTAGACCATACTAAAAAAATCTTTCGTACGCTAGATCAAATTAAAAATGTTATGACTTAAATTGATATTTGTTGCTCAGCACCTCTACAAGAATATATGCAGGAAGAATAACAAGACAAAATTAAAAGGACCAAGAGGATTGGAGGAGGGCACGGAGGTACTGTACACTCTCTTTAGACAGAGAGCTGGCTGCCACGTTGTGTACTCTCTCTCTAGACAGAGCTGGGGCGGCGTCACGTATTGTACTTTATCTCTAGGCACAGAGCTAGGAGTGCACTCTCTCTAGATTAGGTATCACTGTATAATCCCACCCTCTCTTAAAGAGCTACAACTACCACATAATTTTATAATTTTCATTTCAGCCATGGCAACAGCACCACCCAACACCGGAGCCAATAGATCATCCATCTCACCTAAAAACCCAGAAATGAACCCCAAGACATTGGCGGTTTCTTTAACCAATGTCCTTGCCTTTAGAGGGTTATTGTTCGCTATCGGTAACAGTGCTTTAGGTACATTTGTGCACAGCAAAGCCCACAAAAAGTTGGTATGGATTGTGGGTTTCTCAATGGGTTTCATATTTTATGGATTGTTATTTTTATCAGCCAAATTAAAATACCCTTTGTACGTATGGCTTGCGTTATCCGTGACTAGGATAATGTTCTGTTTTGGCGTCAACGAAAACGTCCATCCCAAGAAATATTTCGTCAATATGGAGATAATCATTAACTTTATTCTTTCAGCCTTAATCTTTTTTAAAACACTCTTCCTTGTTGGAGTGTTTGAAAACTTCCGGTTTCTAAAGAAAAACCTATCTTTCTAGGGTCCAAGAGGTTTTCTCAACCACCTAGAAAAAGCTAATCCATGGCTTGCCAACTGTCTTGGTATGATCTTTTATATAATTATTTCTGTAAAATTATTAGAAAATTTCTTTTTATATTAAGTTTTTTTATTTATTTATAGAAGGCTTTGCTTCTCCTACTGCCCTTGCACCCTCTGCACCCACTGTTGCCGTTGATCTTGTTACCGCTGTTGCTGCTCCTCGTGGTGGTGGAGGTCAAGCAGGTCATGTTTAGTGTTGGGTTTAATTATTCTATATTTAAAGACTTTTTGTTGGATTACTGTTCAAGTTATCAGTGTCCTGAAATCAGCTGACTTGTAAATTTGTAGAAATAATTTATTTATATTAACTGATTTCATGACATTGATAACTTGAACAGTAATCCAACAAAAAGTCTTTAAATATAGAATATTTAAACCCTACCTTAAACATGACCTGCTTGACATCCACCACCACGAGTAGCAACTATAGTAGCAGCAACAATGGTAACAAGATCAACAGTAGCAGCGGGTGCAAAGGCAGCAGATGGTGCATGGGCAGCAGGAGAAGCAAAGCCTTGCATAAATAAAAAAAAGATCTTAATATAAAAAGAAATTTTCTAATATTTTTACAGAAATAATTATATAAAATATCATATCTAGACAGTTGGCAAGCCATGGATTAGCTTTCTCTAGGTGGTTGAGAAAAGCTTTTGGACCCCAAAAAGATAGGTTTTTCTTCAGAAACCGGAAGCTTTTAGACACTCCAACAAGGAAGAGTGTTTTAAAAAAGATTAGGACTGTGAGAGTAGAGTTAATGATTAACACCATCTTGACGAAATATTTCTTGGGATAGACGTTTTCATTGACGCCAAACCAGAACATTATCCAGGTCACAGATAATGCAAGCCATATGTACATAGGGTATTTTAATTTGGCTGATAAAAATACCAATCCATAAAATATGAAACCCAGTGAGAAACCCACAATCCAGACCAACTTTTTGTGGGCTTTGTTGTGCACAAATGTACCTGGAGCACTGGTACCGATAGCGAACGATAATCCCCCAAGGGCAAGGAGTGGTGAAAGAAGTCGCCAATGTCTTGGGGTTCAGTTCTAGGTTTTCAGGTGGGATGGATGATTTATTGGCTCCGGTGTTGCGTGGTGTTGTTGCCATGGCTGAAATGAAAATTATGAAATTATGTGGTGGCTGTCATTCTCTGTGAGAGAGGGTGAGATTATATAGTGGCGCCTAGTCTAGAGAGATTGCAAGCCCAGCTGTGTCTAGAGAAAAAAAGTACACTACGTGTTGCCCCCGGTTCTTTGTCGAGAGAGAGTACACAATGTGGCGCCCATCTCTTTGTCTAGAGAGAGTGTGTACAGTACCTCTCTACCCTCCTCTAGTCCTTTTGGTCCTTTTAATTTTGTCCTGTTATTCTTCATGCATGTGTTCTTGTAGAGATGCTGAGCAACAACCAAAGCATATTGCAAATCACATTAAATATCAATTTAAGTCATAACATTTTTAATTTGATCTAAGTGTACGAGAGATTTTTTTTAGTATGGTCTAAACACGAAATGATATGTCTTTATATAAATAGTGAAAAGGTACGTTAAAAAATAAAAAATTTCATCATTTATATAAAAACATGTAGTATACTACTCGTATTCCGATAAAAATAAAAAATTTCCCCTAATGTACCCCCAAAAAAATGGCCAAACCACACAAACATAAGTGATTTCCAAACATGAGCTTTGTAGTCATGGAAAATGACCTTGCATGATCCTTTTCTTAAAGATCCCGTAATCTCATCCGTTCATTGTGACATCCCACATCGCCCAGGGGACTGATCCTTAAATGTATATTCACATCTCTACCTAGCACGAGGCCTTTTGGGAGCTCACTGGCTTCGGGTTTCGTAGGAACTCCGAAGTTAAGCGAGTAGAGGGCTAGAGCACTCCCAGGATGGGTGACCCACTGGGAAGTTGCTCGTGAGTTCTCAAAAACAAAACCGTGAGGGAATGGTAAGCCCAAAGCGGACAATATCGTGCTACGGTAGTGGAAGCGGGCCCGGGAAGTGATCCGTCCCGGGCCGGGATGTGACAATATTTATCTTATTTTGTGTGCGTTTTCCAATTGGTTGTTATTTACCATTTTAAATACAAAGAATGAAAGAAAATTCATGGAAAAGAAAATAATTAAAATTGAATGAACTGTATATGCAACTGATCAAGGCTCATTTAATTTTCTAGTTTGAATATTATGTGTTTAGAAGTGTAAATTTGGATTTCAAAATGACTTTTCTGTTCAAATTTTTGTTTCTGTGATTTTTTTTTGGGGGGGGGGGAAGGGGCGTGGGTTGTTGAAATTTCGTTTATATTAGAAAGAATTATAAATCTTACAAACAGTTATGTTTACAATATACTCTTTTGCAAAATTAGGAATCGAACACAACTATGAAAATCAACTCCTTATATAGAAGTCTGCTACAAAAATTAATTACTCATTCAAACCTTTTTATTTCATCTCCATGGTCGAATCCCGCATCCACATGTCTTTATTTCATTGGTACAAAATGTCATGTGACAGTATAATCGTGTTATACAAGTTATTTTCCTAAATCGGCCACTATCCAACCTAAATTCATTATGGACCTTTTGTTCTTGTTATATTCGACTATTAAATTTAATCTGGTAATCCAAGAACAATCCAAGTACATTCTCTCCTCTTAATATCACTTGTATTAAAACTCAATACAAGATCTAAAATACATTTAATACAGGTTTGTGCCACGGGTTTAAACTCAACCCCAACCCAACCGATGCCTTATTAAAAGTCACCGACAATGTCTTCAGTGAAAATATCCAAGTGTAACACCAAGAAAATTTCAACTAGACAAATAACCACAACGAGGCTCCAAAGTGTAGTGCTCTAGCGTTCTCATCAAGAGCATGAGCTATCACTTTGCCTAAATAAATAAATAAATAAAGAAACCCAGTATTAAAACCCAAAGAGAAAGGAACTAACAATATCAATGAGGCATGTAATGGCAAATGTTATACAGAAGTACAAGATTCATATGTTCCACTAGGAAACACAAAAATGGCCTTCGTCATTCAATAATTTAGTCAAAATACACACTACGGAAAGTTTGAGCCCTCGTATGGCTATTGGAAATTTCCATAACAACAAAACAATTTTCAGTTTTCCACGAATATTGTGGTGCCTGGTTTATGCGAAAAATCAAACATGCCATAACTAGAGTAAATATGTAATCAAAACTAGTTTTCAACAACTAAAAACGACGATCCTACAACGAGCACAACATAACGGTATCAATGACAATCCACTTTCCTCCATTTTGCCCTTCCACACTGGGAAGGGCTAGTCGCTCAGCTCCTTGCTGCTTTTGCTCAGACTGCTCAGATAAACACACACGTGATCGAGTTCATCATCGAAAACCTAGACAATAAAGCCGTGTTAATCATCAAGCAATAAAGCCTTGTTAATCATCAAGCAACAATGTAAATAACATAAAGAATTTTATATTACCGTTTTCCCTGTCAACTAGGTAAATCTAGACTCAAATTTTCTAGGCAACCAAACACAACTCAGGAATTGAAATTAAAGAGAAAATTGGACCTGCCTTGTAAATTAAGGCTTGAGCAATGTTCTTGACGTTGCCACGTGGACCTTCCGGTAGTGAAGACCATGAAATCCGCCCACTCGCAGTGCTTATCCGCCGGTATGACCTTGACGTCGCTAACAACCTTCTCGATCTCTTGGAGGTAAGGCCTTTGCTGACGAACCCAGAGTACGTGACCGGAAACCCTAGCTTCCATTGTTGAAGGAGCGACGAAGAAGAAGAAGACGAGAGAGAGAGTGATCGAGACCGCATAGCCGCCGCGTTAGTTGTGGCGGTGTGCGGATGCAGGGTCAGTGAGTATATTTTGGCAAGAGGAACACGTAGAATATTTAATTAAAATAAAATCCAAAACAACGTCATTGTGCTACAGTTTTTAAATAGTATTCAAATACCATCATTACAGTAATGCCAACAAAGTCTTAATAAATATAGACTACCTAAACCCTATCCCAAGCATGACCTAGATTCAAGATGCTTGACCTCCACCACCACCATGAGTAGCAATAGCAGCAGCAGCGGCAACAGGATCAACGGCAGCAGGGGGTGTGGCGGCAGCAGGAGGAGCAACGGAAGCAAAACCTTATATAAATAAAAAATCCCTTAATATAAAAAGAAATTTACTAAATATTTTATAAAAATAATTATATAAGAATTCATACCAAGACATTTGGCAAGCCACATAATGGCTTTCTCCAGGAAGCTAAACCTCTTGTTGGACCCTGGAAAGACATGTTCTTCTTCAGAAACAGCCAGCCTTAAGAAACTCCAATGTGGAAAAGTGATTTTAAAAATATAATGGCTGCTAGAACTGAGTTAATGACTACCATTCTCCGGACAAAGTCTTTCTTGGGATGAACATCTTGATGGATGCCGAACGAAAATATTATCTAGGTTTCATGCTAGCTGTGCCTTCAGCCACCACATAACCTCACCATATTCATAGCTGAGTTTTCAGCCATGGCAACATTACCTATCAGAGCACCACCCAACACCTCAGCCACTGAACCATCCATCCCCCTGAAAACCCAAAAACTTTGGCCGCTTCTTTCACAAACTTGCTTGCTCTTGGAAGGATGTTGTTTGCTATTGGTACCAGTCCTCAAGGTACCTTTGTGAGCAACGATGCCCACAAAAAAATTGGTTTGGGTTGTCGGTTTCTCTCTCGGTTCTATTTTCTAGGGATTGGTATTCTTATCTGCAAGATTAAAATACCCTCTCTATATATGGGCTGGGTTATCCGTTACCCAGATAACAGACAACCCAAACCAACTTTTTGTGGGCATCGTTGCTCACAAAGGTAACGGATAACCCAGTCCATATGTAGAGAGGGTATTTTAATCTTGCAGATAAGAATACCAGTCCGTAGAAAATAGAACCGACAGAGAAACCGACAATCCAAACCAACTTTTTGTGGGCATCGTTACTCAAAAAGGTACCTATAGGATTGGCACCAATAGCAAACAACTGCCCTCCAAGAGCAAGGTTGTAAAAGAAGCGGCCAAAGTTTTTGGGTTTTTAAGGGGGATGGATGTTTCGGTGGCTGAGGTGTTGGGTGGTGCTCTGATAGGTAATGTTGCCATGGCTAAAGACCCAGCATGAAAATGGTGAGGTTATGTGGTGGCTGAAGACCCAGCCAACATGAAAATGTTGAATAAACTTCATTGTATTCTAAAACGACGTCTAAAAATATGATCATGGAATAAACTATTGGGGATAAAATAATCTTCCAAGAGATCTTTACCTTGTCTTTTCCTCTTTTTATCCAAGTTTGCAGCACGTTTGGGTTTGGAGATCTGATCCACATTTTGCATGACACGACGAGAATGTGAGGCTCTTTGCCTTCTATGTTCATCATCCTCATCATTTTCCATGAAAAACGCCTCATGTCCACCATCCTCGAGATTGAACAATTCTTCCTGTTCTGCCAACAATTTTTTTTGTTGCTTATCGATTTCATACAATCTCCTTTTAAGACATTGTAAAAACTCAAGATTTAAAAACGATGATGAAGAATTATGAGTTAGTTTGAGTGTGATGTATGAATTAGGATGGAGGTAGGGTTTATATGGACAAAAAAAGAAAGGATGAGGTTCTGGATAATGCCACGTGGCAATACGTGATTGATTGAAAATCTTATCGAAATCTTGACTAAAGGATTGTAAACAGATAGTGACACGTGGCGCGTCGGAATTGGTTGAAAATCTTATCGGAAATCTATCCACAAAATAGTACTTTCGGATAATGACACATGACTTGATAAGATTGGTTAAAAGTAATATTCAAAACTAAAATTAATTTTTTTAATTATTTTATAAAAGAATAATATTTTAATACGAATTGACAAGACTTTGTGTCAGCTCATTTTTTAAAAGTGAAAATGCATTTAATCAATTACTGTTTATTTAGATCAATTACTATTTATTTAAGTTGATTAAATAAGCTTAATTTTTGTGCATTTTTAGGGATGGACTTGCTCTGAGCAACAAGTAACCATCCATGCCGGTAGTCATACCTGCGTAAAAGTCAGAATTGTAAATCAAATATTCACCCATATAATATATGTATGGTATAAATAAATAATATTATATATATATATATATATCACGAAAACCAAAGCATATTGCAAATCACATTAATGGCATGTTTCAAATATCCAACAAATATCAATTTAACTATTTAAGTCATAACCCATTTGTTATTTTTAATTTGTTCTAGTGTACGATAGATTTTTGGAAGTCTTAATCAAACATTTTTTATATTATTTACTTTTAACACTAATAATATTTTAAATTTAAAAATTTACTATTCACTTATACTTTTAGTTTGTTCATTTGATTAAAATTAAGGTTTTTTAGGACGTTTTATTAGTTTTTCTTAGATTTTTTTAGTGTGGTCGGAATACAGAGTGATACATCACGTGTCTCCATATAAATAGTAGGATATGTGCGTTAAAAAGTTAATAACTTAAAAAATAAATTTTTTTATTATTTATATAAAAATACGTAATATATCATTCGTGTTTCAATTAAAATAAAAAATCTCTCCTAGTGCACCCACAAAACAAATGGCCCAACCACACAAACATACTTGATTTCCAACATAAGGGCTTTTCAGTCGCACTATAATGTTTCATATCGACGGCCACTGCCTTTGTAGTTTGTGATGCGACTCGGATGTTTTAGATCATTTTCAAATAAGATGTTAAATTTTGAATATAAATTTTAAATTTTGACAACTTATGTGGCACTTTGATATTTTTTAAAGTTTTGTTCTCCACCCGATATGTCAAATTAAATTATTATTTTATTATTTTATAAAATAAATTATTAAACTAATTAAACCAAGCTATGAGGCGTGAGCAGGCCAGTGTGGAACTTCAGCAGAGGTAGAGTGGGACTGCCGCCGCCGTTGTTGGTGCCCAAGCGCAATGGTGATATTGGGTATGCGTCGAAAGTGAGTTTCTTGGCAAGAGGCAATCAGACCGCTTGTGGGGATTGTTGCTGCTGTTCTAGCGCTTCAATTTATGATCCCTACAGGTATTCAATTGAAAAATGAAAATTGGAAATTGAATGCTCATAGATGTGAAATGGGTTTTTGAAAATTTTTGAACACTGGGGATTTGGGTACCTGATTGATCCATTTGTTCACCTTCCTACTAATTAAAAATTAATAAAATACATTTAATAATTAATAAAAAAACATTTGAAGCTGCTAGCAAATTTGACAGCAACCTCTTTTGTTGCCAATCCATGTCATCGTCACATAGGATTTGGTACTTCAGTTGGAGAATATTTGTGTAGTTTTTTTTTACTGTTATAACTGATGTGTACATTTTGATATTTTCTTTAAAGATGCTCTTAATTATCGGAAACCAAGACTGACACCTTAAGTGATGGCTATGCTGCTAGTGACAACAAATTATGAGCAGCGTAGCCCATTATTAAGTGTATGATCTTTGAATTTCGAAAGCATAGCCCATCTAACGACATTTAAATGAGAAGCTTCTTTAATCCTTGGATAATTCTGTTTTACTATCCTGCTTTCTTTTCTTGTCAAATTCTGTTTAATTACTACTTGTTTTAGCAATGCAGATTATGGAGTTGCATCATACATTTTCAATTGAGCTTTAATGTGTTAAGATATTATGCATTGGCACATGTGTTCAGCACAACGGTCACGCCTGCCTCATGGGTTAAACCAAAATATGTTATTTTTATATTTAACTTAAGTACCCTTTTATACGTGGAGAGACTTATGAAAATGTAAAGTATTATTTCACATATATCTAGAGAAATTACTTCCAAGTTATGAATATTTCTAAATTTGAAGGAATTACTTACGCAAGTTCTACGCTTTTGATTTTTATTTACTAATTAATTTTAGGATTTCGAAGGGTGTGTGGTGGGGAGTTGTTGGGGTTTCGGAGGTTCAAATGGTGTGAGGCCATCTCCAACCGATCCGGCCAAAAGATAATATGGTCGAAAATAGCTCGAAATGACACGAAAACCGTCTCCAACCGAGGGTTAAGTCAAAGGGCTTGTGGGCCTCATGGGGCCAAAAAAGGAGAAATGGTCAACCAACTAGCCCAACCCAGCCAGCCAACCAGCCCCGGTGGAGGCCAGGCGTTTAAAACCAACGGCTAGTCGCAGACGTTAGCTAGCTGTTATATTTGATTTAATTTTTTTTTTTTACAATTTTTTTTTTCAAATTATTTTTAAATTTTTTTTTTCCCTTATAACTTCCTAAGTTATTAAACAACATTAAATAACATTAAGTAACATGAAACAACTATAAACAATATTAAACAACATTAAATAACATTAAGTAACATTAAACAACATAAAAAAAACATTTAACAACATGAAACTTAAACAACATTTTAAAAAATATTTAACAACATAAAACTTAAACGCCTACTCCAAGCTTCTTTTGGTCCAAAGATGTGCAACAAGATCATGCAAAGTTACTCACACCTCGACACATGACACTTGAAATCTGAGATGTAAAATTATTGAGATTCCTTATCGATAAGAAATCTACAAAGTTACTCACACATCGACACGTGACACTTGAAATCCAAGACATAAAATTATTGAGATTCCATCTCGAAAAATTATTGGCAATCCATAACGTAAAATTATCGAGGTAGTTTAATCTAAGTAACCATATTAATTCAATTAAAATAATAAATTATGTTTGGCCCTATGACCCTTTAGCCCCCTCAGTTGGAGATGATTTTTTGTCACAGGGCTATGTTTGACCTATGACCCTCTGGCCCCTCGGTTGGAGATGGTAAAAAAAATGGTCTGACACTGTTCATTAAAATATTAATTTCTTGGAAGGCTATAGGGCTAAAGAGATCCCTTTGACCCTCCTTCGGTTGGAGATTGTCTAAAGGTGCGGAGGAAGAGGAACAAGATGAAGAAGAAGCAAAAGAGTGAGACACATAAGAGAGGGAAAATTAATATATTTTTAAAATTTTAAAGACATTTTAACAACGAAAATAAAATATCATTAAATGACATCGATGACATGCGTCAAAAATTGATCAGCTCGCCCTGAGCCCATAGACAACTGTCACTATTCTGTATAACCACTTGTCAATTGACTGTACAATTTCATTTTCTTAAATTATATCTTTAAATCAGAAAGCTCATTGTTTGGGCTAGCAGTCTTATTGGAATAGTTTGATGTTAAACTTGTCCTAACCATTAAATAAAATTAGTAAGTATTTTTTACTATACTTCTCCATAAAACGCTTTTACTTACTAGCGTTTTTTGTAAGTAGCACTTTTATAAAAAGAACAATTTGTTGTTTGGCAAGCAACCAAATAGATGCTATTAAACTATACAAATACAAGTGATTTTGATGCTAAGTAGAATGTTAGGCAATAAGATCAAAAAGGATTTAAGTAATGATAAACTAAGGATATTATTTTCTCAAGATTTCTCGCATCCGGTCACATAATTTGGCCTGACCTGGTCAAAAGGGACAGACTTGTACCAATGGTCATCAGTCCAGATCATTTGCTAACTCGTTACTCCAACATTCCTGCCAGCTGGCGGAGTAATGCAGGTCAGGCACACATCCGTATGTGTGGTGTTTGCGTGAATTCGACCGTTAGTGCCGAGCTGACTTCCCTTATCAGAATTTGCGGTACTCCGGCTCTCACCAGCATGCCGGGAAAATAAAGTATTTGGTTGGGGTCTAGTCATTTCCTACGGAGCAAAACTCAACGCGGTGTCTGGTCATATCCTGCGGAGCCGTCGTAGGACGAAGACACTATAGAAGAAGAATCGGTAGATCGCGTTATTTATGGAGGGGAGGAAGAAATCCTAATTGCTTCTGCTAATAACTCACATCTTTACTCGACGTCGTATTGTCTAGTTATGATGTTTAAAGGATGATGACCGTAAAGGCGGAGAATAAGTTAGTGTTGGATCCGACGGCCCACATCACCCAGACACTCGTTTATATTCATAGCCTTATAAAACCCAAATCTTCTCAGTCGCTCCTCTCACGCACTCCAGCTCTCTCTAAAGGTTCTTGCGGCTCTGTGTTCTCTGGTTTGCTACAATCTGCATCGATCAAGATGGTTAGAACTTAGAACCCAACACATAAATATTTTGTTTTTCATATATTTTCAACCAATTTTTCTGATCGGAATCCGTATTTTCATTCGGCTCACAGATTTATCCCCAGTTTCCCATATCGCCTGTTCTTTTTTAAACTCGTTTAATGTGTTGAATGTCACTGATGAGCGATTTTTTGAATTGGGTCGTTCTGTTTTTGTTAAATTAATTGGGAAAGATAATGGTTTGTGAGAAAATGGATTGATTAGTAGTGGATTTTGATGGCTGGTTGTAAACAGGTGCTTCAGAACGATATCGATTTGCTTCACCCACCTGCTGAGCTCGAAAAGAGGAAGCACAAGCTCAAGAGGCTTGTGCAGACGCCCAACTCTTTTTTCATGGTAACTAATAGTACGCAATTATCGATTTGACGTTTGCGTTTTCGTATAATTTTTGTTTTCTTTGGTGAAGATTTTAATTTTGATTGTTTTAAATGCGCCCAGGATGTTAAGTGCCAAGGATGCTTCAGCATGTAAGTAATGATGCCTATTTCGATATCTTCCTGTATTCGTTGAGATGATTTTGTTGAAGTAGTTTCTATATATGATTTAAATTTGAGTGTAAGTGTAACGAAGTGAAAATCATTTGCGCAGAACAACCGTGTTCAGTCACTCGCAAAAAGTTGTGGTGTGTGGGAATTGCCAGACAGTGTTGTGCCAGCCTACTGGAGGCCGAGCCAGGCTCACCGAGGGTTGCTCTTTCAGAAGAAAGGGGGACTGATGCTCGTGCTTTGATCGCATTTACATGTATTCGGCAAATTGCAGAAGAGCTTTGTGAGGGTGATTTAAGGTTGAAATCTTGGTTCTCCTTGTTTTTGCCTTTGCTTTTTTATTTGCTTTTTTCTTTGTAGTCTTTTGAATATGTCATTTGTTGGGGCAGCGGTCTGGACCTTTACCATGAGAGTGTAGTGTCATGAATATTTAGTTAATTTTGGTGGTTACATTACCTTTTGCACTTCTTATGGATTGTTTGAAGTGTTCATATGCCTGCCCTTTTCAGTTCCATTTACAGATTATCATTGATCAATTTCTCCGTCATGGAAATGTTATATAGCTGCTACTTTTGTTCATCGATGCACCAATTTGTTTTCAATGTATATTGTATGTATATGCAAATGCTTTGCAAGTGATTTGGCCTTGAATGTTGGGTTTCACATTGTTTTATTTAGTCGGAGGGCTGAATACTGAATCACTGATTCAGCTTGTGCTCCATATCTATCTTTTATTTAAGGGAGTAAGGCTTTTAGTTTGCATACAGGGAGCTTTTGTAGTTGAATCTGGAATTTCCCTTGTGTAGCGATAACCCTTTGGTATTACAAGCGAGTGTTCTGATGATTAGAATTAGATCATGTGTTGTAGTTGAGTGCATCTGAGTTTTGTAGATTTCATTCTCTTAAGCTGCTCTGTACGTAGTGTTTGGTGCTGATTAATGTTGTGTGTTGTCATTTTCGTCTATCCTTACATACTGCACTTGCGATCCTTGTTACTCGGGCAAGTACCGGAATAAACCTTGCAACCTTTGTGTAGGAATGTCTCTCAAATTGCATTGGATTGGCATCTTGTTCTTGATGAATTCAGGTTTTCTGTTTCTGTTAAAGAGCTTTGAGATTTACCAGCAACTGCGATACAATATTTTGTTTGCAGATTTTATGGTTTCGTTGCAACACAATCCTTCCTGCATGTAACTAATCATTTGCCGGATTTGTGTGCTTGCCTACTTGCTGGTGGATTTTAGATCTCTTCGTAAATTTAGAGTAATTTAGGATATCGTTGTACCAAAAAAGAAATGTCCTTCCATTCAATCAATCTCTCTTTTGTTTTAATTTATGCAAACGAACCACCTGTCTAGATCTAAAAATCTAAATTGTACGGAGCGAATTGTTTTGCCTGACTAAGCTTCAGCTGGTTTTTACTGTTTATTCGCTATGGTCTATCAGTGCTATGATTGTCGCGAAAGGTAGAGTGAAAAATGTTATTGTCATTTCAAAAGATTTTTCTGCACTTCTCTAACATGAAAAATGGAACTCCGAAAGAATCATTCTACATTTCTCTTACATAAAAATCATTAACTACTAAAAGATCATTTTGCATTTCATTTGAGAGCCGTGAGAAAAAATGCATTATTTCTTTATTAAGAAAATGACAAAGAATTGCAATGATTTAAACATAAAATACTTATAATGACTTCTCCGGAGCAAAAATACTCATTTTCTAATGACATGTTTGATAACCATTTCGTTTTCTCCTTTTTAAAAACTAAAAACTGCTTTCTTGAATTTCAAAATTTTAAGCTTTAGTTTTTACTTTTTGTTTTCCTTTTTTATTTATTTATGCGCTTCAAGAACTTATTGGTGTGTTGGTGGGTATGTTGAGGCTCGGTGTTTTTTGGTCTTCGAATTCGATACAAAAGTAGGTTGCCCATTATGTGGTTTAGCAGAATTTCTTCTCTTCTCTTAACGTAAATGTACCGTTGTACTATAACAAAAAAAAAAAAAGTGGTTAATGCCGCGAAGGTGACTATCCTTCCCGCTGAAACATATTGCCCTTTCTCAAAGTCTAAAGGGAGAGTGGTGTTCCCTACAGGAAGCCAAAGTTCACAACTTTACGAATTTCTTCGTTTTCAGTTTTCGTTGGCATACTTAGATTGCTGCCAAAGAACGTTGTAGTCTGCAAATCTCGCCACTCAATTAACAACCACCGCCGTGACAACTTTTTCACGATGTGGGTTCGCCGCCCAACTGGTCCCACAACACTGCACCTTCCACCCAGAGCTTCCCAGCTCAGAGTTCGATTCTCACGCATACGGCGCCGTGCTCCAGCACTGTCTGTGAAACGGCTATTCAACTTCCGCAGTGGGCCTTCATTGCGAGATTTTGAAAAAAAGGCGGCTGCTTGGACTTGTTTACTGACAACATTCTTCTCAGTATGTATGTCAAAGTGGGTATGCTCGTTGATGCTGCTAACCTGTTTGATGAAATGTGCGAGATAAATGTTATTTCGTTCGTTATTTTGTTAAGTCGATGTCGCTAGAGATGTTTTGTTGATATTGTTTGTAAGGATATGGTTGTTTGGACTGGGATGGTAGCATGTTATGCCGAGAATGGTTGTTCTGAAGAAGCACTCAAACTCTTCTCTCGAATGAGGGTGACTTGGATTCAGGCCAAATAATTATAGTTTTACGGGTACGCTTAAGGCTTGTGTGGATTAGAGGCCTTAAATGGAGGGAAGAGTGTCCATTGGCGTGTAATAAAATCATTTTATGAAGGGGATCTGTATTTGAGTACAGCATTGCTTGATATGTGCACCAAGTTTGGAGATATTCAGGAGGCTCGGCAAGTATTTCAAGTGATACCCAAAAATGATGCGGTTGCTTGGAGCCTCATGGTTTCACGGTTTGCTCGGAGTGACCGCTGCAAAGAGGCTCTGGACTTGTTTTGTTGGATAAGGCCAGCATTTGTTGTTCCCAACCATTTTACATATGCAAGCTTGTGCAACTATGGAGCATTTAGTTTTCAGGAAGCAAATCCATTGCCATGTAACCGAGGTTGGTATTGATTCTGTTGTCTATGTTTCAAATGTCCTCATGGGTGTCTATGCTAAATGTGGAAAGATAGAGGACTCTATGGACTAATTTGTGGAGATTGGGATCACCAAATAGAAATTATGTATCTTGGAACACGATGATTGTTTACGCCCAGTTAGGTGATGGAGAGAAGGCGTTGATGTTGTTTCAAGATATGCTTAGATGCCAAGTCGAGGCAACAGAAGTGACGTACTCTAGTGCTCTCCGTGCTTCTTCTGGCCTAGCAGCGTTGGAGCCAGGAGTTCAGATACATTCTGTAACTGTCAAAACCATATATGACAAGGATACTAGTGGGTAATTCATTGATAGACATGCATGCCAAATGTGGGAACATTAAAGATGCTGGCCTGGTGTTTGATAAGTTGAAGCAACAAGATTAGGTTTAATGGAATACCATGATCTCGGGATATTCTATACATCGCCTTGGCCTTGGGACTCTAATTTTTTTTGAAATGATGCAGGAAACAAATTGCAAATCAAACAAGTTAATTTTTGTTGGTGTCCTGTCAGCATGTAGCAATGCAGGATTGTTAGATCAATGACAAGCTTATTTTGACTCTCTGGTACATGACTATAATGTTGAACCATGCATGGAGCACTACACTTGTATGGTCGGGCTTTTAGGGAGACAAGCCATCTTGGTAAGGCTGCGAAGTTGATTCAGGAAATCCCATGTGAACCTAGTATTATAGTGTGGCGTGCCTTGCTTGGAGCTTGTGTTCTCCATAATGATATTGAACTTGGAAGGATGGCTGCCAAGCATGTTCTTGAAATGGATCCTCAGGATGAGGCGACCCATGTGTTATTGTCAAACATATATGCCACCGTGAAGAGATGGAATAATGTAGCGTATGTTATCAAAAACATGAAAAGGAAAGGAGTAAAGAAGGAACCTGGCCTAAGTTAGATTGAGAACCAGGACACAGTTCATTAATTCACTGTGGGCGATACTTCACATCCTGATATGAAACTGATCAAGGGCATGCTGGATTGGTTGAAATTGTGAACCTTGAAGGCAGGACATATTCCCAATTGTAATGCCATTTTGCTTGGTGTGGGTCTTATAAGAAAGAGGGCGTCAATACGAACTTGTAATTTTGTACTATACGTGATTTTTTTACTGTATGAAAGACTTATGAAGAATCTAAGATTGAAAATAATGAAATGAGGGAGAGTGGTTGCTTGTGTTCCCAACATGAAACAGACCAAATAAACGGGTACAAACTTGATGTTAGAAGCAAAATAAAAAAGCTCATTGCTTGGGCCAACAATCTTATTGGAATGGTTTGATGTTGAGCTTATCCTCAGCGTTAAATAAATTTATTAAGGGCTTTTGTTGTGGCTACTTCATAAAACGCTTTTACTCACGAGCATTTTTTTGTAAGTGGCACTGTAAAAAGCAAAAAAATAATTTGTTGTTTGGCAAGCGACCAAATAGATGCTTTTACACTACACAAATACTGAGTGCTTTTGATGCTAAGTAGAGTGTTGGGGCAACCAAATGAAAAAAGGATTGAAGTAATGATAAACTCAGGACATTATTTTCTCAAGATTTATTGCATTTGTTATTTTCGAACCATTAATTCCCAAAGACAAAAGAAATTAAGAAAAAAAATGTGCCAATTCAAAAATAGCTTGAAGAACAGCTAAGAACTCAAAAACAATTCAACCAGGAGAGAACAGCAAAGAACTCAAAAGAAATTAAGAAATAATGTGCCATTTCTAACATAGTTGTTTACCAATTCCATGGACAATGACCTCTGCCTCCATTGAGCAAGTATTCTTCAACAAATAACATCTGTCTGCCCGGCTTAAATATTCCAGCGGCATGAAATAAGTCCAACCTCAAAATGAACCCGAGGTACTGAACAGGTGCTTGCCTGCAAGCAGCACAAAAAAAGGGTTCTGAAGATTCAGATTTCTGCTGCAGCCAAAACGGATATTGAGTAATTGTATATCTCCTTAGGCCAAATCTTTACCTTTGCGAACAAAATGGTCTCCATGCCCTTCGTGATTTATAATGCGACACGTTACCTCTGTAAGTATTTTGGAGCCAGGTGATAGTGATTTTGGATCAACCAATGCTAGGTAAAGAGCAACATAATTGCCCTTTCCACCGAAACGTCCCTTGGGATAGAGCACTAACTTCCTGAAATAACAAACAAATTAAAGGAAGAGTAAACGTTAATTAACCGGTTTTACAATTGAAAACTTAATACTAAAGCTTGATTGTCGGAGATATATACGTGCCATTTCATGCCAACAGCATTGAATGGTTTCGACTCAATCCATTCATATTTTAACTTGGAAAATTTCTCAATCCTCCAAGGATGCTTGAACGTCAAACGAGCGTTGAGTGTGATACACTCTTCTTTGCCTCTTCTCCTTTCCTTACAAACAAAGACCTCCGCTCCAAACACACAAGTGTCGCCAACAAGATAGCCATTGGAAGGATCGGTAAATGCTTCCAGGGGGATAACTCTATCAAAACTGGCATCAAGCATCGCCGCGTGAAAGCACATCTTGTTTATATTTTCGTCTATAATGAACAATACAACGCCAGACCAAAAAGAAAAATATGAGTATTATATTGCAACACAAAATTAACTGGTATATCTGATATGGATGCATGAGAAGTGATTAAATTCAAATGGATGTATATATACATATATACCCTTAAGGACCAAGTAGATTCCCTTGTTCTGATCAAGCAAAAACAATCTAAAGTCAACAAATACTTCCCAACCAGGTTGAAGTAAATCTGCTCCGGCCATTTTTAAGCAGACTGAGATGTGATCTTTCACGTTCTTCTCCTTGTTTCCATTCGGGTAAAGCACAAGTTTCCTGTGAGAGCACACATAACAATGTATTCATATGCTGTAAATTTAAAAAAATATATATTCCTTCAAATCACAAGGTATGCATTATAGGGAAATTGTCTGAAATCATCAGAGATAAACTCTCAAATACGAACACATCATAATTAAATATCGATGACATAGGGATCAGTTGTTAACGACACCCACAAAAAATTTCAACAATCGGTATTTTAAAACGGATCATTTTAGCCAGTTTCCCAATCCACTATCCAGATCGTGAAAAAAAAAAAAAAAAAAAAAAAGAGAAAATATCTACCACTCGTATCCTCCAGCCTTGAACTCCTCCGACTCGAATCCATCCGGCCAATTTTTTAGCAAGGAAAATGACTCTATTTTTAGAGTGTAATGAGTCGGCGGTGAATCCGAAAATGGTACCGGGGCTCTTCCAACTATAAAACACGGATCTCCTGCAACTATAAAACAATGGCCACACATGCAAGAAGGTATAGTAGTGTCAACACAAGTTCAACAAACTGCATTGAGACAAAAAGACGTATATCTACCATCTCCTTTAAGAGTAACCATATATAAACACCCCAGCAATCAAGAGTAAGTTAACAAATCACAAATATACACGAGAAGAAGAACTAACTAACCTGCAGAACTCGAAGTCAAAGAACCCATGACTCAACTTCGATAGCAAACCTTCTCGTTGCTTGATTCAATATGTAGAGCGTGTGTTTTGTGAAAGCAGAGACCTGCTATATACATAGGACAATAATGATTACATAGACTAAGAGTTTCAGTCCTACATATAATTCAAAACCTCTATATATTAGAATTCTATACGCACCAATTTGAATCCAAATAGTCGGCTATAACACACATTCCTACTCATATTCTAACATCTCCGTCAATGTTTGGGGTTGACCATCAAACTCGTGGTCAATGAAGAAATAGGAATTAGTAGAGATTGTGTCCCATGGGAATATGATTCGTAGAGTCCTAATTATATTAAATGACACTCCACCTCCATCCTCCAAGACTCATATTTACTGGTGCTCTTTTACTAAAGACTTCTTATGTTAAATGCACTCCACAAGGAAAACTAAGACCTGAACAAAAATTAGGTAGGACATAAACACGCACGAAAACTTTAAAGTGTTACACGAACCATGATTAATAGAAAAAACATGCATGTTTAGTGACATGAAATTAAAGAGAAGTAGGTCACTGAGTACAAGAAGTGTAGTTAGAAGTTTGTTAGAAGTACAGTTAGAACTATAGTTAGAAATTTGTTATTCGTCTAATCCTTGTTTAGTTTAGTCGGTTTATATATCATTAACAGCTAATGATAATTATATAAACTGAGTTGTAATTATTATTTCGTTCAATGAGACTTCGCTTTCCACTAGAAAACGTGATTTTTTTTTTGTTTTTAATAATCCTTTATCCTATTGTATTTATTTATTTATGATAATTTTGTGTGTGAAAAATAGAATTCGGTCATGACCACTAATGTTGTTTGACAAACTTTGTTAGTCTTAAAATTTTTAAAACACCAGTAACACTCTCGTAACTCTCTCCCTATCACACTCTGCAAATTCGCCGTTTCAATGGCGGCCCTTACCTGCCCATCAAAATCCATTAAAAAAAAAAAAAAATGAGAGACTACCGTTATAATTTTCTAAAAAAAAAAATATTAAAAACTGGACGCATACAACAAGTGACGTGATAGTTTCAGCAATCACGGAGACAATACCAAATAGTGTCAGGAGGAGAACAAAACGCGTGGAACGATTATTGCCCTTGTTCTTTTTACTCTACCCTCCCATTGTATGTGGAACGTGGTTTTCAAACATGCTGGGCAAAAACAATCGAGACACAGCATCCGTGACAATTAACAAACCTTCTCCTCGAGAAACAGATGGTGCATCTGGTTTGGCATAAGTGGGATGATTATTTGTAGGAAACTTGATTATATATTGAAATGTTTTTAGATTTTGGGTTAGTAATGGTAGGCCACGTGCTTATTAGTTTGGCTGTCTGACATTAAGGGTAACGTGCCACGTGCTTATTAGTTTTTGAATTTCAGGGTCCTCGTTATCGGAAGGTCCACATGGCACGTCAAGAACATCGTTGAAGCCCTAATTTACAAGGCGTGTCCGATTTTCTTTTTAATTTCAATTCCGTATTTGTGTTTGGTTGCCAAGAATAGGAGGGAAACGGAATAATGAAACCGCTGAGTATTAATGTCGATTGACTGGAAAAAAGGAGTGAAATATTGTCATCTGTTTGGTTGCCTAGAAAATTTGAGTCTAGATTTTCCTAGTTGACAGGGAAAAGGGTAATATACAATTCTTTTTATTATTTACATTGCTGCTTGATGATTAAGAAGGCTTTATTGCTTGATGATTGACACGGCTTTATTGTCTTGGTTTTCGATGATGAACTCGATCACGTGTGTGTTTATATGAGTAGTCTAAGCAAAAGCAGCAAGGAGCTGAACGGCTAGCCCTTCCCAGTGTGGAAGGGCATGAGGGAGTAAAGTGGATTATCATTGACACTGTTATGTTGTGCTCGTTGTAGGATCGTCGTTTTTGATTGTCGAAAACTAGTTTTGATTACGAAATTAATCTAGTTATGGTATGTTTCATTTTTTGCATAAACACTTGCACCACAATATTCGTGGAAAACTGAAAATTGTTTTGTTGTTATGGAAATTTCTAGTAGCCATACGAGGGCTCAAACTTTCCGTAGTGTATATTTTGACTAAATTATTGAATGACCAAGGCCATTTTTGTGTTTCCTAGTGGAATGTATGAATCTTGTACTTCTGTATAACATTTGCCATTACATGCCTCATTGATATTGTTAGTTCCTTTCTCTTTGGATTTTAATACTGTGTTTCTTTATTTATTTAGGCAAAGTGATAGCTCATGCTCTTGATGAGAACGCTAGAGCGTACTACACTTAGGAGGCTCTTTGGACCTCGAAGAAGTTGGAAAAAGAAACATTGGAAGTGAATTGCGATACAAACTTTGAGTCATATATTACTTCTTTACGCTACCCTCCCAATTGGCACAACTAGAATATTACCAATGATGTTTTCAGGGAGATCAGATCACCTTTTGAGTCATACATGATGACACAAAGTTACTATTATTAAGAGAACCCTCCTTGTTAACTTTTTACCACTTTTTTTTCCTATTTTGCCTCTACTTTTGATACACAAAGTTTACATAAGGAGGGAAAAATAGTAATTTTGTATCTTTTGAACTTTTTCCCCTTTTTTCCTATTTTGCCCTCACTTTTGATACACAATATTTACATAAGAAGGGCAAAATAGTAATTTTGTATCTTTTGAGAAAATGACAATCATATCCCTATTTTTCCTATTTTACCCTCAATTTTGATACACAATATTTACATGAGATAAAACATATGCACTTATTAAGAGAATTTGTCCCACCACCATTTTTTCATACAGGTAAGTGAAATTATAATGTTTTTTGGATAGTTTGAATGAACTGAAGGGGTTGCGCTTAAAGAGAACGTGGGAGGAGTTGAGAGGTTAAAGAGACTTTAATTTTGTACCTTTTGACAAAATAACAATCATATCCCTATTTTCCTATTTTACCCTCATTTTCTATACTATTATTAAGAGAACCCTCCTTGTCAACTTTTTTCCATTTTTTTTCCTATTTTGCCCTCACTTTTGATACACAAAATTTACATAAGGAGGGTAAAATAGTAATTTTGTATATTTTGAACTTTTTGCCCTTTTTTCTTATTTTTCCTTCACTTTATATTTACATAAGAAGAGCAAAATAGTAATTTTGTATCTTTTGAGAAAATGACAATCATATCCCTATTTTTCCTATTTTACCCTAACTTTTGATACACAATATTTACATAAGATAAAAAAATATGCACTTATTAAGAGAAATTGTCCCATCATCATTCTTTCATACAGGTAAGTGAAATCATAATGTTTTTTGGATAGTTTGAATGAACTGAAGCAGGTGCGCTTGAGGAGAACATGGGAGGAGGTGAGCGGTTGAAGAGGCTTTAATTTTGTACATTTTGACAAAATAACAATCATATCCCTATTTTACCCTCATTTTTTTGGGAAAATGACAATCATATACCTATTTTTCCTATTTTACCCTCATGTTTGATACACAATATGTACATAAGGAGGACGAAACAGTAACTATCAAGAAAAATATACACTTATTAAGAGAAATTGTCTCATCATCATTATTCCATACTCTCTTTAAAATTTTAAAAACTAATCACACTCTTTAATCAATAACAAAAACTAAAATGAAATCGTTCACACACAGAGTGTGTGCTAATCTGCTAGTACCAAATAAAATTATATAAACTCACCAAATAAACTTATATAAACACGACGAGAATGTGAGGCGCTCTGCCTTCTATGTTCATCACCCTCATCCTCTTCCATTGCGAAAGCCTCATCTCCACCTTCCTCGAGATTGAACAATTCTTCTTGTTGTGCCAACAATTTTTTCTGTTGCTCATCGATTTCATACAATCTCCTTGAAGAAGACATTGTAAGAACTTAAGATTTGAAAACGATGAAGAATGATTATGAGGTAAATGATTGAGTTTGGTGTATGAATTAGGATGGATGTAGGGTTTATATGGACAAAAAAAGAAAGGATGAGGTTTTGGATAATGCCACGTGGCACGACATGATTGGTTGAAAATCTTATCGAAATATGGGCTAAATTATTGTAAACAGATAGTAACATGTGGTTCGTCGGGATTAGTTGAAAATCTTATCGGAAATCTATCCACAAAATAGTACTTTCGGATAATGACACGTGGCGTGACAAGATTGGTTGAAAATCTTATCGAAATCTTGGTTAAATTATTGTGAACATATAGTGACACATAACGCGTCGGGATTGGTTGAAAATCTTATCGAAAATCTATCCACAAAATAGTACTTTCGGATAATGACACATGGCGTGATAATATTGGTTAAAAATTATATCCGAAATTAAAACTAAATGTTTTTTTTTATTATTTTTAAAAAAAAATTAATAATATTTTAATAGACTGAATGCTAGCGTATTTTTTAAGGATGAGCAGCGTAGCCCATTATTAAGTGTACGATCTTTGAATTTGGGAAGCATAGCCCATCTAACGACATTCAAATGAGATGCTTCTTTAATCCTTGGATAATTCTGTTTTACTATCCTCCTTTCTTTTCTTGTCAAGTTCTGGTTAATTACTACTTGTTTTAGCAATGCAGATTATATACTTGCATCATAGATTTTTAAGTGAGCTTTAATGCGTTAAGATACCATGCATTGGCACATGTCTTCAACACAACGGTCACGCATGCCTTACGGATTAAACCAAAATACTTGAGTACCCTTTTATATGTGGAGAGGCGTATGAAAATATAAAGTATTATTTCACATATATCTAGAAAAATTACTTCCAAGTACTGAATATTTCTAAATTTGAAGGAAACTTACTTACGCAAGTTCTACATTTTTTTATTTATTTACTAATTAATTTTAGGATTTCGAAGGGTGGGTGGTGGGGAGTTGTTGGGGTTTCGGAGGTTCAGATGATGTGGAGGTGCAGAGGAAGAGGAAGAAGATGAAGAAGAAGCAGAAGAGTGAGACACGTAAGAGAGAGAAAATTAATTTATTATTTATATTTTAAAGATATTTTCACAACAAAATAAAAAAATATATATATCATTAAATGACATTGATGACACGCGTCAAAAACTGATCAGCTTGCGGTGAAACCATGGATAGCTGTCACTGTTCGGTAAGCCACGTGTCAATTGACTGTACAAAATTCTTAAGTTATCTCTTTAATTTTTATTAAAAATTCCTAACAAGTAAAATTACTCTGCACAAATTGTGAAAAAAATATACCAACACTCGTGCTGCATTCTATACACTTTGACGATGATTACATCTTCATTTGTGATTTTATAACCGTAAAGCCCTTCATGAACAATGTTTTAAGGGGTGGTTAAAATGTGCAAATATTCAACGTTAATAATATTTTTTCGATGAGCTCAAAATATTTAAAATACCTAATAATTAATATACAAGCGTGAAAAAAATTATGTGTCAATTGACATTTTCTTTAAAGATATTCCGATACGTTGTTTTGTGGCCTCTTTGAGTGGATGGTTGGGCTTCAGGCCCATGTTCGAGGGTTTTGGGTGGGCTATGTCTAATGGGCTATATCTAAAAAAAATTCCTTCACTGGACAGTGAAAGCCACATTTCGTGACTACGTGTTCAAGAAAATATTTAATGGAAACGTGACTTTACTCTTTCAAATTTAATTTTTTCTAACGTAAATACTATATAATTTTTTTTCTTAAATAAAGTCTACGGATTACTAAACGGTATACTTATAACAGTTTATTTATCTAAATGATTATCCATAACTGTAATCGTGAATTTTAAATAAACGGATAATCATGGTTAACCATACCCGCAGGTATTTTATACATCCCTATTGATTAGGCTCCATCTAAGCACATTCTTTAATAAAGTTTGACTTCACACACTTCGTATTTTTCAGATATCTATAATGCACCTAATTACTTGTTTGCTGTCTACCATTTTTTAAACTATGCGAACTGAAAAAATTTACCTGTGTTAACAAATATTTTACATATTGTTTGTCAAAAAAAAAAAAAAAAAAAAAAACCCTATTGTTTAGTTTACTAAAATATTTTTTATTTTGTATTTTTACAAAAATAATTTACCTTTTGTTTTATTTACAAAAATAAATTACTTAAAATATAGATAAACTATTTACACAAATCTAATAATCTTAACTTCATTAATAAAAATATTTTGGTCAACCAAAAGAGGGGAAAAAAAATTGTCTTCTACCACAGTACAAAATGATGGGCAGTAAAGGAAAATCACACAAACTAAATTTTATAGTTTTCTTTTTTTCAAAGCCTCACCCAAGGGAGAAAAACTTGTATGGGGCTTGGCTTGCCACTAGATTTCGCTGAATGACACTACAATCCACTTAAAACTTGCCACATGACAAGTCTTAAATATATTCTTTTATATTTAAAATTTTTATGATTATTTTTTTAACTAATTAATATATATATATTAATGTTATGTTTCCTTTTTTATTTCTTTCCCCCTATTTTTTTTCTTCCCAAATCCCCCCCCCAACGTGGCAAGTCTTAAATATATTCTTTTATCATTCTTTTATATTTAAATTTTTTATAATTATTTTTTTAACTAATTAATATATTATATATATATATATATATTAATGTTATGTTTCCTTTTTTATTTCTTTCCCCTTATTTTTTTTCTTCCCAAATCCCGCCCCCCCCCCCCCACACTTTGTTTTGCCGTAGGTCATAGGACTCCCTCCCCTTTCTTTCTTACCCAGTTTCATTTATTTCTTTCTTTAAATAAAATAAAATAAAATAAAATAAAGTTATGCACCCACTCCAAGTTTATCATGGAAAGCAACCAAGTATCTGTAAGCTTCAGCGTTTGAATGCACTACCATTCCGATTTTCAAATCTTCTTCAAACTCCATTGCCTCAGCAGCAACCTATCAATTGAAAAAAAAAAAAAAAATCAAAGATTAGACTAATGTATTAATTAAAGACTCGTAATAAAGAAGGTAGTAAACATAGAAGATACCCTAATTCATATTATAATTATAAAAAATCCAAAAAACCTCACCCAAACCCAAAAACCCCCAATTAAAAGATAAGAAAATAACCCTACTACATCTATATATGTGGGTTATTCATGTCACATGATCAAAGCAACTATTGTATAAAGAAAGAAAAAAAACTTACAAATTCTTAGTTGCTTTCCATGATAAAATTGGAGTGGGTGTAGAACTTTTTTTTTTTTTTTTTAAAGAAAGAAAGAAACGAAACTGGGAAAGAAAGAAAGGGGTGAGAGTATTGAAACCTAAGATCTACGGCAAAACAAAGTTGCCCGGGGGGGGGGGGGTGTGGGTGGTGTGGGGTGGATTTGGGAAGAAAAAATATAGGGGGAAAGAAATAAAAAAGGAAACATAACATTAATATATATAATATATTAATTAGTTAAAAAAATAATTATAAAAATTTTAAATATAAAAGAATGATATTTTATATAAAAGAATGATAAAAGAATATATTTAAGACTTGCCACGTGGCGAGTTTTGAGTGGATTGTAGTGCCACTCAACAAAATCCAGTGGTAAGCCAAGCCCCACACAAGTTTTTCTCCACCCAAGGGTGATCCAAACATCCTCTAATTTTGAAAAAATAAAATATAAAAAAGAAAACTTCTTTCTTTAATCCACACTAGCATTTGCCTACACACTTTGTTTGTATGAACACATTTTTTTAGAAAATGAGAAGGAGAGAAGGAGAGCGGGAGGTTTTTTTTTATTTTTTAATATTGGAGGTATTTTAACATCACATGTAGGTGAGGCTTCAATAAAAAACAGAAAAATTTAGACATATAAAATTACATTATTTCCCATCATTTTTTTTTTGTGTGATAGAAGCCTAAGTAGTCTTTTCACTCTCTTTTAGTTGACAAAGAGGGTTTCATTAATTAATAGAGATTCTTTTTTTTTCTCCCTTTCTCATTCACATTTTAAAATAAAGATAAAATTATGTGTACACTCAAAAGTGGAGCATATGCTAGTAATAATAACAACAACATTACTTTCCCATTGACCACAAAAAAGTTATTCACTCTCACTGAAATAAAAAATAAAAAGTTATTCATCCACTTTGTCGGTGCACAAAATGATAACATTATGTGCACGTGACAATATTTTGATTACACACAATATTCTTCGTTTATGATTTTTATTGCTTTCTGTTGTTTTTGAGATTTTATTTATTTACGAATGCATCCATCTTCTAGGTGATGGATAGAACGTCAAAAAAATTCACCCCAGTTGAATGACAACTTACAATAACATAAACAAAGAATGTAGCCGTTGCAAGCTATCTGCTGTCACATGCTTTTGAAAGAAAGTTTCACAGTAATACAAAGAGAGAAAAGTTTGAGAAAGGCGTGCTGAATGTTTTCTTTTCTCAAATTGACTGCTACCTTTTTCATGTTTTAAAATTGATGCTTGATGATCCGTTCATGCCTTTGAGAACTTCACTACAAAATGTATACGAGGATATCGCGATTGATTTTTTATTTGTTCGTTAAGCCAGGAAACAATTTGCACTCTGGATCTCAACATGTAACGATCACATTATTCCTTTGAGTTTTTAGTCCAAGAGATACTGTAAACTCAGACACGAATCAAGCAAAATTATCAAACATGATTAACAAATTAGGTTCGGAGTAAGATCGATAGAACCAAACCTTGTCTTCAACAATCGTACGTGTAACCCTCACAATTAGTTTCTAGCCACTTCGCAACCAACGCCAACGTCTTTAAAGGCATCACTGGGACCTGCCAACGGAATTTGCCGTACTCCGGCTCTCACCAGCACGGCGGTGAAAGAAAGTGTTCGGCTAGGGTCTAGTCATTTCCTACGGAGCAAAACTCAACACGCATTTCGGTCACTATGCCATTGTGGAGACATTGCGTGGAGCTGTCGTAGGACGAAGACGCTACAGAAGAATCGGTAGATTGCCTAATATATAGAGGGGGAAGAACGAGGACCCCGAAACCCTAATTGCTTCAGCCAGTAACTCACATCTTTACTCGACTTCGTATTATCTGTTTATAATGCTGAAAGGACGAAAATGCCATATTTGTACCAAGAAGAGGGACCTGTCCCACTTGCAGACAACTGCCTTACCCGGCCCATCAACAAAGCAGTTACCTATATTTTTCATTAAGCCAAGTGTTCCATTAATTCAGATGTGACTTAATTTACATTTTCCCCTCCAATATGGTTTACTTTATCCGGATACAAAACCCTAAGAAGTCTAACTATATGTAGAGCTAATTCACTAAGCTTGACTGCAATCCATAGCTTGATGAACTCACATGAATCCATGGAAGAGGAAATCACATGAATATTCTTACATTTGCCATATATGTCTCAAAGATATGACATGTTAGATCCCACATCGTCCAGAGGAGAGGATCCTCTATGCTTTATATGTACATGCCCACCTCCATATAGCACGAGGCCTTTTGAGAGCTCACTGGCTTCGGGTTCTGTAGGAACTCCGAAGTTAAGCGAGTTCGGGCGAGAGCATTCCCAGGATGGATGACCCACTGGGTAGTTTCACTTGCGTGAGTTCCCAGAAACAAAACCGTGAGAGCATGGTCGGGGCCCAAAGCGGCAAGTTCGCACGAGAGCAATCCCAGGATAGGTGACTCACTGGGAAGTTCTCGTGTGAGTTCCCAGAAACAAAACCGTGAGGGTGTGGTCGAGGCCCAAAGTGGACAATATTGTGCTACGATGGAGTTGAGCCCGGAATGTGGTGGGGGCTCGGACCGGGATGTGACATGACACGAGCATGAATGCTTCTTTAATTTCAAGGACTTGTAAGACATGCATTTATGCATATTTAAACTAGTTTCACAACAAGGGTAAGCTGGAGAAAAGAGAGAAGAAAATATACCTTCTATTTCAAGACAGTTCTTACAGATTGTGTATGGTTTCTTTTGTTAAATGAGGTTCATGTTTAAGAAATCGTTGTTGTGTATAAACTCCAACTTCTACTGCGGTAACTTCTGGAAGGCATTCCCTTTTTTCTCTTCGAACGAGAGCTTGAGAGAAACTTATATGCAAATGCAACCAGGACTTTAGTGGTTTGACAACTTATTAGTTTGGTATCTCATCTATTTCTTTGGTCATTAAGGTATCATTTCATCCACTTGGTTAAAAAATCATTTAGTGCGCAGATATGACATTTTTATGAGACTCACAAAACGAATTGTGTTGTAAATGACGCTTAATGCAGTGACGAAAAATAACTATGTTTATACAACCTAATGAGGGTACGATTCCTACCGATCCTTTTCCTGCTAACAACTAACAATTAATCCACTAACGTTATTGTTTGTAAAAAAAATTTGTGTTAAAGAAGCGTTTGAAACAAGCCCACTGTAGTGGTAAAATAGGCATGAGCAGCACCGGCTTTTGATAACGCGATATGTGCAGTGGAGGGCATATCATGAGCATTGTAACATTTCAATGAAAGGTACCCAAGTTAAGTTTGACTATTTAAAAAAAGGCAAAGGTCAAGTTTTCTGGACGCTCCCAAATCTTCACTTTTTCAATGTAACCAAATTTTTTTTTTTTTTTTTTTGAGAATTTGGAAATTAAGAGATTACAGACCCCCGAAGGAGAAGAAGGTGGAAGGCTGGAAGCATCATTTTGGGAGAGCGCGATTTCCCTGGACATTGAGTTTCGTTGTGTGGGTCTTATTAAAAAAAAGAGGGCGTCAATATGATCTTGTAATTTTTTAGTATATGTGATTTATTTACTGTATAAAAGATATATGAAGAATTTAAGATTGAAAATAATGAAATAAGAGAGAGTAGTTGTTTGTGTTCCCAACATGAAACAGACCAAATAAACGGGCACAAACTAGCTGTTAGAGGCAAAATAAAAAAGCTCATTGCTTGAACCAGCAATCTTATTGGAATGGTTTGATGTTGAGCTTATTATAAGCGTTAAATAAAATTATTAAGGGCTTTTGCTCTGGCTACTCCATAAAACGCTTTTACTCACAGAGCATTTTTTTGTAAGTGGCACTTTAAAAAAAAATAATAATAATTTGTTGTTTGGCAAGCGACCAAATAGATGCTTTTACACTATACAAATACTGACTGCTTTTGATTAGGTAGAGTGTTGGGGCAACCAAATGAAAAAAAGGATTGAAGTAATGATAAACTCAGGACATTATTTTCTCAAGATTTATTGCATTTGTTATTTTCGAACCATTAATTCCTAAAGACAAAAGAAATTAAGAAAAAAAATGTGCCAATTCTAAAATAGCTTGAAGAACAGCTAAGAACTCAAAAGCAATTCACCCAGGAGAGAACAGCAAAGAACTCAAAAGAAATTAAGAAAAAATGTGCCATTTCTAACATAGTTGTTTACCAATTCCATGGACAATGACCTCTGCCTCTATTGACCAAGTATTCTTCAACAAATAACAACTGTCTGCCTGACTTAAATATTCCAGCGGAATGAAATAAGTCCAACCCCAACTTGAATCCGAGGTACTGAACCGATGCTTGCCTGCAAGCAGACAGAAAAAAAGGGTTCTGAAGATTCAGATTACTGCTGCAGCCAAAACGGATACTGAGTAATGGTATATCTCCTTAGGCCAAATCTTTACCTTTGCGAACAAAATTGTCTCCATGCCTTCTTGATTTACAATGCTAAACGTTACTTCTGTAAGGATATTGTAGCAAGGTAATAGTGATTTTGGATCAACGAATGCTAGGTAAAGAGCAACATGAGTGTCCTTTCCACCGATATGTCCCCTGGGATAGAGCACTAACTTCCTGAAACAACAAACAAATTAAAGGAAGAGTAAACGTTAATTAACCGGTTTTACTTTTGCAAACTTAATACTAAAGCTTGATTGTCGGAGATATATACGTGCCATTTCATGCCAACAGCATTGAATGGTTTCGACTCAATGCATTCATATTTTAACTTGGAAAATTTCTCAATCCTCCAAGGATGCTTATACATCAAACAATCGTAGAAAGTGATACACTCTTCTTTGCCTCTTCTCCTTTCCTTACAAACAAAGACCTCCGCTCCAAACACGCAAGTGTCGCCAATGAGATAGCCATTGGAAGGATCGGTAAATGCTTCCAGGGGGAAAACTCTATCAAAACCAGCATCAAGCATCGCCGCGTGAAAGCACATCTTGTTTATATTTTCGTCTATAATGAACAATGCAACGCCAGACCAAAAAGAAAAATATGAGTATTATATTGCAACACAAAATTAACTGGTATATCTGATATGGATGCATGAGAAGTGATTAAATTCAAATGGATGTATATAATATATACATATATACCCTTAAGGACCAAGTAGATTCCCTTGTTCTGATCAAGCAAAAACAATCTAAAGTCAACAAATACTTCCCAACCAGGTTGAAGTAAATCTGCTCCGGCCATTTTTAAGCAGACTGAGATGTGATCTTTCACGTTCTTCTCCTTGTTTCCATTCGGGTAAAGCACAAGTTTCCTGTGAGAGCACACATAACAATGCATTCATATGCTGTAAATTTAAAAAAAAATATATTCCTTCAAATCACAAGGTATGCATTATAGGGAAATTGTCTGAAATCATCAGAGATAAACTCTCGAATACGAACACATCATAATTAAATATCGATGACATAGGGATCAGTTGTTAACGATACACACAAAAAATTTCAACTATCGATATTTTAAAACGGATCATTTTAGCCAGTTTCCCAATCCACTATCCAGATCGTGAAAAAAAAAAGAGAAAATATCTATCACTCGTATCCTCCAGCCTTGAACTCCTCCGACTCAAATCCATCCGGCCAATTCTTTAGCAAGGAAAATGACTCTATTTTTAAAGTGTAATGAGTCGGCGGTGAATCCGAAAATGGTACCGGGGCTCTTCCAACTATAAAACACGGATCTCCTGCAACAATAAAACAATGGCCACACATGCAAGAAGGTATAGCAGTGTCAACACAAGTTCAACAAACTGCATTGAGACAAAAAGACGTATATCTACCATCTCCTTTAAGAGTAACCATATATAAACACCCCAGCAATCAAGAGTAAATTAACAAATCACAAATATACACGAGAAGAAGAACTAACTAACCTGCAGAACTCGAAGTCAAAGAACCCATGACTCAACTTCGATAGCAAACCTTCTCGTTGCTTGATTTTGAGGATTAAAATCCATTGATTTTGGGGATTAATTCTCCAGCAATGACATCGGGATTGCAAGCGGCGACTCGGATTTACGAATTGATCCAACAACAACATCGTGACTTCCTCAGATGTCAATAATACAAACGATGATCTAATCATCATCAAAGACTAAAGGATGTAACCACGAGGGTTGCATATTTTTTAAACTTGTAGAGCAATTATTAAGGATTTTTATTGTGTTTTTAGTGATTTGTAGAAAAACAAAATAACACGTGGCCTTATCAGGTGCTGCCGCGAGTCGTTTAAAGCTTCTAGTGACCCACCTCCTTTTCTTCCCTCTTTCGCCCTTTAAATTTTTTTTGACATCATGGGCCCCGCCCCCACTATTCATCTTCAACCTCCCGATTCCCAGCAGCAACCCCTCCTTATTTCCTCCTCTTTCTCCCTTCCCCCATCCTTCTTCGAATCCACCCCAACTCCTTCGTCTTTCCTCCATAACCACCGTGTCCAGGCTGTGATCTTCGACTCCCACCCCCAATCCATCCCGCCGCACGTAACTGCATCCAAAGACACCCCAGTCGCCACTGCAATCCCTCCATCTCCAGTTTTCTAAAAATTAGGCGGGTGCTTTCAATTGTGCACCGACGGCGAGGGGAAGTGAATGAAAAATATGGTCTGAAAAGTGGGTTGCGAGTGGGCTTGGGGTGGTTGGTGTAAGGATATGAAGGTTCCAGATAGTGACAAGTGTCAAGAGGGTTAAGCAATAAGTTGTTAGTTTGTTAAAACAGTTAGTAGAGTTTACTTAGTGTGTAAGGAAAGCTGTGACTATATATACTTGTATTGTTACTGTAAGAATTCATTTTCAATACAATTGAGGTATTATTCAGTGATGGATTTCTTTCTCTTCACGCTTTCTACTTCTCTCTCTCTCATGCTCTATTTCTCTAAGATAACACCATTGCAGAAGCTTCACTTTCTGCATCATAACAGTGGGGTGTGTGCGCTCAGGTTGGGAACGATGGTGGCTTGGGGTGGAAGGAATGGCGGGTCGTTACGGGGATGCAGAGAGCGAGAAATTTGACGGTGTGGGTTTGCAGGAATATCTGACGGGGAATTCCAAATCCGTTGCGGGAAAAAAATCAGTCTGAACAAAAAAAAAATAAATATAGAGTGATCGAAGGAGATTATCAAAGAGTAATGCAATGTAGACTAACTTTTAAATTAAATTGACATATTATATAATGTGTGACTAATAAAAAAATAAGCATCATATCGTCTTATTACCTTTTTTTTTTCTTCTCATCAAGTTAGACGTTTTCCACTTACGATGTGGAGGAAAACTTGTTTGGGGTGTAACATGCCACGAGTGGCATTAGCAACCACTTAAAAGTTGTCATGTAGTAAGCTATGATTATAATGTTGGAACCCTAATTAGACTTAACTAATTATCAAGGATAAATACAATGAGATAATAAGAATTAATAAGTTATTATGAAAAATAAAACACCACCCAACCACATGCATGTTTTGAACGTGGATAGGTGAGAGTTGGTTATCGTTGTGTATATAAAAGAAGCGTCCATGCTCACATGAAAAATACATTCTACATTCTGGGTCTATCACCATTAAAACATAAAGCATCATAGTGAGTAGAAGATCGTTCCTTTTCATAGTGTCAATTATTGGACATGGACCAGTTGGTCATTGAGATGGTTGATGATCCAATATGGTATTTTCCTCTTTTCTGGTAGGAGGCTAAGGTGAGAAACTGTTGTTTCTTTCTTTTCCAACTATTTGATTTGGGGTCAAATTGATAGCCAAATTCTTTTTCAGATGCAAAATAGACCATTAAATTTTCACCATATATTTCATTAATTTCTCAAAGTTAATATTCCTCCCATTTATGCTTAGCCGTACAGCAGCCTTTGTCCCTCACTCTGTGTCGAGGGGCAAAATAGACCTAAACCAAAGACATTAATTGATGAAGAAGCAAAACTGGGTTTTCCCCAGAGATGTGTAAGTAAAAGAAAGTTTCACAGAAAAGGAAAGAGAAAAAAAAGGAAGGAAAAGGCGTTGTGAGGTTTTACATAGTAAAAGAAAGCTTATTAATTTATGTACAAGAGTTGTAGAAGCCTAGCAGGTGCCACAAGCCCTAGCCCTAGCAATCTCATTTTTCAACCCCACGTGCTATACAAACGCGACGCAGATGTACACAAGCGTCCGCCAAAACCATATCATGTAAAGACATGCCTGGATTATTGCCCATGCCATCTCCCAACTACACAATCACCAGAGAGCAAAAACCAACAAGGAGCAACTAAAATGTAATCGGACTCTTTCGTGCATGTGAGAGACTCTTTTATTATCACGACGTTACGCGCTTCTAAATATTTTTTTATTTATGTTTCTTTACCTTCAATTTTGAGTCCCGTCTCATTTCTTTTGTTTTTTTACAAATGTGTTTGTCTTATTTTTTATGCGTTTGGCAAGTGGTTGTCATTCATGGAAAAGGAAAATAATTAAAACTGAATGAACAATGTATATGCAACTGATCAAGACTAGTTTAATTTTTTGGTTTGAATATTATGTGTTTAGAAGTGTAAATTTGGATTTCGAAATGATTTTTCTGTTCGAATTTCTGTTTTTGTGATTTGGGGGGGTTGTTTGTTGAAATTTCGTTTATATTAGAAAGAATTATAATTCTTAAAAACAGTTCTACTTACAACATACTTTTTTGCAAAATTAGGAATCAAACACAAATATGAACATCAACTCCTTATATAGAAGTCTGCTACGAAAATTAATTACTCACGCCAACCTTTTTATTCTCATCTCCATGGTCGAATCCCGCATCCACATGTCCTTATTTCATTGACACAAAATATCACGTGACAGTATAATCGTATTATGCAAGTTACTTTTCAGAACCAGCCACTATCCAACCTAATTTCATTACGGAACTTTTGTTCTAATATATTTAACCATTAAATTTAATCTGGTAATCCAAGAACAATCCAAGTTCATTCTCTTCTCTTAATATCGCTTGTATTAAAACTCAATACGAGATCTAAAATACATTTCAGACAGGTTTGTGCCACGGGTTGAAACTCAACCCCAACCCAAACGACGCCCTATTAAAAGTCATCGACGATGTCTTCAATGTAAATATCCAAGTGTAACACCAAGAAAATTTCAACTAGACAAACAACCACAATGAGCCTGCAAACTGCATGAGCTATTATTAGTAAGCTCTAACGTTCTCATCAAGAGCATGAGCTCTCACTTTGCCTAAATAAATAAAGAAACACAGTATGGAAACCCAGAGAGAAAGGAACTAACAATATCGATGAGGCATGTAATGGCAAATGTTATACAGAAGTACAAGATTCATATAATCTACTAGGAAACACAAAAATGGCCTTGGTCATTCAGTAATTTAGTCAAAATACACACTACAGAAAGTTTGAGCCCTCGTATGGCTACTGGAAATTTTCTAGGCAACCAAACAGATTGACAATATTTCACTCCTTTTTTCTAGTCAATCGGCATTAATACTCAGCGGTTTCATTCTTCCGTTTCCCTCCTATTCTCGGCAACCAAACAGATGACAAAAAAGTCTTTTAAATGTAGATCCTACCCTAAACCCTACCTACCCTAAACATGAGCAGCAATGGCAGCAGCAGCGGCAGGATCGCCAGCAGGGGTTGCGGAGGCTGCAGCGGGTGCGGGGGCAGCAGGAGGAGCCGCGGAAGAAAAGCCTTGCATAAATAAAAAATTCATTAATATAAAAATAAATTTTCAAAACATTTTACAGAAATAAGTATACAAAAATTCATACCTACACACTTGGCAAGCCAAGGATTAGCTTTCTCTATGAAGCTGAGAAAACCGTTTGTTGGACCCCAAAAAGAGAGGTTCTTCTTCAGAAACTGAAGGCTTTCATACACTCCAACATGGAAGAGTGTTTTAAAAAAGAATATGGCTGCCAAAATGGAGTTAATGATTAACACCATTTTGACGAAATCCTTTTTGGGATGGATGTCTTGATTGACACCAAACCAAAACGTTACCCACGTTACGGATAACGCAGCCCATATATACAGAGCGTATTTTAGTCTCGCAGACAAAATTACCAATCCGTAGAATATGGCACCCAGAGAGAAACCCACAATATAGAGCAGCTTTTTGTGGGCTTTGTTGCTCACAAAGGTACCTGGCTCACTGGTACCTATGGCGAACAACAACCCTGGGTGGTGAAAGAAGCTGCCATTGTTTTGGGGTTAAGTTCTGGGTTTTCAGGTGGGAGGGATGTGTTGGGTGGTGCTGTTGCCAAATTTGCCATGGCTGAAATGAAATGATAAAATGTTGTGGTGTCTCCAGCTCTCTGTGAGAGGGGGTGGATTATGTAGTGGCGCCCAGTCTAGAGAGAGAGCATGCCCAGCTCTGTGTCTAGAGAGAGAGTACACGTGGCACTCAGCTATTTGTCTAGAGAGCGAGAGGACAGTACCCTGCCCTCCTCCAGTCCTCTTCGTTTTTTTTATTTTGTCCTATTATTCTGTGTTCCTGTAGAGGTGCTGAGCAACAGATAACCATGCATACAGGTAGCCATGCCTGCGTAAAAGTCAGGAAGGGTAGCATTGTTGTAGATCAAACATTCACTTATATAATATATGTATGATACATATAAATAATATAATACATATATATATTTATATATTTATATAACGGCAGCTCTTACGTGAAAACTTAGCTATTACACGACAACCAAAGCATATTGCAATTCACATTAATGGCATGTTTCAAATATCCAACAAATATCAATTTAAGTCATAACATTTTTAATTTGTTCTAGTTTACACGAAATGAAACATCATGCGTTTCTATACAAATAATGAAATATAAGAATTAAAAAGTTAAAAAAATAAAATTTTTCCTAATTATATAAAAACATATAATATACTACTCGTATTCCAATTAATATAAAAAAATTCCCCCAGTGTATCCCAAAAGAAATGGCCCATCCACACAAACAGAAGTGATTTCCAAACACAAGGGACTTTTCAGTCACACTATAATGTTTCATATCGACGGCTGATGCCTTTGTAGTTTGCGATGGGACTCGGACGCCTTAATTTTCGAAAACCAAGACTGACACCTTAAGTGATGGCTATGCTGCGAGTGACAACAAATTACGAGCAGCGTAGCCCATTATTAAGCGTATGATCCTTGAATTTCGAAAGCATAGCCCGTCTAACGACATTCAAATGAGAAGCTTCTTTAATCCAAGGATAGCCCATCGACGGTTGTTCTACCACATCAACCTCTTCATATGTAATTCATCTCATATACATAACTATATACATATTGTGGCTACACTGCCATGTGCCAAGTGCCAAGTGCCAAGCCAATGGCATGCTCTCACTCTATTATTTTTTTAAATCACATAAAATTAATTGATGTATTATCCCACTAAATTAATATATGAGCAATATAAAGTACAAATACATGTATCTTGTTTTCTGTTATACACGGTACGAAATATGAACACATCCAATTGTAGTGTACAAAATATATCATTGATAAGCAGCAGCAAGAAGGTAAAAAAATAAAAAATAAATAAAAAATTGTTCCGTTCCGTCCAAGCCTAAACATTGTACCAAACAATAGACATAACAGGGGTAAGTTAGTCATTTTAATCTTTTGGTTCCACTCCGTCCTGTGCGTACCAAACGCAGAACAGAACAACTCTCCCGTTCTGTCCTACGCATACCAAACATAACATGGAATCACTATTCCGTCCTGTCCTGTTCCGTTCCGTCTGCGTACCAAACGGTACCCCAGTGATAACAAATTATTAGCAGCGTAGCCCATTATTAAGTGTATGATCCTTGAATTTCGAAAGCATAGCCCATCTAATGATATTCAAATGAGAAGCTTCTTTAATCCGTGGATAATTCTGTTTTACTATCCTCCTTTCTTTTCTTGTGAAATTGTGTTTAATTACTACTCGTTTTAGCAAAGCAGATTATAGAGTTGTATAATAGATTTTTAAGTGAGCTTTAATGTGTTAAGACACTATGCATTGGCACATGTATTCAGCACAACAATCATGCGTGCCTCACGGGTTAAACCAAAATATGCTATTTTTATATTTGACTTGAGTACTTGTTTATACGTGAAGAGGCGTATTAAAATGTGAAGTATTATTTCACATATATCTAGAAAAATTACTTCCAAGTTATGAATATTTCTAAATTTGAATGAAACTTACTTACGCAAGTTCTACACTTCTGATTTTTATTTACTAATTAATTTTAGGATTTCGAAGGGTGGGTCGTGGGGAGTAGTTGGGGTTTCGGAGGTTCAGATGGTGTCAAGGTGCGAGAGTGAGACACGTAAGAGAGAGAAAATAACACGTAAGAAGTAGAAAATTAATATATATTTTTTTAATTTTAAGGTTATTTAGCTAAAGGTAAATAAAATCTTTATTAATTAGTCATAAATCAATACTCAATTTTCTTTCATGACAAAATCAATCAAATATTTATAATAATTATTCATAGGTCAATAAAGCATTTCACATGAGTTTAAGCTAATTAGAAAATAATTATTATATCCTTACACTCTTCTTTCTTGACTTTATTTCTTTTTTTATTTTCTCCCTCTTATATTGTTATCTACTCCCTATCAAAACTCGTTGCTCAGCTCCAAAATCCATTGAGTTTGAGGATTAAATCACCAACAACGACACGGATTTTGGGATTAATTCACCCGCAACGACATTGGGGTTGTAAACAGCAGCTTGAATATAGGGATTGATTTACTAACAACAACGTGTGACTTCCCCAAATGTCAAAAATACAGATGATGATCTAATCATTATTAAAGAGTAGAGGATTTAAGCACTAGGGTTGCATATTTTTTTAAATTGTAGAGCAATCATTAAGGATTTTATTGAGTTTTTAGTAATTTGAAGAAAAAATTTTAAAATAACACGTGGCCTTATCAGGTGTTGCCGCGCGTCGTTTACATCTTCTAGTGGCTGACCCTGCTTTTCTTTCCTCTTTCTCCCTCCCCCGTTACCCCATTCTCGTTTTAAATTTTTTTAACATAGTGGGACCCGCCCCCACTATTCATCTTCAACCTCCCGCTTCCCAGCAGCAACCCTCCTTATTTCCTCCTCTTTCTCCCTTCCCCCTTCCTTCTTCGAATCCACCACACCTCCTCTATCTTCCCTCCATAACCACCGTGTCCAGACTGTGATCTTCGACTCCCACCCCCCATCTATCCCGCCCTACGTAACTGCATCCCAAGACACCTCAGCAGCCACTGCAATCCCTTCATCTCCATTTTTCTGAAAATTAGGCGGGTGCTTTCAATTGTGGACCGATGGCGAGGGTAAGAGATTAAAAAATATGGTCTGAACAAAAAAATCACTGTCTGAACAAAAAAAATAGAGTGATGGAAGGAGATTATCAAATAGTAATGTTATATAAACTAACTTTTAAATTAAATTGGCATATTATATAATGTGTGACTAATAGAAAATAAGCACCATATCATCTTATTAGCGTTTTTTTTTTTTTCTCATCAAGTTAGACGTTTTCCACTTACAATGTAGAGGAAAACTTGTTTGGGGCGTAACATGCCACTAGAGTGGCGCTAGCAACCACTTAGTTGTCATGTGGTAAGCTATGATTATAATGTTGTAACCTTAATTGGACTTAACTAATTATCAAGGATAAATACAATGAGATAATAAGTATTAATAAGAGTTATTATGAAAAATAGAACACTACCCGTATTTTGAGAAAACACGGCAAACCACATTCATGTTTTGAACGTGGATACAACGGTTGCGGCTGTATGCTTCTTGATTAACGTCTGAGGTTGCACTGTTGAATCAAGCGGGCTGGCTTCCCATGATGGGTGGGAGTTGGTTATGGTTGTGTACATAAAAGAAAGCGTCTATGCTCACATGAAAAATACATTCTACGTTATGGGTCTATCACCATTAGAACATAAAGGATCATAGTGAGTAGAAGATCGTTCCTTTTGTTAGTGCCCAGTTGGCCTTGACCGCAGTGAGATGGATGATGATCCAATATGGTATTGTCCTCTTTTCCGCAATAGTCATGTAGCAGGCTATGGTGAGAAACTGTTATTTCTTTCTTTTACAACTATTTTATTTGGGGTCAAATTGATAGCCAAATTCTTTTTCAGATGCATGCGCATATGTTTTGTGATTTAGGGTTCTTGTTAACCATAAAGTTTCCAACATATAATTTTTACCATATATTTCATTAATTTCTCAAAGTTAATATTCCTCCCATTTATGCTTCAGCTGTAGAGTAGCCCTTGTCCCTCACTCTGTGTTTCCCAGTTTTATGTCGAGGGGCAAAGTAGACCTAAACCAAAGAAATTAATTGATGAAGAAGCAAAACTGGGTTTTCCCCAGAGATGTGTAAGTAAAACAAATTTCACAGAAAAGGAAAGAGAAAAAAGAAAGGAAGGAAAAGGCGTTGTGAGGTTTTACATAGTAAAAGAAAGCTTATTAATTTATGTACAAGAGTTGTAGAAGCCTAGCAGGTGCCACAAGCCCTAGCCCTAGCAATCTCATTTTTCAACCCCACGTGCTATACAAACGCTACGCAGATGTACACAAGCGTCCGCCAAAACCATATCATGCAAGGACATGCCATCTCCTAACTATACAATCACCAGAGAGCAAAAACCAACACAAAAGTATAATTGGACACATTGGCGCATGTGAGAGGCTCTTTTATTATCACGGCGCTACTGCGCTTCTAAGTATTTTTTATTTATTTATGTTTTTTTACCTTCGATTTTGAGTCCTGTCTTATTTGTTTTGTTTTTTTACAAATGTATTTGTCTTATTTTGTGTGCGCTTGGCACGTGATTGTCATCATGGAAAAAGAAAATAATTAAAACTGAATGAACAATGTATATGCAACTGATCAAGACTAGTTTAATTTTCTGGTTTGAATATTATGTGTTTAGAAGTGTAAATTTGGATTTCAAAATGATTTTTCTGTTCAAATTTTTGTTTCTGTGATTTTGGGGGGGGGGGGTTTTGAAATTTCGTTTATATTAGAAAGAATTATAATTCTTAAAAACCGTTCTGCTTACAACATACTCTTTTGCAAAATTAGGAATCGAACACAAATATGAACATCAACTCCTTATATAGAAGTCTGCTACGAAAATTAATTACTCATGCCAACCTTTTTATTCTCATTTCCCTCTCCATGGTCGAATCCCGCGTCCACATGTCCTTATTTCGTTGACACAAAATGTCACGTGACAGTATAATCGTGTTATGCAAGTTATTTTCCTGAACCGGCCACTATGCAACATAATTTCATTATAGAACTTTTGTTCTTGTTATATTTGACCATTAAATTTAATCTGGTAATCCAAGAACAATTCAAGTACATTCTCTCCTTTTAATATCGCTTGTATTAAAACTCAATACGAGATCTAAAATACATTTAAGACAGGTTTGTGCCACGGGTTGAAACTCAACCCCAACCCAACCGACGCCTATTAAAAGTCATCGACGATGTCTTCAATGTAAATATCCAAGTGTAACACCAAGAAAATTTCAACTAGACAAACAACCACTATGAGCTTACAAAGTTTAGTAAGCTCTAACGTTCTCATCAAGAGCATGAGCTATCACTTTGCCTAAATAAATAAAGAAACACAGTATGGAAACCCAAAAAGAAAGGAACTAACAATATCAATGAGGCATGTAATGGCAAATGTTATACAGAAGTACAAGATTCATATAATCTACTAGGAAACACAAAAATGGCCTTGGTCATTCAGTAATTTAGTCAAAATACACACTACAGAAAGTTTGAGCCTTCATATGGCTACTGGAAATTTCCATACCAACAAAACAATTTTCATTTTTCCACGAATATTGTGATGCATGACGTATGCGAAAAACCAAACATACCATAACTAGAGCAAATATGTAATCAAAACTAGTTTTCGACAACCAAAAACGACAATCCTACAACAAGCACAACATAAAAGTGTCAATGACAATCCACTTTCCTCCCTCTTACCCTTCTTGCCCTTCCACGAGAAAGAAGGCATTCCTTTTTTTCTTTTCGAATTAGAACTTGGGAGAAACTTATATGCAAATGCAACCGAAACTTCTACGAGCTAATGTCCTAACTATTAAATAAAATTATTAAGTGCTTTTGGTTATGCTTCTCCATTAAAAACTTCTATTTACGAGCATTTTTTGCAAGCGGCACTTTTATAAAAAGAACAATTTGTTGTTTGGCAAGCAACCAAAAAGATTCTATTACACTATACAAATACAAGTACTTTTGATGCTAAGTAGAATGTTGGGCAACCAAATGAAGAAAGGATTTAAGTAATGATAAACTAAGGATATTATTTTCTCAAGATTATGTAGTGGCGCCCAGCTTTCTGTTTAGAGAGAGAGAGAGTGAGAGAGTGAGAGAGAGTGTGTAGTACCTCCCTGGCCAGAGAGAGAGAGAGAGAAAGAGTGTGTACAGTACCTCCCTACCCTCCTCCAGTACTCTTGGTCCTTTTATTTTGTCCTGTTATTTTTTTGCCTGTGTTTTTGTAGGGGTGCCGAGCAACAAATAACCATGCATACCGGTAGCCATACCTGCGTAAAAGTCAGGAATCAAATATTCACTTATATAATATATGTATGATATATATATATATATATATATATATATATATATATATATATATATATATATATATAACGGGGGCTCTTACACAAAAACCTTGCTAAAGACATTTTAACAACAAAATAAAAACAAAAATAAAATATCAGACATCGATGACACGCGTAAAAAATTGATTGGCTCTCAGTGAGCCCATGGACAGCTGTTACTATTCTGTACATCCACGTGTGAATTGACTCTTTAAATTTTATTAAAAATTCATAATATGTAAAATTTATGTGCAAAAAATGTGAAAAAAAATACGAACACTCGTGCCGTATTCTGTAAGCTTTGATGATGATTACATTGTCGTTTGCGATTTTATAACTGTAAAGACCTTCGTGAACAATGTTTTAAGGGGTGGTTAAAATGTGCAAATATTCAACATTAATAATATTTTTTTGATGAACTCAAAATATTTAAAATGCCTGATAATTAGTGTACAAGCGTGAAAAAAAATCACGGGTCAATTGATGTTTTCTTTAAAGATGCTCTCATACGTTGTTTTGGAAAGAGGCCAACTTTCGGCCACGTGATTGGATGGTTGGGCTGGGGCCCATGTTCGAGGGTTTAGGGTGGGCTAAGGCTAATGGGACCAAGGCCTTTACAAATTGCTAAAGATTGGCCCAGCCAACTCTAGCTCTGTGTTTGCTTTCGAGCGTTGTCTAAAAAAATTTCTTCACTGGACAGTGCAAGCCACATTTTGTGATTACGTGCTTAAGAAAATATTTAATAAAAAGGTGACTTTACTCTTTTCAAATTTATTTTTTTTAACTTAAATTTTATATAATATTTTTTTTCTTAAGTAAAGTCTACTAAGTACTAAACGGGTATACCTATAATAGTTTATTTATTTAAATGGTTACTTATAACCGTAATCGGAAATTTTAAATGGATAAATAACCACAGTTACCCATAATCGTAAGTATTTTGCCCATCCCTACTGATTAGGCTCCATCTAAGCATATTTTGTATTTTTCAGATATCTATAATGCACCTAATTACTTGTTTGCTGTCTACAATTTTTTAAACTATGAGCTGAAAAAATTTACCTGTGTTAACAAATATTTTACTTATTGTTTATCAAAAAAAAATATACCTATTGTTTATTTTACTAAAATATTTTTTATTTGACGAAAATAATTTACCTTTTGTTTTATTTACAAAAATAATTTACTCAAAATATAGATAAACTATTTACACAAATATAATAATCTTAAGGGTAAATGACAAAAAATTACCTTAACTATTGGTCTGACGACACTTTCATACCTCATCTTTTAAAAATGATAATGTCATACCTCATCTTATGAATTTGTGCTAATGTCAGACCTTTGTTACTTTTTCTGTTAAATGCTGACATGGCTAGATACGGGACCCACTCACTAATCCAACTAGAGTAAAAAATAATAAAATATATTTTTAATAATTAAATATTCAAAAATAAAAAAATTTAAAATTTAAAAAACTTAAACAAATAAAAAAATGCCTAGGGATGCGGGCCTTCCTTTCTTCCTCCAGCACCAACCCTTCTCTTTATCTTATCCCCACCTCTCTCCCACTCTAACTCCCTTTTCTCTTTGCAACCACCGGTGCTAAGGAGGAGAGCAGTGGAGAGAGGGAGGAGAAGAAGGGTCTGAAGGCGAAGAGAGCGAAGGTGGGAAGGAGATGAGGGTTTTGACGACCGATCGGAGGAGCAAATCGAGAGGTCGAGAGGAGGAGAGAGGTCGGAGGAGGTGTGGGGTCGACACCGAATCAAACGGAGGAGAGAGGTCAGAAGAGGGACTGGGTGGAGATAAGGTAGGAGGGTGATGGGTGTGTAGGAGGGGAAGGGGAGTTGGGTGTGGGTTTGGTGTTTTTTATTTTTTTATTCTTTGGTGTGGGATCTGGGTGTGGGCTTGGTTTTTTTGGTTTCTTCAGTGGGGTGGTGAAGATGGAGGAAGAAAGGCAGCAGTGGGGTGGTGAAGGAAGGTTAGGTATGGAAGGACTAGGGGAGGGATGGGTCGAGTTGGGCGGTGGTGGTGAGGTATGAAAGTGTTGTCAGACCAATAGTTGAGGTAGTTTTTCGTAATTTACCCTAATCTTAACTACATTAATAAAACCGTCTTTGTCAACCCAAAGAGGGTAAAAAGAAATTTTGTCTTCTACCACAATACAAAATCATGGGCAGTAAAGTAAAATCACACAAACTAAATTATACAGTTTTTTTTCAAAGCCTCATCCAAAGGTGATCCTAACATCCTCTAATTTTGAATATATATATATATATATATATATATATAACTTCTTTCTTTAATCCACATTCTTTTTTTTCTCGCTTTCTCATTCCCATTTTAAAATAAAAATAAAAATTAGTTTCACACACAAAAGTGGAGCATATGCTAGAAATAATAACGACAACAACATTACTTTCTCATTGACCACAAAAAAGGTTATTCACTCTCATTGAAATAAAAAATAAAATGTTATTCATCCACTTTGTCGGTGCATAAAATGATAACATTATGTGCATGCGACAATCTTTTTGTTGCACGCAATATTCTTCGTTTATGATTTTTATTGCATTTTATTATTTTTGAGATTTTATTTATTTACGAATGCATCCATCTTGTAGGTGATGGATAGAACTTCAAAAAGGATTAAAAAAATCACCCCAGACGAATGACAACTTACAATAACATAAACAAAGAACATAGCGGTTGCAAGCTATATGCTGTCACATGCTTTTGAAAGAAAGTTTCACAGTAATGGAAAGAGAGAAAAGTTTGAGAAAGGCGTGCTGAATGTTTTCTATTCTCAAATTGACTGCTACCTTTTTCATGTTTTAAAATTGATGCTTGATGATCCGCTCATGCTTTTGAGAACTTCACTACAAAATGTATACAAGGATATCACGATTGATTTTTTTATTTGTTCGTTAAGTCAGGAAACAATCTGCACTCTGGATCTCAACATGTAACGATCAGATTATTCCTTTTGAGTTTTTAGTTCAAGAGATACTGTAAACTCAGACACGAATCAAGCAAAATTATCAAACATAATTAACAAATTAGGTTTGGATTAAGATCGATAGAACCAAACCTTATCTTCAACAACCGCACGTGTAACCCTCACGATTAGTTCCTAGCCACTTCACAACCAATGCCAACGTCCTTAAATAAAATAAAATAAAAATAGATCAGTAGGTAAAGGAGAAAAGACAAATTTTAGAAATATAATTTTTATAAGAGCAATTCTAACGTGTGAAGACTCTCCTTGACAATAGGCAATTCAATCATCTCCAGTGAATAGTAACTGACTTTAATAAACAGTAATTACTTTTTACATCTCTATTCCTAAATTGAATAGCCATGACAATAGGAAATAAAATATCAGTATATTTTATGTTCTAAAATAATAAAAAAGAATTTTATTTTTAATTTCGGATATGATTTTTAACTGATCTCGTCACGTCTACATGTCATTATTCGAAAGTACAATTTTTGTGGATAGATTTCGATAAGATTTTTAACCAATTTTATCATGCGTTGTGTCATTCCATGTTTAGAATTGTGACGCGTGTCCCCCCAAAACATTTTTGTTTATCTTATTTTTTAATTTTTAAAACGGAAAACTCTAGACCGTTTATTTGGAAATCAAATGGTCCAGATTCAACTGCTACTTAGTGGGCTGCAACGCGGACCCCCCGCCTGAAATCTTGTTGGTAACGCACACCCCACGTGTGCATGTTATGCACGTGCCTGACACAAAATTTTTATAACGTGGCTGACGTCATACTGACATCAACCTTGCATCACTTCCCCTCGGGCGCTCGGGTCTTAGACTTGTGCCTAAGCTCTCCCACATACTCCCCCTCAGCCCAATTGCCCGAATGGGCTGACACCACTTTGGGAGGGGATTGGATTGCAAATGGAGCCTATCCACAGGGCAAAAGAGCATGTTGGACTTGGAAGTGCTCTAACAACTGATTTTTTTTTTCGACAACTCATTAGTTTGGTATTTCATCTATTTCTCTGGTCATTAAAGTATCCTTGTCATCCACTTGGTTAAACAATCATTTATTATGAGGATGTGACATTTTTGTGAGACTCACAAAATGAATTGTGTTGTAAATGACGCTTTATACAATAACGAAAAATAATTATATTTATGCAATCTGACGAAGGTATGATTCCTACCGACCTTCTCCCAGCTAACAACTAACAATTAATCCACTAACGTTATTGTTTGTAAAAAAAAAAAAAATTCTGTTAAAGCAGCGTTTGAAACGAGCCCGCTATAGTAGTAAAACAGGCATGCGCAGCACTAGCTTTTGATAACGCGATCTGTGTAGTGGAGAGCATATCATGGGCATTGTATGATTTCTGTGAAAGGTACCCAACTTAAGTTTGACTATTTAAAAAAAAAAAAAAGCAAAGGTGAAGTTTTCTGGAGGCTCCCAAATCTTCACTTTTTCAATGCAACAAAAGAAAAAAAAAAAAAAAAAGAATTATTTTTTTTTTAAAGAATTTGGAATTAAGACATTACAGATCACCGAAGGAGAAGAAGGTGGAAGCGTCATTTTGGGAGAGCGTGATTTCTCGGGACATTGAATTTCGTTGGGTGGGTCCTGTAAGAAAAGATAGTCAATACGAACTCGTAACTTTTTACTTTGCGTGATTCGTTACTGTACAAAAGATTTATGAATAATTTAAGATTTGAAAGAATGAAATTTGAGAGAGTAGTTGTTTTTGTTCTTCACATGAAACGGACCAAATAAAAGCGCACAAACTTGATGTCAAAGGCAAAATCGGAAAGCTCATTGTTTGGGCTAGTAGTCTTATTGAAATGGTTTGATGTTGAGCTTGTCCTAACCATTAAATAAAATTATTAAGCGTTTTTGGTTATGCTTCTTCATAAAACGCTTTTACTTATGAACGTTTTTTTGTAAGTAGCACTTTTATAAAAAGAACAATTTGTTGTTTGCAAGCAACCAAATAGATGCTATTACACTATACAAATACAAGTGCTTTTGATGCTAAGTAGAATGTTGGACTCTTAGTACTACGGTCTAATGATATTCCTCTTCACTTGTAAGTGAGAGGTCGTAGGTTCGATTCTCACCAAAGGCTAATTTGAATCACAATATTATTAGCTCATTGTGAGGCTAAATACATCCCTCCTCTTTAATGTAGATAATATCGATTATTAAAGAAAATGAAAAAAAGATTTAAGTAATGATAAACTAAGGATATTATTTTCTCAAGATTTATTGCATTTGTTATTTTGACCGGGTCAGATAATTTGACCTGGTCAAAAGGGACAGACTCGTACCAATGGTCATCCATCCAGCTCATTTGCTAACTCGTCACCCAAACATTCCTGCCAACTGGGGGAGTAATGCAGGTCACGCACGCGTCCTTATATGTGGTGTTTGCGTGAATTTGACCGTTAGTGGCGAGCTGACTCCCCTTATCGGAATTTACCGTACTCCTCCTCTCACCAGCATGGCGGCAAAAGAAAGTGTTTGGTTGGGGTCTTTCCTGCGGAGCAAAACTCAACGCGGGGTCTCTTCATATCCTACGGAGTTGTCGTAGGACGAAGAATCGGTAGATCGCGTTATACATGGAGGGGAGGAAGAAATGCTAATTGCTTATGCTAATAACTCACATCTTTACTCGACGTCGTATTGTCTAGTGATGGTGTTTAAAGGATGATGATGCCCCGAATGGCGGTAAAGGCGGAGAATAAGTTAGTGTTGGATCCGACGGCCCACATCACCCAGACACTCGTTTATATTCACAGCCTTATAAAACCCAAAATCTTCTCAGTCGCTCCTCTCACGCACTCCAGCTCTCTTTTAAGGTTCTTGCGGCTCTGTGTTTTCTGGTTTGCTACAATCTGCATCGATCAAGATGGTTAGAACTTCGAACCCAACACATAAATATTTTGTTTTTCATATATTTTCAACCAATTTTTCTGATCGGAATCCGTATTTTCGTTCGGCTCACAGATTTATCCCCAGTTTCCCATATCGCCTGTTCTTTTTTAAACTGGTTTAATGTGTTGAATGTCACTGATGAGCGATTTTTTGAATTGGGTCGTTCTGTTTTTGTTAAATTAATTGGGAAAGATAATGGTTTGTGAGAAAATGGATTGATTAGTAGTGGATTTTGATGGCTGGTTGTAAACAGGTGCTTCAGAACGATATCGATTTGCTTCACCCACCAGCTGAGCTCGAAAAGAGGAAGCACAAGCTCAAGAGGCTTGTGCAGACGCCCAACTCTTTTTTCATGGTAACTAATAGTACGTAATTATCGATTTGACGTTTGCGTTTTCGTATAATTTTTGTTTTCTTTGGTGAAGATTGTTAATTTTGATTGTTTTAAATGCGCCCAGGATGTTAAGTGCCAAGGATGCTTCAGCATGTAAGTAATGATGCCTATTTCGATATCTTCCTGTACTCGTTGAGATGATTTTGTTGAAGTAGTTTCTATATATGATTTAAATTTGAGTGTAAGTGTAACGAAGTGAAAATCATTTGCGCAGAACAACCGTGTTCAGTCACTCGCAAACAGTTGTGGTGTGTGGGAACTGCCAGACAGTGTTGTGCCAGCCTACTGGAGGCTGAGCCAGGCTCACCGAGGGTTGCTCTTTCAGAAGAAAGGGGGACTGATGCTCGTGCTTTGATCGCATTTACATGTATTCGGCAAATTGCAGAAGAGCTTTGTGAGGGTGATTTAAGGTTGAAATATTGGTTCTCGTTTTTGCCTTTGCTTTTTTCTTTGCAGTCTTTTGAATATGTAATATTTGTTAGGGCAGCGGTCTGGAACTTTACCATGAGAGTGTAGTGTTATGAATATTTAGTTAATTTGGGTGGTTACATTACCTCTTGCACTTCTTATGGATTGTTTGAAGTGTTCATATGCCTGCCCTTTTAAGTTCCACTTACAGATTATCAGTGATCAATTTCTCTGTCATGGAAATGTTATAGCTGCTACTTTTGTTCATCGATGCACCAAATTGTTTTCAATGTATATTGTGTGTTGATATGCAAATGCTTTGCAAGTGATTTGGCCTCGAATGTTGGGCTTCACATTGTTTTATTTAGGGCTGGTTTGGTATTGCTGTGCTTTGAAAAAAAGCTGATTCTGCTGTGCTGTGAGAATAAGCGGCTGTGAAATAAAGCAGTAGAGTGTTTAGTAAACTTTTTTGTAAAAGTGCTTTTGAAAAAAAAAAAACAGTATTATAGTGTTTGGTAAACTTTTATGTAAAGCAAATGTGAAAAAAAACCGATTTTTCAAAGCTGGGTTTTGCAGCTTCTTGTTTTTGGCTTTTTTTCACCCAAAACTGTGAAAAAAAGCTGAAGCTGAATGTTTACCAAACACAAAAACAACTACCAGCTTTTTTTGATACAAACTTTTTTCAGAATCACCTCAGTACCAAACCAGGTCTTAGTCGGAGGGCTGAATACCGAATCACTGATTCAGCTTGTGCTCCCATATCTATCTTTATTTAAGGGAGTAAGGCTTTTAGTTTGCATACAGGGAGCTTTTGTAGTTGAATCTGGAATTTCCCTTATGTAGCGATAACCCTTTGGTATTACGAGCGAGTGTTGTGATGATTAGAATTAGATCATGTGTTGTAGTTGAGTGCATCTGAGTTTTGTAGATTTCATTCTCCCTCTGCACGCCGATATTTTAAGCTGTTCTGTACGTAGTGTTTGGTGCTGATTAATGTTGTGTGTTGTCATTTTCGTCTATCCTTACATACTGCACTTGCGATCCTTGTTACTTGGGCAAGTACCGGAATAAACCTTGCAACCTTTGTGTAGGAATGTCTCTCAAATTGCATTGGATTGGCATCTTGTTCTTGATGAATTCAGGTTTTCTGTTTCTGTTAAAGAGCTTTGAGATTTACCGGCAACCGCGACACAATATTTTGTTTGCAGATTTTATGGTTTCGTTGCGACACAATCCTTCCTGCATGTAACTAAACATTTGCCGGATATGCGTGCTTGCCTACTTGCTGGTGGATTTTAGATCTCTTCGTAAATTTAGAGTAATTTAGTACATCGTTGTACCAAAAAAGGAATGTCCTTCCATTCAATCAATCTCTCTCGTTGTTTTATTTTATGCAAACGAACTACCGATTTTGATCTAAAAATCTAAATTGTACGGAGCGAATTGTTTTGCCTGACTAAGCTTCAGCTGGTTTTTACTGTTTATTCGCTATGATCTATCAGTGCTATGATTGTCGCGAAAGGTAAATGTTATTGCCATTTCAAAAGATTTTCTGCACTTCTCCAACATGAAAAATGGAACTCCGAAAGGATCATTCTACATTTCTCTTACATAAAAATCATAAACTACTAAAAGATCATTTTGCATTTCATTTGAGAGTCGGGAGGAAAAATGCATTATTTCTTTATTAAGAAAATGACAAAGAATTGCAATGATTTAAACATAAATTACTTATAATGACTTCTCCAGAGCATTAATACTCATTTTCTAATGACGTGTTTGATAACTATTTCGTTTTTCATCTTTTTAAAAACTAAAAACTGCTTTCTTGAATTTCAAAATTTTTAGCTTTAGTTTTTAATTTTTGTTTTATTTATGCGCTTCAAGAACTTATTGGTGCATTGGTGGGTATGTTGAGGCTCGGTGTTTTTTGGGTTTTCAAATTCAATACAAAATTAGGTTATCCATTATGTGGTTTAGCAGAATTTTTTCTCCTTTAATGTAAATATATAGTTGTAGTAGAAAAATAAAAAAAAAGTGGTTGATGCCGCGAAGGTGACTATCCTTCCCGCTGAAACATATTTGCCCTTTCTCAAAGTCTAAAGGGAGAGTGGTGTTCCCTACAGGAAGCCAAAGTTCACAACTTTACAAATTTCTTCGTTTTCAGTTTTCGATGGCATACTTAGATTGCTGCCAAAGAACGTTGTAGTCTGCAAATCTCGCCACTCAATTAACAACCACCGCCGTGGCAACCTTTTCACGATGTGGGTTCGCCGCCCAACTGGTCCCACAACACTTCACCTTCCACCCAGAGCTTCCCAGCTCAGAGTTCGATTCTCACGCATACGGCGCCGTTCTCCAGCACTGTCTGTGAAACGGCTATTCAACTTCCGCAGTGGGCCTTCATTGCGAGATTTTGAAAAAAAGGCGGCTGCTTGGACTTGTTTACTGAACATTCTTCTCAATATATATATGTCAAAGTGGGTATGCTCGTTGATGCTGCTAACCTGTTTGATGAAATGTGCGAGATAAATGTTATTTCGTTCGTTATTTTGTTAAGTCGATGTCGCTAGAGATGTTTTGTTGATATTGTTTGTAAGGATATGGTTGTTTGGACTGGGATGGTAGCATGTTATGCCGAGAATGGTTGTTCTGAAGAAGCACTCAAACTCTTCTCTCGAATGAGGGTGATTGGATTCAGGCCAAATAATTATAGTTTTACGGGTACGCTTAAGGCTTGTGTGGATTAGAGGCCTTAAATGGAGGGAAGAGTGTCCATTGGCGTGTAATAAAATCATTTTATGAAGGGGATCTGTATTTGAGTACAGCATTGCTTGATATGTGCACCAAGTTTGGAGATATTCAGGAGGCTCGGCAAGTATTTCAAGTGATACCCAAAAATGATGCGGTTGCTTGGAGCCTCATGGTTTCACGGTTTACTTAGAGTGACCGCTGCAAAGAGGCTCTGGACTTGTTTTGTTAGATGAGGCCAGCATTTGTTGTTCCCAACCATTTTACATATGCTAGCATGCTGCAAGCTTGTGCAACTATGGAGCATTTAGTTTTCGGGAAGCAAATCCATTGCCATGTAACCAAGGTTGGTATTGATTCTGTTGTCTATGTTTCAAATGCCCTCATGGGTGTCTATGCTAAATGTGGAAAGATAGAGGGCTCTATGGACTTATTTGTGGAGATTGGGATCGCCAAATAGAAATTATGTATCTTGGAACACGATGATTGTTTACGCCCAGTTAGGTGATGGCGAGAAGGCGTTGTTGTTATTTCAAGATATGCTTAGATGCCAAGTCGAGGCAACAGAAGTGACGTACTCTAGTGCTCTCCGTGCTTCTTCTGGCTTAGCAGCGTTGGAGCCAGGAGTTCAGATACATTCTGTAACTGTCAAAACCATATATGACAAGGATACTAGTGGGTAATTCATTGATAGACATGCATGCCAAATGTGGGAACATTAAAGATGCTGGCCTGGTGTTTGATAAGTTGAAGCAACGAGATTAGGTTTCATGGAATACCATGATCTCGGGATATTCTATACATCGCCTTGGCCTTGGGACTCTAATTTTTTTTTAAATGATGCAGGAAACAAATTGCAAATCAAACAAGTTAATTTTTTGTTAGTGTCCTGTCAGCATGTAGCAATGCAGGAGTGTTAGATCAATGACAAGCTTATTTTGACTCTCTGGTACATGACTATAATGTTGAACCATGCATAGAGCACTACACTTGTATGGTCGGGCTTTTAGGGAGGCTGCGAAGTTGATTCAGGAAATCCCATGTGAACCTAGTATTATAGTGTGGCGTGCTTTGCTTGGAGCTTGTGTTCTCCATAATGATATCGAACTTGGAAGGACGGCTGCCAAGCATGTTCTTGAAATGGATCCTCAGGATGAGGCAACCCATGTGTTATTGTCAAACATATATGCCACCATGAAGAGATGGAATAATGTAGCGTATGTTATCAAAAACATGAAAAGGAAAGGAGTAAAGAAGGAACCTGGCCTAAGTTAGATTGAGAACCAGGACACAGTTCATTAATTCACTGTGGGCGATACTTCACATCCTGATATGAAACTGATCAAGGGCATGCTGGATTGGTTGAAATTGTGAACCTTGAAGGCAGGACATATTACCAATTGTAATGCCATTTTGCTTGATGTGGCGGACGATGAAAAAAAGTGCCTCTTGTGGGTACACAGCGAAAGATTTGCTCTAGCATTTGGGCTGGATAGAGGACCATCTGCGAGCCCCATTTGTATCATAAAAAGTCTTCGGATATGTATGGATTGCGATGCCACAGTGAAGTTAATATCAAAGGTTGTGCAGCGAGATATTACTGTCAGAGATATCAATTGATTCCATCACTTTCAGGATGGAGTTTGCTCTTGTGGTGATTACTGGTGATTGATCTGCTTTATTTGGATCTATGGTTCCTCGAGGGTTGAACTGAAGAAGTGCCCTTGTCCTCAAGGATTCACTCCCTTCCAGGTAATTACTTAGCCATGACCAAGTATGTGAACAATTTACCCAGTTTTTGCTTTGCTTCACATCTTGTATGTTTTATGCTGCTAATTTATTTTCTTTGCAGTTCTTAATGGCTAGAAATTGACTATTAAAACCTACTGATTCCATTACTTGTGCACATAGGTATTGCCCACTTGTTTAATGCATGTTTTTTCTTGGTCTTAAAGTAATTCTGTATCAAGAAGAAAAAGTTGTGTCAAGTTTAGACCATTGGCTGTATCTTCTACATCCATCAGTCCAAACAAATGCATTACACATTTACACATTCATTAATCATTTCTCTCAAAATGTTTGCAGCCTTTCAGTAGGGATAAACTTTCTAGTTTGGCCGTTGTGATAATCATGATAAAGAAGTTTACATTTCTTTTGCTGATTGGAAAGTGCTGATTGGAAAGTCCCAGCATTTTCCCAATTAAAAGACTCCTACATCAATTGTCTAAATGTGAACTGCAACTCCCACTGAACTTGTTAATTGTTGGTTACATTTTTTATCCCTTTTCATTGTTCTTTTTTTACTTTAGAAACTTTCTTATTCCTATTGTATAGCTTTTTTCTTATTCCTATTGTCTAAAGATGATTACAGATTATATGAATTGTTATTGTGCATCATCTTTTCCCTATCCATGTGGGGATCACACCAGTTTAAAGGAATTGGGAACCTTGATCTTTTAAAATCCGAGTGCATGCACCCATGTGTATCTAGTATTTTACCAAATTATAATTTATACATATGTTGGTATATCTATGACCTGAATCCATATTGAAATTTAATGGTACAACATTGGAGAGGTTATTATATTTTATGTGCTTCCCTTTCAGTTTAAAAAGACTGATGCACAAGCATAATAAAATTGTGAATGCATTGACCTGAAGCGAAAGGATGTATTTTTCATGTTGCGTATTTGCATGTATCCATCAAATATGCGGTATGCATGGATAATGTTAGATTCATGGCAATATGCGGTATCCGTCAAATATCTTCTGCATGTTGTGGACTTGCGTGTCGTATCAAACTTGCTAGTTATTTGTGGAATTAGACGTCGTATCACATCGTAAAATATACTGTATTAGCACACCACCTTTTGAATCGTCTAACATTGCGATTTGAATCATGACATTTTGACTTTGATTCTCATCCTTGTAGATAACATTTTAGGTGGTAGTGGATTGAGAAATCTCATGATGAATTAGGTAAGCATATTTCTAATTGCTCCATGGAAAGATCAGCGTGAACCAAAGGCATATCTCCCTTTCTTCGAATCATCATAAACTGCAAGTGGTTCTTTAGGCTAGGGTGGAAGTTCTACCCTTTGGATCTTCACTTTAGAAAATCATTTGTGACGGCAGGCATCGCCAACTTCTTAGTCTGCTATTAGTATGATGACTACAATAGTTACATAGCCATATCTAAGCCTAGGATAATATCAAATATCCTTCCATTTATTTGCTGCACATATCTTAATGGCTCACTTTTGGGACTCATCATCAGGGATATGACTATATTTATCGGAACTTGGGACTAGTGTTAGTTTAAACATATTAGGATATGACTATACAAACAGAGCCTGGGGCGGCAACTGTGAGTGTAAAAACAGGAATGCACTGTATTACCAGAGCTAGTGACTCATCAGGAGTATGATAAGATATCAACTTATGAAGAAATATATTGAGAATTGGTCTAGAGATCGTTTCTTTATGCTTACAATCCTCAACCATGTGTCAGTTTTTCCCCTTTGTTTTGCAGGAAACACAGTATTGCCTCTTAGCTACATTTTTTTCATTCTCTTGGAATCACTCTGTCAATTGTCTTTGTGTTTCTCCAACTAGTTATAGAAACTTATAGAAAAATTTCTATAACTATTTGCCTTCCATTTGAGGGATTTTAGCTCTGAGAAAGCAACAGTTCATCTCACTGAAAAACAATATAGTTTATTGGTAAGGCTTTGCTTCAAAAGAGAATTGACCATCCAACTACTTATTTCCCACTATCCCTAGGAGTATACAAATTTTTCTAATTTTCCAGTTGGTCGAATTACTATTTGACTTCGTTTTGGGTTTTCCACTGAGACCTTTTGTTATCTCTACCTTCAGATGGTGCACTAGAGGCTGAACATTGTATAACTTTTTTGTCGACGACTTTGAAACAGATTTAATGCCAAACATTTCCTAGAATGGAATCAGCAAGGACAGACTTATGTCTAAGGTTAATATTTTCATTCCTCTTTGGACTCAGTTTTGGACAATTTATGTCACCGAATCTATAAATTAACAGGCTACTTAGCTATGAACTTGCATATTTTTATCTCGCATCTTTACTGTAGCAAAACGAAGGTTTTTAATTGTTCGTCCAATTTCTATAGCATCTTGCTGCAAGCTGAAACTGATTTTACACTCATCTTTTTTCCCAAATTATTTTTGTGGATGATTACTGTTGCCATCTGTTTTTATGCTTTCATTGTTCATGTTGCTGATACTAACTATTAGAAACTTGTTTTGTGCTCGACTTAGATGTATAACTAAAATTTATAGAAGACGTGGAGCTTGATACGTCAGCAGCAATTTGCAAGCGCTGCACAGTGTGTTCCATTGTCGAAGCAAGAGAATATAAGTGGCCTCTGTTTGACAGCGATACTTACGGTTAAGAGCACTCTGATTCTGAGAATGTAGGTGAGGAAGGTGACTTTAGAAAGAAGGCTAAAGAAACTCCCTTTCCGGAGATTGCTTACATCAATTTGCCGATCAGGTTAGAAAGTTGCTCTTGTCAAGCTTTCTAAACTTATAAGTCCGGAATATACTCCGAAGTCCCAAGTCACACAAAGTTTGTCAGAATCTTGTCTTGCCAATGGTGGTTATTTGAGGAGACAAATGAAATTATTCAGAGAGGGATACTTAGATACGATTTTAGGATCAGTTCAAGATCACATATGTAAATCTTGAAGGTGTAAGTTGTAACGATTAGTTGTTCAGGCCTAAATTCAAATTTATTGTACTCCCATTGGATTCGTAGGCTCTAAAGGCCTTTATATCACGATATGTACCCTTAAATTCGATTTTGGTTATCTGTCCCCTAATTTTCCTTCGATGTTTAAGTCGTGCTGCATTACGTAGGAAAATCGTGTTCTTCTCAGAGATTTGAATGCAGGCTGTAACTTGTGAGTGGCATTGATGCTGGTTTTTTTTAGCTCCCATTTTTTGGTGGTTAATAGTGAGTTTTTTCCAACAGAACATGAAAAGATGATATAAATTTATTTCAGTGTTGCTCATGTGGAAAATTCCTTGGGCCATTCTTAAGTTGTACGCCAGCCCATCGGATCAGTCATTGCTTGTAACTAACATTCAGAAGCAGAAGCTCAAAGTAGAAAACACACAACCACAAACTAAGGTCTCATTTAGAAGTACTTTTAAAATGATTAAAAGCGATTTTTGTGAAATATTTTTAGAACCAATATTTAGTAAAAATACAAGTGAATTCTGGAAAAGCACTTTCAACAAAAAACACATAATTGGTGCTTCTTGCAGGAAACACGTGCTTTTGGAACCCTAATTAAGTAAAAATTAAACTATAATAAATGCGATAAAAACTTAACAAAAAATTATGACGGTCATTCAACAATGTATGTTATACATGAACCTTTTCAACCGTTAATGTTACGGTTCACGGTATTTCTGAGAGTATAGAATGTTAACTAACGTTGGAGCCTATGTACGAAAATTCATTCACGGGGGAAGAAATTAAGGCACAGTGTGTCTCGTGGATGAGACACACACACCCACAAGGGCCACAACGTTGGAAGTCTATGAAACCTACCAAACAACAGAATCCTGCCGACGAATTTCGAACGCTCTCATCTCTCATCGGGTCCTGCTAAGGAAGAATATGTTTTTCCAACGTTTGAAGTTTCAAAGCACTCGACTAATGAAAGGACCCTACAGAAAGAAAGAAAAAATAATAATTAAAAACAATAAAAAAAAGAGAAAACATTACACGTCTAACTTTAATCTAGACAAGGTTATATTTTAAAAATCATGAAACTAGAAACATATGAGTGATCGTAGTTGTGACCTAAGTAACTCATTAACCGTCAGATTAGCTTCTCAATAAATATGATTTAGAGGATAATATTAATTTGAAATTTACTGAAGAAGTTGCCAAATATCTTGTAAAAGCGTTGTAAATCTCGCGGAATTGCTTGGATATCTTGTAAAAGCGTTGTAAATCTCGCGGAAAATTCTTTTTTACCACACTTGTTTTATTTGTTTAGGTGAATAATTGCGGACAAAATTATTAGGTGAAGCCACTTGATCGACATGGATAAACACACGCATATACATCATGCATGCAGTGTGCTTAATTAACATGTAATATAAAGATGTGAAACCGGGGCGAATGTGAATGGGGGTACGTCATACGTGCACCCTCTCAGTTTTTTTTAGCAAAAAAAATATATATTGAGAGTACTAATTTCATATCGGAGAAAAAAAATGTATTTTGCATGTGCTTAATAGTTGGGCTAATCTCCGAATTGTAATTGGTTTTATGATAGAACCTCACATTTCTCCATGGTATCAGGGTACCAAACGAACAAACAAAACAAACTAATTAACTACAAATATTATTAATTGAAAAACAAATAAATACTATTGTCGAGACAGCTACAAACTGAAGACAAAATTTTGGTTGACTTATTCTTAATTGAATAACATAAAACAAACTAACCCTAATAAGTATGAAAACGAAAACCTAATTATACGGGTTGGGCCCAAATCATAAACCTAAAAGAAAACTCAAAACAATAAAAAGAACGTAAAAAACAATTATTTTTCAACACCTCCTGTCAAACTCATGGTGGTAAACAACACAAGTTTGCCAACAAGCTGATGCGAATATAAGCTCCATTAGGTGGACAGGCGAGTTGGGTGATTGATTTTTGTTGGTAAACTGAACTGAATTGGATTGAATTGAACTGGACTAAACTGGCGATTTAGACGTTCTAATGTTGAGAGTATAGAAAGAAAGCATATAAGTCCTCTCTATTACTAAGCAGACAAGATTTCCATATCCCAATTACAGAAACAAACTAACAAAAAAAAATATATATCTAAGCAAGTTGAGAATGAATCTTACATTAACTAGAAGAATGACCCTGCATAGGCTTATAAATAAGTTAACATACTCTCCGTATTACCAATTGGTTTTATGGTGAAATCTCAACTTTCTTTACGGTATCAGAGCAAATTGTTCCATGTGTGAAGCCAAATGGTCACACATTTATCACGCCATTCGATTTGTATTATCTACGTATTAAGCTTAAAAATTATTATAATTGAGGAGACATATTAAAAGTATTAATCCCACCTATCGAAAAAAGAAATAACTTTACATGTGTTTAACGAAGATAGAAGCCTGCATCCGTCGATACTTAGTTGTCCCAGTAAACTAACATTTTGGCTTCGCCCTTCATGTGAAGAGTCACCTTTACTACAAAATTAAATGAATAAAAATGAATCTGCATAACATAATTAAACATCATAAACTTATAAGTTACTTTTTCAAAAAAACAAAATCAAAGAAAGATTTTGAACATAATGAGGTTGTCTTATTTGACAATTGACATGTGCACTCATCACTCATCACTCATCACTCATCACTCTTCACTCTTCACTCTTCTTCCACTTGTTTTGGTTCTACATGCACACCTAGCTAGCTATCCTAACCCAGCGTAGCCTAGCCTAGTACCAACACTTTTTTTGTTTTTTGTTCATGTACGTAATAGAAAACTTTTTGTTTCGGTAAATTTACGTAAAGAAAACCCTACGTGTTTTGAAACCTGCAAATCTGCAATGCACACCCCTACAGAACAAAATGTACGTTTATATGGTGAACAAAATAAATGTATAATTCAAATTGGTTCGACCCAGATCAACTGTAGCTAGAAAATTAGGGTTCATAGCTGCAAGATCAAACTCTTGCAAAGAGAAAAAGAAAAGAAAAAGGGTTATTATGTGATTAATCTATATATGTTTGAGGCAGTTGACTATGTAAATATATTTATATATCTCTTTTTCATCTTATATAATATAAATGGAGATGATTGATGATGAGGGCCATGAGGCATATGAGCCATCCTGTCAAGATCTTTTAGTAGTGGAATTACAAGACGAACGATGCATATAAAAAGCTAGTTAGCTCTCTCTCTCTCTCTCCATTGTGAATTTGTGAGTGCATTGTATCATCGATCATCAGGTAGCAAGAAGACTCACGTTCCCATTACTAACTGTTTCACTTTTCATTAATAATCAAACGTCCACGTGACTCAACCATGACAATGCAACCCAATTCGCAAAAGAAATTTCATGGTTATGATAGCCGGTTATAAAATAATGGGATCCAGTAATTAGAGAACAATCAAACGGGGAATCAGTTTAATTAAATATTAAACTAGTCAGGCCAAATGCGGATTAGTAAAAGAAGAAGGTGGTGATGATGGCGGTAATAGAAAATGAGACGAGAGAACACATGTGGAGGGTTTTCCAGGGGCCCACAGGAGAGCCCCCCACGAAGTCCGGCTTTGCACGCGCAGTCAGGGATGGTGGGGACCACAGGAACAGGTCCACGCCTCTGTCCATGCAAAAGAAATAAAAAAATGAAGAAAAGAAATAAAAAAATGAAGCGTGGAATTTTATGGCCCAGGCAGCCCTTGTTTTGTCGGGAATTTCCAAGGCCTATCGCTGTTATCCTGAATCTGCGCGCACCCACACCATAACCAACAGTGGAGCTCTATATCTCTCTCTCATGCATGCGCATTGTTCTTCTTCTCCTCCTCTCAGCTTTCTAGCCCTTCCAAGTTTATTACCCAATAAAACTAAACCTACCATACACGTAACCCAAAAGAACATATATATATATATATATATATATAGAGAGAGAGAGAGAGAGAGAGAGAAGTACTATGCTATGCTGACCAGGGAATTAATCTGTTTGCTACATGCATACATAGGATGGAGTAGAATTCTCTCCCTCCTTATTTTTTTTTTCTTCTTCCCTATTTAAACGGTTATGATTATACGACTCCGTGGAACTGACTCCGTGCCTTGTTCCCCGTGTGTACTCCTTACGAGTTACCAGCTGTAGGCCATTGATTTCCGCCTTAATTTCTTATCCATCTGAATATAGATACGTACCATCCAAAAAAATAAAAAGAATCCTAACAAACATATATATATATATAGGGATGTGCTATCCACACATCCCATTTTACTTTTCACACACCCCTTGATAATTTATGTCCGTTTGATTTTCTTCAATTTATCCGATCCGATGACCGAAAATTAAAAAGATGTGTAAGAAGTAAAATAGGATGTGTGAATATATATATATATATATATATATATATATATGAAAAATACACACACATATAACTTCTTCCAGTTGAAAAGGAGAGATTATATCCAATAGCAGTGTACTTTACATCCCAAGTATTTGAAAATATTAATATATATCAAAGCTAGGTTTGCGTTTTTTAAGTGGAGGGATCTAATGAGTACAGTTTTAGTAAATACCTAGCCAAATTAATGTATGTGGTAAATACACTTGGTGACACTTTGATGCTAAGTCATATTGAAGTACCCAAACCAGGAGGTTAAGCATATCTTTAATATCTTTTGCAATACAAACGGATGTTCTTGACAAAGATTGTGAAATCCCATCCCTGAATTTCACTATTTAAAATTACGTATCGTATTTTGTATTCATTTTCGTAGTTTTGACGCTTTCATATTTACGGCGTATATATTTTTTTCGATAAGTAAAAGAACGGAATTGCCCCTATTGTATTAAACAAAATTGTCGCGGACGTATTTGATCCTCTCATGATTTTCCAGATTTCTTTACATATTCGGATAGTATGTCTCGATACAGACGTGTGATGCAAACGGAGTGTAATTTCGAGTTTTAATGAAGAAGTTATAGACGAGCAAAGACATGGGTGAAATGGTCATTTGATCATTATTTGGAAGGCTCCAGATTTTCTGGAGCAAATATCTGTGAAGCCACGTGTGTGGCTGTAATGGAAAGGAAATGAAAGAAAAGGAGGGGTGCAGACCAATGGGAATGGGGAGCAAAGAGGGAAATGAGGGAACCTGGACCCCCTTTTTGACCCATAACCCGACCCAAGTTTTCCATGGTCTCCGACGCTTTTCATAGCGGTTTTCCGGCGAGTTAAAGCCACTCACCACCTAGAAAACACTCCACAACCCTCCCTCTACCAATTCCACCCCAAAATTGATGAAATTTTGGCCTTGAATTTGTGAAAACTGATTGGTGGGTGCAACGAGTGGGTGGCGGCGATCCACCAAACCTAAAGTTAACCTCGTCAATCACCACTACTAATAGACTCCCCTCAATCTCAGGAACAAAGCCCAAGCAATGGTGGAGGCGTTGGAGCTTGTTTTGAGGTCGAATCAAGGACACCCAATTCAAGGGTTTTCGGCGGATCGAGAGTGTTTTCAAGGGTTTCCCGGCATAATTAGACTTCGGCCCAGGTATGAAAGTTTTTCCCCTTATTGTGCTTTACATTTATGTAAAATTTGGTAATTTTTGGAGTTAGGTGAATTTTCAGGCAAGTCGGGGCGGCACGTGGCTAGTGGGCTGATGATGCCACTTTAAGTTAAATTCAATATCCTAATTTCAATTTGATATCTATTTGATGTGATGTGATTGTTTGAACCTCGTTTCATTAGGGACCGCCACTAGACTATTGTAGCGAACGACTATCTAACCGTTAAATCGTCAGCAAACCTTAATGCGTTTTAGCATGTAATATTTGAGGAGATTAGAAACTGATGGATCAAGAATCCAACGTATGGATCTTGATGAATTGAATTTCTAAATTTGTAAAATCGAACGTGACCACCACTTGATTTTAGTGATGGGCGGAGATTCGACCGTTGTATCGTTGAAAAATTGTAGAATATTGTTCTAGAAAATTAATGAGAATCTTAGGAAGCTGCGGATCGAAAATTTGTGGGCGGATGTTCCACATCGAATTACGTAGGGTTATGGATTTTACCGTTGACTGAGAGTTGACTTTTGGTCAACATGTCTCGAATCGTTTAAAATACTAAAATTAGTACTACTAGAGATTAAGTGAAGGCTGGTGGGCCTACAGTGGTTAGTGAGTGACATTAATAAATGTGATATGGTTATTATCCTGGTTTCGTATTTAATGCCTTTTATGGATATCACTTGATTTTATAAATGTGATTTCTATTGAAATGTGATTCGATTTGTGGATTGGAAATATTTATGAAATGTAACTTGACGTGCATATTTGAAATGTAGTTTGATTTGTATGATTGGTATGATGTGATGAAATGTGAGGGCTAGTAGTGGACCGTTAACCCATTGCCATGGGGTTTATTGCTTCGAAGTTTGTTTCATATCCCATTTCCTTGTTTCATTCCTCACTCCTTTGACTCGTTCTAAATTTAGTACTTGTACTTTGTTTCATTTCGTTAAGCCTTTGTAAATTGAGTAATTTGATTCATGCTTTGTTCTTCGAGCCGTTGATATGTTCCTTAGACTTCTTCTCGGTTCCGTTGAGTGATCCAGAACTGGATTCCGCTAGGGTTCCGTTGAGTGGTCCGGAATCCCTTGTGTTCCGCAGTTCCGTTGAGTAGTCCAGAATCGTATCCTGCATTGGATTCCATTAAGTGGCTCGATACCCATTGTACTTCACGATTCCGTTGAGTGGTACGGAATCGTATTCACTCAGATTCTGTTGAGAGGTCCGGAATCCCTTCTACTCCACGATTTCGTTGAGTGGTCCAAAATTGTATCTAGGTTTGGATTCCGTTGAGTGGTCCAGAATCCCATTTGGTATTTTGGTTCCGTTGAGTGGTCCGAAACCTGATGTGTTGGATTTCGTTGAGTGGTCTGAAATCCCATTCTTCAGAGATGTGGCTTCGGCAGAACCGTGTCGCTGTAGCCTGGCATTTTGGTGCATTGTATATGTTATTGATTGATATGACTATGGATTAGTGTTGGAAAACATACATGTGTGAATGGCATACCCGTGTGCATGGCAAGATGACAATTGTTGTTTGGCTTATGGTTGATGTGTAGTATGGTACTCTATGTTTTTGCTAGAAGTATTTTACGAAAAGTTTAGAGTGTGATGAATGGTGAACTACGAATGACTTGATCCCTATTTAGGATATGTAGGCAGTCTAACAAGGAGGTTAGATGCAGCCATAAAGTATACGAAAATTACTACACAATTCGAATTTTGAGTTGTGCTTTGTCCATATTCCGGAGGCGGGGTATGTTAAGTATGTAGGTACTTAGTGACGTCCGTATGTCAGGATCGGGGCGTGAGAAAGATCCTTAACAAGACCATACTAGATATTAATTACTGTCTACGAAAACTGTTGTTCTACCAAAGTTTATGGATTTTAACCTAAGAAATAATTTTATTTGTTTATTTTAGTTAAATCGTTGAGGTGCATATAACAACGAAGTAGTGCAAACTTACATGGTTTCACCGAGATCTATCTAAACAGGCTGATAGAATTTTTCGTAATCAGTGATTCAATATATATATAAATCAGAACAAAGATGATCATTTCCTTGTATAGAGGATAATGCGTTGAGCTCTCAATATTGTTGTATTATATTTTTGTAGTTTTTTTTTTTTATGGACTTTTGGTTGTATTATACCTAATTCTTGCACATTGTTTTAAAATGAAATTGTAATCATTAGGAAGAAACAAAACTGGTTGTTGTTAAGTACTAAATCATGGTATTATTAAATATAGATGCACTTGCTGCCTTGCACAATATGAGGGATCCCGTAGAAAAAATAGGACTTGGGGTTGGTCGAAATTTTTCAGTGCGTGTAGACATAATTACACGTCCGTTGCATATATTTTATTTGGATACAAACATTAATAGTGGGGATATAATGATAACCCGTTACTCGCTAATTAGCTTCATGGTCCAACATGATTTGATGAGATATATAGTCATATTCTCTTGGTTCTTTGGTGATCCTAATTTTATAGTCATTCACCGTTACTATATATATAGTAATTTGTTGGGGGTGTGAGAACTAGCTATAGCTAGGGAAGGCTCATTTGATGTCTATGATTGGATATTGACTTGGACAATTACAAGACTAAATGAATGTTGAATTGAAATATGGATGTCAACTTGCATATTATGTTCAAATGAAGTTAGAAGATAGAGAAGTCATAAAGATAATCCCTCTCAATCCCCCTATTTATGTGGACATTAAAAGGGATACGTTTTCTTCATAATCTATCCATCTTCTACTTTCACTTGAACAAAATATGCAAATTGGCATCCATATTTGTTCAACATCAATTGAATTTAGTGAATTGTCTAAACCAAACCAATCCTAAACATCAAACGATATGGTGAGAGGAAAAGAAGGGCCCTTTTTCTCTTAGTTCATGTATATATAGGGATGTACAATATTTTGGACTATGAGATACTTCAAATATTTTAACTGTTAGATATTTGTTTAAAATATCAAAACTAATTTAACGGTTAAAACATCCGGAGTTTCCCGATATATATACATGTACTAAAGAATGCCTCGATGTTTTAAAGAAAACCAGTTAGCATGCAAGTTGTTCTAACCATATATATTAAAGTTGCAGCTATGCATGTCAGTCATTGTTTGCCATCTGATAAATAAAATGTTATTGAATGTCTTTCTGCGTTTCTTCCAATATCTACCTCTCCCCTGTTAAACAAATCCAGTTGTATCAATTTTTTACATAAAAAACATAAGTATTTGGGTGGTGTTGGAATTGCAGTTTGCATGCGACTTGTTAATATTTATGTTAATTTGGTTTGTTTTGTTTTTCTTTTGGTAATGTTTTGTCCACTGTTTGTACTTTGCTGATGTCTAGCTCTTCCGCTGCTTGTTAATACGTTAGATTATAGCCTCCGCAAAAGATGAGTTGGCTAGCAGCCATGAAAGGTACCATCATCAAATATGAGTGAGAGAAAAGGAAAGCGAAAAAAGCTTTGATTGCCTTCCAAGGTCATCAATTGGCATGCAAAAGTCGTAAACAAAATTAAGCGTTCATAGTTTTTAATATTACAAGCTATAGTGGCAAAAAAGTTTAAGATTCATTGTATGTGATCTAATATCCTAGTAGATATAATGTTGGGTTTTCACTCATACGTACTGGTTCGAAACTTCTCATCTCTTAAACTATTGTAATAGTTTTGAACCTTCCTCTGTTTTTAATAAAAATAAAAAATAAAAATTTAAGTGTTCATAACTTATAGTACTTACAGCTTACCATACAATTCAAACGCTTATATTGTAACATGAACCCTACGTTTTAAGTCAGAATCTAAAGCAATCAATATAATTAAATTCACAATATATAGAACATTTACATTGTCGCAAAGTAAAATGTTCTTATTCGGAAAATATATAATATTTGGAGTTGGTTTGCCATGTCTAACTCTTGTCACTATTAATGGTATCTGGGACGAAATCATAATTTTAGAGTCGGGTGGGCTGATTTAAGTTCTTTTTCTTTCTCATGGACAAAAAAACTATACGTACAAATTATTCTTCCTCATAAACAACCCCAAGATCATAATAACTTAATTTTAGAGAATACAGTGGTTGATTTTTAATTTGAGAGACCATCATGATGGTATGGGTCAATATTAGGAATCATTTGTCCTTAAATCTTGTGAGCCTCTTTTATATGTCACAACAACACATTAACAAAAAATTTGACAGAATTATGACGAAATTAAAGCATATTAATTTTGCAACACATATTTTTAAAAATTACATTGGTCGATTTTCAGTTTCAGAAACTATCGCGATGATGTTGATAAATTTCAAAGCTCATTTGTAATAAAAACCCCATATTCTTATTCTTACTCTTTTTCCCATCTCTTCTGATAAAGTAGTTGTACTTGTCCACACATTATTTTCTTACTCTTTTAACCATATCTTCAGATAAAGTAGTTGTCCATACATTCTAGACATTAGATGGAGATGACCTAATAGTTGGATTTACTCTTCAGCTTACTGTTGGGATCAATTTTAGATCAATTAAATGCTATTCTCGTAGCAATTGGTTTTATGAATTTTTAGTTCAAAATATACATTCTGAAGGGAAAAGCACATGTACACTATGTAATATAATCCACTTGCTAAATACATGTTTGAAGAAGAGGTTAGCAAGCTAGGTAACCTGACTAGGACCCATTTCGAAAGTATAAAATTTAACATTAACCCAAAACCCTTCTATATCAAAAAGGGAATTGTTATTAGCACTCCAAAAATCTTATTTGGCACTTCAAACTTTCTGTAATTAGAAAGAAAAATACACTTGTGAGGAGTGTAGAATAAGATTTTTGAAGTGCTAATAACAATTCTCATTAAAAATCCTTTATTCTTTTTATGACCGCAATATCCTTGCTAATAAATTTTGCTCTTGTTTAATGTTCTTTTATGACATTTGTAGCATAATATTATATTTTTAATGAAGTTTTTTCCGATTTCATCTTTGTTTTAAGGAAATAACTATTAAAAGTAGACAACGATGTTTAATTTTTGTATCTTTGTTATAGGTGGATATTTTTGCATAAGAAAATACTGGCGTCAAATGACTTGAATATTTTTCATAGGTACATAATAGTTTATATCTTTGTCTAGATATACAGATAATAATAATATTAAATATCTTCGTCATAGGTAGAGAAGTGCTACAAGTACATAAAAATATTCAATATTTTGTGCCTTTGTTATATGTTGATAAAGATGCTAAGTATTTTTCTTCCCACTTAGACCCTAACTAAAGATGCAAGTATTTTTTTTCCCACTTATACCCTAACCTTTTTCACATGTAAATGAGTTTGAATATCTTAGTCATAGGTAATTATAATTGTCAAAATTCAAAATTCAAATTAGGAAAATGAAGAATGTATAAATGAAGAATTTTAACTAGGATAATGCTATTGCTAGGAAGACCAAATTTTTTCAAACAAAATTTGCAAACCGAATATGTAAATGATGATTGGATTATTACTTAACATACTTATGAAATTCTTATTAGCGACACATCATTTGATTTACAAATTTAATTTAAAATTTTGATCTCTCTAACATTATCTTTTTAACTAACTCTTACCGGCTAATGGAGGGCAAAATAGATAAAAAAAAAATTGAAAAGGTTGACTACAGCTGTGCATGTTGACTTGGTCTATATCAAAAGACCACACTTTCGAAAGTTGCCTAAAGAAATGGGAAAATGAAGATAAAAAGAAAACACAAAAGGTGATCTCCAAGTCAATTTGAGAGTAATTGCAAGAACCTTTGGGTAGTAAAAGTCATAATCGCACAGACGGAAGTAAAAAATGATAAAATAGAAGAAAGCGGTAGGGTTTGCAAAGAAAAGAAAGCTTTATCTCTGAAAACCAGCCGGCCAAGAAAAAGAGAAAATGTATAAAAATCAAGGATTACGAAAAAGAGTTTGGAATGATGAGGTTTGCAGTGATAGTGAGTGGGAAGCAGTGAAGAAGAAAAAAGAAATAAAAAAAAGAAAGAATTTTAAAGAAAATCTTTCGGTACCTATTTATTTTAATGAAAACTCACATTTTTATACTAAAAAGTCAACTCCTGATACTATTCACTTTACTCTTTATTTTATTCTTAAAGTTAAAACTCAAAGTTTTCAAATTTTTTTCATTAATTTTCATTAGAAAATAATGGAATATTTGGGGGTTTGGTGACATGCAAGCTAGCGCACTGCGTTGCTTCTGTCAATCTTTGGTTTATAATTACTTACTACTAGGTACTCTTTTTCATTCATAAATTCCCATGCATATATGCTTGATCAAAACGCTAAGCGTGCCTGGTATGCTCTCTGCTCTCTCATAAATTCACTTTACTAGTACTACCCCAGCGGTTGTTCCTTTGAAGACAGATGATTTCACCATCAATGTTGATCATTTTAAATTTAGCTTTTAATTTTATCTTGAGGATTTAGGGTTTAGGCACGGTGAACTGAACACTTGTGAATCAATAAATTTATTAAACCGAGTAAAATTCATTGCAGTTAATTAATTCGATTAATAACGCGAACTTGATTATACATAGATTGGTCCATAAAGTGGGGAAAGGATGCTACCCAATTACCAAAAAATGGGGTGGGCAGATAACAGTTTTTATAGATGAATAAATTTAGGAAAGATATATTAATCGAATATATATATATATATATATATATATAGATGTGTGTGTGTGTGTGTGTCCTGTAGACGTGAGAGGCTTTTCTTGCACTTAAGGGGACATGCAATGCAAAGTGGTAAACCCAAAACGGAGGAATATATAGAAAGTTGGCCCCCTTTTCATTTTGCAATGCATATTAATCACTAGAGCAACCCCACAGACCACTAAGCCATGACAAAAGCCATCCAACAAGCCTCCTACAAAAGGTGTCTCTGCTCGATCGCACATACATATATAATTTCTTTGTTCTATTTTTATTTTCCACCAACAAAGTAGACAAACCAAACCCTACGTACCTTTTTCTCCTCTAAGACCAGTCCCTGTCATAAGATTGTAAAAGAAATTAAAGCACGTCTTGTGCGATGAGTTTTAGACAGATCACTCTACCCTTGTCACACTATGACCCAATTTTAAAAGTTTGCACAGTGCTAAGAGAACTGAATTGACCACCAAGCAAGCAATACACGGAGGGAGGGAGGGGCAGAAATATGATCTAGTGCTATATATATAATTGTTGGGGAGTGTTACTGGTACTTCAAAATTTTCATTCTACACTACTCATAAATGTATTTTTCTTTCTAAATATAGAAAGTTTGAAGTGTAGAATAAGAAATTTAGAATACCAATAACAATTCTCTAATTGTTTCATGAGAACCTAGAGCAATATTCTTTGCATAATCAAGTTGGTTCTTACTTTACGTTTAATATCCTAATTAATCAATTCTTAACTTGATTATTTGTACGGTCATTAACAGTCGAGGGTACTATCTATGGTGTCATCTCCATCAATTAACGTGTATGAGGCGATGAATGATGACTAGCATATATCTGGTGAAGAGTCAGAAATCCAAACTAAAGTCTTCGCTCGTCATGATCAATGTTCTTTTTTTTTTTTTTGGGGGGGGGGGGGGGGGGGGAGAGGGGCGGTGGTGGGAGGTATAGATATCAATGTTCTTTTTTGGGTAAGCTCAAATATACAGTTCATGAAGGGTTTATATTTATATAGCTCATGACCATATAGGGTTGATTTGGGTTTGGTAATCGAACCGAAACCCTTATCCGAAATTTCGGTTCAAGCAAATTGTATAGTGATACCGAACCAAAATTTTTGGGATTCCAAAATTCGATAATATACTGAAAATTAATTCGATTTTGAGGAAATTCTGACCCCCAATTCAACGGTCAAAAACCCTAATTTCAAATTTCACAATTTTTAAGACTTACCTTGAATCCTTGATGTAATTGAAGGTGGAAAACTGGGGTTGAGGTGAGGTTCCTCCCAAACCCAGATTTGTTTGGTTTTGTGGGTGGAGGAAAAGGTTGAAGATTGAGGGAGAAATAGAGGTGTGGTGGTGGTGCAAGGGTGGTGGCGGATCTAAAAATGGGATAGACACAGTGGTTGTAGATGGTCATCGTTTAGAACGAGAGGAGAAGGGCGACAAAGTGGTGGTGGTGATTGGTTAGGCATTGTCTGGGTCTAGTTCGACTTCCACATCGAGAAGATGAGATACTTGAGAGAGAACTCATCTTCAGACTCTAAGATTAGAATTCAAACCAATGGTTGATCTCAACCAATTTGATGACTATTGTTATTTAGAATTATACATATTATATAATAAAAATTTTAAGTGTATATATATATACACACACACACAATATATACATTTATTTATTTTCGATATGGTTCGAGACTATCAAAAATATGGCGAGGAGGTCTCGATCCCCGTATTGAATAATCGGTTACCGAACAGTTTGGGAGTTCAGGTTGGGTTCGGTTTTTCGGTACAAAAATACTAGACCTAAGCTCATGTGGAGGGAGAAGCTTTTGTGTATTCAAAACAACTCTATGTGATGTTACTATTTGATTTTTAATAAGGATGAAAGACATGATTAATTGGACACATTGTGGAGGATGTGAAAGTTTTGAAGTCAGAGTCTACTTGAGTTTTTCTCGCCACGTGCATTACCAAGCAAATGAAGTCGGCCATCGTTTTCCTTGTGATCGATCATGGTTTGAAAAATCTCCTGATATAGTTCTTGATCTTTTGTTGGAAGAGTGCAATTAGCTGATGCCTATTTTTTCGGTCCTATATTGTTATTTTTTGTGTAATTCTCTTTTATCAATGAAATCTATCATTGCAATAAATATATGTGTGTAAATATAAAAATAAATGTAGGATTATGATTTTTCAAAGCTGGACTAAGGCAGATCGGAATACAGTTTCCTCAAAAGTCCAGTCATGGACTAAACAGCTCTAAGCAGAGTTGGGTTAGACAGAGCAACGGTACCACCATCACCTTGTTTTGAGGCCATAGGCGAAGTCCGAGCGACTTCACTGGTATGACCATGCTAGTTCTGCAAGACACGAGATCTAATTCAGATATGGAATCAATCTGATCCTTCATATGTCTTGGAGTTCCTACAATCTAGGAATTAGCGTGTAATGCAAATAATCACAACTCCTATGAGGGTGTAATATCTACTTCTAGATATCCTCTAGGATTTTCCTGGCTTAGTTTGAGGATTCTATCCTAAAAAAATCCTTCTCCCAATGGTATAAGTACATCTATCTAAGGTTCATCTCTGCTAACAAAATCTCTATACTCTAATTCTCTTGCCCACTGCTTGAATCTTTAAAACTTGCTGACTAACTTGACCGTCGATAGCCTTTGCTTGACACACACCATGGTCTCAGGCTTGTTCATGGTTGTTCTTTGTTTTACAAATTACTCGAATTTGTGCCTCCACAGTCCTTGGTGGTGCGCAAATTTGTTTCCAACAATAAATACGTGTTATAAAGGAATATAACACTATATAGTGATAGACCTAAATTCTTTGAGAGTAATTGGTGTCTCTAACCACATTAACGATCTTGATCATAAATTTAAATAATAACAGTCTTTCTTCTTATTTTCTCTTGGTAAATGGCGTTCTCTACCATTATGACATGTTTATTAATATGAGTTAGATTTTGATTAGGCATATTTGTTAATTTGCTCCCTAAACTTGTATAGAGCTGCCAATTTTTCTCCTAAACTTTAATTTTAGCCAATTACCATCTTGAACTTTATAATTAGCCAAATTCCCCCTTAAACTTTAATTTTAGCCGATTATCCTCTAATAAATAGCTAATTTCCCCTGGCATTAAATTTAAAATAAAATCATCAAATTTTTCATCCATCTTGATCACGAAAACAACACATAACAATTGTATGAGGACAAAAATAATAGAAAATTGGATGGATGAAAAATTGAATGAAAGTTCTTAAAATCTAACGCCAAGGGGGAGTGGGCTACTTATAAAAGTTTAGGGGGTAATCGGTTAAAATTGAAGTTCAAGGGGGAAATTAGCTAATAATAAAAGTTCAAGGCGGTAATCGGTTAAAATTAAAGTTTAGGTGAGAAATTGGCAGTTGCATACAAGTTCAGGAACAAATCAACAAATACCTCTCTTTTGTTTATTGATTATTTATGCGTTTAATAATAATTTTGTACGGAGGAATGCGAGCGATGAAATATTGCTCTTATAGTTAGAGTTTTTCTCTTCAACAATCGAACTTCAAATTCTCTTTTTTTTAGTGTAGAGTAGTATAGATTATCTCTTAAAATTAAAAAAAAAAAATGTATGGAGAACTCAAAGTAAATGGAGACCATACAAAACAAAGAATTCAACTCCTGATTGGAAACTGAACTCTTTGAAAGATGTAGTACTTTAATTCTTAAAGAAACAAGCCATAGGAAATTATTATTTTTACCTATAAGTCCTCACATTTTCCTAAAATTCCAAGCTTGCACATTTACTCTAGGCAAACAACATATAAAGCATTTTGGTAATTAAATTGACTTAGAAAGTCAGGTAAGTTAGCTAGTAAACAACCTATATGAAATCAGTATGATTCTTGTTTTGATTCGAGATTATTTGGTGAACAACCTTAATGGGAATATGGATTGAAATTTATCATCAATCATAATGACATGTGTTTACTAAATCATAATTGGAATCAAAATAAGGAGTCAAATTCATATTACAAAGTATTCATGTTTAACTGAATGTGCTCATATAACTCTAAAAATGAGTGCTCAAAATTTTCAATGCTTATTGCGTCTCACCTGTTGTCCTTATACAAAGCTATAAAAAAATTTACATTAATATTTATCGGTTGCTTTTACGTTGTTTTACATACTCATATTACTTTTAAAATACTGTTTGTCAAACAGTCATGCTTTATTTTACAATTGAAAATTCTTATTGAAACTGTAGCAACTTTTTTAATACCCACAACAATCTCAAATTGACTCTTTGTAAATAGCTTATATGAAATTTATATTAATCTTACTTTGATTCTATAAATATTTCAATAAGCATTTTGCAGCTTTATCTAATAATTTCAACACGATTCTGATTATGAATCTTTCTTATTTCAAGTTTTTCTAAATTCAATTTCTCTCATTCCGTTTACTAGCTAGTTTATAAATTAGTAAATGAGCACTTATTCCTTTTTATTTAGTTCCTCCAATTGCACTTGGGAATTGAGATCATACGAGACTTAATAAATTCAATTTAAATGTTCTGCAAGTAAAAAGAGAATATGGCTATGGAAGGCAGATGAAGAATATGTTGACAAACTTTTTTGGGCTTTGGATTTAATTAGTAGAAAACATCGTATAGGATGGGAATGAATGACTTCTCACTAAAGGGAGGAGACGTAGAGGGAAGCAATTTGTAAAGAAGCTAAAGATTAGTCATCAAAGTTGTTGCTAGGAGTGAGTTATAGTTTGTTAGAGAGTTTTGTATACTGTTAGTTTGGTTGAGGGCATTAGTGTAATTTGATAGAAAGCCCCTATGTGTATATATAACAAACATTGTGTAATTATTGAGGTATTCAATGAAATAGAAAATATTCAGAATTCTATATGGTATCACGCCCTTCTCGCCTCACGGCTTTCTCTCGATCATCTTTCCTCCTGCTCCCAATCTTTGATTTTTCTTCATTAATCTTACTAAAATTCTTCATCGTTCTTCTTCGATCACAATCTATGTGCTGTTGATCGGTGCTTTTCTCTGTAATCTGCCATGGCATCACTGTCTGCTTCGTCTTTTCCAATTGAGTCGGTGCAAGCTCCAAACCCTAATCCCCCAAATTCTTCGTTCTCTTCGAATTCGTATGCCTCTTTTACGATCCAAAACATTGGAAGCATGGTGCCAATCAAACTCAAACGCTCCAATTATCTCCCATGACATGCTTTATTTGCTCTAATTCTGCGCAGATATAAGCTTCTTGGCATCATTGATGGTACTGAAGTCTATCCACCGCCTCTTCTTCCCGATCAATCTCTTAATCCTGCCTTTGAGATCTGGTATGAGAAAGATCAGAACCTTCTGATTTGGCCGAACTCTACTTTTTCTGAAGAAGTGATCCCCTTCACTGTCGGTGTGTCGTCATCTCAGGATCTATAGCTCAAACTTGGGCAGCGTTTTGGAGGAGTCTCTGATGCTCACATTCATAAGTTACGTTCTCGTCTTCAGTCAATTCAAAAAGGATCACAATCAATTTCTGATTATCTGCAGTAAATCAAGTAAATCTCTGATGCTTTAATGGCAGTTGGTGCACCTACTACTAATTGAGACCTAATTGCAGCTACATTGGCCGGTTTACCTGATGAGTTCGAATCCTTCACTGATTCAATTCTCCTTCGTATTTCCACCACAACCTTGGATGAATTGCATGGCCTCTTGCTTACCAAAGAATTGTCAATATCTCGACAGAAGAAAATTGTCTTCTTTAGCACCACATAGCCCTTTCATGCCTTTGCTGCTTAGTCACAGCCTCATCTCTTGCCTAAAACCACCACAACATCAAGCCTTTGCTGCTTAACCCCAACCTTCTCGGGGAAATTACAAAAACAATCATCGTGGTAATTACAGGGGTCATGCTTATGGACAGCGTGGTAATTACAAAGGTAACAACTTTCGTGGAAACTATTAAGGTTTTCGTGGCAATTATCATGGCTCTCATGGTACTCTTTGTCAAATTTGTGGATCAAACAATCATGAAGCTATTGATTGCTTTGATTGAATGAATCCGGATATCTTTGGCAAAGTTCATCCCACCAAGCTAGCTGTTATGTGTGCACATTTTTCATCCAAGCCCTCTCCTTCTTGGCTTATTGGTTCACATGCGACTTCACACATCACCAATGATATCTCCAACATCTCTTCTCTTACTCATTATCATGGTGAAGACAAAGTCTACATTGGTGATGGTAAAGGTTTGACAATTAACAATATTGGTTCTTCCTTTTTACATACTCCTTCTGCCACATTCAAACTACAAAACGTTCTTCATGTCCCATAAATGCAACATAATTTACTCTCTGCATATCAATTTCTCAAGGATAATTATTGTTCTTTGACACTTAATTCTGATGGATCCTATGTAAAGGATCGTTCTACGGGGAAGACGTTTTTGCTGGGACCAATTAAGGATGGCTTTTATCCCCTGCAGTGCTCCTCTCAGTCACCTCAATGTTCTGCAGTTTCATCCACTGCTCTAATAAGTGTCAAAGCACCAGTTCAAGTATGGCACAGCAGACTTGGCCATCCATCTTCATTTATCTTCAAACGAGTTCTTTCCAAGAATAAACTTGCTCTTCAAGGAAGCACTTCAGTGGATTTTTTTTTTGTTCGAACTGTGCACTTGCCAAAAGCCACAAGCAACCTTTTCGTACTACTAGTTCTAACCTTTTCATACTACTAGTTCTATCTCCTCTTCTTGTTTAGAACTTTTGCATTGTGACCTTTGGGGACATGGTCCTGTTATGTCAGTAAGTGGTTATAGGTACTATCTATTGCTTGTTGATGACTATAGTAAATACAGTTGGTTTTTTCCTTTACAGTCAAAATCTGAAGTGTATTCTGTCTTTGTTGAGTTCAAGAATTTTGTAGAAAATCTTCTTGGCAATAAAATCAAAATTGTTCGTTCAGATTCAGGGGGTGAATTCTCTAGCACTAGTTTCCAATCTTTTCTCAAAACACATGGCATTGTTCATCAATTTAGTTGTCCGCACACACCTGAACAGAATGGTTGTGCAGAAAGGAAACATCGTCATCTTGTAGAAACTGCTCGACCATTCTTGGTTGCATCTAATGGTCCTCATATTTTCTGGGTAGAAGCATTTTCTACTGCAATATACTTGATTAATAGACTCCCTATTTCAGGAAAATTACAATCTCCATGGGAATTATTGTTTCATACTCCCCCTGATTATAGTAAACTGAATGTATTTAGTTGCAGCTGTTTCCCCTAGCTTAAGCCTTACGCAACTTCGAAATTGGACAGCAAGAGTAAATATTGTGTATTATTGGGGTATAATATTCAACACAAATGGTATAGGTGTTTGGATCTATTAACTCAGAGGGTGTATATATCTCGCCTTGGTTTTTGATGAATCTGCATTTCCGTTTCATCATTCTCAATTATCTCCAACAAGTGTTGCCTCTTTGTTCAATGCAGCAGGTTCCGTTGCTTCTCAAGTGGATTTGCAGTTCACTGTTCTTAATGATGCTTCTGCAACCGATTCAGCTGCTCATTCTTCAACACCCTCTACTAGTGGTGCATCACCTATTATTTCAGATGCTGCTCCTAATACCAGTGTTCCAAATTCTAGTTCATATGCTGCTTCTGTTGATACAACTGTTTCTTCACCTGATGCTCCTAAAATCTCTTCTACTGCACCAAATACTCACCTTATGATCACACGATCTAAAGCAGGGATCTTTAAGCCAAAGGCTTTTTCAGCAACCGAGCATCTTATTCCCTATTCTATAGATTATGTTCCATCCACTTATTTGTAAGCTTCCAAGCATGCTTACTGGAGAACTGTCATGCAAGAAGAGTTCAATACTCTGCAATCTACAGGAACTTAGATGTTTGTCCCCTCTTTTCCCAATCAAAATGTTGTTGGCTGTAAGTGGGTGTTTAGACAAGAAACATCTTGATGGTTCAATTGATCGGTACAAGGCTCGGCTTGTAGCTAAAGGGTTTCACCAACAAGAGGGCATTGATTATAAGGAGACATTCAGCCCTGTAGACAAGCCTGTCACCATTCGTATTCTATTGTCTCTTGCAGCTCAATTTCACTGGTTTTTAAATCAATTGGACATAAGCAATGCTTTCTTGCATAGGGATTTACAAGAACATGTCCTTATGCAGCAACCTCCTGGGTTTAGTGATCCCACATTTCCAAACCATGTTTGCAAACTCAAAAAGTCCCTCTATGGCCTTAAACAGGCTCCACGTGCTTGGTTTGACAAATTATTCCAAGTGTTGCATTCCTTTGGTTTTCAGCAATCTTCTTCTGATGCTTCTCTCTTTGTTTTAACAACTCCAACCTTGGTTATAATCCTTGTATATGTTGATGACATTCTAGTCACGGGTCCTCATGCTACTCTCTGTCAACACTACATTCAGAAACTAAACACTGTCTTTCCAGTCACAGATCTCAGTCCTTTGCATTATTTTTTGGGACTTGAGGTGCACAAGTCCTGTACAGGCATATTTCTACATCAAGGCAAGTATCTACTTGATCTTCTTTAGAAACCAAGATGGATGAAGCTAAACCATGTTCAACTCCTTTACGCACAGCTAAGCTTGCTCATATTGGTGCTCTTTTATCCAATCCTACAGAGTACAGATCCATTGTTGAGTCTTTGCAATACCTCACATGGACAAGGTTGGACATCTCGTTTACGGTTAATCAAGTATGTCAATTTATGTATACTCCACGGGATTCTCATCTTCAAGCTGCCAAAAGAATTCTCCGTTTCTTAAAAGGTACTCTCACCCATGGTCTTTGGTTTAAACCAGGCCTTTTGACTCTTACTGCATATTCGGATGCCAATTGGGCGGGGTGTACTTTTGACAGGAGGTCCACCAGTGGCTATTGTATATTTCTTGGCTCTAATTTGATTAGTTGGAGTGCTAAGAAACAGTCCACGATTGCTCGATCTTCTACTGAGGCCGAGTATCGGTCCTTAGCTCATACATCGGCAAAAATAACATGGATTTGTAAAGTGTTCAAAGATATTGGTTTTCGCCTACCTCAGATTCCTTATCTATAGTGTGATAACATTTCTGCTATCTCTTTAGCTTCTAACCTTGTTTTTCATGCCCGAACTAAACATGTTGAAATTGACTATCTTACATTTGTGAGCTTGTTCTTGCTCGACTTATCAAGATTCAATATGTCTATAGTCAAGATCATTTAGCAGACATCCATACCAAGTCTTTGTCTAGGCAAAGATTCTTGTATCTCTAATCCAAGCTTTCTCTTGGTCCCTTTGATGCTTCCAAGTTCAGCTTGAGGGGGTGTAAAGAAGCTAAAGATTAGTCATCAAAGTTGTTGCTAGGAGTGAGTTATAGTTTGTTAGAGAGTTTTGTATATTGTTAGTTTGGTTAAGGGCATTAGGGTAATTTGCTAGAAAGCCCACATATGTATATATAACAAACACTGTGTAATTATTGAGGTATTCAACGAAACAGAAAATATTCAGAATTCTATAAATTGTGCCGTGCTAAAAAATACCTGACAAACCTCCCTATATACGCCATGCACTCTTTTCTCTCTCGAGCTCAACAAATTTGAATTATCCATTCTCCTTTCACAATCACATGCAAGGACAGAGGGGCTGACATTCAACACTCATTACACCACATGCACATGCAGACTCAGATACAGACAACCAAACTAATATTTAAACAAGAACCCTAGTAGGCTAAAATTATTGACTAAAAAAAGAACCCTAAAATATTTAGTTTATGGAAAAACAGAGGAAATAAAAGAAAGAAATCATGCATGGGAGAAATAGGAGCATTATGATGATGGCATTGATGATGCCATGATGACGAGATTAAAGCCCACCCAGTTTTTTTTTCTCCCAATTTTTCAAGTCCAAATATCCAAAGCATCCAACATTCCCAAACGATTAGTGGGGGATTGGGAAGGGAATTGAGAACGCAAAACAAAACCCACTTCTCGCAGTGGGAACATGCACATTAGAAAGCCATCATTATTTGGTCCCCCGCCTCCTACTTAGTACGGTATTTAATCTAATCCAATGGACTCTAATGCATGAAATGATCATCTCTCCCTCTCTGTGTCTCTGAAGTCAGAATTGAAGAGCATCCCATGCATGATTATTACGTATTCGTCGAGCTTTCTTTCATTTTTCTCCACCCTTCAAAAGGCAAAAGCGATGTTTTTCAGATATTTTTCGTATTGTTTTGCACAATGATGGTCCTGGTTCTTTCAGTGCTACAAGAAAGCTTAATGTACATTATTGGTTTCACATACAGATGAACTCCACATGTGGATATTGTCTATTGTTTTGCACAATTTAATATTGTGCTGCCGTGACGTGATTAAGATTTGAGCTCATAATAACAAAATTTTAGTCCGGCTTAATTGGGCAAAAATATGGATAACTCGTATAAGTTGACCAACAACAAAAAGAATAGGATAGCAATTGATGGAATTTGTACTGACCGATACGATTTGTTCGGAAAAACTGTTAAAATAATTAAAACCGGTTTTAGAACTTCAACTTGTTTAGAAATGTTAAATGTATTTTTTGGTTCAAAAAAGAATCGAAGGATAAGGATTATGGTATTTTGGTATTTAATGTTCTGAGATTTTCTTGTAAGATAAGGATTTTTTTTTTTTTTTTTTGAAGGGAAGTACAATATTCATTAAGCAAATCAGAAAACGTATAAACTGAGAATAGTGTGCATAATAGGTCTCGATAAGGATAAGGATTAGGGTTTCTTTCCCACGTTTTTATTAGGGTTTAAGATTGATGTGCTTTGTTCAAAAACACAAAAAGATTGATGTGCTGGATGTTTGAAGATTAGTTATTTTACAAAGACACCTCTTATAACTTCGTAGGAATTAAGATTGGAAGTTTTTTTTGGCCAAACGATAGATTTGTTAGATTAGATATTAGATTAGGGAGTCGATGGAGTTCGAACCCACACAGTGATGCAAGGGCAACACTCATCTCTGTCACTGTGGTAGAGGACCATTTGCGAATTAAGATTCAAAGTTTGCAAATCCCTTTTCTCCTTTTCTTGTCTTCTGCTTTGTTTAACACTTTAATTTCCAGCAAGCACTTGAACTTTCCTTAAAAATTTCAGTGTGCTTGTAATAAAAGCGCGTTTACTAAAATTGCTTATAAGCATAGATGCTTTTACGGATTCTAATGTTCAATTAAGTAATAAACGAGAACATTAGGGGATCAGGGATTCGAATTGAAATATATATAGCAAGTTGAACAATATGTCATTTTATCTTGCAATTTATCTATTTCAATACAAATATGTGTTATTTTTAAATATAAGTAGACATTTATTTATATGTTATGTAATAAATTTAATTAGAATTAAAAAAAAATCGCCTAGATGGCTAAATCCGTGTCCACCGTGATTAGCACCTAACACCTCTTAGAAGCTTGACTGCTCCCCATCCTTTTATATATCCCCATATATCAAAGCGCATCATCACACTAGCTACTTGCCCTTCTTTCTACAATCTATATCTTGCCTGTGTGCATGGCACGACAACCACGTTTTCATTTGTACAAGAATAAACAACGAGTTGGGGTTACAATTATAAAATTACAACAACATTGCATCACCATTGGGGGAAGGGAAAACATCAAACAGTTAGAATGGATCTCGAGGGTGTAACTGATAGTTTCTTTAATCTTATATTTGATTTCAAACATGAGACAAAAATATCTTCAATGTACTGGAGGCATAAAACTCATAACTTTGGCCACGAACTCTGGCTCGAGTGTCGATTCCAATTCGATTAATAATATGCCTATGCATAGTTGAATATCAGAGTGTGAGACGGAACAAGATTACAAAATAATAAGAATATTATTAAACTAACAAGAATGTCGAAACGGCTACAAAACTTCAAAAGGCTACATTGTGAATGACTTGTTCTCAAATGAATAACAAACATGCTATTTATAATAAACTAACCCAAATCCTAATGCTAATGGGCTAAGCCCAGAAAACCAAACATTAAAGTAAACTTAAATACTAATATTTTCCAACATGCATGATGCCCCTTTCAATTTGACTTCAACGTAGAACTTATACCAAGATTTGAGTTTTCACTCCAATCATCTCCAATGTAGATACAAATTTTCAAGCTCAAAATATGAGTTTTGGCTCTAATGTTTTCTTCTCAAATGAAAAATCTCAAATCTCAAAATATAAGTATTTACATTCAAGGAGAAAACTAAAAAACTCAGAACCACACCCTTTTAGACTCAAATATAGGGCTTGCATTAAAGATGCGCTAACATCAAGCAAAGTTTCAGGCAAATGTATCATTTGATTAATTATGCATGAATCAGTTAAGGATATATAACCCAATGATCCGTGTTTGATAAACATTTCGGTTTTAAGTTTTACCTTTTAAATTTGTTTATTAGAATACAGGAAAATACAAGGGAGTTGATTGTTGGTGGGAATACAAGGAAAGAAACGTACGTCAAAGATTACACAATATGAACACTTAAGAACCAAAAAAACTTCTAAATAGGTTTGTTGTCATTCTAGTTTTTTTTTTCTACATTCCCCTTCATTTTTAATCCACCCTTTCTCCACTCTTCATCCACCAATCTTCATTCTTTCTTCTTTCCTTCATATATGTCTCTATCAAGACAAAAAACTAAAAATTACAAATTACAAATAAATTGGTGATCAAACAACCTTAATTACTCCCCCCACAGTTACAAACTTACAATTATTTCATATGAACTTTGTTTGGTCCTTTATTTATTGGTGGGGTCGTTGATTATTTGGGTAGATACAGTCTTCATGAAGATTGATATGCAAGGATGGGTATAGAATAGTCTCATCAGCTATAGTACTGGTAGTGCGCCATGAGCCATATCCATAAATAATGATGAAAATATATGTAGGGCGCCGGCGCTCAATTTAATTTAAGGCTGATTTGGTATTATTATGTTTTGAAAAAAAAAAACTGTTTTTGCTGTGCTGTGAGAATAAGCAGCTGTAAAATAAAGTAGCCGAATGTTTGGTAAACTTTTTTGTAAATGTGCTTTTGAAAAAAAAAAAAAAGCAGTATTATAATGTTTGGTAAACTTTTATGTAAAACAGATATGAAAAAAAACCGATTTTTCAAAGCTGGGTTTTGCAGCTTCTTGTTTTTGGCTTTTTTTCATCCAAAACTGTGAAAAAAAACTGAAGCTGAATGTTTACCAAACACAAAAACGGCTCCCAGCTTTTTTTGATACCAGCTTTTTTCAGAATCACCTCAGTACCAAACCAGACCTTAATTTGCATGTTCCTCCCCTCCATGCCGTGCCATATAATTTAGGAACTTTAACGAAAAACTTCCGGTACTGTTCATTTTAACGAAAAATCATATTTTTACATTAAAAAGTCAATCATGGTATTATTCATTTTACCCTTTATTTTGTCCTTATCGTTAAAACTCAAATTTTTCAAATAATTTTCATTAGTTTTCCTTATAATTTATCTTCCAAGTTTTCAGAGAATTCGCTGTTGATGGTCTTTAAAAAGTCCCATTTGTTTCAAAATCAACTGAAATATATAGAAGATTTTCTTAGAGAGAGAGAAACAGAGCGCATGTTTGATGGGCTGGTAAAGAAAATGAATGAGGATCCTCTTTGTGAGGATTTCGAAAATCATCTAATCATATTCATTCATCGTATGTTATATGGTCAGAAATTATTATAAATTTTTTTATTTAAAATTAAAGAAAATCTAATAAAAATAGCTTGAAAACTTTGAGTTTTAATCAAAATGACAAAAAAGAATTGTAAGTTGATAATATCATGAGTGACTTTTTAAAGTAAAAATGTCATTTTCGTTAAAAGTGAACAGTACAGGGGTGTATTTCATTAAAACTTCCTAAAATTAAATATAAACTATATATGATGAAAATTGACTGTAAGATATACGATGAACATATGTGATTAGAGGATCCCCGGAATCTTCACAAAGAGGATCCTCATTCAAAGAAAATGGTCAGCTTTTCAGAAGCGATCAGACAGCCAAGCCAACAACCACCACCATATGTGTTTAAGGAAAATGCTAAGGAGACTTTTTAAAGTAGATTTTTTTGTGAATCACCTCATATTTTTTACACAATATTTGATAACGTTAGCACAAAAACTGTGATGTGACAAAGAATCTAACTTTTAGATAATCTCCTAACCATTTTTTTGTGTCTAATTAAAATGTCAGTGTTTTGAAGTTTAAGTAATTAGAACCAAGCTGCTTCGAAAAAAAAATTAGAAATAGGCATCCTGCAAATAGAATTGGGACAATAAATAAACAAGAGAAATGTTACGAAGACTCATTCAAGAGTATGACTCTTAGCTCTCCGTCACCTTATGATTTGGGCACAATTTATATGCCAACGTTACAAAAACATTATGCAAAAAATATGAAGCCACTGCGAATCTATAGAAAGTTCAAATTTTAAAAAGGGAATTGTTATTGGCACTCTAAATTTTTCATTCTACACTCCAAACTTTCTATATTTAAAAAAAAAAAATACACTTATGAATAATATAGAATAAGATTTTTGGAGTGCCAATAATACTTCCCTTTAAAAAATCTCTTTAACATTTCTCAATAAACAAACCTAATTAGATGTGTTGAGACTTTTGAGAGAGGGTAAGGAATTACATTTGACAAATCAGAGGCCGTACAAGAGAACCAGAGAGAGAGAGAGAGGGTGGTAAGCACATGGGTTTTGGAGGGAATACATATTCTAAATTTGAGGTATTTGTTGATTTTTTTTTCGAAGTTGTAATGAGTTGCTAGTTTTTTTTCTTAAATTTTAATTTTAATCAATTATTTTCTGAATTTTTATAATTAGTTAATTTTCTCATAACGTTAGATTTTAGAATTTTTCATCTAATTTATAATTCATTTTGGTAATATGGCAAATATTTAAGGGCAATAAAGTAATTTTATTCCTTAACATAGAGATCAAAATTGCCTTTTTCTCTTTTTTCTTGTATTCCGCTACTTGACTCATTACATTTTTTGTTTAAATTAGCCATGAGAATCCAATTAGTAGTTGCAAAATATTGGCTTTGTGCCCAATTTATCAATACAAAATTACCTTTTGCTCTCATACAGTTACCATGTATTGTCCACGTTACTAAGATAGAAGAAGAATTGAATGAAAAATTCAAAATCTACCGCCCTGAGAGAAGTTGTCTATTTATAAAATTCAATGGAGATAATTAACAAAATTAAACTTCAAGAAATTAATTGACAGACCTATAGAGTTGAAGGCATATCGACAAATAAGTCTTTCGATTTCCTAGTTCCTACAAATTAAAGCCCACGTCGCTGTGTTTCGATTCTTGGGTTGCGGGGAAGCAAAACACCATCATATCTGCATGCCCAAGTCCCCAATGTTTGTTTATAGATAATTACCTCTTAAATATAAAACAGTCCAATGTGCCCTGTGTATGAATATCTTAATTAGGCTTGTTCAGACTCAGACAGGTAATGTCATTATGCCCTGCCACTCCCCTCATTTCCTCAATTTCAGCCATTTACTTAATTATTTAAGCTTTAGAAAGTACGTACCAACCAAAACTGCACCCTTAATGTTTCACTAAATTAAGCTGAGTATGCAGATAATTTTATGTGTGTGTAGAACGCTTTGCCACGCACTATATTTTCTAAGTGTAATAAAGTCTAGAGCTAGTAACAATGAATTACTATAATATTTATAGGGATTACTCTTAAATAATTGGAAATATATATGAGAATGTGAGGTAAAAGAGTTTTATATTGGTGAAAAGATAAATCTTGCAAAAGCTTATAAGAGGTTAGCTACGCTTCATATTGCCAATTAGTTTTATGGTAAAACCTCAACTTTATTCATAGTATCTGAGCAAGTTGGCTCACGTATGAAGCGCAACAGCCACACATGCTCCACATCACCCCCTTCGTATTGTCCACGTGTTAGACTTGAATGTTTGCCACACATGAGGGGGCTTGTGAGAATTTGAGGTAAAAGAGTCTCACATTGGTGGAGAAGAAACCTTGCAAAGACTTATAAGAGGTTAAGCTACATCTCATATTGTCAATTAATTTTATGATGAAACTTCAAATTTCTTTCATACAGACTATCGAGAAGCAAAACTTTGATCAGTAGAACTGGATAGGGCTGGTGGTGTCACTTTATTAACATTCCCCAGAACATATTGATGGATCGTCGATCCGAATATTGTGATGACCAAGTTGATGGATATTTTTTCAGAATTAATGATTCTCAAAAGCATAATATGTCTTATGTATGGATTATGATAGAGTACCACATTGAAAAGCAAATATATAATAGATGGAGCCTAATGCAGTAGTGATGGCTTTAGCACATAAATCCACTACTGCTATGTATGCCTAGAAAGGGATCTTTTAGAGATATCTCAAAAGGAGAGAGCCGTTATGTCATTGTAGCTTTGGAACATAATGGCAATTCGTTCACGCACACAAAACATATATGCAATTAGAGATGCACAAACATTAATTTAGCTTGTTACTTTTTACTTTTCCGATCGATAAAGTTACTTATACTTTACATGTAATTATTATTATCATGGGTTAAATGGAAGTCATCTCCAATTTGTTATGAATAAGAAGTAGAAATACTATTGTAACTTCCATGATCATGATATATTTTAACTTAAATATATAATAGTTTTTCATTTAAAATAAGGATTTAGTGGTATTTCTTTTCAGTTATTGGTGTGAGAGTTTAAACTTGATTTTTGTAGATGACGAATTTAATACAAAATTATTATAATTAGTTCATGCTATAATTAATCTCAAGCTCAAATTCCCTGCCTGTTAAAATAAATATACATTATTATTAGATATAATATATACGTAGTGAATGTTGCAAAACTTAGTATAAGAACGAAGTATGTTACCTATCTTTTGTACAGATATATGTTGCACAGGAATCTTGATATTTCCTACACTACTAATTTATTAGAAAACAGGTGGAATGTATATTTCTTCTTAATAAAGTAAGAAAAAAAAAGAACAAAAATAAAGGAACAGTTCGACTTCTAGCTCCTTCACATATATAGAATATATAGAAGAATAATATATACTATATAATATACCTGACTGACCACCATCTCTTCTCTCTCTTTTTTCTATTCACCTCTCTCTCTCTCTCTCTCTCTCTCTCTCTCTCTCTCTCTCTCTCTGTGCAACTGTTTCATTTGTCCGCAAGCTTCCAAAGAACTAGAATTAATGGAAAGTGAGATTTGCAAGGTTTATTCTCTTCTAGGATGAAACAGCCGCAAACACAAACTCACATGGTCAGCTGCAGAACGTTCATGGGTGCCCCTCTCACAATCACTACTTCAAAACATTCCCATGGCACGTAAACACCAGATTCAAGAATCATTTTCTTTATTATTCAAATTCCATGGATCAAGTTTTTGAGACCACCAAGCAATATTCCTGCAATCTCAAGAACAATCCAAATTTCTATTATTTGGGGTCGGTCAATAGTCCTAACTGACCATGGTTCCTGCTGCTGCTCATCATCAAAACGTATCCAACCAACAACAACACAATCTCTACGGCGTTTATGGTGGTTGCGGTGCCAATTACACGGCGGAGATCAGCAGTTTCGGTCTTATGAGTACTAGTCAAGCTGTAGAAGAAGGTTATGAGTATAACTATTATTGCAATAATATTGTTACTGAAACTGATCAGCATCATCATCATCTAGCGGAAATTGATCCAATGGCTGAGGATGAGTCGAGAACTAACAGCGTAAACGAAGCAGGTTCGAGTTCTAAAGATGCTCCGGAAGATAACGAAACATGGCTCCAATTAACTATAGGCGGCGGCTCCAACAACAACCAACCTGCGACCGGGGAACATCCAACCCTCAGCAGCTTACCAAGTAGTACTACTCCTTCTGGTCCCGGATTGGTTGAACTTGATCTTGATCTGTTACCACCAGGCCATGATCACGGTGGTTTTTCGTCATTACGGCAAGTGAGGTCCATGCCGCATATGCCTTCAATGTTTCATGTTCCTCAACATGAAAATATTCTCCGTGCTCCTCCTTCGAATCCGTCTTTCAGGCCTCCGTTTAATTCGAATTTTTCTTCGAGTAACGCTACGTCTTTATATTTCCAGCAACCGGGGCCAGGAATGGGTAGCTCCTCGTCCGGTTTATTTCCTCACCAGGAGGTTAACTGGGCATTTAGGCCAGCAAACCCTTATAATAATATAGGGATGATGGCTTCTACTTCTTTATCTTCTTCTGCTTCTTCTTTTATACAACTGGGTTCATCCTATTTTGCACGCCCATTCCATCATCCTCTTCGTGAATTTAATGTCACCGGCCCAAGCTTAGATTTCAGAGTTGTTGATGCTCCGAGAAGGCCCCAATCCGGCATTTGGTTTACGCTCCAAGCATCCCAAAATCAGTAAGTACTATTGCATAAAACTCCCCCTGAGTAGTTGTATCTTTCGTTTTTGGATTTAGAAAACTTCCCCTCCTGCAGTCGAGGTTTGTTTAAAAAAAAAAGTTAAACAGTATTGGCCTTCTTCCCTTTTTGTTTCTTTGTTAATCATTTGGGAAATATTGATGATGAAACAGCGTTTTTAATTAATCTGTTTGTCAATGCAGAGCAAAAGAACCGTTCTTGCCCCAGATACCCAAAAGCTACCTAAGAATCAAGTAACATCTTCTATCCCTCCATTTCCTACCAGTTCTTTTTTCATTTTCTCAGCTTCAATTAATTACTATTGTTTGTACCATACTTCTTTCCTTTTGTCGATTTTTATTAATTTATTGTGTGTGGAAAATTCAGGGATGGAAGAATGACAGTTCGGTTGATAAAGAAGTATCTGGTTAATAAGCTGAGACTGGAAAGCGAATCAGAGGTATGTATATTACCATAAACACTTCAATATAAATTGAATCGAAAAGTATTAAATTACAAAAAATTATAGTGGATTTTTATTAGTACCTTTCAGTAATGTTGCTTACTAACTTAACTAACACCATGAGGAAGAAAACATGATGACAAACATTAATAAATAACATATATACAGAAAATTGACCTTTTGTTTTTGTCCAGTAACTAGGTATGAGCACATGGTTGGTGTTAGAGAGATGATAGAAACAGCAGAACTAAAATGGGGTTCTATAGTGCTATTTGCTTCTTAAGCTAATAAAACCATATTTAGGTGGTGAGTGTATTTAGGTCTTAGCTTTTTTTGTATTAAAGGGAAATACTAATGTCTCTCTAAACTGGGTCATCTGCTTGTGTTTATTAGTTAATTAGTTACGGAGTGTTTAATTTGGTGATGGAAATTAAGTAAGAGTAAAGTTCAATGGTAGATGTTATCTAGATTACAGCATACTTACTGGCCAAGAGGTACTTAATTTACCTACCCCTGCTTTGCTCAAACCTCAAAATTAATGGTAGAGAGAAATGAATGGCCTTTCGTCTTTGGATAAAGGGGTTTCCTCTTTCATATATAAAAATAAATGAAAGTAACATTTCATTGAAATGGCAATATATATCTGCATATATGGAAAGCAGAATAAAGCACGAACAATATTTAAAAAAACATAAAGAAAAACCATATATACCAAAGATAGAAACACGTAAAGTAAAAAAGAAACAATGGATTGGCAAAAAAGAAGAGCAAGCTCTTTCTTATCAAGACACTAAATCGGACGATGATTGAACCTGCAGTGAAGCTCTACGCTTAAACCCTATATCAGAAATGGGGCTTAGCTTTTACTTGAGCACTAGCTTATAAACTTTGCTGCAAATTAAAACCAGGGCTTCCCCCCGTATTGCAATTACTGTGTACGTATACATATTGCATGAACATTCACTTGGAGTTTTTTTCACTTCAAATAGATGGAATGAGTATCGTGCCCTGGATTGATATGTTTGATTTACTTTTTGAATAGATTAAATATAATGAAATTTAATCACCACAATTTGTAAACAAATCTATCTTATTATCAAAATTTCACAGTAAATTTATTTTTAAATATGTAATACTATAGTCTTGAAATAAGATGTAGTATTTGAACACTTTTGAACCTATATATATGCCAGTACCCTTCACTATTTGTTCCCTATTAGCGACTCCCTCTATTTTTTTCCGTATAAAAAAAGTATTAATGTTTTTATTAAGAAACCATGACAGGTTTTAAACTGGTATAGAAAAGTATGCAAAAAGCATTACATAGGTGAATGAGATGCTGAAGTTAAAATTCCTTCTTTATCTTAAAAATAGGTGTATACAATTCATGTTATAACGTACCAATGTAAGCAGACATTGAGCTTTGCACAAGTGAAGTCATGGTTTTTAACGTACGTGAACAAATTAATTGTACCTTAACTGATTAACATACTGCATCCGGACTATTAACTAGCTAGGTTTCTTAAAATTATAAAATTCTTTATGCAATGAGTAAAGTTTAATTTAGTTCATTGATCATAGTATTCAATACTATACTAAATGTTGCGTGAAGGCCTAAATAATCCTAAAGTCAGCTGTTATATATGTTATTTAAAACTTGATGCAGAATGCCAAAAAAAAATCGAGGTTAATGCATGCACGTAGATATGTTTATGATATATTTAAATTCCATGCATGCAAGTTTAGGCTGTATGCAATACTTTTAATTTATAACAAATGGATCGTTGAATACAACTTTTTTGCCGAATTTTTTGCTTCCTCAGTAAGTATGTATATTCAAATTAAAATAACTGAGTGGATAATTGGGTGAATCAATAAAAAGAAGTGGCTTGGAAGAATAAAAAATGGTTTGTAAGTAATATATGTCAACAGCATAAAATTAATAAATGAAAATAAATTATAAACTTATACAGGGGTGCTAGTTTGCTTTTAGGTATACAAGAAGATTGTGGGAATAGAAAATGGAAGTGTTAACGGGTCTAGCAAAAACGGTTTAAGTTATCACCCATATATGATCGTACATTAGGTGTTTAAGTCTAGATTTTAAACCGAAAATGTATGAATACTAATGTGGTAATAATTTCCATTGAGCGGTACTCCTCTTTAAAAGCTGCTATATATAAGTAGCCTTCAGGAGAGATGTCCCCGTTAATTTGTTGTAGGCTATTTTGCGAGGTCCACTAATCATTGTTTACAACTTATAAGTTTATAACAATCGAGTAATCTATTATTTAAGCCTCTATTTATAGATCATACTTGTAAAAAATTAATTCAACTCAAAACCGTTTACCCTTTTTGTTCATTATGAATCTCACTATTTCTTTGGTTAATATATTTGGTTGCAATCATCCATTACAATTAGGTGTCTCGACCATTTTAAATTTAGCTAATATTTTGTAAGAATAATCTAACATTTAAAAATTCATTAAAATTATATGTAAGGTTCAATTTATTAAGATACATTATGTTGTAGGTCCATCAACACTCCCTATTTTTTTGCAAAAAAAAAAATCAATAATAAAATAAATGTATACAATAAAATAACCCAGTTCAATTCAAAGGTACATATACCATGTACTTAATTACTATACTTTCGTATGTCACAACGAAGTATCAAGAAGAAAATAACAAGAAACTACTACGTAATTTACAGTACTAAAACCCTAGTGTATTTAATCTCTTCATTGAGGATACAAAACGAAATCAAAATTGAAGGAATATAAATTTAATAACGAAAACCACGTAGTGGTGTAGTTGAATTTGTCTTCTCTTGACCTAAATTATATATCATATGCATCTTTAGATAATAAAAAAAAACTATATATTTTATGCATATGATATCTAGTTACCTAATTAATTAGTTTTTTCGTAATAAAAAAAATAGATAGGGATATATATATATATATATATATGTGTGTGTGTGTGTGTGTGTGTGTGTGTGTACTGATCGAGCTGTTTGACGTACTCTACATGCCAATTTTCGTATAAATAAGTAAGAAAAACTTTGAAATGTCATATGAGCAATTTATCATATGAATTTTTTGAAATCATTAATTTGTCATCTCACTTTAACTCTGTTAAGTTTTTCATCAAAAAAATTTTTTTTTTTTTTTTAACTTTGGACCTCATTTGTCACAAGTTTATTTATTTATTTACTATTTTTATACAAAGATATATGTACACTAGGGCTGGGCAATAGATTAATTTTTAACTTTTGACTTTTTTTTTTACAAGTTCTCTACTTATCTTTTGCCTTTTGGTCCGAAAGAAATATTTCATGTTCGTTTTATTAATTTATGGTGGAAAACTAAAAAAGTACTTTAGGCTCACTTATGGAATTTAACTAATTACAAGTTTTGATAATTCAACGTAGTCAATCATGTTCATAAAAATAAAAAATAAAAAATAAAAAAAAGGAGAGTTAAAATGTCCGAAATAACCTTGAAATGTCCAAAATAATATTGAAGGGGATCGGAGTAGGAAGTTGAAATATTTGAAATAACCTTGAAAATAAGAAATGTGCCTTGCATATGGCTTATTTTGGATAGAAAACATAACGGAGTTAGGGTGAGATGACAAATTAATAATTTTCGAAACTTAATATGACAAATCGCTTATAAACTAAAAATTGGGTATAGACTAATTATATATGACGTTTCAAAAAAAAAAAAAAATCTAAACAAGTTTTGCCATTTAAAATTTTTTGTCAAAATATATATAAGTTAGGGGAAAATTAGTTGTTGACTCCACATCTTTAACAGTTTTAAGTTAAACTAAAATATAAAATAGTTGAAAGAATGATAAACCAACAAAACGTTATCTTTACTAGTCAAATGTTTTACTATGCTTTTGATACATTACTTCGTTTAGTTCTTTGTACTACATGGCCCCAAGTTCGGTGATAAGATAGAGACAGTATCTTATAACATTAATCAATCTTCAAGCTGTATGCAACAACCAACAATCAAACTCTGCAGATAGTGTTTTCATGCACCCATATATTGCGTACCCCTCAACTACATTTGAGATTGTCATCCAAATTCTATACCATATTAATAAACTATAGTAATTATTTAGGATGTGTGATACACTAAACATTCTCCTTGTTTTTATTTTATGAATAATACTTGCATTCCTCCTTGAAGAGATGATCTGACTCCCCCATGCAAATAATGGTGTTCACTGTACTAATTTTATAATCAAAACCGTTTAATTTCTTAATCTTTATTTGATGATCATTCCTACAAAAAATTATTTGAATTGAAGATCATTTAGTTATTCAAATATCTAGAACAAAGCAATGGTATAGGTTCGAGCAACATATTCATGATGAACCATTCCTTTATTTGATATGTTTGGATGATTAAATAATTTCCAATTTGAATGATTTTTTTTATAGGAATGATCTTCAAATGACAATTAAGAAAAAGAACGGTTCTGATTGTTGAGTTTATATGCTCAAGATACATTATTCGCAATTAAGAGATAGGGCCGGGGTTTTTTTAACTTTAATCCTTCAAGAAGATTGAAATTTAAAATAAATCTGGCGTTAGATTACATATTGATTATAATCCCTTGATGTGTCCTTAATTCAAAATAATTAATGTGCATTTTATTTAATGTCTCCCATTAAATATTTATATATATTAACATACAAATTTTAATTTATTTTTTGACCAAAAAATATTTTTTTAATTTATTAATTTTATTTAACATTCTTCAAACTTGAAAAACTCAATTAATGTACCAAAATGTATTATATTGAACTAATGTATTCAAATGTTAGTACCGAAATATATGCACTGAAATGTATTATATTAAATTAATGTACCGAAATATACGCACCGAAATGTATTATATTGAATTAATGTACTTAAATGTATGTACCGAAATGTGTGTACATAAATGTATGCACCGAAATGTATTATAATGAATTTAATGTACCTAAAAGAAGAAGACAAAGTACATCGAAATATATTTTATAACAAAAATTAGTTTATCTAAATGTTTACAACAAAATATATTACGATAAATGAAATAAAAATGAAAATTATAATGAAATAAAATTAATACATTAAAAATTAGAAAGAAAAAGAGAAATAATTAAAAAATCAAAATATAATTAATAAATAAGGTTATTAATGTTTCAAGGGATCAAAATTAGATTTTGATCTTACTCATGATTTTAATCTAAAAATTATCTTTTCCAAAGATTAAAATGAAGTTTTGTAAGAGGTATGGGCATCCCCTGATGGGCATGCAAATATTATCCTTATTTTATTATTAGCTCTCGTACTTTGTCATATATAAGTCAATCATACATCATTGAATTGACAAGTTCTTTGTCCATTAGGATATATCCACCGCCCAGGAAAATGTGAATACCTTGCTTCATAATTTTACTAGGGAAAAATTAAATTTAATTACATCCCGTCCGGAAAGCCAACTCGAACCCTTCACACCTGGCATACAACTAAATACACAATGATTAGGTTTATAATAAGTAGTTGTGAAAGATGAGCTCTAACTTTTTACATAAAAATAAACTTATAGTCTTCATGTACAATAAATACATAATCTCTCGCGTTAACTTAAGATTCTTTCTCTCTGTAGATGATATGATTCTCAGATGATCAACATATGATCTGTTAGGTTATTTGGTTTGTTCTCACACTAGATGGCTAGCTAGGCATGCACCATACATATCTAATATATTTTGTGATGATTAGCCACAATCCATGAGAAGCATGATAAATTATATTTTATGGACATGAATAACATCTAGTGCAATAATCAGTGGTGGGATGTTTTCCAACCTTTTCCTTTTTGTAATTCCTTCATTGACTTTAAGCTCTTGCAATCAAACATGTTCGATCATCTTGGATTATCGTGGCCAGTTGACACTTAATACCATACAAAAAAGTGTTGATAATAACACATATCGGTCGGTCCAAATTATATTTTAGGGTTTCAAAAATCACACCTGGACCCTGTCATTCTCAAAACCTATTGCATGCTCGCTCGCTCGCTCTCTCTCTCTCTCTCTCTCTCTCTCTCTCTCTCTCTCTCTCTCTCGTCACGCTTTCGTTCCTTTGAACTCATCTTTCATCTTTTCCATTCGACAGCTAATATTGTAGGGCCTTCTAATTTGCATTGTTTGTGCTTAAAAAGGCCCATCAGAACCTTAAGTGCTGCACTTTGATGCATGGAATTTAAAAGACACCGCATCATCATCCTAAACCAAACCGAAGCTTGAATATATAGACACGAAATTGATAAATATATATATGAAGCATAAGAGTTAGTAAATATGCAACAGAACGATTCCAATCAAGTTATTTATAAAAGAACAAAAATAAAATCAACGAGAGACAGATAAGAACCACAAACTTTAATGAATACTTTACAGTTTGTGAATGCGATGCATGCATAATAAACAAATACAAGGATATTCCCTGTTAGCTGGTATAAGAACGACACTTTAAAAACTTCGTTTTGCCAGAATTTAAGCAGTGTATTAGAGATTATAATATTTAGTTAAACACGTCTATCTTATTAGCCAAAGAAGATCATACGGCGGAAGCTGCTTCATGAAGGAATATTGACCTTTCATTTTAGGGTTTTCAGAAGCAACGTGAAAGAGACGTGCATGAAGATGAAATTGGATAGGAAAGTTGGAATAGTTCAGCTTTGGGCCCCTTTAAAAATAAAAAAGATAGGCAGTGCCTATTTGTCGCCGTGCTTTTTGGATCCATTACGTGATTTTTTGGATATATTTTTAATCATTATATTTTATATGATGTATCTTATTTGTATAATATGAAAGTCCAAAGCGTCATGATTTTGGCTTACCAGCAAAGTCTGAGTAGGTCCTCTAATCATTAAATCCGGGAAGTCTAAGATCGTGGGATGGCGGGCAACCCCTCATACTGCCCGTAATACTATTGGTTTTCCACATATAACTATTTTTCCTTTATATTTTTTGGAATATAAGATATATCAACGGGGACTGTGGGTGTGGGTGTGGGGTGTGGGGTGTGACGAATCTGTTGGAGTAGCGATAAAAAGTTGAGACAGATTTATGGGTGAAGTAGACGTTACAAAGATTTGTATGGAGCATAGCCTGGAAAAGACGTAAGCTACTGACAAAGCATGACTTCAACACTGCATAATATTCAGTTATTTTGTTTTATTTTTATATTTTTAATAGATAACTCATATATTTTTCGATCATAAAACATAAACATAATTGTAAGTGAAATATATATAGTATGTTAGTTTGCGCGATGTGATGCTCCAATAGTATATTTTTGAATACCTAGTTTATACACAGTTCTTAAATGTCAGATACAACTTGTCACTGAGTACTACAACTAGTGGTATTCCTCTTCACTTGTAAGTGAGAGGTCTTAGGTTCAATTCTCACTTGTAAGTGAGAAGTCTTAGGTTCAATTATCGTCAAAAGCGAATTTGAACCACATTATTGCTAGCACATTGTGAGGTTAGCCTGCCCCTCCTCTCCCTTAGTGATAATATCGTTTGTTCAAAAAAAAAAGTCAGATACAACCAATAGAAACGTATATAACTATCAAAAATTTCTTATTAGCTATCTTCATTTTTATATTAATTTTTTTACATTTATCTTATAGCGTGATATAATAGATAAATAAATCTAAAATATATACAATCAGTTACAAAGTAAGTCTTTTGGGTGTTGTGTGACTTAGGAGTATTGCACCCAATTTTTAGAGTTCATTATATATACTCGATTAAGATCTGCATGGCTATCAATTACACTTGGCTAAAGAAAAGAAAAAAAGCGTTGCACCATAATGTTGTTCTTGCATGCACAATAATTATCGTTGCACGTATAATATGATTGCACCTACGAACTTCACTTTTTCATGCATGTGAAATCCCCATCGTTACCAATCATTTGTTTTGTTTCTTCCTTACCTGTTTGTTTCTGTTAATTATCATTATTAATTCATGTAATTAGTTCATTAATAATTCATTTACGTATATGCGAACGTGTGTACATGTATTTATGTGGGTGTATATATATGATTGGGATTGATATGAACGTTAACAGGTAGAGATAACATGTAGAGGACAGGAGCTTCTACCTTTCTTGACGTTGCAGCATGTAAGAGATAACATCTGGAGTCGAAGGGACGCACTCACTTTGCTTCCAGATTCCTCAACCATTGATCATGTCATGGTACTGCACTATGCTAGGACGACAACAATTACGACGACGACGACTACAACTGCTTGATTAAAGTTAAATTATCTCCTTGATTGAGAGTTTTTCCTCATAATTTGATCGATCGATCGGGTCCCATGTTGTTGTGTCATTGTTTATTTAATTATGCAAAACCCTCGGCCCTCTCCTCTTTTCGCCATTCTTCTACTCTCTTTTTTTTCTTTTTCTTGCCACTTTTCTTCTAATTGATGGAGAATTTTTACTTAGAAGGGAAATACCCCAAAAAGCAATGTGTATTATGGTTTTTGGGGTTAATAACATTAATTAACCCAAGTGTATCTCAAAGCTACAGCCAGATTATTGATATTTATTTTTATAATTTATGTTAACTAGTACAAGCTCCAGAGTGACTATTGACTATTTTGTTTTTAAGGTTTAGTTTTCATTTTTCGTGTCATAGAAAAAGGAATAGTATGTTGGAAAAAAAATGAGAGACGAAGATTAATGAAGGAACTTGAAGAGTGCTGGAATAAATGTGGAAGGAATGTACATGGACCTTGATATAGGAAAAGATATGGTTCAATTCCGGCGAAGAAAGATAAAGAAAATAAAATGTTTTGAATTTTGTAAAAAAAAATAAATAAATAAAGTTGGGAGATATTGGATTCAAATGATATGGCGACAAAATAGGCAGTAAGAAATATTATGATGTCATAATTAGGCATATAATATGACGTTATAAAGAGAACCGTGAGCAAGACAAGACTCATAGTTATACCACGAGGCCGTCGTGTTTAAGACCAAAACCGATGGTTTAGACTTCCAAATTAGTGTTTTAAAGTTTGTAAGAAAAATCAAACTTTTTGTTTTACGTTCGATTTACTTATTTTACTTTCCTTAAGACTCCCCTGAACTTCCCAAGAGTCGAGTTAAGTCTATTCAAGCCTTATATGGCTACTATTGTAATCATCATTCATGAATAATAATAAAACATTTGAGATTTGTTAACTGGTGGATTTCAACTTTCGAATTCTTGGGTTTACGTTTGAATCCCATTTACTATGCTCGTGCTACGTCAAACTAACACACAAAATGAAAACTACAAACAATTAGTTTGGACTTGTTTACTATTGAACTAGGACCAAGATAAAAAAAGTTCTTCTAGCGAGGAGGCCCCGCGCGCTCTTCCTTTATTGAAGTAAGTGCAAATGGTCTGATTCAAGATTTTCTAAGAATCAACTTAGTGAAAAAATTGCGGAAGGCATTCTACCCAATAAAGCGGATACTTCGGATCCTGCTTGGACAAAACAGAAGATATTGTCGATAAATAGAAGTACGTCTTGTTCATTACCATCTCGGATCAATAGTTCAAACCGCACTCAAAGGTAGGGCATTTCCTCTTTTTATAGTGGTATGAGCTATCATTGTACGTACTTGTAAAGAACTCAAACGCGACAACGGTATGATAATATGATATGATGACAACGCTGAGGTTGTTACCGGGTGATCCAGGAAGTTGTCTATTCTTTTTTTAGTGAATACATTTCTATGAAAAAAAAAATATATCATGTAGAAGAAGTCTTCATTAATGATTTTCCAACCGGCTTTTCTCCGTTTGTTTAATTTTTATTTTGTGTACAAGCTCGTAACGAGGGACATGATCTTGCTCGTGAGGGTAATGAAATTACTTCAGTCCTCTACTCTACCAGCTAAGCTATCCCGACCATTCATGACACATCATCCTCATTTTATTTTAATATAGGACTTAATTGTTTATGTCCACAATTTTTTTATGCGCATGTAAATCCACTTAACTCAATTAAGTAACAAATCTAAATGATAAATTCATCATTCATTTTGCAAGTTCGTTATTACGGGTAGTTCCTACAAAGGATCGGACTAATGATGCATCGAGAATTTAATTTTAAGTTATTTCAATCTCAATTATTTGTATCCATATAATTTTCTTCACTTCTCCCGCCACTTCCCTTTATCTTTCTCTATTCATCATTTCTCCTATTTATACTTTCACTCTGTCCATATAAAAAAATGAAAACTACTAAAAACCAAATATAGAATGGTTATAACCTTGAACTTTTTCGCTTGTTCATTATTCTCTCGACGAATATGCATCTTCTACTTGTTAGAATTTTGGTTTGTCCTTTGTTGATAATCAAACCAAATAAATACGGTAGTCCTTAGATTTATGATATCATCTCGATGTTCTGGGAAATCAAGTAATATGTGATATATCACCAATCAAAGTTCGTAATTTGTTGATACAACTCTTATTAGAATGAAATTATTGCAAGTAAATGGTAAAATGCCTTGTGTTTTGTGTGGCTAAATGTTATGTCCTAACTTTTTTTTTTTTTTTTTTTTTTTTTGCATATGATAGATTTTGTTAGATTAGATGTTAGATTAGCCACTGACAAAATTCGAATTACCATCATGCAAGAGCTCAACTCATTTCAACCACTGTGGTAATGGCCACTTGCGGTTAAGTCCAAACTTTAACAGACCCAGTTTGAGTATGGCCTTGTGCCTTGCTCAACGAAATGCACTTGGACTTCAACTTGGATTGTTTTGTTGGGCTTCAAGATCCAAGACAAGCCCACAACACAAATGAAATTGTCTCCAATTCTCTTTTATTATATTTTTTAGATTAATTAATTCAGAGTATCAAGTGGTACCATTTTCTTGTAAATCTGCAAATTACATATTTTCTGCAAAACTTTCAAACAGGCAGGAGCCACCAGACTGTACCAGCTCAGTTTTCTGCTTGTAATAAGGAAGCTGACGATGACCAACGATGACTTTCTAAGAAATGGCCGTGGCCTCCAAGCACACAGCCCAGATGAGTGCATCCAATTTTCCTCCTCCGCCCAATCCTAATCAGAAAGAACGTTCATCGGCTAGCTTTCAGCGTGAGAATCATAAGAGATGTAGACCGACACTGAACCAACGAAAACTGGGAGTATGGCTACGCTACTTACGAAATGCTAAAGGAAAACCAGGTGACAAGATTAACAAGGCCGAACTACAAGAAATTCAAGCATCCAGATAATATCATAACACAATGAACTTTAAAAAGGTCAAAATTTTATGAAACGTTCCAGCAAAATATTAGAGACTGGGAAAAGATTTAAGGCAGAATCCTGTAGAACTAGTACAAGAATAACTGACAAGGCAGAATACAGTACGCCCAGTATTTTCCCGCAAGCGCACTCTCTGTAGGTTAACAACATCACTGCTTCTCAAACACTCAAATTTCACCAGCTCCACAATCATTTAAAAGAAACAACTTCTGCATAGAAACAACTTCTACATCATCACGTAGCCAAGGAACATGCAAGTTCTGTAGACTGCATGACCACCCAACTATCTATCGAAGAATTTTTGTATACATTAGCGTAGCTCATGAAACTATGATTATTTTGCTCTTGTTCCTAGACCCTGTCCTCAAACACAAGAAAAAACAAATTCACAACCAGTTGTTATGCTCTGCACAGGGGTCGGGTTTAGGTACTAGATTCAGTTCTTGCCAGACAAGCAATACCACACAGCATTACTTTGAGTTTTCGGATCAAATCCACCGCAGCATCCTTCTTAACAATGATAAATAACCCCTTTCAATGCTTAGAAACAAGTGAACCATCACTATTCATTTCCTATAACCCCTTCCAAATGATTCCTATTTAATACTATTTGCTAGAAGAAACTCCCCTCCTCCCATCCCCCAAACTATTTTGTATGAAGTATAGCATCACACTAAGCATTCAAGCCAACACTATTGGTTACAAGTTTACAGACGGTACTATGGAGAACAAAGCTTTCCTGACATAAAAGAAGAATACCAATATAACGATCCTATGGAGAACAAAGCTTTCCTAACATCCGAGCTATGTATCTTTTCAACCGACAACAACATAACTGCCACGCTACTTTAATTGCAACATGCTGCTAGAAACCTACAAACATACAACTAATAGTTCGTACTCACAAGTAGAAAACAGGGCGACGTATAAATACAATAAATGCAAGAGGCAAAGGGCATCACAAAGGAAGGATAAAACGAACACCGGTTCCAAATTACTTATTCAACATAAACTTTATTCAGATCAAAATATGGTAGTGTTACATCAACAAACTACAAGTCGAAACTCTTAGCTCAAAAACTAAAGAAAATTCCATTGCATTGATGGGAAAACTACAATTAAAAAGGGTGACACCAAGTCAACAAGGGTCTCCGCTTTGCGAGGGTCGGGGAAAGAACTTCTAGCGTGCGCAGCCTTACCATTGCATTGGGGGAAAACAACAATTAAAGTACAAAAAAGATGAACAAATAGCTGATGTTACAACACAAACTATGATTATCATCGTTGTGATTATGTTATTGTAAGAACAAAAAGAGTACACTGTTCTACTAAACCAAACCAAAAAAAAAAAAAAATTATAAGGAAAGGCAGACTCACGAGAACCCCTTGCGGAGCTTCTGAATGGCGGCATACATTTTCCGCCGCGAACCAACGGCGTTGATTCCCATATCCTTAAGATCCTCCAATGTCAGCATCGGCAGCACCTCGTCGTCCACCTCATGTATCTCGAACACCGGCGTGTACCGGCTCAGCCCCAATTCTATCAGCCACGACCTCACTCCACTCCAATTCGACTCCGGCATGTTATCCGCCTCAACAGCGTCGTTCTCCCTACTCTCCGACGCCCTAGCCCAGTTTCCCGCCATCCTCCTCTGCCCATCCCACATATCCTGCCCCGTGTCGTCCCCCGAGTTCAGCGGGCTGCCTGTCCCTCACCGGACTATCCTGATCGGGGTCCACGCTGAACCACTCTCCTCCATCCTCTCTGCTGTCGCCGCCGTCGTCGAGCTTCGAATTGGAAGCCCACTTCGATCGGACCCTCTTGGTCCCCGTGGCTCGCTTCGCCTTGAATCTCGGGCCCCCGAACTCGAACCCTCCGTCTCCGTTTTGGTTCCTCTCATCGTGCGGCGTCGTTTCGTTGGACTCGTTGCCATTGACGAGGTTGGTGATTGACCGGGCCTTCACCGATTTGGAGTCCTTGGGGAGCCTCCAGCTGGGCCTGGCTCGTCGCATATGTGATTCAAATGAGGCAGTGGCGGCGGGCTGATCGCCGATTTCGCCTAATCGTACGCTGGGGCGCCGCTGCCGTTTGGGGCCCAATTGAGGGCCGTGGTTCTCCGCGGTGTGTATGGCCGTTGTGGTTGCTATTGCCGTTGTGGCAGTTAAGGTTGTTGCTGTATTTATCGGTTCTGTCGTTGTGGTGGTTAGAATTGTCGGGCCGGCGGTGATTGGAGCTTCCAGTGGCTGTAGCTCAGCTGCCATGAGAGTGAAGAGTGAAAAGGTTACAGAGAGTGCGCGCAGGATAAGGGATCCGCTAGTTCTAGATAGCATCCGTGCGGCAATATCCACCGTTGGATCAGGAGTTGTCTCCACAATCTTTCCCAATTATTGTTGATAATCTAACGGCGGAGTCGAGTAAAGGGATTTTTCAAAATACTTGGGCCTGGGCCGCTCATCTGCCTAATTGGACTCACATGTCTCCGTCTGGACCGTTGAGACACCTTTTGGACTCGTACTTTTGGGCTGAGTCCACCGGACTAGGCTTTAATGATTGTTGGGAATAAGCGGGAAAATGGCACGTTGGTAATTATAATTTCAAAAGAGGGAGCGTCCAAGACGGTTGGGTCCTTGCGGAGAGTGCATGAAGCTTTACGTTTCCAACGGATTTTCTGGAATTTGGAAGACCTTCCCTGGTTTACCCCATTGATATGGTCACCATATTATCGTGTCCTTGTAAATGAGAACTGGAACAACACCTGTTTTCCACTTTAATTTCTTCCAACTCTTTCCTCCCATTTGTCAAAACGATTTTTTCATCCCTCCAAAGGCTCCAACCAAACCCTATCTTCAACTCTCTCCATTTCTCCATACCATCATCTAGAATATATTAGGATACTCATCACATCATTTCATTTAATTATATGTATATAAGAGCGTTCAAGAGCTAATCAATATCCGTATATCATCTAATGAGGCAAGTGATGCATACAACCAATACTTAATTAAATAAATTTATTTATTAACGTAACATGTAAAAATCAAATGTCGCATTAGATGACACGCCAATTTGGTATTGCTATTTATTTTCCACTGAAAAGCTACTTTACTAAAGTTAAGCAATAAAAAATATTTAGTAAAAATAAAATGTTAGGGTTATTTTAAAATTATCAAGTAGATTAGTTTTGGAAGTTTCTTTCATTAAAAATATAGTTAAGTTGTTAATGAATATTTTCAATTCCTATACATTCCTCTGTTTGTAAAAATGACATTGTTTATCATTTTACAGACATATTTTCTCTAAAGGGGAACAAAAGTGATAGTTACCACCTACCACTTCAACACTCATCGCTGCCACGGTTGTTGTCACCACTACCCCACTACCAAGCCTTTTTTTTCTTTTTTTTTATCATTAAACACAACTATAGCATTCTTACATTAAAGTTTACCAAAAGCTTTTACGTTGTTATTGATACTCACATCATTTTAAAAAATATTCTTTAATCAAACACTCGACTATTTTATTTTACAATTTATTAGTTCTTGCAGCATACCATACTCAATATCTTTAAAAAAAAAACAAAGATCCTAAGTTGTCCCTAACTGGTTAGCCTTTGAGAGCTCAATACATATGAATCCTTCTTTAAATGAATCTTGTTTTACTATAACATGTATGTATATGAAATAATGAACAAAACCTTAACAACAACAACAAAAAAACAAGAATATTGAATACATATTGTAGCTTTGCTAAGGTTGGCAATGGTTCGAAGTGCCGATGGGGTGGGTTTGGGTCAAAGGTTCTCATACTATCCCCGCCCCCACCCCATTTACGTTACTCAAAAATTTCCCAAACCCGTCCTCATCTTTTCTTTTTCTTTTTTTTTTTTAATTTTCTTTTACAAGCAATATTATTTACACTAAACTCATTATGAATGAAGCCGCACGAAGACCTGAACCCATAGGAAAAATTGTCATCTTTACTTTGCTAGTTCAAACAGCTAGGTTCAATGAACCTAGCCAAAATATACATCAACTAACGTTACTTTGCTGAGTAAATCGTGTCCCTCAAATAGTTGGTGTGGTAGTTTGGTGTCGATCAATGAGATCCCTTGACGTACACTAATTTTCGCTTTCTCAGAAACTTACAATTCCAGCTAAGACCTTCCTCCCTCTTTTTAAATGCAAGTTTTGCCCTTCATATGATCACACAACTCATAGAAAGAAAGTGAGAGTTTTCGACAGAGAAAACAGATGTTTGTATGGGGAGCGTTACTAGTTCAGATTATTATTTGAAAATTAATTAAGAATTATGGTCGATGTTTCCAAGAAGAACAAAGTTGCAGCTGGTGCTGAAGCTAATATGATCAAAAGAAGTAGAAATGGCGGGCATATGCGTAGGCTAAAGCTGTACCAACTGAACCTTGAGGATCACCAACTGGTTCAACAACTAGCTTCTTGCGAAACGCTTGTCTCGACTGATCCTCCTCCGACTCCACGTCGGGTAAGCTATCTTATGATGATCTTGTAGTTTTTTCATAATATATATAATTTATGGGGGTTTCTCAAAAAATGTTTTTTCTCTGAGATATTAAAATTCCTTCGTCCACTTTCAGAAAGCTTTTTACTAAACGTTAATTAATGTCTTTTTAGTTTTTTTTTTTTTCAAATAACGATATATTTATACTAAGGGGTGAAATTGTTATCCATCCCTTTCCAAACTTTAATTAAGGAGTTATGATGCCGTTATTGTTTTCAATTTGTTTAACATGTCGTTATTTTATTTTTTATTTTTTAAATCGAAATGCTTATATTGCTTTCCAAAATTATCATTTTACTTGTTTGGAGTTTTTTTTTTTGTTGGCATGTTATTTATGCCTTTTCTAGGTTTAATATTACTGGTTTATTAACTATTAATTAAGTTAATTCCATAATTTTATCCCACTTTAAAAAAAAAGAATTATTTATATATTTATTTATTTATGTTATAGCTCCAGTAGAATTGGCCAGCCATATACATATCCATGCAAAAGGTTTTTCTCATCTTACACTCTTATGTTTCTTTTCTTTTTACTTATTCTTTTCTTAAAGAAAAACCTAAATTAAAAATGTTTGGCTATCTTAGCATTAATGGTTAATGTGCTAGAATAATATAATCTGTGTATTATGAGACAATACATATATTAATTTTGTTGTTTTGAATTTCATGACAGGATGGAGGAGTATGGCTCCACTTACAATTCGACGACATGAACTATTGCAACTTTGGACTCCCAGATTCAGGTTAATATCAAGCCCACTTCCTACCTAATTTTTCGTCTCTCTTTTTTGTGTTTTTTTTTATATTTAAATTCTAAAATGTCATCGTATAATATTCACCACCAGTTTTGAGGATATTCTAATTATTATTAATTTTTTCAGGGAGCTTAATTGAGGAGCATGGATTAAGCGCTGGGGATACAGTTATGTTGTTTAAAGATGATCAGCTTGGATCCTACGACGTGAGTGATTCAAGTACATTCTTATAACATGTGCAACCACATCATGACAATTCATTGAATTAATTGTTTGTTGGTTTAACATTTTTGCAGCTTCTCCGAGCTAGAAGGGATGCTATGCGACTTTTAACTCATCCAACAACGCACAACCCCGTCCGGTTGCCTCCATGGATTACCATATGATCCTTTGCAAGATTTTGGGGTTGAATCGTTTGTTGTACCGCAAGTTTTATAATATAATTATCAAACAATAGAGAACATCGCGGTCGACATCAGCGTTATGGATGAAAGTCATAGTACTGATAACCTAGAAGGTGTCCAAGCTAAAGAGGATCATCAAATAACTGTGTACCAGAACAATTACGTTGATGTGGCAGTGGCTCCAGTTGAAGAAGATCTTCAAACAACGGTGAATGAGAACAGCAATGTTGGTATGGCCGAAGTTATGCAAGGTCATCAAACACATGCAAAATCATCAAACAATAAATGCTAACAACTACGTTAGTGATAATGTTGCAAATGAGATGATTTTTCCTAGTTTAGATGATCATAATTCGTTTACATTGGAGTCATTGTTACTGTTGTCTGGAAGTGATAACTATGGATCCTCTTATGAGTTTGCCTATCCGATCGATGACACTTGGGAGGTTGGGATGGATCATATGGATTTTGACTTCATCAACTTCTTGTTGCCCAAATGAAATTTTCATGCATACAACTACGTAACAAATAGATGAGAGACTTGATGTAATATAAGTCAATAAGTGTATTTTTTTTAAATTTAATAATATTCTTCTTTACTTGTAAGTAAAATGTATATATATATTTTTAAAGCAGTAAGTAAAATGTATTAGGTTTAAATATAAATAGAGAAACTACACCAAACGTTTGGGCCCAACATATTTAATTTCTTAACCCTTGGCCCCACACGAAGATAGAGTAAATTGTAAGTTGATGGCTAACAATCCTTGTTTGCTTTTGGTTGACACAGTAACAACTAATTAATCCATAAATGAAATTGAAAACGACAACCTTGTAATTGAAAGAAAACAACCCAGAAGGTGGTTTGGCGGAACGAGTAGGATTATGTCCCTCCTATTCTCATATCCTTCTCCACACCTCTCTTACACATTGTTTTTTGTCTTACTATCTCTATAAAAAAAATTAATATAAGATGTTGACGTGGCTTAATCGTGACTGTTCAAATAAGAGAGAAGGGAAGGAAAAAGAGATTAGGAAATGAGAGAATCTTCCTCCTTGGAGGAATGGGTCTGGCCGTCTTGGACTGTGTTTGAGAATATGTCTGATGAGTGCAGATTGTATTTTGGGATTGGGCTGTGATCTGCGCGAGTGAATCTTTATTTAGGAAATTTTTGTGATCTTTTCATTTGATTAATGTTCATTTTCTTCATTTCAATAACCCAAATAAAAATAAGATGTTTAATTTAAGTAGCCCAAACTGCGAAAATTGAAATTTCATCAATTAGTTTCATCTATATACAACCCACAAACTCAAAACTGAAACTGAGAATGAGGAAACTTTTGGCAGGAGAGGAGCGAACAATAAATTGATTAATGAAAATATTTTAAACAAGAGAACAAAAGAAAAAAAAAAAACCAAAACCAAAACAAAACCCATCAATAATCTAGATAACAAGGAAACTCTTAATGTTACATTTAATTACTCCAAATGACGTTGGTTTTACTATACCAAGGTTGGCCTTTACAGTGGAAGTTGGATTATACTGTTAAACTAGTATATTGTAGTTAAATGTTGTTACATTATATTTTATCATTCAAATTAAATGATACCGATACTTTAGTTTTTATTAAGGTGCTGTAGATGGATCCGTAAAAAAATTTAATAAATAACTTAAATAAATAAAAAGAAAAAAGGGGTCGTCTTCTTCCCTCGTTCGACAGAAGACGACGAGTGCCAAGACGGGAAATCACGTTTCGCACGGGAAACTACCTTCCCTGGTTTGCACCATTGCATTGATATCGTGTCCTCCTAATGAGAACTCGAACAACACCTGTTCCCCACTTTAATTTCTTCCCAACTTTTTCCGCCCATCTGTCAAAACAATTTCCTCATCCCTCCAACAAAACCCTATCCTCAACTCTATCTCCTTTCTCCATACCATCATCTAGAACTACCCTTTTGATTATATCCCAGGAACTTCATCAAACTTAATTTATATATATATATATATATATGTATGTATGTATGTATGTATATGTATGTATAAAAGGATGAAACAAAACCCTAATAACAAAACAAACAAAAAAGAAGAAACTAAATAATTAAATGCAAACGGCTGCTTGCTAGCTCAGAGAGCTGGATTCCATGAACCATATCAACAAACGTTACTTAACACATTATAATCTTATTAAGAGAGAGTATTAAAGGGAAATGGGAGTGGTGACGAAAAGTCCCCGACTTTATCTGAGTAAATGGTGTCACTCAAATAGTTGGTGTGGTTGACGGGCGTCACTTAGCGAGACCCCTAGGCTTATACTAATCCTCGCATTCTCAGAAACTGACAATTCCAGCTAAGAGTCTAAGACCTTCCTCCCTCTCTTTAAAACGCCCAGGCCTTGCCTTCATATGACCATACAGCTCAGAGAGAGGGCGGGGGGTAGGGAGAGAGGGAGAGTGAGTGAGAGTTTAAGAGGGAGAAAGCAGTTTAGTGTAGGGAGCGTTACTAATTAACTTACTATAGTTCATACTAATGGCCGGTGTTTACGAGAAGAACAATGTTGCAGCAGCGGCGGCCGAAGATAATCTGGCCGGAAGCAGTAGAAGTGGCGAGCCTATACGTAGCCGGAACTCGTACCAACGGAACCCTAGGGATGAGCCGCTGGTTCACGAACCAGCTGCCCGCCAACCCCCTGTCTTGCTTGATCCCCCTCCGACTCCACATCCCCGTGTAAGCTAATTAGATCCTTGCCTTGTGATGACCTTGTAACTTTTTCATATACATATTGATCTATGGGTTTTCTCTCACAGAAATGATTTTTTAACTTAATATTTCGCACGACTGATATAAACTTGTATAATTCGATATAAATTCCCTAACCTCTTAAACTTAATTTTCTCATATGCGAATTGCTGAGTTTCATTTATTTTCTGAAATTAAATTATAGGAGATTCCTTTTCATATTCCTGATTGTTGACATGGAAAAGACTCAGACTGCACATCAAACTCTAACACCCTAGAACGTCCAAAAATCTAACCACTGTTCCTCACAGCCCAAGAACGATGCAAAACGCAAATTTCATACTTTTCATACGTTTGGATGTTATAAATTCCACTGTTTGGTTTAAGTTTCATTAAGAACTAAGCAACATATATGTATACCACTTTTTATTATTAGCATCACAAGTTATTGCAAATCTCACACATAAACTCCTGTATTGTTGAATAAGAAAATTTCTTAATTGATATACAATATAAATTTGTAATACTTTCACAAACATTTGAGTTTACAAAAGCACGACATATACATACTTAAATTTAGGTAATAGCGTTGCTTTCAAAGTAATTTTGCGCGTAAATTGTTTTCAAATGTTTATAAATAGTTTTATGCCGCGTGTCAGTTATATAATACGGTAAGTTAGGTATAATAACATTAATTTTACAAAAAAATTGGCGCGTATTCAAATGTATACAAAAAAATTTGTGCCGCGTGTCAATTATATAATATGATAAGTTAGGTTTAATAGCGTCGATTTAAAAAAAATGGAGTAAATTCAAATGTTTACAAAAAAAATTTGTGTCGCGTGTCAATTTTATAAAAGGGTCAAGTTTAGTAATAGCGTTGACTTTAGATCAATTTGGCGGGTTTGTTGTTTTCAGAGTGCTTGTAACAGTTTTGTGCCGCATATGATCAATATTATTATGATGTATAAGTTAAATGAGGTAATATTGTTGATTTTGGACCAATTGGCTATATATATATATATATATATTGTTTCCATATATAGTGTTGCAAATTGTTTTGTGTCACGTGTCAATTATATGATAAGTTGAAATTCGATGATATGACCTAACTTACCTATCATATAATTGAACGTGACAGTAAACAATTTGTAAACACTTTAAGAACAATATATAAGCCAAATCGGTCTAAAATCAACAATATTACTTAACTTACCTTATATATATATATATATATATATATATATATATCATATAATTGATGACGCATGGCACAAAACAATTTACAAACGGATAATGCTAGGGAGAAAAAAAAAATTCAATCTAATTTGCAAACCAAATAATATGTCACCAATAAGAAACACACACATTAATTGAAAATTAATAATTCAATCATCTACAACCACATCATTTGTGACATCCCACATTGCCCAGGGGAGTGATCCTTATATGTATATTCCCATCTCTACCTAGCACGAGGCCTTTTGGGAGCTCACTGGCTTCGGGTTCCGTAGGAACTCCGAAGTTAAGCGAGAAGGGGGCTAGAGCAATCCCATGATGGGTGACCCACTGAGAAGTTGCTCGTGAGTTCCCAGAAACAAAACCGCTACCTAACACGAGGCCTTTTGGGAGCTCACTGGCTTCGGGTTCCGTAGGAACTCCGAAGTTAAGCGAGAAGGGGGCTAGAGCAATCCCATGATGGGTGACCCACTGGGAAGTTGCTCGTGAGTTTCCAGAAACAAAACCGTGAGGGAATGGTAAACCCAAAGCGGACAATATCGTGCTACGGTGGTGGAGCGGGCCCGGGAAGTGATCCGCCCCAGGCCGGGATGTGACATCATTTGTTTTGTAAATTTGGTTTAAAAAATTTAATCTCTTTAGCATTACTCTTTACAAACACTCTAAAAATAATATTCAAACTTTGTTTTCAGTATTTGCAAAACTATTTTGTCACGGGTCAATCAATATAGGGAAAAAGTAGTTTTGACATCAAACAAAAATAAGATATATAATGATTATAATCCACTCCTTATTTTGAAGACAACACACTTGATGCCAAAACTATTTTTGCCCTATATTTTCAAGATAATTAAGGAGTGGATTATAATTATTATATGTCTTATTTGTTTTGACTTTCGTCTGAAGTCGCTACTCTAATTTAATTGAGAAGAAGATTTAACTAGGGTGCAAGGGATAAGAGACACTACCCTAACAAATTAAAGAACACATATTGTGAGGACTTCTAGGTTTCGATTATTGCCATTCCTTTGTCTTAATTTACAAAAAAAACATATGCCATATATTATATATAATACCGAAGTCCACGGTAATCAAATAATACCCTCCCAAAGAAAGTTTTAGATTTGGATTGAGCAACATTTGCCAATTTATGTGTTTAAAACTAAAGCATTGTATAGACTTATATGCACACACATTTAAATGAATTGCAGTAGAATTTTGCTTATTACTTACTTCTCTACATTCAAAAGTGATTACTTATTGGTTTTTGTTCCACAAAAAACTATTTTCAGCTATTCAATCCACAGCAGATGAGGTTTTTGTTCCACAAAAAATTACAGAATAGCGACGTCAGAGCAATTGGTCGCATCGTAATACCAAAGGTAATTATAACAAAATAATGTGCTGTACATATGATCAGAACTATTTCACTTTTGATAGCATAGCGATGTACTTGAATTGTATCAGCGAGAGGCCGAATGCCATTTCCCTGTCCTCGAATCAAAGGAAGCAGGACTATGGCTACACTTGGACGACATGGACTATATGCAAGTGTGGACTGTCAGGTTCAGGTTAATCTCAAGCCAACTCTCCCTACTTAATTTTTTATTTTTATAGACTCTCCCTACTTACTGTTCTTTTTTTTTTTCCCCTTTTTTCTTTTTTGCTTTAATTGAATTCTAAAATGTTATCGAATCTTTTCGCAGGTTTTGGCCCAACGAAAGGAGCAGGATGTACATATTTGATCATACAAGTGAGCCTAAGCCCCAACTCAACTTCACAATTCATATCATCACATCCTTAGATTACGCCTTTTCCTTAACATGATTAGTTAGTTTTCACGCACCATTTTTAACATTTCACACATCCCTCTTCATTTTTAGCTATCAAATAAATCAAACAGAAAAAAAAGGGATTTTTAACGAAACACTCCCGGTATTGTTCACTTTTAACGAAAAACCACATTTTTACCTTTTCCTGGTACTATTCACTACATCTTTATTTGTCATTTTTCATTAAAACTAAACTCTTTTTTGACTTTTCGTTAATTTTCCTAAAAAGAAAAAAAAAACCATGAATATGCATGTAGGAAGAAAAAATGGTGTATGTATCATTTTCCTTCCTTAACAAGAGACGAACCTTAAAGAATTATGGAGTTCAACTAATATGAGGCCCATAAGTTATTTAATGGAAGGCATTTTCTTCCATTAAAAGTGGTCGATCGGCAGTGTTTTTTTCCTTTTTCTTTCTAATACAATGTTATTAGGGAGGGGAATTTCAGATAAGCCTCATAATGGACAAGTCATAGTACGGTATTGCACTTGTTATCTACATGAGTCAAATTTAAAACCTTCCACTTACAAATGGAGAAATATCATCGTAGTTATATATAATGACTATATTAGTTTTGAGGAAATTCTGATCATTATCAATTTTTTCAGGGAGCTTAATTCAGGCGCATGGCTTGAGCGCTGGGGATACCGTTATGTTGTTTAAAGATGATCAGCTTGGATCTTACGTGAGTGATTCCAGTACATTCTTACAATATGTACAACCATATTTCCGTAATTCATTGAATTAATTGCTTGTTGGTTTAACATTTTGCAGCTTCTCCGAGCTATGAGAGACGCTGTGCGACCCTTATCTCATCCAACCACGCATAACCCCATCCGGTTGCCCTCACGACTACCTTATGATCCTTTGCAGGATTTTGAGGTCGAATCGTCTGTTGTACCGCGAGTGTTAAAATATAATCATCAAACAATAGAGAACATCGCGGTCAACGTGGGTGTTATGAATGAAAGTAGTAGTAGCAATAATCTAGGTGTCCAAATAACAGAACAGGATCATCAAACAACTGTGCGCAGTAATAACAATGTTGATGTGGCAGTGGCTCTGGTTGAAGAACATCATCAAACATCGGTGCATGAGAACAACAATGTCGCTATGGAAGATTATCAAACAATAAATGCGAACAACAACGTTATCACTAACGTGGAAGCTGCAAATGAGATGATTTTTCCTAATTTGGAAGATCATAATTCGTCCACATTGACGTCGTTGTCATCGTTGTTTGGAAGTGATAATCACGGATCCTCTTATGACTTTGGTTATCCAATCGATGAATCTTGGAAGGTTGGAATGGATGATATGGATTTTGACTTCAGCAACTTCTCGTTGCCCAAATAAAATTTTCATGCATGCAATTGCATAACAAAGAGACGAGAGAGAGTTGATGTGAATGATGAATCAATAAGTTAAATTTTTATTATTTGTTCAAAACATGAAAGTGTATCTATCTCGTCATTTTGCTTTACGACAGATGTAAATATGAGACTATGTATTCTTTACTGATTTTTGGTTATGATAAATCTGTGGAAGTGGTGGTATCTTCTTACCTAGTCTTTAATTCTAATGTGTAACTTATGTGCGTGCTTAATAAATGGTTTGTTCTTGAGAACGTCAACAAGCCCGTCTAGCTCAGTTGGTAGAGCGCAAGGCTCTTAACCTTGTGGTCGTGGGTTCGAGCCCCACGGTGGGCGCCAAATACATTTTAGCTTTTTTAAATCCTTGGTTCATTTAAGAGGATTTGGATCCTCTCCTGGGCTAATGGAGAGGATCATTTTGACCCATCATCGGGCTGTTGGATTTTATTATAACTTTAAAGGAATCCAAATCCTATTTAACAGCTTAATTGATTTCATAGAGGACCTTATTCTAACTTTTATTATTATTATAATTTTTTTTTTTTTATCATACGTAACATTCATTAGCTGCAACAACAAACTTTACAATACAAAGGATCAAAATTTACAACAAAAAGGCCCAAAAAACAAAAACACAAACAAATAACAGTGGCCCAACCAAAAGTTGAGACCGAAACAAAAGAAAATTGAAAATAGCCAGTTTCGCTGCTTCCTCCGCCATAACCACTGCTGGAACCACCAACAGCAGTCGTGCATGTCGATCCACATAAATTTTTGCCCCTAATTAAGCCTCGCCTCATCGATACCAACATCCAATCTCAAGCTTCACTCCTAGCACAACTACAAATAACAAAAATCCTGCAGCCAATTGAAAGAAGCTCGTGGATTTCCACGAGCAATACTGCCAACAAAGGCATACAACAAAAAGAAGGTGGTGGTGCGAGGAACACCCAACCCAGTGGAAGCACCTTATTCTAACTTTTAACAAGCTTAGAAGTTGTAGGAGTTGACTAATCCAGCATCCTCCAAGTAACAAAACTTCCACCATCCTGAAAATGTTCATCGAATCCATTCCAGATCACTGGGAATCGGAACAGAGATGTGTAACAATTTATATGTTTTTTTAAAGGAATAAAAATGTTTGTACGAACCTAATTTCATTTCATGATCAAATGAAGTGTCACTACCTGACGGATTAAGCTGGCTTTCTGTCCCTCTGTAAGTAATATGGAGGCCGAAGTCGGTGTAGCGTCTGCCAGAGACCAGAACTGGATAGAGCTAGGCTCTATCGCAGACGGAAATTGAGCAAGCTGCGCAGTGAGGCACTGAGCAACAAAATGGTTTGTGTTTACTGATCAGTAGTAACAAATTAAGAAAGCACAAGACCGAAACTGTCTTCGTGATTTGAGCGATATTTTAACTAATCTAATCCAAATTACCGAGAGTTAAACAAGCTTCTCCTAGATCTTTCTTTTTGAATTAAAGGTGGAAGTAAATAGTAATTCATTACCTCGACTTGATTCTTCAGTAACTGGACGTATGTGATGATCTCGTCCAGTATCCGAGCCTTCCCAGTAATCTACAATTATCATGCATAGACAATGAAGATTTTAACTCACAAAGAGTAAAGTTTCTACGAGAAAATCATACACAAAACAATCAAACATC